>NC_087444.1:41164607-42573314 GCF_036321535.1 Camelus dromedarius
GTGAGGCATGCACATCTATATCTATACCTATACCTGTGCCTATATCTATATAGCTATCTGAGACAGGGACTCCTTATAAAGAATTGGTTTATGTGCCTATGGAGGCTGAGAAGTCCCCAGTCTGTTGTCTGTAAGCTGGAGGTCCAGGAAAGCAGATGGTACAGCTCCAGGTCAAGTGCAAAGGTCTGAGGACAAGGAGGAACATTTGGATGTGTCGTGTCTAAGTCTAAAGGCTGGACAACCAGAGGTGTAAATCCTGGTCAGAGGACAGGAGAAAAACCAGTCTCCCAGGTCAAATAGTCAAGAAGAGAGCTAATTCACTCTTCCTCTGCCCTTTCACCCTCTTCAGGCCCTCAGTGGATTGGATGATGTCCAGGCAAACTGGGGAGAGCGATCTGCTTGATTCAGTCTATGATTCAAATGCTAATCTTTTCTACACACACCCTCCCAGACTCACCTAGAAATAATGTTTAACCAGCTATCTGGGCATCCCTTGGCCTAATCAACTATCACAGTTTCCAAACATAAAATCACACCCATGTTCTTTCTTAATTGTTCTCTACAGACATGCTAAAGGTACCCTTCTTCTGCGTCCTGCTTGGTGCCATAGAGCAGGATCACTGCCGAGTGCACACACTTTGTTTCCCAGTCCTTGTTTCTCTCGCTTCTAAGCTGCAGTTCTGCAGTGGCTGCTTCCCAAGATGCTTTATCATCACTTATCTTGTAAACTGATCCTCCATTAAACTCTCTTTAAGCACCTCTTTTTAATGGGCCACATTTTCCCTGCTGAGAAGCTAACCAAAATAAGATCTAATAAAATAAAGTGCTTGTTTAAAAAAAAAACAAACCCTCTTAGAGTGGCTTTTTAAAAAATTAAATGTAAACATCAAACTCATATTTTACCGTATACACTCCCAACAGCCCCATCAAGGAAGTTAAGATCTTAACCAAGCCCTTGGCACCTAGAAAATACTCATGGACTGTTAACAAAAGTGAGATGTACTTTCAGTTTAACTAAACTTCAGTTTTCTCATCTTTAAAACGGTGATCGATTGATCCATGCATCGATAATTCATGATGGCAATATCCAAACAGGTTTTCTGACTTTAGGACTTTCATCCAAATCACTAAATATACCAAACTATCCATAGCATTTTTAGTTTATTAGATTTCCTCCACTGGCATTTTCCAGAGACATTAAGTTGGGAAAGGGAAGTAGTGGTTTGAGGCAGTTTAATCACTCAGGGTCGGTGGGAAAAGAATTTCAAAATAGGACGTTTTCAAGAAAGTTTATCTACAGTGCATCATGTAAAAATAAGCCATAGAAATATACTTTCTGACTTTGCTCTCCTGCTGGGGGTCCAAAGGCCTATTATAACTAAAGGCAAAAGGACAGAGAAACTCTGGTACCCACACGTGATCCTTCTAGTATTAAGATAATCAGGAAAAGGGTAGGAGACAGACCCGGAAGGAAAAGGCAAAGAGTTTGGCACATTGTTCATTTTGTTACTGGCTACTCATTTCCGCATATTACTAAGCTTATGAAAAATGTTTTCATATAAAGTATTTCATTCGATCATTAAATCCTTAGATAAAATATCTCAAATGTAGCACTTAGAATTTTTTTTTTTTTAGTGTTAAAATTGTCATTCATTGGCTGTTTTGGTTTTTTTCTTTTGAGATAGCATTTGGAAATCTTGTGGAAGATCCATAAACTAATAGTTTATGTTTTGGAGAACAAAGTCCAAATAATTATTGACCAATTACAATCTAATGAGTTTCCTAAAAATAATTTTTAAAAAATGTTTACATTTTTCTTTCTTTCTTTTTTCACTTATACATTCATTTATCCATACTTCTATATTAACAAAAATCCACTAGCACATTTATTGAGTAGCTACTACATGTTAGAACCAGAGGATTTGATAAACATGGACATGATGGCTGCCATTTGCAACTTAATGGGAAACGATTAGGTTTGAAAAATGAAGCATGGCCGAGTGGGATATTTTTAAAATCTGTTAATCAAAAATTTGGCTAAATTCTAGGTAAACATCATTTTGTTCAAATTTTTCATTTTGCTGATTAGAAAATAAATACATTTTGTATAGCTTATAAAGCAGAGTCGAGAACTCAAAGTTCCTGACCCAAGGTCGCTCTTTTCCAAACTCAATTACTGACTCTAGAATGGATTTTACCGTTAAGAATTGATCATCCTCATCCGGTTCTTGCTCTTTTTCCACCTTCTTTAAAAAAAAAAAAATCCCAGCCTTGACTTTTATGAAATGCATAAAATACTTCTGTCTCACAAGACCTGAAATATTATTTTTATGAGAAAAATCATGAGTAGGAGAAAATCCCTTACATTCTCACTACAATTAGCCAAGTCACAGAATGCAGATAGTTCAATATGAGCAACTTATATTTTAAATCATCATATAAATGAACCTTAAAATTGTGAATCCTTTCAATGATCCAAGTTAATTCTTTAATAATTGTTCTGAACTCTATATTTTGTTCAGAACTATTTAGTCTAATTTAAATAAGTAGTAAGTACCTAGAGAGACAGAGATTTCTTTTTTTTGAAGAATAAAATTATTTAATGATGCTCTGAGAGTGAAAAGGTCCATTATGCACTTTCTAAATAGTGAATTCTTCCATTCCATTACTGACGCTGCCTTCATTTTAATTAATAATCTGGAGATAGGAATAGGGACTTCAGAGTCTGTGTCTTAGTTTTGCATTTAAAAGTTGACCTGGGCATTGTTGTGTGGATGGGAAGAATTTTCTCCTACATAATGCAACAGAATATTAAATATATCAGAATATTAAATCAGACAACAGGTTAAGTCAGCCAAAAAATAAGTAACTATATTAAGAAACATTCCACATAAAATCTTAATCACTAGGAAGAAACCACTAGGACCAAGAGTGAGCGAAGAATGGCAAACAGGAGTTGCATATGGTGCCTTCTCCCTCCTAGGCGCCTGGATAGCATTGTTTAATGCCTTAACAGGACCCACTAACATGAACACCTTTTCCACACTAACTCCTTCTACTCTTCCTTGTACTCTCCAGGCACAAAGTTCTCTTTTTCTGGAATAGGCAAAACTTGTTCATGCCTCCAGGCCTTCGAACCTGTTGTTCCTTCTGCCTGGAATGTCCTTCTTCACAAGGCTGGCTACTCATCACTTCATAAACCATATCCTCAATGCTCTCCTTATTACTACCTTATGTAATTTTTTCCAATTGATTTTGTTTGACATTTTATCTGAAATTATTTCAGGTATTGGTTCACTTATTTATCCTTTTCTCTGCCACTGGAATGTAAGCAGATGAGAACGGGATTTTTGAGTGGTTCATGGCTGCTACTCTGGTACCAAGAACAGAGCCTGGCTCAAACCATGTGCTCAGGACGTACCTTATGAAAGACTGGATTATGCCACAACAGGCCGCCTGACACAGTGCGCAACCCTAGAAAGCCGGGAGCCCGGTATCTCAGACTCAGAATCTGGTTCTGCTATTTCCGAATTATGCAGCCTTGGGTGCCTCAGTCTCATCTCTAAAATGATAATAATAGCATCTACCTGACAAGTTGTTTTGAAAATTAAACAGGTTTATATGTGTGAAGTGCTCTGGATCATAAAAGGCGTATAGCAAGTGTTAGACAGGTGGTGTTAAATGCCTGTAGGTGTACAGATATGTGTGTGTGTTCATTAATTTAAAAAATACTTGGACTTCTTAAGTGGTTACAATTTAAGAAAACTGAATGTTTCTTAGAGGCCACTACTCAGAATCCACTGACACAGATTTGATACTTTTGTAGTTTCAGATAGAGAAGTTTGGTTTTTAACATCTTTGCCAAGCCCTACACACCCCCACTCCTCCCCCCAGTGACAAACACTGACCCTCTGGATTCCAGTGTGTCCTATTTAGTTTGATCAGTGCTCCTGCCTTCCCAAGCCCATCACCAGCCTCCATCTCAAGGCGGTGGTGTCCACTTACATTTCCCCTGCTCTTTGATCCACCTGTCCTGTGAGAGCAATAGCTCCCCCTTCCTAGTGCATTCAAGCATTCAAGGGTCTTTCCTTTCACGCTACTGAGGTCTCCTTCAGCTGCATGCTTAGCTGTCAGAGTAAGTTGGTTTCCCTTGATTCTGTTCTCGAAATCCCACCTGGGGGGTTTAGATAAGTAGAAAACACAAAAGAACAATTTGTAAACACATGTTTCTATAGTTCTGAACACAATGTGAAGGAACAAAGGGGAGTCAGAACTCCCTGATCTAATCTTTGGAATTGTAAAGAAGTCATGACTATTTTGACTTATTTAATTTTGTGGAAATCACATTTGAGCCTAATGTGACTGAGGTTCTGGTTTCCATGTATTAATTGTTTTAACATTTTTTTTTCTTGTTTAATAAGCACAGCATAAGTGAGAGAAACAAAATTATTTCATATGTTTTTCAGATATTTTCCTTTTAATATGTAAAGTGAAATATCATTTAATTTGTAGAAAGGTGCACCAAAAAATGAGTCAGTGAAAAAGTCAAGTGAACAGAGCCTTGGGTAAGGACCTGGGATGTATGCTTTGTTTTGGTTTGTTTTTCCCACAAAATGCTATGTGTTTGGCAACATGTACTAAAAACTTTGCCCACTGTGGAGGTGATAGAGATTTTTAAAACATAATCTCTGCTTTCCAGGAACTCAATCTCCCAGGGAAACTATAAAAGGTACACAAATAGTATGAGATATGAAGTGAAAGATGACACAGAAAGAGATTCTTACAATATCATGAGACTGGAACAAACTGGTTTCAAGCTCCCACATTACAGTAAGGTAATGTGTGATCAAGTGAAATCCCATCCCAGTACCTTGATTAACGTTCTGAGAGTTGGATCTGAAAATGGAAGAACCCAAACAGAAAGGAAAAATCTTGAAATCCTGTTAAAGTAACATGCCAGAGTGAATTTTCTGCATAGGTTCTGTGTCATCATAGGTAATATGATTCTCTTGTTTGCGCCTCAGAAACTTCACTTAAAAATAATGGATTTGGGCAAGCAATGTCTAAGATATCTTTAAGATCTAACAGTCTATGTCTAAGATCTGCCTCCCAATGTGCCTTATTTTTTTCTAGAATATTTTATTAGGTTTGTTCACTTTCTACCTAATCTAAGGCATAAAAATTCTTTTCTAGGCCTTAATGCTTACAAAGATATGTATGTGAAAAGACAAAGTGTTATTACAAAAGGGAGAAAATCAAATAAATTGAGAGAAACAACAGAGGAATACCTAATTCTCAGAGTTTTACATGAGTTGTTTTCGTCTAGGAAAGCATTATAAATCAACTGCATGGTGAGAGTATATAATTTACTTTTTGAAGCTGTTTTGTGAAAGTGGTGAAATAAATTAGCATGAGGTTGTAGAACAGGGAAGAAAAAAATGGTGAACAATAAAAGATACAGTGTTGTCTTGAGAACTAATTAACTTAACGTTTCTACTGAAGGGACCACTCCACTGAGAGCCTTCACTATGACGCTTCTCCTATCTGGGTAACTGGTTCAAGTCCAGCACATGCTGCTAGTATTAAGAACCACATTAAAAAAACAAACAAACCAAATTTAGCAGGTCATTCTCTCAATATTTGTGGAAACAAAGTTGATGGGCAAAATTCAATCTCTTAAGCCTGTCACCAACACACATAGTGATCTTGGGTTTAAGTCATTTCAGTCTTAAAGTTTAACTTCTCTTTCTTCTAAATCATCAGTAAGTCAACTACCATTGATTGAGTGCCCACACTATGTCAGGTCTTTAGTAACTGCTGGTTATAGCAGGTAATAAAATGGGTCTGCGTTTCTTTTTATACAGTTTACAATCCAAAAGGAAGGTGAATGATAAGTGAATTTGGTGGAAATCCTACTTGTCCATCATGATAGGATCTGGTTCTTGGTCAATAGATTGGTTTTGCTATTATCCACATCCATTTTCATTCATCCCTTTCTGCCTTGCTCTGAACTCTGGGAGGCTGAAAACTGGGACTGTATCATCCAGTCTCCTTTGGATACTAGTTGGATTTGGGCCAATGGGAGGCACCAGACAGAGACAGGAAAGCCAGAAGAAAGAGAAGCCAGGGTGTTGCTTTCTCATCTGTTTTCTTGCATGACTGTGGATCTGGCAAGGGTCTGGAATCTGAATTCCTTTACCTACCAACACAGTTGCTATTAAGCCACTTCTCTCTCAAGGTTCCAGATCATGCCTAGCTCTAGTAACACCATTTCATTCTTCTCCATTTTAGGTCTGGAGGTGGGACTGTCATTTGGTTACCAGAAGCTAGATACTTCATTAGCTACTGTTAGTTTCCTTAAACTGGCTCATACCTCTAAATGTCCCTTCACTAAACTCTCATGAATTGAATAATCTTAGTGTTCTATTTGTTGAACCTTGATGATATGGCCAGCACAATTAAGAACAAGGTTAAACTGGGAATCAAAATGCGTATTTAAAACTTAAACTAAAAAATTAATTTAAAAATTTAAATATACGCTCAGTCATTCAATGAAGGAAATATACTTTCCTTGGAATATGTGTTTATTGATTAGAATTCAGACTTGCCTTTATTGCATGGTTCTCACATATAATGCATCCTGTCCCATTTCCTATTTCAATTTCATCAAAGAGATATGAGAACTTAACTTGTAAAGTAAGTTCAGCATCTATTTGGAATCTCTCCCACTCTTTTATACTGCTTCTTGCTCGTCTAAAGTAGGAACTTTTTTTTTTCCACTGTGTTCTTCATTTTGTTCTCACAAAAATATCCCATTTCGTTCTCATAAATATGACAATTCTTCCTTTCTGCACTCTAATTAAATATTATGTTAAACACAATGAAACACAATTAATAATTGAAGTGAAAAGTACAAGTGGAATAAATAGGGTTGGAAACAAACACAGTGTATTTGAATAAACAAACAACGCAAAGGGTAGCAGCAAGCATCTTAGAGGAGCCTACTGACTGTGTGTCTGTGATTTTAGCCAAACAGTGTTGATTAAACCAATATTCTAGTTAATTACAAGAGAATTTTAAGAGTTTTACTGTTATTATGAACATTTACAAATAAAATTACTAAGACAATGAAAGCATGAGGGGTTTGTACCTAACAGTCTCGGAGAAGGAAAGCCCAGAAGTATTCTCGAAAGAAGAGAAATGTAAATTAATCAATACCTGAAGGATGACTAAGATTTATTAAAGCAAATAAGAAAGATTATTCCCCTAGGAAAAAAAAATGACATGTGGACGACACTAATATTCAAAAGGAAGCATCAAACTTAGAGCAAGAGAGAAAATTCGAGATGTAAAGTCAGGACTCACTATCTGATATTATACAACTTGGTCAGTGTTTTTACCTCCACAATTAGATATTAAAATCCACCTTCTGGGGATGAGTGAGAGTTAAGTGAGATGGCACATGGACGTTCTCAGTAATGACTGTTTTACTCAAGAAGGTTAACCTAGTCTTGCTGATGCCAAGGAGAAAAGGTTTGCCCCACACTGTTACTAAAGTTCCAAAAAAACACACTGTGTATGTTACTAAAATACAATCAGCCCCTATTTAAAATGTTGAAAATTCCAGCTTTGTAATCAGGCTGCAGCTATTCATTATTTGTCATTATTTGTCATGAATTATTTATTTTAGAATATGAAAAAAGACTACAATGTTCTACAAATCTGTGGAAAATGTTAATATCCATACCATAATGATTATGAGAACTGCCAAAATGATGTCTATTAGTTTTCGGAACTGGATCAATTGTCCATAAATAGACAAAGAAGGCAGCAGATTTGCACTGTTGAGTGTGATCTGGGGTTGCCCTCTGCCTAAATCCGTTCCGTCATCAATAAAATCAGAGCTGAAAGCCGGATGTTCAGCCACTCTGGGTTTCCCTTTGCTGCCAATCTCCCCACTGGCCCCTCCTCCTCATTCACTTTAATTCTCTAGCTGTGAGAAAGGCAATATCCTGTTCGTGATATTGGACTGAAGAAAATCTAACAAGCTTGAGAACTAAAAATTTGTTTTGTTTTGTTTTGAATTTTAAGGCAATATACCGTGGTTAATTTTTCACTTCTGAAAAATATTGCTACGTAAATCCCTATAAATTATTCTGACAAAGTGTTGCTGTGTAAATTCCTGGGTTCCTTTTCTTTGCAGCGCAACAATTTGAATGCAAGACTTGGATAGTGATTTAAAGTTCTTTCAGGAGAAGCTGAAACAGCAAGTCCCATGATACTGTGTTACTGGATGTCCTGTGTGTATGTAGGTGAGAGGAGAAAGTCACACCCACATCCCACCCTTGTCTTAAGGACAAGGCTAAGCTGTTTGGATCGAAATTCTAAGAGACTGAAATCCTACTGGGGATGGGGGATGTTATCTCTTAGATACACAAACCGAAGAGCTTACAGCATTGGATGTCCCGGATCTTCATTACATTAATTGAATAGGGTCTGGTACACAAATGAAATATTATTGGTCTTATTTTGATAATTTCTGAACTCTATGATAAGTACACTGGAATTCATTATGTTACTCTCCTGCCTTTATGTATATTCACAATTTTTCTTAAGTTTTTGTTGTTGTTTTTGTTGGTTTGCTTATTTTTAAGTTCATCTAGTGTGGTTTTACCTGGAGCTGTCTCTCAGCCTGTGCTGTCTCAGATCAGACACAGCCATCAAATCTCTAACTCATTTTGAGACAGGCTGGGACCTGGGACCTAGGCCCTCTGCTGCGATGCTTGCACTGGGGCTGAAACCAGAATGCAAAGACACTATAAAGGACTAAAAATAACTGTGTGCGTGTGCAGGTGGGGTGAGTTATGAACACTTAGATACAAAAAGACCAAAAACCCAACTGCCACTTCTGAGGCGTCAGGAGCAAAAGCAGGGCACTGGGAGCAGAAGCAGGATACTGCGGATGAGCCCCGCACACAGCAGCACCAAGGGGGCAGACAGACCACCTTAGCCACCCCTCCAGCCCAACCCCTGGACCTGCCTCTCCCCTCAGGCCATTTAAGGGATCAGCTTGCCTCCGCCTCAGGGAGCCAGCAAGGGAATCTGTTACTTGTTTCTGCAGCAGAGTCCCAATAAAGCCATGCCTGCATTTCTCCTCTGGCCTCTTATCAATTTCTGTTGATTAAGGAGGCCAAGAACCATGGTCAGTAACAATATTTACTCTCCTCTCTTTCTCCAGCTTGTGAACTGTCTATGTAGTCACCTCAAGGTCTATAGAGAACCATGGTTAATTCTAGCTCTAGATTCAGGGAAATGGTAACCCACCTTCTGCCTCAAGTCCAGACTATACCCTCATCTCCATTTGCTGAGTTCCGTGGCAAGCATTTTCTCAGTAATATTAAGAGAATGACACCATGCCTCCCATTAGTATATCTCTCCCCTGGGAATATCAGAGAGAGGAACAGTACCCGGATCAAGGCAAGATCTATACACTGGTCTCTTACCCTGACACAGACTTAATAGCAACAAACTGAACCATAAACTCTAGTAGATCTTAAAAACGTCACTTAGAGGGTCTTGCCTTTATTTATCTTCATAAGGAGTACCACATAGGCACTCTAGCTATGTTTCTTAAAACTGAAATACAGTATTATGTTGACCTACAGTATTATGTAAGTTTCATGTGTTACTACATAGTAATTTGACATTTTCATACATTATAAAATGACCACCACAATAAGTCTAGTAACCATCTGCTCCCATACGAAGTTACTATAACATTATTAACCTTATTCCTTGAGCTATGTATTATATCCCTGTGGCTTATTTATTTTATAACTGAAGGTTTATACCTCAATCCCTTTCACATATTTCCCTCCTCCCCGGCAACCACCCATTTGTTCAATGAATCTCTGAGTTTGTTTTTATTCTGTTTTGTTTGTTTTGTTTTCAGATTCCACATATATAGGTGAGATCCTACGGTATTTGTCTTTCTCAGTCTGACTTATTTCACTTAGCATAATACTGTTTAGATCCACCCGTGTTGATGCACATGACAAGATTTTATGTATTTTTTTTCCTTTGGCAGGATTCCTTTTTATGGCTGGGTAAAGATTTTGTTTGTTATATATATAGAAAAATTATACATGGAAATGGCTATGGAAACATTTCCACGACCAACAAACCTTCTGACAATCTGAGTATTCAGCACAGTGCTCTCCACTGCCCGAGAAGTTCTTTCACATGGGACGCAAACTCTGCCACACCTGGCACCTAAGTGCTTCTCTTAACTCCAGCCACAGCCTGTCCTCCTAATTTACTTTTTATTACTAATTAACTACACAACTTATCTTTTCATACCTCCACACCATTGTGCTTGCTCTTTCCTCTGAAATTTCTATCTTTACTAACCAACTAATTCCACTTACCTTTTTAGGCTCAGCCCTGTCACCTTTTAAAGTTTCCCAGCGTTTTTGTTCAAGCAGTGCCCTCTTGCAGAGATGCCATTCCATAACTCTCTTGCTGCCTAATAGTTACCACACTTTTTAAATGCATTTTAGATAGGAAAAGAATATAAAATCCTCATCGGATGTGTTGGCACTGAAAAACTCACCCCTTCTATTTATTTACAGCAACTTTTATCCAGATTATATGCATATGCATATATTTTTTTCTTTTACAATATATTTTTCTCAATAAGAAGGCTTTTCTTGGCATCAGTTTTGTGCCGGCCACTCTGCTAGACAGTTGCAATAATCTAATAATAGATTAGGAGGTAATCTATTATCATGCATGTAACAGACCTGAGCCTTACCCTGTGCCTGGCTGGTGGCCATCCCTATTATAGACAGGCCCATCTTTAGTTGCTGTCTTTCTTTCTAATTCCTGACCCTATCCTCTTTCAGTATGAAGAAAGATGGATAAAGAATAGCTCTATTAAGATAACTACTCAACAAAGTACTTGCTTTCTCTCCTTTGAGTTGTGTGGAGGATTGGCAGGGAAGGAGAATGAGGCCCTCATCAAACAACAGAAAGTGACTGTGGGAAGTGGTATTTGGCACAGAGGATTCATCACCTGGGATGGATCTTTGGTGGTGAAATTTCCATTGATAAATATGAAACAGGCGCTAGAACAAGCTTGAGTCTTGCCTACATGAATAAGGAAAATAGTGAACGCAAACTTTACTGCCTTTCTGCTCTTGGCCTAATCTACTGCTTCATTCACCAGCAATCTCCTAGTCCTGTGCCTGGCATGGAGTTAGGTAGGGGGTTTTTAAAAGTCAACAAAACATACCCAGTCAAGACTTTGCCATCACAGAGCTTACTGACCAGCTGGAATACAGGTGATTACTCATGAATACACTGAAGCTGGCAAATGTTTGGAGAGAGGAAATACTGGGGACATGGGGGAATGCATAAGACAGGTTATTTCTTTTTTGTTGAGGCTATGCCACTGGCCCATAGGGACTGGCTTCAGAGCTAGAAAACTTGCTATAGAATATATAAAGTAATATACAAAGTTATTTTTATGGACATCTCATGTTTAGAACTGAAGTTAACACTTGCTTATATATGAAAATAAAGAAGTCTATATTTGAAGACAAATAATAAACATGAGATCCAATTCTGCCACTTCACTGTGGAATAACCTTGAATAAATCACATCACCTCTCTGAACTTGAGTTTCTCTGCAAAATGTAAGCACTGACATCTAACTTGACAGACCCGAAGGGCTGTGAGAAAGGCTCAATTAGGACAATAAAGGGGGAAAATACTTCGTAAACCATCAAGATCTATGTGGATTTTGCTATTAGTACTGTTGCTATGTGAACCAGTCTGGGACTGAGCAGGTTAAGACATAGTATTGCTTTATATGACGTAACAGATGGATGGTTCTGGTTGGCTAACTTTCAAAAGCTCCCTGCATTTCCACACCAAAGTTTCTCTTGTCTATATGGTTTGTTTTCTTTCCTTTCTGAAAGGATGCATTTTAGAAGAAAACCAAAGTCATTATTGTTAGACTTTGTCTAACTCTTTGGTGTTGAAATTTCCACAGATCGACAGGAGACAGGCACTGAAGCAGGCCCGGGTCTGTTTCGGAGTCAGCAGTGAACACTGTCAGTGCTCTGCGCGCATCCCTGCCTCCACTCTCACCCCCAAGCCTTCTCACCTGTTCTGTGCGTCTTCTGTCTTGTCCTTCAACCTTCTTACGGAACGGCCTTTGGCTGCTGGAGCTGCTTTTGCCTGAAATCACAGAAATCAGAATTGTCTGGTTGTTTACAACTCCTCTACCTCCAAACAGGGACAACTCAAAGTCAAGGATAGACTCGTTCAGGACTATAAAAGCCCAGCTTCATTTCCTAGAGCTCACCTACTTACTGAACCGAGGCTGGGACTGTCCCTAACATTTCACCTTTGTTAGGCTTCTTCCTCTTGCCAAATTTCCCCCACTTCCTCTTGTCCTGTTTCCCCCACTATGTTACCTGTTTTCCTTTGGAGCATTAAAAAAAAAAAAATCATAATTTCCCAGCCTGCTTGTAGGGAATCTGACCTAAGGCAAATCCCCTCAGTTGTGAGAAACTAGGACAGACATAGTGGAAGCAGCTGGCTGAGGACCCTCAGCACGGGCTTGTCTAAGTAAACGGGAGAAAAATGACTGAGGAATGGAGACAATTATCTTGGCAACAAAAGAGGCATTATCCCAAAAGCTGTCCCTTTCAAGACCATATTGAATACAGTCTAGTGTTAATAAACATATTTAGTAGTAACTGATTCACTCCTCTGCAGTATTTACTGTAGCAGGCAGTGGGGACATATGATACATGATTTTTCGAAGTAGAAGAGGAGACATATTACTTGAAAATAGAAGAGACCGGAATTTCATATTGCATTTAAAAGTTAATACCCATTGTCCTTATAATTTATACAGTGTGAAAAACCTTACATTTTTGAGTGTAGATTACTTCGTATACATTATTCTACTTACTTCTCATCACAATCCTGTGAAGCAATAATTCTCATTTGAAGATGAGGTGAAAAATGTAAGAGCAATGCAATAATTTATGCAAAAATACACAGAGCATGTGACTGATTTACTGCAACTTAAATCAAGTGTACTTCAAACCCTGCACTTATTGTACAATGCTGTAGAGTTTCTCTAAGTAGAACACAAGGCAAGAATCACTCAAAAACATGCAAATAGCAACAATCTTTTTCGAAGTGATTTAATAAGTTATCGGATGAGAGATTTATATCTGAGATCCATTAAATTGGATGGTGCAACTGTTCCACATTTACGTATCCTGTACTTAAACACAGATATGCACATGCCTTTCAGAATTCTCTTAGCACTTAGTGGTTTTTAGTGTCTGGAAATCTCATCCCCCTGTACTGCTCCTATTCTGAAGCAAAGATCCTGGCAGAATTGGCATATAGACAATATGTTCAGTGACTATGAGACATAGTTTCCATCTTCAACCTAGAAAAGTGAAATGATTGCTATCCTTACTCTGGATTAAGGTAGAATGAGGTCTAAATCTCAACTCTGACACCTACTAGTTATGTGGTCTTGTGCAAGTATGTTGTGATTCTGAGATTTCATTATGGGTAAAATGGAGTTGATCAAACTCTCAGAAGTTATCACAATTAAGAGAATACATATATCTCAGTTATGTATTAATTAAGAGAAGTAAGAGAATATATATTAAGAGAATAAGAAGAATGTATACTGAGTAACAGAACAATAATGCTTCTTATTAATTTCACCCTTACTTTTCTCATGAATCTCAGAAATGGATATTAAGTCATAGTTCTTTGTGCTCTGGGTCAAATAAAAGATGAGGGGTTCCTTGAGAGCTAAACAAAGTTGCGGGGAAGTTCGGAACAGGATAAAGCCACTCCTGCTGAAATCATTACCTCTTTGGGGAGGCAGGTTTTATATGAGATTTAGCTGAAACTTAGCATTTAGACAATCTCTAAATGTGTGTTAGTTGAGAGCATCTTCTAACCCATCAGAGAGGTACCACACAGAAGACATGGCAAACAAACTGCCTGTTTTTTGTTGGGGACTTGGGAGACTTTGCCCATATTTTTAAGCAAATAAAACAGATACTTAAAATTTATAAATTCACAAAAACTGAAGTGGGTTTCTTTAGACATATTTTCAGAGATTCAAATTGTATAGAGATGAAATCTGCTACTTAACAACAACAACAAAACCTCTGTTTCTTTGACTGTCCACTGAACAAAGACCAAATGCAACAAAGGGGCAAAAGACATTCTTTCAACTCCCTTGAAGTAAAAGCCTTTTGTATATGTTCTGGATTGTTTGGAAAAAACCAAAACCAAACAAAACAACTGACTCAAGACAAAGGATGAACATAGTTTGTTTACTCCGTTGCCTGTGATGCCCTAGTGCCATTTCTCACTTAATAATCTAGAGAAACAGTTGCTCTTTGTTCTCTTCTTCTTCCCATCCGAGAGCCTCAGACCATGCCCTGAAAGGAAGATTACCAGACCTTGTCTTTGATTCATTTGAACGGCTGTAATTGGCAACTTCTCTCCCCAGTTAAAACCTTTCTGTAGTACTTGAAGGCCCACTTCTATACAAAGGTTTCTGTTAACTCTTTCCTAAGAGAGGGTCTCCTTACCACAACCTAATGATGGGCTGTCTACATTTGGGTGTCCGAGAAAACCCAGCATTAGGAACACTTTACAGCTTTGAAACTCACATCTATAATTTACTTTTCTTTGCAAAACACCACCAATGTAAGTCAGAGCAGGCATTTTGCTGCCTGTGTTTTATAAGATAAGTAAAATTTAAGAAATAATCTAGAATCAGGAGTCCTGTTTTTAAATCAAGGTTCTAACTTGCCCCATCCTTATTTCAATAGGTGTCCCACTCCCAAAACAAAAAGAATAACCAAAGCCTCACTAACCATGGAACTGGTCAAGGACAAGTAAGTTGAATTTTTCCCTTATAGTTCCTCCTTTCTTGATCAGAATGAGGAAAGGAACAGCGCTGTTCAGTCATCAGGTTCCTTCTGGCAGGATTCTCTATTCATTCACCTTTCTTCCCCCTCACGTCCCTTCATCGTTCATTTTCTTAAATGCTTCCTCCCTCTCTCTCCATTTTAGCAGATAACAAAGGCTATCAATCACCCAAAGCTGCTCTGATGCTTTCTGGGCAGTTAGTAATTACATTTATTTACACTGGCTTCAAAAGAGTCCAATACACTTTTTCATAGGTCTTTCCCCAGAATCACTCTCTCTTTTTGTTTAGTAAACTGTGTTGTTCCTGGGCCCCCAACCTGCAAGACATAATTAACTCGTGTGTGTGTACTTTGGCAGAATGACTTGGATACAAGTCATGCAAACAGAGACTGTAACAAGCCCGCCCCACTCCCAAACTATACACACCTACATAAAAGCCCCAATCTCATCAGAAACCTCCTTAGAGAAGCACCCCACGGGGAACACATGTCTGCTTCAGTTTTGATACATTTTTCAGATAACAGTAAGCATTGCTCCTACCTCGAGGTCTTTAAAAAACGCTCAGGACAGCAGGGTTCAAGTGTCTGTCAGCCACAGATGCAGCTTTTTTTGGCAGGAGTATCAACTTGATAAGTTATTCATTCTAACTAGTATGTGAGGGAGCTTGTTCAGTTCAGCATGGTCACTGGATGTTTATTGGGACTGGGGCAACTGGAAAATTAGCACCATTCAATTTTTAGAGTATTATAATGGAATTCATTGTGAATATATATAATTTTCAGTTCTCTTTCTAAAAGATACAACAATAAAATTTAATAAAGAAACAACAACTGAGCAAGTATCTAGGTAGGGTATTGAAAGATAAAACTTTTAAAGTAGAAGCTTCTGAAATACCATTAAACTGAATGTTAACATCTATCTATGACATAAGACATATGTCTTCAAAGCTAGTCACTGACATTCACTTGTGCGTTAACTCTTCTTTTTTATTGAAGTATAGTTGATTTATAATATTATATTAGTTTCAGGTTCAAGACAGTGATTTTATAGATTATACTCCATTTACAGTTATTATAAAATACTGGCTATATTCTCTGTGCTGTACAATATATCCTCATACCTTATTTATTTCATACATAGTACTTCGTACCTCTTAATCACCTACTCCTATCTTGCTCCCTCCAACCCTTTCTCCTCTCTACTGGTAACCACTAGTTTGCTCTCTATCTGAAACTCTGTTTCTTTTTTATTATATTCACTGGTTTATTTCTCAGATTACACATTTAGTGATGACATGCGGTATTTCTCTGTCCGACTTACTTCACTAAGCATAATACCTTCCAAGTCCATCCATGTTGTTGCAAGTGGCAAAATTTCATTTTTCATAGCTAAGTAGTATTCCATTATATATAAATGCAAAATTTATATATGTGTGTGTGTGTATATAAAAATATATACACTCAATCACATCTTCTGTATCCATTCATCTGGTGATAGACACTTTAGTCCCTTCCATAGCTTGGCTATGTAAATAATGCTGCTATGAACATAGGGATGCTATGAAATAATGCTGCTATGAAATTAGTGTTTTTATTTTCTCTGGATACATACGCAGGAGTGGAATCATATAGTAGTTCTATTTTTAGTTTTTGGAGGAAACTCTATTGTTTTCCACAGTAGCTGCACGATTTACATTCCCACCAACAGTGTACAAGGGTTCTCTCTCTCTACATCCTGATATTTACTCATGCATAATCCTTTTTTTTTTCCCCAAAAGTATTCAGGGTAGGCATCAAATTTAAACACTTAATTTTTTTCTGTCTCTTTCTCAATAATGAACTCAGGGATTCTTTGAGAAATGGGAGAATGTTTTATTTGCCTTATCTCCAGAATTAAGCACAAGTCCAGTCACATAGTAGATACTCGGGAGTTTTTGAAATAAATTAGAAAAGGTAAGGAGGAATTAAGGAAGGCACTAAACATCCTACAATGCACAGGAGAGCCTCCGCAAACAAAATTCTAATAATGCAAAGAGAAACCATGAGAAACCTTGATTTAGATTAAGGCATAAAGAACTTACAGGAAATGTTTGAATAATTAATACTTGGTTTTGGATTAAGAGGGATTAGTGAAAAATTTTGCCATCCTTGGAAGAAATTGTCAAATTTTCCAAAAGAAAAGAACGAGAATAATTTTGTCCAGATTTTAAAATATTAGAGCTGTAAACTGATGAGTCCCAAGGATGTGAGAGCCGTTGGATTGGCACACACTTTGAGAAATGTGGCTGCCTACACCACTGCCTCCAGATATCATTCTCTGTAAATCAGCCAGTACAGAGAGGTTTCTATGCTCTGTGCAATTGCCCTGGTCAAGAAGATGTTTTAGAAGTAAAATCTTGTAGTGAGTCATGCTGGTGCTTACTTAGACTCCTGAGAGACGACCTTTTCAGTTCCCAAAAAAGCAGCCTTCATCTTAGGCAGCTTTCACTGCATTAATCCTTAAAAGAGAATCAGACTATGAACACTCCATTGTCAATGAAGTTAACAAACAGAACACTTCTCGAAGAGTGGGTTACAGCTGGATCTCTAGGGCTACGTTAATTCAACCCGAAGCCTCTCTGCTATTATCCAGTATTCACAGTATTGAAATCCTTAATGCTTTGGAGAGATACACAAATCTTCTACCCTTCTTTAGTCTTCTGTCTCTTGTAAAATGATCTTGATGACTTTGAACTTCCCTCCGGTAACTTTAACTTGCCTTCAACCATCTTGGTTACGCCTCTGGAAATTATTCCCCCATTCTGTACACCTCTTAACTGCTGAAAGTTCTAGGAACCGATTTTATATCTCTTATTACCAAAAAAATTAAAAGCAAGTCTTTCTAGACCTCATCGTTCTGATACAGAGCCCATGATAAGTGATGTGATCTCCTTACAAATGTTACGACACTGAGTTCGATTTAGCGACAAGGATGCAAGCTGCAGTTTTTTGGAGAGAAGGAAATAAGGATTTGAATACTAGTTCTACAATCTATTGGCTATGGAGAGGGACTAAAATCTATGAATATCCATGTATTCTATAAGATGGAAATAATTATTCTACCTATTAAGAGGGTTGTTCACTTCATAAAAAAAGTATTGAGTGACTTCTAAATCACACAGCCCTAGATTGTAAGTGAGGATGCAAAGTAATATAGAACCATATCAGTCAGGGTTCTTCACAGAAATAGAACCAATAGGATGCAAATATATTCGAAAGAGATTTATTTTAAGGAATTGCAATTATGGAGACTGGCAAGTGCAAAATCTTCAGGTTGAACAGGTGGACTGGAGACCCAGAGCAGAGCAGATGCTGTAGCTCAAGTCTGAGGGCTGACTGCAACAGAATTCCTTCCTGCTCTGGGGAGGTCAGTCTTTTGTTCTACGCAGGCCATCAAATAACTGGATGACAGCTATCCCCCACACATATGTTTTACCTGTTAATTTATTTTTAAAAAATGAATGAATTGTCTTGGCCAATTTCAAGAACTTTGGACTTGAACTTAAAGGGCCTTTATATGCAACCTGCATTAAGTGCCCACTGTTTACTATGAGTACTAGATCATCTCATTAAGTCATCTACTTTTAACAAAAAAATTCAGGACAATTAGATTCCTTATCTGGAAAATGGGATAGTGATACTTCAAATGTTGAGTCTTGTTCAAGATCTATTAGCTAATAATTCAATGGCCCAGGACATTTACCCAAATCTGTCTACACACTGATTCCAAAATATTTTTCTTTAAAGTTTCCCAAGAAAATGTTCTAAACTGGAACTACAGATACTTAGATTATGAAATTTCTTAGTTGGTCACACAGGTCAAAACAATCTCCCAAAATATTTTTTTCAAGACAAGACAAAAACATTGCATCCAGATATAAGATTAGAAGATAAAGAGAGGTGTTGAACACTGGATGCCATGCTCACCAGGACATTTCATTCTGAGACCTTGGAACAGAATCTTCAAAACACCTCCAACAGAAAATATTGGGGAAAGCAGCCTAAAAAGAAATGTATTGTTAACCCCATATCATTGCTTATGTTATTTCTAAGATCATTTTTACTAATATAGAATCTCATCAGTTGAATTCCTCAACTTCCCAAAATGGAGAAAGGGACAGTTAAACAATTTGCTCACATAGTCATACACAAAGGGCCAAAGGAAGTAACCACACTGCTTGTTGCTCTGTAGTTTTGTTTGGGCAATGTTATGACATGTCTACTCACAAGCTACACTAGTGCTTTAGAAAAGAGTTGGAAATTCCATATTCAAAGTTAGTACCATAAATTACCAACAAAACAGAGTCTCCCAAACAAGAGGGTCCTTCTTTATAGCAAATAACTATGGAGTATCCTCTGGATCAGACATCCATTTCCAATGACAGCAGGCAAATAAACAGAACTTTGTGTGCTTCCACTCATAGCAAGGTGCTAGGAATTGACCTTGGTTGGAAATGTCAGCAGAAGACTGAGGAACAAATTGTTGAAAGAGACTGGAAATCACAGTGAATCTTCTACGCTTCCAGTCATGCCAGGTATCTCTGTCAAGATATTCTACAGAAAGCCATTAGTGGAACAACAGGGAGATGGAAGGTAACAGCCAGGAAAAAGGGGTCATTCATCAGAGAAGAGAAGAGGACAAGTGAAAATTACAGTTTTGACATTAGTAAGTGGGAATAAACGGAGATGCTCTCAGAGTGGTATTTGTAAGAGGGAACAGGTAATTACATATAATAAATGCCCTGGAATTGTCATTCTTCCTGAGCTGCCGCACCTTTTCTCTTTTTCATTGCCTCCTTTGGAGATTTTGTGAGATCTGTTTTATTTCACTTCTTGTCCTTGCACTCTCTATTGCTATTGAAGCCTCACGTGTAACAGAGTCACTCCTGGAAACCAGAGTCCCCCTTTCCCTGGCAGGAAGAAGCAAAACTCCTTTAGAATATATATTTCATTTCTTATGTCTTTGCAATATAAATCCTCAGGCCATTTATTCAAACACACACTTTTGGGTCCCTTCGTCAGGTTCAGTGTAAACACAATCTTTCCTTGGGTTGCCTGATGCCCAGTGGGGAAAACGGGAAAGAGAACAAAGACTTGTTAAAAACCCATCATACATCAGACACAGTACTAGATGCTTTTCATTGCATCATCTATTATCAATCATAACCAACAGGAAATTCCAAGACATAGAGTTTTGAATTAATGTAAATGTAAAGAGTAAAACATAAAGATTAAAAAAATTTGTTATTCTTCTGACTCTTGAGTTATGTCTTACGTTATTTCACTTTTTGTTGGTTAAGAGACCAACAGTATCATTGAGGATATAGTTCTTTCAATTCTTTCATGACTGTCATACTCAATGTTGACTTGATTTTGGTTTGGCTGCCTATATGGTTTAAAGAAAGATGCAGCAATTCTAAATGTCACAACCAGACATGACAAACCCAAGAGGAAGAAAAACAGCATCATTTTGGATAAAATCCTTTCTCAGGAACCTCTGGCATCTTTTCTCATTGGGGAGAATTGTGTCACAGCCATGTTGCTAAAACAATTGTTGGCAGAACATATAAGAACAACATAACTGATTTCAGCTAATAAAGGTTAATCTCCTTAGAGTACTGCTGGACTGCTTGGGGGAAGGGAAGATACCTGGGTGGGATCGGGGGGCGGTTATAATAAAAAGGAAGGCAGAAATCAATGTAGTCCAGAATCAGTGATTCTTTTTTTTTTGACACTCACGACACAGATCATCTTGTCTGGGATCTGAAAAGAAGTAGAGATGGAAGTTGAACACATTTACTTTGGTCTCCTTATCCATTATGATATTCTCCCTAGTGGTTTTTCACTACTGCTCATTATGGTTACAAGCAAGGGTTTGCGGGGGAGTGGACAGATGTGATTATAAAATTCTAAGTCACCACCTTGGCCCATTAAACATTTGAGAAATCTGTACATGAAAATGTCTTGCCTCTCAGGCTGTGTGGATTGACTTCAACGCTTTGTGGTCTGTTGGGAACAAATGTAACAAGTCCAAAGCTTGGTCACTAAAATGAAAACTTTCTTGGATTCAACAAAAATGGAGACAGAACAACAAAAATACAATATGTGGTTAACTACAGACAAAGCAGTCTCTTCTGCTTAGCTCTACTGACATCTGAAACTTCTTTCTTGGTCACTGCTGCCCTGATAACTCTGGTCCAGTAGCCGATCATTTGAATGCACAGAATCAATGTGAGGCTAGCACATTTTTGATGAATTTGCATAGAAATCGAGCATCGGGACTCTGTAACATGTTTATAATTGTGTTTCTTCCTTTGAGGAGGACAGATGGCTCAATTTTGTTATACACACCTTGAACAACCAAAGTGTGCCATTCAAAACTCGCAGTCTGAACATGCACACAATCACTCGGCCAGCAGGAAGGAAGGTGGCAGAGTCAACTCGTAAGGCAAACGCAATTTAGCTGGGGTTTACCTCAGTTTGAATTAAGGACTTTAAGATCATATGAAATCCTTCCCATTTTGTAGATAAATAATCTGATTGAGAATTGGAGAGACTTGCCCAACTTTGATTATAGCTATAAAACAGTAATGCATTTAGCATGGCCTGTGTACTTTTGTTATCTGGGTGCAGTGACAAGAAATGACTGTGTTGTTTTCATAACTTAGGTGTAGCAAGTGGAAAGTGCCAAATAAACTTGGGTTTAAATCCTGACTATTTTATTTATTAATGGTTCTATGACCTGAGGACAGGAATATCTAACTTTGCAGACTGTTCAACAGATGATTAATAATGCAAGTGTGACTTTAATATACTGGTAAGAGGTCGGTAGATCTAAAACTTCAAAGAATATGTGAATAAACAGGGAGGATATAATTAAGTGTGCTAGCCTTGTGCCAGTTCATCCTCCCATCAATACCTTGTGCTCTCCTGCTCCCCTACATGCTGCAGGTGAACTTATCCCGACAGGCTGTCTCTCAGCTCCTCTATTAGCTGGTCTCTGCCTGATGTTAGTCTTTGGAAAACTCTATTAGAAGTGAAAGCAAAAGCATGTGAAAACTACACAGAACACAGTGTCCTCCATTGGATTCTGGAACAGGAAAAGGACGTCAGTGGAGAATTGGTGAAATCCAAATGAAGTCTGGAGATTAGCTAATAGTAACGTACCATGACTCTGTTTGTTAACATTAGGGGAAACCTGGTGAAGATTACATGTGAACCCTTTGTGCCACTTAAAAAATATTTCTGTAAACCTAAAACTATAAAAAATGAAGACATTTATTTAAAAAACTTAGTAAAAAAAAAAAACCCAACATGCTGCTCTCCTCACTTCATCACGAAGCTTCTGCAGCAGAGTCTGAGCTCCCCCGGACCCAGTGCCCACGGAAGGGCACACCTGTCTGCAGTTTCCTCTGGAGTGAGTTAACTGCCTCCAATTTTTTTTTTTTTTTTTAAGCTTGGAATGGTGGATGCTTTCTTCTGTTGCTATATCTGGCATGTCTTATGGTTCCCAATTTGGCTTCTGTAAGTTTTCATCAACTGAGTACATAGTTTCTTCCATTATTTCTCTCTGTTTTAGAAATTCAGAGTTGTGTTACTTTTCTTGATTGGATCCTGGCTAATACACCTAGGGAAAGTTCCCATAATTAAGGTTATATCCTTTCTGTACACAAAGTCTTTTCCTGGTTTTGTATACTATTGATCAAATGTGACACAAATCACAAGACACCAATGGATGGAAATACATTCAACAGTTTAATTTTCTCTATGTTCTCTACCCAAGATAATCCTCATACTACCCAGGCATTAGCATTGATCCTAATCTTTGTCTGGTAAACATCAGACTCCTTGGCGGTCTCAGTAGTTTGGATCCTCAGAATTTGTAAGGCTGTCTCTTTGGCTCTGGGTTGTGGGTCAGTCCTGTCCCCTTCTAGAGTGAAGTCCCTACAAGAAACACAGGCCAACTCCTCCAGCAAATGGAAGAAGTGGACAGATAGGAGAAAACTGTCCCTAATTTATTTAGACAAACAAAATTTTATGCAGGGTTTCTAAAAGGGGCTTTTAAAAGGTTGTTACAGATGCTAGACAATATTTTCCCTCATTGAAGAGATGAGGCCTAGGTTCTGAAAAGTGTATCACAAACTTGAGGTTAAGAATATCAGTCCCACCTATCAATATTATCTAGTTTTTTTTTTTTTTTGAGAAGAAAAAAATATGAAATGCAATCACAGTGTTTCAGGCCCAATTAAGAGATCTTCTAATTTCCAAGCCTTTTATGTGAACAGGATAAATAAGCAGGTGGTGCTCACTTCATATATGACTCCTTCTCCACATTTTTATTAATTTACAGCCTGATCAACTTCTGTTTTACTGAAATATTTTATATATTCTAATTCATCCACTCATTGAACACCCAAATCTTGCATTATGTTTCTTAGTAGCCTCGTGCTGGTAACTGTGCACAGCTCAATCCATTTATAATTCTTTACTGGGCATTATACCCATTTGATTACAATTTTATGATATTTTGTTGTTATTCTATGATTATTGCCATTGCCTGTTTATATTGTGTTTCACCAAATAAAAGTGCCATAAATTTAAAAGAATAATATGTGTGCATAACTGAATCACTATGCTGTGCCCCAGAAACTAACACAACATTGTAAATCTACCAAACTTCAATTTTAAAAAATGTCATAAAGCTATTCAAAGAGCCCAGGTGGATAGCTGACATAGCTAGGTTCCCAGAGCTCCAGGATCAACATTCATCAGACAAGTCCTAATTATCCTTGTCATGGCCTCTTCCTACTCCTCCGGAGCCTCTAAACAATTTCCAGTGGCTGTCACACTAGCAACAGGGGGGAAGTACAATGATTCAACCATCAGCACAACTCCCTGGTGTTCATGTCCTGTCCCAGCTAATGAGCAACCAGGTGTGCAAACAGCACAGGTTTGGAAATCAGAATGTCCTGGTTTTTCTGATATTAGAAGTAGGGCTGAGAGCAAGTCAGTTTGACCCCCCCTCCTCAGTTTCCTCATCTGTGACATGGGATGAGGTTTTATAGCTCTTAATGGATTAAATAGGGATAATGGATAGCATATAGTTTCTACAGTACTTGAGATATGGTAGATATTCAGTAATAATTAATTTCTGTCATCCAAATGTAGAATAATTCAGTGTTTCAACAACACCTTTTTCTTGGATTCAATAACAATATAGCAAATAAACATTTAAAAACTAACAAAATATTCCTCAAATAGTATTATAACTGGTTTCCCTAAATATCCCATAATTTCCCATCTTGACAACTTGTTAATGTATCTCTTATGTTTCAAGGACCCTGGTTTCTGTGCAGATGTCTGGTCTCAAACTTAAATTCAACTTATATCTGACAGATGCTTTGGTTTTTTAATTGGGGATTTGGTAAAAACGACTTGGCATAAATCAATATTATGGTGAAAAGGGATACAGAATCTGACAAATGTGGGTTTGCATTTTGCTTCTGTCAATTATTATCAGAGCAACTCTGGGGCAAGTTTTTTCTATCAGTCAAATGACAATAATAATGAATACTTCACAGGGTATTTAACGTGCATGAAGGAAACATGAGAGGAACTGAATGAATATAATCTTTGACTTAGTAAGATATAGCCAAATTTGATACTGGTAGACTCAACTGGTAGTATTTTTGTTATTACTGAAGCCATTTTCTTGGTTCTTCATTTTGGAAACTCTTGGACTTATGTGGGGAGACAGTGAGATGTATCTTAGACATTCTGCATGTGATACTTGGTCTTCTAAAGCAAACTCCTGGTCTACCACCCCTTCCTCCTACATGATGTGTCCTCACCGTGCCATTCCCTTCTTAGCCGCCCACATTGTCACTCCCCTGGATCAGGAGACTATTAGTTCTTAATTTCACGCCTGGCTAAAATCTGAATCTACTATGCATGTGTTAATTATTTATTTATTTATTTATTGTACTGTGATCCTACTTCCCTGATTCTTATTAATTTCCTCTACCTTTAGTCTACTTCCTCTGTATTTACTTCCAAGCATGCCTTGCATTTGCTACCATGCAACTCTAATAAGAACCAACTGCTGGGAGACAATTCAGACAAGTTTGAGTCCCTAATTGGTCTAGTACTACTCTCTTGTTCCCACACAAAAGGATGAGTTTATGGTTTCACCCTGACTGCCTGTGTTACTACTTCTTTCAGGAATTCTCTCTCTCTCTCTTTATACTCCCAATTAAGCTACATATACTTTTATCAGTCATAGTTCTGTCATAGTCTTTTTATCAAGAAATTTTACATCATAGAACTGGTTTGATGAGACTAAATGCATAGAAAGTATATTATATGGAGTTTCAAGGGCTAAGCTTCAAGCTACTTCATAATTCATTCCTTTATTCATTCATTCACATATATCTTTAACAAATATATTTGTTGAGAGGAGAAAGTGCAGGACCTGGAATGTGGGAGAGCTGAATTCATATCTTGCTTGGATCTTAGAAAACTGATCCAATCCCTTGCATATCAGGTCCTTTGATTAAACAAGGAGAGCGATATTGTATTTAACATGTTTCATAGCATCTGATATGGTGCACATACTTAATAAATGCTGTTTCTCTATTTTTGTTGTTACTTTCTGGCTAATGGAAACATGTAGGCCATATTCAAAATGACTGAAAAGCTCTTCATTTTACCATTACTAAAATAATATTAAAATGCTATTCATTTTGTACTCTGTAATTATGATGATTAATTCCCTCTAAGCATTAACAAGGGACTATGGCTCCAATGACCCCGACTAAGATGTGTCACAAGAGTTCTTTGCCCTTTCATATGGCAGGTGTTTATCTGCATGTAATGGGATGATGGTGGGGTTGGTGAATATTATTTTTGAGAAAAACTGTAGGCATTTAGAAAAGAAACTGGAGTTGAAATTTGACAGATGAGTCACTTTTGAGACCACTGTGTTCACAGAGGAAGGATCAGACTGACGTAATGAGAAGACAAAACCTAAACAAATACCCCTCTCAACACCACAGAGAATCAGATCATGGTAACAGTAGATAGATCCACGAAATAATTGTCTTGGCTTTTAAAAGACTCTATCACTGATCAAAAAACATAGATAAGCAAAAGTGCTGACTACTGAGGTATCACCAGTCTGCCTACAGTCTATATTTTTTTAAAATGTCCAATCTAAGGTATTACAATCAATGTAAAGACCTGAAAATTTGAAGCAATGTCAGGTATTTGTATACACTGTACCTACATTTGAAGACTCTGCACTGCAGTAGTACATATTGGTTTTCACTGTATGAAAGGAGAGGTTGTCGATGAACCATGCTACAGACTGAATGTGTCCCCTCAAAATCCGTGTGTTAAATTTTTATCCCCAGTGTGATGGTATTTGGGGATGGGGCCTTTGGGAGGTGGTTATGTCATGAGGATGAACCCTCTCATGAATGGGATTAGCGGTCTTATAAAAGAGGACTCAGAGAACTCCCTCCTTCTTCCACCATGTGAGGACACAGTAGGAAGAAACATCTATAAGGAAGCAGGGAGCAGGCTCTTACCAGACATTCCATCTGCTGGTGTTTTGATCGTGGACTCCCCAGCCTCCAGAACTACATTTCTGTTGTTTATAAGCCACTCAGTGTATAATATTTTGTTACAGAGCCCAAGTAAACTAAGACAGATGCACATACTTAAGAACTCCACCTTTGTGGTAATTCTCCTGGGTTCAAACAAAGAAGCATTTATAGTACCTTATTTTGGGGAAGGGAATTCCTGGAATTATTGTTCCCCAAATTTTGTTTTTCATAATCAATATGAGAAGCTTTACGAAAGCAACTAACACAGTCATGGGTAGAAGTCAAATTTTACTTTTGTTATTGATTATAAACTAAAAACTCTGAATGATTAAAGAAGTAAGGGCAGAATGAAAATATGACATGGAAAATATTCCAAGGACTTCCATCTTCTGCTTAGAATGTAGAAGCTGGAAAGAGGGTTTCTCTCATCCTAATAAAAGCTGAATAATATATAAAATAATAGCTGATCAGAGAACCGAGATTACGACGAAGCCAACTAACATGAAATCTAAGAAAAGTGCCTCCAAGGAGAGACAATTATTGCCTCACTTGGGGCCAATCATGGAAGGAAGATACATGCATTCATACAGTTAGTAAAGAAGAACTCAGCTAACATATTTAATGAATTTGTAAATGCTAAGTATGTGATAGCTTCTGAATACAGAAGCCCTGAAAGTCACAGGGGGGAGTTCACAGGCACTCTCAGACTCTTCCATGAACTTCACCAGGTGACAGTGTGAAAGACTGGAGTCAGGACAAGAGTCTACAGAAAGCTTTCCTCATGGAGCCTGCCTGGAGAAGGGGAGTAGCTACAGTTTTGGAAAGGCAAGAAGCATGGGAGAGGGGCTTCAAATTGCCTAGACCTTTGGAGGACACTATTTCTGGAGGAGAGGCATACCCTTCTCCTCCTGAGAAAGCCCCACCTTCTAGCTCTATAGACACAGGGATTGCCTGAGACTTAGGCTGAACCAGGGAGACAGAAGAGAATACTAAGAGTGTAGACAAGCAACCACTGGATAAAGTGATTAGTATGGGTGTGAACCACAGAGCGAATCATCCACACTAGCAGGAATACTACCAGTTTGAGCTGAAGGGGATGTAGAAGGGACAAAATGAAGAAAAGCTGTCACACTTCTTAGGTCCTACAGGAAAGATCATAGAACTATTTGACTGTGAACACATGCTATTCTTCAAGACAAAGAAAGAATGACCCTGAAGGTGATTCAGGGATCGTCAGGGTTCCCTCTTTGGTTTCCAAGGGAAAAACTACAGCCTCAGTTTCAACAGGCCAGACGATACTTGCCTAGGGGGCTTAGCTCCCACCAGGTAGAGCGAAGGAGGTAGGACTGGAAGGTGGATCATTGAATCTGAAGATTACACTAGCATTAAGATCTCATGATGCCTGCCTTGCTACAGTTTTGACTTGCTAGGGACTCATCATCCCTTTCTTCCTTCCAATTTCTCCCTTTTGGAATGAGAACAGTATTCCATATAAGTTTTGCCATTATATTTTGGAAGAGCATAACCTATCTGGTTTCACAGATTCACAATGAGAGAAAAAATAAAAAGGTCTCAGGATAAATTGTAGCTAGGGGTCTAATCTATATTTGATTTAGGTAATATTCAGATGATACTTTGAACTTTAGACTTTAGAGTTGATGTTAGAACAAGTTAAGACTTTCGGAGCTATTGAAATGGGATGAAATGCATTTTTCATGTCAGAAAAAAAAAATCTGGGGGACCAGTAGCAAATGTTATGAAATGCGTGTTTGTGTATCCTCAAAATTTGTATGTTGAAACCCTAACTTCCAATGTGATGGTATTTGGAGGTAACGTCTTTAGGAGATAATTAGATTAGATGAGCTCATGAGAGTGGCACCACCCTAATGATGAGATTAGTGTCCTTATCAGAAGAAAAAGAGGTCAGTGTTCTCTTCCTCTTCATCATGTGAAGATACAGTGAAAAGGTGGCCATCTGAAAGGAAGAGGGCTCTCACCTGAACCCAAATGTGCTGGCACCCTTATCTTGGAAATCCTACCCTCTGGAATTGTTAGAAGGAAGTTTCTGTTTTTAAACCACCCAATCTATGGTATTTTGTTATGGCAGCCCAAGCTGACTAAGACAGTGACCTTGAAGATAGGGCAATAGAAATCACCCAATGTGAAACACAAAGAGAAAAAGGGTGAACAAACAAATACAATGGTATAATCAAGAAATATAGGAAAATACCAGATGGATTAACATTTGTGACACTGGAATCCTAGAATATTTGAGGAAACAATGACTGACAATTTTCCAAAAACAAGGAATGATGTCAAATTACAGAATCAAGAAGGTCAGAGAACAGCAGGTAGAATAATACAGCACACATGGGTCCACACACACATAGACACATCATATTCGAAGCTGCTGAAAACTGAAGATCAAAAGAAAATCTTGAAGGAAGCAGACAGAGAAAGAGAAAACATATTGCACTTACACAAAGATAAGAAATATAACAGACTTCCTGTCATAAACTATGCAAACCAGGAGAAGTGGAGTTATATTTGGATAGGGCTGTAAATAGGAAAAAACTCTTTGTCAGTGTGGAATTCTATACCAAGTGATGCTATCTTTCAAAAATAAAAGAGAAAAGGTTTTTTACATATAAATGAAAATACTAGCAGACCGACACTACAATAAACTTGAAAAAAATTCTTTAGGCAGAAGAAATTAATTGCCTGACACAAACTTAAATTTATACAAAGAAACAATGTATTCTGGCAGATATTCTTTGTCTATAATAACTATCTTACAGTTATACTGTATACTTTCTTCTGTTTTGCAGTAGACAACTTAATACACATCTCACGATGTCCTCACCAAAGTTATTATGACTACGCTAAGTCTTAATCTATCTATTCTATTTCCTTACTAAATGTTCATCTCATCCACTCAAGTCCTCAACCATCCTCCCTATCTTTCTCATTACCATCAAAAAAATTCAAAATTGTGATTCTAACTTTAAAGAGTTTAAATAACCTTACACTTTCCTATGTTACTAAACACACTGGATAATTGATAGTGACAGTGAGGGCCTGTACTAGGAGAGACTATTGCCTATAGTCTGATTTAGAGGGGTTTGTAGGATTTCAGACACTAAAAGAGAAACAGCTGTAGACCTTTTAATTATATATAGATACTTGAGATTATATCTAGATAGATAGATAGGTAGGTAGATAGATAGATAGGCAGACAGACAGACAGATGCTTGTTCACATTAGTAACGAAAAAGCTGGAAAGCTCAATAGAGAACAGTGAGGAAACCCAGAGATTAGTAACATAGGGATGACACTACACTGTTAGAGCTGGGTGTTTAATAGGAGGAGGAGGTATGCTGGACCCCTTAATGCAGAATCATCCAAAAGAAGCTGGAACTCAGGCAGGAGCTTTTCAGTATGAAAGGCAACCATGGAGGGAGGGGCTACCTGGTGAGAGCTGGATCAGATAAGTAAGGCGGCCTCCGTCAGATGCAACATAGGAAGTTAAAGGAAAGGCAAAAAATACATCATTTCTCTCTCCCTTCCAAATTTCTACCAGGTGTCTTATTGAACAAAGAACATCAGAAGTCAGAGAAAAGGAGATTCTGGAAAACGTAGTTACCCTGAGTAAGAGACCAGAACAAGAGAAGGGCGGGTAACAGATTGGAGAGCACACAGACAATTCACTGGCACACTGCAATCCATCCTACAGAAGGATCACATAGTCCTCAGCATAACGATTAAATCTGATCCTGCTATTATTCTGTCAAAATTTTAATGACTCTCCCTTTTCAAAGTTATTAAGCATTTTGCATGGCCTTATCTCTCATGTGTCTCCATTTGGCAAATTCTACTCCAGCATTACTCATACACTTGATTTTGTAATATTTTGCAACCATAATATATGCTGTTTACATCCTCAGGTGGACAAGATTCTCAAGAAGAAAGACTCTTCCAGCCTGACGTCTCTTTTCAAATAACTTGTTCTCTACATTTAATTTGTATGTCAACACAGCCATCAAATAAAGATATAAGGACACTTGTTAAAAAAAAAACACCTGTCTTGTGGGTTGTAATATTGCAAGGTCTATTTGTCCTACAACGAGACTAATAACCTTAGGCAGCAACTGGCTGTTTCGTACCTATACCTTCAGCACTTAGGAGTATATGTGACATGTGTTGGAAACTCAATACACATAGGTGGAAAGAATGACTAAATGTTCAAGTCAGAAATGCATAAATTTGAAAGTCCTCACAATATTCTCTTCAAAAGCTCATAACTTGTCTTTTACTTCTCCAACCCCATGCTGCATGCTCTAATTATAATACAATATGTGAACCCTTGATGATTGATATTGAGAAGAAGAAAATGTGAAAGTTCATCATCAGGATTCCAATGTAGCACTGGAAATTTTCCCTTAAAAGCATGCTAAACTGTTATATATCCACCTGACAGCTGTTACCTTTTGACTATATGAGGTTCCAAAATAGTAATTAAACAAGGGTTGTCAGTGCGGCAGTCCCGCTTATATTATATTTATATATATATATTATATTCGCATGAAAACCAATGCTACCTGGAAAACTGGGTGGCACATTTTCAGGTTTAGGTCTCTACTTGGAATTTGTGTCAGAGTGTAGAATTCAATTTATGGTTAAATATCTGTAAAAAATAATACACTCAAGCAAACATTAGGAAGCAACTGAGATGACATTTAAGTCAATCACCTTATTAGCAACCAGTTTTTCACAACTGCATGATATTTTTAAGAAAAATACAAGTTATTAGATTCAACATCAAATTTAATTGTCTTGGGGCCTTTGCCATCTGATAAAATTTCCCCTCAGGCGACAAGTCAGTGTTTTGCCCTGGAAAATATTAAAGAAAGTAATGCTCATTGTTAGTTTGTGTATGTGTTTACACGTGTATCTTTTTCTTCCCCTTTTTCCTTTTGCCAGACTAACCTTTATAGGAAAATAAATCCTGGTAACATTGAAAGCAAATTTCTCTGTAAGAATAAATAACCCATACAGATTTTGAAAACTTTGCAATTAAAATTTATAAGCCTCCCTGCCTCCCTCATTTTAATGAATGATTAAAGATTTTTCACACTGTTTGCTAATTGTTTTTACTTGATTTTCCAATGTCATCAAAAACGGAAATTTAAGTTTAGTACATAGCATGTCCAGTAAACATTTTATTCCCTTAATCTAAGTTATTTGAAAACAGGCTGTTTTAGTCCATTGGACTACTATAATAAAATACCATAGACTGGGTGGTTGGCAACTTAAATGTATTTCTCACAGTTTTAGAGGTTGGGAAGTCCAAGATAAAGGCAGACTCAGTGTTTGTTGAGGGCCTGCTCCCTCACAGATGGCCATCTTTTTGCTGTAATCTCACACGACAGAAGAGGCAAGGAAGCTTTCTGGGGACCCTTTTATAAAGGCACTAATCCCATTCATGAGGGGTCCACCTCCTAGTAACATCACCTTGGTGGCTAGGATTTCAGTATATAAACTAAGGGTGGGGGGCACATTCAGTCTACGGCAGAGACATTTATTTTTCTCCCACATTCCCTTTTTCTCAGAAGAGAAAAAGAAGTGTTGAACAGAGGGATAATAATCAGGAGTCCCTTACTTAAAGTTTACTTTATCTTCTCTCATTCTTTTCATTGCTTTCAGAATTCAAGATTCTGAAAATCCAGACTGAAACTATATAAGCATAAAAGAATAGATTGACTACTGACTAATAAACAATGGAATTGTATCTACAAGAATTTGTCAGTGAAGGGGGAGAGGAGTTCACTTGCTTATTCCTTCTTTTTTTCTTCTCTCTCTCCTTCCTTCTCTTTCTTCTGTTATTATTTACGTTATATTTAGAAATTATTTCCAAATCTGTGAAGCATGTGTTGGCAAGGCTAGTGGCAACTTTCCGCAGAGGTGGGCAGTGGAATGCAGGAACTCTAATATAGATACGTGTGTGTGTGCACGGGGGCGTGTGTTGAGCCAGTTTTGAAGCACTGGGTAGAGGCCAGTCAGCTCCCTTTCTTGAGCAGCAGATTAAGTCAATACCTCCAATGGTTCCTTTATTAAATTCTCACAGTCTGGGCCACTGTACACCCACCCCAGTCACCCAGGGCCAGGTGTCAGACAACCAGCAAAAACACCTACTCCCCAGAGCCTGCAGAAATTATTAGGACCGACCGATTCTATACCCACTTGCCCTGCCTCACTCTTTTCTTCGCATGAAAACCACAGTAAAGTTCTTGTCCCCAGTTTCCCTCTCGTCTTCGGCTTCCTGACCAACCCCAGTGCTTCCCCTGAGTGACCCTGCAGGACACTCTGTGTTGTCTCCAGGAAACTGTGAGTACAACAAAACTGCAAACTGGTTTCTCTGTCTTGTCTCATCAAATCTCATCCAAGGCAATAAAGTTCGAACATGGACCTGTACTTGTTACGTAAGCGACAGACATTGCTATTGTGTAGATGGACACAAGTTAGTACAACTTGATAATAAGTATTTGAAATATCTAATGCTTTCAATTCCATGGTCACCTAGCAATCAGCAGTTCATTTCCTTCTTTCTGTTCAATCATTCATTCAAGCGAATATTTATTCAATGACTGTCAAGTGCCAATCACAGTGCCTGGCACATTATGAGGAAAGAATGAGACCCACAAGACGGCAGGCTCCTTAGGACAGAGACTCTATGTAGCATCTTAGCTGGTTAATAAAAGAGAATATACAGTTCTCCTGCAAGTTTTCTGGTCAATGGGACAGTAAGAGTCTTCACTGTAAACCAAGGAACTGGAATTCTAGTAAATATGTCCCTTTTGAGTGAGAGCTTATCATGAGAAATGCGTAGTCATCCAAAAAATATTTCCTAAGTGCCATAATACTTACTTTGGAGGACAGTAGGCATAGAAAGGGGTTGAGAGAGAGAGAGAAAAATGAAACAATTTGTACACTAATGGAGCATGAAGTATATGCTGTTTCATATTCTTTGATGAGAAGGATAAAAACAAGAAAACACACCAGCAGGGCTGAATGAGGCATGAACCACAGAATCTTTCACTGGGGCTGGGAAACAATATTTACATTTTCCCAAACCCGAAGTTAAAATAATTTCTACCAAAATAATAGGGTTGTAGTAAACATATTATCTCAAAAGGAATAGAATATCTGATGTGTAATTTTATAACCCATGATTCAGATGCAAATAAAGAAAGGGAAGAAAAGTCAACTTGTTTAGTTGCTCAATCTTTTTTTACAGAGTGGTGACATATCTCCCTTACTTTGTGTTGAATGAATGAAATTGACCCAGTCTTCATCAGTAAAGGCCACCTGGATCTAAAGGCAAAAAATAATGTGATTACACCTACAGTTTCTTTGAGAGACCAAACTGAAGTAATAATTAAGACTCTGCAGCTTTAAACAGAATAACAAGCCTTGAAAAATATGAAGCATTCTCTCTTGGGCTATCAACAAGGAATTCACCTGATTTGTTCTCTATTAACAAATCAGTTAATAGAACAACTAACAAGTCAGTTCTCTAACTGACTCTATTACTTAACAGCCTTAGGGGAAGTGGGGTGGTGGTATAAGAGGAGCTAGAAAGTACTATTTTGGATTTTTTTTCTTTAAACATTTCATAGTTGAAGGTAGCGTTTTGGGCAGTCAAGGACTCGGTGATTCTGACTAACTCTCTCACTCACAAAACTAAACTTGGAGAAATACCAAGTCAAAAAAGTGAGGAATTAAGATTTTTTTTTTAATTTCAAAAACTAAGAAATAAATTAAGAGTTAAAAAAAGTTGGAAGTTACTAGAGAAATATCAATTCAGAAAAGTGAGGAATTGAGGGATAAGCTATCAGGTAGGACAAGAAGCTGTGAGAGCTGAAACTCGCATTTTGTACTGTATTTCCACTGAGGCAGTGGATGATTCCTCAGGTTACGTATTCAGTCTTACAAGACATACCCCCCTCCAACCCACCGCCAACTTCAAACTCCAATTGCAAGCTCAGGTTATCACCTGTGCTTCTGGCCCACCAGCTACAGATCAGGGGTTCCAACGATACTTTCCCTGGGTTTGATTAACTTGCTAGAGCAACTCACAGAATTCAGAGAAACATTTTACTTAGTATATTGTACTAGGATATAACTCAGGTTAACAGCCAGGTGGAAGAGCTGCACAGGGCAAGGAATGGGGAAAGAGCGTGGAGCTTCCATGCTGCCTCTGAGTACACCAAATCTCTACATGTTTATCAACATGGAAACTCTCTAAAAAAAGTCCTTTTGCTTTTTTTTTTTTTAATGGAGGCTTCATTACATTGTCATGATTTATTAAATCATTGGCTATTACCAGCTGATTCAATCTCCAGCCCCTCTCCCCTTCACAGAGGTCGCAGGGCAGTGGTAAAACTGAAAATTCTAATCGCATTGCTGGGTCTCCTAGCCATCAGCGCCTATCCTTAAGTTTACCTAGGTACTGTCCCAAACTCACATCACTAACATAACAATAGGTACCTTTATCACTCTCATCACTTAGGAAATTTCAATGGTTTTAGGAGCTCTGTCCATGCCACAAACTTGGACGAAGACCAAATATATATTTCTTATTATATATCACAATACCATAAGGTCCTAAATTACAAAAAGTCAGGTACGTGTCCATGTGCTACTCTACATATATGAAGGCAATAAATACACAATAACTCTAGAAATATTTGCAAGCGAGAATACTTTTTTCCTCAAATTTGTTCAATGAGATAGCCATCATATTGAAAACTTGTTTATAAGGGATTATGTCCTCTTGAATAGCAAGAAGAAATCAAGCATCATTTTGAATTTTATATAAATGCTCTTACACAAAAAGATATACCGCATGTGTCTGTGTATAATTCATAAGGCTCTTCCACACAATATAGACTGAAGATTCCAAGACAATTTTGTAAATGTCCTCTTACATGAGAAATATTAAAGGGTGAGTGGCATGTAGTCAGTCAGAGGAAGGACAGAAAGCTGCAGAGGATAGAAAAAATCTGGAATCAGTCATTAGAAGTGAGATAGACAGGATCTTTGTCTCCAGTACTTCACCCTTCCCTGTATCAACGCTCTTTGCTATATAATTTTGCAACCCCTTCCTCTGAAGGTAAAATGTGCTTCCATGTTTCACTGTGAACTTGGCAATATGACATTATTTAGTAAATGAAATATTAGCAGACATAACCCAGTGCAGGACTTGGAAAGTGCTTGTCCGCACTAAACTTTGGCCCTCTTGAACTCTGTCACTGCCATGACAAGAGCTTCCCTAGATTAGCTCTGTCCCTTCAGTCCGGGCCACAGAAAAAGCAAACTGGGCTGAATGAGCATCTCCAGCCACGCCCAGAGACCCATGATAGTGCGTGATGGGTATTTTAAGTGACTGAGCTTTCAGGTGGATTTTTAAGCAATAATATTGTGATTTGCTTACTGACACAGAGATTGATTTGGTGTAACTTTAGTGAATCTACATAGTAATATGTTCTTATATGTGCATCATAAAACTTCTAAATTGTGGATTTCATTATAACCCATCAAGTTTTCGTTGATACATGCAAGAAATCATGGCATTAATTGATTTGATAGATGAAGAAACTGAGTCTTAGATATTTGGCTGAGACCACTACCATAATGAGACAGAGCCAGATTCAAAGCCAAGCTGTCTGACTCTCAGCTTAATGCAATTTCCCATGCTTCTGTGCTGCTTTTGCAGAAAGATGAAGGCACAGGAGGAATAAAATGTAATGATCATATAATCTATTTATTCCACAACAAATTGCTTGAATATCCCTAAATTTTAGGGTAGATTTACTAACAGAGATCTAAAGACTAACTTTATTTTTACTTTTTTCATTCCCTGTGTTTCTATGACAAAAGCCTATGAAGAATTGAGTTAGGAAATAGGGATTGCAGACAAATGGGAGACCGAGGAAAAAAACACAGTAGCTAGATAATCCATAAATGAAAACAATCAACCCTTAATTGAATGCACATGTGTAGACTGAGCTGTTTTCCTAATAGTGAGGCAGTAGGCAATGATTAATGACTGGAAGAAATCAGTAAAGAATTCTTCCTGAGCTCTGAATTGTGCTCTGAATATAAAAATCTGCTGGAACAGGTGACGTGTTGCCAAGGGTTCTGAGGAGCAGACAGAAGCAACTGCAGATCTGCCAACAATTTATTTCCAAAGACAGAGAGAAATGGTGACGTAGCAGTGTCACAAAATAAAGCAGAAAGCTTTTTAATTTTTTCTTCTGTCTGAAGAATGGTGAGCCAGACTATGGTTTTATTATCAGAGCTACAGAGAAAGACAAAATGCAATAATTAAGAAATCCAAAGACTGTCATAAAAGACAATATGAAGCAGGAAGTTGAACAATTACTTAAGTGCTCAAAAAAGCTCAGCTCAGAACTTCACTGCTCTAAGTATTTTGGGGGAAATGAAGAGTTATCTTGGGAAGGGGGAAATGTTAAATTTCTAGATAAGTAAAATTGAGTACATGAGAATATTCATTCATCCATCAAATATATATTGAAACCCTACAATGCCCTCAAATGTAAATTCTGTAAGAAAAGAAACATGAAGATACTGTTCACTGGCCCAGTTCCGTCCACTATAACAGAGTCTATGACATAGAAGATGCCTAAAAAATGTCTAATCAAGTAACGAATCCGGGGATGACACGACCCTCGCGGGGCTTACAAAGGAGTGAGAACGATGCTTGGTGTATTTCCAGATTTTTCTTGCAAGTTAGAGAATCACAGAGGAGAGGGACGTGCACACAGCAACAATGCAGCGTATGAAATAGTTACTCTCATACTTGTAATAATACTAATGCCTACCTCTTTACCTCCATGAGTCTGATTTAATTTCTTTCAGTTGAGGCCTGGGCACTGGTATTTGAGAAGTTTCATGTGCAGCTAGGGTTGAGAAATACAAATATATAAAGGGAGAAATGACATAGTCCAGAAGTTCTGAGGGAAGAGGAGGGATCTAACCAAGGCAAGTGTAGCTTCTGTGGGGTGTAGCATCCCAGGCATAGGGACAGCCGTGGACAAAAACCCTGTGGCTAGAAGAGACATGGCATTATTGACACACTTTAAGGGCAGCATAGCTTGTACACACAGGAATGAGGCATGGGCTGAAGTTGAGAAGGTAGGCAGGGGCCAAATACACACATTTTTAAGTCTTCATCTTTAAAAACTTTAGTGGATTCTTATCATTCACAGGATAATGAAGGTAGGAAGTTGATAGAATTTTGCCTTTCGGAATCATCACTTTGTCATCAGGTTTAAAAATACATGGGAGGGGAAAATATTTGTGGAGAAGACAGGAGACGACTGCAATTTTTTACACGAGAGCTAATGGCAGCTTAGACTAGACAGACAATGGAAGTGAGCAGTTTGCCTGCTATTAGTCCCAGGCAACAGGTATTCTGAGTTTCAGGGTTTAGAGGGTCCTGCTCTAGACTCCCTCCAACTTCCCTCTTTCTCACTGGGCCTTCAGCCTTGCTTCTAGGGCCTGTGTAGGCCTCCTTTTTCATATGATTTCCCAAGGGAAGCACATACCACTGGTTCAAAGGTGTGCTGAGGGGTAGCCATTAGTAGTGGAGTGGTAGATAATGCAGTGTAAGCTGGCGTGATCACATACACGCACAGTAACCTTTTGAGATGTGGGTCAGAGGTTGGGGTACAAGAGAAGTAGGCTGGGCTTAGGCTCAGGCTCAGGCTCAGGCTTGTGGCCTGTAAGTTCTATGATGATTTTGTCAGAGGCCCTGCATATATTAGGGGAAGATCTGGCAGTGAGGAGAGAGAAAAACAGCAGACAAGTGCAGGGTGCATGATCTCAAAATTAACAGGTAGAAAGGACAATAATACACTATACGCTTCATCCTTTGAAATAACTATATTTAAAAAACAATTCCAGCATTTGTAATTTTCCAAACTATTTTCCCCAATTGTTGTCTCAACAGTTCACTGAGTTGATCAAAACAGGTATGCTTTTCTCTATTTATAAATGAAAAAACCTGACATTTATATAGATTAGGGTGTGGCAAATTGTCTTCTGTAAAGGACAAGATGGTAAATATTTCTGGGTTTGCTGGCTGTTCTTTGTCATCTCTGTCACTGTAGTGACTCATCTCTGACATTGTAGCTCACAAGGAGCCACACATGATGTGTAAATGAATGGTTGTGTCTTGTTCCAATAAAGCTTTATTTATAAAAAGAGGCAGAAGCCGGATTTGCCTCATGGGTAGTAATCTGCAGACTCCTGATGAAGGTTGTTATTAGTTGACGGATAGTAGGCAGCATTTGTGGGACTAGAAGTCAGACCCTTTAGTTTCTGGTTCTATGCTGAGTACTTCAAAATGCTTAAGTGAGAGAAAATACCAGTTCAGTGTCCAAGGGACAGAGAAATCACCTTTTCTGAACTCATTCTACATATGAGAAAACTGAGGACTAGAGCATTCAAGTTATCAAGTTCCCAGAATTTTTACAGCCATAACTGTGACCAGAATTCAGAGCTCTTTAATTTTGTCTTGTGTCCTATCTGTCAACCCACTGCGAAAGTCAATGACTACATGAACTGACCTGGACCAGCTCTGGATTTTCTACTGTGTTCTCTTGTTATAATGTCTCCTTAGAGGAGGGTGAGCCAGAACCTAGACAAAATCATAGCAAAATAGGAATAGATAGAACAAAGTTGGGAAGAACTTTTTTGGTATCTTCCAGGTTCCTAAGGTAGTTAATTTTAGCTCTGAAATCCCTAATTCTGCTAGTCCTTTTTAATATTTTTAAACCAAATCACTCAGAAAATTACATTTCTATTTCATTTAACACCTGCATTTTCTACCAACTTACGTTAGCCTTGCTGTGGTTGTATTTCCTGTGGCTACTGTTGTGTTTGTGTGTTCATGTATGCTCTGACTGAATGAGACATGCACACATTTATGCAACCTCCTTGAAGCTGTAGACTACTTGATCCAAACTCAGAGCAGAGTCACAGTCTAGAAAATACAATCAGGAAGGCAGACATGGTTCCAAGTTAGCTCAAGTGTTTTATTCCATTTCTTGAGCATGATGTAGGGGCTCTTTTTAAAATTCACCATTTTCTCCTCATCACTTTCCTTCAACCTACAGCATCTCTTGTGTTTATATCTCTTCTCTAGCCATCACATTTCTTCTCTGCCTACCTTTCCTCTGTCTTCAGATTCTGCATCCAAGTACTGAGAAGAAAAAAACAGCAAAATACTTTGCAGAGGGTGGGGATGGAAATAAACAGAGTAGGAAGATAAAGCCAGAATCTTCTTCATAGAAGAGAGAGATAAAGGACAGGACTATTTAGATTCAAGTAATGTTTGTCCAGACACATTTAAAAATATTACCCTTTTACTAAGAATACATCAACATTCATAGTTGCTTTTAATGAATGGACCAAAGGCCTCTTTTTGGAGACAAAGTGTCTGCTGCCTGACATACAGTATTTGATAATAAAACTTGAGCATATCAGACACAACTGATAGCCTTCCTTGACTCTTGTTAGAGTTGGAAACCAATTCAGAAGATGTAATTTATTTAGAGTTTAGTAAACCATTCAAAAAAGTTCTGCTGGGAAATCTAATAGAGAAATTAGAAGCATTCTGTCTGATTGAAACTACCTACGTCCATCTACATAAAACTGACAGACAATAAAATAGGTAATTACCATCAGTACAACATCAAATGGGGGATAAGATTAAAGGATTAGATTAGAACAGCCACCTCTGAAGGAAGAATTTGGAATTTAAAATGCATTTGTAAGCTTCACAGGTAACCATTTAAGAAGCACTCTTATGTACTTTAATTGTATTAGGAAGTGAAGTACAGAGAAATATGAAGAAAATTTTTTCAAGTTCAAGGCTTTTCTTGAGAATAAAAAGGAAAAAGTAGTAGAACAGTGTCCACACAAAAATCTCTATGCAAATATTTATAACATCTTTATTAATAATTACCAGAAAAAAAAATGAAAGCACCAGAGAAGTCTTTTATAAGTAAATGGATAGAACAAACTGTGACACATTCATACAAGAGAATACTATTCAGTGACAAGGAATGGGCTGTCATGCCTATTCAAAGACATGGATGAATCTTAAATACATAACATCTAGTGAAAGAAGCCAGTCTGAAAAGACTACATACCAAATAATTCCATTTATATGGTGACACTATAGCAATGGTAAACTGATCAGAGGTTTCCAAGGATCAGGAGGAAGGGGAGGTAAAACAGGGGAGGCACAGAGGAATTTTTATGGTGGTGCAGCTACTCTATATGATGCCGTATTGGTGATACATGACACCATATTTGTAAAATCCGTAGAAATTTATAGAAAAGGAATGAAACCTAATGTATGCAAGTTAAAACAAAATATTATTTAGGAGGTTGGCGGATCCCAGAATGGAGTGAAAAATGTGACTAAGGAATCAAACTAGAGTACAAATGTAAAAAATATCTACCCCATTGTAGAGAAGGGGAAGAGGATGCTGACCTAAGTAACTTTGGAAGTGAGCGGAGTCTGTAAGATTAAAGACAAACAGCACGGTATTCTAGTTAATAAAGTCCCCTCCCCCACAGTGGTACAGATTAATGTTTGTAAAAACACTATACATGTATACCGGAATTGAACAATTAAGTAAAAGGATGGTGGATGGTGGGCTCCAGGTTCTGACTGTTAGAGTGAAAGGCTGCAAATAAGCAAGGGGAGCAAGCCGCAGTAATCCACGTAAAAATGGGTTATAGTTGAAGACATCAGTCTAAACTAATGTTGAGCTTAATATAGGTAGAGACATACCTATTGATATGTGTGTATATGTATAAGCATATACATACATACTCCTTTGCTTTGTCAGCTGAGAGATCCAAGAAGTAACAATATCCCAGTAGCAATGAGCACACCTAGTGTATAGAACTTTGTTTCTAATACCATTCTCCAAAAAAGAGGACCCAGATCTTCTTGGAAAAATGGCTGATTCTAAGACCAGAGTGGCATCTTATAGTTTCAGAAAGGAAGTCTTTGAAACATACAACACAAGGATGGAATTATTAAAGGAACCAACAGAAAGAGCTCCCAACAGCAAAGGTAGAATAACTTGAACCACAAAATTAATAAAGTAGTATTGGATTATAATTCGAAGTATACAAAATAAGTATCCAAAAGTCCATGCTACTATAAATAAATGATGGAATAAAAAAATAAATAGAAGAGTCTTCTATGTAGACATACTCTAAACAGTGAATGGTGATATTTCACCCTCAAGGAATTGGAGCATAGCTCCCACTATGTATATTGCATTCTTTCCGAAAGTACAGTATTAAGATGGAAGAAAATGGTAGCTTTGAACTGGATAAACATGACCAGCACTACAGCAGCTGGTTTGATCAGTGCTAACAGCAACAATGAAAAGTTATGTAACAGTACGTGCACGTGATAGCATACGCACTTTACCACTATGACCTTCCTCCCCCAAATCCAAACTCCAGTCCAGTAATGACAGACAAAAGAGAAATCCCAGATGAAGAGCATTCTGTAAAACACCTGATCAGTTCTTCTTAAAACTTTCAAGGCAATCAAAAAAAATTTAAAGTCTCAGAAACTGTTGCAGCCAAGAGGAGCCTAGGGAGATCTAATAACTAAATCTAATGCAGTATCTTGGATAGGATCCTGGAATGGAAAAGGAGCATTAGGTAAAAACTACTAACATCTAAAGAAATTATGCACTTTGGTTGATAATAATACATCCGTATTGGTTAATGAATTGTGACAAATATATCACAGTAATGTAAAATGTTAGTAACAGTGAAAAGGATAAGAAGAATATGAAACTCTTTACCATGATCACAAGATTTCCATAAATTTAAAACTGTTATAAAACAAAAATTTCACTAAAAAGCTGTAGAAGAGTTTAGCTTAGGAATATTTTTATTAAATAAGCATAACCCAATGCCAGGCACTAACAGAATAATGCAATAGCCAGACCACAGGCTTTCTCTATAGTATTGGACAATTTGATTTTATGATCTCTCATATCCTCTCATCTCAGACATAAATTCCATGACAGTGCAATGTATCTTATTTAACTTGATATTCTCATAGTGTCTAGCACATTAGCTTGTAAATATAAGGGCTCAAAAGGTCTCGGCAGAATTGAAGTAACGTATATTAACGGTTCCATAGAACTCGGTAATGAATAAATTTGGGACCAAAATGAATATGAGCATTTGTAACTACTGCAAAAATTCAGATGCATCATTCATTGTAGAAGCATTCTGACCACACAACATGGCTTTAGTGGTCAGTAGATATAATATTCATTGCAGACTAAAGGGAAAAGATTAAATTTCAACTGGTACTTGAAGTTTGAGTCACAGAATGAGTAGCATTTGAATAGGCTCTCAAGAAGACCCTTGTCCCTGGACTCAACACTGCCAAATTCTTTGTTTTAGAATAAGTGTGTACTGTGTGTGTAAATTGTTTTCTAGTTTACTTCAGTGGATTTTAAGAAGCTTTGAAACATAGCAAAATTAAAATATACACCAAATAAATACTAAAAGGAGTGCAAAAGTGTATTCAATGAAAAAAAGTGTATTTCCCAAAATAGAACCCCAGTATTTCTTTCTAGATACAAACACTATATTTTATATTCCTATTCTCTGTGTAGAAAACTTGATTTTTTCATCTCCCTTTACACAAGATTTGTTTTTTAAAGAAATGGAATATATTCTAATGTAACCATGCTCCTGGTGACGAAAATTTAACTTATTTTCAGTCTTATGCTTTTATCAACAACGTGATAAAAATTTTCCTTTACTTACAAGTATGTATAAATGTATATAACCCATGTATATAGATCTGTAGAATAAGCTCAGAAGTGCTTTTGCTCACAAAACATACATGTGCATTTTTAATTTGCGAAAATGACCTTAAAAGAGATTGTACAAATTTATTGTTCTGCCAGTAGAGTCTATTTTCCCACACACTTACTAAGTGAGTCTACCCTGTCAGCTCCGTCCAAGGTTTAAAAGTAAGCTGCACAGATAGGCACAAGAAACAAGTAATACTTACTTGAAATTACTTGATAGCTGTGTGTATTGGTCCTGGTCCTGGAAGAAACAGATGCTTTATTAAACTCTCTTCCATCATCTCTTTTTAAACAACCAGCTTTTTTTTTTTTTTTTTTTTGCCAGGGCCCTGATTTACTTACACATTTATCTGTTGTTTAATTAAGATTTGTTTCTTGTGTATTTCCACAATATCATATATTTAAACCTTGGCGAGAGAGCTGTCAGTCAGGAGTTGTGGCTTTGGGTAGAGAACGGTATTATCAAAGGGCAGCTCGGCAGGAAAGGAGGCTGTATTTATTCTTTTTCAGCACCCAATCTCCATAGGCCAAATACAACTGATATTCAAGGTCAAGGGAGCCCCGAAGATTTCTGAGTCACAGAGGAAGGTTAGAAAAGGCTACGAGTGGATCCTGAGGGGCAATGTTTTTAAAAATGTAGCACACCGTATACCCACAAACTTGCATGTTCAAGTTCTCATCTTGGTTCCACCAGGAATATTAATGATCTACTATGAGAAGAATACAATGATGCAAATAGGTAAAGAAGTTTCATTTTGGAATATAGTGGAAGGCAGTATTGTTTAAAAAAAAAAAGATTTTTTTTGAACTTGAAATTTCCCCAGAGATAAACTTTTTAACCATTTCATTTTTAAAATGGAAAAACGTAGACCTAGAAAAATAACTTGTAAAAATGTGGACCTAGTTAGGGAAGGGGCTTGATTCTAAACACAGGATGTTGATCTCCCCCAGGCCTCTGAGCTGTCTCTTCACCTATTTGTGAAATGCCATAGAACTAACTGAGCTATTTGCACTTTGACAGAGAAGTGTTTGTTTTGTAGTTAGTCCTTCAGAGTACCTCTGTCTGGGTAAGCTGTGGTCACTGTGAACAATATAGCAGCAGTACATACAGGAATGAGTGGGACTGTTTTCTCTCTTAGGCTACAATGTCTTATTTCCCGTACGCAATATTGGGTTTCCACTCAAAAGTTCAATTAAGATGTTTTAACTTAAAAATAAATGTATATATATGCATGTGTGCATACATGTGTGTATGTGTATATATATGTATATACACACATAAACATGTATATATATGTGTGTATGTTTTACTATAACTTAGTAAAAATAAACAGATCACACCATAAAGCAATATAAACTACATAAACTGTCTTTAAAAATAGGAATAAGCAAGTAACATTTGACATAGATTTATTTCATTGCACCAGTATTGTTAACTGGAATATTAAAAACAAACTAAAGAATTCTTAGAGCTGGAAGATCACTTCCAAATACCCTCCACCTACCACCATTTTACATATGAGGAAATTCAGGGGGTTAGGTTAAGAAAATTTGATTATTGGATTTGAGAATTAAAACTGAACTTTATAAAGATTTTCACAGGATCAGAATCTGCAGGGGGAAACAAACAAACAAACAAAAAAACCAACTTTGAAATAGTCCAAAGCAGGCCTGCTGCACTGGGTCATGTGGGGGAGAACAGAGAAGCAGCTCAGCAGTGAGTAAGGCGGATTCTGCCACAGAGCAGTCACGTATGAGAAAACCGAGTCCTGAGACAGAGGAAGCACAGAGAGTGCTTACCAGCTTTCCGTTTCTGGTCCCTGTACAGTCTGTTTGTACTTCTGTTCCTAAAGCTATAAAACATCATGGAAACCACTGTACATGTGAGAATCTCACATATGTAATTGAGCAAGCTTCAGTGAGTTTCGGTTTTGATATAAAAAATAGATTTGACTGATAATAGAAACTCTCTGTGTCCCCATCTGACATTTGTCCTCTTATTCCAAATTTTGTTTATACTAAATTTAACAGGTCACCTAGGTTTTGGAGAGCTCTATAGCACGCTGATAGAAACCCCAGAAAGATCCAGGGATGGTAGACATTTCCACAAAAAGCAGAAGTGACATCTATTAATTGAATATTGAGTCCAGCTATTTCCTCCTATGAATTTTGGTCCATCTACTGCAAGTATTTTCTGAAACCTAAAGAACCCATGTGCTAATTAATTTTTTAATTGTTTTACTATTTTCCCCACCATTGCATTATTATGTCGTAACAAGAATTCCTGACGGTGGGCCCTTTTTAGCGTATAATTATAGATCCAAGAGGCCTTCATGTCCTCTAACATCTTGTGATCATCATAAATGTTCAAAGGCTTTGATGAATACTCAAAAGCAAGATTAGAGAACCAAGTTGCCAGGAGCTCTAAAATCATTTAAGCATAACCTCTTTGTGAATTCAGCCACTATTCGACATAGCCAGGATCTAAGAAATATTAAAGTTTTGGAAAATCTCAACTATCCATCAGCTGGGAAGTAAAGGCTCCAAATCAAGGCACTTTCCCTCTTCTACTGGGTCTATACCCACAGATAATAATAGTTTTTTTGGAGAAATCTTAAACTCTCTTACACTCTCATTTAAAATAAAAATTGTAACAATGGAGAAATTAACATAAATGAAAGAAAAGAGAGGGGAATGCTAGACTTGGAAAAACTCTTAAGGAATTTTAAACATCATCTTCTCCCCTCGAAAACTTCACTAGGGATCAAAGGCTGAGTGAAAGACATTTTCCCTAGGGTCACACAGCTAATTCTGATGACAATAAATCTCACCCCTAGTATCTGGTTTTATGGTGCGATTTCAAAGCAAGCACATTCAGGCTAGATGCCTGGCACGGGTGCCATTTGACTCCAGTGTCATTTAGACCAATCAGTCAGCAGCTTCATGCCTAGAGGAAAAGTTGCTCAGAAGTCTGTGGCTCAGATGCATCCGACTGCATGTTTTTGTTTCTGCTTTTGTTTTACTTTTTACCCATGCCATCTTTCAACTATTTTCACTTGGTCCTGATATTGAAAAATAAAGGGATGGCCTGTAACGTTCTAGATTTCTGTGTCTCCCCAAGATGAATGAACACTGTCTATGGTAGGTCAGCATCACTGGCCTTCAGGTCTAACTACTCTCTTCAGACAGAAAGTGCATGATTTAACTCCCTCTCTGCTCCTAGCCTGCTTCATTTATTTCTATTAGTTTCCTAGAGCTGATGTTTGATGTTCCCTTAGGTTTCATGTTAACAACTTCATGTCATATTGGTGCTTCTTTGGAAAGCCCACTTTCCCTTTCCATAGAGAATGCTTCCACCTACAGTATACACATTATATTTTAGTGGCTAAGAATGCGAACTTTGGAGTCAGACTACTTCAATTCAAATTCTGGCTTTACCGCTTCCTAATTGCGTGTGAGCTTGGGCAAAATGGGGTTGGTACTACTACCAAGGTCACATTATTGTGTGAACTTTTGCGAACATTCACTGAGTTAATAGAGAATACATCTGCCAGAAAATGTCTTACGTTCTTTCACATATAAGTGTTAGCTATTAATATACTATCTGCTTAGATTTGCTTATTATCCCATAAAATGCAAATGTGATTCACAAAGCAAAGTCAATATGGGGAACTCTGGATTCACATATGTAGACTTTGCTTTACCCAAAGAACATGTGTTTTCTTCTGTAATTGAATAATCCTTCAACTGTAACCTCTATCGTGTTTATCAACTTTACTGTGTCCAAGTGAGTATATTAAGATTTTCGTATTTTTGTTCCTGCATTCTATTCTAATATAATTACAAGGAAAACATAAACTGCTGGCAGTCATCTTTAGAATATTCCACCAATTAGAAATAAGTCAAATAAATCAGTGAACCTCTTCTTTTTCTGTTTTTCCCCACATTAAGACACCAAGGATGGAGACTATCTGACATCCATATACATGTTACCTCAACCTGTGCCTCTGGCAGACAAAACTAATCCATCATGGCACTCTTTCCCAAAGACTTCAGATTTGAATACACACTTCTCATAAAAGTGGTTCAGAAAGCTATGACTTTATTATTGAAAACTATTACTAAGCTTTTTTTTTTTTTAGCTATTTTTTTTAATCTATTAACTGTACTATTATTCTACCATGCAAGTTCAAAATCTAAGAGCCATCTTCAGTATCTTTGTCTCCCAGGATAGAGCATTACTTTCAATATCCTGCCAATTATTCCTACAATGTCTTCTTAAACTGTCTCTCAATTTTCACTGTCATTGCCTTGGTTTGGGCCTTTCCTGCCTCGCACTTGGGCAGGGATGCTGGTTTCCTAACAGTTTTCCTGCCTCAAGATCCTTTCAGGTAATTCTTCCCAAGATGATTTTCTAAGAGCATGGGTTAAATCGTATCATTCAGTCTTTTGTGACCCCTCAGTGTCTATTCCATTTTCCACACAATTATGGCCCAATCTGCCTCGTATTCAAAACCTCCCATGATCTGCCCTCAACTTCCATCTACAACCTTATCTCTAACGGTCCTTGATTCAAGCCATAGTTTCTGCACTCCATTTCTTCAACTTGGTTTTTAATTTTCTAATCTTTATTTGCTCATGACTTGTCTCTCTGTCTCCACATTTAAAATATATACTAATCTGTCTAATATTTATCACTGTATAAAATATCTCAAATGCTGTTTAAAATAGGAATGACATATCCCATGGATTTTTATAGTGTACTGTATATATTTCCTCACAAAATTCATGTATCACATTGTCTTATAACTACTTGTGTGTGACTCAAACTCTAAAAGGAAAGAAATTATGTTAGCAAATATTTCTGAACATCAATTTTGTTCATATTTGTATTTCCACACACCTAATTCACGTAATACACAAAAATGGAGACAAGAAAACAGGTAGAAAAAAATAAAACAAGCTAGTTCTGTTTTTGTTTTTGATTTTTTGCAATCTTGTGATAATTCTGATCAACTATTAGGTGGAAGAGAATATTAAGACTTTTGGTTGGAAGGAATTTTATGTATTGTTGATAATTTTACTTATTCAGGTTCTGATGCTTGTCAGAACAAATATGAGATTAAATCTGATTTAATAATGAAGTCATTTTAGTCTCACTACATACATTTTTATCGAGTACTAAAATTTTGTCTTTAATTCTTAAAAATAAAAGTTTACCTCAATATGGCACCAGTAAGAAGTGCCAATTGGAAAACATTACTGAACTAGCATTTCTACAATTGTCTCAGGATAGTGAGTGGTTTCTAGTTTTTATTTCAGATTTATGAGGGCAAATGCTTATCACTTGCAGTCACTCATTTTGCCTGCTTTTTCTCCACTTTAATTTAAAGCAAGGCAACTGATAAAATCATAGATCAAAGGGTCCTAAGAGAAAGGGAAATATAAATCAATAGCTTGCAAATTCTGATATTGTCTTTCAATGACTCCTTTCATCCTTTAGTCTCAATATGACAACTAATTGTGCAAATAAGAGGTTTTTTTTTAGTTAGCTATTTAAACACTCTGTGTTTTTGTCTGTATTGTGTTTTTATTTTTCCCCAGTTTTATACACATGTAAATGACACTGATGTACCTAAAGGTAATCTTTAGTATTTGTAAATAGGTAATAAAATCATGTTTCTCCAAGTCCAAAAATGGTATAATCAAATAGGAAGCTAGCTAGACTTGAAACTAGAAGACTATATTCTTGCTAGAGTACTTACTATCTGTGGGATGCTATGGAAGGACTGGAGTTTTAGATAGGTTCTTAAAACAGAGACCTAGTTACTAAGACCAATATCAAGAGAACAAGGAAGGTATCCATTTACTCAACATTCCTACAAGACAGGACATGAGGTAGGACTTTAGAGTAGGCACATGAAGGTGATGGGGTCAGGGAACTTTGAATGTCACTTCCTATGTTGCCAGCGCACACACACACATACATCCATAGATGCAATGACTTCTGTAATGCATACAACATGTTTAACAGTCAAATTTTCTCTTCTTATAATTTCACCATAGAGCAGCAGCCACCACAGCATTTCCTCAAAATTTTCTTTGCCTTTATCCTGGAATTGTTTTACTTTCAGGAAGGAAAATATGGTAACATAACATATTGATTTCAAATCCTTACTTCAGTGGGTAGATCAGAAAATGTATGAGGAAATAATTTTAACAAAATGGACACAGTGATCATATAAAAATGGATAGAAGAAAAAATTTTGGTTTGTTTTTCACAATTTGAAAGGTGCAGATACTGTGTATATGCAACATAACATTAACTGAACTTCCAAACTTTCATACATTTTTGAAAGATACTGTTGTAATTGACTTTGGATTCTCAGCTATTATGCTTAGCAGTTAGATCATGAAACAAAATATCAAATGGGTAGTTAACACAATATAATTTCATCAGTCGGAGCTGGGCACTCAAATTATCATGAAGTCAAGACAATTCTTGGCTATATGAGAAATTCATGACTCTAGTGGATATGGCTATACTCTAGTGAACTCAGACAGACCATCATAAAATGCTGCTTTCTGCGAGTTACAACCAATACAACATGCAAGACTTGGAAAAACAACATCAAACTCTTCACTTAGTGGTGTCCTCGGGCTGACAAAATTCTTCTTAGCATGCCAAATTTTGTCAATCTGTTTCCTTCTTGTGCCTTAGTTTTGCAGTTCATCGTAAGTATAGGAAAGCCATTAAGTAGTCTCGCTACAAATCAGATACTACAGATGATATCTGAACATTTCCACTACCTAGTACTTAAAATGTTAATTCATTCTTGCCCAGGAGCAAATGGAACATCTGGTGCTACTTCCAAGCGAAGTCACTAGTGCAGTTTACCTTCTGAATGGGAATGTGATGGGCGGGCTGGAGGGTAAACCAGTGGCATGTGTGATAGAAAGCAGGCACAGTGGAAAAAGGGAGCAGAGATTTTAGTAATGTGCTTCCTATGAAAAATAGCTAGAACAGTCTTATTTCATTTGCAAATGATTCATCCACTTTTAATAAAATTCTGCAACTTTGACCTGTGAATATTGAATAAATCAAATTATTCATCTGTGGTGATGAGGAATCCATTAAAGATACCATGAGGTGGCAATTTGCATCCTTCTCATACTATATTGCTTGTCACCACATCCAAAGTTGGGCACCTGAGTTCAAACCCACAGGAAAAGCTTTAGGCATTAAAGACTAGAACTCCGGGGGGTGCTTATGTTCACAAACAGAAGAAAATAAAAGGAGATACTAATCTAAAAGGTATTTGACGTTGTGGATAATGTTAAAAATGAGGATAATTTGCTAACAAGTCATGAATCCACACTTTTGTTTAAGACAAAGGACGGTTAATAAGACACGCAATTGTTCATGTAACACATTATTAGAAATCTTGGGATGTAGGCTTTGGAATTGCTAAAAGATATGAAAAAATAATTCTATAGCTCAGAAGTAGACAACAGTCTTTCTGAAACAAGAAAGGAGCTCCTTTACAGTTCCATTCCAATCCTTTTTGGTGTTGATGTCACAGAATTATATCTGAAATCAGGTAGGAAACAAAAAGTGCATTTACAAACCATCGTTATAATAATACTACCTTTTGTAATTGCCCATGTATTTACCTTTATTGAGAACTTGACTTTTCCTTACTGCTTTGATTTACTGTATAATGTACTTTCATTTCTCCTGGCAGGACTCCCTTAAACATTTCTTGCAGGACAGGGAGAATGGTCATGAACTCCCTCAGCTTTTGTTTATCAGCAAATGTCTTAATTTCACCCTCACTGCTGAAAGAGAGATTTGCGAGATATAAGATTTTTGTTTGACAGGTTGTTGTCCTTCTAGCATTTTGAATATAGTAACTCACTGTTTTCTGGCTCCCAAAGCTACTGATGAAAAAATCTGCTGATACTTATTGAGGATACTTTTTATGTGAAAATTTGCTTCTTGTCACTTTCATAATTCTCATTTTGTCTTCGAAAGCTTGATTATAATGTGTCTCATGGTGGTTCTCTTTGATTTTATCTTGGAGTTTGTTGAGTTTCTTGAATGTTTTATTCGTATTGCTCAACAAAGTTGGCAAGTCTTCAGCCAATATACCTTTGGATATTCTCCCTGCCCCTCTTCTTCTGAAACATCCACCATGTTTATGTTGCTCCTCTTGAAGATGTCCCATAGGTCTCTTAGGCTCTGTTTTTGCACAATATTTTTGTTTATGTTCTTCAAACAATACTTCTAATTAATCTATCTTCAAGCTCACTGATCCTTTCTTCTTCCTGATCAAGTGTGCCTCTGAATTCCCCTAGTAAGACTTTTATTTGTTGTTACACTTTAGAGCTCCAGAATTTTTTTGGTTTCTTTTTTAAAGTTTTCTATTTCTTTATTGATATTTCCATTTTATTCATACATAATTTTCTTGACTTTTTCCACATCTTCCTTTAGTTCTTTGAGTATCTTTAAGACAATTGTTTTAAAATTTTCTGTAGTATATCTGCCATCTTGTCTTTTTAAGGAATAGTTTCTGTTTATTTATTTGTTTTTTGAGTGGATCATACTTTCCTGTTTCTTTGTATGCTCTGTGATATTTTTAACATTTAAATCTAATAATATGGTAACTCTGGAAATTAGATTCTACGCTTTCCCCAGGGTTTGCTGGATTCTGTTATTGTTTTGTTTATTGTTTTTGTTTGGTTGATTTTCGTAGGCTGTCTCCGTGTCAAGGATCAGCCTCAAGTGTAAACTTAAAGTCTTCTCTGGTATTTTCTGAGCTTTTCCTGGATATGTATGGTCACTCTCTAATTTTCTCTGTATATACAGCTGTTTTTAAATGCCCTTGTCTTTAATATCTGGCTTCTAAAAGAGGAAAAAGCAAAACACTGTGTGGGAGGGGAGGGCACTGGCCCTTTAAATTCCCTGGAAGTCATTTTGGCTGCAAGGAAGGGGTGCCTATGAAAACGGGGGTGGGGGTGGGGGCTGTGTGCAACAACAGAGGCTGCCTGCCTCTTTTTCTGCACTTCTGTGATCAGAGCAGAACAGCAACCAGTGACCAGAGTACAGCTTCTGAGAACAGGGTCCTTTTTGCCCACCCTGGTTTCCAGCCAGCTGTGTGAAAGCTACTCTAGGAACCTGTGTGCAGCTGCCTGCCTTCCATGTGGCTGAGGGTGGAGAATGGGTAGCTACCGCTTTGCTAAGACCAAAATTAACCTGAATTTACTCCCAAGCCTTTCCCTAGAAGTTGCAAGCCGTCAAGAGACTCCAGAGTTCCAAAGTAGTTATATCAGACAGATTCTCCTAGTATGGTTGTTGTCTAGGTGGGGAGACAGATTCTTGGTACTTCCTACTCTACCATTTTCCCATAATCCTCTCTAGTTTCCTCATTTTTTCAGTTATCTCCATATACATATATCTGTATAATAAAGCTATAGATGTTATTGACTAGGATTAAAAATAACTGAGACTGACCTCATCTTTTCTTTTCTAATATACTGAAGGTGGTTATTAAAAATCAAATGTAAGAGAATTAAGTGGTAAAATTTCATTCACTAATAGTACCAATTTTGGATATCAGTTTAACAACAATGCTCATATACTGTGAGTTGCCAATGTCATTACAGTTCAACAATAATAACGTCTGTTGCCAAGCCTCCTATTTACTACAGCTTAACTGTAGAGACTGGATTCCTAAAAGGAGAAATAATAATTTAGAGTCGTTGTGCTAAAGTGTTCACTCAATAACATAGGGTTCAGAACCAAGATAGATGTCCAAAGGCAGAGTATTATAAGAAGAGTTAATTGAGGGAGTGGCGCTTGGCACAGATCTTAAGGAAGTAATGGGGAGAGAACATTTAAAGTGTGTCACCAGTCTATAAAGAATGGCATTAGTTTGCTTCTAATGGTATTAGCTTTCTTTCCTCCTAACAAACCAGAGTATACTTTTTTTTTCTTTTACCCACAGTTGAATATCTTTTGTGTCTCATTTCCCTAAGATTCTTAAATATGAATGACTAATCTTGAACTACAGGGTATTAACACAATAAAAGCTTGAAGTTGAATCAGGATTTGGCTGCATTTTGCCTGTATTATCATAAACAAGTTGTTCAAGTGAGAAACTGATGCAATTGCATCTATCCCATATGTTCATCTGAACATAAAATGTGATAGTGTCTAAGTTGCTTGGCCTAGGGTCTCTATGCATATATGTCATACAGTAGCATTGCACTTTCTGGAATTTTGATAGACAGAAATGTTCTTCTGTCATAGGGATTCTGGGAGATAAAAAAAAATAGTAAAGACAGATACTCTTATCTTGTATTCACATATTTGAATTACTCTCTCTTTGAGCATGGCACAGTGGACCAGCCAGACTGTAAGGACTCTGCCAAAAAGAAGGTCTGCTTCCCTCAGCTCCAGACTATGATAAAATAAAAAGATGTAAGAAATCAATTCAGATGGGAAACTTGTGAGCTATAGAGGGAAGCCCAAGGAAGAAGTAGCCACTAAAAACTTTTTAGTAGATCCAAGGAAGCTAAGGGTAAAGAAAACAAGAATAGAAAACTGTGGACCAGGAATTCAGTAAAGCGGATAATAACTTCTTATAAACTGGTGCTCTCCTCATACTTTCTATGGTATAGAGGAAGGAACTAGTTGAAAATGCCAGGGATAAAGGACATATTTACTGCTAATAAATGCAAAGAAAGAATACACCATATAGTGAAATAAAGAAAGTAACTGGTTTGAAAACCATAACTCTCTGTGACAGTCAAATAAATGCTAAGCTGTAGCTGTATCTCCCCAAGTGTCTACACCTGCAAGCATTAGGCATGCTCTCTAGCTCAGCAGTCTAACCAGAATGTCCAGAATGTACTATTAAGTATGTTACTTGTATTACCATCTCTACTGATTCCTCACAGCCTTCTGGCAAGCAAAAAGGGAACTCCTATTCCCAAATGGTGCATTTCCCTCCCAGTCACCAACTTTTATTTCTTTCCCTTTTTTATTGCCCTGAATGGTTCTTTATAGATTATATAGCTGCTTTCTATTTGAGGACTTTCTCTTTCCATTCAGACCCCTGGCATACTTCTTCCTACAAACTATGCTTAGGTTATGGATTTTATAGATACAAGTACGTTACATTAGTCACAATAGATATTTACAAAATGTTCCTTCTTGCTTCTCTTCCTAACTTCCTCCTTCTTATTTTTCTTAGGTGTATCTGGAATGAATGGATGAAGAAAATCTGAGAGAGGCTGTTAAGAAAAATCTTTCTCTGTGTAGCAGAGAATAGTGGTCCCTATGAAATTAACCAGACTTTATATGTCTGACATAATAGTTTTCACCCATCATCATGTTTAATATTGGAGTGATTCTAAACATATTATGAGAAGATTATAACACAGTGATGGGGATATAATTATGTATTTGTTGGGCAGCCAATGAGTTCATAAACCACATACTGCTGGCACTTTAACTCTCAGGTGAAACATTGGATTTTGATATCTAGAATATCCAGTAAATTTAAATGATCCTATTTTCCAATACAGGGAGGTAGTTAGAAGCTAAGGGTTAGCCATGGGAGTTAAAAATACAGACTTTAGAATCATAGGTCATAATCCAAGTTTTGTCATTTACTGATTTTGTGACCTTGAACATATTAATCAACCTCACTTTAGATCCTTTAGATCTGTATATGTCAGAAAAAGAGTTTAAGATATTAGAGGAAAAAATAAAATGTTTATTTCCTGCTTTCCTTTTCCATAATCTGAGCACAGCTGTTCTCTATTCATTTGGGGAGGAGGAATGGAACAGGAAGAAAGGCAGGAAATTCTTCCGTCTTCTGTCTTTGGTTTTCAGCAGCTTAACCTATTAAGGAGATTATGCACGTCAGTTGTGTATCAGCTTACGATGGCACATGGGTCAGCACAGGGCTCCGGCTCAACTCTCATGGATTTAATCAGCTGGATGGTACCGATTCTCACCAAGAGACTGAGATGATAAACACCAATGTGCTTCTTGCCCAACTCTAAATGATCTACATTGGGCTCAATATAGTGACAGTGGGTTCACCCAGATTTTTTTTGTGTGATGCATGTTTTGAGGTCCTAGAAGTGGCTTCCAGTCTGGAAATAAATACATTAAATAAATGTCAAGCTTCCCTTCTAGGTAGAATGTGGACATGGGAGCTGGGTTCTGCCAACCAGTCATGAAGCATTATTTTGAAGTCAGTAAATAGGCACAGTACGAGTGATGTCAGGGGCAAGTGGTTCTGTGGTCTGCGGTATTAATGGAAGCTTCCAGTCTGCTGCAGAGGCACAAGGTTATTAGTGATGACAGCAGCTCTGTAAGAAGTTAAATTTAAAGCGTGGTCTGGAAGTTGCTCTTGTTAACTTCCAGCAAATGCCTGCAACCTTCCCAAAGATTCTGTACAATACTCAATTACTGTTTTCAGTCTCTCCCTGCCTGAGTATGTTAGAGTAGATCCTTCTATCAACAAAGAAAAACCCTGAAATATATAATAGAGCAGTGGTAGAGCTTCATCAACCGGGGACTTCTGAATTGAATTCCTTGCATTTGCAAGAGGGTGAGGGACAGAATATAGGCTTCTGAATTTAAAGAAAGAGAGAGAGAAAGATTAAGAAAGAGAAGGAGAGAATCTCCCATCTTTCTTTTAGTTCTACTTACCCTCTCAAACCTGAAGTTATGAGGCCCCTATCTGGACAAGGCCTACTTGTAACCTCACAATTAGCAACTTCAGCAGAGAACTAACCTTCCCAGTAGTTCCAACAATGGTGCAAAACTGCCTTGTTTTGGTCTCACCAGGGTCCCTGTGCCTCCCTCTGAACCACTGTGTCAGGAGGCTGTAAAGATCTCATTGGCTAGAGCTGAGACACAAATTCACACAAATCACAAACTCACACAAATTAAGCTTGGAGGAGCAGTTGTTTCCTGAGAAAAACTAGGGTTTTATTCCCAGAGTAAGGAAATTTGGTGCCGAGCAGATTCAAACAGCTGATTCTAGGTGCAGGAAGATACTCTCTGCTTCCATGCTGATGAGGTCATGACAGAACCAGGGGTGCACCTGATCTTTCTGAGCACATTCTCCAAAATGGTGCTTTTTCTACAATTATTCAGATACTATGTCAGAGAGATGATTTTTAATCTCTGATGAAAAACTAATAGATAAAGCACTTTTTTTTTTTTTTTTGATAAAGTACTTTGAAAGTAAGTCTGTGAGATTCATGGAGAAGTTGGTGGAAGGATGCACTTTTCATAGGACAGCTGTTTGATTTCAGAAATGCTAGCACCATCTTCATGAGTCTCAGGCTTTAGAAGTTAAACTAATTCATTCTTTTTTCACTTTTCTTCTATGAGTATCCTAAACCCATTCCTGTCCATCATGAACACAAGTAACTATGGAAACAATGGTGATTATTAGGAATAGGTCTATTTAAAAATAACTAATTAACAGCAGTCACACTCATGGGCATATATATATCCAGAGGAAACCTTAATTCAAAAAGACACAGGCACCCCAATGTTCATAGCAGCCCTATTTACAATGACCAAGACATAGAAACAACCTAAATGTCCATTGACAGATGACTGGATATAGAAGCTGTGGTATATTTATATGATGGAATACTACTCAGCATAAAAAAGAAGAAAATAATGCCATTTGCAGCAACATGGATGTACCTGGAGACTGTCACTGTAAGTGAAGTAAGCCAGAAAGAGAAAGAAAAACACCGTCTGATATCACTTACATGTGAAATCTGAAAAAAAAAAAAAAAAAGAGAGCGAGAGACAAACAAAGTTATTTACAAAACAGAAACAGACTCCCAGACATAGAAAACAAACTTATGGTTACTGGGGGGAGGGGATACGAAAGGATAAATCGGGAGGTCGAGATTTGCAGATACTAACTGATATATATAAAACAGATAAATAACAAGCTTATACTGTACCGCACAGGAAACTCTATTTAATATCTCATAGTAACATGGTGAAAAAGAATATGAAAACAAATATATGTATATTCATGTATTACTGAAACATTATGCTATATACCAGAAATTGACACAATATTGAAAACTGACTATACTTCAATTAAAAAAAAAATATATATATATACACACAAATCTAATTAGTGCTAATTAACCTCCTCCTAGGCTCACAAGGTTAAACGGAGTTATTATTTTTATTGTCATTTTTATTATTTTATGACCACTAGGAAAAAATTGAGAGATCAAATTTGCTCAAGTGGCCTTTACGTCTAGAAGTTAAAGCTTGAATATATTACACATGCACACTTTACAAATACAATTATGCTTGCGTATGCAGAATGACAGATTCACACTCACACTTGTGCAGTTGCACATATGGACTGCCTGTATTTTTCAATCAATAATTTTTTCAATAATTATTCCTTAATTATTCAGAAGGAGAGGGGCTGCTCCAGGTTCCAAGGCAGGTAATCCAACTAACTTATGACACCGTAACACTTACTTTGATTTACACTTTACAAACAAGCCTAAATATATCCTCCCCTGAGCTGAAACAGTAATTCAGCTTGTGTTCACTGTGGAACTGAAGGTAATGTTCTCTTTCTGAGGTTAGAAATTAAGCCTAATATATGCAATGTTTCTCTTTTGTAATGCTAATTAAAACAAAGACTGAAGTAGACAACTGATTTGGGTTATTTATGCTGAACTATCTGCACCGCCCTTCATTTACATCAAAACAAAATACCAAACCAGCTTGGGTTGGCACAGAGGTTTACTGTTGTTCCCTCCATTTTTACATGTAACATTTTAAAAAAGAAATATTTGAATGTGATGTTAATTGAATGTTAATTGTCAGGTTTAGTCTAGCACCTTATAGATATTTATACAACACTGTACTTTAGATACTCAATGAAATTTTAGATGGCAAACCTAAATTTCTTCCTACCTATTACTTAAAATGTGTATCTGTTAATTCCAAACTCCTAATTTATCCCTCCCTCTTCCCTCTCTGGTTTGTTTTGTGAGTCTATTTCTGTTTTGTAAATAAGTTCATTTGTGTCATATTTTTAGATTCCACATGTAAGTGATTTATTTTTAACGTGGAGGAATAAGCAGATAAACATCAGGAAAATGTGTTGCTAACTGTTGAAACTAAATAAATATATATGGGATTCTTTATTTTGCTCTCTCTTTTTTATGTATTTTCAAATATTTCCATAGTAAAAAGTTTTAAAAACAAGAAAAACAATGCTCTGCTTGTAGGAGATATTTTTAAACATTTATTTTAGTAAATAGACGTCTAAACTAAAATCAGATATTTATTTACTAAAATTAAGTCAATTAAAATATTTATTTTGGTGTCTGCCTGTATCCTGTATTTGTTTATTTATCTTCCTCCGCTTTCCAACATCAGGATAGGCAGCTGGGGACTCTATGGATTGGACCAATGATATCCTGCATAGAGTATGTATGTAGTATCTGAGTAGAGTATTTAAGTAGAGTACCGGAGTAGAGTATCTCATGTCCATCAAAATCCTATGTGGTAATAAAAGTCCATTATCAGAGGTAGCATCCCAAGTGGTTCCTAGGTTAGTAGAAGCAATAGTGGTTGTGGCATCAGTGACAGTGGAGATGGTAGCAGTGTTAAAATTAGTAATAGTACTATCAGTAGTAGCAGTAGCTAACACCATGGGAGGGAGGCAGTTAACCTGTACCAGGCACCAAATTGAGTATTTTACATGTATTATTTCATTCAATCCATATGCTAACTCTATGATATATGTACTGTTATGCTCATTTGAAAGATATGGTATCTGAACCTTAAAGGCATTAAGTTCTTTTCCAAGGCTGTACAAGCTACTTAGACACATTACCAATATCTGAACTTCTTTGAAATGGTATACAGAAGATTTCCTCAATGGAAAGGAGGCACATTAAGAAGAGTGAGGCAAATAGTGTAACCAATTCAACAAATTCAAAAGGTACTGAGGGGGAGTAACTGCTTGCGTCAATCTGAGAAGATAAAATTTAAAATGAACTGGGTGACTTTTCCACACCTAAGGGCAGCTGTGCCCTGTCTGTAGCCTGGGACAGGCTGGGGACAGTTAGAATAAACACAAAACAAATGGAAAGACTGGAAGACTGGCACTCCAGCACACACCTGTGCAGGAAACATCCAATGTCTAAGACAAATGCAGGGGTTAGCTGCTGGACAAGTAAATGAGAGTACTGATTGGTCTGCATTACAGGATGTTCTTTTAGTGATACTTTATGTAATCAACATTTGTAAGAAGCTTCCCAGATAACAGCAATTCTCTTTTCTCTCTTACCAGTTTCCTTAATCTCCTTGGATGAGTCCCCTGAGCCATACTGTATATTAAGTCCCCCCAACAGAAGCTCTAGATGTAATTTACATGTTCACCTCTGATCCAAGCTGATTTCCTAACTAGATATTTGGAACTGGGGCTATGAACTATTGCTAGAATCTGGTTTCCCATGGATGGTAAAAAACTCAGGTTCTCTTTTTGGGGTATACCTTCTTTTGGACTGAACAGCACAGAGCTGGAGGAAATTTCATACTACTTCTCGTTTCTGTTTCTCGTCCTGTCTACATTCTTGCTTCTGAATTCCATAAGATGTCTTAATAATAATACTTGGATCCTTAAAAGTAGCAGTTTAAGTTGGTTTCTGTAACTTGGAAACAAAACACCTCCTGTAACATAACTGATTTAAGCAACATGGTATCTTATAAGTTATCTCATTATTTTGAGGAATAGGCTAAGGCTTTCTCAGTAGTGCTCTCTAATCCTTTATAAGAATGTAAGGTAGGGAATTCTGCCAAGTTATATAATGAGCAGACATCTGGACTATGTAAATTTTATATAACTATGTAAGATTAGATTCTGGAGCTTAATCAGATAAGGTTTATTCCTTTCAAAATGCTGCTTTACAAAAATTTAGGATGTGCCACATTTCACATTATTAAATGCCTCCCAACTCCTTACTTTACTGAATATGAATACATTATGAATGTGCAATTAAAAAATTCAAAGATGAAGAAAGAGCAGTTGACACAATCTATCACCTTGCCCAAGTATAAAATTTGGTTTTAATTACACTAATTAGAAAATAGACTCTAAAAACTGTGCATAATTTTCAACAGGATGGTAACATAACTTTTTATGTTTCATAATCAGTTACAGAACTGTGAAATTCCCCATTGGTATCACTGCTAATTTGTATGCCTCATACTTAGAAACTTACATTAGCTCTGATTAATAAAAGAAAAATGCCCACTTGTCTTTCTTTGTATGATGCACAGGGATTAAAGGATGAGTAGACTCAGCCAGTTTGTGTTCGCTCTGTAATGTAGTAGTGAGTCCTGAAAACAGTTATCTGCTGTTTGAGAATGATATCATCTACAATTGCTATATGATTGGTTATTGATTCAAACCCAGCAGAACCGATAGTCTTGATTATGCCACCATATAAGGCTCCGGTTCCCATCAACCATGCTTGCACACTTTTTGTTGACGCCACCATGCCATAGTCAATAAGAGATACAACCCATGAAAGTATCTAAATAATTAAGTTTTTACTTATTTTTCCATTATGTTAAAATGACTGATGATCTCCTATGTACATATATGTATTTATTTCAGCCAATTTTGATAAGATCTTTGAGATGGGCTGACAAATATGTAGGTTATAAAATACACACAGAATTTACTCTAGGGCAGTGTTTCTGAAACCAGGGAGGCAATTTTGCCTCTAGGCAACATCTATCAGTTTTTAGCAACAATTATTTTGTTGTAACTGGGGTGGAGGACTGCCACTGGCATCTAGTGTATAAAAGTCAGTGATGCTGCTCAACATCTCACAATGCACAAGAAAGAGGTCTTCCACCTAAATGGTAATAGTCCTGAGGTTGTGGAAACTGCTCTAGAAACCCTCTATGTGCCCTAAATAGGTATTTTTAATTTTTTTGGTTGATGGTCAAATGAAATACGAGATCATCATGTGGCAGCTACTCCAGGAGAGGGAACTGCGTGTTGATATCCACTATGAGCCCCTTGGAATATAAGAGAACTCTAAATTAAATAAATTACTTTTTGATCAAGTTGCTTCTCACATGATCAGATTTTTGTAATTTACCCCAGAATGAGGAGTAACAGTTTTTTCCCTTTAAATTTCACGATGGCTATTGAAAATTCCAAACAATAAAGTGAGAACAGTGAGTATTATTAATCAATGAATCAACTGTTTTCATGGAATAGCATACATTTGTCTCAAAGTGCTCAACAGATTTTTTGTTAATTAGATATTACAAGATGTCTTAAATGAAAGAAAAATAGGTAATTTTACTTCAACTTTGTAAATGGAAATTACGTTTATCATGTGAGTAAACAGCTAAAACCCTGAACTACTTCTGCAAATAGGGAAATATAATTGTGCAACACTTGAAGGGTCATGTCCTTAGGCAAGAAAAGATGATTTTCATTTGAACCCCAAGCAGGAACTGACTGCTCAATACAGGGTGAGACTATAAACCTTCCCAAGGGACAGTATGGCAGAAAATGTTGATTGTGACAGAGAAGGTGACACATGGAGACAAGTATTTCAGAGCACAAAATAGCTGCAACATTGTGACACCATTCCTAGCCTGCAGTATTTGTCCTATATATACATATATAAAAATAATATAATCAAAGGAATTAGAACACAAAGATCAAAATTATTTAGTAACTTCTTCAAGAGTCAACAACTACACAGTGTTAGAGTGGAGACCTAACTTTGGAAATTTGCCCCCTAATTCCGTTCCCCTTGTAGTATATTGCCTGCCCCACAGGGTAAAGTTACTTGGAGTTATAGGGGTTGGAATTATGGGCCCTTAATGCACTTGAAGGTCACTTTAATGCTACTTCCGTCAACTCCCATTTCTCACACCTGATTTCCCTGTCCCTTCCCTCTTTTTCTGGTCTGTGCTTTGCCAATTCTCCACCTGTTTTCCTTTTCTATTTCTTTTTTTATTTTCGCAAGTGTCGGAAAAGTTGTTTCATTTTTTATTGTAGTCAGAACACTTAACATGAGATCTATCCTCTTAACAAAAGTTTAAGTGTGGGGTACAGGACTGTCAACTCTAGGCGCAGCGTTGCACAGCACATCTCTAGGGCTTATTTGTCTTGCGGTAACTGAAACTTCATGCCAGTTGTAGAGCAACTCTCCCCAGCCCTTGGCAACCACCCTTTTACTCTCTGTTTCTATGACTCATTATATTAGACACCTCATGTAAGTGGAAGCCTGCAGTATTGGTCCTTCTGCGAATGGCTCATTTCACTTAACATAGTGTCTTCAAAGTTCATCCACATTGTTGCTTATGACAGAATTTCTTTCTTGTTTTAAGGCTGAGTAATATCCCATTGTATGCGAATAACACATTTTCTTCAGCCATTCGCCCATCCATGGGCATTGGGAAAAAAAATACAGTAATTAACATTGCATTGTACTGGCATAAAGATATCCATTTGTTTTCTTAAAAGGCATTTGACTCTTACGTCTCTTCTCTTTCCAATGATCATGCTGCTTGACCGTTGACGACTAAATGCCCTAAGGCAGATTTCCTGTTGTAAAATGTGTCCCAAAACATACATTTCTCCTTCATTTATAGGATTCCTGGAAACTAACATCATCAATCTCTCCACACTTTAGATGTGGAGTAGATTACAGGTATTGCATATTTTTTTAACTAAAGAACTGAGTAAAGGAAAGGAAAGAGATCTGATGGGCCACTGAAGAATATAATAGAAACACAATTACTAATTTCTAACGTGTCTCAAATATAATAAAGAGAAGCTGCCTCTTGACAATTTAATGATGCAGAATAGAATAAGTTGGTAGAACTGTCATTTGAAAATGGAAAATTAGAGTTTTATAAAAAATTGTATGATCTTGGTTATTATTCAGCTCTAAGTGAATTCACAAGGTCTTTAACAGCCTGGGAATTCCAAATGCATATATTTTGTTATCTTCAAAAAAATTAAGCTTTTACACTGATGTCTGTCAATACCTGGAACGGGATATGAAAGCTTCTTCAGTATTCAGTTTATGATTTCAGCTACAGCTTCTTCTCAAATTTCTTTTTACCTTTTCTCAAGGGAGAAAACAATTCTTCTAAATGCTTTCAAATACACATTGTTCAGACAGTCTATTAAAGTTCATTTGAAAACGTTGACAGGTGAAAAAGAGTTGCTGGACTCTTCTAAGAGTGCTCACTGCTCTTAGTATTTTACTTAGATTCCCCCACAACAAGGGCAGGGTGAGATGTGAGGGAAAATGACCTTGGTTGATGCTTCTTGGCATGCACAGGGTTGTCAGGCGCCACATAAGAGCTAGGTATACCTAGATTAAATGTTGAACATCACAGGAATTGGACTAGCCTTATAGTCATCAGGTAATTAAGCTCCAAACAGGGTGAGCCACTTGCCTTGGTTTGCTGGCATGTTCCCACTTCAGTACTGAATAGCCCATGTCCTGAGAATGCATCCAGTTCTGGGCAAATCAGGACACCTGGTCATGTTAGCTCTACACCAAATATACACTAAAGCATCGTAAACTTGCAAGACGACAAGAGAATCAAAAGAACCTTTTGTAGGCATCCCACTGTACAGCTTTGATTAACAGCTTATGTGATCATGCTCTACCACTCTTCTGAATAACACTATAACATTAATTATTACCTCACTTTTACAAATGAAAGAACTTTGATGATGATGTCCAAAGTGCCACAGTTTGTAAGGAGAATCAGCTCCCAAACACAAGTACCTTGGATTCTACCCCTTAAAAAGTGTACCCATTTTCTTTCCCTTGATCAACAGAAGTGCAATGCAGACCCAGTGAACAGTATGAATGAAAAAAAAAGTTGTCATTTTAGGTCTGGCAATTTAAGGGAAAATTCTAGCCAGCCTGAAGACTAAGTTCCCATCTCCCAATGCTACATATAGACAAAGAGTGGGAGGTTTTAGTTGGTGACACTACAAGCCCAATTATTTTTATCTTTCAAACCTCAAAGTTTGAAGGGGAATAAGGATCTTCAAACACCAAAGGTGTCTTACCATCCTGGGAGAGGCGAGGAATAGGCTTTTTGGAAGAGAGTGGGAAAGAGATGAGTATTTAGGTGAACCAATTCACGGCACAGTCATTAAAAGCTAAAAAGTAACAAACAAATAGAAATAAATTCAGGTCCCTGTTAGGCCATCATTAGGGATGTGCTCTTGGGCATGTTTCTTACATTACTTGAGTTTCAAGTGATTTTATTTCTTTGCATCTTTTAAAATTTGAAATTAGCAATAATAATGATACCTGAATTGGTTCCTCTGAGGATTTATTAAAATTATTTATAAAATATTTAGCAGAGTGCCTGGCTTTTGGCAGTGCTGATAAAAATCAACAGCAATTTTTATTGTATTAAGAGAGATGTCAAAGTTTTACTTAAAGTTTAATATACAGATGATCACTAACTTAAGATGATACAAAAGTGATACTCCTTCAGCAGAAAACATACTTGACATTTTAAATTTTGATCTTTTCTCAGGCTGGCAATACGTGGTACGATCCTCTCCCAAGATGCTGGGCAGGGACAGCGAGCCTCAGCTCCCGGTCAGCCATGTGATCATGAGCGTCAACAATCGATACACTTAACAACAATTCTGAACCTAGACAGCCACTCTGTTTTTCCTTTTCAGTACAGTATTCAATAAATTTCATGAGATATTCAATATGTTATCATAAAATAGGCTTTGTGTTAGATGATTCTGCCTAACTGTAGACTAATGTAAGTGTTCTGAGCACATTTAAAGGAGGTGGGGCTAAGCTATGATGTTGGGTAGATCAGGAGTATCAAATGCATTTTCAACTTAATGACATTTTCTACTTACAAAGAATTTATCAGGGCATAACTGTTGTAAGTTAAAGATGTGTAAATGCATATGTGTATATGTGTATGCATGCGTACATATAACAGTCTAAAAGATTATAGAATAAATTATAATTATTATTCACTGTGGTTGGGTTACGAATTTCCTTTTGTTTTTTAATTGAGGGGGAGGGAGACAAAAACAAATGAGTATTTCTTTCAAAAATATTTTTAAAACAACTGAACATTCTAAACAGTACGGGGGGGCACGTATTTTATGGCAAAGATTATGTGCAACAGTGGTAGCATGAAAATATTTGTAGTCAGAGTTTTTACTGAGAGTTTAATCAATATTTACAAATTTATTTTAATTGACGGATTTATCTGTTTTTCAGCTTTAGCAAAGCCCAACTCAAAGATGCTGTGATTTCTGAGTTATCTGGCCATGCATACTAACATGGGCTAATTTGTTTAGTCAGCTTTTGGATTCTAATGACTACTGATTTTCACTTCCCATTTGGCCTTGCACAAATCAGTTTCCTCTTAGAATTTCAATTTCCTGTCCTTTAAAATATTAGGCTTAGAGTAAATGGGTTTCAGAAACTCAGATATTCTATTTTGTTTTGTTTTTCTCTATTTGTGTAGAAACAAGTTGTGAATCCCTATGTTTATACCATCTAAGAAAGGAGCAAGGAAGTGGCTCTGGGGAGGGATGGAAGCAAAGAGAATAATATAGATCCCATAAATCATGCATAACAGAATGTGCTGCTAAAAGGCAGTGCGATGCTCTGAAAGAGAAAACTGCCCTTCGTGTGGGTAAGATTTGGCATTTTATGCTTTGCTGCAAATCAACTTCTAAGTCCCAAGTTCACAGAAAAGCGTAATCCTTCCTCCTGTACTAGACATTTAAAAAATTTGTTAAGCAATGAGACTGTCACTGAGGTACAGAGGTACAGTCTCCAAAGGGTCCGAAGATTCCAGGAAAGAAAGCTGACTTGGCCAAGACCATAGACCATGGTGATCTGGAAAAGATTTATTGACATTTGGTCTCAGGATCTTCCTACAATGCAATGCAAGTCCAACCCTTCTTTCCTTCATGCCAAAACACAACAGAAGCATGGGATGAGAACACAGGAAGGGGAAAGGGTGAGAAGAATTCTGACACATGTGTGTCCCGGGTTGTTGGAATATGCTGATCTCACATTAGAGTGAAGGTTTGCTGCTGTTATGTGTTTGAAACATCTATTTGTTATTTCACTTTATGCAAGAAACATTTGTTGAACATCTGTGTTGTTCCAGATACTGTGTGAAGTGCTAAGGATACTGATACCATGAAAGACTGAAAATGCAAGATGAAAAAAAAAAAAACTAACAAGTATTATTACACTGATACATTGTGAAAATCAAGAGAAATAAAAAATTTTGCATTAAAAATCTGGGGAAAAAATTGGAGGGAAGGGGGGAAGGGTATAGCTCAAGTGGTAGAGCACATGCTCAGCACCCAAGAGGTCCCAGGTTCAATCCCCAGGACCTCCTCCAAGCAGAAATCAATGAAGAAGCCTAATTACCTCCCCAACAGAAAAACTTGGGGGGAGTAAGAGATATTGCCCAGAAGTTATTATTTTGCAGTGTTAAGAGGAGGAAAAGATCTATGGCGTATACCACAGTGGAAAGCTATGGTGGAGCCGACAGTCAATCCAGGCAATTTGCTCTAGGATTCACATTCTTACTCACTCTGCTGTGCTACTTCACTGCCATCAGAAGCTGTCATTTAGTAATAATAACAATAACTAAAAATGTATTAAGCACTTACATATACCCTCACTTACAATTATCACATTTAATCCTCATTACAATTTTATGAAGTAGGCACCATTAAAAATTTTATTTTACCAACAGAAAACAAATTAAGAAAGATTAAATTAACTTGCCCAAGGGTCACAGAGCTGGAAGTCGCAAATCAGGGATCCCAGCCCAGTTCTGATTAACATTAAGAACTATGCTTTTAATCACCAATTTATATTATGCTGCTGGCATGTCACACAAGCCATTCCCCCTCGTAATCTATGCTTCCTTCCCTCATATTGAGCATATGTTTGGTAGATATTTCAAATTCTGATTTCCAAGTGAACCAACATCAAAAGATGTTTATAAAAACATTAATGTTTATAAAAACATTAATTCAACTTTACACTATTATACTATCTGACACAGGTTACTGTGGAGGGTCAGGAATAGATAGTCATTTATTTTTAAGCAATAGTTGCTATATATAGCCCAGAAAGCTGTCTTACGTCCCCTGATCAACCCATCACTCTTCCCCAGAATAATTTATGTCCCTTGACGTTTACTTTAGACCCTCCTGAACATCTTCCAAAGAAGATTTTCTTGACACTCATGATGACTTGTTCAGTTTCCATCTTCCCCACATAACTAAGCACTCTATTAAGGCAAGAGCTGTATCTGACTTGTTCCCAGCTGTATCTTCAGAATTTCAGACTATGATACCCCTAAAATATGTTTCCAATCCAAGCATGTCTCTTCCCTTTCACATTATCATTATTTTAGTCTGTATTTCTACTCTCATTCTTTAACAATCTCTATTCTACAGAGTATCCAGAGAGAATTTTTAAAAGCATAAAGCAGATCATACCACCCCCTTAAAAGCGTCTAGTGACTTCCATTTGCACTTGGCATAAATCCAAGCTCTGTAAGCTGGTTTGAGCATAAAGAGCACCCTCTTGTCCTCTTCAACTTCATATTCTACACTGTCATCTTCTTTTTTTTCCACAATGTTCCAGCTATGCAGGTATCTCAAACAGACCAAAGCTATATCTACATCTCCAAACATTTGACCCCACTCTTTGTACTGAAATATTCTTCCTGATCACCACTTGACTGGATCCCTCTTAACCAGGACGTGAAGTACATCTCACCTTTCCAGAGAGGTTTTCTCTGACAACCCTTTCTAGACGCTCTATCCCCTTGCCCAATTGATCTTATTTATATCATACATGCTTTATCAGCTAATAAGGTGACCTTTGACAGTGAATTTTAATTTCACTAGAATGATACTTCAGTTCTGAAACACAGAAAATGTGGCTGTCTTCTTCTAAGCACTTAGAGTTCAAGGGTTAATAATGCTTAGCAAATAGTAAATATTCAAATATTAATGGAATTATTCAAGCATGAATGTAAGTATATCCTATAGATATGCTTATGTGAAGTATCATTGACAAAAAGGACCAGGTGGACAAGTGGACATTAGGTAACATTTGGCTTCATGTGCTTAATGCGCCTTTTTAGGGGAGGGATGGCAGGTACTACTGCTTTGCTAGACTATATGGCTTTACACGGGCATGCGATACCTGTTAGCTTTAATCATATTTTCTCTCATAGACACGTAGATCTGAATGGAGATACACAGTTACAGAGGGCAGTTCAAAACAATCATTTGAAGGAAACGAAAGCAGCAGAAACTCATAGATTGAGGTTTCTTTAGCTGGCTGTTGTCTTCTTTCAGATGCCCAACATAGTCAGCGCATGTCTTTTACATGTGGAAGCTTATCAGAATCGTTGTCTGTTGCAAAGCCACAAGAGTGCTATAACTCATGGGAGGGTTACAGCTTCCAGAGCTCAAGGTGAAGCAGGGGGAACCGAAGTATCAGCAAAGTTGAGCTGGGTAACAGGTGAACTGCTGGAATTTTGTTAGGGGTGTTTCAATGGCTCTAGCAGATGTTTAGACTGTTTGAGTAGACTCTGTACTTCTGTGGGCAAGCAAGGTTTATGTAGAGAGGAGTACAGCGATGGACAGCGGGAGGCATGGCAGTGGCCTCCAGTTAGTGCGTCAGATGTGCTATAAATTTTTCGAAAAGCAGGACAAGATAAAAATAGAAAAATAAATTTCTTTTGAAGTTTCTTGTGATCTCATATTGTTTTGTATCATTCTGATACTTCAAATATTGTTTCTGAGTAAATTATTCCTAAGATTTTTCTACTTACGTTTTAAATAGGCAAAGAATGCAAATATCTCTACTTTGCATCTCTAAAAATGTATGATACACAATCAAAAGGAGCTTCCTTGGGACTCATCTCATCTTCTTCCCATCTCCTTGATGTGTATGTGTTTCCCAGAAGTCTCCATGATTTGGGTCAATTGATTATTGACACTTAATATCTTCATTCTTCAGATGGGGATTTGATAAAAGCAGAGCCCACTTAGAACAAAGGCAGTTTCATTACACTGGATAATTACACTTTTGAATATAATTGTCTCCACTGGGATCTCATAAAAACCTAAAGCAACAGAAATATTAAAAGGCTATGGATAGCCTTCTATTAATCAAGATGCTTTTTAATAGAGAAAATTTCTATAATAAAAGAAAATGTTTCCTTACATTACATAGTTATGAAACAGTGGTTTTCCTACTCCCTTTCATTTACTCCCTTACATTTTTATTCAGTGTTTAATTACAGCCCAGGTAGTAGTTTAATCCTGGTAAAGCTATTAATATTGTTAGGCAATTAAAAGTCACTTAACAGATATAGTTGCCTTTATATGCTCCCTGTAACTGTAATGTGGGAGATGACTGACCTTCAACATCAGTATAACTAACATTTGTACAGTGTTTTATAGTTTACAGTGTACATTCACTTCTATTCACTTGCCTGATTCCTAAATACTAATGTGTTCATTTTACAAGTAAACAAAATAGGGCTCGGGAGTTAAAGCACCAGCCCAGGATTGTGTAGTCAGCAAACGAAAGAGCAGGGATTTGAAGCTAAGTCTACAGGGTCTCAAAGTCCACATCATTTCCCCCTAAATGATAGGAGAGCTATGATCATGTAAGGTAAAATTGTATTTGGGGAGAGAAAAGAGTGGTCAATAAGCCATTTCCTCCCCTTCCCCTGTGAAAAAATAAATTGCTGTTTTGCGTTAAAATAGTTAATCTATTGTCTTTGTAAAACTGTGACACAGATGCCCCATCAGTAAATATTCAACTCCAAAGAGACCTAGGGTATTTAATTTTTATCTCATGTTATTCTTGTTACTATTACTATTATTATTATTTTTTATGATAGGTAGGTGCAATCCTAAAAGGTGAGTGTTTCCCCACAATAATCAGACACGATGGTGAGTGTTTTATACCTGCATGACTGACAGGCGGATGAAACCTGGGAAGCAAGTTAGTACACCCCACTCAATCGTGCCGTTTCAAATCTCCAAGCTGACTTTCAGCGCATAGCAGCTTCTAGTGGTTCTTGGGAACAGAACAGTAATCCTGAATGTTATAAATAGGTTGTTTGGTCAAAATATTGACAACCTAATTGAAAAATATATATCCTACTGTTTCACTGTTTGCTAGCCAGTGAAATGAGACAGAAACCCCAAGGAATCACAGAAGGCTTCATATGACCTGCCACTTTGACTTATGTAACTGCATTATCCCGGCAAATGAAAGACCTTGTTTATTTTTAGTTTCTTATTTCTCCCCATCAACTTGGTCTATGAAGCAATGGTAAACAACAAATGTTGAGAAGACAAAAAAAGTTGTTAAAACTTTCTCAGCTCAAGTCTTCATCTAGGTTCTTCTTAAAGAGACAGTGGACAAAATTATTACTTGCTTTTTTACCTCAACCCAAATCCACACAGTGGAGCAGGGAACATTCCTATGGTTGGAAATAAAGCATCTGAGCTGCTAGTGAACAAAACCAAGGTTGCTTCAGAGGATGGAGACTTGGGGAATGTCTTTCACATTCTGTCATCCAGACTGATTCATGATTAATATCCACATCTATGTGTATTACAAAAGTGGAATTGGTTGACTTGACTACTTGGCTTTGCCACCATGAAACATATTGAGCACTACTCTGGGCAAAGTAATGGAAAAGATTCATATCTGAAAGAAAATGAAAAAGTAATATCGAGTGTGTATGACATCTTGCTACTCAAAGTAGGCTTCCTGGAGGAGCCACACAGACACCTTACTTAATTTCTCTAAGCTATAATTTTTTTTTCCTGTTAACTGGGGATAAATTTTATTTAAGTCTTGTCATCAGACAAATACAAAATTCCTAGTATATCATCTAGTTCAACACTTTCAATCTTTAACTTATGCCTAACTAACCCTAAGACTGACACTTAAAAATTATTTTTTACCACACCAACACTGTATCTTAAATTAATATTCTAAAATTCCATACTATATATAGAAAACCCTAAACACTCCACACAAAAACTACTAGAGCTGATAAAAGAATTCGACAAGATAGCATATAAGATTAACATACAGAAATCAGTTGCATTTCTTTACACTAACAATGAAATATCGGAAAAAGAGTAAAGAAACAATAACTTTTAAAACTGCATCCAAAAAAATAAGATACTTAGGAATAAATCTGACCAAGGAGGTGAAAGACTTATACACAGAGAACTATAAAGCACTGATTAAGGAAAGTTCAAGTTAAAGATGACTTAAAGAAATGGAAAGATTATCCCATTCTCTTGGATTGGACAAATTAATATTATTAAAATGGCCATACTGCCCAAGGCAATGTACAGATTTAATGTGATCCCTATCAAATTACCCATGATATTTTTCACAGAGCTAGAACAAATAATCCTAAAATTTAAATGGAGTCACAAAAGACCCAGAATTGTCAAAGCAATACTGAAGAAAAAGAATGAAGCTGGAGGAATAACCCTCCCAGCCTTCAGACAATACTACAGAGCTACAATAATCAAAATTTCATGGTACTGGCACAAAAACAGACACATGGATCAACAGAACAGAATAGAGAGCCCAGAAATAAACCCACTGATTTTTGGTCAATTAATCTTCATTGAGAAAGGAGGTAAGAATATATAATGGAGAAAAGACAGTCTCTTCAGCAAGTGGTGTTGAGAAAATTGGACAGCAGCATGTAAGTCAATGAAGTTAAAACACTCCCTCACTCCATACAAAAAATAAATTCAAAATGGCTTAAAGACTTAAATATAAGAAAAGACATAATAAACCTCCTAGAAGAAAACATAGGCAAAACATTCTCTGACATAAGTGTTAGCAACGTTCTCCTAGGGCAGTCTACCCAGGCAATAGAAATAAAAGCAAAAATAAACCAATGGGTCCTAATTAAACTTATAAGCTTTTGCATAGCAAATGGAACCATAAGCAAAACAAAACAACAACCTACAGAATGGGAGAAAATATTTGCAAAGATGTGACTGACAAGGGCTTAATTTCCAGAATATATAAACAGCTAGTACAACTCAATAATAAAAAAAAAACAAACAACCCAATCCAAAAATGGGCAGAAGCAATTCTCCACTGACGAAATACAAATGGCCAATAGGCACGTGAAAAGATGCTCAGTATTGCGAATTATCAGGGAAATGCAAATCAAAGCTACAATGAGGTATCACCTCACACTGGTCAGAATGGCCATCATTCAAAAGTCCATAAATGATAAATGCTGGAGATGCTGTGGAGAAAAAGGAACCCTCCTACGCTGCTGGTGGGAATGTACTTCGGTGCCGCTGTTATGGAAAACAGTACAGAGATTTCTCAAAAGACTAAAAATAGACTTACCATATGATCCAGCAATCCCACTCCTGGGCATCTATCCAAAGGAAACTCAAAATCAAAAATATACCTGCACCCCAATGTTCATAGCAGTATTATACACAATAGCCAAGACATGGAAACAACCTAAATGTCCATCGAAACAGAACTGGTTATAGAAGCTGTGGTATATTTATACAATGGAATACTACTCAGTCATAAAAAATAATAAAACAATGCCATTTGCAGCAACATAGATGGACCAGGAGACTGTCATTCTAAGTGAAGTAAGCCAGAAACAGAAAAAAAAATACCATATGATATCACTCATATGTGGACTCTTAAAAAAAAAAAAAAGACATGAATGAACTCATAAACAAAACAAAAACAGAATTACAGAAATAGTGAATGTCTTATGGTTACCAGGGGGAAACAGCGTTGGAAGGGATAAATTTGGGAGTTCAAGATTTACAAATATTAACTACTATGTATAAAAATAGATTAAAAAAAGAATTTGTTCTGTATAGCATAGGGAACTATATTCAGTATCTTATAATAACTTTTAATGAAAAAGAATATGAAAATGAATATATGCATGTATATGTATGACTGGGATATTACATTGTATGCCAGAAAATGACACGCTGTAACTGACTATACTTCAGTTAAAAAAAAATTCCTAAATTCCTTTTGGGTATGGCTTGCAATTCTCCCCCAAACTTCTTGCTTGTAATATCTTGTAGTAGAAACTAATAAAATATTTATTGTCCTGGCTTTTAATGAACAGTATCTGAGTTTTTAGTGGAAACTAGTGTGCTTAATTAAAAAAAAAAAAACCAAACACATAAAAACTGTACATTTGGTGGAGATTTTCAGGAAGTCCCTGCCAGCAACTCAAGTTTGCATAATATTGTCCAGAACTTAGACACATGCCCCTGGATGGGAGATATGGGATAGCAGATAGAGTATTTGGCAGATACCATTATCTTTGTCACATCAAGTGACAAGATACAAACATTCACAACTTTTTCTTGAATAAATAATAAAGCATCGTGTACATTTTAACACACTAAAAAAGACAGCATAACCAAAGTAAAAAAAAAATACATGAAGTATTAAAATGAGACCCTCTGAAGAAAAATTTTATTTCTTAAGAGAAATAAATACAAAAAAGGAGAAGGCTTTCAGAAAGAACATCTTCCATTCTTTCTCCCACATCCTCTATAGAATGTGGATACGATGCCTGGAAACCCATCACCCTTTGCATTTTACCGTGAGTCAACTAAAGTGAGGCAAATTTCAGTTATGTTGCAGAGATGCTGATCCTGCCTGACCTCACTGGCCTTTGAACCAATGACAGGGCCGCCTGTTCAGAATGCATGTTGTAAGAGCAATAAGCCTCTATTTATTGAGGCTGCCAGTTCTCAAAGTTGAAATCGTTCCTAATGAATACACATAGTTATTCAGGGCTGTACTGGATTCTAAATAAACGTCTGTTTACAGAAACAACTTCCAATCTCTATGCTATGCTCTTAGGTTGTTTAATCTTTTTTATTCTTTGAAGCCTCCTAGTCCAGATGCCTCTCTCTTTCTCTTCTCTGTTGATCTCTTCAAAAAAGCCCAAATAAGTAGGAAAACTGATATGATTTTTTGTTTAACAAAGGACACCTTCAGAGCCTGCCAAGTGTCATTGGAGAGGATTGAATAGGCCACTAAATCTTAGAGCATGACATTGGAAGGCCTATGTAGTCATCTAATCCTGTGTTTCCCAACCTGGTTGCATTTAGCGCTGAGTATCTTAGGGATGGAGGGAGAGAAGGAAAGAGAATGGATGAGAGAGAGAAAGATACCCCCTGGCTTCTCTCCAAAGCAACAGAACTTGTGGTAGGAGGAGACAGTTGATGGCAGGCAGTCCAAGAGACTAAGAAACATATTTATTTTTTATTGAAAGCTCTCCAGCTGGGTCAGTGATTTCCAAGGTCAATTTGACGGCTGAAGGAACTTAGGCCCACATAAGGGAACTGGCGATACCTTTGGGGTCAAAGTGATTGATGGCAGAATCAACATTACAATCCTATCTCCAGGCTACCTATCTCAAATTCATTCATTCCATTGAGCACCTGCCCAGTGAGGTCCTTGGAGATATTCCTTTCTAGTCCCTTCTCTGTGAGGCAACTGAAAAGTGATATTTGGACCCCTTTTTGCACAGCTCCCATGCATACTTCATATACACAAATGAAGACCCATTTTTCTACCCACCTATAAATAGAAAGTGAAGGGAGGAGGGGAATGGGGGAAAATGTTAAGGCCTACTATGTGAGATCATTAATTAAATTCCTTCCTAGGTGAGTAAAGTAAGTCAATTCAAGAAAATTATCTGAAGTCACAAAGTTGGAGAATTACAGAGCTCAGATTATAAGCAATCGTCTCAACGCCTTCAACTTCTGTGTTGCTTTGTCAATAATGTGCAGCTACTAATGAAGGACATGGCTTGCTGCATACCTTATTTAAAGACATATAACTATATTGTAACTGGGATCTGACATCCAAAACAGCCTGAAATTCTTTACTTGATGGTCCCTCAAAGCTAACTGAAGCCTAAGTTTCAGAGCTAGGTTTTAGAATTAGTTGTGCCCAAATTAGATATCATATCGTTTTTCTTAGTATTTCCCCTGAGCTTGCAAAAAACTGAAAAAAGCAGAAGCTCCATATTGATGCTGCTTTTAGGGTCTCTATTTTGGTTTTTCTCCCAAGTTGTCCCCTCAGTTGTAGCCCACAGTCCTCTCAACTGCAGAGAATTTATATCAAAAGCAAGAAGATGAGAAAAGACAGTGCATGTCAGAGTACTGATTCCAGGTTCTTTTCAAATGAAAATGGTCAGATACGAATTTCTGCACAGAAAAAGTTTGCCAAGGGTAGGAACAAGACAGGACAATCAATTAGGACAAATATTTTTCTAAGCCTTATACTGCCAGCATTACACAATCATCAGTCCCCTCTAATTCTGCACAGAATCACAGAATTATTTGATGAAAAAAGCTTGGTTTCCCAACTCCCAAAGAAAAAGTCGAACTCTGTGATCTCTGAAGCCCTGCAAGGGGATGTGATTTACCCATGTCATATAAGAGCACTTCTTTCTCTAGCTTTGGATGTCAAGACAGACCCTGACTGGAGTCTCTGGTTTTGTTCTTGCTCTCATAAAACTCTTTAGCAAGAGTTGAAAAAAGTAAATCAGATCAGATCAGATTCTTTTTCTCAAAACCCTCCATTAGTTTTCCATCTCTCCTAAAACTGAATCCACACTCCTTGCATAGTCTACAATGTGGACAATTTGGCTCTTAAAGCCTTCTTTGCCCTCTTTTGTAGTCCCATCTGCGTTTTTATGCCCTAGCACCCTGACCTTCTGTCTTCTTCAACACAGCAACTTGGCCCTATCTCAGAGACCGTCACCCACTATTCTCTCTTCCAGGAAAGTTCTTCCCAGGTCTCTCCATTGGTAGTTCCTCCTGCTCAGGTCTCTGATCCCAAGTTCCTGCCTCAGGGAGAACACGTCTGTCCACCTTACATCCTTCCCTTTTAAAAATATCAGATAAAATATACATAACCTAAAAATTCCATCTTACCCATATTTAAATATAGTTTAGTAGCGAAGTATATTTACATTGTTGTGGAAACAATCTCCAGAATTTTTTTTTTTATCTTGCAAAACTGAACTTCTATACCTATTAAATAACTCCCCATTTCTCTCTCTTCAGTCCCTTGTGACTACCACTCTACTTCCTGCTTCTGTGAGTCTGACTTCTCTAGATACCTCATGTAAGTGGAATCATATAGTTACTTGCCTCCTTTGTGGCTGGCTTATTTCACTTAGCATTAGTCCTCAAGGTTCATCCTTCTTGTAGCATGTGTCAGAATTGCCTTACTTTTTAGGTTGAATAATATTCCATTGTGTGTATATATCACATTTTGCTTATCTGTTCACCTCTTAATGGACATCTGGGTTACTTCTATCTTTTGATTATTGTGAACAATGCTGCTATAAACACGGGTGTACAAATATCTGTTGGGGATATTTGCTTTCAGTTCTTTTTATCCAGAAGTGAGTTGCTGGATCATAAGGTAGTTCTAATTTTTTGAGGAACTGTTCTCCGCTGTGACAGTGCCATTTTACATTCCCACCAACAATGCACAATTGTTTCAATTTCTGCACGTATTCGCCAACACTGGTTATGTTCTATTTTTGTGACAGCAGCCATTCTAGCGGATGTGAGGTGATACCACATTCCGATTTTGATTTTCATTTCCCTAATGATCAGTGGTGTTGAGAATTTTTTCATTTGCTTATTAATGGTTGGTATGTCTTCTCCAGAGAAATGTCTATTCAAGAACTTTTAAACAATTCCACAATATTCTGTGTCTAAAACTGGTAAATGTAGGTTGTTTACAATGTTCCCCTATTACAATCATTGATGTGATAGTACCATTGTATGTAAATATTGATATTCTTATTTTCCCCTCAGGAAAAATTTCCTAGGAGCAGAATTACAAATACTAAGTCAAGATGTATAGACATTTTATAAGATTTTGATTCATGTTTCCACCAGCTTTCCAAAAGTGATGCACAAGTTTACACTCCCACTAGCAAGGTATAAAAGAAATATCTCCACTTTAAGGACACCGTAGTAAGGGTGTTACGTGCAAAACTAAATGCATAAAATTAAACAGTTACTAATTTGAGAGCTGATGAAATGTCCTCTTATTTTACCCTGACCCACTAGAATAAGCTCCCTTTTGCTTTCTGTAAATTGACTTTATTATAACTTGGATAATGGGGAAAACGTGGTGCTAAGGACATCTCAAGAGTTGAAATTCACACATCAGTCTGTTCTGTACTTGTCATAATTATTTCGACACAGTTTCTAAAGAAAATATAGGGATTCAACCACATGATCACCTGGAGACAGTAATGACTGATGCCTTTTCACTGAGCATGTGTTCTATCTAGTCCTGGAACAGGACAAATCCAGAAAGAGATTTCTGAGGCAATTTTGAGGACTTAACGGAGAACCCGAGTATTACCAACTAATTTTCTTCAGCAATTTAGGATTCAAACTTTTGTGTTTGTAGCACACTTTCAAATAGTGTTCTAGAAGTTCCTGTGGTATTATGAGAAGGATTAAAAACCAGCTATGGACAAGTCAGTGATACTAAATGCAACCTATCTCATAGTGTCTATAAAAATACTTCATGGCTATTTCACTATTCTCAGGGTTGTCATAATGCCTTATGCAGCAGTCGGTTCGCAGCCAAGGCAATAAGGAGCTCTATTCGCTTCATTTGTTCATATGTAAAAAGTGAGTATTGAACTGCATTCATGATTCTCAAACTGAGTTCCCTAAAGTCACAAAGGGTGTTGGCAGTAGAGTAGGTCACTATATTCTGGGGGTGGGGGGTGGGGGGGTGGGGATAATCTATGTAAGATCCCATAAACTGTACAATCCATTAGAAGAACAGCAATAATCTTGGAAACTACTAGACTAATATCTTTCTAACTCTGAGTCTATGGCTCTACCCTTCCCCCTCCACATCTCATTACACTTGGCAGCTAATGTTCATGATAGTTACAGGCAATAGAGAAAAGACGAATTTCTGATTAGTTGTATATATTTTTTTATTTTTTAGTGATGATACGTATTTTCATGATACCTGTGTTATGTATGTAACTCACATGTCTGCTGGAGTTTTCTGGCCTCTTTTAAACAGATATATTGTTAAATCCACTCTTTAATCCCTATGGAAATCCAAAGCCCTCCAGCAGGCAAATGTCAGCAAACGAATACTGGCTAGAGAACTGGGAGGGTAGGAGCTGCCATCCCTTGATTACTCTGCTTCTGGACCAGCACCTGTGTGCGCTGTCTCTGTTCTGAAAAGTATCAGATGAGGTCATTTTCTCAGATCCCTTAAAAATCCTGTTTCACAGGAGGCGTTGTTCGGTGTAATATAGTTGATAAAATATAGAAGAATGGGCTTCTGCTGGGATTGTGGGAGCTGGGACATAATAGGAAATTGGCTTAATCACAACCACAACAACTTCAAAATGTACATTAAGGAAATGGCCTTTACAATAGACTTCGGCTATTCCACCATGAAAAAAACTTAAACTGTCTTTCAGTCATAATTGCCTATGTTGTATCCTCTCAAGATGTCCTTCCTTCCCTCTCTTTTCCCACTTCTCTTCCTTCCTCACTCTCACACGGACTCCCAGGGAGTTAGTAGAGTTTTCTTACTCAATAAGGCAGAATCATTCATTTGCCCCACACTCTCTGCAGCAACTGGCTCCAGGCCCACCTTTATACATCCAAACCAATGGTAAACCAAAGCAACACAAAGAGATGTTCCATTTAACAGGATTCACTGTCCTACAAAGCCTTCTGGGTGAAAATAATTGTGTTGTCTTGATTTTATGTATTATATTTAATTCTAAATTCTTTTAGGAAGACCCGCATACAATGGTGCCCATAATCAGATAAGCCACATTGCTATTATCTCTTATGGGTATATTACAAGTATGTAGAATGTTGGGCTAGAATGTTACTTAAACATTTTTGTTTCGAATAGTTTTTCAAAGGTTATTTTGCCCTTCAGTGCCCCAAAGGTTTCTTTTAATAACCTTCTTCCCTAATCTCAAATGATTCAGTATTTTAAGTGGGCATCGAAAAGCTATGTCAAATCCATTTGTAAAAGCTTTATTAAGTTTAACAGCAAAAACTCATAAGTTTGGCTTGGTTAATCTATCAATTTAAGGCTCATTAAGATAAGGAATGACAAAGCTGGAAGAGAATGCTTCTCTTTTCTTCGAAAATACTTATAAAATCAAGCACTCAGCTGTTTTCTCATTGTATGCTGCTTTGGAAATGTCAGGCGAGTTTAACCTGTCAAAGCCATCAAAAATAGTGCTGAAATTGCAAAGGAAACAATGACTACCCAGGGAAAACACAGTAAACTGTAGGACGCAGGAGTCTGCTTTTCCCATAAGAAGAGAAGTAAATTCTGAAAAAGCAAAGTTGGGGAGCCAACTTCCTGCATGTGAAGTCTACAGATTTATCAGTTGTGGGGCTGTGTGATGAGGGACAATATACTGCTAGCCCATACTTGTCTTGCAAAGACTCTCCTTGTTTCTATGGGACCCCTGTTTCCAGTCTATCTTGCCCACCTTTGCCAGTTGTACCTTCCCTAAAAATCCAGTAAGGATCTCCTTGTCTTTCCCCCCCTCAAACCTTCAATTGCCTTTTGGTGGAGATTTTCCCTGATATGGTACAAAGATAATCTGAGTGAAATAAATAGTAAGTCCTGAAGGCTGGATGCAGTTCTACATAATTTACCTTAGAATAATTACTCAGACACTCTGGATATTTTAGAGTTCCCCGGAAACCAGAGCCTGAGACAGGGACTTAGTACTCATTGTCAACAACTGGGGGGCTCAATCCTTATAGTTGATTTTGAGGTACCACGTGGAATGTGTCACTTTGAAGGATGAGATATGGACACATTTGTCCATGACGGGCATTCTCCATAGGTAGAGGCTGACCATTTGGCATGCCAATTCCTTTATATGTTTGGGCTGTTCAATGCATCAGCTGGGCAAGCTTCCAAGAATTTGGCAAAATCCCCAAAGTAGAAAACTAGAGAAATACAGCAGAAACTTTAGATGTAGTACTTTTGTAAAACATAGGAATTATCTGCCATGATTGCATCTTGAAATCAGAAGTTGGTTTAAGAGATGTGACATACATTATCTAATGTGTTTGCTATAGTGTGTCTTAATATTTTACACATTGCAAAGGTGATGAGAAGCCCTGTTATCACTATGAGGATTAAAAGTGGTTTCTGTCAATTGTTCACACAGTGAGCTTACATATATGAAGGTGGCTCAGCAAAAACCTGGCAAGTTTGGAGTTTTGAGCATGGAATTTAAAGTCCTCTGGTGACTAACATCATTTGTTTTTCCTCCTTTATCTCTTCCTAGTCTCTCTAGTGTCATCTTTGCTCTAACCAAACTGATCTACTAAAAACTCAGGGTCTTTCTTCTTGGTGGTATTTATGGGTCAAGTCTCTTATCAAAAAGCTCTGAATTTCACTGGAGTCTTTGGAGGAGGGAGAGTGGACTGTTACAAGCAGCTCCAGTTCATAAAATGATGCTCCATAATTTCTGTTTATTCTACAACCTCATTTTTGTTCCAAACACATAGAAATCTCATCTTGTTAATACCAGACTAGTAGCACAGAGCACATCAATATCCTAATGATTGACAAACTCAATGATTTTCAATTTCTGCTTTTGTGACTAGTTGGTGGAATTTGATACCATTAACTGCACCCTTTTCTTTAAATGCTCTGGTCTCCACTCTACTCTGCATGAGGCTCTTTATTTCTGTCTCACTACTCTCTTTATTTTCTCTCAGACTTCTCTCCTTTGCCTGCTCCTTGGTATTAGCGTTGACGAAGTTTCCATCTTTGGCTCTGTGCTATTCTCTGGAAGTCCTTCTCTAGACAGCATGAGGACAGAAGAAACCATCTGCTCTGCCGGTTATTTGGAGAGCTTATTATAAATGGCCACATGCTGACAACAATGCACTAAATGCTTGAACTAGCCACTTATACACTGAATCCATCAAGAAACATGTTCTATTTTATTCATACACGCTTCTAGACAACACGGAAGATATCAAAAAACAATCCAGATATTCTGCTTCTCAAAACAAACAAACAAACAAAAAAAAACTGAGACAAAACTAGGCCAGCATCTCTGTACACAAAAAACTGGCTTAGATTGAATGACAGCTTTCTTCCTTTAGACCAGTGAGCTCCTAAAATACATATACACATCTACTCACTCATTTATGTATGCCTTCATCTCGTCCCCCCTTCACCTTCTCCAAACTCTAAACAGGATGGAAAAGAGTAGAAAACAAGATAACCTTCTCTCCAAAATACCTAACCTTCTCTCGAACATATCTTCAGTCTACTATCCTACCATTACCTTCACGGTCAAATTTAATATTGTTAATTAGTTCTTCTTAAAGTTTGACTATCCTTGGAAACCTCAACTTCACTTTTTCTTCCTAACTTTTTATATAACACTGAAATTGCTTCTTAGTCTTTTCCCCTTGTTTCTATCCTGATACTACATCCATAAATGGTGGGATTTTTTTTAAAGATTCAGTTTTGGAAAAAGTATCTATCTATCTATCTCACTTGTAGCTAACATGTGTGGAGACAGCGTGTCAGGGAAAATAGCACTGGACTGGGGTCAATGCACCGTGTATCCTAATCTTTCCTGAGCCAGTAACTTTGGAAATCACTTCACTTCTCTGGGTCTTTGCAAATGTAGGACTTAGTGTTGAACTAGATCATCCTGAAGGGCAGTTTTGGCTAAATTGTTCCAATTTTTCTGCTTTTCTAACCTAGAGAACCTACGTTCTCCAAGTGGGAAGGTCTCCTGAGTACATTTTGACCAGATTTATTGTGCAATTTACTGTGCTTTTGACAATTTTATGTAACTTTACATTTTAATTCCTAATAGCCCTCTTTCAGAGTATATTGGCAGTTCAGTTATTTTTGACAAATACTTACACTCTAGTAAATATGACTGAGTTGATACGCTTTTTCAAAAACTCCTTTTTCCCCCACGCATGCCCGAGGGAAATTATCTTAGAAGTGAAATAGTGGTCTCTAAGGAATCAGAACTAAATCCTAAACACTGAACTGTAGCAAATATTTTTTTTTCAACAGAGTTAGAATAAAACTGACTGTTTCTTCTGGGTTTCCCCAAGGGGTCAATCTCAGAATCTGAGCTTAGATCCAAAGGCACCGACCCTCCGTGACTTTCAACTCTCATTTTAGAATACTTTGATGCTTCTGGGAGGAAGAAGGTAGAAATGGCCCTCCAGTGGTTAAAAAAAATTGCATTCAACATGCCTAGTAAAATGTTGGGCACAAACTAAGAACTCGGTCCATGGAGATTTTATTGTTTAATCTTCCCTATTCTCACCACCACTCTGAGGTTTACATCTTCAGCCGTATTGTAGACAATGACTACTGAGATTCATTGGCAAGTTCCAGAACTTCTGTTCCAGACTTGAGTAATATTCATTTCCAGCTGTCTGTGCAGATTCAGTCCTAGGAATGGCACAGGTTTAAAACATGTATCAACATGGATTTTGTGACTGCCTTAATTTATTTGGGCCTCAGTTTTCCCAGAAGACACAATAAGGCGTTTGGGAGAGAAGATAATTCATTCTACTCCACCTCCCTTTGTGTTCTATGGTTTTAGCATATTATTTCAGGGGGTTTTCCCCTGGCATGTAAAGAAGATTCATGCCTTTCTTCCTATTAATCCTAAAGTTGTGTGATTTATTTCCCTCAGTTTTATGAAGTAATTACTTGCAAGAGCTCTTCCTTGTATGAACTGTAATAAAAATGACTTAAGAAAAATGGTTAGTCCTTGCATAAAATTAAGCAGAAATTAAACTAAAAGGCAGGACATCTGTTCATTTTACAACAAGCCTTTGAGGATATTCCCAATGAGCTGCAGAGACTGTGATGATAAGGGAAACTGGAGCAAATTTTGATTTCTGTAACTGACCTTTCCTATCCCCATGCCACAGATCTCTCCATTTCCTATTTTCTGCCTAATCTAGGCCCAAACTTCCAATTGTGACAGAGGAAGTTCCATCAGCTTATGAATCAACTGGTTCAAGATAGATCTTCACATAGATCTTATCCAGGAGAAAAGAGTGAAATATGAGACTGTATAGAGAGAATGAAATATAACACTAACTATCATTTATTGAGAACTTAACTTATGTCAAGAACTGTATTTACATTTACATTCCTTATTGCAATAAATCCTCAAGCCAAACCAGAACATAATAAAACAAGCACAAGGGGCTGGTTTAATCCATGGAACCGTCTTTTCCAGAAAGGTACCAAAAGACTGTGTAAAGACATAGGTAATAGGATCTAAAATTTACTAAGCACCTGCTGTATGTAAAGTAGCATACAAGGTACTTTTGGCCTAATCTGTTTTTCTAAACCTGACAATACAATGAGGTGTTAGATCATTAATCCCCATTTTCTAGATTAGAAACATAAGACACAGAGAAGTTAAATAATTAGCTTCAGGTCACAGGATAACGAAGTTCACTTCGGATTAAAGATCGATAATTATAATCTTGCCTCTTCAAGTTCAGAAACAGACACCGCCTCACAGTGCTTTCCATCTAGGGGGTGAATGTTCCTTCAGAGAGACGTGAAGACATAGGGAGAATTTTCTCTAATAAGCTGGACACAGAAACCCTCGCTCATACGATCGTATTATATAATTTCCAAGAAGACAGAGAGGAATAATGATCAGAGGTTTTTTATGGGACTGATGTACCGTGGAAGGAAGTAAAGACAAATGCAAGACAGACTGGGATTTCAGAATGTAGAACAGATAAACAAGATTATACTGTATAGCACAGGGAAGTATTTACAAGATCTTATGGTAGCTCACAGAGGAAAAAAATGTGACAATGAATATATATATGTTCATGTATAACTGAAAAATTGTGCTCTACACTGGAATTTGACACAACATTGTAAAATGATTATAAATCAATAAAAAATGTTAAAAAAAATTTTGGTTAGGGTAAAATGTTAAAAAAAAAGAGACAAATGCAAAATTGCTATTGTATTTTAATATAATCATAAAGCAGTTTTGATTGTTTAAATAGGTTTCTTTGTTTGTTTGTTTTCAGAGCGTAAGGAAAAACTGGGCTTATTTCTTTTGTCAAACAATTTTCCTCCAGGTCAGAAAACCAATCACAGAGGAGGAGGCAGTATTTCTTGGGAGCACATAAACCAATTTTACAGATTACCAAGGATTTTAGAATTCCATTCCCTTCCACTAACGTAGTCTGCAAAAGGAAAAATGGGTGATGGGTATACCAAAGGAAGGAAAACAACAGAAAGCGAGAGAGAGAGGAGAGAGAAAGAGAGGAAGAATAGTTACTTCAGGAAAGAAAACTTTTCCTGCTAAGAATCCTGAGAGTTCAGGGAACGGGCTGGCAACGGTCACTGCCGAAGGATTAATAAAGAAGGCATCTGCTGGGGACAGGTGGCAGCCCAGCAGAGAGGGAAACAGAGGCGTTTGGTATCAGAAAAGGAAAATATAAATAAAAACCTCTTAATTTCACTTTCCCAGTAAAAAAAAAAAAAACCTCCTTGGTGTATATTAACGATAATATCTCCATTTTTGGTGGGACTAAGGGTCATGCAAGGCTTAGCCTCCATGTGTTATCCGTGTATGAAATTTTGTTAAAGAAAAAGATGTAATCCGAAGCAGAGATACATATCTGATGCTCTGTATAGCAGGCATTCCCAGAAGTTCTAGAAGGAGAAATGCCACATTAAATAGAGATTTTTAGAAAATGTGACTAGAAGAAACTGAGCAAAGTGTGCTGGAGGAAGTTTCCCCACATCAGTGAACCATAAGCGTGAAAGGTATTTGCCTTTACAGACACATACTTGTTTACTGAGACTCTAATACCGGAAATACTCCTGCCGGTCACCAGCACCGAAGTGAACATTTCCTTCTCCCCAAATCCCTTTGACGCCATCATTGCTGAAGCAAAGCTCCCCTTAGGATTCTCACTGTCCCATTTTCCTGATAACACTCTTTATAAGTCAAATGTTCATTATTAATTCATTATTTCTATCACTTTTATTATTTGTTGCAGAAGTGTAACAGATAAATACATTTTTAAAAAGAGACATTAAAAATAGAATCCACTGAAATACAATGATGGAGGTTCTCTGCATAGGGGCATTGGCAATACAAACTGGAATTTTTGTTTGTATGATGACATTTCTGAGGGTAAAGGGAAACCTCCTTTGAGCGAGTGTTCTGTAGTTTTTTGTAATTTTGTTTTGCTAATACTTGTCCCTATCTTTTAATGCTGGGCCAAGATAAAGGTGCCTGTGTTCCTAGAATTTCTAGGAGATTCCAGGAATTTCTCTTTTTTATTTTTCTGTTTTTCCCTTTTTCTTTTGCATTACTCACTTCTACCTGGCTACTACAAACTAACAACAGACAACAAATGAAACCAAACAGACTTACTCAGAGTGTCTACTGAGGCATCTGCATAGTGTCTATTCTGGCACTGTTGTTGCTTCCACTGAGAATTCTCCCACATGCACTGGGGGCCTTACGCATGTTCAGGACACCCTTTGATTGAGGCCCAGGTCCTTGGGAGTTAAAGGTCTCTCTAGATAAATACCAAGTAGCTCTCTGTGGGAGGAGGATGTCTGGCAGAGGTGAGAGACTGCACGCTGGCTGTTGAAGCCTGCACTGGGTGCCCTGGGAGTACAGGTAAGCTTCTGTCTTTAGAGGATAGTGTCCTGGGATCCTGGTCCTTTGTGTGTGCCTGCCAATTCTGCTCTTGGAGAGACAGTTTGTTCTCCTTTGAAATAGATATTTAAGTTGCCAACAGACACCTTAGAACATTGTAGGAACCAATGTCAGATTGTGTGAGTGGGGCTCTGGTCAGTGCAGAAGAAATGTGATTGAAACCAGCCTTGAGCAACAGAGCTCTGCATGGAAAGGGGGCCTCTGTGGCTGGGCCAGAGAGAGTGCTTTGGGCTTCAGGGGGCCTGAGTTAAGCTACATGTCCAGGAAACGATTGTTGTGGTGGCCCATCAACAGGCTGAAATATGGAAAAGAAGAGGGGTTCCAAATGTCACAGAATGTCTTAAACTCTCGATACCCAGAGCAACATGGTCACCTCTCTGACTGAGGACGCTGCAGTATCTAAAAACCAAAGCTTTGTTTCTAGGCTAACCTTGACTTCTTTGGTTTTATTGCTTAGAATAATGAGTTCTATCTTAGGAAGCAGCTTGGCTCCACATGCAAATGAAATGGTGGGAAGGCCCATCATATTTTTGTCCCATTTAGGCTCTTTTGGGATTCAAAAATATCTAGGCACTGTGACAGCTCAAACTATCACATTTTTCCCCCACAATCTATCTAAAGACATTGCATAAATAAATAGCAGAAGAGGTACACAGAAGCTAGAAATGGAGTTCCCAGAGTATACAAATATATCAAAGTTTCAAATATGCTCCTTGGAGCCAGCACATGGCTATGGATCCAGATACCCCTTACTGCTTGACTCCATAGTGGAAAGGGAACGCCAGGTTCACAGGGCCACAGTAATTGTAAAGAGTGATATCTCCATGCTAAAGCCTTCTGTTGTGATTCCATCACTGCCAAGCTACACTCTAGTTACTATTTATCACCCTATTCCAATTGTCTCCTCTGTCAATCATGTGCTAAACACCTCTCTAGGTATAGAGGGTACAGCAATGAAGGAAGAGGCCCATGAAGCCCTTACTTTCACAGAACGTGCGTTTCTATAAATGCAGCAAATGATCAACAAATAAATACATAGCACATTCGACTGTGACACTTACAATAGAGAACAACGAACTCTTCCAAGGAGGATAAAGAATGTTGAGGGACAGCGTGCTGTTATTTTTCGTGGGATTATCAAAGGAGACTTCATCAGTTGGGGGTTGGTGTGCATTTAAACAGTGGTCTGAAGAAGTGAGGAAGTAATCTTCCTCACTGTTTGGAGGAAGAGTGTCTCAAGCAGAGGGAACAAATACAGAGACTCTGAGGCGGAAAAAAGCCTGCCCTCTGATGTCTAATGAAAAAAAAAAGTGTCAATGAGGAGGGGTGAATAAAGGAGTAGAAGAAAGGGTGAGGGGTGAGGTCAGAAAGCAGATGAAGGCCAGTCCTGCGGGTGCCTTTGACCATTGTATACACACTGCTTTTACTCTAACCGAGATGAGAAGACTTTGAAGGGTGCTGAATCACGGAGTTACATGATTCCGTTTACATCTGAACAGGATCATTTTTTTCTAGGAGTTTGACAAAAAGGCTGCAAAGAAATGAGGTGGGAGATGTGATGTGGGAGGTAGTCAAAGTATTTTGTTGTGGAGAAATTAAAAGCAGTTTTATGTGAGCTTGGAGAAAACTCACCAAAGGGGAGGGGAGTTGGGCTTTATAATGCAGGATTACCACAAGGGTGGAAGTTAGAGAAGAGAACCGGCAGAATCTAGTACGTCGGTGGGAGGACTGACTCATGTGAGAAGAAAACTAAGCAAACTGCATCGACAGAAGGCAAATTATACAGGGGACCAGACGCAGAGGTGGATACAAGTGATGGTTTGGCCGTGTGGAAGTCCTCTTTGCATTTTCTTGGTGAATTTGAAAGCAAGACTCTTAGGTGAGAATGAGGATTAGGGAGGTCACATTTTTGGGGGTCACCTGTTTTTTTTTTTTAATTTCAAGCCCGTTCCTTTGTCCAAGTTACCCTTCATGGGGTGCACAACAGGCCCCTCCCTGCCCTACGCATATTGTAGCTCTGGGGCCTCTGTTCCCCAACAGCTTGCAAGGCCTGAGTAGTTTGCTCAGGCAGTCAGTCAGTGGGACTTACGTAGCAGTCATACTATGAAATTTCTAACACAAAGTGATTTTTTTTTTTTCCAGCCAGAGGTGGCTAACCCTCTTTAAATGTTCTTCACAGAAGCAATCAGATCCAGAATTCATATCTTTAGAAAAGCGGCCTTCCTCTTTCCCAAAGCAAACCAGGCGCGTAAACAGCGTTCTGGCAACAGCCAGCCCGCTAAGCCACATACAACTGGGCCGTTATTACTGTGTCCTTGTAGGTATTTCCACCTTTAAATGGTGATACTATCATTTTAATTAAAGCTGAGGTTTCTTCAGCATTCAATTCAAAAAGAGACTGAAAGGCTTTGTACTACAATAGAAACTAAATCCTCTGTCCATAAGTAAAAACAAAGTGCATGTAAGAAGGTAGGCAGAGCTGGAAAGTTTCAAAATTTGATGGTGAGAGATTGGTGTTAGAAGGGCATAAGAAAGAGATACTCCCAGGACTATGAAAGTTATACTCATAATACAAAGCATAAGATGAGAGATGGAAAGAAGCTAAAAGTCAGGGACTGTGTAGGGAGCGAGACAGACCTTGTAGAGAATCTTAGCCTACCTCCTTCCATCTCTGAGTGACGTGAGTAATTTAATTAATAAGCCCATTTTACACATAGGATGTGGAGATACTGAGATCTTCAATCTACACAATACTGGGGAATAGTTAATAGAGGACAGAGTCGTTGTAATGTCAGCATCATTCACATTTGGAGCTGGAAAATCACTTGTGCCAGAGGCTATCCTGTGCATTTCAGTATGCATCCCTTTGGCCTAAACCCATGGATGTTAGTTGCACCTCCTTCTAACGGTAACAAACAAAAATGACTGATAAATGTCCCTTGAAAGGGCAATAACATCATCCTTGGCTGAACACCACTGGTATAGACAAGGTGCCCAGCACAGTGTACGGAGCACACTTCTTGCCCTGCAAAGATAATTTTATAAAAATAATAAAAGCCAGAATTTTCCCACTTCCAACACCAGACAGCAAGGATTTTTTTTTTCTCAGCAGTTTTTGTTTCAACAGCTTTTAAAATAAACTTACATAGGAGTAATCATTAAATATTATTGTATATATTGAAAGTGTACAATATGATCAAGATAATTAATACAACTATCAGCTCACAGATTTAACAATTTTGTGTGTGTGGTAAGAATGCTTAAAATCTGCTCTTAGCAGCTTTCAAGTATGTAATTCCATATTCTTAACTATAGTCATCATGCTGTATTTTAGATCCTCAGAACTTCTTATAATTGAAAATTCATCCCCTTTGACCTACATCACTTCATTTCCCTTTTCCCACACTCCTTGGAAAATACCATTCAATTCTCTGTTTCTATGATTAAGGTTTTCTACTCTATGCCAATATTCTGGTCGATTATTTAGTGTAAATCTCTCCCTCAGAAACACATCAATTCTTGGATCAAATGGGTGGAGCCTGTATTTGGGGCCTTGCACCTCAGGGGCCTCCACACTTCAGAATATCTTTCTGGAAATTTTTTAAATCCTCTTCTGGTCCCTGGGAGCCACCAGGCTGGCACTGACAAATGGGTGCAGTGCTCTGAGCCCAGACCAGACCCAACACTGAGTCCAGTGCTCAGTGGCTCACACACTTCAGGGATGGCTGCCTGAGTACATGACAAAACTGAGGATAGGAGAATACTACTAAGCCATAAAAACCGACAACATAATGCCATTTGCAGCAACATGGATGTTCCTGGAGAATGTCATTCTAAGTGAAGTAAGCCAGAAAGAGAAAGAAAAATACCATATGAGATCGCTCATATGTGGAATCTAAGCAAACAAAAACAAAAACAAACAAACAAAAACAAAGCGTAAATACAGGACAGAAATAGACTCATAGACAGAGAACACAGACTTGTGGTTGCCAGGGGGGCGGAGGGTGGGAAGGGATAGACTGGGATTTCAAAATTGTAGAATAGATAAACAAGATTACACTGTATAGCACAGGGAAATATACACAAAACATTATGGTAGCTCACAGAGAAAAAAATGTGACAATGAGTGTGTATATGACCATGTATGACTGAAAAATTGTGCTGAACGCTGGAATTTGACACAACATTGTAAAATGATTATTAATCAATAAAAAATGTTAAAAAAAAAAAAACAAAACTGAGGATAGGATCCTTCAACCAAGTGCATGTCCTCCCACTTTTCCCATGAATCCTCTTTGGGGTTGTGATAAGTTACAAATATTGCCTACAGAGGCCAATTACTGATAACATTTTTATTAACAGATTTAAACAATTATCATCCTTATCAGATGATAAAAATAAACAGAGGTTATTCACCTAAGGAACACTGTGAGCTGCAAGATGTCTCTGACGCCCATGAATGAATCTGTATGTGTCCACATGTAAATTATTATTGGGAGCGTGTTTGTGGATCTCCTCAGATTTTGATTGGATCAGCAATACAATTTCCATATTAGTCTTGGAAAAGAATTTTGATTTGAAAAATGTGGGTCCACTTTGCATCTATCCATTTAAATGCTGGCTTACAAAAGTGTTTATCTTCTGGGAGTTTTAAGTGATTTGCAACTTTCCGTACAAAAGCTTTTAAGTTTTATGGTTAATTTGTGAAACACATGAAGACTGACCTATTTATAGGTAAGTCAACCTTTTTTTTTTTTTTTTTTTTTTTTGGTTGCAATGATATATTTTCCATCTCGTTTAAATCTTAGAAAAATGTTTTAGTCTGATTTCTCCCTCAGAAACATCCCTGGTCTCCTCGTCTCTTTCTGAAAACGTCTTACTTTGATAGAGGTGGCCTTACAGTAAGGAGGAGACTCACGGCCATATCTTTCCATAACGTGTAGTTTGCTCACCAGATTTGCTATACATGTTAAAGGTCTTAACTAGCTCAGATCACTTTTGCTTTCTTGAATTTTAAATATTAACTCTTTATTAAAGGAGGTTTAATTAAAGTTCTCATCCTAGATATTTTGTGACAGTTGGGTATTTGCACTACTTAATCTGTGACATTCTCTTTCAGTATACTTGTTATGTGAATGGTATGTCTCAGTCTTACAGCTTTTATAGGGTACGTTTCAGATTCTATTGGTGTCCCCTTACTAAAATCTGCCTAAGTTTTATTAACGCATTTTCAATAAAGTTGCACTCTTTTTCACCCTGTAGATGACTGTGGCCTAGCATAATTTACAATATTCTAGAGGCAAGGTAGAAATGAGATATCAAACATCTGGAAGCTGAGAGGAGAGCTAACATTTATGAAACATCAACAATAGGCTGAGCAAAAATCTCATTCATACTTTATAGTAATTCTGGGATGTAGGTACCAGCAACCCCATTTTAAAGGTGATGAAACTTAGGTTCAAAGGAACACTGAAACTGGTTATTTCTAAATATAAAAGCAAAACTCCAACCTATAGGTCACCAAAGCACATACGTTTTCCTTAGGTTATTCTGAAATATTTTAAAAGAGAAAAGAAAATAATAAAAAGGTCTTTGTTGGGGAATTAAAGGTCAGGAACCACAGGACCATCTGGCTGTGATCTTCCAAACCCATGGAGATTATTAAATAATAATTGACTACCAATTTATTATTAATCAAAGGCATATACAAACCACAAATCATAATCTTCTTTGTTTATATGAGAAAGCCAAAGTTACCAGGTTTAGTTCAAATGAGAGCACACATATTAACAAAAAAAATGAGCATGCTCTGACTTGGGCAGGCATTTTCCTAGTTACATTTATGATTCTTGATAGATTTTTAAAAACTATTTTAGAAAACAGGGTAAAGAGCCTCATTGTTATCTTTGTAGACTTTTTTAAAAATTCAAGAACTTGATTTGGAACCAACGGATGACTGGCCCTCTACTTACATGAGTAAATAAGCCATATTTTCACTAAATGCCCTAAGACAAATTAAAAGTAGAGCCAGAATTAAAACTCATGTCTTCTATCCCCAGACCATTATTCTCATGATTATTTTGTCCCTTTGCCTCTTCTTTCATGACCCAAATACAATCTAACTTTAAATCTATTTTATTCCTTTAATATCACTTCCATTTATCTTTTTTCCCAGAAGTCTTAGTATAAAATCTAAGAGAAGTCAGTTAATAGAGAAAGGTCATAACTAGCAATGGGTATTCTAGATGTTTGTTTTCACTCATTTTAATTAAGACCGTTTAAAGAAGACACCTTTCTCGAATGAATTAAAATGTCTGCTAATTTCAGAAAGTTGTACAGGAATGAAATAGAAAGAAATGAGGGTGAGAAATGTATTGGGTTATGTAACTCAATGGTTAAGGGACAGACTGCTTCCAATTCAGCTGAATCCAGGTGCTCTAATAATGTTTTCAGGGCTTAGCACCTCTTTCTACATTTCTTGATGCCGCTTTCTTCTGTGGAGATGTTAATCCTAAACTGAGTTTCCTCACACAGTTTGGAAGATGAGTAAGAGTATCACCAGGTTTAAGTGGTTCTTGAAATTTGACTTTCCAGGTTTAGTAGAATGTGGACTTTGAAATAACTCTGAAGAGTACTGCGCTAGTCGTGTCTACCACCCTCACACCAATAGTTGTGGACACAGAGAACACCATGTTTGCCCACAACCACATCATTCATATACACCTACAAACACAGGTGGCACTGAGATTGGCAATCTCAAAAAACTATGTGAGGTGGGGAAGAAGCAATCCCTTAAGCTAAGGGAAATTGCACAAACATTTTTCCATTACAATTTTCCACAGAAAAGACCACTGGAATTATAAAAGGCCATTTATCTGACAAATTGCCACCACAGTAGTCTCTCTACTCAATAATCTACATTTTGCTTAAGGTTAACTACCCCTAAAAATAAAGGCTACATATTTCATATCCTGAAGCAGTTGGCACATATAATATCTGTTTTCCTAATGCAGTCAATGGAAAATTGTGTGCCCTGTTCTCTGTTGTAGTTATGATCATATCAATGATACCCATAATATCATTATCAATGCACCTTCCACAAGAGCAGCCTCAGAACATTTTGCTTCCAACCTCAAGGTCTTTTATATATTTTTAATTATAATACATAGTTTAAGGCATGGAAAGGTCAATTCTCCAGGTGAAAATCAACCTCTCCATGTGGTTTCTGAATTACTTGCTTCAGATTCTCTTGGTTTGGTAGGTGACAAGGAGACGATAGCCCTCTGTCCCTAAATCCCTGGAGGAGAATGGAAAAATGATTTGCATTTTAACAAGTACCACTTTGTACTACACATCTGGGATGAGAGAGAGTAAAACTAAGATGAATAAGGTACAGGTTACCTGTCCTCCTCAACTTCTAATCTTTTCCTTGTGCTCATTCACCTGCATTTATTCATCTCTGAATCCCTAAAGCATCTAAAACAGCTCCAGGCATTTGATAGTTCAATAAGATGTACTCATTTCTCTTAAGGAAGGAGAGGCTGACAAGAAAATCAATGATTGTAATGCAGAATATCAAGTGCTTTGATGGAAGAAGTAGAGTAGAGGAGGAGAATTAATCAAGCCTCAAGAGGTACCGTGGGGTATTTGCATAAGAAGCTATGGGAGCCCACCCACAATGGACCTCTGATACTCCTACACATCTTCTGAGTATGTCAAAACTGCAAGGCCCTGATCTTGATGGTTCTCTCCCAGACCACTTCTCAGGACTGAGTATTTAGTTGTAAATCTAAAAATTAGAAGACATGGCTTAGAAATGCACTATATGGGGTCCTATATTGTACCCGATCTTGCTCTGTACAAATAACATATTTGCTTACATTTGCTATAAAAGGGGAAGAAATTTACCCTAAAATTATACCCAACAATACAGATATATACATATATATATATATACAGATACATATATACACACACACAAAGTAATTCATTGTAGCATTGTTTGCAATTGTTCATAATCTCCTTTATGTCCTTACGTTGAGGAGTCATTGACAAAATTGTGGTGCATTTACAAAATGGAATACTGTGTCTCTGTGTAAAAAAAAAAAAAAGTGAAATTCTATGAATCACTATGGAGAGATTATTAGAATATATCATTAAGTGAAAAAGGTATATAAAGTATCTCTAGAATAAAAACATCAAGAAACAATACAGGTATCTGCACATTTTGTTAAAAAAAAAAAAAAGAAGAAAAAATAAACGGAGACTAGTGAGATTTCTTACCTACAAGGAGTGGGTGAGAACAAAGTGAAAATGATAGAAGAAATATGGGGAGGGGGCGAAGACACTCTCTGAACACATCTTTTGTACAGTTCTGATTTCTGGAACTATGAACTATGCTAGTATTCTGTACACTCAAGAATAACACATTTTAAAAAATCAACAGGGCTGGGCACAAACCCTAAAATCACAAAAGCAAATGAATCAAACCATATTTCAAATGAATAAGATAATCTCACTAAAAGAGGAAAACAGAAAATAACTTTTGAACATAATATTTATAGAACTGTAAACAAATATTGAACTCTAGTAGGGTTTTTTTAATTTTACAGTGATATAGGTTAACAATTCTGACACTACTTTCTGACTTTCTGTATATTCTAGGATTAAACAAATTAGTAAATATGTTATGTATAGGTATCTACAATTAACTTCCAAATAATTCAGGATAAAATTTATAATTATGTGTGTGTATGTATTGTAAGATCAAATATTAATTAAAAATAAGAGGCTTACTTCTCCTTACTGAAAATAAGGAAGGGAGGACATTTCACTTTTCTTAGAATATTTACTTTAGAAAACATGAAACTGTAGGCTCTTTTTCTGTCTTTTTTGAAATGTCTGTAAATCTTTCAAGAGGTTAAATATGACTCCAGCTGGATAAAGAAGATGTGACTACATATATATTGTCTATATGTATGTAAATTGTGATTATATACATACATATGACAAATGTATGACATATACATGAACATATATGTCAGATGTGGTACTATACTATATAGAATATATCTATATATAATATAAATAGAATATTATTTGGCCATACAAAAGAAGGAAATCCTGCCAATTGCAACAACGTGCATGGACCTTGAGAGTGTTATCCTAAGTGAAGGAAGTCAGTCAAAGAATAATACTGTCCACGATAATGTATATGTAGAATCCAAAAACTGAATTCATAGAAACAGAAAGTAGAATCATTATGGCTGTCAGGGCCTGGGGGTGGGGGAAATGAAGCAATGTATTGGTCAAATGGTATAAACTTGAGGTTATAAAATGAATAAGTCCTGGTGATCTGAATTACAGCATAGTGACTATAGTTAACAATATTGTATCATGTACTTGAAAGTTGCTAAAAAATTTGATCTTAAATGTCCTCACCATAAAAAAGAAATGGTAATTACGTGAATTAATGGCGATATTAACTAACCCTATTGTCATAACCAGTTTGCAATATATAAGTGTATCAAATCATCATATTATTGCTATATGCCAATCATATGTCAAAAAAGCTGGGAAAATTGTTTTCTCTTAAAAAAAAAAAGAAAAGGATTTCCTGTGTTGCCTATCTACAGGTTCCTCTCCATATAGCACCCCGCTGCATGCACAGGCTTCACCTGGACCTTCACATCTACCTGCAGGATTTGGATCTTGGGTAATCAGCATGAATGGATAGCCATTAGGAAGACTATTTTAATGGATGTAGCATGGTTTCAACTATTGGTGTTATTAGCACATATGTTGATAAAGGCTTGCAATGAAGCTGGTAGTGAGTGAGGAGAAACCTCTCTTAGTTAAATAGAAAAGCTCAGAAAGAGAATGAAAAAGTAGGATGCTTGACATATTCCATGCCCCAAAATAAGCTTGGAAGGCTGTGAATGTCAGTTATTAGGCATGAAGTAAATGGCCTAGTTCTAGTAGTGACTGTTACCTGTGATGTTTTCATCAAGAAGATGAATCAAGCACACTGTTTCAGGTGGAACAGTACTTACTGAATAGTCAGGTGGTTACTAACACTGTAAGTCATGTCAGACCTTGTTTCAAATTTTAGCTTTAGTCATATGCATTATCTCATGCAGTCCTCACATGAAGGCATATTAGAGAAAATAATGAGTGTTAAGTAAATAAATGAAGTCCAGCCTACTTAGTACTGTGCTTGGTGTGTAACAAACATTAATATTTTCAATAGGGAAAGATGATGACAATTCTATGGTTACCTATGTAAGCCACTGAACACAGAAATACACAAAATATCCTTGAACTTCTCAAAGTTCCCACAAGATGGAGATGAAAAACACTTATACATTAGGGAGCAGACTCAGAAATGGTAACTGACTTGTCCAAGGTTATACACTAATGATTGATGAAGCTGGAATTTGAGTTCATATCAGTCTCAATACAAAGACAGTATCTTAATGACATTTCACATATCTATATTCAACTACATCATCATTCAAGTGTTTTATGCAGCCTGAGCAAAAGTCCCTCCTCCTTCCCACGTGGCTAACCAGAATAGCTCGAGCATTTGGTTGCCACTCATAAGTGTCCTTTCTTTAAAGCAGAATTTTGCCCTTTAAATAGGGTGAACATGCTTTCTGGTTTCACAAGTATATCTGTGAGAGACATGGCTTAGCCCTGACATCTGTTACTAATTTATGACTTCAGGGATCAAAATGCTTTAAAATGGATAAAGCTCAATCAGGTGTGTTTGGATGGGGACGCTAGGAATAAACAGCTCCTTTTTCCTATCTCCATTTATAACAATATTTAATAAATAGCTGTTATATACCTGACAGCATTGTGCATATTTTATCTCACTTAATATTTAAAAAATACCTTCTGGCTTGCTTATTTTAACATAATAACAACTATTTAAAATATAACACTAGTATTACATTTTTATTAGTGGAATTCAGAATCTGTCAGTAATCACATTTGTGCACATGTGCACACACATATGAAGGCACACACAAACATCAGAGAGCAGAAGAATACATCATGCTACTTTTTAACACAGTTTCAAGGTACGCTGTGTGAACTACAAAGAACAGAAATTGTCAATCTAATATTCAGCTGATCCTCATCTTCTCAGAAGACATGTGTCCTTTTCGCCTAGACTTTGGGTCACTCTCATGGGCCTTCATCAGTAGCTGACTGAGACAAAACTACACCTCCTTGGACCAAAGGAAACTAATCCATCTAGGCTCCTCTTCCCACATTACACCACTATTTTCCACTTTGTTCTACTCAGTTTTATTCTACTAAGTACCACTCTGGACGAATGAGTAAAATATGCTAATAAAGAATTGGTTGCCATTTGCAGCAACATGGATGGACCTAGACATCATCACACTCAGTGAAATAAGTTAGAAAGAAAAAGACTATCTGATATTACTTATATGTGGAATCTAAAAAAATGACACAAAGGAACTTACTTACAAAACAGAAGCAGACTCACAGCCATAGAAAACAAACTTTTGGTTACCAGGGGGGAAGGGGTGGGGGCAGGGATAAATTGGGAGTTCAGGATTTGCAGATACTAAACTACCATATCTAAAATAGATAAATAACAAGGTACTATTGTATAGCACAGGGGACTATATTCAATACCTTTTAATAGACTATAATGAAAAAGAATATGAAAAGGAATAATATGTATGTATAAGTGAATCACTGCTGTACACCAGAAATTAACACATTGCAAAATGATTATACTTCAATTAAAAAAAAAAGCAAAAGAGAGATTTCCATTGTGATTAAAAAAAATAATTGGTCAAACATTTGTTGAAACTTCAACAAAACAAAGATGGACATTTCTAATCAGGGATCACAACCACAGTTGTGCTAAAAAAGGTCACTATTAACACAACTCAAAGATGAGAGCAAATTTTGAAGAAAATTTTTACTTCCCTAGCTTGTTTTATGCATCCCTGAAGGTTGGGTGGAGATGATAGGGGAGGGAGAAAATGCCACTTACCTGCCTGTGAGGAAAATTAGGTTCTGTGTATTTAAATGTCTTGGTCAGTATGTTGGATCTTATCTACCCAGCCCTCCACCATTCTCTACTCATCCTTTCCTTGCTCTATGCCCCAGGAAGTTCACTTGGAAAGTGCCTCAATGGGTTTTCCCACACTTTAGATTGTGGTTGAGTCAGACCAAGAAGAAATATAGCAAGAAAATCAGAGGGTAAAAGGAAAGTGAACTGAGGCATTTATTCCCCAGGTGCCTTCTCCCGTGTGTCCATGATCTGGTGGTTTTACAGTCATAGATCCTTTGGGCAGCTTCTCTCATCAGCTCTCGTTCCAGTCATGGCTCTCCACCCTTGCTCCCTCAAGCCTAGACATGCTAATATATTCCCACTGTAACAAGCCCTGTAGTATTGTACTGTCCACTATTCATTTTTCTAAATGCTACTGGTGGCCTTTTCAAATGGCCTGTTTTAACATTCTTCTCAAGTTGCCTAATTTGAGTGTGCTACCTTTTCATGTCAAGACCATAACTAACAGACTCAAACCCACCCAAACAAATACAGAAGTCAAAAGTCCTTCTTGAGATCATAGCCCAATGGGTTCTGTTTAATTTCCTGCTCTTTCTGAAGCAATTAACACAGTACCAGGCAAAAAATAAATATCAAACACATATTTAATAAATAGATGAATCATGAATGAATGAATAGATGGATGAATGAATGAATAAATAACTGGAATCATTATCCATTCAATTTCTAAAAGCAGAGACACTGTTCTGATTTTTCTTATAATTTATAAACTTAACTGACTGTGAAAGATGTGGATCTTAGAAAACTAATGTCTTTATTTATGCAGTTTTTACCCCCTTCTCTCCGAAGTGTTTAAGTGACCCATCTTTTCCCTTGAGGTTTCTAACATATTTGTCTTATCACCATCAGACAATTACTGTTACAGATAAAAACTTATCAAAACAATTAAAATTAGGTTGGTTTCGATTAATGCTACAAACTTCCAACTGTGTAAGAGCAGTTTCTTCCTTGATTTTTATTTTTTACATTTACATATTCTAACAAGTGAAGTTTGTTATCAATGTCTGACCAATTATTTATGTCACTATTATTACCACTGGCTACATGAACATGGTTTTAAACCTGGCCTATGGGTCACATTAAGATATAAAGTTATAATACTTTCTCAGGAAAAAAATGTCATATAAGATATGAAGTTATACATACAGATAACTCTTTCTGAATTAATATTTGGAGTCATCCCACTGGAACAAACCACCAGGTTTAGAAAACCACTGAACCCACTGTCCCCTTTGAGTGAGACGGACGCGCTCTGTCTATGGAACGTGCATCTACTTTTGCTTTAAATTAAGCACCTTCCCCCCACACCTCACGGCCTTTGCCTTGCCTTCTGAGACAGCCTGCACTCGTTGGAGTACATGTTTCTCTAAATAAATCTACTTTTACTCAAATGTGGCTTGCTCTTGAATTCTTTCTTGAACGAGGCCAAAGACCCACACTTGGCGGGGTGCCGAGTCCCAGAGACTCAACTGAGACCTGGGACCTGGCCGTCCTCTCGCCCCACATTTTCCCTGTACCACTTCCACAAGTTGACCTCGTTGGAGGGAAAGATTTTAGGGTTTAGAATGATACATCTCTTACCTCTGACAGAGCTGAAAGAGGGGCTGCCGGGAACCCTAGAATAACGCATCTGCCCAGCAGCGCTCTGGCGCTGAGCCGAGAAACGTTCCCGGGAGGAAAGTTCTTTCAGGTGAGCTGGAACTGCGCCTCCTCTTCTCTGGTTTGTTGCAGGGTTTCTCGGTCCCGGAGCTGCTAACATTTAGGGCAGGATAATTCTTTGTTGGGGCGGGGGGGGGGGGGGGGGTGGTGGTGCTGCGCATTATAAGATATTTAGCAGCCTGCATGGCTTCTACCTGCTGGATGCCAGTAGCACCCTCTCTGGTTCTGACAACCAAAAATGTCTCCAGGCATGCCATGTGTCACCTGGGAGGCAAAACTGTACCCAGCTGAGAGCCACTGGTTGATTCGATATTTTGTGTGGAAATACTGGTTTGGGCAATCATGTGAGATTCTCCCCTATCTCTGAAGAGAATGGAACATTCCAACTTCATCAGCTCTGCCCTTGGCTTCCCAGCTGGCTCTGCCCTTGGCTTCCCAGCTGGCTCTGCCCAGAATAACAATTAAGGGAAAACTTGTTTTCATTCCTGACTCTTCCTCTCATCAAGCTCTTCTCCAGAACTTTCTTATTCTTCTTCAGATTCATTTCCCCCTGTTAATCCTCCTCAAGGATTGAGTATTGTAGGCATCCAAAGGAGAACGTGTAACTACTTGGAAATCTGTTGTTCTTTCAGTTGGGGGAGCCCAAATTGGGCAGAATCCTCCCGGGTCTTTTATTTTTCTTAAAATGGGTTGAGTTCAGCCACTCCCCCAACTTGAGAAATTAACTTACCAGGCTGACGGTCATTATGTTTGGGGTCACTTGCCCTTTGGAAGTTGTTAGAAGCACATCATTCAGCTGTGCAGAGCCTTGCAGGTAGGAAACGAGAAAGGGCGGAGTTCTGGAGATACCCGCTTGGCAGCCGCTGTCACAGGTGAGCCTGCTGATGAAGTGCAGGGAGCCGGATCAGAGCCTGGAGCTGCTGCCTCAGCCTTCCCTGAGTCAACTCTGACATCTGTCAGGAGCGAGGGCCTCACCAAAGTCTCCCGGATCCCAGAGCAAAGGATCCCTTTGGAAGCTCTGGTGCCGTGTCCGTGGAGGTTTCACTGCAGTCTGTCGGGAGACACGATGCCACTGTCACTCCATGGCAATCACATATACAGGACAAAATGTCCTTATCAGTTGATAAGGAGGGCACTGGTAGTCTAAAGACATGACCAAAATAAAGGAGGGGGGAACCCCTGGAAAGCTCTACAGTATCACAATTCGAAACCGGGGTTTAGTACTCCTGCATGTTAAATACTTAGAGTTGTGTGATTTGATACCTTCTCATCCAGTATTTCCTGTGTATACAATGTTAAGGATTAAGTAAGGTGTGGCACTTCAGTTAACATGTACTGAGAAGTTTTCTAGTTGTAAGCACTATGCTGTTATTATTGATACTGTTTATCATTTTTCTGAAATTCAACATGTCTAGTGTCCTTCATAAAATTTTCACTTTTGTTCACCTAAAAGCATTTAGAATCTTTAATTTTAACTTATTTGTTTTTAAGTCCTTGAACAACGTTCATGGTACTTTTGCTTCATATACTCGTTAGGTTGGGGGACCCAACACATTTATCAGAAAGAGTAAGAAGTTCTTAATCTCAAAGGAAAAGATCTGGTACGAGCATTATACTTGGTATCTCAGCACCAAATGTAGTCTTTAGAACATGGAACATGTATAATGTTGCAAGCCATCAGAAACATAGTTCATACATTCATTCATTCATTAATCAAATTTCACTTTACAATAATTGATGTCTGCTGCAGTGTTTCTTCTGAAAATTTTGTTTTGAACATTAAACATAATCTTACAATTCTGTGATAATTAACTTTAACATTTTAATGGTCATGTAAGTAAAAAGTAAATTTTCTTTCATCTACCTATCTCACTCCCCAGAATTAATTATTTAAACTTATATAAAATCTACCTATGGTGACCATTTTAAGGGTTACATTAATAGAGACAGAATCTGATGCTCAAAAGATTTGGGGTAGGTAGTACAACATTACACTAAGTGTAGCCAGATGTTAAACTCAAACAGTATAATTCAAGGGACTGCTCTCTTAGCCATTACCCTACACTAGTTTCTTTGTGAGTTTTATGCAAATATAATCATCTTTATTTGTCAAAGCATAGAGATACATTTTATTTTTATAGGCTACATATTATCTATTTTTAACATATCATATTTTATTTAAACAGTGAAAAACTTGAAGATAATCAAAATGTCCATCAATAGATAACAATTACAAACAGTGTCACAATGAATGTCCTGATAAATTTACTGTCAGAAATGGGCAAAGACGTCTGTAGGATAAAATTGTACTTGCAGATTTACTAACATAAAAGATGTGTGCACTTAAAGTTTGGCAAACACTCCTCAAGTACCCTCTGAAAAAGTTAAATAAAGATATATCATCAGTAATGATGTATGAGAATTCATATTTCAGCATATCTGCTTCAACACTAGACACTAAACATTGACTGTTCTCTACCTATGATATTAGTGGGATTTATTTGGAAATGTGGGGTAGTTTTAGGTTTCTAAAAAAATTCCATTGAAATATTGATTTAATAATTTCATCAATAAATAACTCTCCACAGGGGGAAAAAATGCCTTGCAATTTTTTTTTACTATCAGACTTTGAAACTACTTCAAAATCCCGAGACTTCCACTGACATGTTTGTCTATGGTATTATTTTTCTCACTAGTAGAGCAAGAAGCAAGCAAATATCACTTAAACACCCCTTTTCAAATAAAACAGCAAAAAGTGAAAACAAATGAAGTTTCCTTTTAGACAGATGCAAGCTGTCCACCCAGAATATGACCTTTTCTCTGAACTTTCTTTTCACATTACCCTAGAGAGTGACATATAAAAGAATAAGGATTCTGCAGAAGCGTGGTGAGGATTGGAGGTCATGTTCACATCTAAGCCAGAAAGACACCAGATAGCCTCTTTACAACTAGAAAATATCAGCTTCTATCCATTCATTTAAATTACAAGCATGTAAAAACAGTGCCTGGAAGCCATACTGATATCAAACTATGTCACATAGCTCTCTTACCCACTGTGCCAGAAGTTTGATATATGTACCTTCTGATCTATGGGGATACTTTAAACTGGAGAGGTCAGTACTACATATTACCTTTTCTTAGGAGGTGCCTTGACTGTACTGATTCCTTCAATTACCTAAGGCTACCAGCTGAATCACATTATGTTATGTATTTTTGAAAAAGAGGAAAAACATCTAATGAAGTGGAATATTACTATTGGCTGCAATTAATGATGCTTTCTTTCTAATTTATTGTAAACTTCTCCAAATTTGTAAAGAAAAAATATAGATGTGCTCTAGGCTTTTTTTTTTTTTTTTTTGGTAGAAAGTAAACAATTCTTGGTTGAGTATAATGCTGTGAGACATTTATCAAAACAAGTTACAAATGAAAATGAAGACAGAAGTCTGACTTCTGTGCACTGGCTCTAGGGTAGGACACAGAAAAATCTGTTTGGGTTTATACTCTAGGAGAAGTGGCCAAAATGCCCTTTTTTCATGGAGTGACTGACAGGTCTTGAATATCCCTTCACCCTTCAACGCTCTAAGTATCATAATGGAACAATTTCAAGAACTGAAGTGGGGTAAGTAGCAGGGGTCAGAGTCAAGAACAAGAGCCAAAATCAAGCACAAAGGGAAAGCCCTCTGTTTTTCCACTTTATGAACCCAAACCACGGGTGAGACAAGTTATCATAAGTCAGATTGAAAGCAACAGAATCACCTAGATCTGATGTCTAGTATGGCTTCCTCAGCGTTAACATCCTGATAGAACTGAAATGAGACTCAAACATTGTCACATCCCAGACATGTGGTATAAACAACCTGTCTGCAGAGGACCCAGTTTCAGTACCTTTGATAGCCTTGTTGGCTGCCTTTCTATAGGGTCCAGCACTAACATTACAAAAGGGGAGAGTCAGAGGAGGAAAACACACATGTTGAGGAAATAAAAATAAGGATGCTATTTTATGGTTGCTGAAGTTGCCATGTGTTTCTCCTGTCAGGCACTGTGCTGAGCGCCTACTATAATACTCCAGTTCCCCAGTACCGACTCTCTTTAAAACCCAGTCCCAATCACTTGCGTGTTCATAAGCTAATTCACTTTTCCTACAAAATGGAGGTAAGTCTACCCCATTGAAGATATTTGTGAGTGCTTTAAGAAATAATACTGCCAAGAGCTGATATTTATTAAGAACTTCCAATGATCCAAGAAATATGCTAAACCCTAAAACGAGATTTATAATTCTAACAGTTACTTGGTGAGGTAGATGTTATCTTCGTTTTCTAAGTGAGGAAGAGCTCAAGGAGCTTTAAGTGGCTTTGCCTGGGTCACAAAGAAAATAACTGATTAAGATGGAATATAAATCCAACTTAGTTACTGATCCCCAAACTACGACCCTAATTTTGGACAAAATGTTATCAGCTCCACTTCCAGGATATTTCCTTGATTGTGCAGATACTTACTATATGCATAATTACATGACAGTTCCATGCTAATATCTTTTTATTGTCATGGGACTGGGAAAGAAGGAAAAACCACCATGACAATTCTCAAATACAATCTTTTTAAAAATTTTCTCTTTCTTAAAGTTTTAAAAATATTGAATGCGTTCCATATAATCACTAATTATACTAATAGATTCGTGGAAACAGGGTATTAATAGATATGTGGAAACAAAGTAATGGCTTCATGTAGTATTAATGCACTAATGGATGTGCCAAGCTATTATTGTCATTCAAATTGATAAGGCATTTTGTCTTTAATGGCTTTGAGTGTTCATCTCCTCGAGAAGTTTTAGAGTCCATGCCAGTGTTTTAATATAAGCCCTTCCTGTTGACTTAATATTTTACAATTAAATGGAAAATGCTCTGTGACTAATGTGTTTTAAAAAGTAGTGATCAGTATATTATTGAAAATAGTTAAGTCACAATTTTGGAGTGTCTGTGTTTGCTGACTTGCAGTTGTCAAAGTAAATTAGTATTTACTTAGGAGGTGCATCGTGCTCTGTGATTTGGAAACACCTTAGCTATATCAAGGGTGATGGAGGAACTACAGAAATTGTTGAAGTTAGTGGTCAAGTTTTGTTTTCTATATGAAACAACTATTTCAGAAGTATTGGGAGAAAGAAAGAGAAAGAGGGGGAAAAAAAAAACAGAGAGAGAGACAGAGAAGTTATTGCTGGATTGGTTCAATCTGTTTTCATTTTCCAGAATCTAACAACTAATCCAATGTTGTCATCCTAGGCTACTCTCTACCAAAATATGCCAGTGGATTTATTCCTCTTGTTTTGACTCAATGAGTCATATTTCAGATTGATAATTATAGAAACATTGGTTAAATACAATGTGATATCAACCATAATGATTAAACAAATATGTTTCTCCTTCCCTCCTCTCTCTCTCTCTTCCTGTTTGTATTCAAGAATGCAATCATCTCTATTTCTGAAGGAAAGATCTACACCTGGGCTTGTTTTATAAAACCCAAAATTTCCTTAAAAATATCATACAACCACCAACTATAGTATCATTTTAGAATATTGATGTAGAATAGTTATTGCAGAGCTTGAAATAATGTTTGGGTAAATGAAATAGTTTGATAGTTATACAATTTTCAAGCAGGAGAATTAAATCTGTTGAGAATAAATCTCTTTAAACCACATAACTTATGTGTAAAGCAATTCCCTAGTTTAGTTGACTGTCAGTAACTTTCTTATGGTATGAACAACTTTAGAAAATACTGTGGCTTGAATATTTAATAAAACACATGAGCATTGACATTCACTTTAATACATAACACTTTTTTGAAGAGCAATGAACATAAAAGCATTTTCCCCAACATGTGGCACATGCTTAAATTAATGTTATCATTCATCAAAGATGCCTAACACACTCTCCATGCACATTAAAGTCCCTATCACTCCTTGTTTTGCCCATTCAGATCTATCTTCACTTTTGACCATCTTGGTATTATTTCTAGCAATTTAAGCTTAATGAAAAGATTTCAAAATAGGACACTGTGTCCAAATTAAATTTTACAGAAACATTCAGTATTATCTTGGATTCAATAGATTTATGAATAGCAACAATGGGCAATAAAGGAGTTCAATATATTGAGGACATGGCATGCAGGCACCGAGTCTCTGGCAAGTTTGTCCGAAGTAGCACAGCACCAGATACTGAGTTGAGGCTGAAGAAGAGGACATCTGTGTCTGTGCCTAATGTCGGCAGACAACTGGCAAGGGCTTTGCCTTGCCAGGACTGATTTAGAAATCAGATGACTCGATCAGACATGTAGCCTTATTACCACGAATTCTTGTTCATCACAAAGTGAGAAGTAACTCATCGAGTTCTGACTGTTGAGTGACATTTGGTTAGGTGCTGGGAACACAGCAATAAATAAAGCGATGATTTTATAAACCTTTAACATCTGGTTGAAGAAATTAACAAAACCCCAGCAATCTGTAAACATCATGGTTACCAAGCTCATAGCAAATTAAGAGCAAGGAAAATACCCAAGTGTGACCTAGATTCTAGAGGAAATAAGTTCTGGCTCTGTCACTTGCTTAGCTGTCCTGATCTTAAATGATGAAAAAGGAAAGAGAATCCATGCTACATCAAGTACTGGGGATTTGATATTCATGACCCATTACAAAGGTGTCAGAAAAATCTATAGGACAAAAGTGACCAATGAGGCAACCAAGAAATTAGTATCAACAGAAAGCCATTATCACCCTTACAAGCTGAGTATAAAAAGGCAAGTTGGAATTACCAGAGGTAAGTAGTTGAAGCCATTGGCATTCATAGGATAACGGGGCAAGGGGCTGTGCAGTAGGCAGTAGAACCACTGGAGAACTGCAGTCACTTCTGAAAATGCTATGCCATATAGAGAAATGGGGCCATGCTGGCGTTTCCCCATGCTCCACACTCCAAATTCCTGCCAGTGCCTTCTACTGGAGGAAAAAAAAAATTAGAAACCAGTTGGTAAGGGAGACTAGGAAATGTAGATTTCAAGACAGTTCCCTCCACCAAGGACAGAAAATGCAAGGAAACTATCAGAAAAAGAGAAAAATGACTATGACTAGTACATATAAATTATTTAAAATCTCTGAATTCTTCAAAAATTCATCCAGTGGCTTCCCATGGCATTTAAACTAATATATGAGCCCCTTACCTTCTCTCTCTCTCTCTCTCTCTCTCACACACACACACACACACACACTCACTCTATGTATTCCACTCTTCATAGATCTTCCCAACATCTCTTCAGTATTCTCCCCTAATCCTAGTGGACTTCAGTTTCATTCTTATGTCAACTTCTTCCTGTTCAAACCTAGTTTTCTCTCTTCCTGGAATGGAATTCTCCCCAGTCCTGCTTGCTTGGAGCCACATTGTCATGCACATTTCTACTTAAGTAACATCTCCTGGTAGAGTTCTTCTTGGACCACCTGATCCAGAGCAGTCACCTATCTACTTAGTCACAATCACTTCAGCATGTTTCTATTCTTTGCAAAGCTCTTTTACTGTTTGATATCAAACACTGAATTATGAAGCAATATTTTAAAATTTAAACACAAGAACGCCTGCCTGTTCTATAGAACATAAATTCAATGTGAGCAGGGAATTTATTTGCTTTATTTAGTACCTAAAGAATGTCTCTCACATAGTTGCTCCTCAAAATATATTTTTTAATAACTTGGATGAACCAGTATTGCTATGAGAAATATCAGCCTTGATTTGTACATGAAGAAATTGATGTTCAGAAAGTTTAAATACAGCGAGGTATGTGAATTTATAAAGCAGATGCTTTAAACTTTTTTTATTTTAATTGAAATATGGTTGATGTACAATATTATGTTAGTGTCACATGTACTACATAGAGATTTGACATATTCACGCATTATGGAATGATCACCATGATAAGTCTAATAACCATCTGTAGAGTACATGCTTTTAAGTGCAGAATCTAAAATAAAGAATTATGCAGTCAGAAGAAATTTTCTTTCCTCTTCATACCAAACAAAACAAGAAAGATAGACTCGTGTATAAATCTGTCTTGCTTTCCAGAATGATAGTGGAAAAATATATGTCGAAGAGTTTGACAAATTCCTCAATAAAAATATATTTGTAACAATACTTCAGAGGAGGATCCCATTATTTAATTACAGAAATATTAATAAAATTTGTTTGATTTTCTTGATTAAGATTTACCAAGATCATGGGGATTATTGCAATTTGTTAATGACAGGGATTTCTTTATGCTGGGTGATTTATTGTAAATGTATGGATAGCATGATGCATGGTTTCTTTTTAATGTCTACCAAGTAGCAGATTGGAAAAGGTCTTGTAGTAACCTGGATATGAAGTCCCATTATCCTTTTACAGCCTCACTTTTTATCTTTGGCTTTCCTTCTTTCACTGGTCTCCACAGTTGTTTCCACAGAACAGGTTTATTTTGGTTTGATTTTGGATGAAAGTATGTATTTCTTTCATTTTAAAAGTAATATACTATCCTTCCATATTAGAAACTATGGAGGACAATAGAACACTGTAGTAAAGAATCAGGGCAGATGAACTGGGTCCTAATTCCATCTCTAACTTTCTTAATGTTATGACCTTAAAAAAACCTTTCTAAGATTAATTCTCAACTCTATGTCTATCTTGGTGCTGATGTGTGGATTAACTGAGAAATAGGCACATACAAATCTGAAGAGAACCTACCCTATAACAACAACTACAACAACAGTAATCAATATCTTGCTTGTGGTATAAGATATAACGTGCAAATGACTTTGTTAACTTATTTGTAAGTGCACAGTACAGTACTATTAATTACAAGCATAATGTTATACAATAGATCTCGAGAACTCTTTTTTATCTTGCATGACTGAAACACTATACACACTAAAAAGCAACTCCCCATTTCTTCCTTTCCCCAACCCCTGGGAATTAACCACTTAAGTTTTTTTGTTTCTATGAGTTTGACCACTTTAGATACCTCATATAAGTGAAACCATGCAGTATCTGTACTACTGTGACTGACTCATTTCACTTAGCACAATGTTCTCAAGGTTCATCCATGTTGAAGTATGTGACAGAATTCCCTTACTTTTTTAGGTCTAAATAACATATTCTTCATCCATCCATTGATGAACGTTTAGGTTGTTTTCTCCTTTCAGTTACTATGAGTAAAGCTTCAATGAACATACAAGTGAAAAATAACCCTTTGAGATTCTGATTTTAATTCTTTTGGATAAATACCCAAAGGTAGGATTGCAGCATCATATGGTAGTCCTATTTTCAATTTTTTGAAGAATCTCCATGCTTTTTTCCATGGCAACCACACTATTTTACATTCCTACCAATAGTACACAAGGTTTCAATTTCTCCACATCCTCGCCAGCACTTTTTTTTTTTAATATGGACATTCTAACAGACATGAGGTGATACCTTATTTGCATTTTTCTCTGATGATTACTCATGTTGGGCATCTTTTCATATTCTTTTTGGCCATTTGTATATCTCCCTTGGAGAAATATCCAGGCAAGTCCTTTGCCCATTTTTTAATTGGATTATTATTTAATTAGGTTACTGCTCATTTTAAATTTATTTTGCTACTGAGTTGGAGTTCCTTATGTATTTTGGAGATTAATTCCTTATCAGATATACGTTTTGAAAATATTTTCTCCTGTAGTTTGCATTTTCATGCTGTTGATTTTTCCTTTGCTGTGCAAAAATAGTTTAGTTTGATGTAGTTCCACTCATCAATTTTTGCTTTTTCTATAAATATAAAGAATCAACACTGGAGGAATTTAAAAAACACTAATGATCTGATTATCTCTTAAAGTAAGAATAAGCACTGGGCAGAGGGGGACATAGGTAGGATGAAGGTATTTGGCTGCATTAATTTTAAAAAAGAGCAAAATATAACAAAATGTCACCTTTTAAAAAAGTTTTCTCTGATTATTCTGAATAAAATAGCAATTCTCTAGCCTCCTTCCAATGTTTTAATTTTCCTCATAAAACTTGTCAATTAATAGACAATGAACAAATGAAAATAAATATCACCCTTCATATGTCAACTTTAAGAAGGTAAAGTTTTTACCTATTTTGTTATCTACTGCATCTTCATGCCCCAAATAAGGTCCAGAAATTATGAAGTGAATCAATTAAAAAGTAATAATACCATTCAAAGCATAAAGTGAATGTTGATATATACTTCATCGGGTTGGAATGAAGACTAAATGAGCTAACATAAGAAATTCCTTGACACAAAACAGTTATTCAATAAATGTTAAAAGTTACTCCTCCTCTTGTAGGGTATAAGTAATTGGACTATTTGTGATTTCAAGCACAAATCGTAAGTACTAATAATGCTAAAAAAGGATCAAGCAGAACATGACCAATCCATTTTTTGACTCATAGATATCACGGTAAAATAGGCTAGAAAATTTCAAGTTAGGCTTCAACTACCTGGTCTAATTTTCCATTTCCTTAATAAGCGAGCTTCCTTTAATCACAAGAGGTTTTTCCCTGGACAACCTTTCTTGTTCTTGTTCTTTTCCCAAAAACATCTATTTATTAAAATGTGAGCTCTATTTGAAGTGCTATCATTTGTCTAGATTTGGAATTTAGGCAAGAATAGGTATAAAAGATGGTCTCTAAAGATGAACACCAATAATCTTCCCATCCATATATGGGCATGCCACTCATCTCTTCAAGGAGTAGAGTCTATTTATGGCCTTGTAATTTATTTGCCCAATAGAATGTGGACAAAGTGACATTGTGCCAGTTCTGGTCTTGGCCCATATGAGTTGAAGGGCATCTGATTTTGGTCTTTTGGAAACCAGCTACCATGCCAAGAAACTTCGTCTAGTCTACTGAATGATGAGAGGGCATGTGGAGAATGAGTGAGAGAGGTCATGTGGATAAAAGCCATAACTCACTAGCTGGCCACCAGCGCCAATGTCTCACACATGTGAGTGAGGCCATCTTGGATATGACAGCCTTGGCCAAGCTCACAGTTGAATGATGCCAACTGAGTGAGCCCCCCAAGTGGAGAGCAAGTAGGACGGGACTGCTTAGTTGAATTCAGCCAACCTACAGAATTATAAGAAATCATAAAGCATCATTAATTTGGGTCCCCAAATATGATTTATTATGAAGTAATGAAAACTGAGAGAGTGGGTCTGTTAACATTCTCAGGATGCAGCTGGATCAGATAAAAGATGGGGGTAAAACTAGGAGTAGAAACATTTCAGATATAGAAGCTGAGCCCCTGATTGCCAATCCTTTTCATTAGAACTCTTTTTTCATAGGGAATAATCCTCAGACTTTGTACAATGGAGAAAATATCCAACAAATTTCATTGTAGCAGTTCAGCTGATATAATTCATGGTGTCATCTTGTCTTTTTCCAAATATGCACTTTATTAAGTAGGATTTATTTGACATCTGCATTATGAAAATTAAATGATAAAATCTGAGTGACCTTTATTATTTTGTATGGGGCTGTTCTCATCACCTTATCTCCGTTTTTGGAAAGGTCATTACCAGTTGTACTTGGGGATCTGTTAATAATGTATTAATATTTGCTTTGTAAGCCAAGGAATTAGCCACAAATCAAAACACATAAACATTATGAAATAGAGTTTACAACTGTCTGAAGCAACTTGTATGGGATGTGTGTGCTATTTTTATATAGGTTTATTGCCTAGCAGTAACTACAGGAGATTAATGATATGAGTATGAAATGCTACCTCTTTGGATGCACAAGTCATATTAAATAATGATGTGATGAGGGGAGACACAGGACTAATGTTTAGAGAGCTTCGATTCAAGTGCAAGTTCTAACACTGATTATACGACTGGAAACAAAGTCCTTGGTCTCTTTGCTTAATTTCCTTATCTGCAAATAGGGAAATAGCTCCCTTCCAGATCTAACAATATTATAGCTGTGAAACACAACTGTACTACTGTTCTAAGTGTTTGTGAACTGCAAAGTTCTTTATTTCAAAACTTGCTCCAAACTAATAAATGTTCTTTTGTCAACTGAGGTTATCCCAGTCCTTTTTTTATCTTTTTCAGAGAAACTGTATGTGGTGTTGGGGGGAAGATAACGGTGGTGGTGGGCAAAGCTGAGATTGAATTTGAGCCTCACCAATTACTAGTTGATCCCAGTTTGAACCTGGATTGTCACTCTTCCATTCTGAGTCTCAATTTCCTAAAATGAGATATGGGATAATCTTAAGGGTGCGGTGGGACTTGAGGTAAAGCATCATGCAGGTTATTCTCCATTTCCCCTAAATACTCACAGTCCCATCTCTGCCCTGGTTTCATTGCCCCAAGTCCCAGCAGGATGATCTCTATGAATGGCATAGTGTGAGTTCCCTGTGCTTTCTGGCTTCTTATGGGGTTGAACTAATGAAAACCACTTATAGAAGACTGTAGAAGCGAAGGAAAGGGAGGTGAGATATTTCACGCTGTCACTGAGGTCCTCCAAGGGTAAGCTCCTGCTCCACTGCCCCAGCTCCCCTTGGCCTCCAGTAACTGCAGTCTCTCCTTTTGCTTCTTCAGTCTTTGGGGTGTTAAGGACTTCTTGCTGTGTCAGTCCCTTAGTGCCTGGCCATGCCTTCCTGTTCCTGGTTCTTTCAACTGTTTACATTCCTTTAATTTTGGAAACAGTTTCCTTATAAACCCTTTTGAGTATTTCACCAGTTTTCTTGACAAGACCCTAATACTTCAACGTGCCAGTCACATATTAATCTCTGCAAGCTGTTAGCATAGTTTATTGTAATAACTGTAGTACTTTAGTTTAAAAAAATGTCTGACTTTTATGAACCTGCCCTTCTATTCCTTTTCTTTCTTACTTTTACATTGTTTGTTTTGGAGAGAACATCAGCTACCTGAAATCATTAGGGAAAGAAAAAAGAGGCCCACATTTGGGGAACACAACTGAGTAAAAAAGAAGTCAGAGGAGAACATCTGTCTTCAAGGGACCAGACAGAGAAGCTGATCCCAGGATATCTCCAGTGACTGCTGTAAATGATTTGTGAGTATGGCTGACTACAGTGAAGATGCAGTATTAGACCAGTTTGACCCAGAACCCAAGTTCTCATTTTATCCATACCAACATTATACTGCAGCTCTGAGCAAGACCTATCAGGAGCCAAACTCTCCCTACGCAATATGCTGACTCAGTCTGCATGACTGATTAGGTTTAACTATTCTTGTTGCTCTTTGGCTCTATGGCTATATTCAAATGCCTCACATTTCCTTGAGCCTTTTTAAAAATTCCCCTAAACCACACCAATGTTTTATTAAAACTAGTAACTGTCTTCATAATGCTTCCCATTCACCAGGTGAAAACAGAAATTTTAGGTAATAGATATGAAGACAGATAAGTACAATGATATTCAGCTAGCAAGCATATTAGATAGTGAGATAGATGATAGATCGATAAATAGGTGTTAGATAGACATGTGGGTAGCTAGGTAAGGTTATAGTAAGATGGTATATCGTCTCTATGAGTATTTAAAAATTTATCTCAATTCAAATGGTTTTTCATCACAACTCTATTAAAAAAGAAATCTATATCTGTTCAAAAATTTTCCACTATACTCTTGTTGCCATGGATTATCATTTAATGTTTTCTTTAAGGGGTATAATTTTCAGTATTTCTACCCCCAAACTGCAATATTCACCCAAATGCCCATTAAATATCCAAAATGCTTTATTTTGATCCACCCATACCTTCGCTTTTTTCTTTTTGTTTGCATCTGAAATTGAGCAGACATCTTGTTTACCAGAGACCATAGGAAAGTGAATTCACTTACTGATTGACATTATCAAGCAGTCAGACAGACACAGTAGCAAGTAAAATTGCTTTTTTTTTGTGTTGTTGTCTGCCAAACTTTAACAGAGAAAGTGATTTGCTTTTGCCAGGCAGGGCTACTATACAAGCAGGTAATGGGTCTTAAAAATGCTGCAAACATTAATGGTGTTAGATCAATAATATTACTACCACAGGTAAAATGCTATTACATATATTATTAAGACATTGCTTAAAATGGAGTGACTCAAAGGACTTTGAGAACGTATGAGTAATTGCTGTATCATTGGTACACTAATGTAAGTTTTGTCGTACAACATGCTGTGTGTATTTTTTCCCCCAAGATTTTACAAAGAGTTGTTTTGCATTAATACACAAAATAGACCCCCAATTGCTCCATCACAGTTTCATCTTCCTCCTAAACATGAGCTAATTCAGAAGGCAGAAGAAGATTATTTCTCTACATTAACTTTTTCCAAAATCTCTCATGAAATGAAAGGCAAAAAATTGTATACTTTGTTATGCTTTATTTTTCTAAATATTTAATACAATGATTAAATAGAACTGGCCTTAATACTGGTCACCTAAGCAGAGTGTAATATCTAACGTTAGCTCTAGAGAGCATTGTAGATTGCCATACAAAATATTTTTTGTATTTACTAATTGATTCCAAAGATAAGTTCATTCGGTGAAGTTAGGAAAAACATGAGCTAGAGCTAGACTACTTCAGTATGTTAAAAAAATGTTATTCAAAGGCTATTTTTTCAATTAACTTAGTCCTTATATGTTCCATTTAGATTATATATATATATATACACATATATATACACATATATATATATATATATATATATATATATACACACACACACATAGATGATACGAAGTTAAATAGATGAATAGAGAGCTTGACAGATATAAGAAGATCCTGGATTCAAACTATGTAGCTCTCTTTCCCCAAGTATTTATATAGTTGTCTACCTGTTTTTTATGGATTTAAATATTTACCATTGAGTTACTTTGAATTGAAATTCTGCCTGTTGAAGAAAAATTTAAAGATAAAAAGAGAAAAAAGGAGAAAACAAGGAAGGGAGAAAAGGAGGAAGGAAGGAAGGGAGGAAGGAAGGAAAGAAGGAAGGAAGGGAGGAAGGAAAGAAAGAAGGAAGGAAGGAAGGAAGGAACAAGTCAGATAAGCAGTTTAAACAAAAAAAATTCACTTGGCTACAAAAATGGAAACAGAGGCCACATGTGGGTGAGATCCTCTTAGGGGCTTTCAGGAAGACTCTTTCCCCCCTAACTTACATTCAGTTCTATTTCTAGCTCAAGCAACTTGAGCACTGTATTCCTGGTATCAATTTTAGCTTGTACAAAATACAGCTGTCTAATTGCTAACTGAGAGGGGAAAAATAAATTTTTTTCTTCACATTCCTGATGATCTCCATTGGTTTCTAATCCTGTCACATCTTTATTTAAAAAGTGCATCCCTTTTGTCTTTCTTAATAACTGGATGAATTTGTTATTGGAACAGATTTCTATTATTTGAGTATTCTAAATTACGGAGCTTATAAGAGTACACTGCTGATTGGGTAGAAACAGGAAATGATTTTTCAACTTTTCAGAACTCTCATTCTATAAAATATCAATGCAGATTTGTGTCTGTTTTGACTATAAGACAGACAGGAACACGAAGAGATTTTCCTGTGGGGCAGGCAGAAGACAGCTCCAAAGCTTGACCAGGGGCATTTTCCAGAACTCAGCTTTCAGAACTGATAGGTTGACACATGTAGACTCCAATCTTATGTAAGGTAAGCCTACCCTCTGAGACTCAGCCCAGGTTAACTAAGGAGGTGCCCAATCCAAAGAGGTGGGAACAAATAGTTTTAGGTGCAAACAGATAAGACAGATCATAAAAAAAGTGATCAAATTTTAGGAGGGGAAAGTGATAACAGGTGTGTAAAGCTAGAGAGGGAGAGATGGTCAGTTCATCTATATGTTAAAGTAGGCAGGCAGAAGAGCTGACTGGCTAAAAGGATGCAGGCTGCCAGGATATCACATATATTTTTATAGCCTTTGTGACTGCTAGAGTAGATCATCCCTGGGGGCGAGTTAAAATACAGATGAGGATCAGGCTCTCCAATGACCTGTCTGTTTATATTTATATTTGTTTCCATGTTTATATATGTCATCTTACTTCATATCAAATCCTTTCTGGTAATAAAATACACACACACACACACATACACGCACATATATAATCAAAATGAGAATAAAAATACAGAACTTAGTCATCATCAAAGCTAGGAGAAGGAATATACTAAAGGGGGAATGATAAAGAATGGTAGCCTGGATTTAGCAGACATTACCTTGAAGCCACCGGCCAGCAAGATCAAAAGGGAACCGTGATGATACACAGGACTTTTGTCATGAAATAAAGGAAATAGGTGAGGACACATTTTTAAAATTTGAATTATATTAAAAAATTGATTCAAGAATAAAAGTACTTAATAAATTAAGAATTAATAATAATGATTTTTATGGTCTAGGCACCTTATTAAATTATTCCATTTAATTCTCAAAAAAGGTCTAGGACATAGATTTGAATGATACGCCCATTTTTAAAGGTGAGATAAAGCATTTTACCTAAGGTCACCTTCTGCCTGAGTATGCAGAGCTGAAATTTGAACTTAAGGATGGCTGACACCAAAGCTCAAAGACTTTATATTGCACTCCATAAGTTCAATTTTTAAAATGTCCATCTCTACTAGTATGGAAAAAAAGATGATTTGAAATGCTGGAGATCTTTAACCAATCCAATGAACTGACGCAATTTTCAGATCAGTTCAAAGTATAAGATATTATTTGTTTTTGTTTTAAAAAACACAACAGTGGTTTTATATTTTAGAAATAATATCTTTGTCTGTCTGGTACAACTTTAACATACATTTGTAAATTAATACATGTAGTTTATTTCCGAAAAGGAAGTCTAAATAGTTGTCTCTCTTCTGTATTCCACAAGGGGCCATTTTGAAACCAATAATGCATTTAAGCTTTTGTAATTATTAAGTGTGTCCAGGGGCAATTGCCATTTCACACAATTGCTCTCTTTATACTATCTTCTAAATGTTGCTAGTCTCATTACTTTAATTATTTTTGCAATTGATTCCTAAATTTTACCATTAGGTAATTTAATTAACGATTCTATTGATAACTCTGTGTTGTTAAAGCATTTTTAAAACAACCTTTCTGTTTGGGTAAACAAATTCTGGATTTGAATTTTTTGTTAATAATTATAAAATTTGTACCCAGAGTACGAGAATGACCCTTGGGGAATTTTCTGTTATTGTAAAGTAGATAGCATTAAAAGAACTCTGAGCATTGATCAAGTGGAACAGTTCTCCAGTGATTACAGCATCAGTGAAGATAATTGTCTATCTTCCTCTGATGGGTAAAAAGAAGAGCAAAGATAATTACAGTCCAAGACTGTTCTTAACCATTAATTAGCTGCCTCTTGTAAGTAGGTTTATATCTGAGAGGAGGGGACTGACAGCCATTGTTTTCTTATTAAAGCATGTATCTCATTGTGTCACTCCTTTGCTTAAACCCTTTGGATGACTTGCTACTGCACCAAAGATGAAGCTGGAAGTGCTTAGCTTCGTTGAAAGTCTCTAGTCTGGCCCGTGCCTGCCTACTTCTCGACACTGATGCGCTCTCTCTGCTTTCTTGTTAGAGATTCTTTCAGTTCCTCATTCACAACAGTACTCCTTCCTGCCATAGAGCACTTGTATTACTGTTGCCTCTGCCTGGAAATCCCTGTCCTCCTGCTTTCACTGAGTCACTTAATCATTTCAAAGTGAAATCACCCTTGACCACTCATATAGGGCGGATTTCCCTATTATTAATGTCTGAGCACTATGCACACCTCCTTCACAGAAATTAGAGTCACAGCGTTACATTTATGTGTGTGACTATTTGATTAAAGTATGCTTCCCCCATTAAACTGTAAGCTACATGAGAACAAAGAGAGTATCTGTTTCTACTCACCGACATGTTCCACCAATTATCATAAAACATATAGCACATTGTGATTACTCAACAGATTCATGTGAATGAATGAAGGAATGAATGAATGAGTGGATGAATATATAGTAAGCTTTTGGATATTCCAAGAACATTACAGTATAATAAATACATCCTGGTTGAGCTTAAGGTTAATACAGCATGTGCTTTAGAGATAGAAATAACTGTTCAAAGGATGCCTCTTCAATTTGACAAACGTCTCATTTATAGAGTGGGCATATTACCAAATGGGGCAATTTTGAGGAGTAAATGAGTTAATTTTATCATTGTACTTCAACCAAATTTAGCTAATTAATGAAGTGTTGTGAAAAAGTTAACTTATTGATTGATTCAATAAATACTCATTGAACATACATGATATCCATATCAGACCCAGTGCTGTGGGTTTTAAAGTAAAACTCTTCAGGACTATACCCTGACTTCACAAAGCTTTCATGATTCTCTACTAACTGTAATGTCACCATAGCCACCGAAAGGCTAAGAAAAATCCATACGAGCCACCTTGAGATCATGTAAAAAGTAACACTTTAGATTCATATGCACGATGGAGTATTGCCTATTATACCTTTTTAAATGAAATTATTGTCATATTTTAACTTTTGATATTCTGAGGCTCTTTAATTGAGTTGAGATCCACAAACTCTAGTGTCACTATGACGCCATAGTTTTATGTCTGAATGACTCATTGGAAATTTACCAAACACAGTGCTTTTTGTTTTTGATTTTTGTCTTTTAAAGTTTCCCTTGACTGAATGACTACCCCCTGATTCAATGACTATTCACTAAAGAGAGTGCAAAAATGATGAGTAATGTGAATCAATTCCAACAGGTTACAAAAAAAAATGGAGTGACCCACATTTAGAGTACAAAAATAGCAAACTACACATAACTGGCAGAGGTTCAGCTTGGAGCCTGAGATAGCTGATCTGCTTATAAAAGGTTCTGAGTAGTAGAAGAGAGAGTCTCTGTGGTGACAGTCACAGGATCCGCAGCCCATTTCACAAGTGGAGTCTGGTACTCTAGAAAGGGGCTGATCATACAACTGATTTTTATTTTATTTCTTTGAGCATACAATGATTTTGCACATGAAATCCTAAAGTATATTTTTGGGGACACTATGATATTTTTCGGATAAATATTCAGACAAAGTACACATATAAATATTCAGACAAAGTACAAAGTGACTTTTGAGGCTTTGAAAATGGCATTTAAAATGAGATCAAGAAAGGGAAGTATTAGCTACTCAGTTAATTGTACCAGACACCTAGTGTGGGCAGAATCATCAATGATCCCAATAGCCATTAGACTGGCATATTATTGTCCCCTATTTTATGGACAGGAAAATTAAGGCTCCATGATAATAAGCAACTTGTATAAATAACATGGCCAATTAATTATACAACTCAATCTTTATTATCTGCTTCTCTGGACTAGAATACCACTTCCATGAGAGCATAAACACTTTCACGGTTCAATCACTGAAAACTCCTCAGAAACTATAACTTGTCAAAAACAAAACAGGTGTTTCAAAATATTTTTCATATATTTTAAATACCCATAACAAATGATTGTGAAATAACATAAAGGGGTTGCACAGCTTTACAAACTTGATTAATAATTTTATTTTTATTAATTTGATTCTTTTAAAACTATCACCACAGTAAACTCCTTTTTAATAATTAATATAATTTTAAAAATTTACACACTGTGTTTGAATTTAATCATTTTTTAATCCGTCAATTAAGCCCTCTATCAAAAGCTTTTTCTTCTAGTTTTAGAATTGAAGCTGCATTAGCCTAACTTGAAAGCAGTTTAATCTTCATACTGCCTCCTGATGTTTTCATTTGCTTCTACCTATAGGTCTTTCCGTATTTGTGTTTCATCACATTAAAAAATAATCGGCAAAATGGACTAATCTCATTGTGCCTTCGCCAGGGTTTAAACTATTTACTGTGGTATTGGTTCCTCCCTACTTTCTAAATAGGCCTTTTAAGCATCAGAATTTATAGTAATCTATCCTTCTATAGAAAGTTATGTCACCAGCCCAATTGCTCATCTCTAGACAGGTTATAACCATTGTGAATTTCTACATGTCAACACTTCAATAATAGAAGGGAGTTCATCTGGATCAGGAAAGTAGTCCTGAGGAGGACATACATTAGGACCAAGTCTACATAAAGTCCCTGTAGTAATGAGGGAATTCCTGAACAGCTGGATTCTATCCACTTAAAATAGGTGGTAATAATCACTATAAAACAGCATGAGTCACTAAGTGAAAGTCACTTTATACCAACTTCTGTTACCAGTCTTTCTCTAATTACCGTCTTTAAGGGCATCTCTAGATATTGTTAAGTAAATTGTCTTGCTAATCACAGAAACAAAGATGACTTGAGGGGTGGACATATGTTTTAGTTGACAGAATTTGACTGATATTCTGAGGGGTGGAGCACATTCAGTTTGTCAACAGGGGAAAAGGTCTTCTTTGAGATGCTATAGGAGTTTATCATTTACCTGTTCATTTTAATACTTTTGAATGACTGGTTTTATTTGTATCCTCTTATGTGTCAGGCACTGTACTAGGCAGAGAAAAAACTGCATACGTTCAGAGTAATGGAAGGAATAAATCCATCTAATCAGTGTCACTGACCCCATTGGGCTTCCAGATCCCATGGTTTCCTTGGCAAGGCCTTCACTCTCCAGGTCGTCAAGAATAAGACCCAACAGTAGGGCCCCCAAGTCAACACTGTTCTCCTTTCTAGGATATAATTTTTTATCTATTTCATATATTGACTGGCATAAAAATGCACTTGAAAGTTTAAGTTCAGCAGTCTCCAAAATGTTAGAAAATTGCTATAAGAATCATTAAAATTTAGTTGTAAAATGTTAATAAGGTGAAATCCAGGAATGTGACTTATAACATGATAACTTTGATTTATAAATCCCTGTACTCAAAACGTTTATTAAGGTGGATGTTTTCAGTTTTTCAGATGAGAGGATCAGAGGCAGTTAGCAACCTGTCCAAGGATAAAGGCTGGGTTGTGACACAGTAGGCCCCAGTACACTTCATGTCCATCAAGGGCATCGGGGAAAAACTAAGCAATCTCTTGACCGAGTGATCTGAGAGGACACTGCAGCCAGCCCCCTTTTCACATGAGGAATGTGAAGAGCGATGTACCTCTAAGGCAAATGAGGCACTTCTGTTGTTGGCAGAACACCTGCAACTAATGTCAGAGACGACCCTTAATAACATGAGCTTCTGAGCCAAAGGAAAAGACGTTGACCCTTGATTGTACTGTTTACTAATTACATGAATAGGGAAAAGTTGCTTCCCTTCCTTAAGCTTCAATTTCACCTTCTATAATGTAGAGATAATAAAAACTCCCCTATAGAGCTAAAAGTTAAAATTAGTAACAGATAGCATAAAACAGTGACTGGAAAACAGATGCCAGTTTCAGGGTGTCTACTTCAGTTTTTGCTGTTATATCCAAGAAAATAAGCCCCAGCATATAAGGTTAAAAATGTACTTCAAAATCTGAAGAGGTGCTCAAAATGTTCCATAATTTTTCATTTATAATATTGTTGCATAATTTTTCATTTATAATATTGTTAAATTGGGAGCAATGCTGGTGTCCAAAAATACAGGAACACTTATGTACCTCATTATTTATATTGGAGATCTTCAATATATATCATTTTACTAAAATAAATGCATAGTTTTATGTCCATGATGTAAAATATATATGTAAAAATTAACCACCTATGGCCTAAAGAGTCCAGTGATACCATCTTGAGATCGCTCAGATATAAAAAGGACCCAGATAAGGACTCATTGGTCAAAGCAAATAACAAGACCACAGCTAGAATCTGTGTGGGAAGGTATATACAAAGCTGTGGATATATGGAGGAAACAGGGGACTTACTGTGACCATACTTGCAAACAAGCTATGACTCAGAAAGGTTAATAATAACATCTACTTTATAGATTTTTAAAGACAGCAAAATAAAGGCTAGAAAAGTGCTGAGGACAGGATATAACTTGGGGTTATCATTTATTTAACACATATTTAAGCTAATGTTGATAATGAGACATTGAAGATATTTTAACTAGAAAAGAGAAGACGAGCAGAATATAAGAATTTACTTCATATGATTAAATAATCACTCTTACGTGTCCTAATCTTCCAAATTTCTGGTTTTGGCATGTGAAACCATACGAAAGGAGGGAGCAGATTTTAATTCAATATCATGAAATACTGCCTATAAATAGGGCAACATAAATGCTTGCTTTAACACCAATCACCTTATTTTTAATATGCTGGTCAAGAGCTTACGAGAATGGACTTAATTTTCCCTCCTTGGATATAAATATAATGGAAATTAGAAAGTGACCTTTTTTTTTTTCCTTTTAAGGAGTATAACAAGAAAACCACATCTCTTCAGGAGGATGAGGAGAGAATTCACGAAAGGAGGAATGGTTAGGGTAAGCTGAGCCCAGCACCTGTCAAACCCCTGTCCGTTCCACCTTCATCTACTCCTTCTCACATGAGCAGATGTTTGAAAGCACAAGGATGGACTGGAGATAAGATGAAGACTAACTTCTTGGTATTACTGTCCAAGTAAGTTGGCAAAACATGGACAATTTTGTATGGAAATTGTAGAAAAAAAAAACAGGATTATTTTGTAGAGACCAAGGTGCCCTTTTTATTTTCAAATTTGGAGAAAGAAATGGAAGAGAGGCAATTGCTTGGTACTAAACTATTCATGAATAATGCCAATAGCTTTCAATTTTCCCATTGAGGAACTTGTCAGATGTGGTCAAAAGCCAATATGCAGTGCTCCCTTCTGAATGTGAAGCATCAAATTAAATGAAAGCCCCCGGCCCTGAATTATAGAAGATTAACATCAGTCTCAGACCTACAAAAACTGATCCATTGCCATAGCCGACCTCACTGTGTACTGCAGCTCATGTATTATGTACACATAGACTGGGCTCTGAAGGTTTCACTTTGATAATCTATGTGATCAATCTACTGGTCCCCTCTCACATGTCACTTCTACAAACTCTTTCTCTCTTAATTAATATTTACTAAAAGTAAGTTTTGAACTTTTCTTACCTTTTCTAAGGAATTAAATCAGTACTCTCCTTCAGTGTTACTTGAACAAATTTTCCTTCATACTACAAAATGACTAATTGTAAAGAACTCATTTGTAATCTCCTAAATAATGAATTCATTTTCATTATGCCTTTGCTCCAAAAAGTGCCTTTTAAAGCCAAGAATGGCACATGGTTCCTATACTACAAAAATTATGTTGGGGTTGATAGTAAAAGGCTTGGTTGGGGGCAGAGGTTGATGCCAAGTTATTAACTAAAATCATAAGTCAGAATTTCTTATTAATTCCTATATGAGGAGCAATATTAGCTGTATTATTTAGCATTCATAGGCCTCGCTGTGCATTATACAAAACCTGAAAATATTTCCCTATGCAAAGCACCATTAAAATTAATGATGCAAGGAAGCAGTCTCATAAAATTATGCACTCATTATTCTCATAAAGAGCAATGGCAATTGTGCTCATGTTTCCCAGACAGTTTCTAGGGCATAACTTAAGATACTGTACCTGTAGGGGATTTGTTCAGTAGAGGTCTCTGTAGCATACCTGATGCAAAAACTTCTCCTCGGGTGTATTAATTCTTCTTCTTCTTCACAACATTAAGTCCCTTTCTTTTAGCAGGACACATATATGGTCTTACAATGATCTATAAATTCATTAAATAATTACTGAAAGTTATATTTTGATCTGTCAGTAAGTATTTGGCTCTTAGTCAAGAAATCAGCACAGTCATAATCCTTCAGTGGATAACAACAGTGGATAAGACGCTTAGAGGTCCACCCTAGTATGAAATACTCTGTCATGTACAGGAAAATACCAAATGGGATTTGAATGACTGTTTCTGTCACTAGTACCACAAGAATTCAAGTCCAGACTCCCACTACCTATCACCTTTGTCATCCTGGAACTGGGGAGGATAAATTAACTGGTGTCCATACAAACAGACTTTAGTTTTGAGCTCCTAATACAGAGTTCATTGATTTGTAAATGTCTGATAGAAAAGTGATCGTCTGAAAAGATCTTTTAAGGCTAGGATAAAGTCCAGACATGAGGGATGAAGGTAAATTAATGAAATCATCTCTTGATCATGTTCTTTAAAAAACAAAGAAAACAGTAGAGCAACAACAAAAATAGTGACTTCCCTACAAAGAAACTATTCAATCTATTTGATTTGATATTACAAGTAATTCTCATGAGGTCCTTAAAAATCAGTTTTGATTAAAAAAATACTGAACCAGGACAGCACACTTTCCTCTATAACCTACAGTGTGGCAGGCCATGTACTGGTTAATGGGTATACCAAGGAGAATAAGAAATATTCTTGCCATCAAACAGTTCACATTCCCATAGTAAACCATGTACACAGCAGTGTTCTCATAAGCCTAGTCTACTCTTTATAGAAACCACATGTCTTGTATTTGGTGTCATCTCTATAGCAATTGCTCAAAAAGATTTGCAAATATTCTTGCTCCAGATGACTTTTAAGTAAGTCTGAGCTAAGAAAACTACTCAGATAAAACAACTACTAATCAATTTATGTCAAAATAAGGTTCTAAATCTTTCTGCACTACATTTAGTTCATAACTAGAAATAATATGATGTCGGTCATTTTATTTTAATGTATTAATAGTGCATCCCCTCTATCACAGAAGAATATAATTACTAACTCATAGCGTTGTTTGTTTGACGCATTATTAACACCTACTATGGGTCAGGTACCATGTTAGTCCCTAGTATGCAATGGTGATATAAAACTGGTATTTTTCCTGACTCATGAAGTGTATATTCTGATTACGCACATACAGTGCCTCTTGGTACCTGGCAAATATTTCAGACATGATAGGCTTTCTTCCCTTTGTCTGCATCTTCTTAAAGAGTGAGAGACTCACCTGAAAAAAAAATAAATTCTTGTGTCTCATGCTCCTTGTGGATCCCTAGGGAAACATTTATTACATATTGTGTATGCTAATCATTAAAAAATTATACCTTGCTCTCTATTCCTTCTGGGTTTTGGAATAAGGAAAATTGATTGCCAGATCAGATTTCTAGTGTGGACTTAGAACTGATGAATAAATTTGTCATCTGCCTTTCTATGCCAGATCAAACAGTCAACCTGAAGCATGCTGACCCCTGCCTGGGCTTTCCCTAGCTACTCATCTGAAAATAGAGAGGAAGAAGAGACAAGCTAAAGGGACCAGAGAGACCGGGTAGAGTCAGGTCAAGAGCAAGAGCAAGAGCATGTAACTCCGCTCAACTCTTCATTTGTTATCTTACTGTGAGATTATGATCATTACCTTCCTGTTTTGACCCAGCAACAGTTTGTCATTGCCCCTGGTCACCAACTGCCTCTGTCTTTAAAGGCCTGGTTCTTACAGTTTGCTCCCTAACACAAATATCTAGGAAGAAGAGACTGAGATTAGCTCCCCAGGAGACATCAAGTTTCCGACCTTACTTTAAGAATCTAGCCTTCTGACAAAACACCATGTGAGCATCCTTAGACAACAGAATCTGAAGCCACATTCTTCATTTCCAAAAATCTTTGCTGTCTGGGCTCAGAAATCTGCACTTTTAAAGTGACCTGTGGGATTCCAAGAATCAGTTGAGATGTGTTACTTTATTTTTAATTAAAAAATAATCTCAAGGGGGCTTATGCTGAGTTTTTTCCACTGGGGAGAGGGTACCTGAGACATCTCTTATATTTTCTCACAACTTTCCATGAATCAATAATTATTCTAAAACAGAAAGCTAAAAAAGCAACAAAACAGAAAGTTAAAAAAAAATACTCATTTCAAAAAAAAAACAATAATAAAGCAAAAAATATTAAAAACAAAACCTCCTTGTTATCTCCAAATTCCTTTGACTAGGCAACCATCTTAAATGATGACTACAGATAATGTCCAGATTGGACATAAATTAAACTATTATATGTATACCTATTTGTGCTATAATTTTGAAATCCCCAGTGCTGTTGACATCTTGTAGAACTCATATATTCATGTCACAGTCTGCTAATAACTATTCAACTCATACTAATGCTACAGAATAAAATTCGAAGGAAAAAAGTATGCAATTTATGACCCAGTCTTAGACAGATGGTCTGAATGATTATTCCCAAAAGGTTCAGCTCTGTGGCAAGATCAATTGCTGTAGCAAATATATATGGTGTTTCACACCTCACTCAACTCTACTGTGCAAAAATGAATATGGGGAAACCACCTAACACTGAATATGTTGCATGCTTGCCCCCATTAAAAATGGCCCTCAACATTTAGTGATGCGAGTCTCTTCCTTGAATTCGGGAGGATAAAGAGAGCTTAATTAATGGCACAAGAGGTGTGAAAATATTGCTGTGTGATGGGAAGCACATGGAGTTCTCAACTGTGCAACCAAAGAATTGGCAGGGATTCCAATGTCCACTGCCAGCAGTTCTCTTCCTCTGTTCCTCCAGATTTTGCCAGCTGGAAAGCACAGGCTGTGCTGTCTTTCCGCTTTCCCCCAAGCGGTGAAACTGGCTCTGCAGTTAGACACCCGTACAAATTCACACAAATAAACCTCGCCTGGGTTTCAAGAAATCAATAACTCAGCATGTTGAAAATGGTTAAAAGCAACATACAGAACTGAAGGAGTAAGAATTTGTTATTAATTCATTTAAGCATCTTTCCCTTGGTGGTTTGCTCACCAGGAAAACGGACCTACTCACCAGCCACAAAGAAGAGTTTCATAGTAGCAAGAGTTTTACTGCTTAGTGTTAATTTTTCTCAATAATTTTGCCCTTAACAGTTAATCTTTCTGCATTACTTGTTACAGTTGCTTACTCTTTCTTCTTTATAAGTGTTTTCTCCTCAGTAATAGCTTGTACTTTAAAAATTTTTTTTTTTTTTTTAGATTTTGTAGATTTGTACCTAACATACTGGAGTCCTCTGACCTCTTAAATAATTTTTCAAAATTTGCATACATCAAGGATCATTCTTTGTCCAGCAAATTTCTATAGGTTTTGATAAAAGCACTGTGTCATGTTTTCATTTATAACAGTATTATAAAATAGTTTCACCACCCTAACAATCCCCTGTGCATCACAAATTCCACACCCTTCCACACTATCTCTGAAGTGCCACTTTTTCTTGACTATCATAAAAAACGGAATTTTTAAGTATGTAGCCTTTTCACACTGGCCTCTTCTACAATGGCAATATGCAATTAGGATTATCCATCTCTTCATATGGCTTGATAGCTCATTACTTTTAAATCACTGAATACTGTTCCATTGTTCCCTAACAACCCCCTGTGCACCAAAAGTTGTTGATCCATTCACCTATTAAAAGATTACCTTATTGCTTCCAGTTTTTGGTGATTAGAGAAAAAGCTGCCATAAACATTCACATGAAAATTTTGTGTTGACATAACTTTTCAAATAAGATGAGCTATGAGTGTCATTGCTGGTCTGTATTGAAAATCATGTTTAGTTTTGCAGGAGACTGCCACATTGTGTCCCAGAATTACTGTGCCATTTGGCATTTCCATCAGTAATGAATGAGAGTCTCAGTTGCTCACATCCTCAGCGATTGGTACTGCCAATTTTGAAAAAAATTAGTTATTTTAGTAGGTGTGTACTGGTATTCCACTGTTTCTTTAATCTGCATTTCTCTAATGAAATATGATGCTAGGCCTCTTTTCATATGCTATTTGCCTTCTTTATATTTGCTTTGGTGTGGCATACCTTCAGATTTTTCCAATATTTAATTTTTTTTAAATTGAAGTCTAGTTGGTCTATGATGTGTTAATTTCTGTTGCACAGCAAAATGATTCAGTGTGTATATATATGTATATATATATATATATATACATATATACACATAATATATATACATATATATATATATACACACACACACACACACATATATATATATATATATTCCTCTTCATATTCTATTTCATTATAGGCTATTACAAGATATTGAATATAACTCCATGTGCTATACAGTAGGACCCTGTTATTTATCTATTTCATATATAGTAGTTAGTATCTGCAAATCCCAAATTTCTAGTTTATTCCACCACACTCTCTTTCCTCCTGGTAACCATAAGGTTGTTTTCTATGTCTATGAGTCTGTTTCTGTTTTGTAAATAAGTTCATTTGTGTCATTTTTTAAGATTCCACATATAAGTGATAGCACATGGTATTTTTCGTTCACTTTCTGGCTTACTGCACTTAGTATGACAATCTTCAAAATGGCTTAAAGACTTACTCATAAGGCAAGACACTATAAACCCTGTAGAAGAAAACATAGGCAAAATATTGTCGAACATAAATCCTAGCAATATTCTCTTAGGGCAGTCTACCCAGGCAATAGAAATGAAAGCAAAAATAAACAAACAGGACTAAATTAAACTTACAAGCTTTTGCACAGCAAAGGAAACTATAAACAAAACAAAAAGACAACCTATTGAATGGAAGAAAATATTTGCAAATGATGTGACTGACAAGGACTTAATTTCCAGAATATACAAACAGCTCATACAACTCAATAACAAAAAAAAAGAAAAAAAAAAGAAAAAAAAGAAAAGCAAAGAAAGAAAAATCAAACGACCCAATCCAAAAAAAAAAAAAAATAAAAGGCAGAAGACTTAAACAAACATTTCTCCAGTGAAGACATACAAATGGCCAACAAGCACGTGAAAAAATGCTCAATGTCACTAATTTTCAGAGAAATGCGAATCAAAACTACAATGAGGTTATCAACTCACAACAGTCAGAATGCCCATCATTAAAAAATCCACAAACAATAAATGCTGAAGAGGGTATGGAGAAAAGATTTTTCCAGTATTTTAAACCTGGTGTTTATTTTCTTACTGTTGAGTTTTCAGAGTCCATTGCATTCATTAGAACCCTTACATTTTAAACAGTTTAAATTCCTCCTCTGATAACGTCAACAACTGTGTCATATCTGAGCCTGGTTCTGATTGCCTTGTCTCTTCAGATTTTATTTTCCCTTGCCTTTGGCCTATCTTTGAATATTTGTTGAAAACCGACATATTGTGTCAAGTAATTGCAATTGAAATACATAGACATTTTGTATTTTTATATTTATCTGGTTAAGAGTTGGGATGAGTGCAACATTTTTTTATTACTATAAGAGCCAGAGCCTTGAGCCTCCTCTAATGGCTTCATTGTTGTTTATTCTGTCTGCCTTATATACTTATCTCAAAGAAAGTGTATATGTTGCAGCTCTTTCCTCTGCAATCCACTGTTAACACAATGGATCCCTGCAGTAGTTGTCAGGTGCTGGGGATGGAGCATTCTCTAATTGTCCAAGCCAAGCTCCACCTTTTAGAGGACCTGTGGCTCAAGGCTGTGACCTTAACAGGTGCTTCTACACTGGTATAGCTCTTTCCTCCTGACCCGTATTCCCTTCCCTGGCTACAGCATTCCCGATTTATTTTCTTGACTTCCTTATCCCTATTAACATGTTTTCTTTCCCCTTTCTCTCTATACAGGAAAAGTAGCAGTGGCTGCAGTGGGAAAGACAGCCCTTTCTCTCTAGCTTGGAAAAGGCTGTGGCGAAGTTTTGTTTGTTTGGTTCTTTCCCCCTTAACAGTAGGCCTTTGATATGAAGAAGGTTCCAGACATATTTCATAAAAACTTCTTTTTTCCATCTCCTTCTACCACTCCCCCACCTCCTCATCATAAGAGAGTCAGCAGGGGATGTTTCTCAGATCTTTACTGTGAAAAGGTGCGGGGAGGGGGTTCCTGGAGATAAAGGATATACAAGTGTGGAAGTCGCTAAGACTGTGGCCCCAGTAGCTTCTTACTTTCAGATTAGGCCACAGTCAGCCTGCAGAAATTCATCAAAAATTATGCTTTAATTTTGCCTACCAGTTTATGGCTCCAAAGGCTTCTGCCCAGGGAAAGCAGATCTCCACTGTGTCTCTCTGGATCCACCTATCCCTAGGTTTTGGTTTGGCAGTTTTCCCCTGTAACCTCAGTTCTCTGACGGGTACAAGAAAAGTTGTTGATTTTCAGTTTGTCCATCTTTTTCTTGCTGTAAGGATAGGAGTGACAACTTCCAAGTTCTTTACATGTTGGCACTGAAACTACAAATGTATTCTCTTTTTCTAGCTTTTTTTTTTTTTTTTTTTTTACTTCTCATTTTATGTATGTAACATTAAATGCACGGCATGCTTTCTCTCCTTATCATATACCATATCCAATCTAACAGGTTTAACTCTTTTACCTAATCCAGTGACTCCTATAGCTAAATCTTTATTATTTTCTACTAACTGCTCCACCCTGGCTCTGATTTTCAGTTACCTGATAAAGGATATACATGAGTGAAATCCTAGAGACATCTTTAATGTCCAAAGCTAGACTCTTCTCTTTCTATTTCTACTCAAAGCTATTATTCTTTCCAATGTTATCATTTGGATAAAACAGGATATATATTTTCCTGGACCCATGTTTTGATCCTCAGCATCAGTTCTGGATGTGTGTTACAAAAGGAAGAAGGGAGCCAATTTACAAGCCAGTTAGGGAAGCCTATACCATCATTTCTGCAACAGCTCTACAGGTATGGCTTTTCTACTTCTTTTTCTCAATTTCCTATTCCAATCCCCTATAATGTCTAGTTTTTAACTCTTAGGATAGCCCCAAATTAGCCCTTTGTCACCTTCAGTTTCTCTGACTTTCCTTCTCTCTCTTCTCCATGCTCTTGTCAGATTATTTGCATGGTATTGGAGACGATTGAGCATTTAGATGAGAAGAGGGAGTGACCATAAATGTGGAATCAAAGCTATCATTATAATGTTCAGAATCTCAGTCTTTTTTGACTCCCTTCCCTCTGCTGCCCATCAAGGATCTCATGCCTCAAGGCATTTAATTCACATAATACAAATTGCTTGATTTTTCATGGTTTCCATCCTCTCCTACCTTTATTAGTGCTGTCCCATCATGTGAGGTATGTCAACTCCCCCTTCATATACACAAACTCTAACCTTCTTTACCACTAAATTCAAATGCTTCTCTACACGAGAACTTTCCTGAGTATCCACTCATTAAATAATTTCTCTTTATGAAGATTTATATACTTCTTAAAGTATATATTGTTTTGTGACATATTTCTGTTACTAGTCTTTTTTTTCCTTTACTCAGGAAAGCCCCTTGAGATTAAGGATTATTTGTCTCATATCTGTATTATACACACATCTGTCTCAAATCTCTGTAGCATTCTTGGTGCTAGCACAGTTTCTTATATCTTATACATACTCAAAACAGTTTTGTTTAAATAAATTATAAAATAAAATTATACTTTTGTAAATTTAAAACTAAATTTGAAATTATATATTGTGCTGAATATTAAGTATGGCAGCTGAAATGAAGAAACAATAATAAGAACAAAAACAAAATAATATAAAACCCAGAGGTTTTCCAGTCTACAAATGCTGTAACCAAATTGCCTAAACTTGTTATATTTACAATCCAACATTAAAAACACTTGGTCTTTTTAATATGTGATCAAAATAAGATATTAAAATTCTGAAGGTGTTTATGGTGACCATTTGTCTTCAAGTAGAATCAAGTGTCTGGGGGTCTACAGAAGGAAACATATATTTAGGGGTGGTGTTGCAGAGGAGAAACAGTGTTTATCCATAATTGGCCAAAACATGTTTAAAAACCCACAAAAAATAACTCTCAATATGAAAAATAAATGCAATTCTAGGGAATTCTTGGAGAACAACGACAAACTTATTTAAAAAACCTACCATGACAAAGACTACGTTCTGTGATTTTCTCATTAACTTGTCTCAATAACCTTGACTCCAGGAGAATATGTCAGTGAATTCTCCTCACCCGTTCTTCAGTACAAAAGTGAGAAAAAACCTTGGCCATATTCCAAAATAACTTTTAAGGAGATGCCAAGCTTTAATTTAGAATGAGTTAGAATTCGATCTATTCAAGTAAAGCTAATGAAACATGAGAGTATGTATGAGTCTGTCAAATGTGTACTATATAAATAATGGTAACTGGTTATTATCAGTGAATCAGTCTGCTGCTCTGATGTTAGCATATGTCTTAAAACTTTTTATCGTGGTTAAATAAAATGGAATAATTAAATGTAGTTATAGAAAATTCAAATGGTGTAATCTGTAGAAACCATCTTCATGGCAATGACATTCTTCACATATAACTTAGATCTAAATTTGTATAAAAGGTAATTAGCTTGTCTAAAGAATTAATCTTTCAAAAGAAATATTCATATAAAAAATTAACATTTTTTTTTACTATACCTGCAAAATAGTATCGTAATATGAAGAAATCAGGCAAAATTTCATACAACAGAGACTTTTACAAATTATATATTAAGGGCTCACAAAGCGCATCAGAAGCCTCTGAAGTGGGAAGTTGTGGGTCCTATGGCATAAGTTGGCACAAGGCTAAACAAAGTTGAATATTCTTGTTCTCACAACTAAGGTGTAAAAGATGACTTCTGCTCGATGCAGGGAGTGCCAGAGCCTGCCAAGGCAAATGCAGATATATGAGGCATTGTGAAATTGCACCCGTATATTTTTTCCATGCCTGTGATTATTTGCTGATTTACTGTTGTCAAACTCTGGTGTTCATTCATTTAATCACAAGTCCCTTCATGACATAATTTAAGGTGATCACTCATGAGAATCTGGGGTGTGCCAGGAGCCTAAGGAAATACTGTGAGTTAGTGCTCTTGTGAACTCCTTGAGGAGCAATGAATTTCACTCCTCAAATGGTTCCAAAAAAGTGAGATTAGTAGCCATGTATGCTTGCAGATTTTCAAACACTGGGACACATTTTGGTAGATTGTATAAGATTTCTTCTCAAGAGACTCCTGAAACTAGAATCAGCAGGTTGGTAAAACCCCAAACCCCAAAGTTTCTGATGGCCCATGGCCAGAGCATTGGCAGAGGCTATCCGTTTACCCATGTCAAGCAGCTTTGGGCATCAGATTCATATGCCCCTATCATGTTTCAAGAAGGATTGAAAGTAGATTCTCATTTCCAAAGATAAGCCCCAACTGCTTGTGAGATTAAATTGATAGGCAACTTGTCATCAAAATATGTATGAGGTAGAGACCAGAGTTTTGTTTAAGACTTCTTAATCCTGTGTTTGTGGTTAGGCTTCTAAAACCTCAGATTGCAGAGTGTGGCATTTTAGTTATATTTTTAAGGATCCATGGTGCTTATAATACTATATTTTCTAATCATTTTCATCTGAGGTCCATCCTCTCAACATTGTCAAAGTCTCATTATAAGCCATCGATCCAATGATATTCTACCCAGCATTTTTGGCAGACATTTTAAGAATTCTCACAAATTCCTTAGCCCATCACTTAAGAAAAAAAGTTTCACAGAATTTAAAATCCATGGGATATCTGAGACACACTGGATAAGTAAGGTTCAAGTATTTGTATAAGCTTCTCAGAATCATTAATATGGCAATATACTTTCTGAATGTCTAAGAGGAAAAGAATAAAGTATACTTAGAAATACTGCACATTATTCTGAGCTTGGAAGGATCAAGTGTTCAAGTCTTACAAGCCAAAGATATTAAGTCATAATTAATTTTTTTCAGCTTAATGAGCCATCAACTAATTAAATGAGATAATATATACAAATCACTTAGTAAGTGCTCAGTAACTGTTAACCATTATTATATGATAAACCTCTCTCTATTTTTTTGTTTGTTTGTTTTCCAAAGACATGTTTAATCTTTCTGATTTCATTATAGGTAGCATAAAGTGTATAATCCTTAACTATGGTTTGGTCTCACCCTTCTGACCAGCTCCTTGTGCCTCCCTTCCCTTTCTATCTTCTTTCTATTTATATGCATTTCTTTGAGTCCTTATAATATTCCCAGTTCTTCCTGATTTAGGGCCTTTTTCCATCTAGAGCATCTTATAACCCCAGCTCCTCTTTTTGCCTGGTTAATCTCTATTCATATCTCCAGTCTCAACTCAGAGGCTATCTTCTTAGAGAACACTTCTCTAAATCTCAGCATGTGACCACAGGCATAAGGCACTTCTTCATATCATCATGCCAGTAAATACTAAATAAGTAATTATAATAGTCCTAACACACACACACACACACACACACACACACACACACATCATGTGTGTGTGTGTATATATATATGTTTTATATATATATTTCCTTACAATCTTGGAAAAGGAAGACAAAATTGTGTTCTGTGCATCATTATATTTTTAATCCCAGCATAAGAGCTAACACATAGTAGCTGCTCTATAAACATTTGTTGAGTTAAAGAATAACTGCAAATAGAGGTAGGTTAACTGGTTAGCAGGAATGATCTAAAACAATTCTAACCCCTGATTAGAGAGAGAAAAACTCACAGACTCTCAAGGCTTGAGGGCTATGAAACCAATATTCCAAACAAACTTTTTTTATAAATAAAACAGTTTTCAAATGTGACAATATTTAAGAGACATTACTGCACTGTAAGTGCCTCTAGAATCTTTCATTTTAACTTCATTGAAAATCATCTTGGTTCTCGGATAGGTACTTTTTCCAATGCTTTCAATGTTTGGCACCTTAATGGGCATCTGCCTATATTTTTTTCAGTTCTGCTTGTCAGTCTGCAGGCCAATTCCTGATATATTCCATACATTTTACTTATATTAACATTTTCAAGTAAAATGTCTCCTTATTTGTGATGACTTTGACTCCTCATTTACTCTTCCAATTTTCTTGCAGAAATGCTCAGGGATATCTATATTTTCTATTTGAAAATGTATTTTATCCATTTAGATAAAAAAAAAATTTCTTTCCATATCTCCCACAGAAAGAGCCACATTTCCTTTTATTCTGCTTTTGAAGATTTTTTTTCCCCTTGAATCCTTTTGCCAAAAGAAGTATAAAGATTCATTTTATCTTGCTTGGGAAATGACAAAAGATATTCTTAAACCTTCTGAGGTCTGTTTCTGCTGAAATTTACCTGGACAACTTTTTGCTTCATAGGTGAAAAGAATTATGTTTGTCTGTATGTAGGCAATATAGCCTAAAGGGTCTCAGTCTGATTCACAAATTTTCAGATTCAGTTTCCTCAGGGGAGTTGACAGTCAGGATCTGCATGTGGTATTTATATACACGAAAATGGGGAAACAGTTGAAAAGTTACTTGGAAGCCATATTGCGTGGACACAGCCTCAGGTTCCTATAGTCTGTCCCTGCTGTACAGACCGGATTGCGCAAGTAATTACAGAGAAAATTTTAATAATGTTTTACCTTGGCCATATTCACTGGGAAACTGTCCCCTTGATGATTCTTGGTTCTCAGCATGAAACCACTGCAAGTTCTCCTACTGGCTGCTGACTAGTATTAAAAGCTTTGTAGACAATAATGAAGGGAAATACTTTGTATTTCACTAAAGACGTATTTTAGATTAAAGTTACTGTTTCTTGATTGTAGATAAAGTGGAAAATAAGCTTACATTTATTTACAAGTAAAAATTAATAAGGGGAAAACAGTAATCATCCATAATTGATCAATCCACCCACACTGATTCATCAAAATAACTTTTAAACACAGAAGTGCATCTCCCTACACCACTCTCTCCCTTACCCCCTTCACAGGCCATCTTGCATATGTGGTTTTGCATCTTTTTCTTTTGAGAATTTTATCTTGTGAGCCTTTCCTTGTATCAAAAATCTCACAGAATTATGAAACAAAAATGTCCATAGAACTCCAAATCTCTTCAAGTACGATATCCCTATCCTTCACTTATTATGCCCCATTTTTGTTTGAACTAATTGTGAAATTTAGAAGACTTTCCCCATTATCTTTATCCCTACTAAAATTTTATGAAAAGAAAATGCTCACTGTTTATGAGCATTTTTTCCACAAATTTTGAAATAAATGGCATATCAAAGATAATTTGCAGTTTTTAAAAGTACAAAGTGACGATTAGCATTCAACATTTGCCCAGTGAAGACAGTTTTGGTATATGTAAGTATAAATAGTTATATCTTTCCAGTTTCCAGATACATTTCTAAAATGTTGAAGCCACCACTGTCCATATGAGCCACACATGAATTTCTAAATTTCTTAGTGTCTATGCATAAAAATTAAAAAGTAACAGTTTAAGTTCACTTTAATAATATTTAACCCAATACATGAAAAATCCTACATTTCAACATGTAATCTATATTAAAAATTATTAATGAGATTTTTTTGTTCTAAGTACTTGAAAACCAGTGTGTATTTTACTCTAATAACATCTCAGTTTGAACTAGACACATAATTCAATTGCTCGGTAGTCACATGTGGCTAGTGGCTACCATATCAGATGTTGCCTCTATAAATATTTTTCTTTGATGTGGAAAAAATCCAATGGGAATAAATCAGTTTCTAATTCAGAAATAAAAGTTGAGGTTCAAAAAATAAAACAGTTTTTGATGATTCCACCATTTTCTTCTAAGGGGTAGTCCTCTCTAATCTTTGATTTTAAATGTCATGGGTATCAAACAACAGTTGCCCTCCAAGTTGAGTTTGATAATTTTGGAGAAGGGTAATTTGTCTTTAATACATGCAAATCCACTGTAGTTTTTTTTCTTTATAGTACTGTTCTTTTAATTAATATTAAAAAGAGTTCACAATTACTAAAAGCATAGATTGCTGACCAATTTAGCAAATATTTTGTATTATTAAAACAATACAGCTCTATAAAGTAAAATGTCAAAGTTTTAATTTCAAAGACAATCTAGAATCACCATGTAGTTATGGAAGAAATGTTTAGATCTTTAGCAAAAACTAACTTGTCAAAACCAACCAAACAAACATCACCAAATACTGTCAGCTGTCTATGATTATTTTACTAGAATTTACGAAAGTAAAGACAAGAACTGGAGAAGGAAGTAAGTTTGTACTTTTTCTTTTTAATTAGGGAAAAAGAATTGAAACAGTTAATACTAAACTATATGAAGCGTTATTTATTACGTGTTCTTTAAGTCAACAACTAAACATATACATTATCTAACCCTTAAAATTTCTCTCATTCTCATTTTTCTTATCTACAATTTTGTTTGCATTTGCCAAGGTGACAAGGTAGCTGAGGAACAGCATACATAATAAGATGATGGATTATGTCACAGTTACTTGTTACATCACTAGCCACACTTCTCTGAGGCTCAGTTTCCTTCTCTGAAAGGAGGAGGATCATATTCTTTAATTAAGCATTTATTTGATGTCCATAACTTGAATCTTTTCTAGGTGCCTCTTAACATTTGATTAAAGCTTAAAGCTAATTTCGAAATGTCCCACCCTGGCTCCATTTTTTAACTTACGCTTCTTTCTAAAAATCAGGAGGCCTTACCCATTATCTTTATCTATATTTGAAATAAACAAAAGGAAAAAAAACAGACACTTGGTCCTGATACAGGGCTAGATGCTATTTGGTATGAAGATTTCATGAGAAGATGCAATGGAAAACTCTTTTAGACACAAACAGTGTTGTGCAAATGTGAGGATTATTTTTGTGAAAAATGTGTTCTACCATTTGGAGACCAAGAAAATGTGTTTACCCTTCTGCCTTTATCCTTAGTTTGCCTTCCATCAGGCATCCTGAACCAGGAAGCAATGTGTATATTTCACAAAAAGAGTGAGAAAGTGATTCCATCTTCCCTGGGTGAGTTTTACGTTGTGCAGAGGCTAACACTAAACAAGTTGGTTGTACCACATGTCTGTTCAAGCTGATCAGTGTTAAGGGCTGATTATACCAAAATTTCTTGTTGCTGAAATAACATGTCGGTTTCTGCCTTTCTGGGAAAAAAAATGTATGCAGGGAATTATAGTATCCCCTTTAAAGCAAATGTGAAATTCCTTTTTGGAAAGAGAAATTGATCAGCTTGGAAGGGAGGGCTCAACTATGTTCTTTATGAAGTCGTGTCTATTTGCAAAGCTTGTTATTAATGCTACGGAGAGAACAAGGGGAAGCCTGAGCACTCATCTGTATATGTTTACAGTATCGAGTCAATTTGCATTAATAAAGATTTAAAACTAGCAAATTAATTTGCGAGGTGACTTGTTTGAGTGAAGGCCTTTAAACACCCTCGGGAGAGCTATTTTGAAATCACTAAACACAAGGCACTGTATTTAGAACATGTGTTGTGTCTCTGAAAATCTCAGCAGCTATAATGGGCCAATTTCTAAAGTGAGGGCTGCCTCCTTGTGGAATTCCATTGTGAAGAGAAGTGAGAAGGTCCCTGAGTGACAAGGGCATAGCATCAGAGGTAGATCAAAGAGCAGTTTTAACATGGTCTTCATGGTCAGGTCAAAGATCCCTTCATTTATTCTTTCAGTAAATATTTAATATGCATCTATTTTTGTGCTGGTCCATATGCTAGACTCTGGGAAGACAGTAGAGCAAAATAGATCATGTCCTATCCCCACGTAATTTGCATTCTGATAGGTTTTCAAATGAATTAAAAGAAAATTCTATAGTGAGAATTACACAGAAGGAAATCCACAAGTGGTGTAATAGAGTAACGAGGGAGATTTTACCTTTTATTTTATTGTGTTAAAAACACTTAACATGACATATACCTTCTTAACAAAATTTCAAGTATGTAATAATACAGTATTGTTAACTATAGGCACAATGCTGTACAGCAGATTTCTAGAACTTATTCATCTTTCATAAATGAAACTTCCTACCCACTGAACAGCAACTCTGCCTCCCCCTCCCCCTAACCCCTAGAAACCACCATCTCCTCTCTGTTTCTATGAGTCCCTGACTTTTTTTTTTTTTTTTTTTTTTTAGTAGTCAGTCATCCTGTTTAGGTTAGGTGTGCAGGCCCTGGTCTACTTCGTGGTCTGTGGTTCCAATGACACTTTAGTTTCAGAGCCTTTGTGGTATTGTTTTGGTCTGCTTGGTTTAACTGGTGCTACTGGTCCCTGCTGGTGCTTTCTGAGGGGGCAGAGACGCTTCCCCAGGCTGGGCCATCTGTGTAGCTTTCCTTCATCACTTACTGTCAGTGCGATGCCCGATCCATCCCCCTTGCCAGTGCTGCTCGATTTATCTGGTTTGCTGGTGAGATCTGGTTCAATCTGAGGCAAGAATGAGCCTATCTGGGCTGCCTTCTTCTTCTTCTTCTTCTTCTTTTTTTTATAAATGAGCCTGACTTTTTAAAAGATAGTTCACAGAAGTGGAAACATAGAGTATTTGTCCTTCTGTGACTGACTTATTTCACTGGAGGCTTTATGTTTTCGTAGGATTCGTCAATTAAGGTTTTGCTGAAGAAACCGGAGTGTTATTAAGAAATCAGGCCACCGAATGAGAACCCTGGGAAGAGTTTTACCATCAGAGGTCCCACGACCTCACTGAGGCTGGAAAGAACTTCATGTATTTGACAATTGGATGACAGATGATCATTTTAGTCCATGTCTTGAAGTTTGAAATTTTAATGTGATTTGTCTGCAGAAACCAAAGTTATAGGTATTTTTCCTCCTTTAGAGCAGTTCCCTCAAAATGATGTTCATTTAGTCCAATGATACCACTTAAGAATACTTGGGAAATCTTTTATTGTTATTCCAGTTTATGAGCTTATTTTATGTGTTTATAATCTTATTGCATCTTCAAGCAAAGAAAAACCTCTTCACATTTTGATTAGCTACACTATTCATCCATATGACAGAGCAGGCTTTTTCCTGTTTCCCAAGGTTACTTCTGGTCATCAGAGAGGGTGTTCTTAGAATAGGGCACGGGACTCAAAAGGACTCAAAAAATCTTACACTGGTCCCTATCACAATCAGCTTGCTCACCTGTACAGTGGAGGTTTACACCGTATGGACCGTCAGCGGTCTTTCATGACTTATGTTCTAAGTTTCTAAAGCTCCTAAGAACATCCTCTGGGCGGGCAATTGTCTACCCTTCACTAATCATCTAGAGGAAACTTGAAAATTTCCAAAAGAAGTTTAAACATGCTTTGAGAGAAATACTGGAATAAGTATATACCAACAAATGGGAAACTTGGATATACTCATTCTGGAGTTTTATTTTTTTAAGGCCTTTATCTTATTATATTATTCATTAATTTTTTTTCATATGAAAAATTGTTATTACACACAGGCACTAAGGAGGAGAATCTTGAGGACTCCAATATTTACTGCAACTTCCTTGCTGCAACTCTTATTCTGAATATAATAGAATGTGCTCATAATTACTCCCCCTTGTTTAAAAAGAAAACAGCAAGTTCTGTTTCTATTATTATAAGCATTAGAGGCTTATACAAAGGATGCTTTAAAAAAAAATCACACCCAAATACAACAACTGACAGTCTGTGACAATCTAATTGCATTTCTGCCACCCCAGAGAAGCTATTTGTTGTCACTAATAACTATGCCGTAAATTAACAATCAACTGGAAAGAGACAGTTTTAAATCCCAACCTCTTCACAATTTAAAGCAGGTCTTGGGGACTAAACACATTACCAGGACAGCTCAGTATTCTTAGAAAGTAAATGTGTCTCTCCTCCTCATTTTGTACTACATGCTATAATCAAAAGGGGAATTGCAAGACCTCCTAAGAAACCCTAACAGTGGGGAAGTGATGGGTGGCATTATCTGCACGTTTTCCTTGTTGGTGAAAGGCCCCTCCGCCTCAGAGAGCCTGGGAAGAGTTATGAATGGAGCAACTCAGATATCACTCCCTTGTGTCTTTTAAGTGATGTGCTGCAGGGCAGCGATTAAAAACATGGACTTTTGAAGACATACTGGTTTGATTCCAATTGTTCACTTTCTAGAGCTGCAGGGTTCAATGGAGAAACCAGTAGTCATGTGTGGTTATTTCAAGTTAAATTAATTAAAATTAAATAAAAACTGTAAAGTAAGTTCCACAGTCGTGTTAGTCACAGTTCAAGGGTTTAAATATAGAATATATCCTTCGTGCCAGAAAGTTCTACTGACTAGTGCTATTCTACAGCTATCATTTTTTATTTTTTATTCCTAGTTAAACTCATCCTCATCGTCCATCTGTGCTAGAGCAATAGCCTCTCTCCTTTCTCTTTTGCCCCTGTGATTACTTCTTCGCTCAGAAATCACTGACATCATTTGAAAACTTAAGTCAGATGATACCATCCTCTTCCACAGTTTTGCTTTATATGAGAATACAAGCCAAGCTCATTACTATAGACTACAAATGTGTATAGCATTGTTATATACATATATATCTTTCTTACATTATACCCTACCACTCCACATCCTACAACTCCGTATCTCCCACCCCTTCCCCACCACCCCTTATGTCTTTCAGGCCACAGTGACTTCTTTCTGGTCTTTGAATGCTCCAAGCATGCTATTTGCCTACATATTACCCTCACTAGAAATGGTCTTCCCCTTTATTGCCATATGATTTACCACTTCTGTTCAATCAAATTTCAAATTAAGGTTAATCCCCCTGGAAGACCTTGCATGACACTTGCATATATTCTATCATCTTTGTTTTTTAAAATTACCTGCTAATTTTGATTATTCACCTACTTCTTATTTACTGTTTATCTTTATCTGCTATAATATAATATCCATAAAGCAGGGTTCTTGTATCTTCTATTCTATCCTGAACTCTTGTTTGCTAGCCAATTGTCTGACACAGATGAGTGCTCAATAAATAATCTTAAATGATCAATGTGAAATAAGAATACGACTCTGAGCCCCTGAAAATTTTAGGTGCATTAGATTATGTAATTCTCATAATTTCCTTCTGAAAGAGGTAATAATAATAATAATACCTCTTTGTCCAGATGAAGAAAGTGATTAGGCAACATTTAGCATTCTTTATGTGTTTAATAAATGGTAGCATACACTGATTTCTCTGGAATCCCTAGCTAATGCAGCGGGTGCAAACTCTGTGAAACATAAAATCTGGTAATTGCTAAGGAAGCAGAAGTGAAGTGAATGAACACCAGGTAATAGCTCCTTAACATGAATTACCCACTCTTAGCATCTACCTTATCTGTCTAATGCCTAAATTATATCTACATGATCCCTCATGTCACATACTTACCCCAGATGTTACCTGAGCTGAACAGTCCAAGCCCAGCCACATTGATAATGGAGCTTATTCATAACAGAAAGTTGAATTTTCAAGGTCCAGATCAGAACTCTTAAGTAAACCACACTGTAGGGATAATGGTAAGAGGTGAGATATTGGACCAAATTCTCTAAAGGACTCACTCCTTATAAATGTCTAATCCTCTGTGATTATGCATAGGTGGTCTGATTGGTAAGTTAGGTAAGTAATTCCATCTCTTTGAGTTGCTGACAGTTTCATGTGTGTTAGCTTGTATACACAACTGTGAGATAACCAAGCCTATTAGATAGACTACAAGACATATCTATTTTCGGTCCCCAAAGTAATCCATGTTTCACTATTTACATTTATGAGACAGCAAGGAGATCCAAATGTTTTATAAAGATATGTCAGAGATTAGATGTATGGATCTGCATAATACAAAGACCCAACCACCCAAGCTCATGAATGCTTAGTTTTCATTTTCTGCTGATTTTGTGCATGGAGGGGTTGATTTTGCACCATCTCCTTGATTTATTAAACAAGCCATCCTTCCTCAAGGAATGTACATTCTAAAGAGGAAAGAACAAATCCACTGGTCCATCCAACCCTAACAAGAAAGAAGATGAAAATAAACACATTTGAGGGAACCTGAAGAGGGTCTTTATTGTAAGATCACCAAGGCAGAGCCTCCTACTTTGTGCAATATGTAAGGCCCAGAGAAGGGCAGCCACAGACAGTAATCCAGTGATGGTGAGAAAACACGTACCGGAGAAGCAATTAAGGGGCTGTTGGTTGAAAAAAAATATATATGCAGATTAGTAGATCAAAGGATCACGACTAATAGAACATTATATCCAGAAAAGACATGGGTACCAATAAACCAATTTCTACTTAGAATTGAGTCTCAGATAACAGAAGTGATCTGTCCAAACTCAGAAACCTTAAGGTGATAGAAATTCAGCCAGATTCATGTCTCATGAATACTAATCCTGAACTTAAAAAAAAATTATTAAGCATTGCAACTGTAAAATTAAAAACAAATCTATATGAGATAGATTTAAAATGCATAAAAAATATATTATTTTTCATTTAGGCATAAGAATTTTAAGGAAACTTACTATTTAACTCCTAAAGCAAGACACCAAGGCAAGGATAAAAATCGATCACAGCACAGATGACATTTTTTGTACAGTGAAGAGGCTGGATTTCTTCCACGTCTTTTAATTTTTATAATCTCTTTCCCTGATGCTGTACTATCATCAAAAGGAAATAAGATACTTATATTTTTATGTTTTTATTTTTACTTTTAGTTAGGAGATGTGTTTTTTTTAATCATCACAAACTCTCTTCCTCAATCTGTCTTTATCTCATGAGTTTATATTTGGCTTAATTCTGCCTGATCCCAAACCCCTCTCCCCCCAAACTGCAAACCTACAATCAACTCATCATTTCCTAAGTATATTATACACTTTCCCATTTTTTACTTTACCCAGATGAAACTTTCTGCTTGGGTTTTTCATTTCCATATTTATGGTTGAGGTGAGCCTAGGAGGTATGTCAGATTTCAACATTTAGAGAAGTGAAAGAGAGAGGTATTTTCTGTCCGGGGACATTTAAAATAAGTAACCCCTCCTCTAGCTTTCTCAGTAGTATGGTGACAGTCCTGTTTTGAGTACTTCCTTAACTCATTCAACAGCTGTCGAATGCCTACTATGTGCTAAACTAATGTTATTAAGCCTTACAGTTACCAATAAACTCTTTGTTTTACTCATAGGAACTTATGAAGGTCAAAGAGCACATCTTAGTCATTTTTTTTTATTGCCCACACCTACTAATGCCATTCCATAAATATATAAGGGGCTCAATGTATATTAAATAAACAAAAGCATGATCCATCAGCTTCAAAGTGATTCTTGAGCCAGAAGGAACTCAAAGATACCACTTGACAGAAAATAAACAACTCAAATCTTCTGCAAACTCTGGCCAAAATACACGCCTCCCTTTCAGAACTATTGAGTCTGTGTCACATATATGGATAAATCTCAGGCATCAGGAAAGCGACTCACCGTCTTATATCTCTCCTGGAGGTGTCAGAGACAAATCGATTTGACTCCCTGGCCAAACAGAACCATTTCTGAGGGGTAGGAGGAGCTGAGGATTTTGAGAAGATTTGATCAGCACGAGACTCTCCCCAGGAATAGAAATGGGGAAGAGATGGTATTTGTTAGGCAGCTTATGGACGGACGGGTGGCCAAATAGCTTTATGGGGTAAGAAGACATAGTTCTAAGGTGCCCCTCCCCTTCCCCCAAATAAATTTTCCTATCCATATGACAGGACTGGGCTATTTTCCAGTAGCTTGGTTTATCAGACTTGGTGTGTCTTGATTCCTAAATAGAAAAGAAATGCTAAGACTGGAATTTCGCTCAATTTGCTGATGCAGTTATAAATGCAGATGTAGGCTGATACAGCTATTGTCTGATTATCTGTAGAATAGTGACCAGTATCCACTGGAGTGCGTCAGAATCACTTGTGGAGTTTTCAGTACAGATATCAACTGAAGAAACTGATATCTGAAGTTCATAAAATGAGCATTGCAAAGGAGCATCTCCTATAGTTACCATGCAAATTCTTGGAAGCCCTTGTAACAAGCATCTATTGAGGTGACTATAGTTCTCTTTTTTCCCATTTCTCTCCTAAAATAATATTTGCAACCAAATAAACCCTCTAAAAATAAACAAGTACTTCATCTTTTAGTATTTCATACATTTTTAGAGCATAAACATTGTAATTCATGTTGATTTTTACCCTTTATTATAAAACGGCAGTAAATGCTCTTATATATGCCTTGCATGTGGCAACCCAACCTCTTCCTACAGTATACATAAACTATATACATAAACATTTAGTATAGATACTACGCAGTATAATATATAGTATACATATATACACACAAAAAAGCATATTTAGGTACTTCATTCATTTCCTTTGAAACCTCCAATTTATATGTATATGTAATACATACATATATAGATATAGATAGGTAAATATCTTGCTAAAATCTATCTCTAGACAACCTATGTCTATTGATTTTAATAATTCACTCTTTAATTTTATTTAAAAGAAGTAAAGTTTTTCTTTCATAAGATGGCACATAAAACGTTAACAGACAGCTCCCACCTCTGTATTACATATTTCTACTCTCCTCCAAACTACACATCCCCATTGCACCATGAAACAAAGGCTTTAACAAATAGGTTAAACCGCATGAAATTTCTAGTATTTGATGACCATTTTTAACTTACAAAGGCAACAATTTTATATGTTTCAAAATAATATTTATAACATGTGTAACCATTTTTTACATTCAAATACTAAAGGCAGGCTAAATACACTATGATTGCAAGATGCTCATTTTTTGTATAAAAGATTGTCTTAGAGCAATACACTACCACTGAGTAGGCTTAGAAGAATAGTAATATAATGTTTAAAAAGTATAGAATTAGATTGAAGAAGGAGTTGTTTACATTCTCAGCTTTGGAATGGCAGTCTAGAATGCTTAAGAAGAATACAAGTTTATCAGGGAGGCAGAAAAGGAATGACATTCTAGACAAAGTAAATTACACGAAGAAACGAATTGAAGTATAAGGCAAAGGGGTCAGTTCAGCAAACTAAAAGCAGTTTACTTTTGCTGGAGCATAAAGGTGTATGCGTATGTGTGTATGTGTGTGTGTGTGTGTGTTCCATTTAGAGCAGCGGAATATGAAGGTGAAGAGATAATCTAGGACCAGATTTTGTAATGTATTACATGCCATCTTATGGGGCCTTGATTTGATGGGGGCTATACCTTTTTAACTAAGGTAGAGATTTTACCCAACAGGTGTCTTAGAATAGTCTAATTGGCACCTCTTTGGGGTTGGTTAAAGAGTGGAGGAAGAGAAGGAGGACAAAATCATTAGAGAATTTTTCTATATAATTTACTTTTCTTTGTTTCTTTCTTGGGGGAGAAACATGCAGTGGAAAGATTAATTGATGGGTTTAAGTAATATGAGAAAGTAAAGTCAGCAGAACATGATGTGACTGGTTATCAGGAAAAAAATGGAAGAGAAGTCCTGTCCCAGTTTGAGTGACTCAGCAAAATGATGCTGTTTCATGCAATAAGGAATTCCCTGGTTGGGGGCATCAAGAGCCACTGGGTTGACAAAGTGATGACATCACAGTCTTTGTTATCAATATCCTGGGATTTTCTTCTTCATATCCTCAACTCTTCCACAAAGGAAATCATATTGGACAGAGCCATTCATTTAGATTTGAATCTTACAACTGCAGAGTTAGTAAATATGTCCATTTTGCATGGATAAAAGCAAACTATGTAGTGAAGTTAGGATTTATTTATAGATTTAAACAAGAAATGAATGCTAAAATAATCATCGTTGGGATAATCCTCATTCTTTTGAACTTTATACATTTGTACATGAGGATGACACTGTGACACTGATTCCTTTCTTATTAAGAGAAAAGACAGACAAAAATAATATTTATTTTTACTTTGGATGCAGAGAATGAGAGGGTTAGGTCAGACTGTTAGAAGGATCACTGCAGATTCTGAAGAATGGAATATAAAAACATTTTAAGATCAAGGAATACTGAGATTTCAGGGAGAGAAGATGGAGAAGAACTAATATTCATTAGTCACCTACTACACACCTTCAACTTCACATAGAAAAACTGACATAAACTAAAAAAAATTGCTAAAACTTATATCCATTTTGCATGTTAGAACAGAACTGTAGAAAACCATTTTAAAAGTGTTTTTAGATTTCAAGTGACATTTATTGGGTATGTCTTATATGTTAAGTGTATTACGTGCCATGATAAGCAGGCCCTAAAATGGACCAATGGTCCCCATCTCCACGGAATTCATGCTCTTTTATCATTTCCTCCCCTTAAGTGGAACCTGGACTCAGTGACACTCGTAATGAATAGAATATGGTGGAAGTGACGGTATGTCACTTTTGAGACTGGGTTCTATATAAAGACCCTTGATCTGTCTAGTGTGCTCTATGCATGCCCATTCTCATTCTTGGGGCCCTTCTTCCTCTCCTGGAATATTCACTCTGGGAGAAGTGTGCAAGCTTGCTGTGAGTAACCAAATGAAGAAGCCCACATGATGAGGAACTGGGGTTTCCTTCCAATACTCAGCAAGGAAATACGTTTTGTCAACAGTCACACAAGTAATGTTGGAAGCAGATTATCTAGTTCCAGTCAAGCCTTCAGATGATTGTATCCATCACCTCAAGAATCACTTATCTAAGCCATTCCTGGATTTCCGACTCTCAGAAACTATGTGAGATAATAAATGTTTGTAGTGGTTTAAGCCGCTAATTTTGGAATAATCTGTTGTGCAGTAACAAATCTCTAATACACATAAATTAGTTTATTTTATCCTCATAAATGTCGGGTACAGATATTAACATCCCCATTTTACAGAAATCACTGAGTACTACAGAGGCAAAACTATTACTGAGATCTGAACTCCAAATTCTGTCCATTACACCCAAATGCCTTCTGGGAATTTAGGGCTCTCTAGAACTAACTATGGTAATTCTGATGTTTATGCAACATCTATTTTCTTGGTTTTATTTCTGGCCATTTTCTGATCATTCTTGCAGGGACAATCTAGTTACAACTAGGTGCTAATGTATTGTACAGCTGCTTCAAGCAACCTGCTGCTTTGGCTGCAGCTGGGAACAACTGACTTTCCCAGCAAGCTCTGATTAGCATTTTGATCTTGACAAGCACTTTTCTCTTTGAATGTCAATGCGGGAGTGACTGTTGTCACTACCACACCTTATGGCTTCTACTGTATGTATACTCTGTGGTTTGCCTTTGCTTACTGAAAACACACGCTCTGCTACTGACACACTCCAAATATGAGCCATTTCCCTTGATTTTCAGGCATGTGTGACCTTTGAGGGGAAACAATACCATGCAGATTCTGCTTGTTATTGATTTAGAAAATATCTGGGGTTGGAATTGGCATTATTTTATTCCCTTTAATATCCTTGGTACTTAGGATTTATTAGCTTAATACTGACATAACAAAGTATGTGAGGATTATTTTACTCCGGTCCCTCACTTTTTAAAAATCTATGAGGTGGAAATAGAAACCTGTCTGTGTTTATAGCTGATTGATGATCTAAATTTATCTGACTCACCTCTAAGGTAGAAATAATATCATCACTTATTTTTTTCCTGTGACCTATGAAATGTAGCACTGCACAACACTGTGCCAACATACTGTGAATACTCACTGCATGCTTTATTTTTCTTCCTTCTTTCAAGAGGTGATAAGGAGTGGTCAACCTATTTGTCCCAGGAATGTAGATATCTTTTATAACTTACCTTCTCTCAAGGTCTTAGAAGTCCAAAAAAATAATAATTTCAACGAATGGCAATAGATTCTACTTGGTTATGAAGAGATCCGATTCACCTTTCCATAAATAAGTCTGTTCTACAGCTAAATGAGTCTGACCACAATGTGTATATGAGTTGCAGCATATTGTGTGATTGCTACAGGGGACGCGGGCTGAGGAAAATTAGTTGAGGGGCTGTGATCCCAAGGCTGCCCTTTAAAACAGATCCCTCTTCTTATTGAGTGGTATAATAGCCATTATTTTTTGAGAACTCACCACATCCCAATTACTTTATCTCTTGTTCTCACACCAGCTCTTCCAGATAATGTATAGGTTCTCAGTCTACAAAATGGAGATGAGGATTTAGATAAATGCCCCAAGGTCATAGACCATCAGTAGTACTTAGGATATAAAACACTGTTGGTTTTTTCCCTTGATCCCCAACACAGAACTCTGTTCTCTATGTTCATTTAGCTGCTGTTAGTAGTAGTAATAACAGCCATCAGAAAGGATGAAGTCATAATGGAAAAAGTAATTTAAAGAAAAAAAAAAAAAGAATGAAACAAGGAGAACATATTCCAATAAAGTGAAGGAATTAATTAATTGATTAATTAAATGTTGTGTTCATGAGTAAATTTGACAGAGGGGTTCCAGAAAAGTAAATTCTGCTACATAAAGTATAGGTAATAAAAATCATAATCATAAGTACTTACTATGTAGTGAGTATTTTTTCCATTAGGATTGTTGCAAGAATTGTAAGAGATAATCTATAGTAAGTATTGTCTTTTTGTCTATTCTGTATATGAAACATCTAAGGTTTAGAGAAAGTAAATAACTTGCCAAAGGCACCCAAAGAGAAAGCAAAGGGATACAGATTTGCCAAGTAGTCAGACTTCTAGGTCACCATCTTAATCTCTCAATAGTACTGTTTTGTGTCAAATGTTGATGTGTCTTACTAAGGAATGTTTTAAGGGAACAATGGTTGGCATAGTATTTTATTCCAGGTGGAAACAAGGTCCCCAATAAATCTATAAGTTATGTTATAATTCATAAATTAATATATTTAATAAGTAATAATAATAAATTAATGAGCAACACAAGATAATGCTGGTTCAAGTTGGTTCCCAGGGTAGTCTGCCCCAAAATACGCCTCAATGACTTATTGATTATTTTGAATTAAACTTAATTGAAAAACAGGCAGTGGAGGAAAAATGTTAAAAAAAAACAAAAACAAAAACACTCTGACCTCCCCTTTTTACCAGTGAAAACGGAAAAAAACATCTCCCATGTGGAGGTATCCTTCCTATATCAGGAGGGGAGAAAGCATCTTTATCCCCAGAGTTAGGAAATTCAAGGCTAAGAAAGCTGTCTAAACAAACGTTGTTACTTCTTCATTAGTCTGCTACCCCAAGCATAAGTCCCTTTGTTTCCTTAAATCTTCACAAATAATTATTTCTTTGCCTAAAAATGACCTATAAACAGTCTGCTTTGATCACTTCAGGGGTCCCATTTCCATGAGACCTCAGTGAATATGAATTCTTTTTTTCTCCTGTTAATCTGCCTTGTGTCAGATTAGACCAGCCAAAGGAACTCATGAGGGGTAGGGAAGAAACTTGCCCTCCCCAATGAAGGGAATTGTTTTTTACTTAGATTTCAATATTTTTTAGTCGAGTTCTATACTAACTTAAATAACTGTATCAGTTAATGGCAATGGAGTACATAGAACATACACTCAGGCTGACAAGAGGTGACAAATTGTGGCTTGGAGACATCACATTGGAAGAGGGCCTGCTCTGAATCTTTATGATTATTCTTCTTTGGATGAAGGAAGTATTGGTTAGGTAGCTATACCAATGGCTTCTACTTTACCAATTATGTAAATTATAGATATTGAGTTATTTTAACCTTGTAATTGGAATTGCTATTGGCTTAAGGTTACCATTTCAAGCCAGTATGACACTATAGAAAGTATGTTGGATTTGAAATCAAAAGATATGCTTTTGAATCTTATAATTCAACTTTGATGGTATACATGGTTGCCAGATAATATACAGACTCCTAGTTAAATTTAAACCTTAGATAACATTAGATAGTATTTTTTATTTATTTCAATGTGAGAATATTCCAAATATGGTATGGGATTTGCTTACAGTAGAAATCACTCATTGTTTACTTAAAATTCAAATTTAAATGGGCATCTTCATTTTTTTTTTTGCTAAATGTGAGTTTGAGAAAGTTCCTGGACTAAATTTTTTTCAACTGAATAATGTAAATAAATAATTATTTCTTGCTTACTCACAGATATGTTGAGAGGATTAAGTAATAGATCAACTTCCACCATTCATGTCAGTGGCTGTGTCAACAACTTTTGAACTTATTTCAATAAAACTAATATCCCATTATATTAAATGACACATTAAGTAATCCTTACTCTTGACTATGACATTCTTTATCCCACTGATATAACCTTTCATTTAATTTAGATAAATGTTTCTATGTTGTTTATTTACATATTCTTAGATGCATCTAAGTGTGTAAAAGGATAAAAATTAGATTGGAAGGATATTGACCCTTTATGGATGGCACATGCCAGTGGATCTTAGGGATAATGGTAGTTCAAAATATCTCTACCTTTCAGCAAAGTTCCCTGCACAGAAGGTGATGTGTAGTTTTACCAGTGAAAAATCAACTAACAGAGATTGCAGGAGATATCTGTTCAGTGATGTGGATGTTAGTCCAAGCCTATAGACAAAGTGAAAAATAGTGGTTCCTAAAACAGATATGCTGAATTAGCTCAATACTTCTATTAACAAACATATGGGCAAAAAATCAATCTGAGATCCATAGTCATCCAAAACCTAGCATATTGCTTACACATTTAGGTGAGAGGGAGCAAATTCAACTCAGCTTTGTGTGATGATTCAGTTGGTCCACATTTACATAAATAGAACCAATGGATGGTGCAGATGTCAGCAAATTTATTAAATGATCTCTGACATAGATTTCCACCTCAACTGTCATTGGAATCCTGGGACTATTTCCAATTCTAATTTCCAACAGTCACAATTAAATCCTTTAAAATTCTATCAGTCTGAACTGTTTTGCATGAACTTTAGATTTAATTTTAAAGATTATTTTTGTGTGTGGAAAAATGCTAAAGTCAATAGACATTTTAAATATTGAAGAGCAGTAAGAGCCAATTGGTAATAGGAGTTTAAGTTAGTTTTCCAGTGGACCTTGCAAAAATTTAAATAATTGAATTTTATTCTTCTTTGATCAGTGGCTTCCATGTCTCAAACATGCTTGTCAGCTGAAATTCATTTTCCAAGTAGGGCAAAAGACCAAAAAAATGTTATTCATTGCTAGAACCATTTAAACACTTTTCAAGCACATTTGTAAAAATACAGAGTTAATTCAATAATTTATTGAAATTATCATAAAAGTTCAGCAAATCATGCATTGTGTTCAGATCCTGATATATGCTAGATTTCCTGTTTTTACGAGTCAGCAGCTTTATAACTATAACCATTTGAATTTCAAATGATAAATTTATATCTACCATAGCCCTAGAATGCATAAAATATAAGAGGGCACCTTTTAGAGAAATTTAAAAAGAATTGTGCATTTTGTAATTTGATATATGTAACATAATCCATTATACACCAGGGCTCATATTGTGCCAGCAAATGTAAAAGGGAATGCAAACTCTCGTCTGTGCTCAGCACAAGGCAGCACAACAGAGACATGTTTCCTTGAGTTATGAGCCACTACCTCCATTGAATGCAATGATCTTTATCCTCTTTGGAAGGGGTGCATATGTAACACACTGAAGGGCTCTGTGGGCTTAATTACTACGTTAGAATTTGGCAGAATGAGAAAGAAGGGATGCCAAGGAAAGTGAGAAAAAGAACTCTGTAGTCGTCTCCACAGAGGTGGAGAATCCATAGAAATGTTATTCCACAGCCAGGGCAGAAGTTTATATTTTCTGTACTTTGGGATCTCTTCTTTCCATGTGTCTCTCTCACCAAGCCCATTTACCTACTACCTACTTGTATGCATCTTCACCCAAAGTAATTGCTATCTTACTTGAATTTTCATTGAACTCTCCCTGCTGAGAGTCAATAACAAAGACATGTACAAACAGCTACTGACAACAGGATGCTTTTCAGCTCTGCTACATATTAAATTTCTCAGGAATGGGGACTATATCTTATTAGCACAGTACTCCAAGTATTTTTAATTTTTATTAGCATAGTACTCCAGTATTTTTCCAATGACTAGAAAAAAAAATGGCAAGGGTCAATAATCATGTGAGAGTGACGTATGGGGCAACAAATATGGGGGTTTGAATCCCAGTGAACTACAAAACTTCATGTGGTCAGGTTAACTTGAGTTTCAGTATTCTTGTGTGTAAGAAATGTATGAAAAGGAAGACATTGGGAGGATTAGAGAAAAATAATACAATGAGAGCACATCATACACTTGTCAAATGTTAGTATTGTAAGATTTAACCCTCTATCTCCTGCCTCTCTTTTCTCACTTCCACAAATGTTATTGTTGTGATTGTTTACATAGACTCTTAACAGCATATAACAATAAACCCAAAATTCATGCTTTGAGAGTTTGAAGCTCTTGATTTTAGGCTATTAGTTCATCTTGGATTAAGTTATGTAATTCCGACTTATTTCATACATGAATGTGCAGCCCAGGTACATTAAGAGCTCTATCCATTGCCACCTAGTGAGTTAAGAACGAAATGGAATTTAGAACTCTGTCCTCGAGACACCACTTATTTTTTCTATATAGATGTTTGTTCTATGAAAAAATCTATGTTCTATTCTAGCTCTTCTATCAGCTGATCGTTAAGCTAAATGCTTGGCATCATGAGCGGCAAAACTGCCTCACATCACTTTGTGAAGTTATAGGTACGTACATGACAAATTTAACCATTTAAAATATTTACTGAGGTGCTATGCAAACTCGTAGGTATTCTATATTGAATTTTATAATCAATTAATCACATGGAACAGTCTACATAACTCATCTGTGGTGCAGTACCAAAAGCTGAAGTCAAACAAATCAGATAATGTATATAAACACCTAGCACAGTGCTTCACAACTAATAGGTGTTCAATAGTTAATAGCCAGGTTGAGTCTTGGCTTTTCTTCCATCCTTGTTAAAAACTGCAATCACCAATTGAGCAATACAAAAAGAAACAAAAGGTAAAACATAAAAAAAATATATATCCTAAGAAAAGAGAAACCATCAAGATAAAAGTCTTCAGAAGTGGCAGCTGCTGTAACTAAACTGAACTGGAAAGGAAGGGCAGACCCTGACATTCTGTCTGTGCACGCACCAGTAATTCAGCGTCTGTGTGGGGCTAAAACACCATGCAGTCTGTTCCAGGGTTAAGGCATCCTGGGTAAGGAGGAATACTTCTGTCTCCTTCTGTTTTAGATCACTGGTGGTCTTACTTTATTTTTCTCACTTCAGAAATTCTTGTTCTCACCCACTCCCCAAAGAAGCCCACTAAGCATCAACAGGGAAAGAAATATTTTCCTAAATTCTGGAAGATCTGTATGAAATGAAAGGAATCACACTGCCTACTGATGCTGGAGAGAAGGAAAAAAGCATTTCCACATTAGTACAAGCACATAGTTGATAAAGATAAATCATGAAGAGCAGCCAAATGTAGACAGTTTGCTGTGATAGCATTCAAATCAAAGTCACCATTTGTTGCCCCCAGGGTTTGCCAAAATTTCCATCTTCCCCTTCACCTGCATTTGTTCCCCCTATAAATAGATTAGGTTGTAGGAGGTGAGATGATCACCTATTGAAACCGTCAACAGCTTTTTAAAATACATGCAAAAGACACAAGGTTTTCCTTAAGGAGACTGGCGTCACAGCTTAGAAGTGCAAAGAGGGCTAGCTGATTAGAGCACCTCATATCTCCCCTTCTGTAAAAACAAACAAACAAAAACAGAGGCCTCTGTTATGAATGTGCTTGTTATGCCCTCAGCCAAAGGCACTAAGCATATCTGGGAATTGGCCGCCACAGTGTCCCCATCTGCTGCAGCCGTCACAGGCTAGCCTGTGGAGGCCACTGCCTGGCAAGCATCACGTGGGGCTGTCCGCTGGAACCTTCATTGGAACTGTCAGCTGGTAAGACACTCTGCAGTCACCTTTGACCTCTGTCCCTAATCCACCCGGACACATCCCAGGCTGTCGCATTGGATCATTCTATCTGGTTCATTGCACATCATTCGAGCCAACAATCGACATGTTCTTTTCCCCATCTGTGTGTTCCAGTTTAGGCTGGGTCAGGAGAGATGCCACTGTTTCTCTACTTTACTCCTGATCGCTCTCTGACTTTCAGCATTTAACTTTATAAACACTAACTTGCAAAAACCTGAAGTCAAGTGACAGCTATATTGGTAAATTCAGGCTTGTGAGAATATTTGTGTGTGTTTATTGGTTTAGCAGGGCACAAGAATGCCCTTTTAAACATGGTCTACCTCTATTTCATCTAACCACCTTTTCCACCTTTCTGAGCACTACAAATTACTGTTGTTATTATCATTATCTATTCTTCAAGGCTCATTTCCAACGCCACCTGCTTTGAAAAGCTATCCCCAATTGCCCCACAGCAAATGAAGATCAATCATTCCTGTATCATCTCTAAATACTCTGCATATCTCCTTTATGTAATCCTTCCAAATAAATATAAGGATTTTCTTACTTAGAATATTCTCTATTTCAGACATCTCACTAGGTACTGAGTTACTATACTGATGAACAAGTAGTCTGAGTGAACTCTCAGTCCAGTAGGAAACCCACATGATAATACATAATTTAAAAAGATGAGTATAAAGGGAATCAAATAGCTGTAAGGAAAGGATTATTAATTATTCCACAGAGGATCAGGAAAAGTCACATGGAAGGAAGGCAATAATTACAAATAAAAAGAGACTTGAGTTTGGTATCCCATTCCAACAGTTACTAAATGCTCAGTCTTGAACAAGATGTTTAATCTAGTTGCCCAGATGTATAGTCATCATCAAAATGGTGATGACAATAACTAACCAAGATGCACATCCTGAGGATTAAATGCCACAATTAAATGAGATACTGTGTATCAAGCATTTAACACCACAACTAAAACTTAAGATGGTATATCCTTCACTGGGGAAAAGAAGCTACAGCAAGATACAAGCCACACTGAAGAAATTATTAATAATTTTGGTGTAGCATGGACAGCCCATAAGTGTGTTAAGTCAATGGCACTGGCATTAGCAGGTCCAAAATGGATTAAATTAAATGGCCAAGATATTTAATAGTGTTGGAAGAACAGTCGTTGTCTGACTTAGTAGCCCTACGTTATTCGTCATTACTCTGAATGAAAGACCTTACTTCCACACCACAAGGAATCAGTGTGTGTGGAGTGAGAGGGCAGTAGTGGCGAGGGTTTATCACGCTAGCGAGAGCGACCAACATCCAAAGATGCTCCGTTGGGGAGTACAGGTGTGTGCGGTGGCGGAGGGTGGTGGGATATGCTCTAGATGATGCTGTTATGGCATCTATCATGAGGAGCTTTTCTCCCATTTTATTAGCCTTTTTTCCCCATAGTTTGGAATCATTTGTCTGCTAAAGAGCTACATTTTTTTTTGTTTTAATGCTACCTGTAGGTGAGGAAGGAGCTAGTGAAATTATCATGCTGGCAAGAAAGAGGCAGTCCCCAAGGCAGCCCTTTCCCATGCCCAACTGGATTCACAATTGTGGGCCTGGAAGAAGTCAAAAGAATCTTGACTTCACCATGATACTGGTATTCGGCTAGAGTATGGCAGCCATGAGAAAGATGAATAAATATCTGGTCTATTTTTTCAACTAATTCAGACACATGGACTCATTCCCTCTTCCAGAATGACAGTTTGGGCTGTGAAGAAAAGCAAAATTCTTTTCTTACTTGTTTATTTTTTATTCCATTATGTGTATTTCAAAGCAAGGATTTAATCCTCTCCATATTCAGCCTAACTCGTATATTAAAACTGAATCATATAAGGGGAAATAATATTTGAGAGAATCCTAAGTCTAATGATTAGAAACCTTACAAAGTTAGAAAGGAAGCAGAGGGGACTTGGAACTAAGTTCTGATAGCAGACTTTTTTTTGTTTTGTTTTGTTTTACTGAAGTATAGTTGCTTTGCATCTCTTGGATCTAGCTGTCACTTCTGGCCAAACTGTTTAAACTCTTCATATCATATGTAATGCTACTTCCTTCATGGGTTAAAAAGGAACTAGCAGCACCTGCCTCATTGGTCTGAGGTTTAATGCTATGTTATGATGTCTGATCACAGTCAGAACTTACATATTTTGGTATCTTAGGTCTTTTTCTTGTTCCTTTCCTCTCAGATCAGTGCCAAATATGTATTCTTCAGGTAATCTGAGGCACAAAAGTATAGTATGATAGCATAGAAAGAGTGAGAAAGACCATGGAGCAATGAGTCAGAAGAAGTAGCGCTCCAACCTCGGAAAACACGTTGTTATCCTATATTGGGTGGCCCAAAGAGGCCTCACTGAGAAGTGATTTTTAAGCTGAGAACTAAGTAATATCTGGAGGCACAACATTCTAAGGATGGTAGAAAGCTGGTAAATTGGACTTACAGGAGAGCTTAGTATAAAGAAGACACAGAAGGCCAGCATGGTTAAAACTTGGAGAGGTAGAGTGACATCAACTCCAGCAAAGAAGCTACATCTTTAATAGCAGCCACAACTAGAACACCCAACTGATAACATTTAGGGTAATCCACCATCAGTTTCCAAGATGTACTGGTCTTCCACATAGGCCAAATGGCCATGGTGAATAGATGTGATGGATATTACTGGCCCTGGATGAGATCTTGGTTGTGGCTCTAATCTCTACAATTCATCCAAAAATGCAGGAGTACTTTTACTTTACTTTTAACATAGAAAAAAAGCTGTGTATTTTTTGTTCTTGGAATTAACTACAATTGTTTTTAAAAAAAAGGCTCATGAGAAAATGGATATCTAGTTAGGATCACATTTTCAGCCTGGTCTCAAGTGTTTATACATTTAATATTTATTTAACAGGCAATCTATAGCTAGTTAATTAGATAGCATGCTTAATATCTCATTTTCTTTAGTTGTATGGGTAAATGCTAATTAAATTCCTGAGCATTCCTCACAAGTGTAATGTAATAAGAGGAACATCGTCTCACACTTATTGGTTCTGCAGATTTGAATTAATTATATTGCAAGTAGATTTATCTTTCATATATTTATACCTCAATAGGTGCTCTTCCCCGACAATCATGGGGGATTTAATTTCCATACCACCACCTTATTAATTCTAAATTAAATATGTTCAGTAGGAGTTTAATACTTGCTGAAGCTCCAGTTAGTGATACTTCTTCCCCACATCTGGATTTTGAAATTCATTTTGCCTTATGCTGCTACAAACAATAGGGGCAATTAGTAAGGTAATACCAAAGACTACAAAATGTAATCTGGAGACAAGCCAAGGAATCTGCTACTGTGCTTCATCAGCATCTTGGGGGAAATTCTGGCAGTTTGGTCGACCATCATCCTTCTTTTCTACCTCTGGACATGAGATGATACTTTTACAAATAGCAAAATACATATTTGTGTCTTTCACTTTCATCCATTTTTTTCCATTGTCACTGATGCAGCTGCCTTAATTCCAACATGATCATCTCTCACCTGAATCAATTTAAAAGCCTTCTCCTCATACTCTACATGTCAAGTCTAGCCTTCTTCCATCCTTTCCACACACAGCCACCAGAGTGATCTTCCACATATCCAAATTATGAGCCTGTCACTCATCTCCTGAAATGCTTTATTTCTCCAATATAGCACAAATTCTTTATCAATGACAGGGAACATCTTCCTGCTTCCCCTGCAATTTCTTTCTTCACCTGTGTTCCCATTACTCTCTAAACCAGACTGTTACACGAAATTTCCAGTGCACAAATGCTTCCAAGTGTCCACTTGGACTTTCCCTTCCCTTTCCTAGCTAACTCTCATCCATCACTCAAAACCCAGTTGTATGCTGATAGAGTGAAGAGTTAAATATTTGTGTTGACTTTGAATTATCTAATGCCGAATCTATTTTATTTTCCTGGGACCATGGCTTCCAGGATATAGATTGTGAAAAGAATGGGAAACTTATCCATTCTCTCATGATTATTTTCTCTTTAATGTGTTCCTAGAGAACTTCCCTCCAGCATAGGAATGACCACACATGTCCTGTTTCCTAATTTGTCACTCCCCTTGAATCCAGAGGCCATCTTAAAGAATTTCATACATTTATTCAATATTCATTTACTGAGTCCCTACTGAATACTAGGAACTATGCATGCTGACTGCTGGAGAAAACATGTATCACATTATAGAAAGGAAGCAATGAATAAACTGACAAACAAGAGGCATAAGATTAACTCCATACAAACCATTGGATAGTGCTTAAGAGTAAACACTGTAAAGTCAGAATGCTGAGCGAGTTCTTTAACAGTTCTGAGCCTAAACTCTTCATCACAAATAGGAGCAGGGAAGTGCTCAGTGGTTCTATGGGGAAATAAAATAACCCTGGTAAAGCGCCTGGAAGATCTACTCACCCAAGCTATTCAGAAAGTGCCTACCTCAACCATCTGATGAGTTTGGGAAACATTAGATTTTAACAAAGGTAAGTGAGTGTACACGGTAGGTACCCATAAATGTGAGCTCTTATTATGATAAACAATTTTCTTAGACTATAAATGAAAAAACAAAATTCAATGTTTTCTTGCAAGGCAAATAGTGTATAACAAATAAAACAATGCTGTCCTTTCATTTACTTATCAATAAATAATAAAGGCATAGGACATATAAATAAACAAGAAAAAAAATTATGTAGAGCCTGCAGTTTCATCAATAAATCATGCATTTCTCCCAGGTTGATAGAGAATTTACATTTTATTTGGTGATATTGATAATTGTGATAGCCTGAATATTTTGAAGAAAATTACAGTTAGGTATTTCAAAGGGAATTACTGTGAATGAAATGATAATAATTTATAAAAAGAGCTAGGAGAGGAAAAAAAGGAAGATTGCTTTCAGACTAGTTTTCCCCAATAAAGCTCTACCTGGCCTTTTGCTATTGTAAAGTAACTTTTTCAAGGGTTATTGTACTTAACACTGAGGCCTAGTAAAAAGGTAAAGGCCTGCACTGTAATGAAAGAGGAAACAGAAACTTAAAGAGAAGGAAAAGGACTCACCAAAAGTCACAGAAACTGGGGCTACCACTCTGTGCTTCTATTATTTAACTCAAGGCTATTTCCACTCCACCATTCCTATGCTTTTCCACCCTCACAAGCTCTTTGGAAAGTATCCATTTCAGCCATCTGCTGAGTTTGGGAAACATTTGGGGCTTATGAATTTAAATAATTTAAATAGTAAGACTCTCCTGTCTTAGCTTTTACTAAAGACATTATTCAGAATTTAAAACAACAAAAAAGCCCCTGTTTATACTTAATAAGAAGATAACAGTGCTTTATGTCCTTTGATAAGTGATTTTTCATGTTGTTTGCTGACAGATTTGTTGTAGAGAGGAGATCCTGGCATTTGAGTATGGAATCACAGGGCTCACAGTTCTTCAACAACTGAAGGTCTCTTTAAGGTCAGGCAGACTCCTCCTCTCCTGGTCACTCTGTCTGCATCAATGATTTTAGATTATCAGTTGTCTTCAGCGCTTCTCTGATTTCTTTTCCATCTTCCTGGAATCGGGCTAATGTCTGTATTCAATCTCTCCAAGATCCATTTCTTGGCTTGGTTTATTCAGTCCTCCCCCATCTCTAAATCATGTCTGGTTCACAGTATTTCACCTGAGGCCATCCTTGCCTTTACTCAGCTTCAGTTTCTCCCTGGTCTAAATTAGGCATCATCATTCTGTAAATCCAAAATGAGTCAAGAGTCTTTGTGGGAAACTTCAGATGCTTCATGTATTGAGAATGAGGGGAGAGTAGAAATAAAATCCTTTGTCCTGTCAGCCCTGTGACTAGAATCAATGGAATGCTTGAGGTATCAATCACATCCTTGATATTATCATTCTTCTTTTAATATATACTCTAAGATCCAGATAATATAAACTAGCATATGCGTTTAAGCCAGTGGTTCTCAAACTTTACCGTGCATCAGAATCATCTAGAGGATCTGTTAAAACACAGATTACTGGGCCCTTACTCCAAGGGGCTCTTATACAGTAGGTCTGGGTGGGACCTAAGAATTTGTATTTCTAAGAAGTTCTCAGGTGATGTGGATGCTGCTGGTCTAGTAGATCCTACTCTAAGAACCGCTTTACTCAAGATAACTTGATCTCTTTCAGCTCTATGACTTATGGTCCTCATCTGAGATATCTTTGAACTCTATCACCATCATGTCAAACCAATCCATCCACTCAAACTCATTAAATACTGTCTCCACTCATAATTATTTACTGAACATGTATTAAGATCCTAGTATGTATTAGGCACTGAATTTGGTCTATGGCCACAGGAGGATTAGATTACAGACATTCTTAACCTCTCCTGCTAGAAAGGACTGGTATCTTCTTCCTCACAGCGAAACTACTGCCTTCTACTATGTTGTGACTCAAAGGATTGTCCTTAGACCTGTCATCACTTGGACCTTGACAGAAATGTAATCTCAGACCCTGCCTCAGAAGTACAAAATCAGAATCTGCATTTTTTTTACGACCCTCGTTGATTCATATGCAAATCTGAAATTGAGAAGTATTTATTAACTATACTATGAACTTCCATAGATCAGAATCCAGGTTGTATTCACTTGTGAATCTCCTAAAATAACCTAGCAAAATGTCACACCCTGTGATGAAGGAAAAAGAGAGAAGAAGCAGGCAAAGATCACTGCCACTTTGTCAAGATTTACTTAGTGTGTGTAAAGCTTTAGCACTGTGCCTGACACAAGCTCATTTAATCTTTACAACTGAAAATAACTAATGATGACTTGTTGTATTGAATCAAATTGACTTCACTAGAGTTTATTCTGGAATAAAGGCAAATTGCATACATCCCATTAAAATTGTAGACGCAGTAGAAGATATTTAAAATCCTTATACAAAAGACATTGCTTTCAAAATTACATTTTGTTCTCTTAAACAGCATAGTAGTTATTACTGGCAATAACCATCTTTTATTGAGCAGTTTGTTAATAACAGTGTTAGGTGTTTTATTTGAGAGGGTTTTGTTATCATGGTTAATTGAGGAAATGGTATTATTTTCCCTGTTGTTTAATAATGAAAGTAAAAGGACAGACCCAAGATCATGCAACTTTAGGTGAGAAAACAAAATAATAAAATGACCAATATATGAATGCATCAAAGGAAATTTCATTTTCTTGGCTGATTAATATTCAGTGTCAAGGAACCTATGGAGGACCATTTAATTTTTACTATTCTATAAGATAATCTTTTATCTAAAATCCTGGTTATAGATACCCTCCCCATTGCATTCATTTCCTTAAGAATAAGCTTCATAAGACATATATATGTAAGTCACTTGTGTCTCAAGTATCACATAGCTCAATAGTTATTAGTTCTTAATGAGGATGGGAGGATGGTGTTGGCCTCCTAGGGACATATGGCAATGTCTAGAGATATTTGTGGTTGTCACACTGAAGATGGTTGTTCTACTGGCATACAGAAGAAAGAGACCAGGGATGTTGTTAAACATTCTTCTATGCACAAGACACCTATTCTCAAAATGTCTCAAAATGTCAATAGTTCTGAGGTGGGACACTATGATCTAACTTAATGCATTACACAGAATAGATATAAGACAGTATTTATTGAATCAAGTAATTTGACAGCAGAAAAGAGCTTCTGAAGGAATACAACATGAATAAATTAATAGAGAGTTTAAATGACTTGATCAAAGACACAGATAAGTGCTAGAGTCATAACTTAAATCTACCTTCTAGCTTAATGGCTTATGCCTTAACCATGATAGGACACACAAACACACAGTTCTGATAGACACTGATGTTATCTTTCATTATGATACCTCACCTCTCTGAAACCACACTATAATGTATGGTTGTGATTAAACCAGGTATGTTCTGGAGTCAGATTATTTGAGTTTTAATCTTGATTCCACTACTTACTCATTTAATGACTGTCCAAATTCTCCTTTTCCTCCTCCTCTTCCCCTTTCTTGTTTTTCCCTCAGGATCATGACCTGTTAAATGGGGATACTAACAGTTCAGTCTTCAGAACACAATAAAACTCATAACATTGTTTCTGACACATAAAAGTAACAAATACTTATTGAGCACAAACTTTAGGCTATTTAATGTGACCAATGTACCAAATATTTCTTGTGCCCAGTGCGTATCTTCACTGTGAACTTTTCAATTCCAGCCTTGGCTATGGACAGTGGAATGCAACAGCATTAAGGTGCAAAGGATTTAAATAAACCTCGGATAGCCTTTGAGTAATAGAGCAGCAGCCAGTGGGTAAAACTCGTATTCGGTCTTTTGAGCTGACAATTCTGAAGCATATTCTGCTCAGCTCCTCAGAGCCCTAGCTGCAAACAATGTAGACCAACTTAATACCACATCTTTGAATTAGATTTTCCTCCTTCATTGACTGTTAATCCTTTTCTTCTACTATTATTCTTTGGAATCACTTCTCAAATAATAACCTACTGTACAAAAGCCCTTATCTCAGAAATGCTTTACGGAAAAAAAAAGGGGGGGTGGGCTAAGAAAGCAAGGCTGCACCTTTTTCTTTTTACCATATTAGAATTCAGACCTGATGACTTAAGCTTATTGAATGCTGCAGACAGCCATGAATCGGAAAAATGCTGTAACATGGCTGAGGGCAATAGCAGCAGCCCTCATGCTTATATTATGAAGCCTGTTTTGTTTTACTAAAGGAAGAAAACTTGGAGACACTGCAAATGCAGATATTGATGAACACCCCTGTATTAAGTGTCACACAAAACTGTAAAAACACACACACATGCACACATTATTTCCCCACCTATTTAGCAGAAAGAATAATAGAAAATACCCATTTCTAGGAACAGAAGAAGACACTGTATAACAAAAAATATCAGGTGTGTGTAACTAGTACACAAGTAGTAAAACCCAAATTTTCCATGCTTCAGTCACTTTTGTACGATTGTGTGCATAATATTTGTGTATTTTCCTCCTTACAATGGTGACTGGGGAGCATTTATTTGTCCATTTGCTGCGAGTTTTAGCCTAACAATACAAGTTTTTCCTTAGGTAGACTGAAAAGCAGCATCATTAAGTCATAAAGGAACTCAGATTTTGTTTATGCTCACTGATTTTCAGGAAGTTCCAAGGTCATTGAGAACAAACATCTCTTCACACTCAGCCATAACTTAGGGAAATGGTATGGCCAGACCATCATCCCATGTCTGGCAAGAATGCGCTTAACCAGTGTCAAATAAAATAGATGTATCTTCTTGCAGAATATTGGTGGAAGGATAAAAATATTCAACATCAACAAAATCCAGACCTTGCAATTAATGTTAAGTTTTGGAAATGTGATTTTAAAAAGCTTCTTAAAATTATTTATTGTAAGAACATGTTTCAGAAATTATAATAAAAATCACAGACTTTGGTTTGATTTAGAAAAGTTTGACTTATGAGCACAAAACAGAAATACACCAATGGCAATACTCATCTGGTTCTTTACTGATCATTAATAAATATTTGAAAACTGAAAATCAGCTGTGTTTGAGCATAAACTTTTTTAGAAGAATGTTGACTTTTGCAAAATTAAGGAAAGAAACTTATAAGATAAAATCAGACAGTTGATGAGTGCCTAGCCTGAAAGAAATCTGGAAGAATTATCTGGCCTGTTTATCTCGTTTCATTTTACAGGTGAGAAAGCTGAGTCTACCAAATAAGAAAGTGACTTTCTTGAATTGACAAGAGATGGACTGAGACTAGTACTCAGGTCCTCAGTGTCCCACTTCAGTGTCTTTTCTGTTACACCAAACCTACTAGGTTAACCCGAGACACTAAGCAGGCAACTTTCCATCACCCTCTGCTGCTCCTTTACCCTAACTCCATCCTCACCCTTCCAGCTTTCCACCCAAATCTTCCCTACTACTCATACTGCTGTCCACTGCTGTGTAGAACACTTGCTTAAAGACCATTTCACAAACCCACTTACAGGAAATTGCAGGGCTGAATGTTTCAGAGATGCCTCAGGGATATATTTGGTTATTGAGGCTCTGAGAAGCATGGACTGCATTCTTTTGAAATGGACTAATGATGACAAGCTTTTACTGAAGAGGCATTTTCCTCCTTGAGAGCTTAACTGCAGGAGGTATGTGAAATACGGAAGGATTACTTCATTTGGTTTATTTATTTATTCAGTTTTTTTTACAATCTGTGGCCATTGCCTCCTCTCATCAAACTCTGACCTACAGATTCAATTAGAGAGCTTTCCTGGAAGTTTGCTCTTTCTGGAGGTTCACCTGCAGGGTAAGAAAGAATATATGTTGGCCAGAAATCAGAGACAGTGCAAACATCCTCTGCTCAAATTACTTTGAGTCCATATTTCTATTAAATTTCCAGTAAAGTGTGCTCAATAAATCATAGCATTTGAAATTAATTGTTTCAATGAGGCATTTAATTTTGCACAATCCATTGCTCTGGGTGTATATTAGCTAAATATTTATGAGTTAGTTATTTCCAAAGCAGTCAGATTTGTTAAGGACAGAAGATAACCATCTCCCTGTATGATTTGCTAAAGATTCTTTTTTCTAAGTGATTACTAAAATGTCAAAGTTGTAAAGAACATTTGTGCATTTTACACAAAATGAAGTATAATGTGTTAGATTTGCAATTAATGTTCCTGGTTGTTTCATAAAGCATGACAGTTTAACGCTATCTTAGACATCGCTATCCATCAAGTTCCTAGAGCTCAGCAATTAAGTGTGTCCTTCTGCAAGCAAAATGTTGATCGTAGGGACACAGTCAAACAAACTAAACCTGAAGTAGTAACCCCACTCAACACTCTGAACAAGCAACGAGGTGTACTTATCATAAAGTATTTCAAAAATAAAAGAAGTAAGGAAATAATTGTGCACAAATGTATCCTTTGCCAGCCATTGATAATTGGTAGACATATAATAGAAAACATAAGGCAAAGTTAAAGGGTTCTTGGTAAATCTGGTATAAACTTCTGCTGGTAGCTCCTTCCTGAAATTACAGAGGTCATAGCTCTTTTCTCATTCCTTCTCTTTTCTCTCACTGTAAATTCATCTAAGGTGATCAAAATGTTGTCTGTCCAACACTCTAATTTATATTGAGAAATATTTACTATCTGGACTTGAATACATGTTTAGGAATTGATGGTTAGGGGGTGTTTTAAAAGGGTGGATGGACAAAATCATGGAAAAAAGATAAAGGTAGATAGTGAATTAGAAATTGGTGGCAAAATCACCACAACAATTTGGAAGGGGAAAAAAAAAGCATCTCTCATGTGCATAATTCAGACTGTCAATTCATAAAGGTGGACATAAAAATTTACCTAGAAAAGCAAATTTTAAAAGCCAATAATAGTGTTTAAGTTTCAGAATAAAAAACCTGACAAGAGCTAGAAAGATTTCGAATTTCTTTTCTCTCTTCTGCAGAGTCAGAGATATTTGATCACCACTGACAAAATGGTTTGAAATACCTTACACATTCTTGAAAGATGAATGTGCACTTGTAAACATGATCTGAATGCCAGGATATTTTAACTTTTGACCTGTGCAGTTCTTTCTAATAGTGAGAGTTCCCACTACCACCTGTATAGAAACTCAAGGTACATTCTAACTTTCTCCTTCCTTTTATTAACCACATAAAAGTGATTATTAATTCATATCAAATTTATTTCCTAAAGTAATTTCCCATTTGCCCTCTCTTTATCCCACAAGTAGTACCATTGTTCAGATCTTTATTATTTTCTTGTGTCAATTTTTCACCCAGTCTTTTACAATACCCTCCTAACTAATCCCTTTATCACCTCATTCACCACTATTCCTCCATCTAGGCTACCCATGGTACCGGAATAGCCTTTCTAAAATGCCAGAATAATTTTCTCAAAACCTTCAACTGACTCCTCAAGGATAACAAAGTCACATGTGAAAAGTTTAGCATGATGCAAAAGAGCCTCTGAAATTGGCCCTACCTCTCTACCCTCCTCCCCCACCATTTATCTGCCCACTCTGTGTTTAAGGTAACAGAACTTGAGAAGTTTCTTAGCTCTCCCTTGATGCTATGCATTCATACCTTTTCAAAGTATAATTCCTCTGACTTGAATTCCTTCTCCTCATTCTTGTTTACCTGGTGAGTTCCTTCTTAACCTTTTGGATTTATCTCATACATTACATTTGTCAGCTATGAAGTACTTACTGATCCTGAACACACTGTAATTCCTCTCTCTCCCTCTCCTCTCTGTCTCTCGTTTATCTTGTCCCCTTTTGTACCTATCTTTATTGTCTTTATTGTGATATCCACACAGACCTCTATTTCTTATAAATTGTAAAACCACAAGCAAGTCACTTAATTCGTCTGAAAACCTTTTTTTTTAATCCATACATGCTACAATACATGACTTAAGTTGGTTACCTTATTTAAAGACCAGCGATCATGCATTAAAGCACTAAGTAAGGTGTCTGTGATATGAAGTAATCATTATTAGTGTTAACTTTGGTAAATAAAAGAAAAGCCATTATTATTAAATTCCTCTCAGTCTCCCTTGAAACTCATTTTTCTTTCAAAGTGAAATAAGTATTTAACTGTTCACATTTCCTAAAATAATATATATTTTAGGAAAGATATCATTTTAATATTTTGCATATCAGAAAAGATACATGGCCATCTCCTTGCTATAAATAGTAATGCTTATATGTTTAATAGTATTTAATCTATCATGACCTTTGAATATTATTCCATTTCTTAAAGGAAAAAATGGTATCTGTTGTTTAGTCTGATATCTGTAGTGATTAGAACTAAGCTATATATCTCACTCTACATAAGAATTTTTTTAATTCATTTCTTCATCCATTCATCCATCCACCCAACCATCTACTCACCTATATATTAATCAAAATACATTCATGTATTTGTGTAGGGCACAGTTTTTTGACTTTTAGATACATTAGAAAACATCTAAAATGTCCAGTCCATATTCTTGGCTACAAAGTGGGCATGATAATTAAAGTGAGAATGCATCTAAATTTCTTATTGTCCACATCATTTATTTAGAAATTGATCTCTCTTTAATTGCAGTTGTGTTTTCTTCCTTACTCAGCTAAAATCTTTATATATAAATATATTTATACCAGAGATATAATGAGAACTATAATATTTAAATTTAGTATGAGCTAATTATTAATTAACTCATTAAGCAAAACTTAATTTAATGACAATGATGTGGTTGACATCTTACTAGGTACTGAAGATTAAAAGCTGAATAATACACGGTCTCTTCCCTGAAGCATCTTCCAGGGAACTTTGGGAGGTAAATAGCTTGTTATACAATTGTTTAATTTAATTCAGTATGTTACATGAGAGGTATATATGTGGTGTATGTGTGGGTGAGGCAGTAATAAACTCTTCTTACAAGGGTTAGGGAAGTCCGTCCAGAAGGAAACATGTTTCGTCTGGGTCATGCATCTGGATTTTGAATGAATGAGAGTTTTCCAGACAGGCAAAGTACCAGAAAAGGATATTACATATACGTTTATGGAACTTAGAACTTTAGAAATTTTAAAATTCTAAATTTTAGAATTTAAAAATTTTGTGGTACACATGTGGTACTATGAACAAAACATTATTTTTAAACTTATCAAAACTTCTTTAAAAAAATCACTTAGAAACCCATTAAAATATTTATATGCATCATCTAGCTTGGTATAATAGAGAAAGCATCTCTGCCTTCAATAATGATAACATGTATAAAAAGTTGAGAAACTTTTATGACCTATGTGAGTTACATTTCCCCCATCTAAGCCTTATTTTCAAAAATCTGATAAAAAAGCTTTATAGTGACACTTAACTTGCTTAACTTTCATCAGAATTAAATGAGGCAATCTACGGAAACCATTCATAAAGTGCAGCATCAAAGTGAGCATTAAATGAATGTCAGTCCCCTTCTCCTCACTGCTTACAAGCAATACCAAGTGGAATTCATTACTAAACAACCATTAAAGTATGTCCCCAGGAATGTTACTTGAAAATAACTGTTCTTCTTATTCACGTGTACTTCATACCTTTTATATCCTAGATTAAACTCACATTCAAGACCTCACATTTAGTTAAGGTCTTGGTAATTTTTGGTTGGAAGACAAACAGGTTATCTTAGACTTCAGTGGACCAATATGTCACCAATGATTTTAAGGAGGAGAGTAGCTGTAAATGCAATTGTGATGCTAATTTCCTCAGTGTTTAGCAGTATGAGGTATAAACTTATGGGTGGTTAATGAAGTTAGATTTCTGGATGGAAATTATAGGGTAGATAACCAAAGTAAAATATTCTGAATCATCAGTCAGGGAAAAATTAGTTTTATTGTCATCGTAATTTGAAAGGCAACTTTGGCCTTACAGGATCACAGCCCTCTAAGGAGAGGCTGACAGTTGTTTATCTCACAAACACACAGAGCTCACCCAGCCTTTCACCTTTCCACACTCTTTCTGTCAACAGCAGACATTTATTATCTGCAAGAAGAAAGAGATTACCTTAAGCATGCTTTTACTATGATTAATGTGAGGAATAATCATTGAAGGGTACAGTTTCACAAAGGAAACAAATGTCTGTCTTTATGGATTATTGAAAATCATAATGTTTCATCTTCTGTATGAAAATGAAACGATCAAATACCAGTTCGCAGTATTCAAAGGAAAATAGATACCATTTAGATATAGTCGGTGTTCATCCATAAAGCAGGCAAAGCATTATACAGTGTTCATGTGTGCATTAAGACTATTGAACAAGATGCATTGTGCTGTAGAGGACAGAGTTGGAAGCAGAGTTGAGCAGACCTTCGAGGTCTCCATACGTCAGTAGACATAAAATGGCATGGTATTAAAGAAAAACCTTTATATTTATAAAGCCCTTCACACCCCTTATTTCATTTCACCCTCTTAAGGTTCAGATAAAAGTGGGTACTTTGCAGCATATCCATTTTATCACCTAGTCCTGGCTGCTGTCACTATCTTCAAGATATATCCTGAGTCCATCTACTCTGTGTCTCCATTAATACCACCTCAGCCAAAGACTCCAGCTCACCTGGAATACTACATTAGTCTTCTAACTAGTCTATTCAATTTGAATTGATGAAATCTATTCTCCACATGAAAGCTAGAGTAATACTTTTAGAGTGTAAACTATACCACAGCACTCCACTGTTTAGCTGGTGGCTTTGCACTGAACTTAGAATAAAACCTATATTCTTAATTAAGGTCTAATAATTTATCTGACTGGAGTCAATGGGCCCATGTCTTTGCACCTAGTATACAGCTCTTGATCCAGTGAATGATTTCTGCTCCATCCTAAGCCTTATAGAAGATCTTCAGGGTTCAACTAATAGTCATTTCTAGTCCCTGTATGTATTTTCTAACTGCTTCCTTAAGGTCCTTTCAGCTTGTACTTATCATCCAGGTTTCAAAGTATGTGTTTTAGTTTTTCTATGGTGACATCCTACTTTCAAGTACTAAAAATATCTGCCTGTTATCTAATGCTGTATAACAAATCACCACAAGATGCAGTGGCTTAAAACAGAAACAACAGAGACCAGGGAGGCTTCAAACATAGAAAGATCCTGAACTCATCTCCTCCCACAGACACAACAATCTGCAACTATGTATGGAATAGTTCCTTGCAAAGGGACTTGAAAACTGATGAATAGAGTTCCCACAACAACTGGTAAAAAGACAGCATTGAGATGTGAAGGACAGAGATTCTGATCTCAAGGGAAAACAAACAAACGCCCTGAGTATGATGATCCACAATAAGAAAGGATCACACAGGTACTTTTATTTTTTCTCAGGAGCAAGGGCTTCAAGCTCCATATTAGGCACTCCAAACTCCTGCACATAGGGAGATGAGCCCCCAAATACTTGGCTTTGAAAACCAATAGGGAATATATCTTGGAAAACTATAGAACAACAGGGAGCAAAAAAAATCTCAAACAGCTCGCATGCAGATTCATTCAACCCCCAAACCAGTACAAAACTATCAGATTGAAAAGCACGTGGACCACAGGTGAAGGGACCTACATCCTAATCTTGAAGCATCTGCTGCTAGAGAGGCAGGAACTAGTTGGGATGCTCCCCAGGGACGAAGAAACTGGTGGGAGCCATTTTTGCCATCTCAGGCTACTTTGCTAATGCCAGCACTGGTGGGTGCCATTTTGGAGTTCTCCTTCTAACCCATTAGCACCAATGGGTGTGCCCCACTGAGAACCCTGCCCACCCCTTCACCTCAGCCAGTCCTCATAGCTAGCTGGGTGATACATCTTCTAAATAAGGCCACTCCTTCAAGACTAGGAGAGGTGACTTTCCTAATACACAGAAACAAACACAGAGAATTAGGCAAAATGAGGAGATAGAGAAATATGTTTCAATCAAAAGAACAAGACAAAAACCTCAGAAAAAGAACTAAATTGAGAGGAGATAAACAATCTATGTGATAGAGTTCAAAGTAATGGTCATAAAAATGCTCACCAAACTCAGAAGAATGGATGAACACAGCAAGAACCTCAACAAAGACATAGAAAACATAAAAAAATACCAAAGAGAAGTTACAACTGAACAAAAAAATACACTCGATCAGTTCCCAACATAAGCTCCCCATTCTAAGTCTTTATGTGGACATAATTTTGTTTCTCTTGGATAAATACTTACATTAAAACAGATAGATCATATGGTAGACAACTGTTTAACAGTTTGAGGAACTGCCAAAATGTTCCTCAAAGTAGTTGTATCAGTTTACATTCCAACCAGCAGTGTATGAGGTTCAGTTCTTATTAACAGTTGACATGGTCCTTTTAATTTTAGCCATTTTAGATAGTACACAGTGATTTTTTATTTGCATTTCTCTAATGACTAATTATTTTGCATGTAATTTCACATGCATTCCTATCCATATATTCTGGGTTCTTTTCTATCCATATAGTTATTTAAATGTTTCAACCACTTTCAATTGGATTGTTTGTCTTATTTGTTCTAAGTGTTTATACATTTAATGTGCAACTCTTTATGAATAAATATCTTTCAAATGTTATTTTTCCAGTCACTGTATCAAAACTGGAGAAGTAAGAAATGCTAGTTAGCATTTACTAAGATCCTGTGCTCAAGCATTGCACTAGCCATTTTATGTACATTATTGGCCTTATCTCTGATGACAAATTACAACCACCAGGAGAAAATGTACACCATACTGATGCTCAGTAGCCATTCAGTTCAATTTAGTCATAATCTCTGGAAACGGAACACATATCTAAGTCTTTTTTAAAAAAATTACCCAGGCATTTTTAATATACCCTCATGGTTCAATGCTGCCAGTAAGGATGGATGAGTTGTTGTTGGTTTTTTTTTTTTTTACAGATGAGGAAACTGAAATTCAGAGAAGTGATAAAAAAAATTGACAGAGGTAAACAGAGAAGAGGAGAGGCTAGGATTCAAGTCAATGTCCATTTACAAAGACTTTGCTTTTATTAGATCTCACTACGCTTACAGTGGGGTAAAAGCTGCTCTGTGAAAGGAAGGAAACACATCTAAGGTCAGTATTAAGAATAGCAGGGGGCATTCAGATGTAGCTAAAAATGTTGCCCAAAGTTGGCCCACAGTAGTCCTTCAATAATTATTTGCTAAATACTGACAGAATGTGGGACGTGACTGTGTCAGGAAGCCTCATAAACAGCTTATCCCCACTCTAACAACATCTTTCCCTTGAAGATTTCCTGGCTGATGCCTTTCTTGAGTTTAACAAGAAAATAGACTTTTCGCTGTTGTCTCTTCTAATCTGCCCATCACTTGTTCAATCTGTGGAACCCCCCTGACAGCTAGGGAGTCCCATTTGTAGGGCTGGCTGCATAATTTGTTTGAGAGAGAATCCTATTGTACATTAGATACAATTTATCATCTGCTTAAAAAGGTAATTTCAGCACACAGATCCACCTACCAAAAATGCCCCCTCTTCCCTGTCATCCAAATCCTGCCTGTATTTTCACATCCCTCTCCAATTCCATCTCCTTTTAAAAGACTTCTCTGACCCTCTTCAAATCCTGTTGTAATTATTGTCACTGCCACTCACATAGTAATCTATCAGGAGTTGCCTGATAATATCTCTTCTACCATTTTCTTCAACAGCTATTTTATATTCTGCATTATTTTTAATTGTCAGAATATTTATATATCACCCCTCCCTTAATCATTAGATGGAATCTACCCTTGCTGGGTGGTGAGGGCTTGGCCACATATCTATATGTGAGTAGAAAGGTCATGCATGCAAAAGGGGCTGACTTAAACATAACATCAGATCATGTATATCAGGGAACATTTTTAGGGGGAAAATATAGAAAACTGCCCCATGAAATAGATGATTTTAAAAATTTTCAAGGGAAGTTTAAGTTTAGTGACATTGGCTTGACAAATTGGTTGCTGGAGCATAAATTATATCACCATATCTAAGAAAAGAATGGGTCAAACAGATGAAGCATGGAGTTCCAGAGGAGTATATTGTCTAGTCCAGGTTTCAGACCTGTCTCTATTATGAAGATTTAGGGTATCATTTTGAGAGCCTGATGCAACCAACATCCCTTGCTCTGATGCCAGGCATACCAAAGCCAGGCTTCTGATAATGATATGGCTTCTCTTGCAGTTGGTCTATAGGTAGAAAGTCCACCCAAATAAATAACTTCAATGATCACACTATCTTTTTATCTGTTTCTTCATATGACTTCTAAAACTGTTCATCATCTGTCCCCTATTTATGTCAAGCTTTACTCCCCATCACTTCTGTCATTATTCTATAGCACCACAAGGTCTCTTCTTATTGCCTGAAGATGTTCTGCAATTCACAAATCCAAGCTGTTACCTCAGTCTGAAACATACCTCTATAGTTTAGCTGTATTTCTAGACTATGAGATTACACAAAATGCACTCCTTGATTTTATCCTGAGTGGTGAAGTTCTCTGAGCAGTAAACAGAAGGCAGGCAGTGACAGGATGAGAAAGGATTGGAAGGCAGGGCAAATCCCAAGGGCCACTGTGCACTATAGGTGAGATTCTGTTTTTCCCCACTAAAAAGGGAAAGCCACTGAACAACTCTAGGCAAGGGAAGAATGCAAGTTAGAAGTTCTTTGACTTTCTGTAGAGCACTCTTGGTGTTGTCAACACTTGAGATAAGAAGTTAGTTACAAGGTTGTTGCCACAGCTGGGTGAAAAGTAACAGTAGGCTGAATGAAGACAGTGGTAATAGAGATAGAGAGCTGGTATGGATCTAAGAAATATTTATTAAGTGAACTCAGAGGCACTTAATAATTGAGTATACTCAGAATATCTGGGTTGGAGCTGATGCTGCACAGGACAAAAACAGACCCATTCTCTAACCTTTTACCTTGAAAAGAGAAATTGCACTATTCAAACGCTTGTGAGTCTTCACCAAATACAAACTCAAGTGTTATTTCTTACATTGGTTTCATCAAAGGGTAACAATAACAGTTTCTGATACATCTCTTTCTTTACCATTGTTAAATAAATAGGATGCCTTACATCATGCATCATGTAATCATTCTCACAGATCCTAATGTTCACATCCTTGAGATTTTTAAGTATTGGTTAAATATTTTAACTGTCTAAAGTAATTGGCTTCAAGAACTTGAGCATATCAATATTAATAGAGAAATTAGGCTTTGACGTTCCTTTACAGAAAGAATAATGATAAAAATAAATCCAAGGGGTATAGTGTAATGTGTGCTAACGAGAGAAAGAGTGATGGTCTGAGCCCCATGCTCACTCTACTGTGATGGCTGATTAATGGATGTGTGTGAGCTTTCGAATGAAATGCAGATTCAGGCGTGTCCCAGAAAATGAGATCTATGGTAAAGAAAGACAAGGCTCACATGCTCTAATGGCTTGGGTTTCCTCTAGAACTAAGGACTATCAGAGTCTCTCTCCAGTACTCAGTGATTGGGGAGATCAGAGCCTGTCAATCACACTATAAAATGCACAAGAGATGGTTACAAGCACGTGGTTAATTACTCTGACGTGTGATTATACTAAGTCAACAATCAGAGGCCAACTATAGGATTTTGAGGGAAAACTGGTAAAATACTTAAGAATAAAATTTCAGAGGTAGAAAAAGCTTAGATATCATTTAGTTTATTTCTTTCTTTACCCAATAGAGAAATTGAGTCTCAGAGAAAATAAGACACTTACGTAAGATCAGATAAATCATTTAATTTTGAAGTTTAACCATGGTTCTGCCACAAATGCCAAAATATTTTCCTATCTCTTTGTGAAAAGAGCCTCCTTTTTCTGTCATATTGTATATGTGGAAATTAAAATAGAAGACATATTTAAAGGCTATATAAAGGGTTAGAGGCTCATAAGTGATTATTTCTTCTTTAATCAATCTGATATTGAGGAAGTTATAAGCATTTAACAATGTCTGTTTCACAGTTATTTTTCCTCCAAAACCTCTAGGGAATTTTAATGGGAGGTCCCCTGATATCTGGCATTCCCTCTTTGTCTCATGATTTTACCTAGTTTACAGGACTCCATTCCATATCATTTTCTCCACATCTGTTTTCACTCTTTCTCAGAACCACTAACCCCTTTTACAAGGTGACCACAGGAAGCTCCTTACTGGGCTCTTTGCACCCACTCCTCCCCTTCTCCATAGTAGCTCCAGATAGCCCAGCAAAATGCAAATGTGATCATGACACAGCTACAAAGTTTGAAATCCTTCAATGCCTCCTCAGTGCTTTACAATATACTCCAAAGTCTTGCTAGTGCACTCTTTCCCTAGTTCCTTGCACTCATCTTGCCTTTTCCTTTGTGATTCATCTACTCTGGTCTTTTTGTTAGTTATCAACTCTACAATGCTGCTTACCACCACTAAGTTTCTGCCCTATCTTCTGTCTTCCTGAAATGTATCACCACCCCCACTTCCTTCCCAGTTACCTCCCGAACTTCTTCCTAGATTTTCTTACGTGACAATCCTTCAGTGTCCTATATAGCGTAGGCCAAGTCATTATGTCACATACTCTTACAGAAAAATTGTTTTCCTTTTTAGGAAATAATAATTATACTGTAATTTATTGCTCGTTTCCTTAAGTTCCATGAGTGCATGGACAATACATTTAATTGGGCTTACCACAATGCTGAATCACGTAAGATACTCAACGTTCATTCGTGTGGCAAACTTTAGAACAAAATAATTTAGGTACAAGGGTCCTAAGATTCTTTTGGTTTGCACCTTAATTATAAGGATAAGAGAATCAAAGTCAAGAGGTATAAAGAGACGTGTCAGAAAGCCAGATATATGGGGACTGTATCTAGGTTTCCTCATCTAACGATGCTTCTCTAGTTCAAGTCCTTACACTTCTTATGTATGTTAGGTGATCTATGTGTTCCTAATAAATTGTCACTACTTTTTGTCTCTTTCCATGAACATTTAGTTAAAGATTATAAAAACAAGGAATGTGGGTGTCCAGTATCTCTTAATATAGAGTTTCTTGATCATATCAGCCAGGTTTCTATTAAAGCTCCCCAAGTAAAAGCCTGCCAGGGCATATTTCAAAGAAAATATTAAATAATATAAGAATGATTTCAGTTTGCGGGTATTTTTTGGTGTGGCTCAGAATTCACTTTAGATATTATTATTCCTTACTCATTCCTTTATACAGGCATTTGAATAAGAAAATTAGAAATCATAATACTCCAGAGACAGCTGGGTACATTGGAAAGCAGTTTAGATTCCTTCTATCCTTCAGTTCTTCTTGGCCAGACTCTAACTAACTTCCTTAGCATCTTCATTTATATGTACAAGAAGGATTGGAAAGGTTCACATCTTTCCAATCAGAAGTGCTACATGGATCACTGACTTTGAAAGGGAAGTCAGGTACTCAACCTCTTTCTGCTCTGTCAGGGGAAGGAAAGCCTTTCAATTCCATTTCGAGTTATCTGGAAATTCTTCTCTGCAGCATGTTAACTGGCTGCTTCAAAGAACACTGGTTTAGGGGGGAAAAAAAAGAATAAATGTTCTAGCTGCTGACCATCTACACATTATCACCTTAAGTTTAACCTAATTAGACTGAGTCACTAGTCAGAAGTTTTGACCTCCAGAGAGAACATGTTACTGTCTTCAGTCAACCATATATGTATTTCCTACAGAATATTAGATCTTAAGGTAAATTGTTCATACACAGCATGTAGCCTGTGAACACTCTTGACTCAGTCATTGAGGGTGGGGGAAATAATAATAATCTTTATATTAGTATTCTAATATCAATGCGCATTTTTCTGGTTCTTTAAAATTTACATAGTGTTTTCAAAAACATCATGAGGTCTAGTCAATTAGTAAGGCCCGAAGCCTCAATTTTCTCATTTTTAAAAAGGATAGGGCGACCTGACTATAGAAAGAAGAAGAAAAATGTACCATCTCAAACACTGCAATGCCACAGAAAGGTCAAGGAAGAGCAGAAACATGCACAAGACATAGCCTAAAACAGACAGGGGAATACTGAAGTTCTTTTATGTTATTCCCAAATACGTCACGGAGAAAATGACACCATTTTCCCAGGACAGTGGGTACCTTGTGGCTGGGGCTGTTTGAACAGAAGTTGGGCAAGTCCATGATAGGTTCTTGGAGAAGGAGAGTCTCAACAACTAAAGTAGACAGGGTAACTTCTAAAGCCCAGGCAGGGTTTGGGAAGGAAGTTCCTCCTGGAAATCCTGTCTAGGACGAAAGATCCATCCCCAGTGTTAAACAGGCTTCAGATCAGCCAGCTCTGCTTCCTACAACTGAGCCTCCTTTACATCTACTCTTTCTCCGAGGGCTCCGTCATGCTTAGAAAACACTGGGTGAGAAAACAAGAGGATTAGAGGAATGGAAAACACTATCATCTGTTGAGTATCATGTCATGTTTTAAGCCAAGTGCAAAACAGATTAGTGCACAGTGCCTTGCACATAGCACACAATAAATGGTAATTATGTTGTTATTGTTGTTGTAATAATTATTATATCCTTCGGTGCCAGTGTTTCTGTAAGCATGGCCCTGCTTAGCCTGCACTGCTTGTTAGGAATGTAGATTCCCAGGGGCCAATCAAGACTTATTCAATCAGACTCTCACAGGGCAAAGCACAACAGTCTATTTTTAATAAATATGATCCTGATTGAAATGAACAGTGGAAAAGCAGCCTTTTATATACTAGGCATTTTACAAATTTTGCTTCATTTAATTTCTGTAAAAAAATCTGATTTTACAGAAGAGAAAACAGAGGCCCAAATAGTTCTTGTAAATCCACATACAGTTGATATTCCAAAACAGTTCTGCTTGACCTCAGACCCTGTGTCCTTTCAACAATTTGAAGCAGTGAGTTGTGAAAAAAAAAAAAAAAAAAAAAAGGTGCTCCTGGGAATGACATTTCTGGGAGGGTCTTGGGTATTTCTTTACCCTCATCACAAGGAGAGGGGGAGAGAAATTAGCAACATTGAGACTGCTCACTGCACTAGTGCTGAGGAAGACACTAATTCAGTGCTCATTAAGGAAGAAAATAATAGCTGGCTCTCTCAATCCCCCACATTTACATGGTAAGCCTTACTTCAAAGTCACCCTGGAAAATTACATGACAGTTTTATCACAGTCATTTTCAGACTGGGTCATTATCTTTAACTAAACATTTGTGCCACATTTTGAAAAGACATATATATCAGGCAGGCAGTAGACTGAGCTATCAAATTCAGGGGGAGATGTTTCCACAATCTTTTTGGGGTTGTCAGTCAAGAGATGATGGTGATAAAGGGAAAAGTGCAACCAACTGACAAGCCCAGTGAGCAACCCAAGGGGATTGAGACTGGGGACTGGAATTTCAGTGAAACAGGCTTTTCCTCTTGGTATAAATGGCTAATATTTAAGAGATAGTTCTAAACGTCTATCCCAAACTGGAATCTCAGGTCTCAGTTGTATGACCTTGAGAAATTCACTCAATCTCTTAGTATCCCAGTTACTTAATGAGGACAGGACACAGCTAAGCTTATCTTTGGGCTATGTATATATTCTGCTCACTGGATTGAAAAAAATTTTTTTGCACAATTTGTCAATCAACTACCTAGTAGATGTCAAATGCTTGGCCTGGACCTTTGGCCTTCCTGGGCTTGACCTCCACCTACCTTGGTGAGTATCAATCAGATCTTTCTAGGCGAGGCTGACACCCAGCCCAGGATCTGCTTGCAATTCTAGTTTACACTGATACATTTATCAGAAGAGTTTAAAGCAAAAGATACTATAGGTAGAGCCAGAAGGTCTAAGCTCAGAACTTGCTTTTACCCATTCTGCTCTGCGCTAGTTTAAGCAGGTTCTCTGAGTCTTTGTCTTCTCAAAGTAAAAGAGAACTAATAATATTGAAATGCAGGATTTTTGTACAGTTAATAATGGAATACCACAAAATTGTTGCTCAACATAGTGCCTGAAGTGTAAGATATGCTCAAACTGTCACGTGAGCATGCATCTGGCAGTTCTCTTCTAAAATAACAGTCCATAGTTACTCCCCAGAAGCAAAGACGTTTTAGTTTTTTATTAACTCAGGTGAAAACAAACCTCCTTTTCTGGCCTACCTGGTCTCTCCTAGCAGGGTTTCAGCACTTTTCATCTGTTTTTTTTCCTCTCCACTGGATATCGCTGCAACCTATTGCAGTGGTGACATTGTACAAATGATTCCAAGGTGGTAATTTATGGTGCACTGGGCACAATTTATCTTTAAATGTCCAATGAAACAAGGTGTCAACAGTTTATCAATATCAAACAAAGGGATATAGATCAAACTTTTAGGAAATGTAGCTGTGTATTCTTAAGGTGGACTCAAGTAGCAGTATGAAGAATGTAGGAGATAGGGGGAGGGTATAGCTCCATGGTACAGTGTATGCTTAGCATGCATAAAGTCCTAGGTTCAATCCCCACTACCTCCACTAAAAAAATTAATAAGTAAACCCAATTACCTCCCCCCTCAAAAAATGGGATAAAGTAAAAAAAAAAAAAAAGTTAAAAAAAAGTGTGGTTGAATGGCAGAAGCCTAGAGAAGTTCTGTGACTACACACTGGGTTTCCATATTTCATACATAACTTGTTACTTCATTCAACAAGCATGTGATGATGTTTACTTCAGTCTGAGCAATAGCCTAGTGTTGTAGGCTAGGACTATAGATGGAACTATGACATGATCCCAAACATCAAGTAGATCATATTTTAGTAAAGCAGATAGGGTTGCGAGCAAACAATTGATTTGAGATTGAGTTCTAAATAGAGGAATGTATGAGGTAAATCAGATGAAAAGGAAGAAGGAAAGATGCTTGCTAGGCCTTATTACTGGTGCTAGAAGGACAATGATGGACACAAGGGTTATGTTAGTTACGCTTGCTGCTATCAAGGACTTTATCATTAGGAGTGAGACCTGGTATCAAACAAGTAAATACACAAATAACATGATTTCTAATCACTTGAAGTAAGTGAATAAAACACACATGGGTTGGAAGGATTAAATACTTTATATGGAGTGGTCATGGAAGGCTTCTTTGAGAACATGGAGACCATAAGAGGCTAAGGCTATAAGAGGTTTTCATTCAGTCTTCTTGCAGATTCAGAACAACATTGCTTTTACTCATCCATTCTGTTAAAACAGATGAATGAACATGCCCTGATATCTTTTTCCCCCTTTCTCAAAGAAAAAGGCTAGCTAAGTAATTCTGGGTCCAGGTAGTTAGGTATAAGAGTGAGGAAGCCCAAGTTAATTAAAATGTCCACTTACACTCAATAGTTTATTTCATTGAGATTTATTAAAACAGATACTTGTCATTAATCAAAAGTCAATTGATTTCCCCAAAAACATTTATTGAGACTTAACAACTCAGTTACGTGTGTTGTGTGGTTGTTAAGATCTCAATAAATCTGTTTTTTCAAATCAATGTGAATTTAATTAAAATGCAAAAAAAAAACCCTTATCTGGTTTGCTTCAAATCCTTATTTTATACAATTAATAGAATGCTATTAAGAGCCTGATTTAGTGACTTTAGGGTTGGAAGATTTAGTGTCCATTAAAGCAGGCTGTGAGTGCCAGAGCAACAGGAGGAGAGGCTGGGAGAGAGAACCAGCAAGATGTCTGCTGAGGCAGTAGGGGTTAAACTAAAACATCACAAGGTTTTGACAGACCTTAAATTCCAATTAGTTAAGATACAGACATCCCAGTACAGACAGGTCACGTGATAGGTAGGTCACACTGACCTCATTCAAATCCTTGCTCTATTACTGTTCGAGTAACCACATAGATTGCATTGGCTTGAATAGTCTCCCCTCTTCCTCACATTTCTATTTGCCTAGAACCTGTGAAAGGACCTTATTTGGAAACAGGGTCTTTGCAGATATGATCAAGTTAAAATTAAGTCATACTGGATTAAGGTGGGCACCAATTCACGGACGGGTGTGCTTATAAGAAGAGGGAAATTTGGATATGAATACACAGAGGAGAAGGTCACATGAAGATGGGGGCAGAGACTGGGGTGATGCATTTACAAATCAAGGAACACAAGGGATAGTTAGACGCCAAGAAAAACTGGGAAGAGGCGAGGAAGGATTCTCCCCTAGAGCTTTCGCAGAGAGCATGACCCTGCCAACAACTTTATTTCAGACTGCTAGCTGGCAGAACTATGAGACAATAAATTTCTATTGTTTGTAGTAATTTGTAATAGCAGATGGAGAAAACTAATACAGGGGGTAAATAGATCTCTTGGAATAGAGACAGCCTTTATTATATACCTGCGACTTCAGTCATATGAGGAAACTCAAGAAATGTGAGCCCATGACTCCTCTCTGTCTACCATCTGGAAGACCTTTGCCATCAAATCTTTATCACTACTTGCTGAACATTTAGTCTTAGAAGTCAGTGCCTCTTCTGCCTGTTCCATAAGGCATTCCCTATTGATTCATTCAGAAGGGATCTCTCCCTGTGAACTCCTGACTCAAAATGTCCTCTTTTAAAAGACAAGTTCATATAAACATTGTAATTTAGTCATGCCATCACTGACTATTTTAAAAATAGATCCTAAAGGCTGATTTGGGGCCTTCATGAATTCATTCAACAAAATGGTATGAGGTGTACACTGTATGTGAGATACTATGCTGGATATGTAAGGTTACCATAATAAATAAAACAGTCACTAAATGATCTAAAGCTTTTTATGCTTACATTATTCAGACTACCCGCAAACCACAGTTACACGCACATAGGAGGCACTAAATGATTATTTTTGCTCTAGCACTCAATTCTTTCTGCTTCTCCATGAGCATGAAAGTATAGCACAAGGAGTTAAGAGGCCTGTTCAAAACTAGGCTCTGCCAGATCACATTTTGTGACTGAGAGCATGATGCTTAACATTTCTGATTCTCATATCCCTGATTTCTAAAGCAGAGATCATAAAATCCACTTTGTGGGTTTGACGTGAGGATTTTCTGATTAACAATTGTAAAGCAATTCAACAAATATGAGTTGCCCTTCCGAGTTCCCAGGAGCAGTCAACCCTCAATCACTGAATGGCTTTTTCCTGCTTCCACTAACTCCATTTGACCCTGTCCCAGCAATAGAATTTTTTCTTATAAGAACATCCTAGAAAGCCGATATCAGATACTGACTTAAAAAAAAGGTAGATAAGACAGGTGAAAGGGAAGGATGATCTTTTGAGCAAAGTCAGCTGCAGTCATTAGACTGGGTCACAGGAAAGCATTTAACTTCCAGTTGTTCTTAAGTGTATTGATTCCCCCCACCCTGGAGCTCCTATACCCAGGCCAATGGGCAGCTGACCTCCAGTGCCCTGCCAGAACAGTCTCTTCTGCAATTTAGTAACTGTCAATTTCTCACATTTTGCTCAAAGCATGAGTTTTGGGGATAGAGACTGAACACTGAAAAACTCTCCAACTCTTCCTTCTTAATAACCTAGCGTTGCCTCTGTAGAGGGAGCGCATGTGCACAGGAATCAATCAAAGAGGAACAAAGGGCATCGTAAATAATCCAGAGGGTCAAAAAGGGTGGGACTACCTGCCATCGTGCCTAATTAAGCTTTACAATGGAAGAAATCTGCAGTCATTACAACCATGCCTTCTTCCACAAATATACATTGAATTTATGAGTCTCCCCAAGGCCCTGCTTTGCGTCTTTGAGGTTCACATACAAGTTTTCTATTTTCTGGTGTTCATGTTCTTTATTAAATCATTTTTCTTCTTCTTATCTTTGCTTTCACATTCTGTTCATTTTAAGACAGACATAATAAGAAGAATAAGCAAGTTGGAATCTCCTTGATTGTGGTTGTAATTATGTTTCCGATCATTTGGAAACTCTGGGGTTTCCAACTGTTTTCAATAGTTTGTTGAACTTTTCCCTCTTTCAGTCATTCAATACTTAGTGCTGACTACATTTCAGGCACTGAGCTTTGTGTTGGACACAAAGAGATCAAAGTCCCTACCCTCAAGGAGCCACCAATCTGGTGGGAAAAGATTAAAGAAATCACTTTTGGAAAGTAGCATAAGAGTTTCACAGTAAAAATCATATTTATGCAGTTTTTCATCTTGTGTTAGGCATCCACTTTTTTTTTGGCCAATGGTCCTCTGAGGCAAGAGATTATTATCCCATTGTATAGATAAGGCACCAGAGACTCAGAGATGTTAAATAATACAGGTTGAGTACTGCAATTAAGAATGTGGACTTAAAGTCATATAACTCTGAGTGAATTTAAATCCTTCTGTACCTTTTATAAGCTGTAAGGCATTGACCAATTAATTTTCATTTATTTTCAGAAAGGAGTTAACTTTTCTCAGTTACAATGAAGGCACAGAATTTGAGGTCACTCTGTAAGCTCTCAATTTCCTTCTGGACATGTTTTCTTATCTCAGTTCCATCTTCACTGTCATCCTCCTCTCATCTATGAGTATCTCTGCGTATGGTCCACAGGCCAAGAATGGCCACTTGTACACTGGGCGTTTTGTAATGCCAAATAGGAGTCACTGTGCATAGCCTTTCAGACTTGGTCCCTGCTCTTCTGTCTGGAACTGAGACAACAGGACATCTTTAACCCACTAAAAATATAGGTGTGTGCATGAGGGTGATGGGTGGAATTGTGTTCCCCCAAAAGATACATTGACATCCTAACCACTGGTATCTATGAATGTGACTTCATTTTGGAAATGGGGGTCTTCAGACATGCATTCAAGATGAGGTCTTCTGGGTGGGCCCAAATGCAATATGACTGGTGTTCTAACAAGAAGAGGAAGATGCCATACGGACACAGACACACATAGGGAGAATGTCATGTGATGGCAGAGGCAGAGAATGGCATGATGCTGCTGTGAGCCAAGGAATGTCAAAGATCAGCTGTCATCTCCAAAAGCTGGGAAGAGGCGCAATATGATTTGACCCTGAGTCTCAGAGGGAACATGACACTGTTGACACAGTGACTCCAGACATGTCACCTCTGGAACTGTGATGGAAGGAATTTCTGTTTTTTCAGCCACCTAGCTTGTGGTACTTTGTTAACAAGGACAGCTGGGGACTAATACTGGAGGTCTCAAAAATTTCTTCAGAAAATGCTCACTTGGACACAGATCCACTTCACACAACCACCATCGATGTTTCCTTGAGCCTTTTTGTGCTGCATATGATTTGCCAAGAAGCACTGTTACTACAGAATCATAAAATGGTTGAGCCAGAAGGAACACACTGGTCATCATCTAATGACTAATGACTAATTTGTCTTAGCTGTGAAGGAATTTTGGTCCTGAGGAAAGCAGTGACCACTCCAGGATCAAGGGTTGGGATATGAAAAGATTCCATTTCTTCCTTTCCTCCTGCCTGTGCTCTTTCCTTCATTAAGCTGTTTCTTTAGCTCTTCTAACCCCTCAAGTTTTTAAAATAGAAATCTGTGGGCAAAATCCAAACATAGCATTATACTGTCTTATTCTCCAAGTGTATAAAATGATTCTTGGGTAGTAATAGTTTTGATTCCAGGAAGGATAAATTTGGCAATTCTGCCTTTAAGTTAGAATACTTTTGAACAGAGAGATTTTTCAAATGTTTAGAACTGGTGAAACATCTGTACAAAAGCAGCAACAAAAAGAAACTTTAGATAATCACTAAAGCTATTAATAAATTCATAAAGCTATAATTCCAGATGCAATGAATATTCTTAATGTTTGTGTTAAAGACTTGTATAAACAATGTACTGAAATCCCATTTGAAATGGTAATTGACATGTACAATTCAGAAGATAAGAAATGAGTGCTTCACAAATGTATGGAAAACCTTATAAGAAAATAAATAAATGCAAATTAAATAACATGATCCTCATTCTTCTATCAGATCATTGCTTAAAACAGTAATATAAAAGTCTAGCAATTCTATAGCAAAAACAATTTTGTACATTATGATCAAGACTATACATTAGAAAATAATTTGTCATTATGAATGAAGAATATTAAAGTGTTCACATATTTGAACCTGTAATTCTAGCTCTAGGAATTTATGTCCAGGGAAAAAGTTTAAATATTATAATTCCTTGACCCCAAAATGTTTAAGTGATTAAGTATACATAAATATTCAGCAATAGGGGGATTTCTAGGTATTCTATATGATGGGATATTATGTGGCTATTAAAAACATTCACAAGATATTTTAATAGCATGGAATGCATTAAGTCATGGCACCAAGTATAGCAAGGAAGGGTAAAAATATAATAGTTAAACCATGAATATTTAAAGCCATTACAAAAAGATGCAAAAAAGTCAACTTTCCCAAAGACACTGCTGTACATTTGGTGTCATCCTCTTCCCAGATCATCACCTCACATGCATGCTCAATGAATATATATATATACATACATATAGGAATTGAAAAAAATAAATGTTGTGGCCCAGTTTCTTTTCTTCTCTCCATTCCAAATGCATGCTATTGTTAGAAAACAGAAGTTACCAAGCAGTGACAAAATAGAGAATTATGCAAGCACAGAAGAGAGAGAAGAGATCTAAGCTAGCCAGAAGAGCTGGGACATGAAAAAGTTATCTGTGTGGAGTGACACCCAGAGACGACACTGATGGATAAAAAGAGTGTTTCTCTTTGGGGTATAAACTCTACACTCTGTTCCTCACTGCTCACCCTCTCTTGACTTTGGTAAACTGTTCCTCTCTCACTTCAACCAAAAGTTTTCAACTGGAGCTCCCACATTTTATAAAATCTTGATCTCCCCCATTGACAATTAATCTAGTAGTAATAGACACTGATCCAAATTTAAAAATAGAACTGTAGAAGAGAGTCCCCATTTCTAGTGACAGAAGCCTAAGACTGTGACGTTCTGCATGTTTTGGCAACTCTGCTTCTCAGTACAACACAGGGGAGAAGCCAGTGTTCAGTGAGACAGGATGATGCCAGCAGACAGTGGGAGGCAGAGACTCATTCCAGAAAGAGATCTGGCAGGATTCTCATCTCTGGGTAAGTTAGTATATTTGCCCTTTGTATGATTTAGTTATTGAATCTTCAATTCAGTCAGAAACTCTAGAATCTTTCTGATCGGAACCTCTGTTCCCTTAAACTAACTTGTCTTAGTTTCCTTTACAAAATAACAAAGGGCGGGGGGTTATAGCTCAAGTGGTAGAGTGCATGCTTAGCATACACAAGGTCCTGGCTTCAATCCCCAGTACTTCCTCTAAAAACGAACAAACAAACAACATAATAAAAGAGACAGGTTCCATGAAGAAACAGAACATTTGCAAAAGATAACCCTGTGTCCTGGAAAGAGCAGAGTACACATACCAGCTGTAGAGCAAGAGATGATGTTAATAGACAAAACTAGAGCTGGATCAGGACCAGATGTTACAGGGCTCTAATGGCCTTTCTTAAAAATGAGGAAGGGAGCCTATAACTAACACGGAAATCCCAGTGGACTTTCATCTGAGGACTGGCATGATCAATTTGTGTTCTCAGAAGCACCACTCCAGCAGAGGTGTGGAAGAATTATTGGTATATGGCAAAACCAAATGCAATGGTCCAATATGGACACTATTCCAGTTATTGTGACAGACAATGAAGGCTAGATGTGGTGAGATACAATAAAAAATGTAGAAGAGGCAACTGGAAATAATAAATAACTTTGGCAGGCCATGTATATTTTTGAGTCTGATCCATGTATCCCCAGTGTCATATCTTAAGGGAACAATCCAGGGATATTCACTTCCCTTAAGTTGCATGTTTATTGCCATGTTTTAAAAAGTTTTCATTTCAGACACAGAACATAGATTCCTCTCCCCGACACACTCACAGTAAGTCTGCACAAAGCATGCCTGGGTCGATACATATGAAATAAATAATCATTTTTGAGAGGCTGATAATTAAGGAGGATTGTTACCCTTTATAAGCAGGAAAATTATGGAAACTACAAGAGAGCTTAAATATGGCTCTAAAGCAAATTAGAAAATAATGACAAGAGAAATCACATTCCTTTTGTGGCCCATCTTCCTCCACCTGCAGATAGCTCTAAATAACATTGCTGAAGGAATCACATTAGTTTCTAATTTAAAGGGACTTATTCTAGCAAAGTAATCACTAAACCTCCAGTAACACCTGTCTCCAACATCTTCCTAATTTTTCCAAGTGAGTAGGAGGGGCAGCATCAGCCAATGTGCCCTGGCTCTTGCCTGGCAATTCAGAGAATTGCATGATCTTTGTTCTTGAAGAGGAAATTGCAGTTTTTAAAAGCACATCTAAGAAAAGGGCTTGCTACTCACAGTGCAATCATACCTGCCAGGTCACTGCTGTTATCCATCTTTAATAGCATTGATTTCTTGGAAGAAATGACAATAACCAAGCAAAATGGTTGAGAAGACATTTTGCTATAACATAATACACCCAGCTGCACACATAATCTCTATTACTTATTTATCATTAGTAACTTCCTTCCTGTCACTTTCCGTGGATGTACTCAAGGCTATAAATGCCATAGAGACATTTATTTGGATTTCATATTTTCTCAGATATTTTTGAAACAAAGAAGAGTTTGTATCTTAAATGTTCATTAAAAACTAATAAACAACAAGAACAAAAGCAAACTTTTGCTAGCTTCCTGATTTTCTCTTTTAAAGTACTGATGTCTCAGGCAAAAGGCAACTGGATTCAGGAATCTACTTATGTGCATTTGAATAGCGATTGTGAGCAGCAGGATCTGGGATGACTTTTTTTCTGCGCCTGTTTTCTCCTCTGTAACAGTAGCATAATAATTGTGCCCATATCATAACATAATTGTGGGGATGCAATATGAGGTGGTAAGTGAAAATCATAAGCATTTTTCCTGCATTCTGGGATTGAAAATGGTTACTGGTATGGCATTCAGAGTTTCTATTGTTAACCACAGAATTGACACACAGTGGATTCTCATTACACCTTTGATAGAGGCCAGACTGGGGAGTTTGAATCTCATCTGGTAGGTAATGAAAAGACATCTTACCTCCTAAACATAGATATTTACACCAAAATGCCCATGATTGTTTCCAACTATAGTAGCAAAACCTGTCAACTGGAGGCTTAGGGACTGTCAACAAGGCGCTGTAGCAATAATTCAGGTAAACAGATTTGAAAGACCTGGAACAGTGATACAATTAGATATCAAAGGAAGAACAGACTTAAAAGATCATTTGATAGAGTTTCATAGGTTATTTCACAGAATCAAGGGAACTTAAAAATTAACTTCAGTATACCATTATGCCCTCAGCAACCCCCCTGATGCCTGGTCTACGGCACCAGGAACTCAACTGCATGCTAAATTGTGCAAGTCCTCAACAGATGTTTGGTTGGGTGAGTCTTCAGCTGGAGAACTTTCTGAACAGTTCCTTTACAGTATATGTGGATTTCAGCAAGATGCCATTTCTACCTGCATTTGCTACTTTTCTTTTCTTAGAGGGGAACTTTAAAAAACCAGGAAGAAGATCTGCCTTCAGATCAGGTGATAATTTATTATCCAAGTTTTAATCAAATTAGATTTTTTTTTTTTTTAGACTGGAAATTTAATGTCAATCACAATAGATCTCAGCAAAGGAAGGTGGGGAAGAGAAGTCATACCATACAAGAAGCAATTCAGAGAGGATTTCCTGGAGATAAATATTTGTAATGTAATTATAGATCTGTCATCAACACCACTATAATTTACTGTCAATCACCACACTGATGATAGCATCTTATCTTCCAAGGTATAACTTTCGTTCACTGCAATTATCTCCAGGATGAATCTTCATACTCAAAGGCCCCCAACTTAGAATTATTTTGAAATGAGATTCAAAAACTGATATTTCCATGCCAATACCCAATGAAGGGGATTATCCAAAGGTCTCCAAATCTATTCCTTGTGTGGCTGAGGGTTAGTTGCAAATTGTTAGAGACAGACATTGGTGTTTTTACCACATTTTGCCTCTTCCTGACATAACTTGCTTAAATGACCAATTTGGGATAGAATTGGGGAATTTCAGTTAAAAGGTCGCACACAAGCCAAACTTTTAAAGGTTAATTAAAAACAATTTAATGTAAACATGCTGGGTACTGGATTTAAACCCCAAGTCCTTTCAATTTTCTCAACCCAATCTCTCTGTAAACTATCCTTTCTTTTTCATTCCCTTTTGCTGCTACTCATTATCTACCACCTGGGCTACTCAGCAGCTTCTGTAAATTACTTCTCTGCCCATAATGTTTATCCATCCACTTACTACCTTTTTGAGGGGGAAAGGATAGAATACAAAAAGTTGTCATGTCATTCATTTGTATAACAATTAGTCTTCACAGACTTGATGGGCACATTCTTAACCACCTCATCTGTTCTCCAGGCAATGGGGATTTAGGGAGGGGACAATGGGGGATTTTAGAGTAAGAGCTAAAGAGAGGGCTCTGTTTCCAAGGACTCTGCGGAAACCTAGAAAAGACATGCTCAGACCTTTGCAAACTGTGCACGAAGCAGACAGACCATCAGCGAGGCATGGTTAGCCTGTTCTTGGCCTGACTAGGTAGCACATCCGTCGAAGCCAAGAACTACAGAGAATATGTTATGAAATTTTGACCTCCTGTCTCATCTTCAACATCATCTTTTTCATTTAGTTAACACTACTATGTTCCAGCAATTATGCTAAGACCTTTATAAGCACTATCTTATTGAATCCTCAAAATATTTCTAAAAGTTGACACTATTATTAACTCTATTTTATGCAGGACTAAGCTAAAGCCAAGTTTGACCCCATAGCCTATCTTTTGTTAAAAACTAATTTTATTATATTGTCACCTAAGTTAACAAATTATTAAGTTGTCTAAGGTAGAGTCAATTTGTTAATCATGAGAGTATTTATTACACAAAAACAAAAACCAAATTTCTCTTCAACTCACTTTCATGATTTTTTGATCAATCAGACACTTTCCCAGAGGCGGGAGTATGGAAAAATACTATTGTTTGAAAAAGAATCCTCTAATTTAAACTCTATAGCCTTTTCTCCAGGCAATATTTCCAGGCAAAATCACTAGCCAACATCTCATTTGAGTAGTTTGTGATATCTTTAACAGAGATTAATATAATAAAGGTAGTTTTCTTTAAAAATGAGAACTTAATAATTTGAAATTGATCTCAATGCTGCGTTTAGTCTTCCAGACACAGTAAATGTGGTTTGCCGTATGTTATCTTGTTCCCAGGAAATGGTTCATGTTTTCTACATTCTGCGAGAACAAGAAGATAGAAAAACTAACGGATAAGGGAGAGGAGACAAAATGTTTGAGCAGCATAGAGGCTGGAGTTCACAATTGTGTCACTCTAACATTATTAAAATCACCATTCCTCTTAAATAGAGTAATTGCATTAGCCTATATGCTTGTGAAACCATAATGCTTTATAAAGCACATCTGCAAAAGTAATGTGCTATGTAATGATGACAGAGCTCATTGCTATCAGTCATGTGGCATGTTCATGAAGGACATCCGAATTTTAATTAGCTTGTGCTAAATGGCTTTAGTTACCAAGTTAGGTGAAACACAACAGTTGGTAGAATTGTTTGGATGGCTGCTAGGAATAATAACTCAGAGGGCAGAATCACCAAGAGAATACTGTTTCATTACAGGACAGATTCTGATAGGAATCAGGAAACAATCTGAAAATGGGACAGGGGAAAAAGGAAAAATCACTTGCAAATACTGCACAGAGGTAACAATTGGTTGTCCTCTCAGTGTGAGCAAATTAAAGCATCAACCTCCCATATGAAAGAAAATAGTTACCACTCTATAATCACACATGCTCATTGTATTTACAATAAATGTGATTGCATACAGACCTACTGCACGGTGAATACTGCAAGAATAAGTACCATATTATATGCATATTTATATTAATCACGATGCTTTGGACAATAATATGCTTCTTGATGAGGACATCACATATGCAAAAAGTCTTTGCATGCAGACAGGGTAAAATTTATGTGGTTCCACCGCTAGTTACTAGGTACATAGCTTTGGACGAGTTACTTCATTTATCAGGCTTTAATTTGTAAAGATGTCATAGTCGTTGGGAATAATAAAGAAAAAGAAAGTGAATGGAACAATGCCTGCTTTAGAAAGCCTTATATAAATTAAAATAGTAGATGGAAATGATTATGCCTAAAGATGAAAAGTGTATGCACATTAGTATGCTTAGTAAAATGGTATAGGCACTGTGGAAAGCAGTATGAAGGCTGCTCAAAAAAATTAAAAATAAAAGGCATTGTTAAAGAGACTTCTACGTTGTTAGGTTCTCTGTGGCTTTCTCTTCATATGTTGAGTGAGAGCAAGAGAAAAAGAGAGCAGATGAGGGAGATGAGATAACAAAGAGAGAGGGTGGTAAGGAGGGAGGGGGAGAGAGAGAGAGAGTGATTGAATGAATAATTCTTAATTGGTATTTGGATCGTCACTGTTCTAAACACATCAGGTTTATGAGTTCAAGTTGCTGCTGAACTTCTTATTAGCCATGGGAATATAGACCTGTCTCACAGTCTCTATGCTCTCGTTTACCAACCCCGAGTGAGGATGTTAACGATTGTACTTCTATGTGCTCTTTGGATGATCACATGAGATAAACCCAGTGCATTCCTTCTGTGATGCAATTTAGTGTTTACAAGGTCTTTTTTTATATGCTATTATTATTCTACACCTGCTTGAGTATATTTTGTAATGGCAGAGACCAGCCGAAATAATCTATCAAAGGTTTCCTTTTTGCCTGCATGAGGAGTTAAAATATGACCACTGAGATTGCCTGCTGAGACAATCAAAACGAATATTTACTTAGGCTAGTAATGATCAATGTCTTCTGAGTAATATGGAAATTGAGTTCAACACTCGAAGTAAAGCCGAGGCTGTGAAACTAAGCAAAACAGTATTACCTAATGTACTCCCACGCATAATTGCTTGTCTTCTGCTGCAATTTTCACAATACAGGGATCATTTATGTGCACTTACACATTTTACTGTTGAATGCATGACTGTACAACACGTCGGGGGAAAAGGAAGCCACAGTAATAAGAATTCATCAAACATCCACAATTGCTCCTTTAAAAAAAAAGCCTCTAAGGAGAGTCTGAACACCAAATCCATTTATGAGCTGTCAGAAACTGTCAAAGACAAAGCCTGGAAACCGGAATTGGGGCCAAGTTCAGCTCTTCCCTCAACCACCGACTATTCAGGGATCTTAAGCAAATTGCTTTATAAAATCTCAAGGGACAAGCAGCAGGACAAGGGGAAAGTGTTATCACCCACATTCTCACAGGGGAGTTAAAGAACTCCTGGAAAAGGTCACCGGTCTCACACTGAGTGAAGCAGCGAGCCCTTGTAGATAGAAGATATACTGGGTAGATTTGCTTCAAACCTCCCTTTGGGGAGCCTGATCCTTAATGAGGCCCCCAAACCAAAGGCTACTAAAGATTCTGAAGATGGACTGAATTCAGATAGATAATGAGCCCAGAGCATCGTCATTTACTGCTTTTTTCCCCCTACTTCTTCACGTGGAACTAGTATGGTATTATTGAGTATTACTGTTAAAATTACTTGATAAAGATGTCAGTGTGTCTCCTGCCACTGACTTATTAAATTGTATGTGTTCAAAAAGGCTGCTCCAAATTCAGTCCTGAGACACTTCAGTTCAGAAAGTTTCAAGGCACAGGAAAGATAGTGGAGGTTTAACTTTTGCTGATTCTTTCATGCGAAAAAATTCTTTGATAGGCTGGACCCCAATGAGTAAGTTACTCATTGTGTCAAAATATGTAATATTTATTTCATAGAGCTATGCTAACACCACCAGGAAGGTGAAACACAAAATGACACAAAACCATAAGAAGGGGTGCTTTTGTTTTCATTTATCCTGTGGCTGGTATCCTATAAATAAATGAACTCATTAATATCAGACATTATGCTTATTAGTTTTTTAAAATATGTGTAAATTTTAAAAAACATTTTGAATGCCAGATGATTCTTAACAGTGAAACTAATTTTAAGTTTTGTGTTTTTTCTTGAACAGTATATTTGATAACAATTAAAGTTAACAGACAAAATTTATAAAACAATGATTTCTGAAATACAAGGCAGTAAGCACTGAAGGATTAAAGTCCATGAAAGAGAGAAAACAAAGGAGGTGAGGCTTCAGATAACCTGTCTAAGGCCTGTAGAGTTTCCAGGTGGTAGTGCAATAAGAGGAAACTCAGACAAAGCCCAGAAGATTCTCTGAGTTGAGGAGAAGGAGCTAAGAGACTGGGGAGAACAAGACAGCTGGAGTGTATGCAGAGCACAGTATTGGAGGGAAGAGATATGCAAAGAGAGAGAACCCTGGAGATGTGCAGAGGATTCAAGAGTTTAGCAAGGTCTGATTAGACCATGGGAGGATTTTACTCAAATACAAGGAAAATATGGTATATACACAGAGTCAGAAATAGTGCCTGTTGCAAAATTAGAAAAACCTTGTAACCCACTGGGTATTGGTAGAATGGTCATGTCTCAGGAGTGGGGATTCTTCTAGTCACTCTTAGCAAGAAGATCAAGAAAATGAACATGTGCACACTAACCCAGATATATACACAAACCCATAAATACTTCTGTATGTAACCACTGCAATCTATAGTAAGCTAACAATGGGTCCATAGAGTCTCCAACTCTAATTCACTACCAGTTAAGTCATTCCAGCCTCATCCTCTGCCTTGCTTGTCTTCAACCTCCCACTCCAACAGTAAGAAACCTGGCTGGCACCATAAGACACCTAATTTCCTTGTTCAATTCCGTTTTATATATATAGCCTTTCAGAATTGTTAACTGTATCCTCATGGGAAAATGTTTATGGACTGGAATACAATGCTTGGAGAGTTGCTTTTAACCATGAGTCTTACAGACATTTCATTTCCAGAGTTACTTAGGTCAGCATCCTTTCCCACACCCACTTCTGGGAGATTGTTGCATATACTGTAATAGAGTTAGATTGAGCTGTAATAGTCTGCACTTCATCCTGGCATTCCCTGTATCCTAAATATATTTTTAAAATTTCCATTGATTAAGGTACATTCTTTACGCTGTAAATTTCTATGAGTTTTGACAAATACATAGCATCATATATCCAACATTACAATGTCATTACAGAATAGTTTTACTGTGCTAAAAAGTTATTTCACCTGCTCAACTCTGTCTCTCCCAATTTGAACCCCTGGCAATCACTGATCTGTTTTCTGTCTCTGTAGTACTGCCATTTCTGCCATTTCTGGAATGTCATAAAAATGGAATGGTGCAGCAAGTAGCCTTTTCAAACATGCTTCTTTCATATAGAAATATGCATTTGTGCAGCCTTCTTTCCTTTTTTCTTTCCTTCCTTCCTTCTCTCTCCTTCCTTTCTTCCTTTCTTCTTCTGTCCCTCCCTCCCTTCCTTTTTTCCACAAGATTTTCAAGTAGGCATCCAATATCTTTAATACATATGGGGTTATCTGGATTATCTGTTTTCTTCTTTGGTGAGTTTCAGTAGTTCTTGTATTTTGTGGAATTGGTCCATTGTGTTTAAGTATCAAAACGGTAGGCATAGAGTTTCCTGTATTACTGATTTATTATCCTTTTAATGTTCTGAAACCAGGAGTGATGATCCTTCTTCATCTCTGAATTTGGCAATTTATATCTCCTTTCTTTTTTTTTTTTTTTTTTTCTTGGTTGGTCTGGCTACAGGTTAATCAATTTAATAGACCATATCAAAGAAATAGTTTTTAATTGTTTTGGTTTTCTCTGTTTTCTTATTTTCAGTTTCATTGATCTGTGTTCTCCTTTTCATTACCTATTTTCGTCTGCTTTTTAAAGGTTTTAGTCGCTCTTCTTTCTCTAGCTCCCAAGTCTGAAGCTTAGATTATTGATCTGAGATTTTTCTTAATACACATATAAGAAAAATGTATGCAATTATTATCAGTTACATTAAGTTGATTGAAAGTACTGTTCAGAAACACTATATCCTTACTGATTTTCTTTCTGCCTGATCTAACAATAGCTGAAAAAGTTGTTGAAGTCTCCAACTACACTGGAGAATTAATCTACTTCTCTTTAATCTAGTTCTATCAGTTTTTACCTCAAGTATTTTGACACTGTTATTAGGTGCATACATCTTTAAGATCATTGTGTCTTCTTACAAAATTGATCTCTGTATAATTTTGTAACGTCTTTCTTTATCCCTAACAACTTTCCTTGTTCTGAAGTTTGCTTTGTCCGAGGTTAACACAGCTACTCAGTCTTTTTTTGATACATGTTAGCATTGTATATGTCAATTCACTGTGTGCTTTTAACCTGAGTGTTTACATTTAAAGTGCATTTTTGTAGACAGTATAATGTTTTGAAAGTTGAAACAAAAATCTAACAATCTCTGACTTTCAGTTAAAGGATTTAGACCATTCACATTTAAAGTGATTATTAGTATAGTCAAATAGACATCTACCATGTTTGTAACTAGTGTTTATTAATTGAAATTCTTTCTTTTCTCCTCTTTTTCTTCTTTTTGCTTTAATTGAGAATTGCATATGGTTCCATTTTATCTCCTCTCTTAGTATATCAATTATACTTCTTTTTTTTTCACCAAATGTTTTACTGGTTTCATTAGAGTTACCATATACATCTTTAATCTAAATCTAACTGTTTCAAATGAAATACAGGTACCTTATAACAGAGCATTCCCATTCCACCTGATAGTCCCCTGTGATTTGCTAGCATTTATTTAATTTATTCATATTCTATAATTACCCAAAATGTTGTTATTCTTATATCTTTAAGCAATAATTTTTTTAGATCAGTTAAGGGTAGAAAAAATGATTATTTTATTTTACATTCCTTTATTTTTTTTCTCTAACACTCTTCCTTTATTTACATAGGTCCAAGTTTCTGACCTATATAATTCTCTTTTGCATGAAGAACTTTTAACATTTATTGTAGGTAAATTCTGATGGTAATGAATTGATGGAGATAATTTTGCTGAATATAGAATTCTATGTTGGTATTTTTCCCCCACACTTTAAACATATATCATTCTACTCTCTTTTTGTTTGCACAATGTTTGTAATTCTTTCTCTTGTTCCTTTATAAACAAGGAGTTACACGCACCCACCCACCTTTTTTTTTTTTTTTTTTAAGATTTCCTCTTTGTTTTTGGTTGTCTGCAGTTTGAATGTGACATAATTGGGTGTGTTTATGTGTGTGTGCATATATATATATGTATATATATTTTTTTGCATTTATCCTACTAGTGTTTCTAAATTTTTTTCCCACTTGAATTTGGAAAGCTCTTGTTGATTATATAAGCTCACTGACTCTTTCCTAGGTAATGTTGGGTCTACTGATAAATTCACTGAAAGCATTCTTTACTTCTTATATCAGTTTTGGCTTCTAACATTTTTTATTCTTTCTTTTTATTTTTCTCTCTCTTATACTTTCCATCTGTTCTTGAATATTGTCTACTCTTGCCATTATAACACTTAACATATTAATTATAGTTATTTTAAATTCCCTATCTAATTATCCTAAGATTGTGTTATATCAATTTAGTTTTGAGGCTTGCTTGCTGCAACTATAAGTGGGAGAGGCTTACAAGATTTGTTTCTTGTCTTTCGGCCTCCCTTTTTGTGAATGTGTGAAAACTGCACATATTATATTAGGAAATGAGAATTGAAGAGGTCTTTAATGTGAGAAACTTATTTATTTATGTTCATCTGGTTATAAGTTGGGCTGTCACCTATGGCTGTAAGTGACAGATGCTTCAAATTTATCTTATGTCCTTGTTTTTAGCCCTATTTTTTTTAATTAAGCTATTGTCAGTTTACAATGTTGTGTTAATTTCTGGTGTACAGCACAATTTTTCAGTCATACATGAATATACAAATATTCACTTTCATAGTCTTTTTCACCGTGAGCTACTACAAGATCTTGTATATATTTCCCTGTGCTATACAGTATAAACTTGTTTATTATCCCTGTTTTGATTGTGGGCTTCCTTCAGATCTCCTCTTCAAGAGATTCTGTGTCTTGCAGCCCTATCAACTGTAACTCCGTTATTATTATACTGAAGCCAAGTTGGGGTAGCGATAAAGTGTAAGGATAGGTAGCATTCTATAATCGTCCGATTAAGTCTCAGTTCTTTAATGTGCCTGTGTTTCAGGGTATGACCTTCCCAAATGTTTCTTTGGTGTTACAGGTTTGGGTTTGCTTATTCTTCTTGTTCCCTACTCCCTTCCCTGGCTGCACTGTTTCTGGCATAGCTTCTTGAAGCCCTAACACTAGTTGACTAGTTCCCCCTGTTTAATGAAACAGGAAAGCCAGGAGGGTCTGGACTGGGAGGAAATGCCTTTCCCCAGCTGAGATACAACTCTAGCAGTCTTTCAGCTGAAGAGTCAGCCTTCATTGTGGAGAAAGGTCTAAGTATGTTTTACAAGGATTACTCTTTCCATCCTGGTGCCAGAACCACAGGGATTCTTTCCTGGTTCTTCACTGTGAGAACCTGGAGTAGTTCCTGGGGGATAAAATCCACAGAAGTATGGAGGTTCTTCTAAAACTGTGGTCTCCAGGAGGTTCTCACTATCACCCTAGTCCACATTCAGCCCCCAGCAATTGGTTGAAATTACCATTCAGATGGTCTTAATATTTTATGGCTCCAGTAACTTCTGATTTAGGTAAGCAGATATCAGTTGCTTTACCTCTATGGATATTCTACCCCTCCATATTTCAGGGTGGCAGTTTGCTCTGTGACAGGTCCAGTGAAAGTCACTAGATTTCAGTTTGACCGGGTTTCTTGTTATAAGGATGGGAGTGAAGACATCTAAGTTCTTTATGTGTTGGGGCTGAAATTGAAGTCTCATTTTTTTTTTTTCTTAAGATAGTTATTCTTGGTATAAATCTTTACATTGACAGACATTTTCTTTTTTTCTTTTCCATAGCTTTATAAATATACCCTGATAAAAACACTGATCTAAAAATTTTTATTGCTTGTTTATTTCCCAAATCAATAACTACATTGTAGAAAGAAGAGGGAACAAGGGAAAACTTCTTCACCATTTATGACTAATTTATATACTTTTTGAGTCACCTATTCTGAACTCCATATAGAGACATTTAATGAATGTCTGAAATACCACTTTCAGAGGCTTGAGAAGAACAAAAACATTGTGCTGGAGCAAAATTTTCAAAAGTGCAAGAGATTTTAGGAGACATGGCAAAAAAGGGAGGAACCAAAGAGGACTGGTTTCTCTGCCAAATGACAGGAGGTGGCTCTGGATGTCTAAGAGTTCCCAGGTACTTGGTGTACGATAGTAGACTAGTGGAGAATTTACATCCAAACCTCCTAATATCACAACACCTCATATGGGATTGCTTTCTATATTCCTTAGACACTAGGGAAGTTTTAGAGTCATCAAAAGTTTTCTTTTGCTCTTGTTTTGTTTGTTTTTATTTTTAATAGACTCTATAACTACATTCTTCCCTTTTTAAAAACATGTCACAGGGGTTAGGGAATACACTCTGGGCCATATGGAGAGAGCTTGTAACTACCAATATGTCTTTTGGTAAATAGTAGGGAATGTTGAGATTGTTGCTCTGTGTACATTCAGATGTGCTAGAATAATAGCTCTTGCTTCGTTCGTACTAGGAGACAGTACAAAATCCATGCTTTATTTCATATTTTAATGACTTTTTTTCTGGTCAGTTGTGCATCAAATACTCATAAATCAAGCAGAGTTGCACATTAACACTCCCAGTTACATCTCAAGAAAAAATTTTAAAAAAGTACATCCACGTGGATGTGACTGTATGTGTTTCTGATGGCAACACATGTTAAGACAGCTCTGAAAGTTTTCTAAATGTCTTGCATTGCACAGCCATAAGGATAGTTACAGCTATATTGACTTTTTAAGAACAATTACAAACTTAATAAAGCACATGACCAAGAAATTAGGAGATGAGTTAACTCACTGCCCCAGCCCCTGATCTCACATGTGACAAAACTGCACTAAACTTAAAACATTTTGGCCCTGTTTTCTTTACCTGCACATATCAATACACAGGAAAACTACATAGTAAGAATGAATTCAGTGAACTGCAGTCTTGATCACACATAAGTTTTGAAGTCTCTCACTTGAATTTAGCAATTTGACTTGTAAGTCCCTTCCTGCCATTGTGTCACATTTACATAATATCTGACTCCCTACTTCACTTTCAGTTTTCGATCCCTCACCAATGGACTGTTAGAAATGATGCTCCTTAGAGTTTCCTTAATTTAAAGAAAAAAAAAAGAAAGAAAGAAAGAAAGAAAACTCTCACCCAAGGCCACAATACAGGGAAATGATAGAATGCCTAGACATTCAGGTTAAAGTAGGTAAATGATGGGTGCCTTAGTTGGTTAATACACTAATTCCCGTAAATGATGGAACTTCTAGTTGGTTTAGGGAACCCCCAAATGTATCCTCTTTCCACTGTATACCATGATCTCCCCTCTTTGGAGCATATTTTTAGAATATTCAATGTTTGCTGCTATTGATATATCATAATATTTAAAAGCATAGCCTGACCTTAAATTTCTACTTCTATTTTTCAATTAAATCCATAGATTTAAAAAATTAAAAACAATCATTAAATTTGGAATTTGGAACTTTCAGATGAAATTAAATTTATCTGGAAATCTACACAAGAAACAATATATTAAAATTTTCCCATTAAATTATAAATTAAATAGCTATTTCATTTAGAAATACAAATCCTATTAATATTTCTGGAAGCTAGTAAATTCACAAAATTAGTTTGGGATACACTGTAGAAATATGTTAAGTTGTAATCTTTTTTTTTTTTTTTTTAAGTCAGGTTGTTAGAATCTTAATTAGGAAGATTAACTATACAAAAGGATTTATTAAGACAATGACTACTTACTTACCAATCCCAAAGGATTTTCTCCAAATATCAATAAGCTATTTAAGAAAATACCTTGAACTCTTTTACTATCTACTTCCAAAAAACCCACTAAACATTTTAGGTCAATTTAATTCTAGATTAGGCAAAATGAATAACTGGAAAAACAAAATATAGAATCTGATATTAGACATAATATATATTGAGCCTTAGCTTTTCCATTTAAATTTGAGAGAAGAAAAAAATCATATACTCTCTAAACTCAAGACTCTAAGTCTAAAACTGGAAATATAATAATTTCTATCTCAAAAGGCAGTTGCAGGTTACCAGGGGGAAAGGGGTGGGAAGTGATAAATTGGGAGTTCTAGATTTGCAGATATTGATTAATACATATAAAATAGATGAACAACAGGTTTATACTGTATAGCACAGGGAACTATATTCAATATCTTATTATCATAAAAAAGTATATGAAAATGAATATATGTATGTTCATGTGTGACTCAAACATTATGCTGTACCCCAGAAATTGACACAATATTGTAAACTGATTATACTACAATAAAAAATGAATATATACAAAAATAAAATAAAATAAAATAAAAAGGCAGTTGCAGACATGAAATGTAATAATGTATGCCAAACACATTTTCTATTGCCTCATATACTGATGTAATCACTTGAATATTTATTAATTCTATAAATACTTGTCAAGTCATAACGACCAAGCACTGCTCCAGGCACTGGGAATACAGTCGTAAAGAAATCAGTGAAAATCCTGCTCTCAAAGTGATTCTATTCTAGAGGAGAGACTAATGATAAATAATTTAAATACATAAAATGTATAATGTGTTAGACAGTGATGAGGAGTAAGAAGAAAATACAAGGCAAGGAAGGACAACATGAAATTTGAGGGTAGGGCCAGGTAAAATACAAAAAGCCAATTGAATTTGACATTTTTTAAAAGTGTAGGTACGTTCTAGGCAATATTTCCTATGCCACTTTGGCGTATACTTATGCCAAAACATTATTCACCGTTCACCTGAAATTAAAAATTAATGGTGCCTTCTATTCTTCTCTAAATCTGGACATGAGAGTAGTAATTACATTTTTAAGTGAAATTGCAACAGGTGACTTTTGAGTGAAACACTCAAAGAAATGAGGGAGTCAGGTAAGCATGTCAGGGAAAAGACATTCTGAAAAGAGGAAAGAGCAAGTGCCAAAACCCTTCACTGGGCGTATGCTGGGCTGGAACATGGTGGCCAATATGATGGGAGCTAGAATAAATCCAGGAGGAGAAAAGGTTACCGATAATGGTATCTGAAGCGACAAGGCTCTGTAAGTCAGAAAAAAGATTTTGTCTTTTATTCTGAGTGAGATGAAAAGCCACTGAAGGGTTTTGAGCAAAGAATTGGCACAATATTTCTTATGGTTTAATGAGATTACTTTGGCTGCTACATTGAGAATTACTACAAGGAGACAAAGAAACAAAGAAATCAGGTAGGAGGCTTTTATACTAGTTCAGGCAGGAGATGTAGGTGGCTTGAGCCAGATTGGTGGCAGTTGGCGTAATGACAAGTGGTCAAAATCTAGATATATTTTGAAGGCAGATATGATAGCATTTGTAAAAGACTGAATATTGAAACTGAGATAAATACAGCTGTATAGAATGACCCTGAGGTTTTTGACGGGAGCAACTAATCTTTATTTCATCCACTTTTTGTTACTTCTTTCTCCTTTTACTTTTACCATGGCTTATTTCTTTGGGGGGAAAAATAAAACCTCTTTGGTATATGTGATCAAAACAAAGGTGAAACCACACATCATGAGAGCCATGCCTCCTCCCTGCCCCAAAAGTTGTTGTTGTCATCGTTGTTGTTGTTGTTGCTGTTTTAGTAGTCTTTTACCTTAAGGAAGATGAAAAGAATATTTCAAAGACTAAATTCTTTTCCTGGGGGATCTACTGTTCCAGGAGACTAGTATTATAATGGACTGAACACTGATTTTGAAGAAATATCAGCTCCATCACTTGTAAGATTTGTGAGTTTGGACAGATGACTTCTTTGAGTCTCAGAATCTTCATCAGTAAAATGGATATGATACCACTTATACTGGAGAGTTTCTATGAGAATGAAAAATGATAAAATGCCTAAATTTTATATCACAGAGCTTGACATATAAATAATTTTCAGTGAATAATAGGTTTTAAAAAATTCTTAGTTTCTTCCCTTCATGATACAGAGAAATAGTGCAATAGACATTTGCCATTTTTTGACTATTCAATAACTCAAATCTATTTTATGTTTGTAAAATTTTAGACTTCATGAATCTTTGTGGAGGCAGACCTGAAAAAAAAATACCCCTTCAAGTTGTCACTTTTTAGGTTTCATAGGTCATATGAGTATTTTTTTTAATGGAGTAATGATGAATTTTGAAAATTGAGCTAAAATTCACATAATATAAAACATTCACAATGTGTGCAATCCTGTTTCTATGAAGTTAGGAAACATTCTAATTACCCTAGATTTTTTAAACAATAGTTTTATAATGGTAAAAGAAATATAATAGAAAATTTGTTAGTTTAACTATACAATTCAGTGCATTAATTATATTCACAATTTCATACAAGTATCACCTCCTATTTCCAAAATATTTTTATCACTCCAAATGGATTGCAACCATTAAACAAATACTTCCTATTTCCCCCTCCCCTCAATCCCTTGTGACCACTAATTTACTTTCTGTCTGAATTTGTCTAATTGTAGCTATTTCATATAAGTGGAAACATATGATATTTGTCATTTTTACCTGACTTATTTCACTTGTAATGTTTTTAAAGTTCATTCGTGTTATAGCATGTACCAAAACTCCATTCCTTGTTATGGCTGAATTACATTTTATTGTATAGATTTATGAATTGAATGTTTGTGTCCCCCTAAAATTCATATGTTGAAACCCATGTGTTCATATTAGGAAAAAGTAATAAGGATTAGATGAGGTCACGAGGTGGACCCCTCATGAATGGAATTAGCACCTTCATAGGAGTCATGACAGAGCTGCCTTTTTTCTTTCCTATAGTTAGAAGAGGGCTATTTATCACCCAGGACGTGACTCTTCACCGGACACTGTATCTGCTGGCACTTTGATACTTAACTTCCCAGTCTCCATAACTATGAGAAATAAATATTTGTTCTATTACATTTTGATTTTCCATTCTTTTGTTGATGGACACTTGGGTTGTTTCCAATTTTAGGTAATGTGAATAATGCAGCAAAGTACATCAACATAACTATCTAGTTTGAGTTTGGAAGTGTTCCCTCTTATATATTTTGAGAGGGTTTAAGAAGAATTAATATTAACTTTTCCTTCAGTGTTTGGTAGAATTCATCCATGAAGCCATCTGGTTCTGGAATTTTCTTTGTTTGGAAATCTAAAAAAATTTTTAGCTGATTTAATCTCCTTGTTTTTTATTGTTCTATTCAGGCTTTCTATTTCTTCCAGATTCAGTTTTTCCGTTTCTTCTAGGTTACCCAGTTTGCTAGCATACAATTGTTCATAATATCCCCTATGATCCTTTCTATTTCTGATGCATCTGTTATAATGACTCCTCTTTTATTTCTGATTTTATTTATTTAAGTCTTCTCTCTTTTTCTTTTTAGTCTAGCTAAAGGTTTGTCGATTTTCTTTATCTTTTCAAAAAATCAGCTATTAATATTTTTACTATTGAAGGCTGTAGTAGTCCATGTGTTTAGGGATTTTTTCCAAACTATTTTTGCAAAGACTATACTCTGTCAGGTGTGGCCACTGAGTTCTCTGTTCTTTACAGAGTCTTCAGCCAGTATTTGGACAGGGATTTCCTTCAATAGGAGGAGTTAAGCAACAAAACAAACAAACAAAAAAAACCTCTTCAACTGTTTGTAGTTTGGCTCTGTGTTATATTACTCCCTCAATCTCATTGGCTTAAAGTGAAGCTCAGGGATCTCTTAGGGATTCCTTCATATACATGTGTGCTTTTGAATGTCTTAATATTCCAAAAGATTTCCCAGCTTTTTCTCTTGTGCCTTGGGCAATCTATCGCGTGTCTCATCCATAAGCTCTTGCCCCAGCTATCTATGAATTGTTAGCTCTCCTTATAGTTTTTTCAAGAAATGTCCACTGTTTTTTATACATGAGCTCCAAGAGAAGTGAAACAAAGAGCCTTGCATCCATCTTTCAGCTATCCCCCAGAGATGTTAGAAGAGATATATACAATAATTGTGACTAAGATATGTTCTGCTCCTTCCAGAATGAGGAATCAGGGTCCTACACTGAGAATGTGGGCTGTCATTTTCATGAATGACAACACAGAAGTGGAGGGGGGTTTGAGGCAAGTGCAAATAAATGTTCCACAAAGCTTTTCCACTTTTTTCAAGTTGCTTCCTACTTGATTCAGTGGTCACTTGGTTGCTATACATTTTTACCAAATTTTTGGCAAAGTTGATTCTGACAGTTTTTTTTTAATGTTTCTATGAGCATATGGAATCTTGGGACTGCCCCTTCCATCATTTTTCTGACATCCTTATCATATAGATATTTTGAACACTTTATTCAAAAGTTATTTTATATTTACAGAGGTGTTACAAAAATAGTGCAAAGGGTTCACATATTTGATTTTCCTAATGTCCACGTATAGGTTTATTTTTATCATGCATGTGCAAGACAGAGTCTTGGTAGAAGAGATGATAAGAGGAAAATATTAAGACATTATGTTTCTACACATGATGTTGGAAGTATAGGAATGGCATTGAAATAAGGGGATAGTAGCAAAACAGAACCAAAAATTCACTTTGTGTCAAGATATTTATTACTCCCAAAGAGAACAGTTGAGAAATTGCCAAGTGAATCTTTACTATTCTACCTCAACCATAATTAATTGCCTGAATCTATCAAATTCTGAAAATAGTTTAAAATAATTTAAATAAAATTCATTTTGTGTATATTTGTAATTATTTTCTTTGTGTATATATTTATATAGTCTTATTACTTTATAGCCATTGCCTTGAACGTAAATGCTATAAGACACAAGTAATATGCCATTTATTATTATTATTTCTTATTTATAACAAAAGTTAATGTATTTTAGGGTTTATTATTTCAAAGCATGAATATTTAAAGATACATGAAATCAGAATCAAAATGATTTTGATGAAATCTAACTCCACCAGAGATATAAATCCTCTAAAGCAAAGATCCTGACTTCATGACACATGATTAAATACTATGAGTTAGATGCATGTGAGTGTATTAAACAAGGAAAGATATATTTCCTAAATAATACTGACTGGTTACAAATTAGGTAATCATAATCCCTTGAAAAAATTATCTCCTATTAACCATTTAAAAGTTGCCAAAAATATACATGTCATTTGTATTTATTAGTAACATCACTTTTCTATAATTAAAATGCCTTTTGATTATGTAATTTTTTATCTCTGTCCTAGAGTCAAAGAAGAAATACAAGAAATATGGTAAATGACAGTGATATTGAGACATTTAATCCTAGCATTAATATATTTGCAACATGTAATATTTAGAACATGATGAAATATTATGGCATATTTTGATTTTATTTGGTAGTCTCTTTTGCATCCTTGTCACATTAATTTGGCTGAATTGCATGTTTTATGACAATCCGTATAGTATAGGAAATTCAATCATGTTTATTACTGAATTAAAAAGAAATGAATGTTGAAGTTAAATTTGCTAGGGGAAACATGAATAGTCAAATTGAGATATGTATTAAAAGGTTATTAAAGAAAAATCAATATTAATTTCTTTCTGAGTTAAAAAACTTAGGGAAATTGAATAAATATCTTGTCAGATTTATTAATTTTTATGTATTATTAATGCAGACATTTGGAGTCAAATAGATCCACTTTCATATTAAGCAGCACATTTTAGTGTCTCCGAGACTCAGTTTCCTTATTTGTAAATTCAAGGAAAATCTTCTAACATCAAGTAATTTTAAGAGGAGTACATTTTAATGTTTAATTATATAGAAATCTTAGTCAGTGTGCATATAAAAATACTGAGTACTTCGAGTCAAAATGGGAGATTGTCATACATGTTGAATCAGAGAGGAAGATGGGACATCTTTGGTCAGAGCAAGCAATAAAAATTCAACTTTCCAGTAAGAAAATGGAAACAAAATAATTATCACCAAGTCTGATTTTAAAAGACTTCAATAGAACCATTTATCAATAATTAGAGAATGCACACAGATATATATATTTAAAGATATATTTAAAATCTAATACTTAAGCCAGAAAGAGAAATAAAAATACCATATGGTATCACTCATGTGGAATCTTAAAAAATAATGGACACTATGAACTCATCTACAAAATAGAAACAGACTCGCAGACTTAGTAAACAATCTTATGGTTACCAGGGAAAGGGGGTGGGAAGGGATAAATTTGGGAGTTTGAGATTTACAAATATTAGCCACTATATGTAAAAATAGACTAAAAATTTTCTTTCGCATAGCACAGGGAACTATGTTCAATTCTTGTAATAACCTTTAATGGAAAAAAATATGAAAAAGAATATATGTGTGTATATGCATGACTGGGACATTGTGCTGTACTCAAGAGATTGACACTTTGTAACTGACTGTACTTCAATTTTAAAAAATGAAAAAAATCTAATACTTATTGTACAAATATACTTATATTTTATATTGTATGTAATATTATATAAACAGTGATACTTTTATATTTATATTATAAATAATATATTATGCAATTAATATAATTATTAACATAAATATAAAATATATTTAGTAACTCACACGGAAGGCCACAAAACAATCTCAATGAATACTAAAAATCTGGCAATATATGCCACATTTTTTAACCACAGTGCAATACAACTGGGATTTAGTAGTAATCTAATGAAGTGAAACATTAAAAAGAAACTTATATAATTAGTGTTAGAGTTCTATAAGAAAAGGCATTAAAAAATGTTTAGTATAATAGAAATCATGGCCAAAATCATGTAAGTGTAAGTGGCAGGTGCTGTTCTCGGGTTTCTGGAATTTAAGAGCTGATGGTCTGCCCTCCCTCCCAATCTTCCCTTCTGTAGCAATTAGCAAAATTCAAGATGGCAGCACCTCTACTGGTCTGAGTAAATACCCAGAGTCCAAATAAAAACCCGATAACCTGCACTGAACCTACAAAGAAATAAAGAAAATGCAAAACAAATGAAACAAAAATATAACAAGTGAGTATTAATGGTAAATTTATTATATCCCAGGATAATCGACCCTATCTGTCAATGCAAATTCTTCTCATGGGAGAGAGACAAAGAGCGAGAGAAAGACAATAGGAAGGAAAAGGAAAGAAAAAAAAAAGACCTAAAGGGAAAGAAAGAAGGAAGATAGGATGAACAGAAGAGTGGAAGGAATTAGAAAGGGAGGAGAGAAAGGCCATGACAGCTTTAGAAATGATGCTGTATAATCAAAGGTAAGACATATTGCTAGGGCTTTGACCATTTCAGATAAAATATACAATCAAGCCTTATCAATGCCCACTTGTCTCATTTCCAGCATCTAAATTTGCAAAGTGAATGAGTGCATGCAAATTATCTGTAATATGTTTCCTTGTCTCTAATCTTTGGCAGAGGCTAGTCTTTGGCTCTCATTTTACTCAGCAGAGGTAAATATTTGCTTATAATCTCCTGAGTTTCTTGACTTGCACTGGAGCACAAAAATTTCACCAATGCATGCATTTATACTAGTTTTTATTATTAGCCCCTCCTTTTTTTCATTTTTCCATTCTAAAATTTGAGAATAAGAACTTAATAACTAAAGATTCGATAATATTAAATATTTTCAGAAACTGCTATAAAGGAATATTATTACAATTTGAGGCCAATTGTTTTATTGGTAGTTCAATAGGTACTGCCACTTTGAAATGAATCTAAAATGTCATGTACATTACATTAATTGGATTGCACCTAACAACATTCTGAGCACTTGAATTATAGGGGAAATGTTTTTGAATTGTTGTCACATTACAAGAGGTGCCTTTGAATCAATCAATGTACTTCTTTATATGTTTACTTTTCCCCCAATGCATAAATATACTACAGTGAATCATATTTATGCTAATCACTGCATTTGGATAAGCTTGCATTTACATTTTATGTAACACTAGTCAACAAACAGTGAATACTTATACTCTTCACAGATGTACTGCAGTAATGTTAAAGTGGGATCATGACCTGAAGAAACACAATACACTGCAAACTTTAAATACACTTTCTCAAAAAGGCTGAGGAGGAAAAATAATTCATATATTTGAATTGACTATTAAATGTACTAGAATATGCTTTCATTGGTTAAACATTCATTTAGGAAGGAAGTCATATTCATTTCATCTGAGTGATATTGCTAATAATCAAGTGCAGAGTAATTTTGGTGAGAGCAAGCCCTTTACAGAATATAAGAAATAAATGACTTGTACGCTTATACTGCAGTCATATTCCCAAATGAAAAGTGCTGTAACTTCCCTGAAACTTATAAAGAGCTATAGTAATTAAAACAGTGTGGTACTGGCACAATACACACAAACACACAAACAGACACATATATCAATGGAAAAGAACTGACAGACCAGAAATAAACCCACATTTATATGATCAATTAATCTACTGTACAACAAAGGAGGCAAGATTATACCATTGGGAAAAGACATTCTCTTCAATAAGTGATATTGAGAACAACTGGATAGTTTTTACATGAGAAGAATGAAATTAGAACTGTTTCTCACACAACATACAAACATATGCTCAAAATGAATTAAAGAGTTACTGTAAGACCTGAAACCAGAAAAAATCCTAGAATACGTATGCAGGATGCTCTTTGACTTTGTGCTCAGCAATGTTGTTTTGTTTGCCTTGTCTCCTCATGCAAGGGAAACAAAAGCAAAAATAAATCTGACTACATCAAACTAAAGAGCCTTTCTTTGCACAGCAAATGAAACCATCAATAGGACAAAAATAGACCTACTGAGTGGGAGAAGACATTTGCAAATGATATATCTGATAAGGGGCTAATATCCAAAATAAACAAAGAACTCATACAACTCAACATCAATAAAACAAGCAAACCAATTAAAAAATGGACAGAGGATCTGAATAGACATTCTTCTGAAGAAGACACAGATGGCCAATGGGCACATGAAAAGATGCTCAACATCACTAATCATCAGGGAAATTCAAATCGAAACCACAGTGAGCTATCATCTCACACCTGTCAGAATGTCAAAAAGACAACAAACATAAGCATTGGTGAGGATGTGAAAGAATGGGAAAACTTGTGCACTGTTGGTGGGAATGTAAATTGGTACAACCACTATGGAAAACTGTATGGTGATTCCTCAAACAATTAAAAATAAAACTACCATGTGATCCAGCAATTCTACTTTTGAGTGTCCATCCAAAGAAAATACACTAATCTGAAAAGATATATGCACTTCTATGCTCATTTTTCCTTGCATCATTATTTACAATACTCAAGATATGGAAGCAGTCTAAATATACAACAATGAACAGATAAAGGTATGCTATATACATACAATGGAATATTACTCAGCCATAAAAATATTGTCATTTGGAACAACAGAGATGGACCCAGAGAGTATTATGTTAAGTGAAATTAGTCAAAGACAAATACAGTATAATTTCACTTAAATTTGGAATCTAAATCCAAACAAACAAACATAACAAAACAGAAACAGACTTACAGATACAGAGAACAACTAGTGGTTGCCAGAGGGGAGGGGAGTAGGGGGTTGGGTAGAATAGGTGAAGGAGATGAAGAGGTATAAACCTCCAGGTACAAAATATATGTCACTCCTTCATCTGGGGATAAAACTAATAACATCCTTTTCCATTGTCCAAGGCTAAAAGTGTCCTCATTTATTTTCAGAAAGCTAGAGCTTTGCTCAAGATGATACATGCAGTCAGTGTACAAGACTGCATGCAAACCAGGACAAGGAGAGAAGCAAGAGCTGATATTGTGAAACTGCTGTTATGGAGATCAGGATCCTAAGAGGATGAGAGGACTCCATGGTAATGCTGTATGGATCCTGCCTCAGTGCGTGTGTGTGTGTACGTGTGTGTAAAGCTCTGCAACTTTTAAAAAATACAGTGATACTACTAGAATATGTGACGCAGAAGATCAGTTTTATCACTCCCTCCTTTATTTGCACTAATAAGGAAGTGAAATAATAATTAAAAGAATTAAACACAGAAAGCAAATTTTATTTAACCTTTTGTGTACAAATAAACATACATATAAAATAATAAAATACACACATAACATAAACTATAGAAACTAAGAAAATGGTAATGTATTAATATTTTAATTATATGAATGTATTTTATGAGAAAAAGAATACAACTCTCCATTTATATTTGTTTACTGAAGAAATATTACTTTTCTCTTTTTTGCAGTGTTATTATCTATAAATTTGTCAATTATATAACTAAAATTATTCTTTTTTTGTTCATGTTTAATGAACAGGGAAGCCAGATTTGTTTAGCAACCTTCATTCATCATTTATCAAAGACACTTTTTACTAGTTTTAATTTTGAAAAGTTCCTTAAAAATGAAGCTTTTTACACACACACACACACACACACACACAGAGTTCTTACTTTACAGTTAGTTCCAAAACTTGCAACACTGTCTATGATATTTTTCCTTTAGGATTCAATATGTAGATTTCAAATATCTCTGCAAATATTTCCATTAAAGTATCTTGACCACGAAATTCATCATAGATTTTAATTCTATTTGGTAAGAATTTCTGGAGCCATCCTTTTGAAAAAAATCATAGATAATGGCTAAATAACAGTGAACACTAACATTATTTAATCTGTTGCTTTAGAAAAAGTGCTTGTTCTGGATTAATACAATTGAGGCTTTCAAATATTGCCCTTTTGATTTTTTCTGGCAATTTCAGACTAATATTTTCCATCATTCCTCGTGGATTTTTAGAATTCTGACTATTTTGCCTATGTAAATGTCCATTTTCCTACATTTTGTTTTTGCATAGTTAATAGTCTTCTAAATTATTTATTTGTGTACTATTTAAGGGAAGAGATTTAAAACTCGTGGTTAACACTTTATATATAAATAGTGTTACACATGGTGTATATATTCTATAATATATATAGTACATATTAAATATACTATACTATATAAAATATAATATATACTATTTCATATTCACTGTAAATAAAATATATATGTATATAAAATATAAACTGTTTAAGACTTATTTTTGATCTTTCCATGTACTTTTATTTCTGGTTATTCTCATTGAAAATTATTCCACAGAGAAAACAACACAGGAAAGATAGTAGTTTATGTTAATTCTATTGCTTAAAAACAAGGATATACAAGATAGGCTCAAGGATGTATTGCACAACATGGAGAATATAGCCAATATTTTGTAATAACTGTAAATGGAAAATAACCTTTAAAATTATAAAAAATTCAACTTATATAAAAAAATTAAAAACAGAAATAAATAGAAGTTAAATAAAATGAACAGCACACAAAGCTCTAAGGATTTTGAAGCCTTAAAAATTAGCCTGAAGATAAATACATGTAGCAGAGTTTAGTGTGCTAGGTGTCAAGTAGGTAACTGAGAATTTTACAAAATAACTTATATTAAATATAAATAAACATATACAGAGTATATCTACATACATGCAGATATGCCATACAACATATTTTATACTATATACATACACATGTATACAGTATAAATATATACAAGTGTATATATACAATACGTATACGTCATAGTATGTAGTGTATATATGTACATACTATATACTCCCTCCCTCTGTCTCTCCCTTCTTTTCTCCATCCTTCTTTCCCTTTCTCTTCCTCTATTCCTTTTATATACCATTTAATTACTAAACATTTATTGTACTCTTACATGTGCCAGGAAATAGGTGAAGTTCTATGAAAGATACATGAGTTAGAATAGCTCACAACCTAACAGAGAAAATGGACCCCAAACTACTAATTATGGTTAATTATAGAGATATCCAAGGAGTTACGTGAGCATGGTAAGTTAATGGCATCAACATCAGTTCTGAGTTCATGGAACATCAATATGACATTAAACAAGATGATGCACAAATAATCAGTTTTTAATTGACTTTGTAAGTGAGAAATCTGAGAATAACATTGCTTAAACTGAAATGGTATGTTTCCTTCTTAATAATAACAAGATGTGTTCATCTAAATGCATATATATTTTCTCTTTGCCACCAGGAAACTTCAGGCTAACATGAAATGTATATCTTTTGTTTTATTTCCCTGGATTAAGATTGTGTTTTATACATTAAAAATTAAATATTTCCTGAATTTGGCACATGTTATTTTCATAAGAACAAATAAAATACATGTGTGTTAAATAAATATGCCCCATTATTTATTGATGAATTTCACTTACACTAAAAATTCTCAACTATTCACCAATGGAAAGTTGCATATAATATGCATACTGTGTATGTAATATAACATAATATGTTTTATAATAATTTATAAGTTATTTCAATTAATATATTCCACTTTTAAAAAATATTGGTTTATTTAAAAATAACATAGAAGAGAATGTACAATAAATCTACACAGGAAAAAAAAGAATACATCCTCACTTAAGGATAACAATTAAAAAAAATCTGTATTTCAGCCTCAGAGGAAAAAAAAAATCACTGTTAGTTTATGAATGTTCATTCTTCCCCTTCCTTTACTCCATCAACACCTGAGTTTGCTATTCAAGAAACCATCTAAACTAATAAGCTTTTAGCTTGACTTGCTGTAAAAAATAATTGTCTAAAGAATACCTTTTTGTTTCACATAAGGGGTAGCAAGTGATTGAAGAAGCACAATGTGATTTATGTGGTGGGATGTATTTGTGTTTGTCATTTGTTACAGGTTTAAAAAAAATGAAATGTGGGTATTTTAAATAAGCAAATTATATTAATAAAGATTTACAGAAAAGTAGTAAACACATTAAGCTATCATTATTTTGGTTTTTAGCATTAAACGTCAGAATTTATTTGGAGGGGAAATAAGAGAAACTTCAAAAATGAAGTATTAAGATTAATATTAATCTAATGTCTAGTTGAAATTTAAGCTTAAAACATGACACTCTTTCCAACTAAATTCATCTTTAGCATATTTTTTTTTCTCTAAGAAAAGAATACTAATTAACCTTATTATCTTGTAGCAAAAATAACCAGGACACTATAACAAACCTGCTAAATAATCTTTATAATTTAAAAGCAGGAATCATTCTTATAATCAGTTGACATATTTATGCAGCAAGAATTATCATTAAAACATAACATTAATTATTGTGGGAGATACGAGAAAAAGTGAAAGATTATAAGCTACATTAGTTAACAAATTGTGTGGCCTTTAGAAAGATATGAAACCACTCTAGGTCTCACATTTTTTAAGCTAAAATGAAACTGAGTAATCCCTATAGTTAAAATTAAAAAAAAAAACAAAACTAAAATGTGGAAGGGCAGGCTGAGAGTTAAATAAAACACTCTTTAAATATGAATTTTATCATACAGTGGAGAACAAAGCTAAAATATATTTTGGAGCTACCAACTAGTTCATATTTAAAAAGCAAGGAAGAGAAGAATGAAAGAATAGACACGTATTACAGATTAACCAACAACAATAACCTGAAATGTTTCTAATTTAGATAAAACTTCGAAAAACCTATAAATGGAATTAGCTATGTCCTAGATGTTATAGCAGTGGAAATTTTAATAAGTGATTTGCTCTCAAAGAGGTCACTTTTCATAATAAGAAAATAAATATATATGTTAATCATTGTTTGCATTTATATTTGCTTTTTATATTTAATTGTACCAAGTACAATTAAACTCAAAGAAAAGAAAAAATACTCATAATTGGAGTGGAGAAGATGGGGGGAAAAGGGAAATCAGAAAGGTAACATTTGTGAAAAATCTTAATAGACTTGTATCACACAATTAAAAATTATTATTTCTTTTCCTCATTTACATAAAATGCAACTCAAAACTGGTACCTTTATATGGTTATTATTTCCTTTTTGTCTCTCATGATAATATATTCTAATAAAATATGATTATCTAAACACCCTGAAGCTAGCATAACTCACAATTGCACTTAACTAAAATCATCATTGTTTAAAGGACAGGATTTAGTAAAATTTTATGACAACATACAACAGAATCAAAAGAAACACTATGAAATTCCTAAAATTTACTATTTTTAATGTATTACTAAAGTTCTGCAGTTCTCTTACAATTATACATCTGACTTTCCTCCCAAGCATAACTTTATCATTGTTACTATGTATAAAATAACAGTACTTTGATCTGGTTCAGCTGACAATTTTGAAGCTTATTTCCTGCATCCCTTTTGTGCTTGAGGAGACTATTCAAAAATTATATAAGATACTCCAATTATACTAAATTCTCTACTAAGACACAAGAATAAATCTAATATAGAGTGTATTAACATTTTATATTTCTAATAAAAATCATTTTTAAATGCATCTTGTTTTGTTATGACCCTTGGTTTACATGATGTGAATGAATGGTTCTTTATAAAAGTAACAAACACTCTAATTACTGTGCATGATATTCAGAATCACACAAGGAAGATAAAGACTAACAGTGGAGGGTAGATGGTAGCTTCATTTAATATGATGTAGTATACTGGAAGATGTGAAAATTTGTGAAAGAGGATCATAGTTCTACTTTGACCTGTGTTTGTAGTATGTTTGGGGCACATTCTTGTGGAGATATTTAACAGTGTATTCGTGGTTCTAGAAAAGAATAGTGATGAAGATTAGAAGCCATTAACATGAAGGTGGAAATGAGGTCCACAAAAGTGGATGAGGTTGTCCAGTGAGAAACTTTATAGTAAAAATAAAGAATACAAGAGGACATATTAAAAGAAAGCTTATTAGAAAGAGAGACTTGTACTGGCAACTCTGTAGATTAAATTGATTCTCAGAGGTCATATAAGACTAGGTATTGAATGTCTCAAAAATTGCCAAAAGAACAGAAATCAGTGATTTACTTATCAAATTGAAAGCACTGGCTTGTTTGAGCAGTTGTGCAGAATCAGGGGGAAAAACATGTTCGAAAGATTCAGAGAAATAATGTATCTCTGAAAGGTATCTGATTAGAGATCCAGAAATCAAGTTTGAGAACTTGAGAATAATATTCTCAAATGTGAAGAGGCAAATACATTAGCTAGGAAAAGGAGTAGAAAAAACATTTTCTATTCTCTAGGACACAACAGGCTAAAAAGAAAAAGCAACACAAGCTCAAAATTGAAAAGAATAAGAAAAAAAAATACATTCGTGTGAAAAAAAGGAGACAGGGAGTACAAAAAAGATTTTTGACACATTGAAAAATTAAACAGATGGTAAATAAATAAAAGAATAGCAGAATTAATACCCTATTGGATGTCATAAAGAGTAAAATGGATAACACAGAGAGAATCTCTTGAAAAATTAAAGTGGAAAAATCATCAAAAGAGAGTAATTTTGTCTATTAGCCAACACAAATATAACTATTTTCCTCAAAAATAAAACCTGGCCAAAAAAATGCACCAAATTATTACAACAGAAATAATAAAAGATGCAATAGAAGAAAATTCTTCAGAATTTGTATAATTTTTAACTGTAGACATTTAAAGGTTTTGCAATAGTCTAGTCAAAATTAATGCATAAACATTTATTCTGATGATATATCAATAAAAATACAAGATAATATATTACATGGGTGTCAAAGTATAAAAAAGGAAGCACTGTCACACTTCTTTGCCTCATTGTACTCTAAAAGGTGAAAAGGAAATGTCTCAGGATTAAATTGTTTTCTTTTTGCTCCTGAAAAAGTCTGCTTTCAGTATAAAGAAAAATAGAAAAGAAAACCTTACATCAACATAAGCATGCACACACACACTTCTTTCTTATACAAAAGTGATCTGATCATATACACACTATTCTATAATCTTCAAAGCTTTAAGAAAATATAATTATCTAAGAATTATATTTATAGGCAAGTTATACTGGCACACCTCAAATGTATTGTGGGTTTGGTTCCAGATATTAACAATAAAGTTAATATTACAGTGAAGTGAGTCCCATGAACTTTTTCTTTTCCCAGTGCATACGGAAGTTATAGTTACACTATACTGTAGATTATTAAGTGTGCAGTAGCATTACATCTAAAAAATGTATATACCTTAATTAAAAATACTTTGTTGTTAAAAATCCTAACCATTGTCTGAGCCTTCAGTGAGTCACAATGGGAACATTAAAGATCTCCGATCACAGAACACCATAATAAACATAATAATAATAAAAAGTTTGAAATATTGTCAAAACTACCAAAATATAATCCAGAGATACAAAGTGGGCAAATGCTGTTGGAAAAATGGTGCTGGTAGACTTGCTCGACACAGGGTTGCCACAAACCTTTAATTTGTAAAAAAAATGCAATATCTGCAAAGCACAGTGAAGCACAATAAAACAAAGTATGCCTGTATGTCAACAACAAGAAAAGTATTCTCCAATATTCAAAACTTTATATTAGAAAGGTATACTTTTAAAACAATATTATAGACATTCTAAATTTATCAAAATAAGCAACTATTCATTGTTAAAATGAGGAAGTTAGTGTATGTCAAATTTAACTGGTTTATACTGATAGATTCCTTTAAAAAAAAAGAGAGAATATATTTGTTTCAAACAGTGAATATTTATATTGTTAAAAATTATAATATAATCCCAGATTCTGCATTTTAAGTTACTGATAGGAAAGTCCAAGAAGTGACTGGGGAAATAAGGAAAGTAAACTTGTTCTAAAAAGAGGAGACTCAAATCTCTGTTGTTCAGTTGATGTATATATTCTCCTCAAGCAATAGCTCCTTAGTTCTCACCAGTAAAGTGCTACTCAGTTTTGCATTACCTCATTAAATTCTACATCCATGAGGGCAGAGACTAAGTCCTTCTTAGACACTTTTATACCTCTAGCACCTACCACAATTCTTGACATCTAATACACTCCTGAGTGGGAGGAAAAAATCATACACATGTACACGTCTCAGGAAATTCCAGATTATACTTACTGTTAAAAATTTAACAGGCAGTGGGAGGTGGCCAAAATGGCAAAGTAAGTAGACCCCAAACTCATCTCCTCTCACAGACACACCAAATTACATCTACTTACAGAGCAACTGTCTATGAGAAGGACTTTAAGACTAGCAGAAAAGAACTTTCACAACTAAATATATAAAGAAGGAAGCACGGTGAGATACACAGAAGGGGCAATGATGTGGTCTAGTCGGGCATGACCCACACCACAAACAGGAGGAGTATTACAATCATAGATGTTTTCCCCAAGAAGCAAGGGGTTGGAGCCTCACACTGGATTCTATATTCCAGGGGTCTTGCACAGAGATGAGCCTCCAGAATGTCTGTCTTTGAAAACCAGTAGGGCTTATGTCCAGGGGAGCCAGAGAGCTATAGGAAACAGAGACTCTGCTCTTAAAGGGTGCATACAAAATCTCACAATCTGAGTCCCAGTACAGAGGTAGTAGTTTGAAAGAAGCCTGGGTCAGACTCACTTGCTGATCTTGGAGAGCCTCCTGGAGAAGCAGGAGGCAACTGGGGACTCCTCCTGGAGATTTAATGCTGGCAGCTGCCATTTTTGTAAGCTTGTTCTATCACAATGGCACTGGCAAGTGTGCCATTTCGGAATCCCTCCTATACCCTATTAGCATTAGGGACTGAGCCACACCAACCAAGGGGCTGGCATCAGCCCCAAGTCCACCCAGGCTGCATAATCAACCTCAAGGGAAGCCTTCCCTGCCATCCGGTGAGCCCTTACATGACTTTTCAGTCAATCAGGCTGGGGACCAGCCCCACCTACCAGCATGCCCATAGTAGGTGACCTGCCAAAGGGAAGGTCACTAATAGCCCACATACAGGGTACCTCCACAGCATATAGCTCTGGTGACCAGAGGGCAGCATGCTGCTGGGCCCCACAGGACATATCGTACATAAAGTCACTTCTCCCAATCAATGCAATCTCAATCAAAATACCAATGACATTTTTTTAATAGTAGTAGAACAAATATTTCTAAAATTTGTATGGAACCACAGAAGACTTAAAATAACCAAAGTAATCTTGAGAAAGAACAAAGCCATAGGTATCACACTAGTTGATTTTTCAAACTATACTACAAAGCTGTATTTATCAAAACAGTACGGTACTAGCACAAAAACAGACACATACCTCAATGGAAAATAATTAGAGAGCACAGAAATGAACCCAGGTTTATATGGTCAATTAATCTGTGACAAAGGAGGCAAGAAATACATGATAAAAAGACAGCTTTTCAATAAATAATGTTGGGAAAACTAGAGAGTAGCATGCAAAATAATCAAACGAAGGACTTTCTTACACTATATACAAAAATAATCAAAATGGATTAAAGACCTAAATGTAAAACTTAAATCCATAAAACCCCTAGAAGTAAACATAGGCAGTATGCTCTTTGACATTGATCTTAGCAATATATTTTTTTTTGATCTGTCTCTACAGGCAAGGGAAACAAAAGCAAAAATTAAACAAAAACAAAAACAAAACAAAAACAGAACTACATCAAATGAAAAAGCTTTTGCACAGCAAAGGAAACTCAACAAAATGAAAAGGCTGCTTACTGAGTGGGAGAAGATATTGTCAAAGAAAGTATCTGGTAAGGGTTAATAGCCAAAATATACAAAGAACTCATATAACTCAACAGAATCAACAACAAAAAACATATAAAAAAAAGGCAGAGAAGCTGAGTAAATATTTTTTTCCAAAGAAGATATAGAGATCATCAGCAGGTCCATGAAAAAAATGCTCACAGTCACTACTTACTGGGGAAATGCAATTCAAAACCACAATGAGATACCATCTCATATCTGTCAGATGACAGCAATAAATAACAACAACAAATAAAAGACAATAAACAAGTGTTGGTGAGGTTGTGGAAAAAGGGGAACCCTTGTGCACTCTTGGTGGGATTGTAAATTGGTGCAGCCATATGAGAAACAGGACGGAAGTTCCTCAAAAAATTAAAAATAGAACTGTCAGATAATCCAGCAATTTCACTTCTAGGTATTTACAGAAAGAAAAGAAAAACACTAATATAAATAGATACATGCAGAAAATGTTCCTTGCCATATTGTTTACAATAGCCAAGATGGGGAAGCAACCTAAGTGTCCATTAATAGATAAATGAAGAAGATGTCACACACACACACACACACACACACACACGCACACATATATAGATGTATAAAAGCACTCATATAAACACAATACAGTATTACTCAGCCATTTAAAAAATGCAATCTTTGTCATTTGCATAGAGGAACCTAGAGGGTATCATCCTAAGTAAAATAAGTCAGAAGAGGGAAACAAATACTGTATGACCTCACTCATACGTGGAATCTAAAGAACAAAATAAATAAACAAAACAAAACAAAAACAGACTCATAGATACAAAGAACAAACAGGCGGTTGCCAGCGTGGAGGGAGGTAGCTGGACAAAGCGGATAAAGGGAATTAAGAGGTACAAATGCTCAGTTAGAAAATAAATAAGCCATGAGGATGTAATGTGCAGCATAAGGAACACGATCAGTAAATTATAACAACTTTTTATGGGGATAGATGGTTACGAGACTTACAGTGTTCATTTCATAATGCATGCGAATCTCAAATCACTATGTAGTCACCTAAAACTAACATAAAATTGTATGACAACTATGTTCCAATTAAAAAAAAAAGAACGCAATGAACAGCTGACTTCACTGAAAATAAATCCCTCAAAACTTTCTAAACATACAGGGAATCCAATATTTATATTAAATGTGGGGACTGACAAGTGAAATCAGTGGTCCTTTTATGTGGCAGCATTTTAATTCTGTAATAACTAAAAGTGAGCTGGTGCTAGGGGGTTATTCTTGGGCTCTAGGTTCAATGTCATTTCATCAAGACAACAATGGCCTTCATTATCTCTATCTTGGTAAGATGGTAGGTTAATAATTAACAAGCAGGAATAAAAGTTACAGAGGTTCTTGGGAAACCATAAAAGTCTATGGAGCCTGTAATTCTGGATATAAGAAACTTCTTTGAACTGGTCTTCTTGAGACAAATAGAAAAAAATATTATGGCTTGCTTATAAAGTTTTTAAAAATAAATTGCTTTGTCAAATGGCTCACAAAATTGATCTTCTTTATGTAAAAAAGTGACCCTGGGTTAAGGTGTTTCTACTTCTGTGTCCCTGAAAACCTTATAAAGATAAAATGTCAGCTGTATGTCCAGGCAACATTGCTTTTGCTAAAAATTACCCATGATGGAGAGTCTTCACCTGACCGTGGAAGACTGTGAATGAATTATAAATACCTATAGAGACTTTAATTTTCCTCAAGTGAGGTTACTCTTGTGACTGGATGTGATTTTTTTGGGGAATCATTAGGGCGCACACATGCAAATGTTACAAAATTGTTCCCTATTTGGAACATGGGATTTCTAAGCTAGTAGGTTTTGTTTTCATTGATGTGACTTGCCCTCTTTCACCTGTGCTTTTACAAGGCAGGAGGCAAAGAAAATAGCTCCTGGAAAATGGGTTTAGTCCTGAAAACAACTGAAGAAATCACCCTGATTTCCATTACTATTATGTTGTGCTTCTACCCATGGGCCCTCCAGAGTGAAGCTTCTGCCCACAGTGGTCCATTAGGATCTTCCAAGTTTGTCTAGTTAAGCCTATGGCCACCCAGAGTGAATCTTAACTGAGAAGTATTAGCAGTGAGCTGGCTTTTTAGACACCAGACCAACTTTGGCTAAGACAAGATGTAATTAGGAAAAACTAGATTGAAACTCTGTAAGACACTGATGTCAGGGTTAGGAGTTAATCCATCTACATTTGATGGTAAAATTCTGCACCATGTGACAATGAATATATCTTTCCATTTTGGGTACTGAAGAAAGACGGGAGTGAGGCAAATTTATACTGAGGAGAAATACTGCCCACTGCCCCCAGCAACCCTGATACTGACTTGACAAGTTGCAGCTTGGCTGGCAGGTGTGATTCTGCTACTGACTTGATACATATGGGCCAATGCCATTTGTGGAGATTACAGTAGAGACATATCAAACCATGACTGATGCCTCAATGAGGGCCAAAAGTGGACAATCAAACCTGTAGACCCCTTGTCTGTGACTGTGACTGCAGTTAATTCAAGGGGTCAGTGCTATCATGTTGGCTGTGATTGCATGCAGACTCCATTCTGTACTGGGAAGTGCCTTTTAAGCCCCTCAGTGCTGGAGTAAGAAGAAGCAGGAAAAGCGCAGTGTGCAGAATCACAATGCCAGGAAGGCTACACAGCAGCCGGACATCCAAAGGGCTTTCAGTGGCTTTGATGGCAACTTGCCAAAATTCTGGTACTGCAAAGATGCACCTGTGTGAAACATCTCAATCCCCATGTGAAGGGCATGCCCCAGCTGTGTCCCGAGCAATGTCTTGAGGATGGCCATGACAGTAATGTGGAGGCATTTCTGCAGCTGTGTGGAGACTTGTACCGCTAAATTCAGGAGTGCCAATGCTGCACGTGCAGAGTAATTTCTAATCCCGAGTTAACACACTTACTTATTCCTGTAACCAGCACAAAGGTTGGGATTGCAGTTTGAGTTTTAAGTGACAAACCAAAACAATAACAGTTCTTTTTTGATTGGGATACAAGTGTGCCTTCAGATTCGATGAAACATCAGATTTACTGATGATATATTTGAAAGACACACATGGTAAAACAAAATATTTATTGCTCACTTCTTGTGCTCTACACTTTCATTTAATTTTTAACGTAAATTTGCTTTATGAACATCAGGATGTAAAAACATTGTAGGTTCTATAAAATTAATTAGCCTTCCCCCACAAATAGTCCAATTGATTAGGAAACGAAGAGGATACTAATATCCTTTAGATAGTTCAAATCCTGGTGGTCAAATGTGTATTGACTTGCTTTTACTCTGTCAAAGGGATTAGTGCTTGGAAATGGACTTTGAATAAAGGGTCACCAAATCCTTTTCCCCTTTTATATGAAAAAACTGACCTTTGCTCAAGATGCTTCTAGCTCTACTCTCCCGGAAGCCCAGTAAAAATTAAATGTCAGCTCTGTTCCTGGCAAGATTGCTTAACAGCAAAGTCATCCAGGGATTGGCAGATTGCATCTCATCTAAGAGGTCTAGGAGTGAACTGTAAATATCTTGTGGGAAACCAGAGTTTTGGCCTTGCCTGAGTGAACTGACTTTTCTAGCTTGGGATTCCTTGGAATACAGAGTTTCTAAGCTAGGATGACTCCAGTTCCCACTTGTGTGGTCTCATACGCTCATACCTTAGAGGATGCTTAGCCAGGGGCACAGAGAATAGCTCCTGGGCCATTGTATGGACTACTGTGAGGACCTCTGCTGAAGAAACACGTTTGATGCTGCCTGGCTAACATGTTATTTCGTCTCTCCTTATATCTGTCCATACCAAGTATAATAACTTGGTTCTTGTGAATTTGAGTATCTCATGGAACCAAAGATCCCCCCAAGAGTAGAGTTTTATTAAGTATATTAATGAGATAATGACATTGCTGTTCTATTAAAAAAGTCTCTAAGTTTTTATATTTCATAGATAATAAATGGACAACTATTTGATATATAGATAGATAAGCATTGCAGTTAAGTGGGAGTTAAGTAGGAGTAAAATGCCAGGATGTCTGAGCTATATTTTCAAATATTGAAAGAAACTTTAAAAAAAATGTTTGGAGTTTCATTACACAGTTATCTTTTTAATGTAAATTTGATTTATTTTCAAGATAAAAATTATATTTATTTTTAAGGTAGTAAATTTTATAATATTAATTTTAAATGAAGGTGGGTGGGTTTTTATTTTTATTTTTGAAAAATTCATATGGAGAGAAAAACTAGCCCGTATGGTCTGGAAAAAAAAAAAATAGGTCATATATTATAACACTGGCCTAATTCTTTAAAAGCTGATATTAGTTGGAAAAGGAGGACTTAGGCTTGTGTGTATAGACTTTCATGAGCCCAAACTTACTAACATGACTAGCTAGTAAAAGTGGTAGCAAATAATTCGTATTGAAAAGCCCAGAACTCAGGAGGTTGAACTACTAAAATGCACACACACCATTATACTACCCAGGATCAGATTGTGTATATCATTGATGTGAAATATATTTGGTAAAAAACTGAGTATAAAATAAATTTGTTCTTCAAAAATCATAGTGTAAAAATATCACATAAAGATGAAATCTAGTTACATGTTTTTCATGAATGTTCTCTCCATTTAGGTAGTCGTTAATAGATAAAGTTTCCAAAATGAGATATCCCACTCCTCAAAGGCTGCATATAAGTTGAATATTTGGTTCTTTAAAAATAATGTTAAAAATTATTCAAATGTATTTCTTATTTCACAAAATGTCCAAAACTTTCTTGAACTTCTTTGAAGAAAGCCTTATTTCAGTAATGTCAAACAAAATCCTTTCAGGATAATCTAAACTAGCAATTGTTCACAATAGGTTGCTTTTAAAAATTATGCATTTAAAAATTTTCCTATAATAATGATGACTTCATATATATATGTGTGTGTGTGTGTATATATATATATATCTCATGCAAAATTTTAGTCTACACAAAGAAAAAATAATCAAATAAATAAATTAGATGCCTAATTACATTTATTTTGAAATTAAAATGTCTCTGAATCACTACCTCCATAGGAAATTAAATTTAGAAATCTGATTTTAGGCATCTCTTATTAACTTAAACTTTGCTTTAATCAACATGCATGAAGTTGTTTTTAAAGTGATTTTTTGAAAAGATATCAGATAAATCCTAAACTAACCCTAACTTTAATGCATTTATTTCCATCTTTTATAGTCAGGTGAATTAGACTGGCAATGATGTGAGCATGAAACTGGATCATAATTACATCCATTTCGCATTTTTTTTTAATTTTAGTTTTTAGGGCAGCCTAATATTTTTGAGTAGCTAATGATAGACTGCAGAGGGACTGAGATAGACTTAAATGCCACAGCAGGTGAACAACACACAATCTTTGGGAAATATAATAAACAGTTTTCACCTCTGCCCCGATGTGTTTATCATGTCTCTGAAACTCACCCTTTAAAGCACAGACACTATGAAAGTAGAAGAAAAGTGGCAAAGAATTGTTGAATTAAAAAAAAAAAAAGACAACTATAGAACAAAGAAATGCTGTTATAGTGTGATTCTGCGATGGGAAAACAGGTATCCTCTCTTAGCTATTACCCCAACCAGCCATGCCATTTCCTTTACCTTACTGGGCAGTAGATGCTATCTGGTTTCTGCTTGGATCCTTCTAATGGACTATAGTTTCAGTAACTGTTGGACACTCCATTCTAATATTTGTCATTTTAGACCTGTGGACTTTTCTTTCTTGCATAGAATTCAGAATCCACCTTCCCGTAACTTCGACCCATTGATCCTACCCCTCCTCTTCCAATAATCAAGTCTAATTCTGTTATTTATGTCAGCTCTTGTCATTAAAGACCATATCATGATGATTTCTGCCATTTCACTTTAAAAAATCAGTGTCCTTGCAAATGGAGACATAAGGAAAGTAAACTTATATTAATTATGTTTCCTTTCCAGAAGGATGTTCGTAGATCCTAGAGAGAGAAATATTTATATATATGTATATACATAAATTATATAATATTTTATGCAATATTAATACAAAGTGGGATTCCTCTTTGTTTGTTTTTGTAACTGAGAGAAATAGAGTTCTGATTCAGAAGCAGAATGATTAAACTTGATCATCTTTGTACATTAATCATGTCTAGTTCCCCTCTACTGCCTTGGGGTTGAAGCAGACCTTTGCTGGTGTCCAGGAGATATTCAAATGTGCTTTGAACCCAAAGCTAGCAGTACCAATACTCTTGTGTTCTTGTTCCAAGTATTTCTAAATGTTTGCTCCCAGGGTTTAGAAGTTGAGAACATGGACTCGTGTTCTCAAAGCTTAAAGATTATTTTGTAGTAGAACAACAATGTTTCTAAGACAAGAAAAAAACTGCAGTTCATCGGTGATAACTATTTGGAGACCCAATGTTATGCTCAGAAAACTGCACTGAAATAAAGAAGTTCTTGATTATTCTAAAAAAAACACATTGTGTTAGTTTTATTCTCAAAATTTTATTAAACAAAATAAATTAAACAAAATAAAATCTTATTAAAGGTTTCTTATTAAAAGTGCAGATTTTTGGAACCCATAGTCAGAGACTCTTTTGAAGCCATCTTTGTAGCAGTTCAAAAATCTTCATTTATGTAATACTCCTACCCCTAAGTGATTCTGACTGACATAATTAACCTGCTGGCTTAAACTTAAGAAATGCTGTTCTAACAAACACAGAAATCTCTTGTAATGCTTATAACTGCTTGATTTTCTCTGAAGCAGTGCAGAGAGGGGATGAAGGTAGGGGGGAGAGTATTTTCATGGCAAATGACAGATATCACTGTTCTTAAAGAGAGTCTTCCTTCCAGGAGAAGTGCAAACATTATCTTATCACTTATATTTTGAGATCAATTATGAAATTGCCTCGGATGAAAGTTAATAAGAATAATTACTTCTTATATAAACATTTTCTGGCACCCCACTCAATGGTAATTTATTTTTGACTCACGCTGCACCATTCCATTCTCTTCACCTTTGTAACCTCCGGCAGGTAGTTAAAACCTATAATTACATCTCTAGCAGTAAAGAACATTCAAATTCATTCCACTCCTTACCACATTCTAAATGTGATCTCTTTGGTTTCCCATGGTTGCTTGGTTACACTTCCTGTTTGTCCAAATGAATTCTGATTAAAGCAGTGCAATGTGAGCATGCTCAGATATCTGTAAAGAAAGACCTTTAACCATAGGGATGGATATCCTACCCCTCAAGTTATTTTCAAAACTAGAAGTTGAAATGAACTTCTGTGTATTTTTCAGTCTCATCAAGTATCAGAAATAGAGATTCCTATTCTGTGAGTCTAGAAATATCTTGATGGCAGTCACTTTGTACTCCATCTCCCTCCCATTTTTTCATGTCTCCTTCATTCCCCTCTTTCCTTCCCTCTTCTCTCCTTCTTGCCTATCCCCTTCACCTCTGGCATAATTGCTAGTAGCAACAGCAGTGGCTATGAGAACCTGGACATGTTAATTCATATGTGCACCTGTTTTCTCATATTAAACTCAAGATAATAAGACCAACTTCATACTATTACTGTGAGGTCTAAATGAGCAATGTACACCCAGTGCTTAGAACTGTGCCTGCAACATAACAAGCATGCAATCGATATTGCAATTATGATTACTTTCATTATCACAACAACACCTACTACTCCTATCCTACACTTCCCCTATGGATGGAGAACATGCAACATGTGTGCCAGGTGTGCACAAGTAACTGCTTTCTACATTATCTTATTTAATCATAAGAATTCTGTGATGTATATATACATTTGATTTTTTGATTGAAGTATAGTCAGTTTACAATGTTATGTCAATTTCTGTTGTATAGCATGATGTTTCAGTCACACATGCACAAACATATATTCATTTTCATATTCTTTTTCATTAGAGGTTACTACGAAATATTGAATACAGTTCCCTGTGCCATACAAAAAAAAACTTGTTGTTTATCTATTTTATATAAAGTAATTAGTATTTGCAAATCTTGAACTCCCAATTTATCCCTTCCCACCCCTTCTCCCCCCTGGTAACCGTAAGTTTGTTTTCTATGTCTGTGAGTCTGTTTTGAATAAATTTGAATAAATTTTGTAAATTTATTTTAGTGGGTAAATGAAAACTGAAACCCAAGAAATTAAGTAATTTTGTGTTCTCATGCAGTGACCCAACTAAGCTGGTACAGCCCCTGTGCCTCTCAGAACCGGTGGAAAATGAGGGCATTGCTGAACTGATGAAGCTGCGTAAGAACCTACCAGTCATAGGTGGATTCTCTCCAACTCATGGCAACAGCTCCATGGTGAGCCCACCCCACTCCCATGTTTGTAGGGACCGAGAAGCTGCTTGGAAAGAGAAGTAGGAAAGCAGGAGTCTGGAGGATATGAACCCTTTGGGTAGGTGGAAATCTCAGAGATCTCTGTCTTTGTTCAGAGGATAGACTGGTATCTTGTTAACAAGATGAGTATGCTAACCATCAATAGGCTTGTGATTAATTCTGCAGCTGCAACTGGGGACTTGGAAACCCACATATAAGCTATCATTGCTAAGGGATTCCCATTACCTTTGGCTTCAGGGCATCTACCTTCTAACATTTTGCCAATAGGCTCTAAGCATAAATGAGTAAAAAGAACCAGACTAAAAGAAGACTAAATAGTATATGCCTTCTTTTCCCTCTCCTCTTGCCACAAAACCAGTATACTGATCCTCACTTAATGAAACCTTTGTTCACAGAACAATGGAGGCTTTTGAAGTGAGGAGGGCACTCAGAGGGTCATGCTAAACTTTGCTATGAGGTCCAGTTTTGCTAGCTAAGCCAATGATCACAACTAATAAGTGGCGGAATTGAGACTTGAATCCAGATCAATTTGATTTTTAATTCCTTCACTCTTCTGTTACTTAATATTTTTTGTTTATTTTGGTTGTGTCCAAAACACACCGCCTCATACCACATTCACATACACTGTGCCTCTGCAGCACTGTATTCCTTCCCTCATCTCAAATTTCAGGGATGATTTACTATTCTTCACCCACCTAGAAAGGGTGCTAAAGGAGAATGGAAAATGGATGATTATTCTGTTATCTAGTGTAGTGTAATAAACTGCTCCAAAGCTTAATGGATTAAAACAACAACCATTTTATTTCATCTAAAAATTTCAAGAATTCATACAGGACTCAGAAAGGTGATTATTTCACTTTTCATGGCATCAACCAGCATCACTCAAGGGCTGGTAGCAGAATGGTCAAGACAGTCAAAGATTACTTCACTCATACACCTATTACTTTGGTGAAGATCACTGCAAATCTTGATCGTCTGGGTTCTTCTTATGTAATCTCAGGGCCTCTATACAAAGTTTCTTTAGCATAAGGTCTCAGTACTCCCAAAACCATGTTTTAAAAGGCCTGGATAGAAGCCACAAAGTTTCTCATGACCTAGCCTAGAATGTCCCAGAGTGTCATCTCTGTAGTGTTATACTGGTAGAGCAAGTTACAAGTCCAGCTCAGATTTAAGGGCAGTGGTACTAGACACCACATGTCAATAGAAAAATTAGGGGGAAAAAAAGCATCCATCTTTAATTTATATGGCCACAAAGTATTTACATTCCCACCACATGCAAAACATACACTCCTTTTAAGGCCCCCCAAATTCTTATGCCATTATAATATCAGCTCAGGCTCAAGGTCTAGGATATGATTATCTAACAACTAAGGTCCACTTCTGGACGAAGCTCCTTAAATGCAACTCCTTGGCTGTGGTATCAATGGACCTGTAGACTTATGATGTGAAGAGACATGTTATTTGCCCTTTACATACCCAACATAGAGTGGTAAGGGAAGCATAGGATAATTGCAAGCTTGCAGTACATAATCTTGTTCCCAAAAGGTGAAATGGAAAGAGCATAGAAGCCCTGGCACAACAATTCCCTCACTGTCCTTCTAGTCCATCAACAGCCTCTTCCAGGCCCTCTGGTTCTATTTATTGCTGCGTGGTTCCAAAGCCATTGACACATGGCTGAAGTTGGCACAGTATTACCTCGATCTTCTTTACCCCAGATTCAAGAGAAGGAGAATGAAGCTGTGGCTCTCAATGGTTAGAGTACCAAAGAATTTTTAGCCTCCATTAATCTACTACAATATTATATTCAGTCTATATAAAAATACATACATAGGCATTAGATTTTGGATATCTAATATCTCCCTCTTCTTTCCTTCAGGGGATATTTTCTTAAATTCTCTATGGTTATTATTACTGTTATTCTTATTTTATTATTTATATCACAATACTCCCAGAAAAGGCCTTTAGACCACAGTTTCAGGACCTTTATTTAAAATTCTTTTTTCTTAATTTACAAGTGAGAGGCTAATTTCTATTTTTGTTTCAGTTACTTGCCTCCAGCTCAAATTTTATTGACTTTTCAGAAATATATTCAGTTTCACTCAATAGACATATGTATGTGGCATGATGTTAGGAATGTGTGAGTGTGTGTGTGTGTGTGTGTGTGTGTGTGTATGTGTGTTTTCATGGGCAATTTAACAAACTTCCTTGTAATGGGCTAGGTTCTGGGATATTAGACATGAATAAAACCAAATCTAGCTATTGAGCAGCTTATGGTTTGTTGAGGATAATCCACAGTATAAACATAAAATTTTAGAAGAATGGATTAAGGGGTTTAATTGAAGTATTCATAGAGACTGGCTACTTCTATTCCTGTTTCAAATCTTAGCTTGGTATCACAATGCCAAAAATAATATGTTTTGAGTGGAGTAAGATTATTTGTAGCCCACAAACCACAAAATTAATGCAAAACAAGAAAAAAGAAAAGCTGATGATAAGGACTTCAGTTTCAAGTGTTACTGACTCCCCAGTCATGTCTGGACCAGAATCGAAATCACAAAGAACCAGCTCTAAACTGAACTCTGATGGTGTAAATGCACAGTTCATCTATCAAACAGGGAAACACATGGATTCTGTGCAGTACACCTTAATAGAAATAAATTTATACCCACTTTAAAGGCCCTAAAAATCATGAATTGATTAAGAAAGATAAAAGTAGAGTTTTACTTAAATTCTAAGATATATATCGTAAATATATAGTGTATAAAAACTTGTAATACCAATAAAATATAGTCATAGTAATAATAGCAATTACTTCAATAAAAACAAGCTAACATTCACTGAGAATTCCCTTGCTCCAGGCACTGTTCTGTGTTTTTTCATGAGAGTGACCTTTTAATTATAATCCTAACTGGGACATTCTTGAAAGTGAAAGGGCGTACAGTTTATTATTACTCTAAGGCTGTCTCATGCAAAGTGGGCTATATGACAGCCTAATGATACGCATTGCCTGATAGTCTTCGTACAACCCTGATATAGGAAATACACTCACTGCTGTACGACAGATGCTCCATTACTTGCAAAAGGTCCTACAGGGTCCGTGGTGCTGCCAGAGCAGTCTATCTGACTCTAGACTTGCAGCTAACTAACCACCCCATTAACCAGATTCTGTAGGAGAAGGGTGTTTGTTCTCCTCTTTTTGCATATTTAACTGATTCTGTCACATCCATAGACAAACTGTCCCTCTATTTGTTTTCCAGATTGAAACAGCAGAGCTGAAAAGCACACAGTGGCTATGTCTCACCTCCACCACTATATTTTCTTAAACATCTTGGGCTCCAACACTAACCTGCTTTACGCTGTGAATCTGATTAGGTTTCTTTTAAACAAGCAAATAAAACCGATATTGAACCTTGATGTTAGCTGTATTGAAGTGGGACCAGACGTTCAAGGATCATGGCACCATCTATTAATCACCACTGGCTCCCATGTGCCTACTGCACTCAGATTCCCCTCCAGTCATATTAAAATGTGATTTTGCATTTAAATGCCATTCTGTTAGCCTCCTTTAATTGCTATAATCACATAAAATTGTGTTTTTGCATTATCAAGGCTTTCAGTTCATAGATTCTACTTGACTTTTTTCCCCTTCAAAGACTTTTTAAAAGTTTGTCTTAAAAATTTTATATTTTATTATATATTTTTAAAATTTACTTCTATCAAGAGGCAAATTCTCACATATTGAAAACGTAAGAGTAAATATCATTTAAAAAAGGAATTATGTTCAATTGAATTTATGTTATTTTTGGAGAGATGTTAAAAATAGCTCTGGAATAGACTTAGGTTTTAATCCATTTTATGAACAGGGTATAGATGTGTGTTCAAATTCCAACTCTACTACTTCTTAGTTGTAGGACCTCGAGAAGGTAATTTAAAACAGATCTCTGGACTGCCTTTTTCTCATCAATATAAAGTGGATAACATTAGAAATCTATTTGGCAGGATTGCTGTAAAAACTAAATGACTAAGAAAATATTTGCAAAAGACATATCTGTTAAAGAATTGTTAGTCAAAATATATAAATGACTTAGAAATCAACAGTAAGAAAACAAACAACTCAACTGAAAACATGGGCCAAAGATCTTAACAGATACCTCAACAAAGAAGATAACCAGATGGCAAACACGTCTATGGAAAGATGCTGCACATCATACGTTATTAGGGGAATGAAAATTGAAATAACAACTCTATACCACCACACATCTAGTAGAATGACAAAAATTCAGAACAGTGACATCACTAAATGCTGGCAAGGCTGTGGAGCAACAGTACTTCTCATTCATTGCTAGTGGGAATGTAAAGTGAGTGGTACAGGTACTTTGGAAGACAGTCTGGTAGTTTCTTACAAAACTAAACATACTTTTCCTGTATGATCCAGCAATTGTGTTCGTTGATGTTTACCCAAAGGAGCTGAAAAATTGTATTCAAACAAAAACCTGCACACAAATGTTTATAGCAGCTTTTCCATAACTGCCAAAACTTGGAAGCAAGCAAGATGTTCTTCAGTAGGAGAGTGGATAAATAGTGATATATATATTATATATAATGTATATAAAAACAGAACATTATTCAGCAGTAAAAAAATGAGTGATCAAGGTATGAAAAGACATGGAGGGACCTTATACACGTTACTAAGTGAAAGAAGCCATCCTGAATAGGCTACATACTGTATGATTCCAACTCTATGACATTCTGAAAAAGGTGGAACAATGAAGATGGAACAAAAAAAAATCAGAGTTTGTCAGAGGTTAGTAGGGAGGGAGGGATAAAAAGGCAGAACACAGAGGAATCTTAGCTCAGTGAAACTATTCTCTGTGATACTATAATGATGGATACATGTCTTTATGCATTTATCAAAACCCACAGAATAGTATCAAAACCCATGAGTGAATGGTACTATGGACTTTGGAGAATATTGACATGACAGTGTAGGTTCATCAATTGCAGCAAATGTACCACCCCAGGGGATGTTAACAAGGAGGCTGTGCATGTGTAGGGGTAGGAAGTATGTGGTAAATCTCTGTACTTTCCACTCAATTTTGCTGTGAATCTAAAATCGCTCTAAAAAATAAAATCTATTAGAAAAATTAAATAAGAGTTCAATTTTTATTTTTAAAATTATTTTTCACCTTTATTAAGGTATAATGGATAAATACAACTGTAAGATATGTAGGGTGTACAATGTGATGAGTCGATCTACCTGTTGTGAAAGGATCCCTTCCTTTCACAGGAATTGATTTAACTAACACATTCATCACAGAGGCAGGTGCCAGCCCCAGCAGGGGACTGTGGTTCTCAGTACATATCTCAGCTGGCCAAAGTAGCCTCCTGCAATTTCCCCCTGAGGAAACTGAGTAGGAGGGAAGTGCCTGGAAGTTAACATCCCCCAGGCATCAGCCCACAGTCACTGAGAAAAGGTAAATAGCTCATTTCTTGGGAGGGATACCTCTGAGGGTATCCCTGAGGGGCATTCCATAAGACCTAACAGAGGTCAGTAATAGGAAGGAGCCCCAATTGTCCATAAGGGTTACCTGCTCATTACCGTACGTACTCCATATTGCCTTCCTTCTCTTGCCTGTCTAACTTCCCCACTCTCCTGCTGATTCTTCAGGGATGATTTATCAAATCAATGGCTTGCACTCAATCTGTATCTCAGCTTCTACTTCTTCAGGAGCTCAACCTAAGACAATGCAATAAGTACTTAAGCAAACAATGAGTCATTCAGACCATGCCTCATGGGAAGTCAGTAAAGGAATCTTTCAGCAATCTAACCAACAATAAGCACAACAATGCTAGTTTTTAGGTAGCACTGTGCTAAGTACTTTCATGCATTATCTCATTTAATCACCTCAACAAGCTTTGTGGGACTGATAAACTATTCATTCCCATTTTACAAACAAGAAAGCAAAGTGCAAAGAGATGTTAGTAAAACTGCCAATATTATACAGCTACTATGTGTTAGAGTCAGGACTTAAACTCGGTTTATTTTAAAATCCATGGTATACTTATCCCACACTTTTTCCCATGACAGCTCCTACTGTCATCCTCTATAACTAGTTCTGTACACACTAACCAATCTATCAGTCAGATACATGATCACAGTAGGAATCAGAATCAAGGTTATCCTTTCTTATACAGCCTCTCTACTTTCAATGTTAATCCATCCCATATATGATTCATCATGACGATGCAAGAAGGGCTTCTAATAGAATCTCATTTTCATTCTTCACAATTCTAGGTAATCATATTTCACAAGCCTTGGCCTCTCTTTACATATTGCGAGATGGCTAAGTAAATAACTATAGTGCTGGCATGTACATGTAAGAAAATTTAAATTGAATAACCAAGAATGGTTAAGGTAGTCTTTTATTCAGTACATGTTCTGACACAGGACACAAATATAACCAGATGAAGGGATAGTCTACATTGTTTGTTTTCTTTAAATTTCATGCTGTTGTTGTAAACACTAAGAATTAAGAAGTGATGAACAACTAGTAAAAATCATCTACTTATCATGAGAATAGATGAAATATAGTAAATTATTTTTCATTATATCTATATATTTATATTTTAGGGCACCAAATATTTCATCATTTATTATTATCAAAACATCATAGATGGTTTGCTATATTTATTTTAAACAAAGCCTTTTGAACAGAGATCACACTAAAACCAGCTTTAACAAAATTATAAAGCTAGATATTTCTATTTATTTCTTATCATGAGACATGGGGCTCATCAGATCCCTAAGACATTCTGGAAGAGTTTACACATCTGAAAGTCAAATAGACACAGAAAAAAAAAAATTCTTCTGGAAAGAACAGACAAATAGAAAGACTGGCAATCTTTAGAAAGAGAAAAGTAAAGGCACAGAGAAGTTATATGACCTCCTCAAGGTCACAAAGGGAATTAGTGACAGAGCCAGGAACGATGGCCAAATCTTTTGGACTCATTGTCCAATGCTCATTCCACCATACTTTACTCTCTCCATGGTGTGCAATTTACTTCTTAGCTCAAGTCACTCCGATGTGCTCTTTGGCAAAGTGGACTGTTCAAGGAAGTGGGAGACTTTCTTCCTCTCAAAGTCTTCCCTGCATTTGGCCCAGCAGGGGGGGCTGCCTTCCTTGTCACCTTGCCACTGCCTCCCCACAGAGATTTTCCACTGGGTGGGGCTCTGAGTGCCCAGAGAGCATGTTAATCCTTAACTTACACAGTTTTTTGGTATAGAACATCTGTGGATTCCAAGAGTGAGCAGATGGTGCTGAGCTGTGCCAGACTCAGCACTTCTCTCCTCCAAACTACATTCCTCTCTTAGAATCCACAAACCATGGCAGGAGGGACCCTGTGCTTCTGCAAAGCAAGAGGGCAGAACTATGGGCAATGATATGCTCGAAAAAAGATATCTTACTTAGTTCCTCTCATTTCTAGTATTAATTTACACTAAACGTGTGCCATCTTCAATTTCCTGAAGTCACCAAGCTGTGGGAGCATATGGCCAATGGAAGAAAGACTCATTTTATTGGAGAAGTCACTTTTCCCCATAGGTATTCTTTTAATTATATTCTCAGGATACACCTGTTGGAAACTTCTAGGTCCATGTACTAGAGAATGACTGCTAGCAGGATACCTTTAAAATATGCTTGTAACTATTTCATGTTACTAAATCTCAGTTTGGATAAGATAAAATCTCAATCCAATATTTGTTACAAAATAAAAATATTTTTCTTACTTTAGACAAAATAAAAGTCAGAAATTTGAGAAATATTATAAAATGTCCTACATGTGTATGGGGGGAGTTAAAAATCATTTTATTTTCCATTTTAAGAAAGCTGTTATTTCCTTTCTGGTTGAATTAAAATCAAAATAAAACACTAAATTAAATATTCACATTTTATCACTAACATTGACCTTCAAAATCAGAATGAAAATGCAAGACTCACTGTCTTTTAGCAAAGAAAAATCATGAGAGAAATTTAGGAAATTTTATTTGAAAAGCTAAAATCCAAATGTAGAAGCTAGGAAATCACAGCTCTTCATTACTGGGCCCAAGTAAACCATCTTCATCCTATCCACTCAATGTTTATTGAATGCTCATTACAAACCAGGCTGAGTTGGAGAAACTCAGTTTTTCACCTGTGAATCTTTCTCTGTGGGTCTCTTTTACTCCTCACACATAATAACTACACTTACAACATTTCACCTCTGATACTTCAAGTCACCAAAAGTGTGGGGTTTTTCCCTCACACCTAGCAATTCTCCAAGATACCAGCTGGGGGTCCTACAACATAACTTAATTATGACACCATCTACCTGAAGATAGCATCAGAATCCCACAAGTTAAGGGCTCAGTCCCATAGGACTGCCTCCCCGGCCCACCACAATCACACCCGCCCCACTTCAGATGCCAATTACAAGTCCGGAAAGTCACCTGTGCTTCTGACCAACTATCTACAGATTGGAGGTTCAAATGACCCCCTCCTTGGGTTTGATTAGTTTTATAGAACAGCTCACAGAACTCAGGGAGACAGTTTACTTACATTTACCAGTGATGATATCAATTTCTAAGTCCGAGATGGAGCCACTCCAGCCCAGGGTAACTTGCATGTCGTGGCAAATTCTGTTGGACCAGAAACACAGCATATCCAGTCAGCCAACCTCCAAACACCAGGCCAACTCTGGACCTTCTCACCCCAAACAAGGTTGACTGTGTGGCCACAGCCAATCAGGTATTTTCTATTTGTCTATTCCTTGTTTTTTTATTCTTTATGCTATAAAAGCCTCCTGTCTTCTGCCTCATTTTTGTAGTTCTCTAAAAGGAGACTGTCCCCTTAATAAAATGTTAAATAAAGTTTGTTTATATCACCTAAACTGTCTTCTTTAATTAATTTTAACATTGGTTTACTATAAAAGAATATGATAAAGAATACAGATAAAAATCCAGATGGAAGAGATGCGTTAGGCAAGGTATGTGGGAAGGGGTGTGGATCTTCCATGCCCTCTCCCAGCACCTCTAAGAATTCACCAATTCACAGACCCAAAAGTTCTTTGAACCCAGTCCTTTCTGGGTTTTGATGGAGGTTTCACTACATAGGTATGATTAATTAAATCTTTGGCTATTTGTGATTGATTCAACCTCTAGCACCTCTCCCCTGCCAAGAGGTCAGTGAGAGGTGGGGCTGAAAATTCCAACCTTCTATCTAATCAAATAGTTGGCTCTACTGGCAATCAGCCCAAAAGTCACCTCATTAACCAACAAAAGATAGCTTTATCCTCTCATCACTTAGAAAAATTTACAAAGGTTTTAGGAGCTCTGTGTCAGGGAGAGGTCAAAAACGAGAAAAGTAAGAAGGGAAGTGCCAAGATGGCAAAGTAGCGAGACTCACAGCTCATACTCTCCCACAAATACACCAAGAATTATATCTACAAACCCACTGAATCGACAGAGTATCTACTGAACTCTGGCAGAGAGTCTCTCACTTTGAAATACAAGAGGATTCTCACAAAATCCGGTAAGAAAAAAAAAATGAAAAAAGAAAAAAATCGGTGCAGGACTGGTCTTGCAGGGAGGGAGCAGAAGAAGAAAGGTACCCTTATGCTGGGACACCCCCTCTCCAGCCTGGAGATCAGTGGGGACAGGAGCAGAGCATCCAAGGCTCAGAAGAGAAAGTGGCAGCCACTTAGCAGACAGAACTAAAGAAAACAGATCCCCAGCCCTAGATGCCAGCTGGCAGGGACAAGCAGGGATTGGCTGCTAGAGATTGGTGAGGAGCCCGGGCAGAGGGCTGGGGCCCACTGCACAGAGGCATCCTCAGGGGACTAGAGGGCAGTGTGAGCTCTGGCTGGGGGAAAAGCCTGAGACCCCCATAAAAAAGCATCAGTGCTGGTGTGAGCCGGGGTGAGGGGCACAATGCAGCCATGCCACAGCCACTTTCTCTGCTTGGTTCCATTGTTGGTGTGTTCTCTTGAGAAGAGAGGTGGGGCTTTGTCATAGCCATCACTGCTGTGTAGAGGCCAGGCTGAAAGCTGAATCCATACCTTGCAACTTCACAGACTGGACTGAAATTTGTTTACATCCCCAGAGAGGGTGGATTTGCTCTCTGTGGGCCCTTTGTGGACTGGTGCCTATGTGATGAACAGGCAGTGAGCAGAGTTCTGACACATGATGGGGGCGAGTACAGGTATTTACAACATGCCAGTGTACCATACCATATACAGAGGTGGGGCTGGGGTCTGTGCTGAACTTGTGGTGCACATAGATTCAGGTGTGTGACAGCACGCTTGCTATGGCGGGTCTTAGCACCTGACATTGGCAGATCTGCACTGGTGGTTCCTGGGGCTCAGAACCTGGGGGACACCAGAGTGGGTGGCTAACATTCCTGCAGCTAAGGCAGGGACAAAGGCAGCATCAACAAAGAGTACTTGGTAAGCCCACATAGCAAGTGACAGACAACACAACAGAGGGCACTTCCCAGTAGACATCTCTTGCCTACTCTTCTTTCCACCTGAAGCGCTACAACCCTGCCTACTACACACCACAGCTCAGAAACAGGTCTAAAAGCCTCTATTCCAGCAACAGGAGAGCAGTCCCAGCTCCTGTCAAGGCTGTGACAACCACAGAACTAAAAAGGAGGCTCCACTCAACAACAACAATCAAGGCAGTCTCTGGTTACCACAACACCAACCACACCCCCAATCAAAGAGATAACAGCCAACACACATGGAAGAACGATGTGGCAACCATTCATCTAAGAACAGCCTTCACAACAAAACTATTAGATGTACACAGTCTACACAGGAACATTCTCACTTGAAATAAAAACAAACATAAAAGAAAACAGTCCTTCAAGACTACAGTAGATAACTGATACTCCTAAATTCATAGAATCAGAAAATATAAGTAAAATTAAGAATCAGAGGAACCACTCCCAATTAAAACAACAAGAGAAGTCCCCTGAAAGAACAAATAATGAAATAGACCTCGACAGTCTACTAGATCATGACTTCAAAAAGGGGGTGATAAAAGCACTAAAGGAAATAAGAGAGAATATGAATAGAGACAGAGAATACTATGAAAAGGAAATAGAAATTATAAAGAGAAGCCAATGAAAAACAGAAAACTCAATTGCTGAGATAAGAGCTGAGCTAGAGGCAGTCAAAAGTAGACTATATAATGCAGAAAAATGAGTAAGTGACTTACAAGACAGAATAACAGAAATCATTCAATCAGAACAGCATACAGAAAAACAAGTAAAAAACAATGAAAGCAATATAAGGGACCTATGGGACAATATAAAGAGTGCCAACCTACACAAAATAGGGGTCCCAGAAGGAGAAGAAAGTTAAAAGGGGATTGAAAAGGTACTTGAAGAAATCATGACTGAAAACTTTCCAAACCTAAAGAAGGAAACAGGTATCGAAGTACAGGAAGCACAGAGGGTCCCAAACAAGAAGAACCCAAACAGACCTACACCAAGACATTATAATTAAGACAGCCAAAGTAAAGATAAAAAAATGATTCTAAAGGTGGCAAGAGAAAAACAAAGAGTTAGTTACAAGGGAACCCTCATAAGGCTTTCAGCTGATTTCTCTACAAAAACACTGCTGGCCAGAGGGAGTGGCAAGATTCAAAGACCTGAATGAGAAAAAGCTGCCATCTAGGATACTCTATTCAGCAAGACTATCCTTTAGAGTACAAGGAGAGATAAAGAATTTCACAGACAAGCAAAAACTAAGAGAATTCAGCAATACTAAACCTATGCTAAAACAAATATTGAAAGGTCTACTCTAAATAGAAAAGAAATAGAAGAGTTTGGCAAGGTAGCAGGATACAAGATTAACATACAGAAATCGCTGTCATTTCTTTACACTAACAATGAAATATCAGAAAAGGAAAGAAACAATCCTTTTTAAAATTGCGTCCAAAAAAATAAAATAAAATACTTAGGAATAAATCTGACCAAGTAAGTGAAAGACTTATATACGTGGAGAACTATAAAATATTGACTAAGGAAATTAAAGATGACTTAAAGAAATGGAAAGATAGCCCATGTTTTTGGATTGGAAGAATTAATATTGTTAATGTGGCCATACTAACCAAAGCAATCTACAGATTTAATATGATCCCTATCAAATTACCCAGGACATTTCTCACAGAACTAGAACAAATAATCCTAAAATTTATATGGAATCACAGAAGACCCAGAATTACCAAAGCATTACTGAACAAAAAGAATGAAGCTGGAAGAATAACCCTCCCAGACTTCAGACAATATTCAGAGTAACAGTAATCAAAACAGCATGGTATTGGTACAAAAACAGACATATGGATCAATGGAACAGAATAGAGAGCCCAGAAATAAACCCACAACTATTAGTCAATTAATCTTTGACAAAGGAGGCAAAAACATACAATAGAGTAAAGACAGTTTCTTTAGCAAATGTTGTTGGGAAAATTGGACAGCTGTATGTAAATCAATGAAGTTAGAATACTCCCTCACACCATACACAAAAATATACTCAAAATGGCTTAAAAACTCAAACATAAGACAAGACAGTAAAAAACTCTTAGAAGAAAACATAGGCAAAATACTCTCTGACATAAATCTTAGCAATGTTCTCCTAGGGAAGTCTACCCAACCAATAGAAATAAAAGCAAAAATAAACAAATGGGATCCAATTAAGCTATAAACTTTGCACAGCAAAGGATACCATCAACAAAGCAAAAAGATGACCTATGGAATGAGAGAAAATATTTGCAAAAGATGAGACTGACAAGGTCTTAATTTCCAGAATATATAAAGAGCTCATATAACTCAAGAAAAAAACAAACAACCCAATCCAAAAATGGGCAGAAGCAATTCTTCAATGAAGACATACAAATGGTCAACAGGCACATGAAAAGATGCTCAATATGTCCAATTATTAGAGAAATGCAAATCAAAACTACATTGAGGTATCACCTCACACCAATCAGAATGGCCATCATTCAAAAGTCCACAAACAATAAATGCTGAAGAGGCTGTGGAGAAAAGGGAATCCTCCTATATTGCTGGTGGGAATGTAGTTTTGTGCAGCCATTATGGAAAACAGTATGGAGATTCCTCAAAAGACTAAAAATATAGACCTACCATATGACCCAGCAATCCCACTCCTGGGCATATATCCAGAGGAGATTCAAAATAAAAAAGATACATGCACCCCAGTGTTCATAGCAGTACTATATACAATAGCCAAGACACAGAAACAACCTAAATGTCCATCGACAGAGAAATGGATAAAGAAGCTGTGGTATATTTATACAATGGAATACTACTCAGCCATAAAAAATCATAAAATAGAGCCATTTGCAGCAACATGGATGGACCTGGAAATCAGTATTCTTAGGAAGTAAGCCAGAAAGAGAAACAAAAATACCATGTGATATCACTTATATGTGGAATCTTAAAAAAAAAAAAAAGACAAATGAACTTATTTACAAACAGAAACACACTCAGAGACATTGAAAACAAACTTATAATTACCAGGGTGGGAAGGGAGTGGGAAGGGATAAAATGGGAGTTTGAGATTTGCAGATACTAATATATATAAAGTAGATAAACAACAGGTTTATACTGTATAGCACAAGGAAGTATATTCAGTATCTTGTAACTTTTCATGAAAAGAATATAAAAACAAATATATGCATATTCATGTATGACAAAGCATTATGCTGTACACCAGAAATTGATACAACATTATAAACTGACTATACTTCAATTAAAAAATATATGTATATGCAAAAAAACTCCAGAAAGGTGAGGATGGCAAGACCAATAAATGCATTTTCTACTATGTCATACAAACACTGTTTCAGGTGTGAGAATAAAGAACAAGGCAGCTAAGAATCTTGCCCTCATGGAAACCACAACCTAATATAGAAATAATGGAGATAAATATAAGCCATACAAAATGATATAGAAAGTTTTTCATGAAATTTTGCTGTAAAGGGTATGTAGAAATGTTGCTCCACCACTCTCTGTCCACTGTATTAAACTTGCTGCAGCTGACTAAATTATTTGCCACTTGGTTTCCATGGTTTTGCACATCCTCTGCATATTCTTTATGAAATGTCATTCCCTTCCCCGTACTCAGTGTGCACCTCCAACCCTACTCAAGAGTGAATTGCTAGCAAACTATCTTCTCAAAGATTCAGAAGAAATGGGAGGTGTCAACTTCATTGATTTAATCCACCCCTGAAACATAGTAACTCTTGTCTTCAAGCTTTCATAGCAAACTGCATGGAGATATTCATCATAACAAAGCCCCTTGTCTCTTTAAGATTTGTTGTTCCAACTCTTCACTTAGCCTGTGATTTTCAGAAATGCATGGATTGTGTCCTTTATCTCTTCAGTGACTGATACTAAGCAAATGATATGATCATGTATTCACCAATCACATCTTCCTGCAATTCAAATCAATTAACCTTTTTAAAGATAAACAAATGAATAAAAAATAAATTAAAAAATGAAAAAACGTGGCCATATCCAAACTATAGCAAATAAGAGAAGGTGATGTATCCAAATTTAACTTTGTCAGAATCATTAGTAATTCTGTCTTTTGAATCTATTAGAAAAATGGAGGGGTGAAAGGCAGAGAAAAGAGAGAGAGAAAATTTTTAGAAAGAAGGGAAAACAAAGTATATTTCGTGATATAATTGCAGTTTTCTGGTGAACCTCAAAGCAATCACAGACTTAAATGAGCTATGTCCTAGTTTTCTTATTTTGTTAAATCTGTGCATATACGCCCAGCATGTGAGCTGTTCTGTAGGAATTTTTTAGGGGCTTTTGAAATCTGTATCAACATCACAGACCAGTTTGCCTCACTTGGGCAGTTCTGTTTTAGAGAACCTGAAGGCATACCAGTAGCCAAAGATGTAAGCTGAACTGCCAGCAAGAGCTGACACAGCCTCTGATGGATTGGGAAAGGGGTTGGGGTGTTTGGATTTTTATTCTGTTCTATGTCCACAGATCTGACCTTGTCCTTTGTCCTTTAGCATTTCCATTTGCTTATCTCAGCTTGAATTTAAAACTGTTGGAGGCTAGGAGGAATAGGAGAATATTTTATTTAGATGAAATGTTAGATGGGTAAGTATTTCCAAAATGGTCTCTGGTTTACACGAACATACCAAATCGGGAGATAGAAAGACACATATTTTAAGTGCCGCTTGCATGCTAACTGCTTTACATAACTTCATCTCATCACATCATTATTTTTAAGTGGATATTAGGACTATTTTTCAAAAACACACACACTGAGAATTAGACTCAACCACTCAAAATAGGTGACAGTACTAAGGAAGAGAGACAAGAATTCAAATTCAGGTCTGCCGGGATTGAACCCCATACTCTGCACTAAATCAGGCTGTTGCCACTGCTAAATGTAGTCTCTTAAAAACAAACAAAAATGTTCATTTTCAGGCGCTAGAGGTTAGGTGGGAGATCATGTTATTCCTTTACTTAGAGATCTTCCCCAGGGATACAGACAATTTTGGAAACAGGGGATTTCAATTTGAATTCTAACCTGTACATGAAGTTCTATAAATTATTCTTTCATATCACTATGTATCAAGTCACATTAAAGAAGGTCAAATTCAACTACTTACTTTGAATTTAAGCATCTTCTCAAACTGTTGTTTATTTTTGAGTGTCTGTGTGCATGTGTCTTTGTACTTAAACCTGACCACTAGTGAATTAAAAACTAAACTAAAAAATTTAAACTATAAACTGAATAGTTCTTTTATTAAATGATTAACATAGAAAACTCAATATAAATTTTCTCAAATGAAACCAAAAACCAAAGAAGGACCAACGCCAATTCTTCATTTGCAAAATTTGGGTACATCTGCCTATAAAAAGGTAAATATAAATTCTATTAAACAATGTCATCTAAAAATGCCTTGAGGTCCTCAAAAGAAAGCATCATTGGAATGCACTGTTAAGAGAATAACAATGATATAAAGTGATTTGTCAATAACATAATTAAATCATGTGTAAAGGCAAAGATAACACAGGGGAGTAATTACAATTCTAAACTACTGTAGTTATTTTTGATATGTACTCTCATATCAAAATACATCTTAAAGAAGGCAGACATTTTCTGATATACTCATGACAGGAAACGTAAAAGAAGGAATATCACAAAATAGATTAGAATCCCATTTCTCTCTTCTGTATCCTCATGACACTTAAACAGATTTATTTGTATGTTTTCATAGCTTCCTAAGTGCTAAAATACAGAATTTGCCTTTATTAGTTCACAGGGGATTGTAAAAGATCTTTCTTTTCTATTTTCGTATCTCTACTTTCTACCATACAGTAGATACATACAGCTCAATAAATATGGGTTAATATTTACCTAAATGCATTACAGGACTAGATCTTAATTGAGATAAAACAATACAACTGGTTGGAGATACTTATAGAGAGAAACTGTGAATTACATGCTAATAGGTTTAATAACTTTCAATAATTCCCTACTGTCTGCCAAGTGAAGTCTGTAAAAGGATATCTCATGAATAGAGATGTGTTTTAAGGAAAGAACACTGGTTACAATTTGCAAAATGGATAGCATAAGTGAGGATCTGAGCTCCAGAAGACCACTTAAAACTCTATTAAAATATTTCGTATCAGATGTATTACAGACTCAAATTAGGATAGTGGTGGTAGAATATGCGTGATGAATTCTTGAGTTAGAACTGGGAGGAGTTGGACATTGATTAGATGTAGTAATGCAATAGACAGTGGCTATGTTTTTGGAATCAAATGATCCTGAGGCTGGTAGGCCATTAGAGAAAAATACAGGAGGGAGAAAGGAAAGAATTGCTCTAGGGAGATAAGATTTTTCCACTCTGGATACATATTTGTAATGACTTCTAGGCACTGCATATGTGCCTTGCTGCTGTTATCTTCTTTAAATAAAAGTGATGCAATTTTGACTCATTTCCTTCACAGAAAGTATTGTCAGGTTAGCCTTTAATAATTTCCTTTGCCATTCTAAATTTTTAGTTTAACTATCCATCAGGCTTCCATCATCTGGCTCATAATCATCATAATCTTTTTACTTCAGCCTTACGTAACTTGAGCCATATATATTTTAAAAACCACCTCTTTTGGCACAATGTAGACAAAAATATAGGCTGCACTCCATTAAAGTAAGAAAATCCTTCTCAAGGTATGACATTCTAAGATTGGGAGGATAGACATGATGCTCACGGACTGCCATTGTTACAGTTAATTCATAAACCTGGGTACTATTTAAGGGCAGATGCTCCTGCCAAGCTTCTAGAAATTCTTCACTTTATTCATTTGGAGGGGAGGGGCAGTGCAACACCCTCTAGCAGCCTACTCAAAGCAAATCTTCCTCAGGGAGGCCCTCGATGGCTTCCATCCTTAGGCAAATCACCTATCGTATCCTCATATTCCTCTCCATCACAGCATTTTACACAATTGAGAATTTACTTCAAAGTATATAATTATTTGATTAAAGTCTGCTTTCCCCATAAGACTATACCTTCATGAGGTTATATTTATTATTACTCAATATTATATTTATAATGCTCAGTGTAAGCCCTGGCAAATGAAAAGAGCAATAAATGAGTGAAAGAGGCTGGAAAATTAATCTCAATTGGAAGAGCCTTCTGAGTCTAAAATACATGATTCCATTTTTCCATTTAACTCTAAGAAACTGATTTGTTACCCTGTCAGAAAGTTTTGGAATATTCAGTTTTTAAAATCAGCTTTATAAATGAAGAAAATATATATTACAGGAATTTCAGATGTATATATATTTCATTAACAATAATATGACCTTAGCACAAACACAAAATAAGCAAATGAAGATAAAGTCTTAGACAAGAAATCTTATCTGTGTATTAGATTTGCTGGCAAGCTTCACAGGTGTATGGAATAAATTGTTGATCTACTTATATGCATGAGATAGTTTGTTACAAACATTTATTTTTAGAGATTGTTATTTTCTAACTGCACAATAAATTGCTGTTATTTGCATAATAGAACTGTTTGCTTCTTTGATTTTCAATCCAGATTGGGAATTATTAATATTTAGTCATACTTGAGATGGATGCTTTGTCACTGAGTATGTTAAGTGTAAAGTATATATCCCCATTATAACTTTTATTTTCACTATCCCACTAAAATACACATGCATTTCATGGCTTCAACGTGGCCTTGTTCAATGCCTGACATAGCTAACAAATATTAATGAATTGATGTTCAGTAAGGGTCCAAGGAGTAATGAGTCAACTTTCAGTTGTAAGAATTTTATAAGATCAGTAGCATAATTGCTTTATTCAAATTTCTTATTGGTAAATTTACATAACAATTTTATGCTTGGTAAAAGGACATTTTCTAATGCATTTGATTTAATTAAAATTAAGAAATTATTAAATTTTTAAAATTTTCTAGGCATTTTGTTGAGCACAAAACTTTTTTAACTTTAAAATTATATACTCTATTATAGTATCACATTTAAGCTGATGAATATGCAAATTTCATACTTGGTGTTTTGTGACTTTCATGCCATTTTTACTTTCTTTATGTATTCCGAAATCAATAAACTAACAAATATCCCACCCCCTCTCAATAAATGGGAAAGAAATTCGAGTACCTGATACAATGATACATTGAAAATTATTTTCAAGAGGAAAACAGACTAGAAGATATACACTCTTGTGCATTCTTTCCTACTGAAAGATATGGTGATGGGAGGATATTGAATACTGAAATGCAGAGAGTCTACAGAATTGCTTAGAAATACAGAGTAAAGACGCACTGTATAGTTTCAGGGAGTCAAAAATATTAGTGAGGACATCTTTGAAGGCTGACAGTCTTCCAGCAAGAGGGTTCCCTGGATGCTGAACAGAGTTAACACTATTGACTAAGCCACTTTAAGTCTTAGTAGAGAACAGTAGTGCCAGACATTAAATTATCAAGTCTCCTTTCTGTGGGAGGCTCCTTCTCCAATTCTAGAAACTCTCCCAAACTTCCATTTTCAGGATCTTCCATCACAAAACTTGGCTGTTATAGTTCTAAGTGCAATCCAAAAAATCACTCTGACAATGTATCTTACTGCCATAAATAGAGGATACAGTCTCTCTTTACTGTACTTTAACTGCTGGGAAGATAAGGTCTGTGTACTACTCACCCTTATATCCCTAACACCCAGCATGATGTCTAGAGCTTTGAAGGTGCTCAGTAATGACAGCTGAATGACTAAAACTGTATTTTTAATAGTCCCCTTTGACTGAAAATTTAAAGTATACAATGTGCTATGCTAGCATATTATCTAGTGCATGGTATCTAATTTTATTTTCTCAATATGAAAATAAAATGTAATAAGTGATTCTTAGAAAAATTTTCTCCTTTCCTAAAATGTAATAAGTGATTCTTAGAAAAATTACATTACATTACAGAACCTTGGATACAGAATAGATCTATGGTATGTCTAGGCGTTGCAGTACTTTGGTTGGAGTTCCACAGTAGCTTTCTCTACTCCATTATCATAAAAACAAGTAATGCACATTTTATGGAGTATTATTTAACAGGCACTCTGGGAACAACTGGGGTTTAAAGTCAACTATCATAGTTAAATTAATTTTGTCACTTGGTATTTGGATCCTCTGAGGGAAAGTCACTTAACTTCTTCGAGTATCAGCTTTTTTAGATAATTTCTACCTTACAGACTTTTGTGAAGAGTAAGTTAATGCACTTAAAATGTCCAGCACAATGTTTAATACAGAGAAGACCTCGATAAATGGCATTATACATATTTATTACTTCCTCCACTGATACTTTTTAAATGTTTAAGCTAACATTAGAAAACAAATCAAAGTGAGGACAAGAATAACAATAAACTTCTTCACCATATTTTAAAGTATATGTAAGACTAAGGAAACTACCAATCTGGAAAAAAAAATTAGTCAGGTTGACATTTACTTTGGAAATTTGAAGCATTGTAAGTAAATTATATCCAATAATTTTAAAGTAGGTAGTTCAGTTTATGCACAGACACAGTCTGACCTTTTTAAAATTTAATTGGATATGTGTATGATATACCTACCAAGCTTTCTTAACAAAAGCTCGGGAAAGGGCAGTTCACACAGTGCTGGGCATGGAATGATTAAATGAAATTCTTGTTAGCTGTCACAGTCCAGTGGGTGGGAAATGTTTAATGATATTACTCTGAGCATGGTATGATTACACAGGAAATGGCATGGTGTTACACAGGAAGTGGTGCCAGTACCATATTTCTGCCCAAAGGCTTAAGTGTAAAAGTCAACCAGGAAGATATTATCTATGACTGAAAAAGCAGAGTTAATATGTCTCTTATTTCAGAGTAGAAAAGGGGAGAACAAAGAACACTCAGAATACAGTAGGGTAAAACTTCAGGAACTGTGCAAACAAGGACATAAACCTTTCCCTACAAAAATGTAACGTCCAGCAGCCATTTCAGAACTACATAGTTAAGGAAGGCAAAGCCATAGGAATAGGATGGTTAAAAGACTAAAGATCACATGAATTTGTAGCAATATTAGTGAGTCTGACCTTTCCTTCATATGAGCCCTGAAAATAATACTGAATCCTAATGTAAACGAGGAAAGGACGGCAGCTACTCGGGTTAGCGTAAGAACTTGGATACTGCAAGAAGAGGAGCGAGGCAGGGCAGTTCATTCCTTAATCCAAAATTAGTTCAAGTATTTTGCCAAGTTTTTAGTAACAAGGGAATTAGAAAACATCATCAGAATCAACTTATATAATTTGAACTTTGTAATACAATTACACATGTAAGACAATTTGTAAAGTATAGAGCACAGAGTTCTATATGCATTATTTGGGTAGTTTTTAACAGTTTCTTTTAGTATTAATATTCAGATTAAAGTACTCCTCTGGGAAGTCACAGAGATAAACAATCTATCAAACAGATTAAATCTGAAAACTTACATGTAATGTAATATCATCCTCACAGGATAATACCATACTGGGCTTATTTAGTATGATATGCCCATGTCTCGAAAGTTATGTATTTAAAGGAGACATTTCCTTTGGAAATGGAGTTTAAACATAATAAAAATCCCTCTGGAAAATCTCCAAAATCTTACTTGTCAAAATTATTTGCCAAAATGCTATGTTTATTTTTAACACTGAAGTAACAAGTTCTTTTTATTTTTTCTAAATGGAAAAATTCTTCTATATATTCTTCCTTTACACTAAATTGAGAAATTTAGCTTCAACCAAGAAATGCCACCATAGTGCTGTGGCACTAATAGCTAAATATCTCAAAATTTTTCTTTAATAGAAAATGTGGTGGTGATACACAGAAACAAACAAACAAGATTGAAAGCTTAAACATGTTTGATAGTATAAAAAGGTGTTAGCTTATTATCATGTAATGAAGTTCATTTTCAGCTATTCATTGGTATTATTTGAAAGCATGGATCTCTCCTGAACTCCTTGGCACAAATCCACAGAGGAAATCAAAATCCAACTGCATATTCTGTTAGTTGGACTCAGACCAAAAAAAAAAAAAAAAAAAAAAAAAAGGAGTCAATAAAGCCAATGGCTGGTCAATTCAGCAAATTTATTTTATCCCACCGTTAACAACGGCCATTTCTCCAGTAATATTTATTGAGTGACTCACATATCTGGACTTATCCCAGCACAATGGAGATACCAGTCTAGTAGGAAAGAAAATAAAGCCAAAAAAAAGGCAATTACAATGCATCATAAAATGCACTGTGAAGAAGGACATTAGAGGATGGATGACTTTTAGTTGTAGAAAATGTAGCTAAAGAATATGTCCTGGGGAATTTGAAGAAGGATTAGGATACTTCCAGGACAATTTAAGGACATAAGAGTACACATGTTGATCTCTCCATCTAGAAGAAAAATCAGGACTGAGAACAGAAGGCATTCCAGTAAGATCAAAGTGTGTTCAAGACAATGGGAGCTGAGGTAGAGGTGGGGAAGAACATATCTGTATCAAAGCCCCTCCATGATCAGATCTCTGATTTCTACTCCTGTTTACAGAAGGGAAGTGGGAAGCCATTAGGAGATGTTAAATAATTTAAAATTTTGCAAACACAAATACAGTCACTTTATCTACTGTTGGAGAGGACCAAGGCTGACTCTAAGATCATGTCAGTAGCTATGGCAGTATTTCAAGTGAGTGATTACAGTGGCTTCAGAGAGGGTAATGGTGGTAAGAATTGAGAATTTAGATTACTTGAGAGGTGGTGTGGAACTAACTAATAAAACTTAGTGACATTTTTTTCAATGTGCAAAGTTGAAATTGTTCTAATTAAGGGTGTGGACAAGAGCGTGTGCAGTGATGTCATCCAACATCATACTCAGAAGTGACATGAAGTATCCATTGATCTTAGCATGACCTTAGTGACACCACTTTTCTGCTGGTCTTGACAATACCAAGCAACATCCACTTAGTTTCTTAACTGCAGTGTACCTGTGAGTCAGCAAGGCTAGAAGCATAGGAAACTCCTTGAGGCTCTGCTCAGAATTACAGAACATGATGGCATCAGGACTGCGCTGGGCTCTAGATTTAGCTCACTATTTACTTTTGGTTCTGCCACTACTTTCTCCCCTTTATCTTGTTTTATTTTCCTTAATAGTGTTTCTTACAACTTTATATAACATATATTTATTTGTCCACTTATTGTATGCCTCTCTCATTATCAGTCCCCTCATTCCCAGGCAATGTAAGCTTAATGAGACTGAAGAATGTATGTTTTTTCCTTCTAAGTCTTTGTAGAATGAAGAAAGGAAGGAAGAGAGGAAGGGAGGAAGGAAGCAGAAAACACAGCAGGAAAAACTTTCTTAGTGTAAGCAGTTTCATATAATGTATTTAGTTTAGTCATAAACTAGAAATGTTTTTACTGTTAATATATTTGCCTCTTGTCTGAAAAAAACTGAAGATAATAATATGCCATTAATAGCCTGTACGATCTGTGAAATCTCTGTTATTTATATCTATCTCCTGCTATTGAAACTGCAAGCTTCTCTTAATCAGGGATAATTTTTCTACTATCTTTTCAATGAGAATATGCAGAATATTAAACAAATAATAATTTGGTTAGCTGAGTTAGAGTTATGATATTCTTCCAAAACACAAAGTAATTTTAGGTACAAAATTTTGTTTTGTATTATACTATAGTAAACAAGTTGACTATGGTAATAAGTAGAGCCAAAAGCTACCATTTATTGATTAACTAGTACTTGTCAGACAGTATGCAAGCTACCATATACATGCTAATAGATTCCTTACTCAAAATAAACCTTTAAATTAGATAGTGTTCTCATTTCACAGATAAAGAAATAAAAGTTTAGAGAAAAATGCCAAATTAACATGACTCATTAACAGCAAAACTGAAATTAAATTCTAGGTCTGTTAATTTCTGGTGCCTATATTTTTCTCAACACAAATACTTGTTCTTATTCTGATTGGTTATTGTAGATGTCAATAAATCTAAACTTTCTAAATAATTCAGTAAACATTTACCAAGTGCTTTTGCATATGCCTGCTTGCTGACTATCTCTGTATCTATCATCTATCTATCTATCTATCTATCTATCTATCTATCTATCTATCTATCTCTATCTGTCTACTTTGTCACCCTTTTTAAGCTGCCTTATTTCCTTCTCATAACAAAGATTTATTCAATACAGTAAGATAAAATTAATTTTAAAATAAGTGAGAAAAATAAAGTAGGAGAGGAGTAAGTGTGACTAACGAAGATGGAGGAAGAATAAGGTTATTCTGCTACATAATATAAAATCTGATAAACTTACTTAAAGCTAGCCAAAAACTGACCTTTAAATCATTTCTAATAGTCAATAGGGAATATCCACAACATTTATAGTTGATAATATGGGGAAAAAAAACACAAAAAATTCACAAACTACATTTTGGGTAAGTATAATTATCCCTGATGGGAAGAATTAAAAATGTCCCTTCACAATTAGCATCGTACTTGTCCATTAGTAGCCACCCAAGGCAGACTCAGTGAATGAACTGCTGAAGTCATAAACAGCATCCTCTAGAACACACAAAGATTTCTTGGGGCTCTTTCAAATCAAGGCCCTCAACATAGCTAATGGCATCATGCCAAAATCTGATTTACCCATTGCAGTTATATGGTAATTGAAATTAGTGCTATCAGTATGATACGTGACAGGTTTAATTTGCAAATAAATTTTAGGACACAAAGGAGAATGTTTCTATCATGTGTCAGGCAGTGTACAAAGCACTAAGAAAATAGGTCTGGATGGTGCCGTGTGTTGTTTGTAACCAAAGGCAAGAAAAAGACAAAATAAGTATAAAAAAGAGTAAATTAAAATCTGCCATAATGAGGTGGATATAAAATACAGTGGTAACAAGTGAAAATTCCTTTTCAGAACTGGATTAAAAATACATAGTTACATTAATATTGCACTTTTAGTGAGGATGAACTAAGTTTTCTTCTGTATATAAGCATCCCTCACCCCAATCTCCAGTTTAATGTAATAAAACTTTTATTTCTCACTCAGGCTCCACGTCAGAGTTTGATAGGGGACACTGGTGATCCTTTGTGATCTTCTGTTGAGTAGGGAAACTGATTTTCACCTGATTAGTAGAATGTGGAAAAGTTGACAGTATGCCACTTCCACTATCACATTTTATTATAAATTTTGCTAACAGAGTGCTTTCTAGAGACTCTCCTTGCTGGCTAAATGAATTAAGTGTTCATGTTGGGAATGCACACATGGCAAGGAACTGTGGGAAGGCTCTAGGAGCTGAAGATGGCTTCTAGTTAACAGCCAGCAAGAAGCCTAGACTATCAGTTTTACAGCTGCAAAGAAAATTAATCCTGCCAACAACTGGAATATATTTAAAAATGGATTCTTCTCCACTGAAGCCTCCACATGAGACTATAGTGCAGCTGAAACCTTGATTTGCAGACTACTGAGATCCTAAGCAGAGAACTACTGAGTCTAAGCCAAGTTCAGACTTTCGACCTACAGAAACTGTGAGGTAATAAATGTGCCTTGTTTTAAGCCAATAAGTGTGTGGCTATTTGTAATCAGCATAGAAAACCTCATCTCAATATGTGCTTTCTCTATCCTGCAAAAGAAAATGTATATAGTATTTCATGCCACAGACTCTCAACACATCTATTCAGAAGCAACACACATTGCTTTAGCTCACATTTTATTATCAGACTAAGTCATGCAGTCATGTAAAATATCAAAAGCATGAGAAAATGCATTACTTCCATATACCTAAAAGAGGGAAAAAAACCTAGAATATATGTATAAATGGCACTGATGACAACCACATGAATTTTATACTGGGAAATTTTCTGTTAAACAAGACATAAACTGTGAAAGAAAAAGTATCTTAAATTAATATAATAGAAGGAGAATTACTAGTGATAAATCAGAGCTTTTCTGACAGTCACAGTTCTTCACTAAATCTGTGATTAAAATTCTCCCTAGAATAAGTGCAATCAATAAATATTCCTCTTTCAGGAAAGCATCATCAAAACCAAATATTTGTTAACCACAGTAAACACTTTAACAAATAAGTATTTTATAGATAAATAATAGGATACTACTACTCATTAGAATTCATTATTTTATTTTCCCATTATACCAGCAAATACATCAAATATGTTTTAAAAGGCAGCGTCACACTCAGATCCTCATTTTTTTCTTAACCGTGTATTTCAAGATATCATTCAATAAATCTCCTCAGCAAATGAAAAAAAAAGTCTCTTTTGTAAAATAAATCAATTTTTGGTTCCCTGGTTACCATCCAATTTGACCTTTTAGTTCAGTATTTATTTTTCAGCTGACTTTCAGAAAACAGTTCCAATCTAACAAGTACATAGACTTCATGCTTAGTCTATCTAACTAAATCCATATAGACGTCCTAACCTTGATTTTCCATTCTGCCTCAAAAATTTTAAATGACATAAAAATCTAAAGTCATGCTAGGGTCACCTATCTCATGCTTATTTGAATTCAAGAACAGATTTGAAACATTCTTGGTCAAGGTTTAGGGTTTGAAAGTCTTTCATTTTCAAGATCATGATGGTAAAATTGGTGTAAAAATGTCTCCCAAAACAAAACCCAAATATATTTATAGGAAAGGTGTGTAGAATGAGAATAGCTTGATATCTGCTTTCACTCTTTTGGTATAAAATCTGCTTATTGAAAAAAAAAATGAAAATCACCAACTTGTAAAAGTATCTATATTTGGCCCTGAATGTTTAAGAAGAAATTTAATATAAACCTACAATCATATTAAGTTCACAGCCCATAAGGGGAAAAATGTTCACATGATGTCATAATTATATTTTTTATGTGTAAGTGTAAAAATAAAAAGATAGTTTATGTATTTTATTTAGAGACTATTAACTAATAAAAAAGCACAAATTTGGTACCCAGTGTAGATGGTTGATCATGGAATACTTCCTAGAGAACCTTAAAATAATCAATAAAATAACAAATAGCATTATTTTATAAGTAGTATTTTTGAGTGGTTAATATTTAGTGGTTAATAACAGCATTTTGAGTGGTTAATGAACTTTGCTAAAAAACTTTAAACAAATTTAGCTATCATCATAAAAATCTTATTAAGTAAATGTTAGTGGCACATCAATGAGGATATTAGGGTTTAGAGAGATTTATAAGCTGGTCAAAATCACATAGCTAGTAAGGGGTGGATCTGGGCTTCCAGAAGACGAGATTTTATCTACTTGACCATCCTACCTCAAAAAGGGTGAATGAGAATCTACAAGAAAGTGCAGAATCTTCCAACATAAAGGTGGACAGAGGTAGCTAATAACGTGGTAGAAGCCATTCTAAATGAATGGAGATTGGAATGAAATTAAGGAAGCAGAAGTATTATTATAGGCAAAGCTGAGTTCATTATTAATTTTATAATGGCATGGTATGTGATTCAGCCTCAGTCAGGAAATTGTGGATAGACAGTGCTGAATTATGAAACTAGAATAATAGAAACATCTCTTGCAGCAAGGACTTAAAATTTAGAAGAGGGGTATATATATATATATATATATGGAGGGAGAGAGAGAGAGAGAGAGAGAGAGAGTAGAGGGTTTAAGTTCAATATATCAGTATAGTAAGCCTGCAGCAGTAGAATTTTGAGATTAGGAATGAAGAAGAAAAGAAACAAAAATAGTACAGGTGAGAAAGAGCAAAAAGAAGAGAGCAGAGAGGGATTCTTTGGAATTATTTGCACCACTTCATAAAGAATACAGATATATTCAGGCCTCCATGATGAGACCCCAGGTACTCTTCTTTAAGTTCTGCATAAGACAAATTTAGCTTAGCTCTTGAATAATCATTCACCATCATTATCACCTGTGGAATCCACTCCCAAGATAAATTACATTTCCCTCTTACTAAAATCTAATAAAAACTGCACCTAAAAAGAGTCCCAAAATACATATGGCAAAATTGACATAACTGAAAGGAGAAACAATTCAATGACAGTAATGAAGACTCCAATACTCCAATTTCAAAAGTAAATAGAACAGTTAGAAAATCAACAAAGAAATAGAAGATGCTAACAACACTAAAAAAAAAAAAAGAAAAGAAAAATACCTAACAGACCTCTATATAGCATTCCATTTAACAACAGCCAGAATACACATTCTTCTCCAGTTCATATGGAACTCTCCCAATAGATCATTATGCCATAAAGCAAGCTTCAATAAATTTAAAATGATTAAAATTATACAATGTATGTTCTCCTAACACAAGAAAGTGAAACTAGAAATCAAAATGGAAGAAAACTAAGAAATTCACAATATATGGAAATTAAGCAACACACTCTTGGTAAATGGGTTGAAGAAGAAATCACAAGGAAAATGTGAAAATATTGTGAGATGAATGAAAACAAAAACACGATATATCAAAACTTATGGGATGCAGCCAAAGTGCTTCAAGGGAAATTTATAGCTCTGAGTATCTATATTAAAAAAGAAGAAAATTCTCAAGTTAATAATCTAGCCTTCCAATTTAAGAAGATAGAGAAAAAAGAGTAAATTCAATCCAAGCAAAAAGAAAGAAAATATAAATAACGTTAGAGTGGATGTAAATAACAAAAGAATGAGAAAATAATATGAAAAAACCCTAAAAGTTGGTTCTTAGAAAAGAATAACAAAATCAATGAACTTTTAGCTAGACTGATGAGAATGAGAGAGAAAGGGAGAGGGAGAGAAGAGAGGACTCAAATTACTAAAATTAGGAATAAAAGAGAGGGCATTAACATTGAAAGATGACAAGAACGGATTATAAGGGAATACTATGAACAGTTATATGTCAACAGATTAGATAATCTAACTAAAATGAAAAATTCCAAGGAACATAAACTACTGATACTGACTCGAGGAAAAAAATTGCATAATTTTATAACAAGAATGAATTAGTAATTTTAAAACTTTCCACAAAGAAAAGCCCAGAATCAGATGACTTCACTTGTGAATTCTAGCAAACGTTAAAAAAAATTAACAATGACCCTTCACAAACTTTTCCACAAAAAGAAGAGAAAGGAAAATATCCCAACTTAGTCTATAAATTTAGTATCAAGCTGATACCAAAATCAGATAAAGACATCTCAAGAAAAATTCAAAGCAATATTCCTTATAAATATAGATGCAAAATCACTAGCAAACTATTAGAAAACCAAACCCAGAAACATAAAAAAGGGAAATTACCCATATGACTAACTGGGATTTATTTCAGGAATACATAGGAAAATGTATTCAATATATGCATATGAATTAATATAGTACAGTACATTAACAGACAAAAACCATATGATTATCTCAATAAATGCAGAAAAATCATCTAGAAAAATTGAAAACCCTTTCATGATTTAAAAAAAAAGAATTAACAGATTAGGAATAGAGGAGAAATTTTTCAACCTGATAAAGCTTATCTCTAAAACACCCAAAGATAAACATATCTGTGAAAAGACATGAAAGACATAAAGCTTTTCCCCAAATCAGGAACAAAACAAGAATGTCTGATTTCACCACTTCTATTCAACATAGTTTTGGAGATTCCAGACAAAGCAAATGGGCTAAAACAAACAAACAAACAAACAAACAAACAAACAAAAAGAAAGAAAGAAAAGAGGGAAGGAAACAAAGTCATCTAAACTGGAAAGGAAAAAGTAAAACTATCTCCATGTGCAGATGACATGATATTGTATGTATAAAATCCTAAGAAATTCACCAAAAATAGGGAGAGTGGGGTAAAATATCAGAACTAATAAAGGAGTTTGGCAAGTTTGCAGGACACAAATCAGTATAAAAAAACAAATATATTTTTATACATTAGCAATTAACTATCTGAAAATAAAGAAAACACTGTCATTTATAGTAGCATACAAAAGAATAAAATTCATAGAAGTAAAATAAGCAAAACAAGTGCACGATTTGTACACTGAAACTACAAAACATTATTGAATATATATACCACAATTTCTTTATTGAATCATCTGCCAGTGGACATTGAGGTTGCTTCCATGTCTTGTCTATAGTGCTGCTATGAAATGTGGGGTGCCTGTATTTTTTTGAATTAGAGTTTCCTCCAGATATATGCCCAGAAGTGGGACTGCTGGATCATATGGTAATTCTATTCTTTTGTTTTTGAAGGAATCTCCATGCAGATAATTGGAGATATATGTGTGTGTGTGTGTGTGTGTGTGTGTGTGTGTGTGTGTGTGTGTGTGTGTGTGTGTAGTACTAGCCATAAAAAAGAATAAAATAATGCCACTTACAGCAATATGATGGCCCTGGAGATTGTCCTGCTAAGTTAAGTAAGCCGGAAAGAGAAAAAAAAATACTATATGATATCACTATTATGTGGAATGTAAAAAAAAAAAGACACAAAAAAACTTATTTACAAAACAGAAACAGACTCAGCCATAGAAAACAAACATGGTTACCAGTGGGTAAAGGGATAAATTGGGAGTCCAGGATTTGCAGATACTAACAACTATATATAAAATAGATAAACAACAAGGTCCTATTGTATAGCACAGGGAACTATATTCAATACCTTGTAACAGCCTATAATGAAAAAGAATATGAAAAGGAACATATGTATATGTATAACTGAATCACTATGCTGTACACAGGAGATTAATACAACATTGTAAACCGACTATACTTTGGTAAAAATATATTGAAACAACTAAAGAAGACATAATTAAATAGAAATGACATCCCACGTTCATGAATTCAAAGATTCAATAATACAGTTGGGATGGCAATATTCCCCAAATGTATCGAATTCAACACAATCCTGATCAAAATTTCAGCTGTTTTTGTTTTACAGAAATTGACAAGATGATCCTTAATTTCATCTGGAAATTCAAGAGATCTAGAATAGACAAAAGAATCTTGAAAAAGAACAAAGTTGGAGGACCCACACTTTCCAATTTCAAAACTTAACCACAAAACAACAGTAATCAAGATAGTGTGGTACTGGCAACTAAGATAGAAACACATACCACAGGAGTAGAATTGAGAGTCCAGAAATAAACGTATGCACCTATAACCAATTGATTTTTGACAAGGTGCCAAGACCAGTGATTGAGGAAGGAATAATCTCAGCAAACGGTGCTGGCACGGCTGTTTATCTGTGTGTAAGAATGAAATTGGATCTCTTACTCAGATTACATATAAAAATTAATTTAAAATGTCTCATTGACCTAAAATGTAAGATCTAAAGCTAAGCTAAAACTATAAAGCCCTTAGAAATAAGGAAAGAGTAGCTTGCAGAATGGGAAAAACATTTGCTAATAATACTCAGATAAGGGCCTCGTATCCAGAATACATAAAGAACTATTTCAACTCAACAATACAAAGACAAAAAAATTTTAAAATGGGCAAAGGATTTGAATAGATATTTTTCCAAAGAAGGCATAAAATATCTAGTGAGAACATGAAAGATGCCCAACATAATTAGTGATTCAGAAAATGCAAATCAAAACAAAACGACCCATCACTTCACACACTGGTGGGAATAAACATATGAAGGCCCTTTAGAAAGCAGTTTGGTAGCTCTTTAAAATGTTAAACAGAGAGTTATCATAGGACACAGCTTTTCCACTCTTAGATATACCTAATAGAATTGAAAACATTTTTTTACAAGCTGATGAAGCTCTCTGGAATTAGGTAACAGTAACTGTAATACAACTTAATACTAAAACCCATCAAATTGTTACTTTAAAACTGTGAATTTTGTGGTATGAATATTATAGCATTGTATATGATTCGTATCTAAGTTTAAAATTTTTAAACAAAACAGACCAAAAAAAAGAAAGAATCATCCCCAAGGTAAAAAGCTATATGCATGAATATTTATATTAAAAAATCATTTTAATGCTGACATTGAAAACACATCAAAATGTCTAACAATTAATCATAGAGTAACACAATAGAAAATTAAATAGTCATTGAAAAGTACACTTATGAAGATTATAACAAATGCTTGACACATGTTTAGGTGCAACCTCAAGTGGAAAAGACTAAATATAAAACTGTATGTTCACTTTGACTAAAATTATCTTTATTAGGTACGCATGTGAAAAAGGCAGGGAAAGTTAATGAAAATTCTAGGCTTCCTGAGTTTTTGCAGCGGAAGTTTAAGTCCCAAGGGCAGGGATGCAATAAATAAGGGAAAGAAATGAATTGACTTGTCCAAGTTCCCAAGAGATAAAGGGCAGACATAAAAGTAGAATGTAGATCTTTCTATGATTCAGTATCTGTGAATACTTAAGATAGTAGGTTTATGAGGCCAATACTTCTTGAGTTATCTGTGAAAAACAGCAAATTTTTCCCTCTTGCAATCTGTCACGCATTTCCCATGGCCCAAGTGTGCCTAAGGGATACCCAGCTTGCACCACGTGTTCCACAAAACCAAACTGCTTTTTACCCTGTTGAATGCAACAAGACCATTGACTACTTCCCTAGGTGTCACCGCAATATTAAATTACTCTAAAAATTTCTAAACTCTTACTCTCATTATTCGTACTTATTTCACTGCATTCTGATAACAATTTATAGAGAGTTGAGTTGTCCTAGTTAATTAAAAAGAAAGAAAGGTAGAAAAGGAGGTGATTGAGGTAGGGAGGGAAGGCAAGAGTAAGGAAGGTAAGGAAGGAAGGGAGGAAAGACGAAAAGAAGGAAAAATATAGATAAGAAAAAATGGCTTAGAATACTGTTGGTTTCAAAAAAGTGCATCTTTAATAGAAACTGAAATAGTCAATTCAAATTAGCAATAGTTTAATAAAGTGACAATCCAATTGTTTATCAAGCACTCTGGGAGCCCAGGATCACTGTTTAAATAGATACATTTTCAGAGCTACCAACAGAACCATTCTGAGTAGTCAAAATATACAAATCATTATAGCCATTACACTTTTAAAATATCACTTTTAATTGAAATTGAAAGTTTTCTGCCCATAGACTTACAATATGCTTTCAGCAAAACTTTGGAGTTTTATTAGGGCAAATGACTATGAAGTCTGTTTTAGAAAGCAATCACCAATGGTTATTATTTGCTCAGAAAAATCAATAAGCAGATAAATAGCCTACTATCATATGACATTATTATTATGAATACAGAGGTCGTGCTGTTTTACAGGGGGAAGTAAAATGAGTACTACCCATATGGCACGTGTTTATCTAATATTCCCTGCTAAGCTTTCTGTACCCTGTATACTGATGGAGGGCTATTTTTTTTTTCTGTATTGCGAGAACAGGATGCCCTTACTTGCGTGTTAGGTATTTAAGTTTAAGGCCAATTATTTGCTCTTTCACTTCAATTAAGAGGACATGGCTTCATAGTTTAATTTACAACAGCAAGTTAAACACCCTAGAAAATACTTTAGAGTGCCTAAATAGCAATTTAAAAAAAAATAGGCAGCCAAGTTCAAATAACCATCAGATTAGCACACATATCACATATATTAACTTGTTAGTAAAGTGCTTGGGATAAAGAAATGATGTATAAAGACTAGGAAAGATGTAAGAATTACGTTAAATGTCTATTATATTGACAAGTAAACTAATGAGGAGAATGATCCTCTCAGCATGTTTTATTGGTTTTAGGAAAGAAAGATGATTTTTTAAAAAAATATAGACATGATGGTATCATTTATGTCCATATTTAATTTGTCCCATATCAATGTTTTGATAGTTTAAGTGGCTTGTGATTCAAAGGAGAAAAGGGAAGGTATTATAAAGAGTAGTAGCTACCATCTGATTGGCACCTCTCATGAACTGGATACTGGGTTAAGTAATTAATTTGCATAATTAAAATTTTTTCTTAAGTATTATATAACTATAGCTTATATGATACAAAAAATATGTATTAAAACTTCAAGGTGATAAAATACCAAGTATGGGAAACACTAGCCCAGATAACATTTGCAATCTTTTCCAGATTCAACAATCATTAATCTCTAATCCTAAAACTTTGGTTTTAAATGGGATAATGCTCTCTAAAACCCATTTCATGGTGTAGTTCTATTCGCTATTCTGTGGTTTTGGCCAAAATATCCATATAAAGATCCATGAAAATATCAAAGAAGGAATGAATGTCAGTGTGACCTTCTTGAACTCATTTATCAAGTTTTTTTTTTTTTCCCCAGAATTTAAGTAGCTGAGGAATATCTGACTGCAGAATTTTGTTCCTTTAAAGTATATCCAAATGCTTTTGTGGAGGGGGGATTTTACCTCAAATGAAAACCTCTTCCTCTGTTACTGAAACTTTTTATTGATTTAAGGTCTTGCTTTAGGGGGAAATGCCACAGTGTCAAGAAAATTGTGGGAGTTATGTGAAAAGTGCTTATTTACTTTGCTTTTTGGGAAACAATGCCATGTTGCTATGACAACTGCTACATGACTGTTTCTTCTCAAATACATGTGTGTGTGCGCACACACACACACACACAGCCTTTCACATACATTTTCATATACATGCAACCTATTCAAAGGGTATTTGTATTCCTAGGCACAGATTACTCACAGTAACAACTAGACATTAGGAAAATCATGGAAAAATAATTTGTTTTCCTTCTTATCAAATATGAGTTGAATCAATCCAAGGATGCAATATGAATTATCATAATATAAGTATTAGCATTCAAATAAAAGAGTTTAGAAATTAAGGGTTGAATTAATGAGCTTAATATTTGTATTGACATTGGATTCCTACCTGCGAAAAGGGTATTAAACCTTCTATTTAAAAAAAAAAAGATTAAGTTTATTATCACAGAACACTTTAAATATCTTCAAAATCATCCTTCTTATTTTTCGTTTGGTTTGTAACACTGTGATTCAAACATGTACATCTTGTATAATCCTTATTTTTTTCTATACCCTCATATTACCTGTAGTCTTACTAATTCATAATTTATTGATTGATTTACTTTTATATGAAAATAGATTGATATGAAAAGAAAATTTTATATTACCAGAGTAAATGAAAGACCCAATATTACTTGTCATAAAGATAAAGTAACTGCAAAAGGAAATGCATAAATTCTCTCATCTATGTATCATCAAACAATCTTTTGTGGAACTGCTGAATTTTTAATATACTAGAAAAGACTTCAATCAATTCTATAGCATCCTCAACAAGTGTCTACTTGATCATTATATCTACAGACATGGAGCTCATCACATCCAAGGAAATTATTCTTTAAATAAAATATTCTAATTGATATGAGACAGAATATAGTTCACACCTCAAATTAGAAGTCATAGTAGCTCTCTTCAGAGTATTTTCCTGTGTAAATACTTCTTTCAATGAGAATTTTTTTCTAATTTTTCTATTTGTATCTTTAAAAGTTCCTTCTTCTGCTAGCTGCTAGGATGAAAAAATAATGAAAAAAATACTCCATGCCCTCAAAGTATTTATGTCCCGATGGGGATAAAAGCAAGTCAGATTTTCTTAAGTACAAGAATAATATGGAGTAGGTATAAAAGAAAGTAGTCCTACAGTCTGCTGCTGTAATTTCCTGAATCATAGAGTGAAGAAAGAATTTGTGTTGAGATGAGGAATAAAATTTTGGCAAATGAACAAGTGGTTGGAAACTTTTCCAGACAGAGAAGCAGTATATACAAAGGTATAGAGGTGGGAAAGTCTGTGTTAAGTGGCTGCAGCACAGGTGTGAGTCAAGGAAGATGGAGAAACCTGGTAGGTGGTGAGGTTTATCAAGAAGATAGGAACGAAGATAGCAAAGGCATTGTTTCTTAGGCAACATACTCAGATTGCAGACAATCGGGAGTCACTGACTGATACTAAGAAAGAGAGGAGTATGATTCAATGTCTGTGTGTTCTAAAAAGGAAAATTTGACAGAACTGTCTATAATGGAGTGGAAAATCTTAAAACTATTAAAAGGAAGATAAGGGACATGGCTCAGCCTAGAACTAAATAATGTGTCCAATTGGCATAGTGAGAAGAGGAAATTAGGAGACAGCAAGAAGATACAAAGTACAAGGTTCTGTCACTGATCAGATATGTGAGTAAGAAAAGGCAAGAAGAAACTAAGCTTACTGGTGGATTTTTTTACTTGGGAAAGTGGGATGGGCAGAGAAGAGATGAAGATGAGCCTGTCTGAGGACCTGTTTAAGTTAAAATTTTCTTGGGGATGTGATGTGGATAGAGAGGTCTAACCTTAGGGAATGACAGACCTAGAGGTACAGACTTGTGATAAAACAGCCTTTCCGTATTAATCGAAGTTTTGGTGTAGCAATTTGAAAGACAATAACACTGGGAGAATACTGAGGGAACACAGATATTTAAACATACAGGAAAGAATAATTTTTAGCAACATCACATACTACTACAATTTCTGGTTACTCATTTTCAAATAGGAATGACTGGTGGAGAATTAAAGTTAAGTGAAGACTAAAAAGGTTTCCATGTAGTCTGGTATTGCTTGGCTCTCTGATGACCAATGAGAACAGTTTTAGAGGAATAGTGATGGAGGATGGCTGAAAACAGGTTGGAGAGTAAGGAAGAAGAGGGGTCCTTCTGAGAGCTTACCTAAGATTTAAAGGCAGTAAGGTGAGTTGATGTCTGGAAGATAATTCCCAATGACAACATATTGTTTCTTCTTCTTAAAAGAATATTGCATAGAAGACAATATAATATTCCACAGGTATCTCACCACAAGGACCAGACTATATGAAATAAGTATCTCAGATAAGAGCAGTATTTCTGTTTCTATCCATAATTCATTATTTTCTATTCTCTCAATCCAGATCCTATAGCTTTAGAACCCACTGTCCAGAGATAGTCATGAAGCTATTCAGACATAAATTGAGAGACAAAATACAAAATACTCTTTTAACTTTTATTTAACTCAGTTTTCCCCCAGAATTGTTTGAGCATGTGGCCCTTTTCTTATGACAATTCTGTCAACTAATGGTTTGGGAAACATTCTTTGAAAAATGTTAGCACACATACAACAATAAGTGACACCTTAAGTAAACAGCAATTTGGCATGCAAAATACGACAAAATGCTACATAAATATTTATCCCCTTGCTTTGTGTTTATTTTAATACACTTCAGTTGGAAAAGTTAAACATTTCCTATTATAGCAGTGATTCTCATCTGACTGTATATGAGTCATTGCTTCATATACTATCCTCCACTTGAAATTCACAAACCAATTGGACTGTCATATTGTTATTTGTTTACTAGCTTGTATTCATTGTTACAGGTTAGGATCTTGTGGTACTAGTATTCTATGGTGTATATTTGGGGAAATACAATTAGGAATATAGACAACCTACTATATACCAGACTCTATGCTAATTCCTTTTCATGTCACAGTTTATTTTTCCCTTCTAACACTTGGAATTATATTGTTGTTATCATCCCCATTTTCTGGCTGAAGGACCTTAAAGGTTAATTCATCTACACAATGCCAACCAGGTAGACTGGAGCCAGAGAGATCTGAATCAGTAGCATATATTTTTAATTACGATTCTTTACCACTTCTTGTATGTCCATCCTGATAGATGCTGGAAATTTGCTCAATAAATGTTAATTTGCAGAATAACTGATTTGCTCTATCATGGTCATTTTTCCTTCATTTTTAGCCTCAGAAGGATGCCAATTGGCTCAGACTTCTAACTGATACTTTATTGAGGTCTGAGCATTATTACAAAATCATTTAGAAACTGTAGTTACAAAGAAATCTTGTTAAATGGGTTTCTCACTCGTCAAAAAATGACTTTGGATACAGTACACATTTTTTATGGTTTTCTTCACTCTTTTGCTTTATATAAATTCAATTTCACATTTACAAAGTATTCCAGATAATACTTTCTAAACTGAATAATACATATATGGGCTTGTTAAAACCACTTGTCCTTCAGTTTTCTACTTCCTCCTAAAGAGAACCATAACCTGTAGGAATGACTGCCTGTTGAGTTATATGACTGTGGAATTCCACAATAATCCTGTTATTCTTACCCCACAAGATATTTCTATGCTGTACACTGTACCTGTCTATTATTCTTACAATGCAAAATCCTATTAAAGTCAACGGTGCATGTATCCATTTCATTTCAATGTGACTTTGTATAATAAAAATAAAATATAGTGAGGCAAATACATAATGAGTTGCCGGCCCAAACTGCTTAAAGTACAATTAAGTAACTGAGGAAGTGAGAAATTACCTTAGTACAAAAGATGCATCCCCAAATAGATTACTGTTAATTTGGTATGCCCCCAAATTATACACAATTGCAGAAGACTTCCTTAGTCCACAAAGCATCAAACTACCTATAGGGGTGATTAATGACATTGCCTTTCTTGGGAGACAAAAATATCAAAACACACTATCCATTTTTCTTTTAGTTTCTTGACAACTACTCTGCACCTCTAAGTGACAAAAAGTATGGAATATGTATTTAATATTTTAAATAAAATATATTATTTTCCACATTGCAATCAACAATGTAATAATTAATTGAGCATATTTTTAGTGGTTTCAGAATATATTCGTATTATTTCCAACTATATTTTTCCACTGATCACATAGAATAGGAAACATTTTAATATTATAATTTTATTTTATCTAGACTCTCAGTTATTTCAAAAAAATGCATTCTATTGAAAATAAATGTGGTATAGAAAAGCGGGGGATATAATTTAATACATTAAACAAAATAAATATTATAATTATAGACAATTTATAATGAAGTACTGAAATCTGACATATGTTGGACTGCCTAATTTTAAAATGTGGTTTATCCCACCTTTATTAAAAAAATATCAAGTACCAGTTTTATGTTTCACCCTATGATGTTCCATTAAGAAAATCCACTTTCTGGACCAATATATTCCCTGCCCATGCATCTCACATTAAATTCTCCGCAGCAATTCTATGGCATTTTGTCATTCACTGATTATCTTCTCAAGCAACATAGTTCATTTGAAAGAACTTGGGCTTTGGGGTCAGAAAGACTTAGATTGTAACCCCAGTTTAGGCATTTTGCTGCCATCTGATCTTGTGTGATTTATCACCTCTAAGCCTTATCATGCTTATTTATAGAAAAGCTGTTAATGTTTATCTCACAAGCTATTTGTTAAGATATTGGTTAAAAGAGATGCATCTGAAGTATTTGTGTCATAGAAGGACCTCAATAAATATCAGTTATCTTTCCCTTCTCTAATTTGCAAATATTAAATAGATCTTCTGTTATATAGTATTTCCTCAATGAATTAATAAATATATTGACTTTCTGGACTCTTATTTCTTTTACCTCTTATCATCTGTCTTGCTGAATATCTTAGCTTCAGCTACTTCATCATTCTTGGATACTGTGATACTATGACATAATAAGAAATATATATTTAGTCTTCATCCCTGACTTCTGGTGTGCAGCTCCTAAAGCCCTTGGGATTTCTTGAGTGAGAGACATGTCTTTTTTTTAACTCATAATAAACCTCTTTCAACAATATTTATGCTAGTGAAGTAACCAGAAAAACTGAGGATGATGGCTGGATATAAAAGGAACTATCTATGTGATTAGACAGTTAGACTTTCAGCATTCATATCCCTGACCACTGGGGATGTAAGAGGAGCTGGACATTGAGCTAAATACAAATGGCAAATGATTTAATCAAACATGTCTATGTAATGAAACCTCGACAGGAACCCTAATATCTAGGTTTTGAGAGCTTTTAGACGGGTGAACACATCCATGGGTTGGGAGGGTGGCACACCCTAGCTCCATAAGGATAGAAGCTCTTGGCCTCGATCCCTTTTGAATCTCACTCTATGTGTCTCTTCATCTGCCTGTTCATTTGTATCCTTTATAATATCATGTATAACAAATCAGTAATAGTAAGCACAGTGTTCCCCTGAGTTCTGTGAGTATTTTGTCAAATTATTGAATCCAAGAAAAAGGTCATAAGAATCCCTGATTTATAGCCAATTGGTAGAAGTGACAACCCGGGACTTATGATTGACATCTGAAGTTAGGGGCACTCTTGTGGGACCAAGCCCTCAACCTGTGGGGTCTACACTAACTCCAGGTAGTTAATAGCATATAGAATTAAACTGTAGGTCATTCTTTTGGTGCCTGCCAAGAATTAGAGAATTGCTTGGTGTGGAAAAACCCACACATTTGGTGTCAGATGTTAAATGTGTGTAGAAAGAACAGTTTTTTTTTTCTCTGTATTCTTGTCCAAGTTGTTTCTTCATCCAACCAAAATCCTAGCAGTCTTTTAAAATGTAGATGACATACCACTACTTACATGAAACCAGTAATTTTCCACTAGGCTGTAACATTTTTTCCCTTTAAACAAAGATAAACAAACCAGTACAATAAAAAGAAGTAGATAAAATATGTATATCTGAAAATCATATCTAGTCATCTTCTTCTTCTTGTAACTTATGATCTAGCTGACATGGTATGTGTTTGGGAAGTAAGTAAGGTAGGCTGTATGTATGTGGTAGACCAAGATGTCTTCTTCATCTTTCATCCATCTATACATTCACAGAGTAAGTATCTTATATCTGTTAAGATTTAGAGAGTTTATCCAGAATAGCCAAACACTCTTTAAAAAGAGGACAAAGTTGTACTCACATGTTCTTATTTCACAACTTACTTCAAAGTTAGAGTAATCAAGATAGCATGGTGCTGGAATAAAGATACATGTATCAACAGAGTAGAACAAAGAGTCTGTAAATAAACCTTTATATTTATGGTCAATTGATTTTCAACAATGATTCCAAGACAATCGAATGAGGCGAGAATAGTCTTTTCAACAAATAGTGCTGAGACAACTAGCTACACACATGCAAAAAAATGAAATCCTTATACCATACATAAGAATTAATTCCACGTGGATCATAGACATAAAAGCTAAAACTATAAAATGCTTAAAAGAAAAGAGAACAAGGGAATTTTTGTGACCTTAGGAAAAGCCTTTTTATATATGATGAAAAACTGTAAATGACCAAAAAAAAAAAAAAATACGGACTTCATCATAATAAAAAAATTTGTGCTTCAAAAGACACCATGAAGAAAGTGAAAATACGAATATCACTAGTCATTAGGAAAATGCAAATCAAAACCACAAGATAGCACTTCATACCCACTAGGGTGACTAGACCAAAATGATGGAAATCAGTAAGCATTGTCAAGAATATGGAGGAATTGGAACCATCATACATTGCTGGTGGAATTGTAAAGTGGTACAGCTACTGTGGAAAAGTATTCAACAGTTCCTCAATATAGGAATTCTTCTATGACCCAGCAGTTCTACACCTAGGTATATTTCTAAAAGGCATGAAAACAGGTGATCAAATAAAAGCTTACATGGAATGTTTACAGTAGCAATATTTACAATAGCCAGAAAGCATAAACAACCTAAAAGTCCATAAACTGATAAATAGTTAAACAAAAAGTGGTATATCCACACTATGCAATATTATTCAGCCATGAAAAGAAATAAAGAACTGATATATCCTTTCAACATAAATGAACATTGAAAAATTATGCTAATTAAGAGACGCCAACTGCAAAAATCACCTAATGTATCAAATATTGAGAATGAGTAAATCTACTCATTTGATTCAGTAAGTCAAAAGATAGGCAGAAGATCTAAATAGACATTTCTCTGAAGAAGATATCAAGATAGCCAATAGGCCCACAAAAAGATGCTCAACATCACTAATTATTAGAGAAATGCAAATCAAAATTACAAAGAGGTATCACCTCACACCAGTCAGAATGGCCATCATTAAATAGTCTACAAATAACAAATACTGGAAAGGGTGTGGAGAGAAGGGCACCCTCCTATACTGTCAATGGAAATGTAAATTGGTGTAGCCACTGTGGAGAACAGTATTGAGGTTCCTTAAAAAACTAAAAACAGAGTTTCCATATGATCCTGCAATCTCAATCCTGGGCATATACCTGGAGAAAATCCTAATTCGAAAAGATACATACACCCCAGTGTTCATAGTATCACTATTTACAATAGCCAAGACATGGAAGCAACATAAATGTCCATTGACAGATGACTGGATAAACAAGATGTGGTATTTGTATACATACACAATGGAATACTACTCAGCCACAAAAAATAATGAAATAATGCCATTGCAGCAACATGGATGGACCTAGAGATTACTAAGTGAAGTAAATCAGCAAGAGAAAGACAGATACTATATGATACATGTGGAATCTAAAGTATGATACAATTAATTTATTTACAAAACAGATTCATAGACATAGAAAACAAACTTATGGTTACCAAAAGGAATAGTGGGGTAGGGGTAAATTAGGAGTTTGGGATTAGCAGATTAAAAACTATTATATACAAAATAGATAAACAACAAGATCCTACTACACGTAGCACAGGAAACTATTCAATATCTTATAATAAACCATAATGGAAAATAATATGAAAAAGACCATATATATAGTATAACTGAATCACTTTGCTGTACACCAGAAACTAACACAACACTGTAAATCAACTATACTTTAGTGTAAAAAAAAAAAAAAAAAGAATGGGTAAGCCTATAAATACAAGGAGTAGATCAGTGATTTTCAAGGGCTGAGGGATAGAGAAGGCTTTAGGGGAAATGTGAAGTACAATGAGTTAGACAGACTTTATAGTTGGAGGGAACAGTTCCCACAAGAATTTCCTTCCTTACTTCAGCTGCAAATTTAGAGGTTCTCAGGACCACCATCACTTCAGATCAGCTGGCTACAAAGTTGGAGTTTCCCACCACCACCCTTAGGTTTGATGGTTTGCTAAAATGAATCACAGAACTCTGAAAACACTACACTTATGATTGTATTTGTATTGTAGTGAAGGGATACAAATTAGCATCAGCCAGAAGAAGAGATGCATATAGTGAAGTCTGGAATTGGTCTGAACATAAAGTTTTCCACTGTCCTCTCCTATAATTCTTAGACCTCGTTATCTCCTGGCTATGATGCATGATAAGATTCAAAGAGTGTTCCCAACCAGGAAAACTCACCCAAGCCTTTGGTGTCCCAATTTTATATTAAGGCTTGATCACATACTGCCTGTATGGCTAATCTTCCTTCTCCAGACCCGCCTGAAGGTTCAGGCTAGTTCCTTTAACCTTTAGTTTCCTGGAGGTTGGAACTGATAACAGCATATCCCAAATCCTCCATCATAATTCACATGGATAGAATGTCTAGTGCTGAAAGTCCCCAGGCAAACAAAGACACTCCTAACAGGTAGGAGGCAGGACATTATGGGGACCTACAGATCACCTCCTAGTAGCTGAGGAAAAAGATCAGACTTCCTTTTGGGTAAAGTTAATTCTTCACTGTACAGGAAATGACTGTTCATGGGTATGGCAGTTTCTCTTTAGGGTGATAAAAATATTCTTAAATTGATTTTAGTGATGATTGTACAACTCTGTGAATACACTAAAGAAACAGAATTTTACCCATCATGGGTGAACTGAAGGGTATGAGAATTATATCACAATGAAGCTGTTAAAAAAGATTAAGAAATTTTGTATGGAGTGGTCTTATCTAATTTGCTGACAGTGCTGCATTTTTGAGAGTTTTTATTACACCAGTTTGCATTTTAAGTATTTAGGTTTTTAAGATGATCAGCAACAATCTGAAAATGTTTTCCTTTTGCCTCTCCCAAGCTCAAAATATAGCTCCATTTCTATATGAGAAAAAAATATAATTGCCAACTTATTTTCCTAATGTCCTCCTTTATCTAAGGACTGAACAAGGGTTTCTCATAGGGCCTTTAAAAAAAAGAACAAACTATGCTTATTCCTACATTAAGAAACTCATTCAAAAGTGATCTCGAAAGGTGGTGCAAAGCAGTCCTTTGATAGATGGGAAACTTAAAGTGCTTCAGCAAAGTGGTTTGTCAATGAGCCCCAAATTGAAGGGGAGAAGTTCAACTTCAAGTTTAATCATACAGAACTGCTATTGCTAGAAGAATAAAATCTGCTTGTTAGGGAGAAATAGGAGAAAAGAGCCAGGGGAAACAGTCTCCCATAGTCTAAAATAGCTGTAACTAGTGTAGGCAGTCTAAAGCTTAGTCTAGAGAACTGTAAGTAAATAGAAAATCTAAGAAACAGAAAGTCTGTTTGCATCTGGCACAAATCTGACAACAATGGAAATAAACTGTTGGTATGATGTCTTGGGGATGAAAAAAGAGGAAATAACATTTGAATGGTATCCACCGTTTGCCTTGAACATAGCAGAGTGGAGAGGCTGAGTGTTTAGCGTTTCTGCTTAGTAGACACACTTTGATACAACATTGGCTGTGGTTTGAATCCTTCACACTTTCAGTGTGACTTTGGGGAATTCACTGAGTATGTTCAAATCTTGGTTTCAATATCTGCAAATTGGAAATAATAAAAGCATATCTCTCAAGGGCTTCATTAGGAAAAAACAATGAGATAATATATGAAATACATATATATCTTATAGATGCAATGCATGAACATTGATACCCCATCTACTACCATCAGTAGCGAGATCAGCCTGTGTAATGATCTCATTATGTTAGGTAGTAGCTCTACTGTGCCAGAAGGTGTGGTACCAATAAAACTTGGAGAAAGAATATACCACAATACAAAAACAAATTAAAGAATTTAATCTCATTTATAAAACTTCCTAGATTTTAATATTTTTGTATATATGCTTTAAAAATCAAGCAAAAATTAAGATGTTGATAAGGACAATATATATATTTTTTCATTTCAGGTGACATTTATAGTTTCCTAATATGAAATAGGGTAGAAAGAAGAAAGGAATTTTTTCATAGTTCTTCTTCTGAACTAATCTGTAATTTTTATTCATAATAAATCACAGAATATAGATTCAGCACATACTAGATTACACTGTTGTGGCATTAAATAAATAAAGCCAATCAGACCAGAAATGTTTAGAGATTTTTTTTTTTAAAGTTTGACTGTTGGGTAATTCATTACCACAAAGACTAGTGAATGAGGTTTTAATTATCTTCAGAAGAAAAATTTAATCAAGATAAAAGCTCCATAAAATGTACTAATTTGACAGCTGATGACATAACCAATTAACTATTCAGAACAACATCTAGAGTTTTAGGTGAAATAATTTTATCATCAAACAAAAGGCAATGTTGCAGTCTATTCATTCTAACTATACTGTGTATTTCAACAGTACACTAGAAAAGAAGCTAAAAAATGAGTCAATATTAGTTCTGATTTCATGACATTAAACTTTAAAATGCCTTAGAATTGTTTAAAATGAGAGGTTGATAAAGTATTTAAATATTATGAATATATCAATTAAATTTAATAGCTAAAGAAGGAAAACAATTCCATCCCAGGTTATGTAAAATACCAATAATATTGCTACCTAATTATTTTGCAATCAAGGCAAAATGACTGAACACCTCTATGTTAGAGTTCAAGAAAAGCTCATTGTAAACCATTAGGCTCATGCTACTGCTGAGAATTTTATTTATGTATTTCTGATTCATTCTGAAAACAACTTGACCAATTATTAGACATAAATCAGAGTTGGTGAGATTTTATGGTATAAATTTTTATATAAAATTGATGTAATTCTTCTTTAAAATGGTTATTGGGTAATTCTCTTTAAAAGAAGGAAGGAAAGAAGGAAGGGGGAAAGGAGGGAGGGAGGGAAGTTAGTAACCAGCTTTTGTCAGGATGTTTTAATAGAATTAAATGAAAACTATTTGGGGGTGATGCTCAAATGAATGAATGCTTTCTTAAGTTTATCTTATATATACCTGTAGCTTATTTTCACATGCACACACACACACACGTACACACAAGTATGTGTGCAAGGTTGGATTGAAAACAATGTTTTCTAAGGCAGAAACACAGTGGAAAAGCACCGCTAACTTCCACATAGCTTTGGTGTATAAGATCCCTGGTAGAATCTCTGTCTGATTTTCAATCCATCAGCATGCAATCTGAGTACTCAGCCTGAAGACCAAGACCATACGTGCTTAGTAAATATTCATTGAAGGAAAGAAAAAAGAAAGGAGAAAGAGAAGGGAAATATTTTAGCTAATTCTTTTTTCCCAAACAGGGCCACAGATCTTTTAGGGCGTTTATATTTTAGCTTTGATTACAAAGCCCCGATTATTTTCCCTAAAACCCCATGAGCTCTAATTCAGTGAAGTAAATGGCTTATAGCATCACAGAATTTAACTGTGTGCAAGAACGTTGTTCAGTGACAATGTTGTGGTAGCTTTGGAAACTGCTAAGGAATTAGTCCCTCAAAAGGAGCTACTTTGAATGAAGATATAAATGGGTTTAAATTATTGTTATATGCAGAATTTATAGGTAAAATATTCTTTATTTCCTCCTTTGCTATATAGTTGGTACCAAATTAATCTTTTCTCCATGACATATTAAATTCACATGCATGTCCAACACTCGCACACAAGTACATGCAAACACACACACTCTTGAGAAGCATATATTGTTATTAATTTCACTTTTCAGAGAAGAAAACAGTTAAGTGTACAGTTGAATTTGCTTAAGGTTATGCATTTGGGAGATATAAAAATGGGATTCAGAACCTTCCAAAGACTCAGCTATTCAATCTGTTTACTTCCACTGATTTGGGAAAAAGAGCATCAATAGCTAATTAAGGTCAAAGCATCAGATGTATTTCTTTGAAATCCTAGGGATCAGGAGAAACGAGCAATTTCGGAGACGATCAGTGTGGCAGGTTGGGCGTGAGGTACCACGCACAGATATCCAGGTTTACAGACATCTCCCTGCTTGGGCCTCAGTGTACCCAACCCTCTCAGGGAGAGAAAGGAAGAACCAACCTCTGCTACTTCTAGTTCAGCATCTGACTGTGACGATTTAAGCACATGGTTATTCCAGGAATTAAGAGCAGACACATGATTCTTTCCTCTCCTTAATCTGCAGAGGCCAAAGGCCTTCTCTAACCCCTAGCCTCATTCTCCCCACAAGCCTCAAATCTACCTCTCTTCAAATTACACATACGCCCATTCTCTAACAACTTGTCTTTGTTTATCCTAATTCACTTTAATTGCTGAAAGGAAAGTGGTAAGAATGTTGTTACACAAAGAAGCACATAAGGAAGAAGCATCATTCACTTTGGGGTCCATTTCTGCTCATTTAACTGAAGAAAAATGAGAAACCAAATACACATCTTAATTTGTCAATAGAATCTTCCCCTTCTCTCTCTCTCTCATTCTCCCTTTACACAAAGACACACACAGAAGGTTTATATACAGAATCAACTGCATTACTCATACTCCTCTGCCCACCAAGAAATCTCCACAGACTTCTATTACCTTGTCAGACTCTTACAACCAAGTAAATTACAGTGGTGTAACTAAAATAATAGGGGTTTTGTTTTGTTTTGGCTTAAGACCCCTCCAAAACAAACAAACAAAACCATATATGGGATGGTCTTTACCATCTCATTATATTTTTAGTAAAACAAGGTCAGCATGTTTTTTTTATGATTATATCGACAAAAAGGCTGGCTGTCAGAGACATTGTAAAAATCCACATTCCATCCTTTCCTTTCTGAACACAGATTAAGAGAATGGCAGATGGTGCCAAGTTGTGTGAAATATCCCATCCCCTCCTCCAGTTACAGTCTCATCCTCTTTGGCAGCCTTCTCGAGCAGCTGTATTGGCAACAGAGAGTCTATCAAATACAGGGGACTGATGAGCTTTCAGAACTTCCCTGTTAGGGTACTTAACATTTGCTTTGTACTCACCTACCTGTCTCTGAAGTGTATGAATGAACCTCCTTCCTTCCCTAATCAAAGCTCCTGGGAGAGTTCCAGTCTGGAAGATGATATTTTTTGTCATGCAAATTGGTTCACAGACCTTGGGACTGTTTCCCTATTCACTGGGGGTAGAAAATAGGGATTTAGGCAAATGCTTGAAGACCTGAAATAAAATGTCATTCCAAATGAGGCTTTTATTTATCAGAAATAAAAAGGGTCAAATAAAATATTTATGGGATTTGTATTATAAGTGGGAAGCAAGAATATAGCTGCAGTGTGTTTCTTTTACCTCTTCTGCATTTTTCCTTTCTGTCCCATCTCATGGCAGTTTCTAAGTGTTCCCCCAAATCTATTATTCAAAATAGGTCACTTCTAAAATACTGTACACTGTGTGTGTGTGTGTGTGTGTGTGTGTGTGTGTGTGTGTGTGTGTGTGTGTGTATTCTCTCCCAAATAGTGAATTCATTTTATGTGAAATTTCTGTTTTGAGAATTTCAAATCAAGTATAGGTATCTGGAAGCAAGGAACATACTATTCCTCAAACTTTCTTCTTTCACACCACCCCACCCCACCCCTCATTCTCTATGGAGGCCAGTGGTAAGAAAAATAGACCTTCTAACATAAGGCCTTTGATGAGAAAAGACCATTAATAAGAAAAACAGTTCTTCTCTTAACAAATTGAAATTATTAGCTGAGAAGTTTGAAAGAGTGGGAAAGGGCCATTCATTCTGTATGTAAGTCACTCTACAAATGCAGCAAAACCTATGCATTCTCTACGGACAAAAATTAAGGATGTTTTTATTGATTCTCAGATTTAATTCAGGATCAACCTCCAGGGAGATCAAGATCTACTGCTAGAATAAAGGTAGAACTCTGGAGGGAGAGATGGCAGCGAGGCAGAAATGTCTTAGGTCCTGCAGTGGGAAGAGAGAAAGGAAACCAAAGAACAGTAAGTGGGAGTCTCAGATACCCAGAAACAGTAGACTGCTCGGACAGAGATGACTCGATGGACAAAAAGTGTTCTGCATTCCCAATGTGTTCAGGGTTTTAATAGACACATTTCTGGTGAGGGATAGTTTCTAGGGTAACTAAAGGGTCGCATATATTAGAAAAAAATCAAGTCAATCAGAGTCATGAGGTCAGGAGAATGATATGGACTCCAAGTCCAAGAATCACTTGACTAGCTCTTTAACAACAGCAAACTCTCTTAACATCATCGTAATTTGCAAGAAAGCAAAATTAGCTTAGAATTTCTCCAAACACTGTGTCAATGTTATGATTCTGGGAACTTTCTAGTGAGCAGAGTATAAAAGATGAGAATTGATTGCACTTTACTCAGTGTTTCATATTTGAAATGTGTCAAAAATAATGAATATACCACTTGGTACCTTAAAAGTCATTTAATTTGAAAGGAGATCAACTTATTTATAAAAATTTTACATATGTCCCCAAGCCATTATTTTGTTGTTGTTGTCGTGGATTTATCATTTTGTTTTGTTTCTGTGATGCCTAGGGTGAAACAGAACTCTTTTTTTTTTTTTTTCCCTGAGAATTTTTGGCACTTACTTTGGGGGCATTTTTGTAGCTGAGATTATACAAGTTACATAATTGGATAATTTAAATTATAAACATAAGAATGATAAGCATTTATGAGACATAGCTCCTTTTACTTTTTATTACCTTATTTAGGAAGCTGGGAATAAGGTCCTCAACATTTTAGAACATTATGTAAATTCACTGGTAGAGTGTGGAATTCCAGGAAGACTGGATATTTAATATTCTATAATTTTAATATTCTATAATTCTTAACTCAAAGGAAGCTCAGGAATTATACTAACTGATCTTTGTATTATAGTCCCTGGAACAAGTAATTGATTTATCTAGAACTCTGGTTGCCAACAGGGAAAAGACACTATTGTTAGTCAAAATGTCTGTTGTAGGGTAAATATGGAGCTGTACAATTTAATTAAATTCTCAAATATCTAAGTTGTGAGAGAACTACTTTCACCCCATTTTAAAGCTGAGAACAATTAAGGTAAAAACAGGCGAGCAGCTTTCGGAAGTTGGTCCCTGATTTGCACCCAAATGCCATGCTCTTTCTTCTCTTTGCTGTAAATTGAAGAGCAGAACCCAATGTAAGGCATTAGCATTGACGATTCTTGGATGAAAACTTGGGAGATGGAACATTAATTAAATAATGTATTATTTCCCTGGATTAAAATAATAAAAATAGCACTGCTTACTTGATAGCTATCCATAGAGTAGAAAAAATATTATTTATTCCAGATGCCCAGTAAAGGCTTAAAATATACTTATCAAATCACTTGGGGATGTTTTGAAATTGCAATTCTAATTCAATAGAACAAGTGTATAGCCCAGAAAGGTCTATAAGTAGGAACTGATAATCTTTTTTTATTTTTTATTTTCTTTTTAAAGTCCCTTCCTTCACAGCTCAAGTGATTCTTACCATCATCCAGATCCTAGAAGCACTAAAAGCCTTAGCACAATTATGTATTCTTCAACTTCAAAAGTCCAGTTTGGGAAGAGTTTGATTACAGGCCAAAAGCACATGCCAGGTGGGGATTCAGCTGCTTGGGCAGTTTTCCAGGGAAGCTTACACCTGGATTACCATATGTTTCCATGTAGCCAAAAAGTTATTGTGCTAAAAAATAAATGCACGTGTAAAACAGAAACTTGCAGTTGAAAAGCAGTTTTACAGATATGGAGATATTGTAATAAATAAGCAATATATGTTAAATAGGGGTCAAAGCAACTATTCATAAATGTGTCCAAGTGTTATTACACAAATTTTAACTTTGGCATTATTGTAAAGTAGTGTTTAAAAAAGTAGTCTAAAGTGATATAAAAGAAGGAAGCATTACCTTGACTTGCTAAAGGGTATTCAGTGGTAACTTAGGACCATGGACAGGGAGGCGAAAGGCCCAGCTGACCTCTACTTCTCTACCTTTCTGGAGTGCAAAGCAAATGTGTTTGTGTGTGCGTGCATGCATATGTGTGTGTGTGTTTTCCTTTGAATAACAACTAACCTGTGTTTGTTCTTGCCTAAGCGAGTAGCAATTTCTCTCTGAGGCAAATGGAACTCTGTTTAGAGAAGCTTTCATACAGTACATTGTTTGTTAAAAATATTTCTCTAGATCCCATCACATGTCTTAGTGTGAGGAAGAGAACATAAAATTGCCCAATAGTGTAACAAGAGTCGAGGGATTGGCAGCATGGATCACTGGCATGGAAATGAGCAAGAGTAAGAGAAGAGCCTGATAACATGGCTCGTGAGTTAGTTTTAGGTGACAAGGTAGCCAGAAGAACCCAAAATATAAAATTTTAGACAGAGTTGCCTAATTGTTTTAACATTCTCTGAAATAACAAACTATAACCATCACTCACCACTCACCATCCCCAACTCTGTGCCTGTGCGTGCGCACACACACACACACACACAGGACACAGCATGCAATATCATCAATGGCATTATTAAACAGTGAACACTGAATTGTATTACAAACTATTTTCAATAAATGTTGTGTGCATCCTTATAGAAATATGGAAAGTTTTGACTGGTGCATTTGAGAAGCCACCAGGCTAGAACGGGATAGTAGGGGTTAAGGCTTGACCAAAATTAAAAACTGGAAATTGGAGCAAGAGATGACAATGTAAAATACTAGATTTCTAAATATCCTGGAGCTAATCTAGCTATAGGACAGATGAAGATTTAAGCTGGGTTTACTTAAAATTTATAAGATAAAATGAGCCCAGCAAGCTGGATGATTTAAAGCATTCTAGGCAACTAGAATCTGCTTTTAATATAAATTTGTTTATAATTCCTGCTTAGAGATAAAAATGATCATACTTTCCAACATATAAATACATTAATTAAAGCATAAAACCATTCAGCCTTCACTCTTAGAAGGCATTATAGTATGTTGGGAAATGCAATGCATTTAGACTTAGGGTTTGAAATCAGATCTTTTGACTCATATCTATTTTGGACAAATTAGTTAAATTCTTGGAACTTTGATGTCTTTACTTATAAAATGTAAAAACAGTAAGAATTATGCTATAAGAATGTGTGAATATCTAACTAAATGAATTAAATCTATACAAAAGTGATTTAGCACACTGTACAGCACAGATACTCATGTTCGTTAACTACCTTGGGCCAAGTAGGTATTCATCCAGTAAGAAATATAAAATCAGAAGTAGGGGAAAAATATATATAAATATATGAATACAAATATATGTGTATATATTCATGTATATGTGTATACATCATATATATGTGATATATATTTATACATATAAAAATCATCGTCTTCCTGCTGCTGTTGAGGAAATGAATAAGGTGCTCTAATAGCCAAATAAAAGGCAATTTCCTTAAAGACAATCAGAAAAATGGTGGAAAACAAATTTCATCCTAGCAATTTTTCATCATTAATAAGTAATGGAATTATTCATATCTATTCAGCATGCTAAATGGCATTGATTACTGAAGTGCTCAACTTACCAGAAAAATAATACCCATTAAAGGGGTGGGGTGGGGTTGGGGAAAGGATAAGAAGAAAGAGTGGTGAGTGATGGTTCTGTGTTAGCATCATAGAATTCAGAATGGAGGCTCCCCTAGGATCTTTCCCTTGGTTTAGTGCAGTGCTGCTCAAGTTCTCCCTCCATCTACCTGCATTAGACTAGGGTTAAATCTTAATATTTAATTAGGATGAGGGAGGAGATGATGTAGTGGTCCAGGAATTTGCTTCCTGAGAGGAGGATTTACCACAAAGCTAAGAAAGCTTAAGCCTCAGCATTCCTCATATGCTTGGCCTTGGACAACATGTTCACCTGACCATATATTTTTTGTAACATTTTCAAAAGTGAACAATTTAAGCCACATGTTAGAGTGTTCTCTCTTTCCAGTTTGACATCCTTCCTGTAGATGTTACTAGAGAGGCCATGGAAAGGTATTAGGGTAAGAGTTACAACAAACCACTGACACAGACACAGCTTACTGTCTACATTACCATGACTACTATTAGACAGCTTTACCCAGATGACTCTGCTCTTCAGTAATGTGACTTTTCCATTCTAGGAAATACTTGCCAGGAAGATAAAAATCACACATTTACTTGGTTGTTAACTTCAAGATCATCCCCAAAAAAGTAAATAAACATCAAACTGTTCAACTTGGCATTTATGGTTTATGTCCCAAAGTCCTTTGAATTAGGCTTCAAATATCTCACTTTGCTCTATCAATTCTAAACTGTCATAGAATGATCCTTATTCAATCTTAATCAAACACTGTATTGAAAGATTTGCCTTAACTAGACTCCAAAATCTTATCTATACCCAGATTTCTCCCTCAGACTTATTAACAAGGTATTTGGATGGTATTTTAATGGAGCTAGCATTTGATATGGGAATGTGGAGAAGTTGAGTTGGGAACACACTGAATTTTGGTTTAATAGGCTTCATTTAAGGGGCTTCCAGTTTCTTCTGTCTGGTTTAATTATTGCTGGTGGTCCAGGTATTAAAGCGGCTTCTGGGAATTTTCTTTCTGACTGCTGTGCTAACTCAGACAGGCTTGTGACAAGAAAGTGCAAATTTAGAGGCCCCATCACCATATAAACATGCCAAGCAGCAGAGTTAATGGGATAATAGAGGAGGAGAAGCAAGGTTAAAGATTCTGATGCCAGAGTCTGTGGAAACATTTTTCAATCATCAGATATGCCCAATGAAAAGCAAAGAATTCAGTTTTCATCAGTATCTAGCCAAAAACCTGTTCTCAAGTCAGAAGTAAACTAATAATACAACCTGTGGATTTCCATATGTAGTATGCACTTTCAATTCCAAAAGTATTGAAGATTAGTTACCATACAGGAAAAATGAGACATGCCATGAAATTTTAAAGTTTAAATATAAAAGGAGCTTGAAAGAGTTTTTTTTCTAATTTTTTTTTCTAAATTTGACAACAATTCTAAATATTTACATAATGTTATTGACAATTGTTTTAAAGCATAAATTTTTTCTAAATTATCAATAATTAAAAATTATTTTATTAGCCATTCTAGATAAAAGACTGATTTCTTTTTTCTTTCTAATGAAAATCACCCCACAACAATCATTGTTCAAAAAAGGGCAAAGAGTATGTAGTACAAAATTTTAGGGAAAAAAGGCGTATACAGGAGTGCTAGACAGTTATTTGATAAAAATATTATGTTTTTCTTCACATAGGTTTTGTTATGTTTGTAGTTTTTGTTAATTTTCCCTTTAATTTGTAGTTTGTTGTGACAAGTTTCCTGATTCTAAATCAATTGTGTACTTGACACTATTTGTGAAATCTTGAGTCTTGCCATGCTCTCTTTAAGATTAAGACACATGAATTTAATGATGTGGTTCAGAGAGGAAGGGAAGAAGAACACAATGAGAGACATGCGGATTTGCATTTTAATTTGTCACTAACTTGCTGTGTAATATTAAGCAAGTTACTTAATTCTCTGAGCCTTGATTTTTTTACACTTGAAACAAGGGATTTTTTTAATTCTACTGCACTGTGTTGGTTCTGAATCAAAAGTACTAAGAAAAGGGGGAATGATACTTTTTAATAATCATCACATGACCTTTCTTTTTCTCTCATTTTCCCTCAAAAGACTAAATGAGCCTCAACTGAGATTCCTCCCCTCTTCTGAAAGCAACTGGTATTTATCCCCCAGGTAAAGTACATTAAAATTCATGTTAGTCCATTCTGTCTTTTCAAAGAAATCACAGGATAGCTGGACTTTGTGTCTATAGAAAAAAGGAAACCAAACAATATAATTTTAAATAGAAATTGTATCATTTTATTAGAAATTATTTCTACCAAAAACTTAACTAGTCACAATAAATAGGCTCTTTTGAATGATCTGATTATTTGGTTAAGGTACTTACATTAGCTCTGCAGTTTCCCGCTTTACCAGCTGGGCTATAGAAGGGTGCGAAGTTACTTACATTACATTCAAAGAGCATTGGCCAAAAGGCTTACTCCACTTGGCTACATTGATTTTGATTATTACAAAAACAATTGCAAATGAAATCTATACCACTAGCCACACCAGGGGATGGACATAAATGAGACTAGCCTGCTCTCAGGCTAAAATGTGTCTTTGCACTGGCTACATCCTAGGATGAGATTTCCGAAAGAGGCTGTCCATCACTCTAGACTTCCTCTGCAGCTTAGGAAAAATATATAAATAAATAAAGCCCAAAAAGTAGGCTGGGTCAACACAACAGAGTACAGAGGTCTCACACTGTGGTTTTTGGACCAAAGTCAACTCCTGTATGTTCTGGGTTGACCATCACACCTCATTGGCCTCACAGGGTTAAAAACAAAACAAATAAAACAAACAAACCAACAAAAATAGGAATGGTTGTGTTTTTGTCAACATTTAAAAACTAAGATTTTACATACAAATCTGGATTTCTTTAAGATTTTTTAACATCAATATCTGTCACTACTTGACCTTCACTCACACATGGCTATACTCTCTTGAAGGTACACAGCAACTGCCCCTTTAAACATCACCTTACCCTGAATTCTTGTAACAATTTAGAAAGTCTAAAGCACTTTCCAATATAATGGACTTTTATTTTCACAGTCCCTGTGGAATTCATTTGGGAGACAATTATTGTTTGTCTATGATGCATCACACACTGTCTAGGAAGGGGCTAAAAAGATACTCGGGCAGACACGGTTCTGGTTCTCAAGGAATTCTAAATTCAGTGAGAGAAGGGATCTTAAGTACTGAAATAGCTATTCAGGCATCTGTTGCCTTGTGATTTATTATCGTTTTTAATCAGTCCTATGAAAGTGTTGGGGAGGAAGAAATTTTTCTTTACCCTTCTAGGTTCTTCCGGCTGATCTAAGAACTAAAGTGACATGAGACAGATTATCAGGAGAAAATCAAACAAAAGTTTAATAACATGTTTACATGTGAGAGACCCAGAAAAACTGAGTAACTCACCAAAATGGCTGAAGCCCTCACATTAAATATCATCTAAAGACAAAAGAGAATGTTGGGAGAAGTGGTTTGAACCTTCAAAGGGAAGGAAGGCAATTCACATAGAGATGGAAAAGCAAATGTTTGGGAAACAAATGTTTGCTGGGCCCTGCAGACACAGAGGAATTTTATCAAAGACTCTGCTAGGTTCCTCCCTGTCTACACACTTAGTTCATACTATAGTTAACCATGGTGACAGCTCCCTTCCTGGAACAGTTCCTCTATCTTCTTCAGGCATTTAAGGAGAAGGTCAAAGTTTTTTTCTGGGCCTGTTGGGCCTTGAGTATTTTCAGCTGTAAATAACCTACATGCCACAGAGACACTTGAGGGTGGGAAGTTTTGCTCCCCTACAAAACCAAAAACAAACAAAAAAAACAAACAAACAAACAAACAAACAAAATTGCTCTAAAGAACAATACTGAGAGATCTGACATACCAGCAAAAGGAAGGCTTTAACTGAAGTGTGAATGAAGAGGGGGCGCTTTTTTATAGATGAGAGGTTTGGACTAGGTCAGTTTTTCCCATCTGCCTAATAATCAAAATCACCTGAGGAGCTTTTCAGAAATACAAGTTAAAAGGAAAGGAATTGAGAACAGGAGAAAGAATTCTAGTCAGAGAAAGTGGCAGGTACAAAAGCCCTGAAGTAGAAAAAAGGATGCCTGATTCCACGTACTTCTGGACTGTTTAAATACTCCTTGGTGTTCATTCCTTTCAGCTGTTAGAGTGATGATGCAGGTCATAATACTAAGGATAGAAATAAAAATGGGTGCCTCCCAGATGACTGATACCATGTTTTATGGAATGTCTATCTTCCTCAACAAAACAACTAATTTACATTTCATTCAGCTGTTAGGAATCTAATTTAGACATAAGTCAAAATAAACATCTTTTTCTGAAACTTTCATAAAAACATATGCCTACTTCGATATTTTCATCCCTCTCTCGAATTTTCCAAAATAGTAGCATATGGTGGGATTGTCAAAAAATCACTGGAACAGAAGCCATTCACATGCTCCTTGGTATAACAAACAGGACAGTGCTTGGATGAAGTGTTAAAGCCTTTGACTGCATAGACAAGTATGTCTGTTATAATAATCATTACTACTCTTGGTATGAGCCTTTGAATGCCTATAGTCTGTCACTTATAAAAGACAATTAATATTGACACCATTAAAATACATTTCACAAAGTACACTGTTAATAGCTATTTTTAAAAGAAAAATTTATACTATTACCATGTTACTTCCTATAAGCAGAAAGTCGCTATGGAAATAAATACAATATATGACACACAAACACACACATGATTCTAGCTTAATTCTTGTGTCTGCCAGTCTCTGAACCTGATGTTTGCCCTTCTCCACCCCTTCCTCTTTCTTCTGCTTGGTCCCCTCCTCCTCCTTCTCCTCCTGTCTTTGTTTTCCTCCTCATACAAAAGAAAAATTGGCAAGTAAGATACTTAACACCATGTTAGCTTCAAACAGACTGTATCTTTGACCTCATCAGAATAATTGAAATATAATTAAAAGGGATGTGGCTTTCTAGTTGCTTATCAATATTATTTTATATTCAATTTGTACCTTACCAATATCATCTCACAAAGTATCAGGGGAAGGGTGCACGTGCTTCCGGTTTGTAAAAGATAGACCTTTTATCTATCTATCTGTAGAGCTTAATGACCAAAAATGCTAAGAAAAGTGTCTGGGGATAAAGGGATATATTACCTGTGCAGAGAGTACTAGAACGAGAAGCAGTAGATTAAGGTCTGATTCAGGGGGGCCAGTCTTCACTGATAATTAGAATCACGTAGGAAACTTTTGAAAAATAGCATTGTCCATGCCTCCCTTTCCCTAGGAAAGTCTGATTCAATTGGTCTTATTGGGTTTTGTCTTTGGCATTTTCTTAAAGTTCTGCAGACTTATTGTCAACCCCTCTTTCAACTCAGAATGTGTCCATGAATGAACTGCTTTTACACTCTTGTTCCCAGTCTTCTCATTTATCATTGAAGGACATTTCAGTTGATGATAAAGTCACATGACTGAGCACTAGAATCATTTGGAAAGTATTTAAAAGTCCTAGATATTTTTAAAGGATTGAAATCCAGGTAACAGATGACTGGTGAAAAATAGCCTGTGTTGAGTGATGTAATCAGTCTGTAATAGCACATACCTTTGGTAGAAAAAAATTATCTCTGACTGATGTGACTGTCATTCAATTCTAAATAATTTTATGAAAGTCTTCTGTGTTCTAATATAGCACATGTTAAGTACTGTTTCTTGCCAATAGCTTTAAAACAAATTTGGAAATCAGACTATTTATTACTTACATTTCCCTTTTTGATTTATGACCAAGAGACAAACTTTAAGGCTGGGGGACAAATATTTGGAGCACTGAGTATGTCTAGGCCAAAACCCATGACATAGATGTTATTAACATGCATGCTCTCACCACAGAAGTTCCTTAAATCATGAGGCATCAAGGTATGGCAAACACATGTTGATTAATCACAGAATAACTTCATAAGGTATCTGAAAATACACATTTCACAGTTTAATTCCTAAGCCAGATACTGATGAAGTAGGAGAGAATCCAAGAGACATGAAAAGACATGACTAACATTTGCTGTAGGCTAATAAAATGAAAATGAGATGATAACTTTGGCCTAGTGGAGAGAACTTGGACTTAGAGAAAGATTCGCTGCAGGCCTAGATCTAAATCACTTGATTGATTTATTGGGCGGTATGTACTAGGCAGCGAGATTATACCAAGGAAAAAGATGTGGACTCAACTCATATTCACAAGCCAGCAGAAGAAACATACTCTATGTGTGTGTGAGTGTGTATCTTATATATTAAAACAGAAGTGTATTCAAGATACAATAGATCCCCAGCTCAGAAAGCTGCCAAAGCTATTGGGGTAGAGGTGATTTTTCAGCTCGTTCTTCAAAGATACGGTGTGTTTGAGTATGCATGTGTGTGTAATCTCAACTGATCATGAGCAATTCACTCATTTTATAGATGGGAAACTAAGGAATGTGTTAACTCTGATGAATAGAGTTACTCATTAAATGAATACCTATTGTCATGTCATCTTACTACTAGACATACTCCTTAAAGGAAGCAGATGCTTTTTGGCAGCATTAATTTAACACACTAGTTGTTAAATGAAGTTATGGGTCAAGCCTTGTGCTGGTCACTGGAACTTACTGGATCTTCACAAATATCCACAGCTTCTAGTCTCAGGGAGCTTACAGTTTGGTGCCTATGGTAAGTTCTGGAACATTCAGAATGTGCATGTGAAGTAATATGAATGATGAATTTAAACACCATAAAATTGTGAGAGTTTGTTAGCATTGGATTAACTGAAGTGACCATGGCTTAACTCGTAAGACAAATAGAGGAACACTTGGCTGTCAGCCCTGTCCACATAGCAAGGTCAGCTTCTGGAACATAAACATGGGCTAGTGATAAATGACTGTGTCTGGACCTTAGGGATGCTGGTGAGGGGGCACTGCAGGACCAGTGTAAATCTGTATGTTTTATTTTCTTCCTTTATTAATGATCAGATACATCTAAGTAAACAGCGTAGTAATCAAATTTGCAGATGGTGCGACACAGATCAATCTGAAAGGATCTGAACCAATACAATGAGAAACTAGAAATTCAGTGGAAATTAGATAATTTAAAAATAATACAAAACAAAAGAGTGGCATTAAGACAGACTTGAGCCATCTGCAGCAACATGGATGGACCTGGAGATCGTCATTCTAAGTGAAGTAAGCCAGAAAGAAAGAAAACTGCTGTATGATACCGCTTAAATGTGGCATCTAAAAACAAAAGGGACACAAATGAAATACTTATTATATAACTTAGATGACTGATTTCTTGAATATGTATAAGCACATTTGACTGTCCTTTATGATTGGATTATGGCATTCTGTCGATTCTTATTTAGTGGTTGGCTTTATTCCTTTGACAACTATGTAAGTTTAAAAAGCTAAACCTCTAAACACTTAGTAGAAACAATGAACAGTACGTTAGTAAATTAAAAAAATTTTTTTTTTAAAAGGACAGACATGAGGATGTTAAAATGTGATGCATAATTAGGCTGGAAAGAGAGCTGCCCAAAGGTACAAAAACACCCAGAAGCAACTTGATGTCAAAAACACCTATTTTGTTTTTTTGTTTTTTTATTCTGTGTGAGATTGGGATTCACTGTTAATTTCTTCTTTAAAGGGGACAGATGTGTTGCTTATTCTTTATTACTGAAATATGTGCATTAACTGAACTAGAAAAGTAACACTGCCTTTCAAAGAAAAAAGAATCACAAATATGAAGACTAGGATGAGGGGATTAATGAGAGTCCTTGAGAGTGACAAGCTGGAGATCAGTTACTTCATCACCTAAACAAAAGTGCCTTCTAGTTTTTACTAACAAAAGGAAGATATGCTTGACAATGAGGTCATAATTAGCTTGATTTATCAGTGTTTTACCTGGAGTTGATATTATTCTAGCCCAAAGCAAATTTATTTGATGTGCTTATTAATCTCTGTAGCCAAATCTAAGTCAATATTTAATTTCTGGTAGAATGGTGAAATATCTGAATTACCTGAAGCCCTCTCAAAGAACCTCCAAGCAACCCATAAGAATTTAAAGAAGTGGTTAAGAATTGTCTAGAGTCATATAACCTGAGTTTTTAATCCAATGGGTATCACTAATCATTTTATTTAAGCTGGGTAAATAATTTTCAGATGAATATCTCATCTATAAAATAATAATAATAATTTCACCTATCTCAAAATGTTTTTGTGAATATTCTTTGAGATAATATATATACCCTTAAGCAAAGGACTTAACACGTAATATATTCTTAAGTAACTATCATGTTCTGATTATTACTGTTGAAGTTCTAGGGCCTCTACAGTTAGAACTATGTTGTTAATTAATCTACAAGTATCTTAGCATCCAAAATTCTACTCTTATTCATTCTTCTCCTCCTCCTCCTCTTCCTTCACCTTCTCCTTCTTCTTCCTCTTCCCTTAAGCCTTTATTATTCAGTTTTCTTTCTCAGATTTTACATCTAAGTCTCGATTTGCATACAGCGGGGAGTTCATTCTTTTCCTCTGACATTTATTGAGACTCTAGTTTACTCAGATTTGTGTCTAGGCCCTATTCTTTTCTTTCATCTATTGTACCAAAATCATTACATTTTACATGACAGCTTACAGAAATTTTGATACTTATTAAGATAATATTCACTTTTAAAGTATCTTCTCTTATTTTTGATCATCTGGGACCATCTGTTAGGTCCACATAAAGATCTGTTTTGAAATACTGATTGGCATTACAATTAAATGTATAGATTATTTTGCGGAGTATTTCCATTTTTATGATACAAAGTCGATCCATAAACATAGTATATTTTAAATTTGTTTTTGTGTTCTTTAATGCCTTTTATTAAAAGTTTTTAATTTTCTGCATAAAGATCTAGCCATCTCCTATAGATTTATTTCTAAATTCTTACGGGTTTTGTTGACATTTTAAAATTACATCTTTTCAAATTTTATTTCTCCTACTAAATAAGAGATTAAATAACTATTTGTTATTGATATATACAGTAATCTTTCTGAACACTCTCATGAGCTCCAATAATTTAGAATTTCCTGGGATTCTATGTGGAGGTACGAGTAGCAGCCTAATCAAATTATCAGATTTTTAAAAAGACAATTTTCAGGGTAGAGGGATCCAAATGGGCTATAGAAAGTTGTATGTGTGTGTGCACGCGCGCACGCACGGTATAATATGTGATGAAGTTTTGTTTCTTCCTTCCTAATCTGTATACTACTTTCCTTTGTCTTATCGTGTTGCTTAGGACCTTCAGCAAAGCATTGAATAGAAACAGTGAAGCGGCATCCTTGATCAGTTACAAATTATGAAGGAAATATTTCTAATCCAATAAGAAGGCTCTCTTGAATAAATTTATCAGGTTAAAGACATACTTTTCTATTCCTAAACTCATGAATGCATGTTGAAATTTATTAAATATTCTTTATTCATCTATTAAGACAGTAATTTATTATCCCACTAAGACGTCATTGTGGTAAACTGCAGTAGTACATTGTCTTTGAATTAAGTCATGTTTTATTTTTTTTGAATAAACTCTAATTAATCATAATGTATTAGAATTTTTAGTATATCAGTAGATTTGGTTTTGATTCTTTTAAGAAAATTTTGTTTCTATTTCTAAGTGAGGTTATTGTGTACTTTTCCTTTGCTTTTACTGTCTTACTTGGTTGTGGTGTTAAGATGGCAGTATTTCAATATTAAACAATGTTAAATATTGTGAACATATAATTTTTGGTATTTGGTACATAATTAGGTGCTCCATATTGCCCTTATGCTTTTCTCTTTTCTGGTTTCTTAGTGTTAAAAAAGCGGGGGCTAGCAAAACTTACTGCTCAGGGTGTTTGTAGGATTAAATAGAATATCACATGTAAAAGTGCCTAAGGCAGTGTTTGGCATGTTAGAGGATTCATTAAATGCTAGCTCACTTGCCCTTTCCCCTTGGCTGTGAGTTTTTGAAAAAAGGCAGAAAAGGCAGGCACAGTGGAATGCTTTTTTGGAAGCCAGCTTAAGACAGTCATCAACACTGAAGTCAGTGAATGTGTTTGGTTTCCATTCAAAATGCTACTTTCAGAAAAACACAGAGAGTTCATTTGCATAATCACTCTCCAGGCTAGGAACCTGTCCCTTAGGGGTTATCATTATTTAAATCTGAGTCAGGTTATTATCATTCTTCATGCTGAGCTGCTTGGCTTTGTTTCCTTCCCCTTCCCTTGACTGCTGCAGCTACATCACTCTGAATAGGAGCTTGACCAGCAGTTCCAATACAGGGAGATTTACGGCAAAAAGCAGTGTTGCAAATGGAAAGAGCACAGAGTTCAAATCCCAGCTCCACTTCTCACTGGCTGCGGTACCTTGGGGAAATGACTTTACCACCTCTGAAATGATTAGGTTTTTGAGAAGTTTAATTGATGCTGTATGGATTACATATACCATTCTAACCCAAGATAAACGCTAATTATATTAACCCCCTTTCTTTCTTGCCATCTCTTTTCAGTAGAAGGCAATAATAACACACATCAGAAAAGAAACAAAGGCAGACCAGGGAAAAGGTACTGACAGTAGGAAAAAAATAAAACAGATTTATTTAAATAGAAGAATATTTTACCTGTGAGAATCATGTTGGGGGGGGGGGTAGGAAGATAATAAACGTGATAGTCTAAAGTTAAGGGATGCAGGAAAGAGAGGCATTAAATTTCTTATCAGGTGATGTGGGAAGGAATGCATCAAAAGTTCTTAGGAGAGAGGGGGAGTACACGAGTATGGGGAGAATTAGAATGGAGGTGTCAATTAGAGAAAAGGATAATAAAACATGAAATATTTTAAGCATCTATCAAATGAGGGCTGTGTGATGGAAATAATGAAGTGCAGAAGAAAGATCACACATGAGTTATCTTCTGTGCTCTCTTTTACAAGCCGGAATACGTAGCTGATTTAATGTTCACCAAGACTCCTTACAGAAGGTAAGGTATTGTGTCTACTTTATATTTGAAGAAACTGAGCTTCAGACACATTAAACACTTTGTCCATGACTGCTCAGCTAAAAAGTGCCTCAGTTGGACTCCAGCACAAGTCCAGCTAATTGCAAACATCCTGCCACTCTACCACATGGCTTCCTCTTGGGCAGCTAGCCATGTTGGGTCTTCTGTTTTTCAAGACTATAATAGGGTGCCCAGTAGAGCTTATGGAATTTGCTTGTGAGTCTCTGTGCCTGTGAAGGGCTTCTAAAAGAGGATACTCACAGTACACACACAGAGGGGGAAGGTGTTCATGGTGAGCACAGTATAAAACTTACTGAAGACTGATGGTCATTGAGGAGACTCCTTACAAAAAAAGGTGAAAATCCCATTATCAATGGTGTCATGTTTTCTTCATCATCACACATACTGTTTCTTTCCACAGTCCACAGAGGGTTCTAGAGAACTGGCTTTCGATAGCATGGCACTGAGCACTGGGAATAAAATGTAATGCATATACTCCCTTATCCTCAGAGCTGTAGCCAGTAACCATGTGTAGTTATTTAAAAATACACTAATTAGATTAAAGATTTACTTCTTAGTCTTATTTAGCCACATTTGAAGTGCACACTAGGCACAGTGCCTAGTGCTGACCATACTGAACACAGCAGGTATAGACCATGTCTATCATCATAAAATGTTCTATCAAAAGCCTGAATTAGAGGCTCTTACTTCAGACTTTGGTTGGAGTTAAGATACTAAATTTACCACCATCACTGCCCTGATCCTTCCAAATAATTGTCTATCATAATTTTACAGGCGGCTTAATCCTCCAAATAATCATATAAGGAAAGAATTTTGGATAAAGAGACCAAGGCTCAGAATGTTAAAAGTAATCTACCCAAGGACCAGTAAGCAATGGGGCCTGGATTAAAATGTAGGTATGTCTGATTTCCGAGTCAAGGCTCTCAACTAGTGGTTAATATTTATCACATCTAAAATACAGTGTGGTACATAGGATAGTTGTGTGCAAGTTGTATAATGAGTACAGAAAGCTGAAACTGCTCAGGGAAATCTTCACCAAAGAAAGAATAATATGGAAAGATTTTGAAATGTCAGTGAAAGTTGCTTAAGTAGACAAGATCAGAAAGCGAAATATAAGCAGGGAGTAGAAAAAGCAACACAATGTTCTGGATTGCCTCCTCAAGCCAGTCCTATTTTACATATTTTTGTGTTGAGATTTTTTCCAAAATGTATGTCTTGGGCACCTACTGTGTACTTGCTATTGTGCTAGACCCTGTGGATATAAATGTTGTCATACTCCATACTCTCAGAAGTTCAGAGTGTTTAGAGAACACCCCTTGGCCAAGTAAACAAGTTAAGACAGCACTATACTAAGTTGTATGTCATATTAAAACATATCTGTCCAATGCTGTAGCCTTATATAATCTAATAGACTCAGTATTAAGGGAACTTGGGAGGTCAACAAATCCCATTTTTTCTCCAAAGGAAGAATAGTTGTATCTTAATCTCTGATTTTCCTTGTCTCCATTGACCCAGTAAAGGAGCTGAATGTAATTGTTAAGCATTTGCACTGGAAAAAGTAAACCTTACTTTAAATATCTTTTCTACCATTTACCACATGTGCAACTTTTAGGAAACAAAAACTTTTCCAATTTTTTTTTTTCCAATCTGGGGAATGAGAATGGTAGTAACTTTTAGCAAGGTTCTATTGTAAATATTTCAGAAATTCATAGGTATAATATGTTTAGCATAGGGTCTGGCCAGAGTATAAACTGAGAAAGCGAGAACTGCATCACTTTACAAAAAAGGGACATATTTGAGCAGTTCTAATTATTACAATCTTTTTTATAAGGGACAAAAAGGTATATATTTTTCTCACTTCTTTTAGTACAATATCTCTTCCCTCAGAACCTTAAAGTGGTGGTGGTGGTGGTTATTATTATTGTTGTTGTTGTTATTATTATCGCAATATCTAATGGAATGGAAGGGAGACATACAATATTACTTAACAGTTACTTAAATAGTCCTTTTCATAGTTCGTCACAATTGTGCCCCTCCAATTGGGCTGCTTCTGCTTCATCAAGTCATCTATTCACATTTTATGGCCAAACAGTAAGCACAGCACGAATTTTACTTTTCATGCATTTTGCACTTTGTGAAGGGAAAAAAAATACACTTTTGTAAAACTAAACTGTCCAGGTCTGCTTCATCACAAAAGATTCTTTTCCCCAAATCCTGTCAGTTTTCCACCCATTCTGCATGATTCCACATAGAACATCCAAAATGAGGTTACAAAATGGCATTGCCATAGAGGAAACTGCGTAGCTAACTCAGTTCTCTCAAGAACTTTCATCTCATCCTTCCTGATGACCTTAAGCCTGTCCCAATATTTTAATAGCAGAATTATTTTCACTGCAACTCAGAGCAGAAGAGCTGTATGTTTGCCCAAAAGAAACTGCCTATTTAAAATTAGTTCATAAAACTAAGTGTAATTTAGTTTTGAAGGCTTAGTGTGGTTTCTCTAAGAAGCGACACCCTAACTATATACTCTATTCTTAGGTTGCACGGCATTAAATTTTTATGAGCTTAATTTTCATCAGTTTCTTAAATTCAAGAAGCAATTCAGTAAAAGTATGTGTGCTTCACAAACAAGTGCATATGCATAATGTTATTTAATCAAAAAACCAAAAAGTTAAATTTTCTGTGATCCTTTCTCAAAAGGATTTTTTTCTTAGGATGGTATAATTTTCAGAATTTTGTTGTGGATGATTCTTTTCTGGTACTGTTGAATGATACTACATATAGCTTCAAATGACTAAAAAAATATCTAGCTATGTGACCAGAATGTTTCTCTAAAATTTGCTAGAAGTATATTTAAAATATAGCTTACATTTGAACATAATGTTCTGCTTCAATTGACTTTAATTCTCATCAATAAAAACAATCGTGTAATTCCATCTTATTTGTATATATCTTGAATTTTAATATTTTAAGTTTATTCATTCAATTATTGATGTTAGAGATAGCAAAAATAACACTATCCATTTGTGGTATATCTACTGTTTTCCTAGGAAGTCTGAAATTTTTCTCTGCATTAGGTATTCTGTATATGAAATAAGACACATGAATATTGGCTTCAATTTTCTACCAGGCTGTATAAGGTAGAATTCTCAGCAGTTGAACAGCTCACTTTTGCTTTCCTTTCCTGGTCCCATTATTTCTTCCCTTTTATCTTCTAAAGCCATGCACTATCTATACCTTGCATCAGAGTGAACAACTGTCCTAGTTTTTCCAGGACTAAGGGGCTTCCCAGGATCAAGACAAACTTGCAAATTTCTGGCCAAACTAGTTTGTTGGTCTTATACCATTTAATAATTCAGGAACATGCATTCATCTATCCTTTTAGTATTTACTGTGAAAATCTTTTATATAAGAATTTAAGGCAAAGAGATACAGAGATCATTTCCATGATGGATTTTTTTGAGGTAAGGACATGTTTTAAACAGATGAGAGAAAGAGAGAGAGCGCACGCAAATTCATGAAGAATTGAAGACCACTTTTAGAGTAACCTTAAATACCTCCACTAGGGCCTCTTCCAAGCAAGCCATCACAAAGAGATGGCTAGTGCCACTCTAGTACCACCGTCCAAGAAGAGCACAAAATAGAGAGTGATTATGGATTAAACATAATGAATACGTCCCTCAGATATCCCTTAACAAAGGGTTGAAGACCTAATGCAAACTCATTAGAATTCAACTGACATGGAAATTTGTTTCTATGACAGATAATATTTTAAGGAAATAACTGGAATCATCACTAAAACACTATACCAGGACGTATCAAACATCCATCCATACATTTATTTATACACACACACACACACACACACACGTCTTTATTCAGCTACATGAAATAGCTTTTCTAACATCAACAGAACTTTTGCATATTGACTAAATTAATAACTTTTCTAAATGGAAAAATAAATATGTTACTTCCCCAACACCAAAGAGGGAAGAACAACAGGAGTGAGGGAGCAACAAAGGAAGGGACTTAATTGGAGGACACTATCTGAGGCCTATGAGAATTAAACAGACAATGTGTGAGTGTGTTTGCCAAAGACAGGATTATTAGCACATTTTAAAAAATAAACTTTGAAAATTTTAGAACGGTGTGGATTTACCAAAAATTGTAAAGCCAGTGCAGAGAGATCCTACATACCCCACAATTAGATTCCCCTACTATGAATACCTTACATTAGTATATAATTTGCTACTATTAATGAACCAATCCTAAAACACTATTATGAGCTATGTCCACATTTTATTTGTATTCCCTTAATTTTTATATAATGTCCCTTTTCTGCTCCAGGATTCCAACTAGGATACCACATTATGTTATCATGTCTTCTTAAGCGTCTTTTGGCTGTTTCAGTTTCTTAGACTTGCCTTGTTTTTAATGACCTTGACAATTTGGAGAATACTCGTCAGGTATTTTGTAGAATCCTCCTCAGTTGGGATTTGCCTTATATTTCTTCATGATGAGACTGGAGAATGGGTTTTTGGGAGGAAGACTACAGAGATAAATTCCCACTTCATCACTTCATATCAAAGGTATATACTATCAACATAACTTATTACTGTTGATTATGACCTTGATTATCTGACTGAGGTAATTAACGTTTGTCATGTTTTTTCCAGTGTAAAGTTACCCCTTTTCCCCATGTTTGGTGTTGCATTCTTCGGAAAGAAGTCACTGTGAGCAGCCCGCACTGAAAGAGTGAGGAGATATACTCTACCACCTTGGGGTAAAGGTACCTACATTTTGGAATTCTTCTACAGGGAAGATGTTTCTGTCTTCTTTCCCCCATTTATTTATTTATTCAGTCATTTTTTCCTGTCTGTATGGATTCAAGGGATATTTTTACTTTATAATTTAGCTTATAATACAAAATTATTTTGTTGCTCAAAATTTTCCAGCTTTGATTATTGGGAGTACCTTCAATTGGGTTATGTCCTTTGACCTGCCTCCATCAGTGTGTGAGTACATGTGTGTACTTCCTTATATTCTGACACAGTAGATACTGCAGTCTCATTTTGATACTGTGATTCCTAATAAGAAATATATATTTGGTTTTAGTCCCTGTTCCTGGCACAGAGCTCCTGAAACCCTTGGAATTTCCTAAGTGATGAGAGTGGTAAAAGATGTCTTTTGTTAACTTAATGAGATGACTTTTGGAAAGAACCTAAGACAGCTGGTTGCTAGGGGAATCAAACAAGTGATTAGAGGGTTGAGACTTTCAACCCCACCCTGCTGAGCTCTGGGGAGGAGAGAGGGGCTAGAGTTTGAATCCATCACCAGTGGCCTGTGATCTAATCAATAATGCCGATGGAAAGAAGCCTTCATAAAATCACAAAAGGATGGGTTTCAGAGAGCTTCCAAGCTGGTGAACACTCAGAGGTGCTGGAAGAGTATTGAACTCAGAGAGGGCATGGGAGCTTTGCTCCTCGTCCCCATGCCTCTCTTCCATATGGCTGTTCCTAAGTTACATCCTTTTGTAATAAACTGGTAATCTAGCAGTAAAATATAAATTGGTGTTCTGTGAACCACTCCAGCAAATTAATTGGACCCAAGGAAGGGGTCCTTGGAACTTCTGATCCGTAGCTCATTGGAGACAACCTGGACTTTTGATTGGCAATCTGAACTTTTGATTGGCAGCTGTGGTTGGCTGGATTGGTAGGGGGGTAGTCTTTTGTGACTGAGCCCTTAACCTATGGGATCAGGGAGATTGTATCAGAATTGAAGTGAACAGCTTGTGTCAGATAATTTCTTGGTTTGGGGAAAAACTCCACACATCTGGTGTTAGTAGAAATTTGGTAGTAGTATGAGAGTAAAAGAGAAACATGGAAGTGTAGATTTTCTAAATAGTAATCTTACATATTTCAGACATTTTTCTGAATAAATTCTGATTTGTTTTATTTGAGAATGATTCCAACTGGGTGTTGTTTGGGTTTTGACAAATGCATAGAGTCATGTATTCACTGTACAGTACATACAGAATAATTTCATTGCCCTAGAAATTTCCTGGCCTTCACTTCTTCATCCCTATATTCTCTGCTCCTTCCTCTTGAAGCCCTGCAACCACTATCTTTTTATCACATCTATAGATTTACCTTTCCTAAAATGTCATATAATTGGAATCATATATTATATAGCCTTTTCAGACTGGCTTCTTTCACTTAGCAATAAGCATTTAAATTCATGCATGTCTTTGTATGGTATTATAGCTCATTTCTTTTTATCACTGAATAATATTCCATTGTATGGATATACCAAGATGTACTTATCAATTCAGTGATTAAAGATACATCGGTTGCTTCCATTTCCATAAGTGATTATGCTGAAAGTTGCTGTAAAACTTTGCATGGAAGTTTTTTGTGAACACATATGTTTTGAAATCAGGTACACACATGACTAGGAGGGCAACTGAACTGTATGCTAATTTATATTACTTACATTTAATTGTTTATTATTTAGCCTATATTTAGCTTTGTAAAAAGCTGCCAAACTGTTTCCAAGTGTCTGTTCCATTTTACATTTCCACCAATGAATGAGACTCCATCTTCTTACCAAAAATGAGTAATATAAGTTTGTTGGATTTTAGCACTTCTAACAAGTGGTGGTGGTATCTTCTTGTTGTTTTAATTTGCAATTCCTAAACAAAAATGATGCTGAGCATATTTCCATTTGTTTATTTGCCATCTATAGACAGGCATACCTCATTTTATTTTGCTTCACTTTATTGCACTTTGAAGATTTTGTGTTTTTTTTTAATAAAATAAAGGTTTGTGGCAATCCTGTGTTAAGCAAGTCTATCAGTGCCATTTTTCTAACAGCATTTTGCTCACTCTGTGTCTCTGTGTTGCATTTTGGTAATTCTCACAACATTTCAAACTTTATTATTATTGTTTTACTTGTTAAGGTGACCTGTGATTAGTGATCTGCGGTGTTACTACTACAACTCACTGACGGCTCAGATGATGGTTAGCTTTTTTCAGCAATAAAGTTTTTTTTTTTTTTATTAAGGTATGTACATTGGATTTTACAGATGTAATGCTTTGTACACTTAATAAACTACAGTATAGAGTAAATGTAAATTTTGTATGCACTAGGAAATCAAAAAAAATCTGTGGGAATTGCTTTATTGCAATATTCTCTTTATTGCAGTGGTCTGGAATGGAACCAGCAATAACTCTGAGGTATGTCTGTATATTCTTTTGTGACAATGCTTGTTCATATCCATTGCCTATATTTTAATTGGTTGGTTTGTGTTTTCACTATTGAGTTTCAAGAGTTTTACCTATATTTTGATTTTAACAAGCCTTTATTTGGTATGTGTTTTGCCAGTCTTTTCTCCCTGTCTGTGCTTGTTTTTTCATCGTCTAACCACATTTTCACAGAGAACTTTTTAATTTAAATAAAGTATAACTTATTACATTTTCCTTCTTATATAACATGCTTTGGGTGTTGCACTTAAAAATTCATCACCTTACTTGAGCTCACTTAGGTTTTTGCCTATGTCTTTTTTAGAAGTTTTATAGTTTTATGATTTAATTTGGTGTCTAAATCATATCCTTTTACTGTGCTTCTGTCCCTGGGATATAAAATTTACTAATGTTTTGTAACTTCCTCTACTCATGAGTGAGATAGGACAGCCAGAGTGGACTGGAATTGGAGAAATGCTCTTCTCCCAGGTAGAACAAGGCTGTGGTAAAGTTCCATGAAGAGTAAACCTTTGTTATGAAGAACATTGGGGCGTATTTCATTCTTTCCCTATTGTTCCATGAGAGACTCTTTCTTGATGCTTTACTGGAAGAACCTTTTGGAGACCCTGGAGGTAAAACTTACAGAGGTGTGGGCATCCTCCTAAGGTTGTAGCTCCAGAATTTCCTCACTTTCCTGCTAGTTCACATTCAGCCTCCAGTAATTTTTCAAAATTAGAACTTTTGAGTTCTTACTAATTATGGTTGCAGAAATTTCTGTTCCAAGTAAACAGATTCACTCAGAGTGCCTGACTGTCCAGACTTTGGGGTAACAGTTTGCCCTGTGACCTCTATTCTCTAAAGTGCTGAAGATAAATTGCTGAACTTCCTTTTTCAGCTTTTGTTGTTGTTGTTGTTGTTGTTGTTGTTGTTGTTGTTGTTAGAAGGTTGGGAGTAAAATTTTTAAAACTTTTCACATGTTGGAGGTGAAACTGGAAACTCTCTTCGTAGTGAAAAACCTAAGGGTAAAAAAATCTAAGGGCCTCAGATTGCATTTGACCTGAAGCAAGTCTGATAAAAGGATTCATGTATAAGTAACTTATGCGGAAGTTGATTCCAGAAAGCTCAGGTATGAGAGATGAAACATGAGGGGAAAAGGAAGAAAATCAAAATAGGGTATGTTAAGGAACAGATTTCTATCACTGGCAAGTGGGTCTTATCCTAAAGGACCTAGTCAAGTCCTGCTGAGATTTTTGGTATGTTATGTAAAATTAATGTGCAAGAAGCTTGGTAGCTATGAACCAATTCTCATCTGTCATTGAGTGAAATGTGCTCTGAGGGCATTAAATCCTTAGAACCTCAGTATGCCACCATAGAAAGTCCTCAAGCAGAGAACAGCAGGTGATCACAGTAAGAAGTTATCGGCCAAAGGAAGGTGATACTGATGGCCATTGCTACACCAAGTTTCATAGAGATGTATTCCAATGCACATATCACAGAGACAGTAAGTGAGCATGGCCAAGGCTAAAACTCTGGATTATCTGACTCCAATGTTCTCTCTACTGTGTTCTCTATACACTCTTTACCAAGTACTTTTTTCCCAAGAAAATATAGTATTTCTAAAGTTCGACAAAATTCCTGTTTTTGGACATATATTCTGTTTAGAATTTACTAAATATTTCAAAAGATAATGAGTGTTCTGCTGGACCTTCGACCTGACCCTGTGGCAGGCAGTCAGAGTGCTGCAACAGTAAATGTCTTAGCTTGGGAGCCACTGATCTCAGGCTTGTCATTTAGAAAGACGTCCAACTTTGAGGCTGAAGCACCTGTGGAGTAATGATGTCCATCTCCATTTGCTGCCCTTCTCTGTCCCTTGAATGTGCCCTCTGTCCAAAAGTATAGTTTAGAAATCATTTACATTTGTAAGCTTCACTGATTTTCTATCTAAAGTTGTAAGAAGAATTCAACTCCTAGTTTCTTTAAGAACTTCTATTAAAAGTTTTCTATTTAAATTATCTCAAAACACATTCATTTCAATTGTTGAGAATTTAGTTTAATTCAGAGAGTGCTCTATGTATGGAGGGCAGGAGTGGAAAGATTTAATATTCAAGATGTCCAGAGAGTCACTGAAGTACAGAAATCTATTGTTCTCTCTTCATTTTCAACAATTACATACTCTTTAAAATTCATGTAAGATTTTTGTCCATGTCCATTTTACTCATTTCTACTTCTCTTTCAAATCTGGAGCAAAGCTTTCTCTTCTGATTGAAAATCTATAAACTAAAAGAATCTCCTTGATGTGGTTAGTACAAAATAGGGGAAATGCAGAATAAGGCTCATATGCATAGGTTCAAAATCAGATTCTGTTCTAATCATGGTTCTTTTACTCTGGCATGGCTTTTTTACAAGTTACTTTTTTTAGGTTATTTGCATCTTTGGACAAGTTACTTAACCCATCAGGGTATTAGTTTATTTATTTATAAAGTAGGGGAAATAACAGAACTTATCTGTAAGTGGCATACTAGATGATTAATAAAGTTTACTATTATTAGAGAATTCCATAGACTTAAACGTGTTTACCAATTAGCGCTTCATTTTACCATGCTCCCAGATTCCAATCTTAAAGATACTTAGCAATATCACCAATAACTGTCTCACAAAACCTGCAGAGACAACCTTTTGCTGTTGTTTCAAAAAGTGCTTGTTTCAGTATATAGATTTGATTAGTAAAATGAAAATATATTAAAGGTATGTGCCTGATCTTCCAATGCCCTCACCTCTTGCTATATGCTCCTAAACTTCCACATAGAGTTAAATCATCTATGGAGTCAAAAACATTGATAACTAAAAAACAAAACAAAACAAAACAAAAACCTAAAGTGGTATTTTTTCCAACTTTTGTGAGTAGTAGCTGAAAACATATTTTAATAAAACAAATTAAAACCATTCATTTCATCCTCCCAAATGTCCCCAAAACAAACCAAAACAAACTAGTCACGAAATTCACCCATTTGTGCTGACTCCATCAGTTTAACTTCCTATTGAATTGTTTCCAAGTTGGGCTCATTGCTAATTTAGAATTTTGCAGAATGTTCATTAAGTTTACAGCTGGCTGAATTGTGAGTTTGCTTTGCGTGAATTTGGGTGAGAAAAGAAACCTAAGTAATATTTGTCAAACTCATGAAATTTTCATGAGAGTAAATAAAAACCCCTATTTTTGCTTGATAAGTATTTTACTTCTTGGTCCCATGGTTCCTTGATATGAAAATCATTGGAACAATCATTAGGAGAACTTTCTCTGTGGTTGAGACAAATTATTGAGTGATTTAGATAACCATAAAATTAAAATCATCATTTCTCACTGAAGCAGGCAATTTTGCTTAAAGAGATGTGCATGCACACTTTAATTTGGAAATCCAAAATCAATCAGTAAATTATGTAGTTAAATTCATGGTGTATCAGACTTTGGGAATTTTTCCCTTCTGTATTTAGCAACATTTCCTTGGCATCATAGGTCAGTGGATTTATACATAATTATTATTATTTTTTTTGGATCCAAGAAACCAGATGGGAATATTTACATGTATCTATTTTTTCTACCTATGTTGGTTCCTTAAAACACCCCCACTAGTCTGAGGGTTTATGTAAAGTCTACAGTGCAGGAAAATCCTACATATTCAGCTTTTGATGCCTTAACAACCATACCTACCACTACCAGTAACTCAACCAAAAATCAGGGAGAAAATGGAAAAATTCATGCAAGAAGTCAAAACACATGTGTCACAGAGTCCTTTTAAAACAAGTTCCTGCAGTCAGGATCTATTATTCCTTTTATATTTGTTGCTTTATTTAATTATGCAATGATATTATCTAGTTTAAATTCATTTTCAAGTACACCAAGGAGACTTCCTACAAGATGGCCAAATGAAATAGTCAACACTGCCTGTCCTTCACCATCTGAGTTGAATGTCTCTCCTCTTTAGTTCTCATTGCCTCTTCTGCTGTCCTTTTTAATGATACTTATTGGACTGTATTATAATTCAATTTTCTTTTTTTTCCTCCTTGCTTCCTTTCTCTTTCTCCCTTTCTTTTCTTTCTTTCCTTCCTCCATCCCTCTTTTCTACCCTCCCTCTTTTCTGTGAGGTCCAGTGACTAGTCTTTCTGTGTTTAAGATTCATGCGTTAGGTGACCAAATTCCACCTACTTGGGACTTAGAGCAGTTTCTATCAGTGGACTTCCATAAAGCAATTGTTAGGGTTCTCCTTATGGTTAGAGTTATTTACAAGTAAACTAAATTTCTAATTAAAAGTGTAAAAAAATCTTTTGTTGTAATATAGTTCAACTGCATTTGTATTTGAAATGTGAGGGAGAACTTTGGCTTTCATGAAATGCTTCACTGTTTTTCTTTTTTAAAATATCTATCTCTATCTGTCTTAAAGAAAAAATATAAACAAGAAATCACATTTTATCAACAGTGAACTGAAAACTTCAAGCTGGTAATAATAATAATTACAACAATAACAGTAACATATATACCAATAACTACAACTATGTTTGAATTAGTTATCCTCTGCTCTCTATGTGTATAGCCTCCCCTACTGTCAGTATCCCCCACCAGAGTGGTACATGTGTTACAATTGATGAACCTACATTGACATGTCATTATCATCCAGAGTCTGTTATTTTCATTAGGATTCACACTTTGTGCTGTATATTCTATGGGTTTGGGCAAATTTACAACATGCATTCACTGTTATGAGTATCATATGGAGGAGTTACACTGCCATAAATAGAAGACTTCATAGGAGATTTTTTAATATAAGATTTTATATAAGATTTAATAAAAGATTTTAAACTACATAAAATCATGAAATATATATTATTATGCATAGGTGAGCATGTCAACAGTTCAGTTCTATGTGATTATGGCATATTCTGATTCACTACAGTCTACACACAGACACGCAGACACACACACACAGACACACACAAGGCAGAAGGTGTTTTTCATTTTTGTATTCACAGAGATAAGCAGAGGGCCTGGCAAAGTTATGATCCTCATGATGTATGCTTTAAATTAAAGCCAACAATAGCCTATTTAATAACAAAAGCAAATATTTCTTTCCTCACATTCTATTTTGTTGCCTTTGTTAATAAATGAACCTTGTAACTGACAAAATTTAAGAGAATCTCACTAGGGGGAAAAACTGTGCTGAAATTAGGTTTTCAAATAGCACAGCAGTTACAAAGGAGACAAACACGACAGGCTACTTCTGTCCTCATTTGCCTGTACTCTCAGGTCTGAGGGACCTTTCTCAGCTTCTAAGTCAACACAAATCAAACGTAATCACACTAGTTTGTCCTTTATGTTTCACTGCCCAAGAATCACACTATTACCCAATGTCGTTTGGGCCAAAACTAGAAGACTTTTATCTTGACATCTAAGGCAGCTCCATAATATACCGGATGTTAGAGTCCAGACTAATCACAACGGTGCACAGAGCTAAGGTCATTCTAGCTTTTAAATGCTAATTGTTCTGCCAACAGTCTTCATTTACAAAATTTTTAAAGGCCAACCTTATATAGTATTTAGTGCCAGAGGCAGTATACATTCATTAATTGAATATCCTAAATAAGATATCATTAGAAGAAGAAGAAGAAAAAAAAAAGGAAATCTAATATAAAGATTGTCTAATGGGGGTTGGAAGAGTGTCTTAGATTACCATAGACTGTGTGAAAGCAAGTTGAAAAAGAGTGCAGATCTAGGGCCTGTTTCTGGTTTTCTCCCCAGCCCTTTCTGTTGCATTACTAAAACCCTTGCTCTATGCCCCAGATATGCAAGTAGATGAATGTGTTAAGGCTCATTATTTCTCAGCTGAGATGCACGTGTGCCTTCTATAAACTTATAGAAAAAAAACAAGGAAACATATTTTTGTATTATAATGTTTCCATTTATCTTTCAGGCCCAATGTTTGTTTTGCTTTTGCTCTAAATTATTTTCCCTTAAGTTGTTTAGCTAATATGTATATATTTAATATTTAACATAGATAACATATATATTAAAAGTACTAGACATCAGTGGCATATACATATACGCCACTCCGTGCTGTCCAGATTTTCCCTCTGAAAGTATCTTCCCACTACAGCGGTTTTGATTTCAGGAGCTTATTACAACATAACTTGATGGAGTGTTGCAAAGCTGACTTTGGAAATACATTTTCTGGTGTTTTATCTTGCTTATTAGTGGTTCACTAGGTATGAGCATAACTGCTCAAGTGTTGAAATTATATGAAGGGCAACTGACTCAACAACGTTGGCAGAAGCCACAGGGAGGGCACCCGGATACTTCTGCACTGGGCATAGTGTTGCCGCTCCCTGCCAACAGAGAGCTTTCACCACTCAAAACTGTTTGTGTCCCTTCTGGAACCATTTTCCAAAAAATGTATGTTTGCTGCAGTGTGCATTTAAAGGATACTTGGTTACCCAAATATCATGACAGGCCTTTAAAACACAAAACAAAACAAAAAAATATTACCCCTGGAAGTCTGTCTTTGGGTCACTCAGGTTCCTGAAAAGAATTCTTATTTGAAGTTATTGTGAGATATTAGGAGGGTGCAATCCATCAGTACACACTTGGTACACTCTGTACTCATAACTGAAGGACACATGGCTTGATCATTTCTTTTCTCACCAACAATGTGAAGCAGGACCCTGAGGTTTGCAGATATCATCATGGTTAAGGAAGGACGTAGAGAGTAGCTAACATATATCCAGTGCCTGTGACTTGTCAGGCACTGTACTAATTATTCTACATTCCCCACCTAATTATATCCTCACTTCATCTCTGGACAGTAGATATCTGATATTGGAGGTGAGAAAACTAAGCCATATAGAAATTAAGTAGTTTGCTCTAGGGTTACACACCCAGTATGTGTCAACAAAGTAGGATTAGCGAATTACGATAACAATAAAACCTATCTTCCAAATACTGACATTGGATTACAAAATACTGGTGTATAATGTTTTTTGAATTCTTTTTAATGAGTTTGGAAAGAGAGCAAACTTCATAAAGAAAGATAGGCCTAGAACCAAAGGTGTGTGTGTATACTATACTATGTATAATTATTATCTGTGGGAAGAATAAGAATAAGACAGGCTTACTGGAGTCTTGAATGGCACATCAACACAGGTCAATTATTTCAAGTCATATAAATAACTTACCCTTAACTATGCTACTGACCACCGTTATAAGTATGGTGATAGATGAAACTGAGAATACTAAGATACTTGGATGTTGTGTTCAATAGAAAATTAAATACATACATGTGTTTAAATATAAGTTGAGTATGTGTTACATTTAATATTATTAAGTGTTACATGCTTATATTCAGGTTATATATTTTAATTTGGCTTTTGTGGGTTAAAGTAAGGCAGGGCTGTGCTTATTTTCCTTGAACTTCATTACTGAAAGCTAATGATCATCTATTCTATTTTATTACACCCTGTAGTTTTTTTGAGAAACCCATAATTTCTAAGTAGCACCACTAATTAACTAGATGCTGCTGTTTGCATACAAATAATTGTTACTGTAATTCTGTTCATCTTTATAAGAAACAGAGCACATTGGAAAGATCAATTCCCTTTCAGTGTGATAAACTGGTTTTCTAAAATTCCCCAGGTGTAACATATTAAATAGGGCATGTAAGAGCTTATTTTTGTACATGAGTACTGGCCAGGAAATAGGCTTGAAGTATTATGGGGTGTCTAGATTTAATGTAATTTATGCTTGGGCTTTGGATTTTGGGGAGGAGTATGGGCATAAAGATACAGGGGAGATATGGTAAAAAGACAGGGTACTTCTAAGACCTCATCAACGCAGAGCTGGTATTAATTGGTGCCACTATCTGCCTGCATAAATACCGTGAGTCTTGTGTAAATAAGAAAGAGGCCTTTAAAATTCTGATTTCAACTCATGACTTAGAATTTAATGAAACCGTTCAAGTTCAGCACTTTAATCTCACAAATTGGTTTATCACAGCCTAGTGGCCACTTCTTGTTTTATAATAAGCACAACAAAAAATATCTATGAACACTTAGAAAATTAAACCAAGGGAAGTATATGCAATTCTGAGCTCATTAGAAGCAATTCATATTTTCATCTGTCTCATTAGAGAGGTTTTTATAAACTGAAAAAAGTAATTTTGTATCTGTGTTTTTTTAAAAATTTCAGACCAACTGGTAAGAGCAAAGTTTTCATATTATTTCCAGGCAAAATACATATATATATATATTAGAAAGCAAAACTTGAAAGAAGAGAAAAGTAAGGCAACAAGGAAATTCAGAACCAGGAGGGGATGATAAACAAGTATAGAGACAATGTTCAGTGAATCTTTCTGCATTATAACTCAGATTTAATTCCACATTTTGAGGACCTTGTATTTGAAATAAGCATAATTGGCATTCTGGACAAAAATCAAAAGGTAAAAAATGGAGAAAAAAATACGCACATAGTATTAGTTAATGCCTTTTGTTTCAGTCTAACATGAAAATGTTTGCCATGTTGAATACAACATTTGGCCTTTGATAGCAGGTTTAGAAAACTTCCATCTGTATTTTTGTTACTTAAATCAAGAGTAAGTGTTTTGGTTTTTGTTGTTTGTGAGTGCATGTGTGTGTGTGTACCAAGCTGGTCAGATGCAAGGCAACTATTATTAAACGTGGAGGTGAATGAGCAATATCACCTCTACTGGGGTTTTTTTTTTTTAAGCACTTTTATCATTATAAATGATAAGCAATGTAATTTAAGCCTGAGCATAGCTTAAGAGTTCACCTTAATATTCTTTATCATGACTTTGAGCTAGAATATCACTGAAAAAACTTAGCATTTGATAGAAGAGTCTAAATGTTTATTGATTTCCAACTCTATCTTGTAAATGCTTGAATTAAGTGTATTGAATCAGATTCTCCTATTACCCAAGTTACTCCTGGACTGTAATAGTTCTCTTGGGACATTGCAGTGTTTGGGGAGAGAAATTCTAGTTCATGTTTGTGTGACCTTAACAGACGCGTGAATCATCTTCAAGTTTACCTTCACTAATTACAACTTATTTCCTCTTCCTTGGAATGAACCTCTCAATTGTAAGTTGGTTGAGGAAGGAGGTAAACAAGGAAAGTGTTTTTTCCATTCCCTTGTTCAGGTCCATACACTGGACACTACCTGGTTTTTGACTTCACATTACCCATTCTCCTGTACTCTGGTAACAGATAACAGTGCCTTATTTCTTTTGGGGGATCCACTTCACCCCCATTGTGAGCTGCTGCCAAGTTTTACATTCTTCTCAAATAAAGGTTGAGTATATAACAAAACCTATAACACTCAATTTTTCTCTCCTGGAACTTTAAATATTGAGAAGAATTGGCTAAGCTCAGAAGATTTTTTTTTTTTAAATATATGACTCTGAATTGTCACAGTTCTGTCACTTACTGTCTACTACCTGGATTTTCTTAATTACCTTGGTTCCTGACCAGGTTCTTCAGCCATCCCATTAATTCTGTGAGATGTTCTATACTCTTACTACAAATTTCTTTTCATCCAGAAGCAGTTTCTGTTACATGCACCCAAAGACTCCTAACGCATGCCAGACATCATTAATTAATAACAGTACACATTGAAATTGGTCATAAGCATAGGATTCTTATCAACAAAAAGATCCCAAGCTGTGTACAGTCATCAAACCAAGTTAGCATATGAAGTGAAATAAATCAATCATGCCAGGAAAATTCATGATACCCTTTACTTCTAATATGATAAGATGTTTGAAGTATATTGACTAGACTCTAGACAAGCTGCAGTTCCCTGAAGGCCCTGTCCAGCGTGATTCTTATCATGATCTCCATGCATCAAATTCTAATTCGTTACTAACATATCACAGTTGCTAGCTCCTCTTCAGAGCATTTTCTGACTAGGGTAAGGAAGAACTAAAGGAAGGGAGTAATGTGGTGAGAAGAAAAAAACGATGCCCAGTGGTTGGTAGATAATTACATATATAAATTGTTCATATATATATATATATATATATATATACACACACACATACACACACACACACACACATATATTATGCATATTAAAAAGAAATTAAGCATGCAAACTTCATTGCATAATTTGCAATGAAATATCTGAGAGAACATATTTTATACACAATTGTTGATATGTGAACTGCATTTATCATCTTCTATTCTAAAACACTTTTTAAAGATCCATTTTTGTCACCCAGATTTAGAAAACTTCGAATGCAGGGTAATGACTACCAATTTTACAAATTCACTATATATTAGAATACAATTAAAAAGGATTACTCACCTAGTTTTATTTATATATTTATATATATGTGTGTGTGTGTATATATAATGAAACTATTCTTGTACTACATAAAGATTACACAGCTATTTCCCTATTGAATTATCTTTTTACAATGACCTGTGTAGTGGCTTGAATAGTATAGCTCTAAATACATGTCCTTTCCAAAATCTCAGAATGTTACCTTATTGGAAATAATGATTTGTAGATATAATTAGGTAATATGAGGTCATACTGCAGAAGGGTGGACCTTTAATCCGTTATGTCTGGTGCTCTTATAAGAAGAATATATATGAAAGGTCTACTCTAAATAGAAAAGCAGGAAGCTATAGAAATGAGAAAACCATAGGTGGAAATGCAATAACTACAATGAGTTGCAAGAGAATAAACATGAAGATGCTAAAAAAAAAAGGACATCAAAATCATAAAAGGTGGGAGAGAGGGGCAAGAACATACAGATTTTTGTTCTCTCTATTCTATTTTTCTTTTTTTTTTTACATTTTTTATTGATTTATAATCATTTTACAATGTTGTGTCAAATTCCAGTGTTCAGCACCATTTTTCAGTCATTCATGGACATATACACACTCATTGTCACATTTTTTTCTCTGTGAGTTATCATAACATTTTGTGTATATTTCCCTGTGCTATACAGTGTAATCTTGTTTATCTATTCTACAATTTTGAAATCCCAGTCTATCCCTTCCCACCCTCCACCCCTATTTTTCTTTTTTTTTTCTTCATTCTTTTTAGAATGTGTTTGAGCCCACATGACTACCAGTCTAAAGCAAACAGATATAGTAAGGGGTTAACATACTTGAGATACCAGGTAACCACAAATCAAAAGTATACAATAGAGTCACAAAAACCAAAAAGAAACCAAGTTAATACAAAAGAAAATTATCAAACCAGAAAAATACCATATGATATCACTTATATGTGGAATCTAAAAATAAAGACAAATGAACTTATTTACAAAACAGAAACAGATTTACCGACATAGAAAATAAACTTATGGTTATGGTGGGGGGAGGAGGAGGTGGGAAGGGATAAATTGAGTGTTCAAGATTTGCAGATACTAATATATATAAAATAGATAAGCAGAAAGTTCATACTGTATAGCACAAGGAATTATATTCAATATCTTGTAGTAACATATGGTGAAAAAGAATATGAAAATGAATATATGTATGTTCACGTATGACTGAAGCACTGCAGTACACCAGAAATTGACACAACATTGTATACTGACTATACTTCAATAAAATTATATATTTAATAGTCTAAAAAGAAGAAGAATAGAGACATAGAGATAAACACACACAGGAGGAGGAATAACATGTGGAGTTGGAGGCAGTTTGGAGTCATGCAGCTCCAAGTCATGAAATACCAAAGACTGCCAGCAAATGCCAGAAATTAAGAGAAAGGCATGGAACAAATTCTTTCCTAGAGGCTTTCAGAGAGAGCATGACCCTGATTTTGACCCTAATTTCAGACTTTTAGCTTCCAAAACTGTGAAATAATACATTCTATTTAAGCCAGAAATGTGTTAAGCCACCTGGTCTGCGGCATTTTGTTATGGCAGTCCTAGGAAACTAATGTAATCTGTTCTCACTTATTAATCTGAGCACTTGTTTTCTCAATAAATTGTTATGCATTTGACTTCTGTAGTCCAGGCATAGAGCACTGTATGTATCAAAATGAATAATACAGGCCTCCTGTTCTCAAGGATTCTCATTAATGGAGTTTTCCCAATGCCAATAGACAAATAAAACACTGATATTAGAGAATATAGCAAAAGAGATTAGACTGAAGGAAAATATCTGACTTACTAAATACTCTCTCACCTGAGTGTAGGACACTGGCATACAGGTATTTGTTGATGAATGGACCAATGAATCAATGAATAAGGCAATCAATGGGCAAAAGAAAATGATTTTTAAATATCTCATCAACCTTGGCCCAGGGAGAAATTTTAGAGCTGGTGTCAGAAAGAAGTTAGAAAAGATGATTTTGAGAAATTTAAGAATAAGCAGGTGGAAAGGAATAACAATATTTCAGGTAAAGTAGCATATCTTAGATTAGGAAAGTAAGAATCCATAGGATTCTGCTGCATAATTATAAATACTTCAGCATGCCTGGAGCACAGGATACAGGGGGTAGGTTATTACTAAGGAGAAGAAAATGTTGAAGAGGTTTATACATCCTGCTAAAGAATACAGATTTTATCCTCAAGGTCGTGGGAAACACTAGATATTTTAAACAGGGTATGGCATTGGTGTATTTGTATTGTGAAAAATCCTATTCTTCCAATGAATCTTACTATTTTGAGTGAGATTCCACCTTCCTGGAATATTGATGAGGTGGGAAGGGCAATCACCCCTTTCAGCCAGGGCCTCTGCTGCTTGCTATTAACAGCCTTTTTGTGCTTGTGATGGTTACATTTTGACATTTCAGAGAATAGCACCAGCTTTCTTGCTAATTCCCTATACAGGTCCCTGGATGTTGTCCATCTTTACCATTACTCAAATTCCACCTCACTTCTTTGAACCTAGATTCCTGTCCTTTTAGATTAGGTCTCCCAGATGCATGTCTATCCTACTGCTCTGAAATGGGTGGGAAAAGTGTGGAATGGAAGCCAGGTAATCTGGAGACAGCATGTAAATTTGCCTAGGAAATATACTGCCTCAAACACGTAAGAATCAGTTTCTCAAATCCCAACATAAATGAACTGTCCTGCATTATTATTTATGAAGTAAGTTAGTAAACAAATATGAATTGCGAACCTACTGTGTATCCTCCTCTTGACTATATATATATATATATATATATATATAGTAGGAGCCTGAGGAATTTGTAGTATGTGAAGACAATCTGGGTGTCAGTTGGAAGTCAGCCCAGGATTGAAAGCTTGCTGTTGCTCTAAGATGTCACCTGGGACCATATCATCAATCTCCCCACCTTTCCTGAATGGCTCTGATGCTGATCAGTCTGGTTTCCCTGAGTATTAAAGTAATGGGCTCCTGGCTCTATTTCAGCTCTGTCAAAATAGTTGCCAAGCCTCTCTATTGCCTTCCTACAAGGATTTAATCTACTCCAAGTTCCCTGACACATTATAAGGAGGAAATCTGTTTTCTCTGTCACATTTTCTTTCTCAGGCTGGGTCTGAACCAGAACATCTTTGCTTTGGATAAGACGGTGCAGACTTGCTATGAAAGCCGGTGTTCTCATTTGTGCTATGAGTTGTCTAACTTAATCGTCTAGTTCCTCCACACCCCAGAGGCTTTCTGCATGTCGCTCCCTGTGAAAGGAGGACCTTGTACAACTTATTTCCACCTCCTTCAAGAAGTGTTTGACCCCTCAAGGAGAAATATTGCTTCCTCCAACCTGCAAAATCACACCTTTTAATGCTCATAATATTCTTTTAACGTATTCTATTTGTTACTACCATCTCTTTCTCCTGCTGGACAGTAAATTCTTTGATGACAGAAATTGCACCTTGGTAGCAATATTAACAACACAAATATCTACGGGTTGCACCCTCTAGCCTACGCAGCCCAGGTACTGGACTAAGTGCTTTTGGTTTATTGTGTCTTAGTTTCCTCACAACAAACTTCAGGTTGTTTTTGTTTGTTTTCAATTATTTTGTTGTATTTTTGCAGATGGCACAGAGTTAAGGAATGTGTACAAGCTCACGTAGCCAGTATGTGATAGAGTCTAGATCCTATTCCATTCCAGCAAACTCCAAATCCTTCTCTCTTTACCTCTGTGCGACATTTCTAAGCTCCCTGATAATACTGTATATTTGTTGTGGAGCTTTGACTGCCTGAATCAGTCCATTTAATGGATGAAGAAATAGAGGCTCAAAGCTTTAAGCCATTTCACTAAAGTTATGTGACTAGGATAAGCAATGGAGACAGGTAGTTCAAAACTGTGTTCTCCTTTACTCAATACTGACTTGTCTTCTTATATTCCTTTTCTAACACAAGAACCTATCCCAAAGACTGACAAAGGTTAAATATTTGGTAAACTAGTTTGGTTGAGTCTTGTTTATTTAGAATCCATTTTAGAATGAAAATTAAACAACTCTTCTTGAAAAGGGGGAAATTTTCCCTTTATTTGTGCCAAATACTATTTTTCACAGTCAACAGTTTACACAGAATTAGTAAATAATCATCCTAAGAGCTTTGGGAATTTAACATCTCTGAACCACCATTTCCTCATCTATAAAAAGGAGGTAAGACTAGGACTCACCTCTTAGATCTGTAAGTGGGATTTTAACTTTTTGTTTGCTTATTTTCCTCTCTCTCTCTCTCTCTCTGTGTGTGTGTGTGTGTGTGTGTGTGAAGCTAAGTATCTTCTTAAGGTCCAAAGCCTTAATCTCATCAAAAATTCCATTTTTATGGATTACAGTCATGGTGCAGGGAGAGGGAAGGAGCCAATAGGTCTAATTTGAGTGAATATTTCTCGAAAGGCTGGGAGAGGCATATTCTCTCCCTTTACATGTTTCCATCCAGATAGGAGGACTTGAAATGTTGTAGTCAGAACTTCCTGATCAATTATGGCACTGATACCAGGAAGATCACCAAGATGAGAGATATGCAGATAAATGGATTCACAGCATCTGGACTAGGTGCACAGTGAAACTGTGCCTCTCTCTAGAATTCCACTGACAGGTACCAATGTATTTCCTTATGGCTTAAGCCTGTTTATTTGGGTTTTCTACTACTTGATGCAGAAAGCATTCTAACTGACATGCTTATGCAGTTGAAATTCAAACTCTGGCTCTGGCACACATTAGTCATAGGAATTGGGCTTAGCCTCACTGGATCTCAGCAGCTTCTCATCAAGTGGGACTATATTTCTACCTTAATTGGTCACCGTGAGCATGAGATATGACAACATCCATTAAACAATCATCAAACAATCTGTGGACACATAACCAATTAATTGGTTGATATTAATTTTGCCACCTAACTGCTTATATTTTTAAATCGCCTGCCACATGAAGAAATAATGAACCCAACATTATTGGGCATATACAATATCCCCAGCATTATGCTAGGGGCTTTACTTTGGTCAACTCACTTAATCCCACTTACAAATCTGAGAGATGAGTCTATTCTCATCTCCTTTTTATAGATAAGGAAATGGTGGTTCTGAGATGCTAAGTTTCCCAAAGACCCTAGGATGGTTACTTACTCATTCTGTGTAAACTATTGATTGTGAATATAACATTTGGCACAAGAAAAGGAAAATATTTGGGAAATATTTCATGGAAAAAAGTATTCCAGTGAATACTGGCCTTTCAATATATGTAGCCAACAAAGTTGCATGCTAAAATTTATATTCTAATTAAAAAGTTAAAATTAACCAAGTAAGTTTACTTCCAAGTGAGAGCTGCTATAATGTTATGAGAAGGAGTTTGACACTAGAGAAAATCCCATGCATCTTATTTACAAGCTAGAAATTAATGGGAAATTTATCTATTCACTCTAGCTTCCATATTCTCCTCTGTAAAATGGAAATATTAATTAAATTCTAGTTCAACCCTACAGTCTACCAAAGACATATTGTACATAAAATGTAGCACAAAGGTCCAGGGACATCTAAGTGCTCAATAAATATTACTATTATTTTACTAATAATTAGCACACAGGTTTGAGCTCCTAATTACTGCTCTATGAAAGTAAAATAAACTGCAGTAATAAATAGTCATTGGCTATGCTTTGTTCGTGTAGAAGCAAAGGATTTGGAAGGATTCTTGAAAGAAAAAAAAATTACCTAGAAAAAAATTGTCTTATCTATAAAAGAGATAGCAAACTAGATAGAAAAAGGAAAAAAAAAAGAAAAAAAAACCATGTAAACTATTTTCTCTGAAGAGCACATTCCAGAATTCAATTGGATTTATTTCTTCAGCAAATATTTTTATGGCAAACTGCCTTTACCTTTCAATTTCCTCAGTGGTAGTGTTGCTGCCACAGTACGCATTGATCTTTGTTTAGTTTTATTGAAAGCATACATCGTACACACCATCTTCTAAATGAGGGGCATCAGAGAATAATAGAAATCTCATGGGTCTTACAGAGCTGCCTCTTACTCAGATACATTCAGACAGTTTGAACAACTTTCTTTAAAGAGATAAAATTGTTATGCTTGCTGAAATCATCTGAGTTTCTCTTACATAGTCCTTCAGGTGTGTTTTATTTTTCATATTTCTCTAGTTTTTAAAGAGTCTTACTAATCTCTGCATTTTCAGAATCTGGCAGAATTCCTGTCACACTGTAGATTCTTAATGAATGTCTAATAGACAAAGTCATTAGTAGAATGGAAGATTAGTACTAAAACAGCTTTCATCAAACTCTGTTGTTGTGACTCATAGGGGCCATGCAGACCTCATGCATGGCCATGCAGACCCAAGCAGAGCTCTAGCTTAGATTTCTCTTCCTGCCGAGCTTTCTTTCCTGCCAAGCTGATCAGTTCTTTCCAATCATACATTCTACTTTGGTGACAACTTCTTAGAGATGAATTTTTCAAGAATGTAAAATTTGCCTTTCATTGTCCAAAGTGAATACTCAAAAAATAAATTTCTCAGTGCATTTCAGAAATAACTGATTTATAAGCACAGATTACATCCTTTTAAGTTAAAGACTTTTTTTTTTTTTTTTTTTGCAGTGATTTCAGTTACTTTTGTGGGTATCATACTGATTCTTTACTTGTGGTTTGCTTTGGCTGAGTATGAGTGGCTGGCTTGGCCAACCTCTATCCTTCTCACCCTGCTCTACCTGAAAAAGTTGTTAATATTCCACATCTTAGTGACTTCTCCTTATGATGGAGATTGCCAAAGGGTCACTGAGCACTCATAAGGACCTGGCATTTTCAAATACAAAATTATCAGCTTTCAGACACACTTAGTTCCCTTCATTGATTCCCTGTCTCATTCTACTTCTCATAGCATGTCATCTCTCACCCAGAATGGTTTTAAAAACTCCTGTGGTGTCCAGTCCCATCTGGAAGCTGCTGACTCACATCTTTCTCTTCCTATCCTTCACTTGCCTGTCTCCTGAGCTATAGACTCACATATGCATAAGTTCCATCTCCAAATTTACCATTTGCAAACAGGAATCTTCATCAAAAAAATGGTCAAGATGATTAAAAATATACTTTTCATTTTATTTTAAAAGAATTCTTAAGGTTGCTGACAAATAGCAAAACCATATTAAATTTTTTAATTTTTAATTTTTTTTATTGACATACACTTCATTTACAATGTGTTAATTTCTGGTGTACAGCATAGTGATTCAGTTTCATATTTTCACTATAGTTCATTACAAACTATTGAATATAGGCCCCTGTTCTATATAGTGGGAGCTGGTTGTTTATCTATTTTATATATAGTAGTATCTGCAAATCTCAAAATCCAAATTTATTCCCCACCCTACCCACTGCTTTCCTCCCTTAGGAACCATAAGTTTGTTTCCTATGTCTGTGAGTCTGTTTCTGTGTTGTAAATAAGTTCATTTGCATCATTTTATTAGATTCCATATATAAGTGATATTATGTGGTATTTTTCTTTCTCTTTCTGGCTTATTTCACTAGTATGACAATCTCCAGGTCCATCCATGTTCCTTTTTAAATGAACCTGGTTGGCTCTTTCCCATTTGATCCCTATGCCCTTTTTGCTTAGAGTTCTGTTAGTTCTACCTCTGAAGTACATTTCAGTGCTATGAGTTTTGTTATCCATTCACACACATTATTATGACCAATCCTTGCAATAAATCTGTGAAAGATGCATTTTTATCCACTTACCAGTGAGAAAATTGAAGTGTGCCCGAGCTCCTTCAGCTAGTGAATGGTAAACTCACAATTTGATCTTAAGTCTGGCTGAGACCATAGCTGATATAATCTATCATACTTCATTACCACCAGTTTTTGATTAAGAAGATGAAATTTAAAAATGTCCACTTCCATTCCTGTATCATTCTGGCTGTTTTTATTGGGTGATCTGTGATATATCTGATAAATTTGAATTAATAACATTTAAAAGGTAACATAAGGAACTGCCTTGCAATTATCCACACCCTTACTTGTCAGGAGATGAATACAAAGAAGTCAGAGATACATTTCCCCTTCTTAAGTGACCTAGGCACCCCTAAGAGGGAAGCTAGTCTGCTTAAAATATTTCAGGGGCTGCTGAATTATTTGTTCTCTACTACAAGGTCGCTATAATTCCTCACTAGCTATCAATTGTTTGACAATGAGGTGTCATCAATCAGCCTGTAACTTTCATTGCCATGTGCATTCTATTTTTATATACCCATGAACTCACATACTTAGCAGTGACAGAAAGAAGTCTTTCTCTATAGGATAAGCAATGAATTGTGTGTTTCATCTGAAATACATTATTTTACAACATATTATTCAGAAACATCCTTTGCCACAGACAAAAAAGACTTTGGAAAAAACTATAATGTATTTCTCCTTAAAAACTATTTTTTCCTATGAAGATTTGCTACAGAGAGCAGACTTAAAAAATGCCTCCTATTCTGCCATTTTATAAAATATGTCTCAGCAAATAGTCATAAATCTGTCAGATATTGCAACCCAGTTTGGTATTATATACTAGGAAAATGAACTCAATAGCAATATAATCTTACTTTCCAATATAACTGAACTCAGGGAAAATATCTCAGGAAGAATGCAGGCATAGAGAGCAAATAAAATCTAAGTACTGCAGATATAAAGAAGTTTATGATAGCATATACAACTTTGGATATTGGTGTTTTTCTTTTATTAATTCTAACACAAACCCTCAATCATATCCTTCTTTTTAATTTGGTTTAGCTTTTTTTTTTTTTCATTTCTCTGAGAAAAGTGATATTATATTGTATTATCTTTTATTTCTTGTTTGTTTGTTTGGGTTTATCTTTCCATTTGAAATATACTGGGTCCCTATTTAGATGTTAATCTACTTATGCAAACACCATTTTCTCAGAGTTGATCCATGTTACTGAGATTTATTGATTTCTCTTTCTTGCAAATCAGACAGTTTTCTTCCATTTATCAAATGGGAATTTTAATTGAAAAGTGAACAGAGCTGGCTCAAATTGCCACTTGAAATGTTTGAGGGTTTCAACACTTTAGCTGCCCTTCTTCAGTGAGGGACAGACAAATATATTTTGCCAATTCAATTTGACAACTCATCAAGTTTTTGAAAGAGTATGTGCTGACTTTGGGTTTTTGTCACCTACGTCTTTGGTTAATGATCACCTAAGTGACTACAAAGAAATGAAGTTGATTGCTCCTTTTTGGAATAACTCTGCTATTCATTGACACCATAACACCATCTAGCAAGCATTTATTGAGTAATATAAAAGTCAGAATGTCACTGAGAATAGAAAATTGAGGGAAAGAGTAAAATAATCAGGGCCTCAATAATAAGGACACTGGCTAAGTTATTTGCAAGTTAGTCAGAAGAAAAATAACTTCTTCTTGATCTAAAATACAGAGTAGTAAACTCTTTAACTATGATTTTTATCATCTAGTAACTCATTTGCTTTTCAGTCTCATCACTTATGACTATTCCACTTTTTCTCCTCCAAATTATATGCTCCAGTTGAAATAAACTTCTTTCAGTTTTATGAAAAAGTCTCACTGTCTCTTCATCTAAAAGTCTGTATACAAGTTGTACTCTTTGCATAGCTCATCATAATTCTTCCATCTATCTCCCACTATGTCCACCTTCTTGAGATCAGAGATCAAATATGGTCTCCACAAAGCCTTGATTAGATGCCCCAGGATACTGCACTTCCCTTATCCTGGCTTCATTATAACTCTTTTAATTATCTGAGTTTCCTAAAGCCCCAGAAAAAAGCATAATGGCCATCTTGCTCAGTGTCAAATTCTATAGTGTATGTTACACATTTCAGGTAGAGGGGAGGACATAATAAAAGTCATGGATTAAGCAGAGTTATAGGAAATGCTGAGGGACAATAAGAGTCTTAAGATTTTCCGGAGAGAAAGGTTTTCATAAATGAGGTGTAAAAGTACCTTGGGGTTAGATTATACTGTATTTTTCAATGCCAGTATAAATAAACATTTTGAACTTAACCTATAGTCAGTGGGACACTATTGAATATCATCAGACTGGACAATGTGTTCTGAAATCCAAGAATTAAGATCATAAACATGTTGCATTTTATGTATACACGGGTAGAGCATGGGAAAATGAAAGCACACATGAAGCAAAAAAATCTGCATTCATATTAATATTTAGGAAGAAGAGGAGATTAGCATCAACAAAGCACCCACAATGGGAGGGTCTTTGTAATATACCATCCCTTTCATGCTCACCACTCCTCTTTGGGGCAATTTACAGTGTTTCTCTTTTAATATGGGAAAACTGGGTTTAGGGAGATTATGAAAACTAAACATCTACAACTTTAAGTGCAGGTCTCCTTTTTTTCCTTATCTTAAAATGCCTAGAACACACCCTAGAGCTAGTTACAGAACAGTCCCTCAATATTTTTATAGACTCAGTTTAATAAGCATGTGTTTATTTCATGCTGTCTCCAACAATCCTAAAGGGACGTAGTATTGTTTTCTCTTACATAAAATATGGAAAAAATAGATGCCTCAGCTCAGGATTCCATAACTAAATACCATAGACTGAGTGGCTTAAATAATAGAAATTCATTTTCTCACAGTTCTGGAGGCTGGGAGTCTAAGATTAGAGTTCCCATCTAAGGTCAGTTTTTGATAAAGCCTCCTCTGGGCTTGCAGATGGATACCTTGCTGTGTGGTCACATGGCCTTTCGTGTGTGTGTGTGTGTGTGTGTGTGTGTGTGTGGCCCCACCCTCACGACCTCAACTAACCCTAATTACTTCCTGAAGGTCTCGTCTCAAAATACTATTACATTGGGGGTTAGGGCTCCAAAATATGAATAAGGGAAGGGGACACAAACATTCCATCCAAAACAGCATATAAAACTCTAAGGATTTATTTAAAGATACTGTATCGAGTTGGATATGTACCTCCAGATTTCATATCCTTCCTGGAACTTCAGTATATGATCTTATTTGCAAATAGAGTCAGAAAGATATAATTAATTCAGATGAGGTCCTACTTGAGTACCATGGGCTCTTAATCCAACATAACTGGTATCCTTATAAGAAAAGAAGAAACACAAAAACAGACCTTCACACAGAGAACACCATGCTCCATGGAGGGAGAGATTGGAGTGATGCTTCTATAAGCCAAGGATTGCCGACAAACACCAGAAGTTAAGAGAAAAACATAGGACAGATTATCCCCTAGAGACTTCAAAAAGAGCATAGCTCTGATGACACCTCATGTCAGACACCCAGCCTCTAGAATTGTGAAAGAATAAATCACCTTGGTTTTGAATCATCCAGTTTGTGGTAATTTGTTACAGCAGCCCTAGGAAACTAATAGAGACATAATCCTAGAAAGTAGATGGAAGATTTACTTCTGATCCTAAGTTTAATGTTTGTGAATATATACTGGGATGGCATGTAGTAAAAATACAAGACTCATTTGTCCATAAAATCAGCATGAATGTGTCAAATATTGTTGTTTGTTACCTCTGTTCTTTACTTTTTTTTATTCTTACACTGATTCTAAAATTCATATGCAATAGTTACCATTTACACTGTCATTATGTCTACTTGATCTAAAGAAAAAAAATTCTAAGATGAAGGATTTGGTTAAATAGTTTAAAACAGAAGACTACACATTATATTTTTTTCCTGCTAACCCAGCTATCGTCTATTTTAACATTAAGTGCCTTCCTTTAACAAGTACCAAGTGACACAAATATTTTCAACAAAATAAGGGTTCTTAAAGCTAGAAAAGTAAAGAGCAACAAAATAAAAAAAACTTACTTACATGTTCTGAATTTTAAACACTTGCTGGTATCTTGACATATTTTCTTCCTGATATACAGTAGAAGGAGGAATTATGGGAATTAGTTTCATTAATCTCTCCTTTAGACTTACCAAGATGTTTCATGTGTAAGAATATGATAATGTATTTAAAAATTGTAACTTTTTTCTATATGTTTACATTTCCCAAGAAAGGAACTTACTGAACTGTTCAGTTTTAAATTAAGAAGCTCAAATTTAATCCTGATCACCTTCCCTTAAAAGGTAATGAATCTGGGTGTCCGAGTGAGGGGTATATGGGAACTCTCTGTGCTTTCCACTCAATTTTTCTATAAATCCCAAAACTGCTCAAAAATTATTTTTAAAGAGTAACGAATCTAAGGACATCCAGGCCCCAATTCAGAGCAATTAAATCATATCTTCTCAGAGTGGGGCCCAAGAATCAGTAAAATTCAATAAGAATTATTTTAACACTATATGGGTTGTTCTTCTGTGCAGCTATGTTAAGAAACCCTATTATTAATTATCCTTCTAGGACAATGGTACAGGTTACATGTGTGAAAAAACTGAAGATATGGAAGTTATCTGTGTTCATCTTTGCATAACAAATAACCTGCTTTACTGCATGCACCGTACCTGGTTTACAAATTAATATGTTTAGCAAATTGATGAATATATGTGCATGTGTTCTTGATTTAATGCAAATTACTTTGGACACTAACCCTTCCTTGGAAACAATTTACCTTATTATCATGCTTTAGTAGGTGGAAGAAATCTTGCTCTAGGAGGTAAGATTTTCAATAGGTGATAAGTTTGATGTAGTAAAAGTCTTATCAATATTCACTTGACTGAGGAGGTTTTAGATAGAACAAAAAAAATATTTTTCAAGGTGGCTGCTTTGGAATTTTTAAGTGGTATGGCTTCTTTGAGGAGCAGAGTTTACTAACTCTCTGCTTCATGAATGACTAGGTAAGAACTAATGTAGATTTTAGAAAGACAGAAGCAATATTTAGATGGCTTGCTAATTGTCTATCAGATAAACACAGATATTCTACTGGGAAAAGAATATTAGACTAATAAGAAAGTTTGCTTAAAAATATAACATTTTACATATTAAAAATGAATGCTTAGATCATATAATAATGAAATTTCACTCAGACATGTAAAATATGAAAACCTCAAAATATAAGCTTAGTTAATCTTAATTAAAATTAATGATCTGGTTCTAAAAAATAAAATAAGACTTTATAGAGCAATATAAAAGGTCAATTTCATTAACTGAAGAGACACTGTATGATTTCAAATGTGAAATAGTGTATTATAGATGCGCCAGTTCTTCCCAGATCAATCTGAAAAAACTGATATAATTCTCCAGTAAATGGCATTGTACATCTTTTTTCTGAGTGTTTTCAAAGTAATTCAATACAAAAATAAAATGGACATGGGTAATTAATTTTTTAAAAAATATGGCCACTAAGATTACCTGCTTTAAAAATTACTTTTTAAAAAACTTTTTCATATTTAGGGTTAAGAAACTTTTTTTTTTTATTGAATACCCAGACACATGAAGTGTGCAGGACAAGTCAGATTATTAAAGTAAAATCTCATTTATTGTTTTATTTGTTATTAACTTTATTTTCTTATTTGTGTATCTATTCCACAAATGCTGTTGGATGCCTAGAAAAGCACTTGTACTGAGAAGCTAATATAGAGACTATGATGTTCAGAGACAAAGAAGCCATAAACTGTGCCAGGTTGACCTGTGAAAACAGAGCTTGTGGATATGCGAGTGGTTACCCCTGATATCCTTTTTTTCTCAGTTTTCTTCAGCAAATACACAAGAAATTTTGAAAAATTTTGGAGAAGAAATACTACAAGGGGCACTGGATGGGAAACAAGTGGCTTTGAATTTTCTCCCAACTACAGCAACCGACTTTGTCTTTCTAGCCTCAATATATCAGTAAATATAACAGTATGAATCTATCAGTTGACATGTGTTCACAATCCTCTTGAATGATGTAATTTGCCTCATTCAAAGCTGGACTGCATTATAAGTCAGAGAGAATGACATTTAGACTCATTTAATTATAGCATAAATACCTGTTTGAACTATATCTCAAAGTTCATACAAAATCAAAGCATGTAGTCTGTGTGCATGGAATATCTGTTTTCCCCTTCTAAAAACTAAAGAACCAGTTAAGTAGCATTGGAAAGAAAGTAACAGTGTAATTTATACTGAAAAAAAATCTAAATTACCAAAATTGTAATGCATTATTGATCTCTCTGGGCATTTTTACAACTGGCTATAAAAGGAAAATTGCCAGTGACAGCAGCAAGATAGTTCCAATATACATGTATGAATATAGGAACCCAGCATTCTTTAAGTCCAGAAGAATTCAAATGCAATTGACATTTTTTTCTGATTGGGATTTGGGAGATAAGTTATCAACCCTCAATATCATGATACACAACTGAAGAGAACTGATCTTAAAATGTCCAGTCACAGATAACACCAAAACAATAATAGAAAATAAAAATCATTGGAACTATTCTTTTACTTTAATTTATATGTGTAAAATATTTTCTAAAATATTACTTGTAATGGCAGCATAGTATTTTATCATATGCTACACCTATAATTTATATAAATGTTATCTTATTATGGTCTTCTAGAACACTTTTTGAATTTTTTTTTTATTGAGTTATAGTCAGTTTACAATGCTGTGTCAATTTCTGTATAGAACACTTTTAATTCCCTACTATTCCAAAAACAAAAAAATTGGAGGGTCTTGTAGAGAAACACTCATCCACTTCCAGACCACTTTCTTAAATAAATTCCTAAATAACAAAATGGATCAAAAATATTGTGTTCTTTAAGAATAGAATCCCTCCAGACACTATCAATGGAGGGCTCTGCTTTTTTTTTTTTTTTTTTTTTTTTTTTTTTTGAATTAAGAGTTTAATCAGCCACTGGGGATTAAAATCTTCCTGGAAACACAGAAATATAAAAAGGAAAATCAAGTTGCTATGTTTCCATTTGGGTATAGGAACTGAGTCTCTGCCACATTGCCAAAGTTCAAGCGAGGATTGGAAAACAAGATATGGAAAAAGTGATACGAAGTTGTATCACTTTGTGTCAGTTTTGGGAAGAATTTAAGAATAGGAGTAGAAATCACAGGAAGGATTTTTATTAAGTGGCTGTTTTGTAAAGCCTTTCGTTTAGTCTTCCATGAAATGTGCAGTAAACTTGAGATTCACCAATGCCGTAGAGTTGGATTTACTGTTGGTGAACAGAAGTGGAAAGTCTTCTGGTTGGGTACAGATGAAAACAATGGCTCCCATGAGCATACAACGATGTCCTATTACATCTGTAATTGACATTAGGTCTCAAAATTGCCTCCTCTGCTTAATTTCATAGTTCATCATTTTAGTTCAACTTTTTTTTATTACTTACCTGGATAATTGGCTTGCCCTCCCTGTGCGTGTCTCTCTCTCTCTCTTCCTCTCTCCTTTCCTCCAAATGTATACTTAAAGTGTAATATATATTTCTAAATATTTTTTATAAGTGACACCAAATTAATATTGGTGGATAAATGCCATTTATACTCCTGCCAAGATTTTATAAAATTATTTCCCTGCACCTATTTGAACAATGAACAATATCATTTAAAAGGCCATTTAATAATCTCCATCCTTCCTCTAAATATCTCTGAATATATGTACTAGAGGAATTCAATGGGCTTTACATGTTTTATTTTGTGCATTTGTTCTTTTTTGAATTATTTGGGTTTATTTTGCAATTGGGATGTTTATTTTGTTTTTATTGACTTAAAAGAGCTTTTTATATTTGAAGTTTATTAATATCAGTTTGTCATTATAAGTACATACATATACACATCTATACAGATATTTTAAACAATTATCAACTTTTCCCATATGCTTTCTGGTTCTGGAACCTTGTTCAGAAAGCCTTTTGTGTACAATGATTATATAAATATTTACCCATTATTTCTAATATTGTTAGGTTTCATTTTTATTTTAAAATGTTCAATCTGTACTGACACTCTTTTGTATGTTGTGTGAAACAAAACACTTATCTTTATACTCCTTTTGAATAACTGGTGAATTTCCCCAAACCATTTATTGAATTGGTCCCTTGTTAAAAGGTTCAAAATGCTGAAATACCATCCTTATAATGTTTTTTACTCTATTATTTTCCAAGAGTCTATTTCTTTCTCCCTCTGCCACACTACTTTACCTATGATAGACTTGTTTTAAGTTTCAAATGCTAGTGGCAAGCTCCTTTTGAATTGTATATTCCACTGCTTGTACTTCTAGATTGATTTTAGAATACCCTAAATCCCATTTATAATTTGCATTGTATTATCTAAGGTCATAGACAGTTCACTTTTCCCTCAAATTATTTCAAGTTTCTGTATCTTCCTATTTAGAAACAAGAGACCTCTCTATTTAGTAGCTTTTCTGATGTCTGACTTGAAAAAAACTTTTAACTGAGCTGTTGTCTTCTATTCAACATTCAACTTTAGAAAGAGTGAGCTTTCTAAAGCACAAATCCTGTCATGTACTTTCCCAACTTTAAACTCTTCATTGGTTCTCCACTGAAGATATGGTATAATTTGACCATGGATTCAGGATATGGCTTTTTCTTTCCATCTGAATCACCCAGTAATTTATTTAGTAAAGTTGGCTTCAAAAACAGAGCTGCCTAGAAAACACATATTCCTAATCATTGAGCAACACTGTCTTCAAAAAAATTCATAGTTCTCTGATGCTGGCCTCCATTCTTTGAGGTAGTAGATGACCATGGTTATTGAACCAATGTGTACCTTGTAATGTCTTCCCATTTTACAGAGTATCTGACAAAGTGAAGGTTAAGCCAGGTGCACTTCGGTGGATTGCTTAAAACAACAGTTTCTCATTCACATCACAGTAGACAGAGCATGTCAATATATCAACTAAAACGGGTACTTTTTCTTTGTGTTGCTTTCTTTTTTTTTTTTTTTTTCTTTCCTACTTAGGCAAAACTAAAGCAAGTAGGGTGTCTTTGTTTAGGAGAATAGTATATAGTAAATTCTGTTGTGTTTTGAGTGTCTATCTTATTCTTTGGAAAGAGAAAGTCACTGGAAAGAACAGGATGAGACAGAAGCTCTTGTTTTGACCTGGTGATTCTAGAAGGCTGCTATTTATATAAACAACAAGAACAACAACAACAACAACAACAGTGGGTTGCTAAGAGCTATAGCCTTGGCATGCCAAGTGTCTTGGGACACATTTGGCACAACCCAGTACTGAGGACATGCTATCATCTTCTCTTGGGATTTCATCATGGTCTGAATAGGGATCTGGGCCAAGCTGTGATGCCTCCCAAATGCCACATCAGTAAATATTTTTTTGAACTTTTTAGGAATGAAGGGACCATGGCAATGGAGAAACTCAAGAAGTAGCAATAAAGAAACTCATCTTTGAAAGAACTTTTTAAAATTGCAGCTTATTCCCTTTTTATTTTTTTTACACTTTTTTTGTAGCTAATGCCTGTCTTGATACAATGACAGTTAAACATAAAGAAAGAAGAACTCCCAAATTCATTGTAAACCTAACATATGCCAGTGATTTAAACAAGACTACCATTTTAGGGGATAATTATCCGCATATAAATGCATAACTTCAAACTGATAGAAGATAGGTCACTTGCCAAAAGTCACACAGCTTTTCAATACAAAATGCAGTATTCAAACTCAAAATTAACTGACTCCTAAGCCAGCATTCTTTTAACTTCCCTATCGGTGTTGTGATAACATTAGGGAAAGTTTATTACTGCTGTAAATGTTATTACCTGTCTCTCCCCTTGTAAAGTGAAATCACTCTGGTGATCCAAAGACAGAAAGGGAGGAATGATACCATCACTGGGCATTCGACTTCCCAATCAAGAGGAGGTTTATTCACAATGAATGTTTGATATTTGACATCTCTCTGCCATAGGGAAGCCTCACATTAATAAAGAAATGAAGATCTGTTACTTGCCTAAAGCCTTAAGTGGTTAATACAGAAGTCATTATTTTATGGAGAAAGAAAAGTTCTATTCAACCAGTTTGTCAAATTTATGTATCTAAAGGACACATTGTGTTGGTACCCAAGGGCAAAGTAAAATGGTTCTGTAAAAGAGTAAAAATGCCACTGCAATTTTTAAAAGATAAATCAAGCAAATAGTTCTACTACCTATTAAATTTTAGAACTGGTTTCCAAATTGGAGGATAATTTAGAATATCTAAGATAATACAACAGAGAAGGGAGCACAACCCTTGTGCCCTTCTATTCTATTTACCAGAATTAGAGTCTCCCACAGTCAGAAAGTCACTGGTTCAACAAAGAGTTTTCAAGCAAAGGTCTGTGTACCTCAGCACTGAAAATCACCCAGAACCTAAAATATTAATTCAGTTGTTGAAACATGGCAGACCAAGGGTGTCCAAAAATGTGTTTATTGACCTACTTTGTTGACCTACTCACTGTTTGCATATTCATTGCTTTAAAAATATTTTTTTGCCCAAAGATTTTTTAAAAATTAAGATTTCATAATATCAATTTCAATTGCCAACTCATTTTATTCTACTTTTTCAAATCTAGCCCCAAATTTAGGCTCTTCCACATGGGGAGGAGACTAAGAGTAGCCCAATATTTTTGTTTTGTTTTCTTCTTCTGTCTTTTTTGTTGCTGTTTCTGCTAAATTGTTTCCTCACCTTTTTTTTTCTCTTCAACTCACTTCTTCTATTTCTACTTTCAGGCAACTGAATATTTCTAGGCTAGAGGTGAGATATGGGAAAAGCATTAAATCATCCCTGCATAATCAGATATAATTAATATTGGGAACTTCTTAATTTGGCAAATATAAAAACACTGGTTCTCTTTAAGGTAAATTATTTGGGGAGGGTTTCTTAGTATTCCCCCAGCCCATATGCAGAACCCCAAGTGCAGTTCCTCAGATGGCTGCTTCTTAATCCCACATATAAACCCCCAAGCTCGGTCACCTTGCTTATCCATACTGTCTACTTGTGCTGAGTCCATGTCAAGGTAGGACAGATCTGGCTTACAAAACCATACAAAACCCACTACAGTGAAGCAAGGTTTGTAGTGGAGTTCACTCTCCATGGACCCTTGCCTTTGCCCTACTAATACTACTGCTGCTACTACTAGTATGACTGAGTGTTTTATCTTCTTTCCTTTAGCATATTTTCACAGACTGCTTCCCAAATGCCAGCTCTCTATGTTGTTCTCAGAACATCCTCTCACTTGAACTGGAAAGAGGAGAGAACACACTGATAATTTTCCCCAATAAAATATTCTCTCTAATTTCTATCTTTCATTAATATAAATAATAGCATCTAGTACTTACTGAGTCATTTTTCTATACTAGGCATTGTTTTAATTAAGTATTGCACACAAAAGGACTCAATTTAATACTCAAAATAATCTTATGAACTAGGTATGGTCACTATACCCACTCTACAAATATGAAAATTGAGGCTTTGCAAATTTAAGTAAATTAATGAAGGCTACTGAGTTAATAAAGGAGCCAAGTGGGTGTGGAATTTACCTTACCTCAAGGTTTTACTCATCATCATTTTACTTTACTGTTTCTTGCCTCCCAACATCCACTGGTGATCATCCTGTAACTGCAATTATTTTATACTCTAGGAAATACAACTAATACATAGCGAGATCCTACTTTTAAAAAAATGTTCTGCTAAGAGCATTTAGCTTTATTTCATTTAATCAGCATAAAATGAGACTAAGTATTATTATTATTATTTCCAATTTATAGCTGAATAGCTAAGGCTCAGAGAGATGCAACAGCTTGCTGATGTTGAGTTGGGCCGTGGATCCGAGGCTCAGAGCCTGGCATTGTGATTGCCCAGTTTCTCAGAATGACTCTAGACTGCCTCCTTCTAGAACGCTGAGAATTCACTAATTTAGGACAGTAGATACAACCAGTTCTTCTACCGTACCTATGAAAATTTAAGAGTCTATTAAGATGTAGTGAATATATCAGTTTTATTTCAAGCTTTAATTCAATGATATGAGAGCTGGTTATATAAGAAATGGATATCTTTATTGGACTATTGAGGGCAAGGTGAAAAGTATATATCAGTGTATCATTTATATATATATGTCTACACGATTAAATAGTTTAATAAGTTTTATAATAATTATTATTGTAGCACATGGCATTATCGTATATCATATGATAAAACATTATGTTGGAATGTTTTATGTTATTGCAGCTAACTCTTCCAGAACAATAGGGCACCATATTAGTGGGCAAATTAGAACTGGATTAATTGTTCAGTGAATGCCTGCGTTTTGTATAGTAACTGATATTAGGTGTTAGACATTTGCTGTCATAGTAACCTTGAAAAACACAGATCTAATACACAATATGCCCTTGTGCCAGATGCTGTTGGCTGCCCACTCAACAGTCATTTCCCTCCTTATTTCCTGCCAATTGAAACTGATGTGAATTAGGCACCAATTAGAAAAACATTCTAAGAAGGTAGGGTATGAATGATGATTGGTATAACATGGTAATCTTAGTATCCTTTACCATTATTTCTTTCTGGCAGATAAGTGTGGTTGAATGATACAGTTTGGGCCAATATAAGGAAGGTAATATCTTCTATGGGGATTTCTGATTTTACTTTACTTTTGCCAAGATTTTACTTTCATCTTGGCCAAAAACACATGTACAAGACCACTTGTAATGCCTCTTCTCCTTTCTTCCTATTTGAACATATTTATTTGAGGATGTGGCATTGTAGGTGAGGCAGCATTCTTGTAATCTCAATGAAAAGAGCCTAAGCATGACAGCCACAACTGACCGTGACACAGTAACATGATAGATGAACCCAGGTCCTTGATAGCAATGTTAAGCCACTGAATTACTTTGGATTCACCTGCCTCTTTCCTCCTTGATTTATAGTAAACTCATCTCTTTATGGATTCATTCATTGCTATCCTAGTGTGCTGTTACATGTAGATGAACACTCTAACTGGCACTCCCACCCTAACTGTGGAAAGCAGAATGACAGCCACTCAAGATGTCCCATTCCTAATCCCCAGAACCTATGAAACTGTCACTTTGCATGGAAAAAGGGACCCTATAGGTGTAATTAAGGTTAAGGACTTTGAGATGGGACAGTATCTTAAATGGTCCAAGGGGGCCCACTCTACTCACGAATCTTTAAAAGCAAAGATACTTCCACAGGCTATAATCAGAGAACAATATGATTAAAGAATAAGGTCAGAGAAATGCAGTATTGTTGGCTTTGAAGATGGAGGAAGGGATCCAGGAGACAAGGAATGTAGATGGCCTTTTAAGCAGGAAAAAGCAAGGAAACAGATTCTCCCTTAGAGAATATAGAAAAGAGCACAGACCTGCCTCCTCTCCTTGATTTTAGCCTGGTAAGTCACTGAGTTTTGGACTTCTAACTCACAGAACTGTAAGATAATACCTTTGTGTTGTTTTAAGCCACCAAGTATGTAGTTATTTGTTATAGCACCAAACAGAACACTAATATAATTGCTAATGCTTAATATTCTTGCCCAGGGGAAAAATATATCACAATGGTACTCAGAGAGGATGAGGGTTAATACATTTACATGGTCACAGGATCATCTTCAGGGTTGAAAAAACAACCATCACTCTTCTTTTCAGGGCATAAGGGATCTGCAGTGAATATTTATACCCTTTTAATGACACTTCACAAAAGCAACACAAAGATGTTAAGTCTCAAATAAAAGAAGAGTCTTGTAAGAACACCATTGTCAAAAACAAGATTTTCTCTCAGCAAAAAAAAATTAGAAAATGTCGATTAGAAAGGCTTACAATCTGATGACAGGTAAGTTTGTCTTTATTAAAGATACGTAAAAGCATTAAAAAACCTAATCCTTAGAAGTGGTTTGGGGTTCAAGAGTACATAAATCATGGGTTCTTATTCTGGATCTACCTGATAGAGCAGTCTGACCTGCAACAAAATATTGTATCTCTATGCCCCAGTTTCTTCATCTGTGAAACAAGCTGTTATTACTGGCAAGGTCTGTGGTCATTTTAACCTAAGATAATGGTATAAAGTAGCTGACCATAGTAGGTCCTTAATCTGTGACAAATTCTTCTTCTCTTAAGCAGTGACTCAAATATTTTTAAATGCAATTACCTGAACTCTCTTCCCTAATTATGTCTTAAATAGAGGGCCACTGAATAAACAGATACAAACAGAAATGTTTTCGCTCATGGGTAGATGAGGACCTTCTTCTCTCTCCACCAAACCCCCCCACTGGCTTTTGTGTTACTTCCACAGAGTTCTGTGGATTGTTAAAAAAGATTATGTCCTAAATAACAGAAAAATGAATTGACCTTTATGACCTTTCCTGTATCCTTTGCTGAGTATAAAGATTTCTTAATGGTATAAAGGAACTTATACTATCAAAATCTACTCATCATAGGAAAAGAAGTCATGGACAACACACACAAACACCTACACATACTCATAATCCTTCAGTACATTAAACTTTTGATGATTAAGAAGAGCGTCAAGTGTGAAACATCACAGAAAAATATTTCATCCTAATTAGATGAAATAAATGTAATAATAATCTGAGTCATCTTGAAACATAAATATAGATGTAGATTATTACAAGCTAGGTCCCAAAAGAGATATGCATAGCTATTTACTGCCTGCTAGTTAGGGATAGGCTCTCATTCTAATTTAACTCTTCTCTATCGTTTTCTTCTTCTAAAATATCACTTTCTGTTTTGATTTTTGTATGTTTATTCTTAATGACTTTGTCTTTCAACTCTCACTTTTCCCTACTGTCAGAATATCTGCTACTTGACATTTATCTCTCTTACTAATCAGGTGTCAGCTTACTTTTATGTTGCCACTCAAAATAATCATAGTAGTTTTGAATGTCTGTAAAGTAAGAATAAACGGGCTCTGAGAGAGGCTGGAAAATTCTCATAGGAATAAAGTGCACTTGCTGTTTTGGATTCTGAGAGGCCTATTTCTCTTACTTTGCTGGGTCTTGCAAATGTGTTGAACCAGAGTTGTCTATATAGCTCATTCATATTCTTATATACATATTTAATACCAAACACTGAGAAAGAGTCTAAGACTACATCAGCTGCTCTCCTTATCAAAAGTTACTTTGCAGCTGAATATAGTGAAGAAATTTGCCTCAAGTTCCATAGCGACCCTGCAGGCAAGAGAAAAGTAGAGAGCTGTGTAGCCAGTTGCAAGAAAGCTGTGGACTGGGAAATGGGAGGCTTGGGCTCCTCAGTCCTTCCAGCTTCTCACTAATTAACCTCTCACTAATTAGAAATGCCATTTTTAATTACCATCATTTCCCTCTTTAAATGTGGTGAAAGCTAACTCTGTAAGGCTCTGGGGTTCCATTATGTTACAACAGCTGTAAATTACCTAAGTGATTAACATGGCCTCTTCAGATGCCTCTGGAGGTCTGCTCTCCCTGGGGTATAATGATGTCAAACAATGAGATCAGCATCATCGATGGAGTACATGTTTTCAAGATCTAACTTCATGAAATAAATTGAAATGATAAGAGGCTTGCTCTGAATCTGATGTGCCATATGGTTCCCAATGAAGGGATGAGTCTCACCTGGCACAAAGAGCAACCTAGATCTTCCTCAAATGCTTTGTCTTGTGATGAGATGCCCATCGTCCTCCTGCTTTAAACACCTTTGTGCTGAGTATAAACCTGCCTGTCCAGTGCTAAATTTTGTTCTCTGGAAAGAGAACAATGGTTAGCCTGTATCACACACTTTGTGCCTCCCTTTCACAGCTCACGTTGTACCATTTCCCCGACTTTGTCACATCCTCCATCCACACTGGTCTTTCAGATTGAGAATCCCAGATTCCCTCACCCTCCAGGGCCTTCTGCCCACTCTACTCCATTAACTGGAAAGCTCTGCCTGCTCATCTTAGCCTGGTTCACTCCTAATAGCCTTCTAACTTCACTTCAGTAATGTCTTCTTTTACCAGCTCCTTCAACTCAATCAATCCCCACCTTACTGTGCTCTCATATCTACTAGCCCTTTTACCAGGGTCACAAGGCAATACCTACTTACTTAGCTATTTGATTAATTTTTATTTTCCAATGCAATCACATGCTCCACAAAGGTAGAAACTGGAAGATTTTTGTGCATACAACTGATGCTCTGTTTGACATATAGTTTAGGCTTACTAAATGTTGTTGAATGAATCAGTAAATTAATAATTGGCATACTAGATCACTTGCAGCAGTCTTCTCTTGCCAGAAGCATTTAAGGAGACAAAAGGCATTTAAAACTTGGCTGTCTATTAATCAGAGATTGCCTTTTTCATATATATGTCTTCCAAGGATTTTATTTCCCCTATGGCTATTAAGGATGTTTGGAATTTTTTTGCATTCTTTCTTTATTCTCTTCAAATCTCAGAGTTCAAACCATTTGAGAAATCAATTTTTTTCCTCTGGGTTGATGGGTTATAATGCAATAATTCAAGCATATGGGATAGTTTTATAGAGAGATTTAGATAAAAATCATCATACCCCCTGTAAATATTTTAGTCCTCAGGATCTGAATTTCCTTATCTCTTAAAGGGGAAATTAAATGTAAATTTACTGATTATGAGAAAAATACTGTAAACAAATGACAATACTTCCACCATTCAGTAAGTGCCTGATACATAATCAGTGTTCAGCAAATCCCATTCCCTGGAGAGAAAAAAAGAAAAGTAAGATTAAAAACAAATAATCTACGTCAGTCATTGGGGAGAAATACAATCCCACCCATGACCAGGTCCCTAATCCCTAGAATGTGTGAATAAATATACTACAAAGCAAGGGAGTAATTAGGTTGGTAATCAGCTGACCTTAAAATAAAAAGATTATCCTGGATTATCAGAGTAGTCTAAATGTAATCACAATGATTTTTCAATGTGGAAAAGGGAGGCAGAAGAGCAAGGGTCAGAGTGATACAATGTGAGACACTGTGTGAGACTGTTGGCCTTGGAGATGGGAAGAGGCTGTCTAAGGTGGGCAGCCTCTAGAAGCTGAAAAAGAATTTTCCTTTAGAGTCTCCAGAAAGAACACAGCCCTGTCAACACCATGATTTTAGCCTGAGACCCTTTTCATCCTTCTAATCTCCAGAACTGTAGGATAATTTGTGTTGTTATAAACCATTAAGTTCGTGGTATTTGTTACAGCAGAAACAGGAAGCTAATACAATCATTACCAGCAGCAGCCCCCCTCTCTCTCTACACCCCCATATATATTTATATCTGTGTTTTTATAAATTCATATTTATAATCACAAAACACAAACAAAAATGCATATATGCAAGAGGAAAAAACACTTAAATTGTAAGACAAAATGGAAAGCATTTTTTTTGGAGTTAGGTACAGCCATGATTCAAAGTGATTCTCCCCTCTGCACTGTTCTCTCAACAGGCCAAATCCTACATCACTGTTATTAATCTGTTAACTGTAGCTCTAATTTTATGGTGGGATCACATCTCCCTTATCAATCTCATTTATTTTACCAGAAACAGCTTTTTTTTCACCTTAGAGTTGAGTCTCAGCTGCAGAAATGTGCCCTTCATACTGGAGTGGTCATGGTCAGCGGAAGGGAGACTCCATTAGCTGGACACATCTGCTTTCCAGGTGTCAGTAAATTCTATACTTGGCTCTTAGGTGCAAAGTTATACATGCCATCAGTGAATAGATAGACCGGAGAGAATTAAATAGAATTGATACTGGCTGGATGTCAGTCTTATATTAGAAAAGACAAAAAAAAAAAAATAATAGACAGAGGAGACTTTACACTGCTAAGTCTTATTGAATAATTTCATTCTTCCCTTGGTAACCTGCAGATGGAGGATTTTAGATACAATTCCAAGTCTAAAGGGCATAGTGACTTGAATATACTACATGATCAATACATGTTTATTAAACTAATATACTTTGAGTCTTTTATATAATAAAAAACTGAAGTAGGAAAAAGAAAACATTAGAAATGATGAGCATGTACTTCAATTTTGTTTCTATATTTTATCATTTTGTGAGTTTTTATTACAAAAATGATTAAATTCAAATGTTGGGTCTTGGTTTATAAACGCTGATGTTTCTTTATATGATTATTTAAGTATTAAATTGTTATTTATTGCTAAATATACTTTCTTAAATATAGTTTTATCTGTATAAATTAGTTTTTAACCAAAAATATTTCATATTTTCAATCTGCACTATAATAGCACCCAACGTGGCTTCTTTTTTGCAGTATAAAATTGCCTCACTCAAACCACATGGTAACAAACATTAAAAGGAAAAGAGAAAAATAAAGTCCCATGATCTTATCACCCTTATTAATCAATTGTTTATTTTTTCTACATTTTCTTATTTTATTTGCACATGTTCCCAAAATAGTTAATATAATTACAACCAAGGAATGGTCTCAAATATTTTATTTTCTAAGATTTTTTAATGAAAAATTTCAAACATAAAAGCTAAAATAATTTTATAGTGAACACATGTACACCTACCACTTGGATTATATTGTTAATATTTTGCTACACTTGCTTTATCCATTCACCTATCCACCAAAGGTTCAAATCTATATCCTTATTTTTCTCTTCTTATTTTGTAGTTAGTATTTTTCCATGTAGCTGCAATTTCTTCTCAACTGTCATTTAAAATGTTTGGATAGCAGTGGCTCTTTTCTATAAGCAAAGTAATTTTTTTCTTTTAAAATGTTATCATAACTGATGTATTGAATTTAGAAGTGATTACATTTATGGGTAGAATTTACTTTCCATTTATATTTAATAAACATTCATTGAGAACCAGTATGTGCTAGTCATTGTTGGGTGCTGTGGCTATGAAGATGAATAAAACACCTCTTTTGCCATAAGGAGTTCCCTACTGGTAAGAGAGACTCTCATGGAATTTTATTTTGTGCAATGCAATAGAATAATAGTAACAGTAAAGGTATGCACAGGGTTCCGATACAATCAAGAAAAGGATATCATCAACCTTGTCTGGCCTGACTAGAGAAGACTTTAAAGAAAGGTAGTTTATCAAAATTTGTTTAAAGCCAATGAGGACGAGGCCATTCCCATTATCAATGATAGATTTAGGTCCTAACATGTAACAGGATTCTGGGCAATGAGACATGATTGAGAAGTTGTTAAGGAGCTTACGTGAAAGGTTTTCCTTACTCCTTAAATGTAATATTCAGGAAGAATAGTCCTCATTTGTGGCATATGACACTTATAACTAAGACTATCATCTTGTGACCTTGAAAACACTTTTATTATCCTCACTATATTCTCCCTTAGAAAAGGGTGAGAGCCTGAGTCCTTGATGATATCCACTGAAAAAACATATTTTGACCAACTCTATATCCTGACTACTTCTAGACTTCTCCTAATAAAATATATCACTTTGTTGTTCAGCACATTTAGATGGGCTACTGTCACATTGCTTTTGTCTGAAAAATAATCTACCTAAAACAAATGTATCTGTCTTAATGGGTAGAGAAGTTGGGTGGTAGCATCCTAGGCAAAAGGACACCTGAAACAAAAATATAGAGGCCTGTTTTCTGGTAAATGTTAAATGGCACTGAATGCTTAATTTCCTAAAACAAAACAAAACAAAAGAAAACAAAAAACAGTGGGGGGGGGCAGAGAGAAGAGGAGAGGCTTGAGAGAGAGAGTAGTTACACAGATGTATAACAGGGTAGAACCTGTTTTCACATTTATTTGATCAAAGGTAAAGTACATGTGGCTTGGGGCTTTTGAAATAGCCTACTATCTTGAAAATGACACAATTATTGCCCTCATGATTTTTCTTTAGCTTGAAAATTTCAGTGTTATTATAGCTCTGGTACCAGATCATAAAATTTTAAATTAGTGACTCAGTAATTTCTTCTTCAAAGTAGAGTACTTCCTTATCATATTAGGCTTACAAAAATCTACATAAACTCTACCTATATAACCCATCAGGGTGATGTGATTACTGAATATTATTTTTTCAAAAAAACAAAACAAAACTCTATAGCATAACTGACAGCAACATTCTATAATGCAAATATCATCACAAGGCAAGAGTTGGTCAGGTCATGAATCAAGTTGGAGGCCTTCCACTTATGTGTACAATCTTTGTTAAGTTACTTAAACTTTCTATATTTTATTTCTTCATCTGAAAAAGTTAAAGTTTATAAAAAGTTTTTTGAAAAAAGGACACATGCAGGTTAGGTGGAATAATTGATATGTGCACACTTCCATTACTTTCCATTTTTACTTGGTGAAAATTACGAATTGATGATATCCACTAGAGTAAAGGCACTGCCTTTGGAAAAAAAATGACTATAGCCTGAATACAACAAACAATGGACATAGTTTGGTTGAGGTAAGTATTGTTACCCTTCAAGAGTGGTAAACAATTTTTTGGTAAGTCATGTCAAATGATAGTTTTTGAGACTTACCAGGCAGTTCAGCAACCATAGACTGACTAAAAATGACCGTAACTGGCACCAACACAGACAGACATGAGTTGGAATTCAGGATCTAACTTTTAGAAGCAAAATAATGTAGTTTACCAAACAAATCTCTGTCTGACTTTTGACATGTGTAAGACATGACATGATTCTACTGATGCTTAAATATGAATATATATGGCAAGCTCTTTGTTCAAGTAGATGTTCATACAAGTAGTGGGTTTAATCAGGTTTCATCTCTGAGTTGGCATGGCAGATCCTGGAATTCAATTCTCACCTCATTCTCCACACAGACTCTGTACCTCATGGATGTATAAAATGAAGCTGAGTGAGCAAGTTGGGTGAGATCAATCGTATTGAGCATGAGTGGGACTTTTTTTTCAGCTCTCTCCTAGAATTTTCCCTTTCAAAGAAGAATGCTATTCTTATCCTCATTGTTTCAGTTGAAGAATAAACTAATTGCAAAACCACTAGCTTGTATTCCCATGCAGAGTAAACTGGGATGGTTAAATTTATAGAGTTCCTTAGGACAGGAGACAGTTAAAGCCAATGGACATTTTTTGTATCCAGGATGGGAAGAATGCAGGACAAATGGGAGGCAGGAAGGAGGTCTGGTTCCCCTTTTTAGTGTCTTCTCAAATTGTGATAATATCACGATGACCCTGATGGTGTGCTCTCCATTAGCAAGAATCTTGAAAGCACTGCATAGAGTAATTCATATTCTCTCTTTCTGTATCTCTCTCTCTGTCCCTCTCTCCCTCCTTTTCTTCCTCTCTCATCAATAACATTAAAAATCACTATTTTAAAAGCAACAGAAGGCAGCTTTTCAGGTGCCATGCTAAATACCTCTAGGGATGGGATTGTCTGCTCAGACAGACAAATCACTGTTTCTCAATCTTCAGAAAAATACCCTTTCTCTACTTGATGTGTCAACCTGGCTTCAAGCATTTAAAACTTCTGTGAACATAACAAGAAAGGTGTGTATGTGTTTGAGTGTATGTGTGTATGTGTGGGGGAGTGGTTTCCATTTCTCACTACTCACATAGCATTTCCACAGGTATATCCTGGAATGAACCAAAAAAAAAAAAAAAAAAAAAAGCCTGGAAATAGCATTTTCCTTAGGAATCAGTCCCTGTGTTTGTATTCTGTCTGCATTCTTTTCACTACTTCTTAAGTCACTAACAATATTGCCTGTAGAAATCTGTTTATTGTTATTCAATGCTTTGCCTTTTTTCCACAGAGGATTCAAGGTGGCCTTTGGGTTATTTAAAAAAGGAAAATAATTCAGTTGCAGGTGAATTATGTCTTTGTGAAAGATATCAAAGTTACCTTGTTATTTAAATATTCAACAATATTTCATCCAAAGGAACTTTTTAAAATCCCTACAATGTGCCAGACATTGTGCTAGGCAGTAATGCCTGGTAAATATTAAGGATCTTAATACCAGTTACCAAGCTAAATACTATTTATCTCATTGAATACTCATGAAAAATATTTGAGCTGAATGCATTTACTCCATTTTGCAAAGGAAAGGAATCCTCAAAACAGACATTTGAAGGAAGTATATTAATAGCTCTTTTGCAAATAGGGAAGTGTGGCTCCAGGTTAAATAAATGATGAAACTGAATCTAAGACTCAGGTTTTATGAACCAGAGTCTATGTTCTAAAATAATATATCATGCCACCTAATGCCTTCCCTGGCACTGTCAAAACAGTTTGAAAAAACATTTTGGGTGTTCACAATGCTCATGAGGATCTGAAAGGATACAGAGAAAATGAATGAGACAAAGTTCTAACACTCAAGATATCCACAGGCAAATGGGATACATATGCTTTTATTCAAATCAACAAAGATGTGACTGAAGCAAGTTTTATTCATGGAGGATGGTGTGTCATAGATGCAGAACCTTGATCCTTCTGCTTAAGCTTTTTTAAAGTGTGCTGCGTTCCACTAGTTCCAACACTAGTTTCAGTAGGAAACTGTCACAAGTCAGTTCTCTAGAAGCAGATCCTGAGATACGGATTTCTGAGCAAGTGTTTGGGGCAATGATCTCAAGACAATTATGCATATAAAGGGCATCGAGGGAAACACAATAGGGTAGAGGGCAAAGCAAAGCAAATATGTCTTTTTTTGTGGAGGCTAGTGTCAGCCTGATTTCACAGTTAGCTCTGGAGTATGAAGGGTACCACTAAGTTTACACAACTTGGGGCAAAGGGTGGGACTTTTGTACCCTCTGTATCAGTCAGTCATTGGCTATAGATGTAACTAGTGGTATGCAAGTAAATGTTTAGCAACTGGTTCCCAAAGAGCCCTTGATTTATAGACTTCGAAGATACAAATACTCGATGTCTGATTTCAAGCCGCCAACACTTCACATCACTGGCTACTTAGTTGGGAAGAACAAGGCTGGCTCTTACAAGCTGATCTCAGCTGGATCCAGTACACAGATGGGTGTAACCTCCTAGGCATTTCTGAAAGACGATCCGTCTAGAATTGTGAAGCTGTGAGCATTTGCAGCCAACACTCCCAGAATCTGGGGGATGGGGTTCTAGCCCAGCAGAGAGGATTAGGGAAGGTACCAATAATATTTACAAAAGTAAATCTTTTTTTAATAATTAAAAACTTTGTTGTCTTAAACACCAAATATTTTACATATTACTTTTTCTTCAGAAGGTTTCCATAAAAAAAAATAGTGTTTTTATTATTTAGGGTTGACTTACATTTTAATATGTGACAAAAACTCAAACCCAAATGTATTTAGCTCTCTCAGCAGCAGACAGATCTCTGTCCAGCCCCTAAACTAATGGCACAACACAACCAACTTTGGGATTCCAGAACTTGGTTCCCTTAAGTACTCAGAGTTCTCAATTCTCAAAACCAAACCATATAGCAGTGACAGTTATTTGAAAGCCTATTTTGTCTTTTAACATGCAGTAGTCTCAACTGGCATTAATGTATTTTAGTTGCTAAAATGGCTTTGTGGACAAATAAGTTTGTGGAACATTAAGATAAATTTATTTCTCTAATGAAGAACATCTCAAGCCTTTAATATAGTATGGTTTGAATTGGCTTTATGGAGGATGACATATTTTATAGGGTTTTAAAACTTAAGTTTATTGGAATTAATTTTGGTCCAGATTATCTAACATGTCTAGTGTTCTATGTAGAAAGCAGACGTACACATATACTTTTTAAAGAGCAATTGTTCCTCTGATGACCAGCATCAGAATCACCCAGGTTCTTTTCGACCTGTAGATTTCTAAGCGCACTTCTAAAAATAATGTATCAGTATCACTAAGGCCTTGGCTTGGAAATTTGTAGAACAAGCATTACAAGTGACTCTGATATACCTTAAAGTTTGAGAACCTGTACACTGCCTAATATATGTATACATATATTTAATCTTATGGAGTACACTGTCTCATCAAAATCTCTATATACCCTTTGTTGAATGGCTTTCACTAAATTGTGATGTGATACAGTGTCACACAACCCACTTCCAGTAGCAGTATGAATGAGTGCTAGAAAATGGAATTTACTGGAGAGTTTTTGCCAAACATATTAACTTCTGCATCACTCTCTTTGCTCCCTGTAGAAGCATTACTTGAGAAAGAAATTTTGACAGCTAAGTGGGAGAAAGAGTTTTTCTCTTCTGATAGAAAATATAGGTTCCTAACAGAATTGGAAAAAAAAAAAATCCTTTCCTGTGATATTGATTAGTAGGAAGCTTAGAAACAAATTTTGGGTTACCTTTAGTAGCTCAACACATTGCTATAACCAGACCATAGGTTTGTACTTTAACTTCCCTTACCTCTGCATTCATAATAATAATAATAGCAACTAGCATTTATCAAACTTACAATAAGTTACCACACTCTGTTTTAATAATGTTGCATGCAATAACTCATTTAATCTTCAAATGCTCTATGAAGCTCTGGCTCACATTTTACAAATCAGAAAATTCAGGTTTAGAGGAATTAAAACATTTGCCCAGGTTATGAAGGTAGAATGATATAAAAGAGGGATGTGAATTCAGAAAGTTCAACTCTGGAGATAGCCCTTGCTACATTTCCTTCCTTTTGTCATGATTTATATCATTTTTAAAAAATCATATTATTTTAGTAAGCTACTATAAATGTTTTGTGAAAAATGGTGTAATAGAGAAAAAATCACATAGGAAGAAGAGTAAACTGTTAAATAAATATATAAATGTATATATAAATGTATTTTAATATTGAGGCAATTTAATTACCTGACTATTTGGGGATGTACAGTATAAGAACAAGAATTAAATTTTGTTTTCCTCTTCTGTTAACTTCATGTTTTAGACAGAATACCAATACTCTCAATTTTAAGTAGTCAATAATTATTCCACTTAGTTTCTTTGAAACAGTGATATATAGTTACCAGAGTTTTCAGTCATCATTCAGTCAGTATTTGTAATTTAGCTAAATTACTAAGATTCAATTAAGATATATATGCAGTATCTCTTATATATCATCAAAATGGTGGATTCAAAATCTAGCACATTTTAATTAGTCATACATTCTTCCTGAAGAGGCAATAATAATTTCTTAGAATTTTATGGAATTATATTTAAATTTCTTAGAATTATATTTAAAATTGAAGAGGTTCTGTTAGTTTACCAAGATCACGAGTATCAAAGGCAGAACTGGAAATTAAGCCAAGGAATTTTATAATCCTCAAACCATGATTTGCACAACTCAGCATAACCTTGAAATATATTTTTAAACTTTAAAAAATAAATTGAGGACCCATAATTTTTCACTTTCCTGAAGTTATAATAATCCAGAGCCAAAGTTTGGGGAAAATAATGTTGACAGAGTCAATCTCAGACTTCAATGCAGATTTTATTAAACAGAATTACTGAAGGGAAGCTCTAAGGAACTACAATAATCTAGGAAATACAATTAACACAGCCCAAAAGAGGACAAGACTTCCTTTGTTTTCCTCATTAGCAGTTTTCATTTGTTTGACCCGTACCCTTAACTGCAATGAACTCAGCTGCAGACTCAGGATGAAAGTGGGGGAATGTTAGAGTCTCTAAAAGGCAACCTTTGGGGACACAACAATTACCACACACTTCATTTAGTTGCTTGAGATGGGGATTATTATAATTTATGATAAAACATTCAGCAGAATCACCTGCTGATTGGGATAGCTAAAGAAAAATAACTGGATTTTTCACAAAACATTTTTTTTTCAATCAGAAGAAATATCCTTTTATTAAATAGGAAAAAAATGATTCACAGTGGGTATTTAGAAGTAAGGACAGAGAGTGTAGCAATAACTTTTTGAGAAATTGTGTCTATTTGCAGCTGAAGACCTAGCCTAAATGACACTCTATGGTTACTCCAGGACAGAATGAATTTACATAGTTTAAACTCATTTTAGCAGCTTTTCAAATTAATGACACTATTTTGGAAGGGAGATGATGGTGAAAGATAGAGCATTAATGTAGATAAAACCTTGCCATTCTATTTTTTTTAGAGGAAAAGAAAGTTTAATAGGGACTATCAAGGAACGGACTACTCAGAAAACATTACTGTGATATTCCACTATCATATTACTATGATATTCCACTAGGAGAATTGAGGTGATCCCCAATGAGTCACATACTTATATAATAGTCTCCTCTTGATTGTTGAACGAACCTGTGACTTGCTTCTAACCAGTAGAACATGGATGGCAAAGGTGAAGGGATATTACAAGTGTAATTAAGGCTGCCAATCAGTTGATTTTGAAATGATTAAAAGGCAGATTATTCTAAGTGGGCCTGACTTAAATAAGTGAAAGCCTTATAGAGAGATTTTCCTGCATGAGCAAATATGTTGTAAGAGGCATGTGGCAGATCACATGGTAGAAAAAACTACACATAGCCTCTAGGAGATGAAAGTAGTCCCTGATTGACAGACTACAAGAGAACGGGACCTCTGTCCTACAACAGAAAGAAAGGAAAAGAATTCTGCCAATACCAAACGAGCTTGAGAGAGGACTTGCAGTTCCAAAAAGGGATGCAGCCTGGTTAACACTTTGATTACAACCTTGGGAGACTTTGCACAGAGGACTCCTCTGCATCATACTTAGACTCATGAACCAAGGAAACTATAAGATAATAAATGTATGTTTTTGTGTGTGTGTGATTGTTAAGCAGCAACAGATAACTGATGCGTACTACTTGAACTCTTTAATGCATACTCCTCCAGAGAAAAATAAAAAAGGCCTTTTTATGAAATCTGAGAACTCTTAGTCATCTTTCATCCTCTTTTCTGAAATTTCAGAAAATGTGCATTTTGCTCTTACCATCCTGAGCTATTTGCAATTTGTAGAACCTGCTCTTTCACAGCTCAGAATTTGTACACATGGTGCCTTGTCCAGGAATGCCCATTCCCACTGTGTTAAACCTTCAAGATTCAGCTTTAGTAGATAGCTATTGTTTTAGCCTAAGAAGTATTTATTCATCCTAAATTCCTTAATGTATCTCCTTCTCCAATTCTTAGCTCGCATGATTGGCAAGGGACAAACTTCACCATTGGTTCAAAGGATAAGAAAGTAGCTCAGTTTTGTCCAATCAGATCATCACATTTCCCTAGACACCATGATTAGGTCAGGTATGGGCATATAGTCACATCAACCTCAACACAGCCAGATCAAGGACTTGTATAAAACTATTAAGAAGAAGGAGTTTCTGTTTTTGCTAGAACTATACAAAGCCCAGATATAAACTTAGACCTCTTTGGAACCACCTCTTGTAGCCTAACAAAGATGCCAACACAGGAGAAAGCAGAAATAAGGGATGTATGGAGAAGTACATACTCCAATAATATCATTTGGGCATTTAGATAAGCCATGCCTGAATGTTTCCTGGGATAATCATTCATCTTTTATTTTAATTATGTAATAGAAACCAAAGATAGTGATCCATATGTATTTATTACGTATTATTTATGAGGCAGTGTAAAAGGCATCTGCGAACTGTTCAGATAAATCAGAAGTGGTCACTGTCTTTGAGGGATCATAAAATAATTATAAGAGGAGTATGCTTTTGAAAAACCAACAGTGATTAATGAAAGATATCATGAAAGAAAAATAAAGAAAAGCTGAAATCTGACTGAAAAAAAAACATTTTTGATAAAAAGATAGCACTTGATTTGGGATTAGATGGATGAGTTGGATTTTAACATATGGAAATATATGAGAAGGTTGTGATTACTCCCTGTTGAGGAATATTGTTAAATAAACCATGAGGGTTATAAGATTGGGATAATGGCAATTATTCTGATGTCAATGAGCAAACTATTCATCAGGAAAGTGGTTACAGAATGAAAGAAGGCAGTTTAGAGTTGCATAGAGGCTTGCTTTTACATACAAGGTATTTAGATATAGTTTAGCAAGTGAGAGTAAATACAAATAGGTATTGAGGAGAATGTTCGGACTCACACACTTCAGGATAATGGTTCTCAGATTTTAATGAGCATTGGAACAACCAGATATACCTGTTAAACATGCAGACTCTCAGACCTCACCCATAAATATTTTGATTCACTAGGTCTGGGAAATGGCATATAAATATGTATTATTAATATACACTCAAAGTAGGGTAAACATAAGTGGAGCATTTAGGGCCCAAACAAGGAAAATTTTAAGAGTGAATGACAACGTTATAATAGGCATAAATTGGGACCATCTCCAGTAAATCAAGATGTATGGTGTTTTGATTAGATGTCTTCCATAAGCAGAGCCTGAGATAGGGACTTGAGGCCAGTTTATTGGGAAGAGCAACAGTGATAGAATAAAGACAAGGATGGAAAGAAAATGTTATTCATGTGATTTGTGTTGTGGACAGATTAATTCCACTGAGAACCTCTAACTGCTGATTTAGGAAAACGATTCTGATGGATGCTTGACTGAATTTATAAATGGTACCATTTTGGAGGCCATTATGAATTTCAATGTTCTTACTAAAAAGTGATGAGGAAATCATTAAATCATTAATAAAAAATCATTAACTTTAAAGTAGAGGGAGACTGCAAGGGGAGGATGGGTTTCACAGTTGAATAAAATGGATTAGAAGTAACAACCTACGCAGATGCAAGTCTGGAATTCTGAAGAAGGGATAGGATGGAGATTAAATTTGGGAAATATCTACATAGGCATAATAGACAAAGCCCCAAGAAATAATGAAATCACTCAGAAAGAAATGGAAAAGGAATCTGGAAAAAGGAAACCAATAATGAAGGAAAAGAGACAGGAGGACAAATCTTTCATTCTAACCTATTTTGGGCATGTATCTGGACTCTAGTTTGCTTTGTATTTCTTAACAATCAGAAAAAGAAAGAATCACTGACTACTAATTAAAAATATAGAAGAAGAGATTGTATCTTGCTTCTTAGGCAAGGCAGAAACCATGATTCAGAAACGATATAAAGAAAACAGCTTCAAGGGCAGAGTTTGGTCAGTGTTTGTGTTTTTCCCAGTTAACTGTGGCTCTCTGGAAGGCTGATCCACTAACAGAGGGAGTAGTGTCTGGTGAAGCTCAAACTGTTTATAAGAAGAGATTTGGATCAGTCATCCTAGCAGCACAATCTTGGTCAAGGCATAAAGCTCCTTTGTTCAAGGAAAGATGGCAGGGGCTCTGTCTTTAATGGCATAATGTGCATAAGCCAAGGTATAAACAAAGACCACATGTGAATGCTGCAGATGTTGGATACGTAAGTGACTGAGGATGCAACCAAGGGAGGATCTGAAATAATATCAGAAGTTTTCTAGATGACTAGAAATCACTGCTTTTCAGCCAAGGAGAGAAACAGACTAGTAAGTCAATTTCTAAAGCTAAGAACAGGGACAAAGAATAACAGTTTTATTGTTGAATTTTACAACTCTGGCTCCGACCTGGGACTTGGTTGTTGCAGATCAAACAGAACATGAAGGCATGCCTCTGACATATAGATGTCTGACATAAAATAAACCTATCAATAAGATACCACAGAGATTTTTATAGCCATGATTCTCCAGATGTCCTGGAAGAAAAAGGGTGACACCTAGAAGTGTTAACTTCTGCTTTGCCCTCTCCAAACAGAACCTGATACTATATTGTACTCAAGCAGGAGGAAAACAGTTCCTAATAGAAGCGTGGGCTTCTTGATTTGAATTTCAGGAGAAGAACATCTCATGGGTTAAGAGCTTTTTGTGTGTACACTTAGGTTCATATTATGCCTGACAATTTACTAGATATGCAGTCTTGAACAAAGTATTTAATTCAGTTTCCCCGTTTTTATAATGCTACCTATATTACAGAGTTATAGGAAGACATTCTAAATGTCATTCATGTAAAGCACCCACATTGCCTGTGCCATAATTCTTATCACAGAAGCAGATTCAAGAATGTAAAATATTATTATTACTGGGACCCAGACATCTTTATAGCATAGGAATGTGATATAAAATTATTTTCACTGCACACTTCAGGTAAAAATCACAGTGGTCAGAGTAATTCCTTAGTTGATCCTTGTGATTACATTAGAGGTTAAAAAAAAAAAAAAGGGAGGAAACGAGAGAGAATATAAAATAGATTGGAGGGGGAGGAAATAAGGAAATACTTTTGGGGGAGAAGATGAAATCTTTACTTGGGTCAACAAAGAAGATGAATACATGTAAGATTTGGTGCCTGAAGTCACCTAGTATGCTGCTATGCACCAGCAATGGCAGAGTCAGTGAGGTTCAGAGGCTGGGACATGGATGTCCTGGACCAAGGATGTTCAGGGTACAGCTCATACATACTTGCCAGGGATGAACAGCATGGTGCTTGTTAGATGGTAATTCTATTTGATGAATTATGTTAATACTATGTTAGTTTGAAATGGAGAAGGGAGAACAATGCTTATTCACTTTGGGAAGACCTTTGCCTTGGAAATTAGAAATAGGAGCGTGTAGTGGGTTGAATAGTATCCTCCCAAAATCCATGCCCAGAGAATGTTACTTTACTTAGAAATAAGGTCCTCAGAGAGGAAATTTGTTAAGATGAGGTCACACCAGATTAGAGTTAGCACTAAATCCAAATACTGATTTACTTATAAAAAAGAGGACGGATACACAGAGACACAGACACATAGAGGGATTGAAGTGATGCCTCTTTCTACAAGCCAAGGAAGACCAAGGATTGCCAGGAGCCATGAAAAGCTAAGAAGAGACCAAGGAATGTATTTTTACCTTATACACTCAATAGGGATTATGACCCTGCGAACACACTGACTCTGGAATTCTAGTCTCCATAATTATTAGAGAATAAATTTCTGTTGTTTTAAGCCACCAAGTTTGTGGTAGTAGTTTGTTCTGGCAGCCCCAGGAAAGTAAAACAGAGGCTAAGGAACTTTTTTTTCCCTAGACTGTATATATACACACACATACACACATATATATGAGAGAGGTGTGTGTACATAATATATGTATTTATTTATTTTCTGTACCAAGTATTTCAAAATATAAAAAGAAAGGATCATATAACATTTTACCATGTAGAATTAACTATGCATAATATTTTGAACATCCTAAATGTTTCCTAGGTGTTTATCAAAATACATGATTTAAAAACTGATTTAACTTGCTCTTGTGCTTTCATTTTATCTTATTTCATAACCATGTTTTCATATTGTCAAATACATATGTATCAATTTTTGAAGGCTGTATAATTTTTTATTCTCTGGATGTTTCAAATTAAGTTTAGGATTCTGTTATCAAATATAGGTGGATATTAGCAATAAAAAACCTCCCTAAAAAAAAGAAGTCAAGGACTGAATGGCTTCACTGGGGAATTCTACCAAACATACATATAAGAACTCATACCAGTCCTTCCCAAACTCTTCCAGAAGACTGAAAAGGAGCAGTACTCCCAAACTCATTCTGTGAAGCCACTGTCACCCTGATACCAAAACCAGACAAAGACACTACCAAAAAAGACAATTACAGACCAATATCACTGATGAATATAGATGCAAAAATCCTCAACAAAATATTAGCAAACAGAATCTGACAACACATAAAAAAGATCATACATTATGATCAAGTTGGGTTCATCCCAGGAACACAAGGATGGTTCAACATATGCAAATCAATCAATGTAATACATCACATAAACAAGAGAAAGGACAAAAACCACATGATCATCTCAACAGATGCAGAAAAAGAATTTGATAAAATTCAACACCCATTTATGATAAAAACTCTCACCAAAGTATAGAGGGAACATATTTCAACATAATGAAAGCTATTTATGATAAACCTACTGCCAGCATAGTACTCAACAGAGAAAAACTGAAAACCTTCTCACTAAAATCTGGGACAAGACAAGGTTTTCCACTCTCACCACTTCTATTCAACATGGTCTTGGAAGTCCTAGCCACAGCAATCCGGCAAGAAAAAGAAAGACAAGGGATCCAAATTGGAAAAGAAGAGGTGAAATTGTCCCTATATGCAGATGACATGATACTATATATAGAAAACCCTAAAAGATCCACACAAAAACTACTAGAACTAATAAGAGAATTCAAAAAGGTAGCAGGATACAAGATTAACACACAAAAATCAGTTGCATTTCTTTACATTAATGATGAATCAACAGAAAAACAAAATAAAGAAACAACTCCTTTTAAAATAGCACCCAAAGTAATAAAATACCTAGGAATAAATCTAACAAGGAGGTGAAAGACTTATACATGGAAAACTACAAAACACTGATTAAGGAAATTAAAGAAGACTTAAAAAAAATGGAAAGATACCCCACACTCCTGGATTGGAAGAATCAATATTGTTAAAATGGACATACTGCCCAAGGCAATTTACAGATTTAATGCAATCCCTATCAAACTAACCAGGACATATTTCATAGAACTAGAACAAATCATAGTAAAATTTATATGGAATCACAGAAGACTCAGAATTGCTGAAGCATTACTGAAGAAAAACAATGAGGCTGGAGGAAAAACCCTCCTAGACTTCAGACAATACTACAGAGCTACCATCATCAAAACAGCATGATATTGGTACAAAAACAGACATATGGACCAATGGAACAGAATAGAAATAGAAAGCCCAGAAATGAACCCACAAACTTTTGGTCAATTAATCTTTGACAAAAGAGACAAGAACATACAATGGAATAAAGACAGTCTCTTCAGCAAATGGTGTTAGGAAAACTGGACAGCTGCATGTAAATCAATGAACTTAGAATATTCCCTCACACCATACACAAAAATAAACTTAAAATGGATTAAAGACTAACATAAGACAAGACACAATAAACCTCCTAGAAGAAAACATAGGCAAAACATTATCTCACATACATCTCAGCAATGTTCTCCTAGGGCAGCCTACCCAAGCAATAGAAGTAAAAGCAAAAATAAACAAAGGGACCTAATTAAACTCACAAATTTTTGCACAGCAAAGGAAACCATAAGCAAAACAAAATGACAACCTATGGAATGGGAGAAAATATTTTCAAAAGGTGAAACTGACAAGGGCTTGATTTCCAGAACATATAAACAGCTCATATGACTTAATAAAAAACAAACAAACAAACAAACCCAGTCCAAAAATGGGCAGAAGACCTAAACAAGCAATTCTCCAATGAAGACATACAAATGACGAATAGGCACATGAAAAAAATGCTCAACATCACTAATTATCAGAGAAATGCAAATCAAAACTACAATAATGTATCACCTCACACCAGTCAGAATGGCCATCATTCAACAGTCCATAAATGATAAATGCTGAAGAGGGTGTGGAGAAAAGGGAACCCACTTAAACTGTTAGTGGGAATGCAGTTTGGTGCAGCCATTGTGGAAAACAGTATGGAGATTCCTCAAAAGATTAGGAATAGACTTACCATATGACCCAGCAATCCCATTTCTGGGCATATATCCAGAGCTACAGTAATCAAACAGCACAGTATTGGCATTAAATACAGACATATGGATCAATGGAACAGAACAGAGATCCCAGAAATAAATCCACAGACCTATGGTCAAATTAATCTTTGACAAAGAAGGCAAGAATATACAATGGAGAAAAGACAGTCTCTTCAGCAAGTGGTGTTGGGAAAACTGGATAGCAGCATGTAAGTCAGTGAAGTTAGAACACTCCCTCACTCCATACACAAAAATAAACTCAAAATGGCTTAACGACTTAAATAAAGACACGATAAATTTCCTAGAAGAAGACATAGGCAAAACATTCTCTGACATAAATCTTAACAACGTTCTCCTAGGGCAGTCTACCCAGGCAATAGAAATAAGAGGAAAAATAAACAAATGGGATCTAATTAAACTTACAAACTTTTGCACAGAAAAGGGAACAATAAGCAAAACAAAACGACAACCTACAGAATGGGAGAAAATATTTGCAAATGATGCAACTGACAAAGCTTAATTTCCAGAATACATAAACAGCTCATACAACTTCAAAACAAAACAAAACAAAACAAAAAGTCCAAAAATGGGCAGAAGACCTAAACAAGCAATTCTCCAATGGAGACATACAACTGGCTGATAAGCACATGAAAAGATGCTCAGTATCACTAATTATCAGAGAAATGTAAATCAAAACTACATGAGGTATCACCTTACACAAGTTAGAATGGCCATCATTCAAAAGTCTGCCATTGATAAATGCTGGAGAGGGTATGGAGTAAAGGGAACCCTCTTACACTGCTGGTGGGAATGTAGTTTGGTGCAGTCATTATGGAAAACAGTATGGAGATCTCTGAAGAAACTAAAAATAGACCTACTATATGCCTAACCATCCCACTTCTGTGTATATATGCAGAGGGAACTCTAATTCAAAAAGATATACGCACCCCAATGTTCATAGCAGCACTATATACAATAGCTAAGACATGGAAACAACCTAAATGTCCATCAACAGAGAACTGGATAAAGAAGTTGTGGTATATTGTACAAAGAAGTTGTGGAATACTACTCAGCCATAAAAAAGAATAAAATAATACCATTCACAGCAACATGGATGGACCTAGAGACTGTCATTCTAAGTGAAGTAAGCCAGAAAGACAAAGAAAAATGTCATATGATATCACTCATATATATGGAATCTAAAAAAAAAACAACAAAGACACTATGAATTCAACTACAAAACAGAAACAGACTCACAGACATAGTAAACAATCTTATGGTTATTGGGGAAAAAGGGTGGGAAGGGATAAATGTGGGAGTTTAAGATTTACAAATGTTAGCCATTATATATAAAAAGGAATTTTTAAAAAAGTTTCTTTAGTATAGCACTGGGAGCTATGTTCAATATCTTGTAATAAACTTAAGTGAAAAATAATATCAAAACTAATATATGTATGTATATGAATGACTGGGACATTGTGCTGTACACCAGAAACTGATACATTGTAACAGACAATATTTCAATTTAAAATAAAGAATAAAGACTATGGTGGAATATTAATTCTATAGGGCATAACCTATTTCATTTATCTACCTGTCCTCACCTCTACAATTTCATTATCTCACCTGTCCTCATCTCTGTATAGGTTCGATGCTTAAGGGGAGTTTATTCAGTCAAAATATTTTCCTCCAAACTCTTTTTTTTAAAAAATTTTAATTCTTTTAATTGAAGTATAATTGATTTACAATGTTTCAGGTGTACATATATTCTTTTTCAGATTCTTTTCCATTATGTTACTACAAGATACTGAATACAGTTTTCTGCGCTATAATATTGAATATAGTTCCCTGCACTATAACAAGTAGGTCTTTGTTGTTTATCTATTTCATACATAGCAATATGCATCTGTTAATACCAAATTCCCAATTTATCTCTTCTCCCCCATTCCTCATAAGTTTGTTTTCTATGTCTGTGAGTCTATTGCTGTTTTGTAAATAAGTTAATTTGTATCGTTTAGATTCCACATTTGCATGATACCATATGTTTTCTTTCTCCAAACTATTTTGAAAAAAATCGACCAAAAAATTGAAAAGAGAGTAAAATGATCACCCATGTAAACCTATACAGATTCTCTAAATATGAATATCCTGCCACATTCTTCTTATTTCTATGTATGTCTAATATCTTTTTTGTCCTGAACAATTTGAATTTGTGGATGTCACCAGAAAAATTCATTCTTAAATACTTCAACATGCATCTCCTAAAATATGGGCACTCTCATACAGAACCATACTGACATTACCACACCTACAAAAATTAACAATAATTCCACAATATAGTCTAGTTAATAGATTACATTTCACTTTCCCCAAGTGCCCCCAGAATATCTACTTTTGTTTATTAATACAACATCCTACCAAGTATCATACATTATATTTGGTCCTTGTATTTCTTTGGAGTCTTTTAATCTGGAATAAGAGCCCTGTGTTTTCATATGGTTATTTGTTTGTCACTGCATTGCTTTTTTAAAAGCCTAAGATAGACTTTTTCTAGAATGTTCTGCACACTGCATTTATCTTCCTAAAATTGATTTTTAAAATTAAATGCTTAAAATTCTAATATTCATTTACCAGACTAAATGATAATTACATATCTCAAATCATATTGTAAAAAAAGACAGAAAGGAAGAGGAATATGAAGAGAAGAAAAGGAAAGGAAAAAAGAGAAAAACAACTTCATATCCTAAATGTCAGCAATCACAAAATCCACCATAACCAAGACATTAACTTATTTAAATATTTCTGAAACATAATTGAGATTATATGTAGAAATAGGCTTTTCCAACACACAGAACCATTAACTAAGCTAGGGAATCTGGAACTGAAATGTCTTATCTTCTAAAGAAATAGGGATATTTATTCCAAGAGGAATGTTTTGCATTTCAATTTAAAATTTTTATTTGTCATTTTCACTGCTTATTATCAATAAACTAATTGCTTCTTAATTGTTAATATAAATGCTAAGACCATTAGATACCATAAGTAAAAGTAGACAGTCCAAGTTAGTGTGTTCATATAAAGGCATACATCTAAACCAGCTGAAATCCTTGATCAAATAATAAATATGAAAATCAAGCAAAATTAATAATTTTTCAGAGATTTTTTGTTTCTTTGTTTTAGTCTTATTTGGGTCTGGAAGTTTTGACACAATCCAATACATTTTTAGGTGACAAGCTGAAGATTTGCAGATCAAGGTAAAATCATGTTCCTCTTCAATTTGTTCCATATAAAGAGTTTTCATCTTATACTAGTAAAAGCCTGTTGACAATTCAAGCTCTAATTTAGAACCAAGTAGAATTACACAGTTTGGACTCTAAATCACTTTAATCCTTAGATTCTTCAGAGATTTCTTTTTTGATAAACCTTGTGGCTTTCAACCACAGTTATAAAAAGTTAAATTTTTTATGTCTCCATAAAATTGGCTTATATTCACATGGAAGGAAGTCATTCATTGGTTCTATACTGCATCAATTTTTCTATAATATTCTTTTAATGTTTAAAATATATAAAATATATGTTAAGGGTTGGGGAGAGTACAGCTTAGTGGTAGAATGCTTGCTTAACACACAAGGTCCTGGGTTCAACCTCCAATACCTCCCTTAAATAAATAAATAACCCTAATTCATCACCACCAAAAATAAAAATAGTATCGAAAGAGCTGCATTATTTTTTTTTTATCAATGCACACAGACATTCTAAAAACAATCAAACAAAATAATAACACTGAATGCCTTGGATAATTCAATGAGAAATCATTCTTTCCCAAATATGAAGAAAATCTATGCATTCTCATTTTTTAAAAATTCCATTTGTTAAAAAAATTGTGATTTCATATTGCATATATATTGCACTTCATATAATATATATATATACACACACACACACACACACACATTTAAACATTTTTGAAAGGGGAGGCAATAGTGTAAATTAAATGAGAACTGATTTTCAGATTTTTAATAAACCCTAAGATAAACATACAGCCCCTTCTACAAAATTATATTTTTAATAAAAAATATGACTTCAAGGTAATCCATCAAATATTTAAAGATTGGAGAATCTTTTTTTTTTTTTTCCCAAAAAAGGTAAACAGATAAGATAGAGGTTTACATATGTACATTTTAATTTATGGGTATGTAAATGAGTTGTATTTTAAAAATGATCCTGAATGGAAATCACTAAACCACAGCATTAATCACAATGTATTATTATCAATGATTTACTCATCTGTCTGTCTCACCAGAATACAAAAGCATTATTATCATCAAGGACAGGAACTTGCCCTCTTCAACTTTGGATCATCACTGATGGGCTGAGACTGACAGACAGCAAGCAGCAAAGCTATATTATGGTAAGCACTCAAACATCCTTACTGAATGAAAGCATAAAACTTAATAAAAGTAAAAAATGAGTGAGCCCTCTTTTATATCATTACAGTGTATGTAGTTTTAAGTTTATTGATGATAAGGAATAACTAAGGCATTATGTGGTAAAGAAAAACAATAAATGCCTGATAGCATAGCCCACGATCTGAATTAATTGTTCATTTAAAACATAATATAACCAATACCAGCATACTACATATTATCAGATTACAAGTACTCAATAAACATGTAAATATTTACATGGATTATTTTATATAATCCTATCAAATACCTTAAACCAATGGGGCCAGAATTTCATTTTAAAACATTCATTAACACCAGAAATATTTATTAAAGAGCAATTATTATCACCAAGGAAAGATTAATTATTAAAACATGAAAAGCAATAAATAATTACAAGTAGGTGGAATATTTTAAGATGATATGAAGAGGAAATCATACATATAGTAGATGAATTACTGCACAGAGATTAAGGGTACAAATAGAAAAAAAAAAACAACAGATTGAACCTCAATTACCCTAACCCTTGCTAGCTGGTCAATTTACTTATCCTCATTTTGGCGAAATCAAGGCTTAGAAAGGCTAAGGAAACCTACTGTGATACACAGGCCTGAGAATGCTGTCATGAGATATCAGTGACTTAGAGACTGCCTTACCTACAGATGGCCATCTCAACAAAGGTGGCCAGTGTCAGTGCATAAGTGTTAAGGCCTGATCATCTTGACCCAACTTGGGAGAACTCTGAAGGATTATAGGATTATAACCCTAGAACTACCTGTGGGGTCAGCCAAGATTGTAATTGTGCTTGCATCAAAGCTTGAATTCTCCCTTTGCTTCTGGTACTTTTGTCACCTTCTTCTTACGGTGCAGATCTGTAGGTTACTCCTTAACAATCATCCAACAGGCTAAATTGAACACAGAGTATGATTTTTGGGAAAGCAAATCTGTGACATTTGGTATCAGAATGGCCTGATAAAGAAGATGATAAAGCCATGTTTGGAGCTGCACCATTTGCCACCAATTTGGCAACAAGAATCTTATTGTTGATGGTAGGTAGAGCATAGCTGGACTGTGAAATAAGATACAATTGTTAAAACTTTTATTGGCAATGAATAGAGATGATACACTTTTGGTAGGAAATGAATTAGCTGGAATAAAGCATTTGTTGCTTGAAAAATATGGGGGAAATAGTAACTCTAAGGACAAAGGCTGTGAGCGACTGTTATTGCTAAATTTTGTTGTCTCTCTGAGAAGGGATAACAACAAGCTGAGGGAAATTAACTACTCATTGAAAGTTGTTTGAAAGTTAGAGGTCAGAAAATGGAAGACCAGAGAAAACTGAGGAAAAACTTGAGGCTTAAAGAGTGACAGAGTTCCAAAGAATGTTACATCCCCAAATGACATAACTTCTTAAGATTTCCCCAGTAAGACAGGTTCACCAGAATTGTGAAGTCCTACTTCCAGAATTTATATGAATGTAGATCCCAGGGGCCAATGGAGAGGACTGTGGTTGCACTCTGAGCTGCACCACCAAGTCCTCATGCAGTTAGATTTCTGCCCAAATTACTCAGAATGCTGTCTGCTGATGGCCAGTAACTGTCAGCCTCTTCAGGGACTGCCACAGCACTGAAAATCAAAGACCTCACCAAGTTCATACTCTTTTCAGAGCTGGCCCACATCCAACAACTGCTTGATACATGATACCAAGGCCTGACTGTCTTGGTCCAGATAAGGGCAACTATGAAGAGCCCTTCTAACTCCAGAGCTCTTGGTACAGTCAGCTATAGTTCTGGTTAGGCCTGTGTTCCACCTCGGTTTCTCTCTTTATCAATCTCTTCTTCTTTTGTCTCTTTTCCAGAGGTTTTGATCCCAAGAACATTCTTTAATGGACTCTTGCATGCTAATCTACATCTCATAATCTGCTTCTTAAGGAGATCCAATCTGTCTTCATGTGGATCTTATTGTGTAGTTGTAAGGATATAATAATATATGCAAAATATATGATGTAACATATGCAAAACATTCAGCATACTGCTGCTAGCCAATAGTGATAGCGCAAACACACAGTTCAAAAACTAAAATTCAAATACTGTTTTACACGGTCCCAATAAGTTAATGGTACTTTATTTTGCCCTATATCCAACACTGTAATTTAGGAAATGTGTGTGTGTGTGCATGCACACACACGTCTGCGTATGCATGCATGTGTATAGTTCATGTGTGGGTACGTGGCTTTTTCTTGCAGCTTTCCAGGCATGCGTGTCATGGTTTTCATACTGGATATATTTATTTTTATACTGTATCCTCCAGGGAAGTCACTTTTAAAATCCCAATTTTTAAACATATAACTATTCAACAAGATGTCAAAACAAATAAAATTGTGTGAGATAGATAGTGATTGATACCCTTTTCCTAGTTTCAAAATGTGACAGGAATGGGGGTCTAAATATGTTTCTAACACTTGACTTTGTTTTATCCTAATCCTATTGCTGTCACCATAGTAAAGGCATAAGACTAGACATTGGAAACATTATGCAAATTGATGTTTTTGATCTTCCTGTAATTTCAGGACCCAATGCTTATGTTAGAACTAAAAAAACACATTCATTTTACTATACTGCATTGAACAACTGTAACATTTCTTAAAAGCTAAGCTATATATTTCCTAATATTGTTTCACTGGCTAAAATGGTAGAAAACTATTCATATACTTGCACATACAGTGGGTAAAATAAATTATTTCTTGATGGTCTTACAAAGGTATTTACCCTAATAACACATTATTGCTACTCATCATTTCTTTCCAGAGTCTTACAAGTCAGAACTCAGCTCATACTTCTTTGTTCCTTGTTTCCTTCTTCCATTTGTCCTTGTTTTTGTTTTCCTCTTTTACAGCTTTTAACTGAACACCTATTATCAGATATTTCACTCAAACCTGGTGATACAAGAGTTCATGAATATTTGAAACAAGGGCACTAGTGGTTTTTTTGTTTGTTTTGGCCAAAAGGGAGTCACATGGCAACAAGTGGTACCCTAATGCAGCTTGACTACTGCCCCTGAATATCATGGAAGGAAAATGGGATGCAGCTAAGAAAGAGGAAAGAAAGAATGTCTAGAAATCTAGGGGCTGAATGAGTAGTATGAGCAAAGAGTCATATATCATCTCAGGGAAGGTCCACAGAAACTAAGAAAGGAAGCAGTTTTAAGCACTTGCGAACCCAAAGGGAGTAAAGAGCCCTTACAATGGTGTGGTGGTTAATTTTATTGTCAACTCGGAGAATATTTTTTGGATAAGATGAACATATAAATGAATGAACTTTAGGTAAAGCAGGTTATCTTCCATAATGATAGTGATCCTCTTCTAATCAATAAGGAATCTGATGAGAACAAAAACACTGACTTGCCTGAGCAAAAGGGAATTCTCTAACAGACTGCCTTTGACTTCATCTGGACAATTGGGTCTCCTGGGTCTCCAGCCTGCTGGACTACACTGCAGACATTGGATGTGCCAGCTTCGATTATCTTGTGAGGCAATTCCTTCTAGTAAATCAATTTATACACACACACACACACACACACACACACACACACACACACACACACACACACACACCCTACTGGTTCCATTTCTCCAGAGTACTCTGACTAATACAAATAGTATCACGTCAGCAATGCCATTTTCCTTTTTTTTGCCCACATGAGCCAGCACTGGAGAAGTCAATGGTAGTAGTGAGCTAGTGAGAGAGAAAGTAAAGGAGAAGAAAAAAAAAGTCTCCTTTGCTACATGCTTTTGTCTTTAAAGGGAGTACCCAGCTCAAAGCCAGTCCTAGTTAGAGAGGTGGGAAAAGTCTTTACCTTAATAGAAGATTAAAATGTTAATATAGGACTGGATGACTTCTGAATGAAGACTTCTACAGCAAAAATTGAACATAGGCATTTTATTATCTAAAGTGAACAGAGAAGTGATGAAGTCTGCAGGAGCTGTCATACAACAATAGAGGGAAAATTTAATTTCCTATACTGAGTATGTTTTAAAGGGACAGAGATACAAAAATAAAGTTATATTTTGAGTACTTTCTACAAGTTTACCTGTTTAATATATCCACGAGAGATGTTTAAAAGACAGCATCAATTTTACACTGATGAGGAAGTAGGGAGAGTAGAAATGAACTAAATATTTCATTATTTACTTAGCAAATAGAGATATCATTAATGAAGAGATTTCTGGAAAAAGAATGAGTTCAAGTTTGTAGATGTTGATGTTACAGCTGTTGATGTTTAGAGATGTTGATCTGTGGGACGTCAAGACAGAGATGTCAATCAGCAAAAGAGGAACATAAATCTGTTATTTCCAGTTTGTAGTTTTTCAAGCTGAATTTTATATATATATAAAATACATATATATATATGTATATTTCCTTTCATCTTCTTACTATTGATTCAGAAACATTTTTCCCTGTTATTCTGTCTCAGGAACGTGCTCCCATTCATTTATAAACCAGAGCTGAAAGGCCCCAAATAAATATGATAGTAAAGAGAGTTTTTATGCTGTTATTGTTGTTTTTTCTGTTGCAGTTTCTTTAGGAAAAGTTTTCCCAAGAGTGATAAAAAATAACCTGAAAATGAGCAAATATAAAGACTTATAATAAAATGCCAAAGTAACAAAGAGAGGAAGACCAATTCTCTTCCCAATATGACTAGGAAGGAAAATGGGGAAATCACTTAAATTAAGCTTTTTAAAATTTAAAAAAAATTTTTCTGGTTGCATCACCATATTTTTCCTTTGCCTTCAATTTTCTTTGATCTATGAAGACAGAAAATAGAATTGTGGTGATCATTTCACAATGTATACATACACTGTACACTTTAAATGTATACAATTTTATTTGTCAATTATACCTCCATAAATCTGTAAAAAACAGAAAATAGAAATTTAACAATATTTGCACTTCCTATTGTAAATCTGTACAAAACTGTGTCTGTGTGATTAATAAAGTGTTTTCACTGTAACTACCACAATTACTTTTTTCCCTTAGAAAACTGGTTTTGTCCATATTTTCAATCTTATTGTTACGAAGATTTTCATGCTCTTTTCTTAATTTTATTATTTTAACACATTTTGAGGTATAACTGATATGCAATTAAATACACACATTTAAAGGAATACAAAAACTTTTCCCTTATGTATATACTCATGAAACCACCACCAAATCCAGATAATGCATGTTTCCATCACTCCAAAAGTTTGCTGACGGCTCTTTGTAATTTCCCTCTGACCTCAGCTCCGTCATCTCTCCGCATCATCCCTCCCACTCCTGTGTTTTCTGGTATGGTAAACTGGTTTGCAATTCTCTATAATTGTATATAAATAGAGCAGTCTTGTATGTGCACTTATTTCTCTGGCTTCTTCAGTTGGCATAGTTCTTTTGAGATTCACTCATATTGGCATATACATCAATAATCCATTCTTTCTATTGCTGAGTAGTGGACAGATATACCAACATACCTTCTTGTTCAAGTTAGAATCTGCATTCAAATTCCATAGAAAGGGTGAAAGCAGATATACTTGTCTTGTTCTTAATCTTACGAAGAAAGACATTAGTACTTTAAAGATGTTGTTACACTGTCTCATCACTTGATTTGTTCTAAAGAGAAAACTTCTGTGTTTCTTTATCCTAATTATTTTATATATAAATGTCTTTTTCCCTATGACTCCTTTTAAGCTCTTCTCTTTTTTACTGCTTTCAAAAATTTTGATTGTTCTATGTCTCTGTAGCTTTTGTCAGTGTTTATGGTGATTGATGTTCTTTGAGCCTCTTGGATCTATAATTTAATAGATTTCTTCACATTTTGAAAAAAAAGTGAGTTATTTCTTCAAATACTTTTTCTCTTTCTTCCTCTTTCAGTCTTTCTAAACTATAGTAACATATATATTGACTTCTTGAAGTGTGCCACAACTCCCTGATGCTCCTTCTAATTTTTTTTTGGTTCTCTTTTTACTTTGTGTTTAATATCATATAGTTTCCATTTCTGTATCACTCAGTTTGCTGATCTTTTCTTTTGCAATGTCTGATTATTGTATATTCCCATTCACTGAATATTTCTTATCAGACATTGTAATTTTTTATTAGACTTTTGAGTTATCTATGTATTATCTCATAAATCTGCTTTTTTACACATATAATACGGTACAGTTATACCAGCTGTCTTAATGTCCTTGTCTGCTAATTCTAACATCTTCCAAAGTCTTGGATTGGTTTAGATTATTTTTTTTTCTTATTATTCATCTGCTTATTTTTAAGCCTCGTAATTTTTTGAGGGATGCCAAGCATTGTTAAGTTCTACCCTGTTGAGTGTGGGAAATTTGTATTACTATAAATATTCCTGAGCTTTGTTCTGGGATTCAATTAAATAACTTGGAAACAGTTTGACAATTTCGTGTCTTGCTTTTGAGATATGTTAGCCAGAAGCAAAGCAGCATTCAGTCTATGACAAATTTTTCTAGACTCATCAGGCAAGATCCTTTGTATTCTATCGAATGCTACATGAATCGTGAGTTTGTCCAATTTAGCCAATGGGAACAGGCACTAATCTTGGTCCTGTGTGAGTACCTGGCATTGTTACCTTTAATCCTTTCAGTAGTGACTCTTTCCCAAACCTTGGGTAGGTGCCCCACACACATTCCCTTGAACAGTACCCAGCTGAATACTTCCAAGTGATTCTCAGTAGCTCTTCAGAGCTCTCTTTTTGTGTAGTTCTTTCCTCTTTAATAGTTCTGCCAACTCTAGCTTCCTTGATCTCTTTGTACTCTCAGTTATGCTCCCTCAACTCAGGGAGTTCACTAAGCTCTGCATGGGTATCCTCTCCCTTTTCCATGGCCTATAAACTCTCTCAGTGCAGTAAGTTGGGGCAATCATAGGGTTCACCTTGATTGCCTCTTGTGTTTCAGAGGTCATTGTCATTCATTGTCTGATATCCAATTTTTTGAAAACAGGTTGTTTTATGTATTTCGTCTATGTTTTAATTTTTTCACATAGAAGAGTAAATCTAGTCCACTCCATCTTGATAAGAAGTGGACATTCTTTCCAATTAATTTTGAAATTAGGTAAAACCTAATCTGGCACCAACATCAGAGAAATTAGAAACATCTAAACATCCCTACAATAATTAAAGAAAATGTGGATATCTTTCCTAAATATTATATTCAGAGATAAGTTTTCTGTTTGCAAAGGCAAAAAGGGACATATGATAATTTATTTACATAGATGTTATTCTTAAATTTACCAGTGAAGTGAAGTATAACTTGGTATTCTCAAATAATGAAATATCCTCTTTGTGTTCCAGTACACAAAACAAGTGTTTGCAACTTTTAAAACACTGTGACTAAAATAATTCTAGTATCAGAAATGTATCAACGTAGATTGGAGTTTCTCACTCATCTCTCCGACTCCAATAAATCTGAAAGCATTTGCCACATGTGAAATTTATGGTAAACTCACTATGTATCTATTTGTATTTATGAGTCTGTGTGTATATACTTATTTATATCCTCATACACTTTTATTTCCTTTTACATTCTACATGGTGATGAATATAGCTAAGTTTACATAATTTTAAAAAATAAATGCACCTAATTTGGCTTGACATTGGAACTCATCAGAAATTCAGTTCTTAAATACTACTGTTCTAGTTAGTGGTGTATTCAAAAGCAGGCTATGCTGAGAGAAACAATATTTACAGAGGTTTGCTAGACGAATGCACAGTTTAAAGTAGTAAAAAATCTATCACTAAGTAAAGCCAGGTCATTTAAGAGTCATGATCTCTTTACAGTATATTCTAATTAATGACTTTGAATGCATCTATAACTGAGTTTGGACCAATGGCTCTTATCATGAGATACTCCAAATACACTTACATGAAACTCAACACAATTTATTATAAAGGTGTTATTGAAGATGCTGTTCATTAATTGCACACTGTCCTACTTGGAAGAAATCACTCTCAGTCCAAGATAGCTGGCCACTGATGTGTATTTATTCTTATGGCTAATGTTAATCTTCTCATTGATCATCAGTTACTGCACAGTCTCTACAGGCTGTTAGACATCTTAGAGGAAAAACAGTGGCTCACCAAAAACAAGCAGAGAAATTTTACAACATTGATTTGAATTTAAAAACTCATTTTAATGAACCTATTTTATTTCTTATAACACATTAAGTGAGGTACTGCTCAGATCTACTCCTTTCATATTAAAGCATTCAATCTCCCAGTCTCTTGGGATTACTGATGACTGAACTATCTTATCTGAATCCTTCTGCAGGAATTCCCCTTGGTCAAAGAGAGTAATATCATCCAAGTCCATGCCTCCTTCCTAAAGACAACCCATGGCAAATGACTAGGCAATAACAAGAAAATAAAGGCCTAGAAAGCTTTCCTCAATTTTGGATAACTCTGAAGGGGCATCTCAGATTCAGAACTCACTAGGGGTTCAGATGAAACCCTTTCTGCAACAGCATCACAATTAAACTTTTCTCTCTACATAACCCTTACCTGCACCACAGATGTCAGTGCTGAGACCAATCACCAGTAAAATTTTTTCATACTAGTATTTATCTCAAAGCCTGCTTTTATATTAGCAGATGGTTCCAGGAAGTGGAATCTAAAGTGATATTTTGAACATGGCTCACTGGCTGGCTACCTGGCAAGGAAGACTCCCCCAATCACTGCTGGTGAGTAGAAGAAACGGTGTTAGTCCCGGAAATGTGGGAGCAGAAAAATGGTCAAAGCAGTCACCAAAGTTAAAATGAGATGGCATACTTACATAATAGAATGCAGTGGTAGGTGCACTGGTTCAGGCTTTTTAGAAGTAGAAGGAGAACAGTGATCATAAGGACTATGGATTTGTATAAAAATTTCCAGGGGCAATCAACCAATTGGGGAAGGGCCATGAGAAACTGATGATGAAAAATCAACACTAGGACAAAGTATAAATGTGAAATCCAGAAGTCCCTGTTGATCGTATATAAATAAACTCTTTTTTCCTGCATCCAGAGTCCTAGAAAAGCTGAGAATCAGGTATTATGAGTAGAGCTAGAGAGGTTATATTCTCCATCCTAGAGGTCTACTATGCCAAAGTCAGAGCCCTGATTAGGAAGAATTTAAGCTCTAAGACTTGGGAAGGGGATACACAATTCAAAGCAGTTATGCACTCAAAGATCTTAAATCCAGTTTCCTATGGCCTTTTGGATCTACAGATGTAATTTAGCCCTACCTGTTGAAACCTCCACTATTTTGCCTTTGTTTGATGATGAAGCACATTCTATCTTACAAGATGACATGTACTCCCTTAGGATCAACCCTGCCATTCTTCCTGACCACAAGACAAATAACTAAGCTTAAGGCTCAACCTAATCCAGGCAGGAATGCCCTGTTTCTGCAGGACTGGGTGATGCTTCAAAACCACTGAAGATTTACTGCCGAGAGACTGGAAAATATAAATGGGACTAGATCCCAGGTGTTCCAGTTAAAGGAGACTTACCGATATGGGAGGATTTTCTCATGAAACGGGATTTAACACCCTAGCAAGTATCCTGAAAGTTGATGCTAAAAATGCTGCCAGTATGATTTGCGTTATCTTAAAGAAAGTGACTGACCAGAAACGCTGTGACAGACAATTAAAAAAAGAGAGAGAAGTGGATGTGCTGGAGAGTGTATGCTACATAAGGTGAGGAATCCCATCAGATTAATAAATGAAGACCCCAGAAAGGCACTTTACCAACGTGATAAGGAATGGACTAGAAAGAATAGTTAGCATCATTAATAAGTTCAAAAGTGAGTTCCGCTGTAGACCAAGGAGGAGAATAGTAATTGTTATAGAACTTCCATGGCTTACATTAATACGGATGATAAAATACTAAAAATAATAGAAGTCAGCTATCTTCTCCCAACCACTTAGAAGGCAGGCTGTGAAATTATTGTAATGTGCAAGAATGCCCAAAATGTAGCTAAAAGGACCAGATCCACAGAGTGTCAGAGAAATGTTTAACACAATACCACATTCCTAGGGGCAAATCAATAGGCATACAAAAAGGTGCTGCCTAATCTATACAATCATAAGAATTCAAGAATTCAAAAAATCATGATTTATCGGTTTTCAAAGGAGAGGCCAGATTTCCAAAAGAAATAACCCTACAACACCAAAACAAGCATAAATAACAGTTTCCTCTGTCCACTCAAGTGAAGTATGTTCATTTCCTAGGAAAACCATACATTGGGGTAAACGAGGTAACCAAACACTGAGGATCCAAATCACCCTCATATGTGCTGTTAGAGTAAGGCTTATAGGAGCCGACTAATAAACGGAATCTTAGTGTGGTGTAAGGAATGGAAATTTATATGCTGAAATCTCCAATGTGATGGCATTAGTAGGTGGGGCCTTTGGGAGGTACTTAGGTCATGAGGGTGAAGTCCTCATGAAAGGGATTAGTGCCCTTATAAAAGGGATCTCAGAGAGCTCTTTCTCCTTCTTTCTACCATGTGAGGGTTTCATGCCACAGGTGATAGACTTTGTACTCTTCTAGGTTATTGTCTTTAATCATTCAGCAGCCCTTCAGGAGGCCAAATCCTATGCGCTGGTTTTTTTTTTTTAGGGGGCATAGGTGCAGTTTGAGTGCAAAGTGCTGAGCAAGATGGAGACAGAAACAGAGAGAGCAGATGAATCAAATAAATCTGAAAAGATGCTCAAGATATGTCTAATACACCTAGAAAAATGCCCCATGATTCTCTCTAGATTCTAAAATACGTGTGCAACAACAAAATAAATACATAACAGATGAGAATTGTAAAAAGAGGAAGGCACCATATTTTAGAATTATCATTGAAGCTTCGGTTTTATAAGGAAACATAACTGAATATAAAGAGCTCATCACACACTAGTACTCACTGCCCACCTCCACACACAAACAGAATTAAGGGTAGAAAGACAGAAGAAAAAATAAACCAAGGGTTATTTCAATACCAAGTTGTGTCCATAAATCCTAACAGAGAGTAAACATGTGGCTCTTGGTAAAATGTTGTTCACAGAAGCATAATATTCTTTGCATACATTTAAAAGATAACCAACCTGTATTAAAACTACTATCAAGGAAATTTTTCTCAGGAACCTAACAGTCCAGGGCAGCAACACACTCTGTATAGTATAATGGCATGGTTTTACAAGATGATACACATACCACCTTCAGTCGACATGGATGGAGAGAGTACTATGGGATGATTCAGGAGGCTGCTACAGCCTGCTAGAACTACTGATTGGAAATGTTGATAGAATCAGAAGAGTGAATAAAAAAAGAAAAATTATTTGGGGCTAGGAATAAATATTTAAATACAAGAATATGTATTAGAGAACTTCTGGATTCTGAAAGTGGAATTTACAATTTGGAAATGAATTGGGACAGTAACGACAATAACCAACTACTACTATAAGCAAATCCCTTTTTCCTTCCTTAAGACCACCAAGCGGATAAGGCCATCTGTTCAGGAGGTAGAAGGGAATTGCCAACACATAGTAAAAATTTTCTCTTCATGGTCACTGAAATACGGAAATAGCATGTCAATGTGATTATCTAAATTAGCATTGTTTCAATTTTGCTAATTAGGATAATCCCAATACCTAAAAAATTAAATTTAAAGCAAAACAAAATATTTTTCCTGATTCATTAAAATTCTTAACAGATTTGTACAGGGCTATAAAAGTGAAACTGTATTTAGTCTATATTTTTATTCATACATGTATTTTTCTTTTAAATAATATGGTGTATATAAAAAACAAGTTATCTATAAAAGAAATATAAATAATCCCCCAAAGGTCTAAAACATATGCTTCTCCTCCAGCCTTGTAACAAGTAAAGATAGCAATTAGATTAATAACACATTATAAGATCTCTAGGCTGACCCCAAAAAAAATCACTTTCATAAAAATTCTATCTTTTCAAATTGCTCTATTACACAAGTCAGCTAGAGGAGACTGCTATCATTTTTAATGTAAAATACTAGTATTACTGGTATGGCAATAAATTCAGTGCTATTTATGACTCTTCAGATTTAGACATATGATTATTGCTTAACTTTAGTTTCTATGACTTCTACAAGCATTAAGCTTGACTGAACCTCTCATTATAGTACTGACAAATGAATCGACAGAAACATGTTAATATAAATCAAAATTACTGTGTATAAGACATTTACCTCTACATTCAGTCTAGCATCCAAAAAATACTTTTGCTTTAATTTATAAATGATTTTTAGTACCAAAACATACAAAGTAACCTTGGTAATTACGTGTGAAAACATTCAGTCATACTACAAACCTTTACTATTCATTGACTATAATTATGTTGCATGCATACAATGAATATCTGGCAAGTGTCATAAGACAGAGATATCTCTTGTTCTTAACGCTACTGAAAGAAACAATTTTGGAAATATTTGGTTGCATGTGGCTAAACAAAATATATAAGTATATTTGCATAAAGATTTGGAATAATGATTAAAACCCACAATGCTCAACTGAATACTTTTGGTAGTAATAAAAGATTTCAGCTTGGGAGTTGCTAACAATCATTACACTTCTTATATTCCTACACAATAACTGGGAGGATGAAATTTTCCATTCATAATAGGTCTAAAAATAAAATATATTCTGGAAAACATCAATAAGGGATGTGCAAAACCTTTCTGAAAAAAGTATAAACCATTTCTGAGGGCTATAAAAGAAGACAAATAGATGGAAAAGAACTTCAGTTAATGAATAAGAAGATGCCATGTTGTCAAAATGACAATTCCCTAAATTAAAGTTAAATTATTTTTTTATTCCTAAAAAATCCTTTGTGGATTTTATTGCTATAGCATAATATTTGTGTGAGTGTATAAATTTATAAAGATATGAGAAAAGAAAGAAACCTGAATTAAAAAAGAACAAGAAGGCTAAATGTTGTATTGCCAGATATCGAAATGTATGATAAAGATAAGTAATTATAAATAATATAATATGGTCTAAATTATGAAAAAATATATTAATAGAGCAGAATACGAATTATTTTTTTCAAATAGCCAGGATATTTCATTATAAACTTTCTGTAAAGTCAAGAAATTATTTTAATATTATTCATATATCTGCATAAATAATTAAAATATGTATATACATCTAGAAATAGAATGAAATTCAACTTAAATGACAAATTAGGAAAATAAGTTATATAAATGATTTATAAATGAATATTATAAAAGAATAACTAACATATGTTTCTAATTCTGAAGATGTCTTTGTAGTAAAAAAATAAATCAGAGAAGTATACACCAAGATCTTAAATAGCAGCTATTTTTTCAAAACAGGGACAACCTGCAACGAGGAAATGTTCTCTACTTTTAAGAACTGGTATAATTAGATTAAAATGTTGGGTAATTGTATGGGTTTTACTTTACTGTCATAACAAATGACCACAAATTTAGTGATTTAAAACAACACATATTTCTTATCTTATAGTTCTGGGGATCAGAAATCTGAAATGGGCTAAAATCCAGGTGTCAGCAAGTCTGCTGTTCTTTTGAAGGTTCCAGAATCTGTTTCCTTTACTTTTTCCAGCTTCTAAAGCCCATCTGCATTCCTTGGTCAATGGAAGAGGGAGGAAATCTTTAAATCTAGAAGCGTACCGTCTTCAAACGTCTCTCTGACTCTGACTTCCTCTTCTGCATACTTCACTCACTTTAAAGGACCCCCTTTATTATACTGAGTCCACCCTGATGATTCAGGACAATTTCTTCATCTCAAAGTACTTAATTCACATCTGCAAAATCACTTCTGTTGTATAAATAACATAAACAAAGTTTCTGAGCATTAACATGAATATCTCTAGGGCATCATTATCTTACTTCTCACAGTGTGTTAAATTTATTAATGTGTTTAAAGATGGTTTTAATGTTTTTGGTATGTCTGTTTGTCTTTCCAGTTTTTGAAAAGAATACACAATTAGTTATAGGATATAACTAAAAAAGAAAAAAAAAAAAGATAGGAAGTAATCCAAGTGGGAAAAAATGCACTAGATTAGGTGTCCAGAGATTCATTCATAATATTGCCTACTCTGGGAACTCATCACATTTCTGTGGACAAGTCACTTCAAGGCTCTGCTATTTAATTTCTTAATGTGAAATTGGGGAGTTTAAACTTTAAAGACTTAGGACTTTTAGCTGAGGACTGAAAATTTGGACTAGTACTCTATTACTTTTATGAGATTGTTCCAACTGGAATGGCAGTGTAGGCAGAAAAGCAAGCTAATCTTCTCCAGCAGAACACTAAAGGCACTTCTAAAGTTGTTGCTAAGTCTGTTGGGCGTTATTTGGAATGCTTTCTCTGTGTTTTCCATGTTCACTTGTATTGTGGATAATTAAAATCCACATACAATACAAAATTCATTTACTCAGATGACACTTACACAGCAACTAGTTTATGTTAGACATGGTGTTAGGGGATTACTTCTATTCCATAAGTAATATAAATAAAGCAAACATATACTGTTGAAAGATAAGCACAAAAAATGAAATGGACATATTTCTGTGTCACAAAACATTTAAACTGTAGTTGGGCGGAGATAATAACCATCTCCCTAAAGGCACAGATTATGTTTCAGGGCTCTGTATCCCCATGTCCCTCTAGCACTCTGCCTCCATTGCCTTCCAAGACCCCTTTCTGCAGATGGTTAAAAGGAAATTATAGGATACTTCCTTTCCTAGCTTTGGTCTTACATAGCCAATGATCTATTTTACATATGCCTTTGGATGTGTAAAAGGAAGTCATATCTCAGCATGCTCCAAATGCATTCATTCAATCATGATTTTTCTCAACACTAGTCTTCTTGAATTTCTAATTTTGGTGCATGGAACCATGAGCAATCCTTTAATGTAGCCAGAACCCTATGAGTCATTCTTGATATTTAATCTCCCTCACCCACTCTATCAGTCAGGGTACCAGCAGGAAACAGATGGCACATTCATTAGATTAACTCTAAATTATTTTAATTATGGGAGTCTTTATGACGGCTGGACAGCATATATGGCTACTGTAAGAAATGGTACAGTATCCTGGGCTTTTAACCATCTCTGCCACAAAAGGGCCACTAGAATTTAGAAGGAAAGAGTCCTGTAAATCTGCAGCCTTAAGAGAAGCAGTAATTTTACTTGAGACTATAGCCATCCAAGGTGACCTTGCAGGGAGGTAGTCAGGGGAAGAAGTATCCTTACCTCACTGTCCTATACCCTCTGTTTTCCTGCTGATGTTCCCTATTAGCTGAACCCAATCAAAAGCCAAAGACTAGGGAGCTACTGATGTGGTCTATATGTGGCAGCATCTCATGGAATAAGAGAAGAGTGGCAAGGTCAGAAGAGTGAATTTAAAGGAGCAAACTGAGTAAGCGTAGTAGTGGTTACTCTTTCTTTGCCACCAAATCTTATAAAAACATATTTAATCCGTCAGCTTCCTCCTATCTTCCCTATCAACACTGCCTTAGTACAATTATAATAATATACTTTTTTAATTTGTAAAGTTCTTTCCTAATTAGTCTCCTCTTACTATTCTGACTCTTCCAGCTAGACTAGAATGAGCTTGTCACAATGCATGTAAATCATGCCCTCCTCTTCTATTTAAAGGACATCAATATTTTCCTAGAATTATTAGAAAAAGGGTCAGAATCCTTAACATGCCTCTCCCTAGAAAATTCTTTTATTTCCTCGTTATTTACCTAAATCCTCATTTTCCTTCAGATCTCTATTCAGTCCTCGCTTCCTCTTCCAAGTTGTCCTGTTCTTTCTGACAAATCTCTTATTATTCATATTCATATCACGACCTACTTCTATGTCTAATATTTATTATTCTTCTAGTGTAACAGAAAGAGTCCCATAATACTAAGACTGTAACTGTGTTAATTTTGCCTTAATATTGTATTCTCAATGTCTGTATAGAACTAATAGTAAAACATAATAAATTTATCTTGAATGAATAAATGTATTAAATAACACTTTCATTAATTTAATTTCCCCCATAGTATACCTGATGAATGAAGTTCACATATGTGAGATACCTCCAAAAATGTGAGATTATGAAACATCTCTCCCCAAATAGTTTATCCTCTCTTCACCTATTTTCCAAAGGCCAAAGAACAAAGTTGGATATCTTGCTGAAATGAGTACAGGGGGTTGGTTGAGATCTGACTGTGGAGAATCCATATTGGGAGTAATGAGTAGAGATCAGGTATGATGGAAAGAAAGAGCCTCCACGGGAGAAAAGTTAGGCTTGAGGAGTATATTAGTTGCCTACTGCTGCTGCAACAAATCACTACAAATTCAGTGGTTTAAAACAATACAAATATATTATCTTAAAATTCAAAAAGTCAAAAATGGGTCTCAAGGAACTAAAATCAAGATGTTGACTGGACTGCATTCCTTTTAGAGCTGCTAGGGAAAAATCCATTTTGTTGCCATTTTCAGTTTCTGGAGGTTAACTATACTCCTTGGCTCACAGCCCCCTTCCATCTTCAAAGCCATAAATAGCATCATTCTGACTGACCTTTACTTCTGTGGTTGCATATCCTTTTCCCATCCTGAATCTCCCATCTTCCTCTTTTCCTTTAAGGACCTTTATAAGACATTATATTCATCAGGATAATCTCTTCATCTCAAGATTCTTCATTTAATTATCTTTGAGAAGCCCTTTTTACCATGTAAATTAACACATTCACAGATTCCTAGGATCAGAATGTGAACATCTCTGGTGAGTCATTATCTGCCAACTACATGGAAAATCTGGTGGCTTTATAGTTAATTTGGGGAGCAGCTATCACATGTGAGAAATACACAAAGATTAAGTAAATAGAATTAATCATGTAGTATGCCGCCCAGATCACCATTCAAGAATGAAGAATTTGTTTTTCCAGCTTTAGGCAGTGCTGCTGGCAGGCAGTCCTCAGCTGTAAACCATTCTTGATAATTACTTTGCCCAATACTCTATCTCCTCTCCTAGGCAGTCTGAATCTAATGTCTAGTTCATGTGGGAGGTCACAATATGAGACAGTTTAGAAGGGTCATCCCATTTTCAGAGCTCCCATGGAGTCAAACAGTGCACAATGCTTTTGTTGAGAATGCCATTATTGCTCAACTTTTCCTCTGCCCAATCTTCCTTCTTTTTCTTCTATTCCAGAGATGTAGATGCCAAGAACACACCTTAAAAAGCCCATTTTATGCTAATTCCCAATCCAGACTCAGCTACCCAGGACCTCAATCTGTATTAAAATTTTCTTTTTAAAAACTGATGGTGGGATAGGGGAGGCAGAGAGAGAGAGAGAGACAAATTATTTAGAGTCACATCTATCATCATAAAGTGCCTGTGCTGGAAAGATCAGAGAATAAGTACAGGAGGAGAGCAATTACTTGAAAAAGAGAAAAAGAATAGTTAGAATATGCTGTCGCTTAATACTCTAGTGGCTTCTCACTGTTGTTAGAATAGAAACTAAATTTATTTCCCTTATAGCCATAAATACTTTATAACATCCAGTTTCTGCCTATCTCTCAGATGACATCTTCTAGAAACCAACCCTCGCTCATAAATATTCATCCACATTGCCCTCCTTTCTTCCCCTTTATTACCAAACATGTTCTCACATCAGGGCCTTTATGCCTATACTCTTTCTGCTGGGAACGTTACCTTCTACCCTGCCCCAATCTCAGACCTTCTCCTGTTTATCTTCTTGCCATGAGGGTCTAAGTTCAATTGCCATTTTCTCAGGGAAATCATTCCTAACTATTTAATTTCAGTCACTATCACATCACATTCTAAAAAAATTTTCTCTGTCTCACATATCATTATCAAAAACTGTCCTGTGACTATCTTGCTTATATGTATCTCCCTAATGTATATAAGATCTTTAGTCTCTACTGTCTAGCCAGAGCCTAACAACCTGTTTGGAACATTGAAGAGGCTTAATTAGTGCTTGCTGAATTACATTCTCCTTTTCAACTTCAATTTTTGCATTCTGAAGTATGAATACATATTGCATAATTAATACACTTTCAGGAGATCGCATGTGGGTTCCTCACCACTTTGTTCCAAACAGGTTGTCTTTCTTCTCCATCCCTGGTACAGTGTTGAGCAGAGGAAACATCAGCCATGACTTCTCCCATGTAATCTATTCTGGTAACCTGCTTAATATGCCTGAGGTACTCCCAGAGGTGATAATCTTCTTAGCAGTTTATGACTTTACTTCTAGTTTTACAAATTGGGATGAATACATCAGAAGTGATACTAAAGCATAAGGAAAGGAAAGATTGCACTAAATAAAGTTAAATGGTTAGGAAGACCATGATAAGGGTTTCATACTGGACCTTCAAAAACAGGAATGGAAGGAGTCCACATCAAAAGGCAAGAGTAAAAAACAAAAACAAAAACAAAAAAACCCTAAACAAGACAGACACCTGGCAAAGAGAAGAGTATGACCACGAAAAGGCATGAGCCTATTTTGTACAGCATTTTGTTTAGAAAAAAGAAACCTAAGAATAAAAATCAACACAGTTATCAGTCAGATGATGGAGGGCCCTAGGATACCAATAGTTAGTAGTCTCATCTCCTTAAATAACAGATGTAACCATTTTTGTAAGTGTTCAGTGGCTCATAAGTGACTGTAAAATAGACTCGTAATGGTGTTGAGTAAGATGAAGAACAGAGATGGGATGGAGAGATTGTAATTAGAGACTCCAGCAACCAATTATCAAAAATTTTCCCAAAGCCCAGCTGAGAAGCAGTCATTTCTTCTTTTCTCTCTCATCTCTCACTTTTAAATGCTTTTATTACTTCTGGTGATAAATATATCCTTACTTCAAATTTAGTCTACATATTTATAGATATAATGAATAACTCTCCTTTTAAACTTTCTACTTAGTTATAAGAAGACAGCAAGTGGGAATACAAGAAGTGATTGGCCTAGAGTATCAAAATACAATGTGATCAATTCCCTATTAATTGAAAATCAGTTCTATCTTTCTTATGGTATAGATGTATTAGGAAGTTCGTTGTGTTGGTTCAGAGTTCAAGATAAGTGTAAATAGTAAATCATTGAAAAAGGAAAAAAATCAGTTTACCTGTAATAGAAAAGAACAAATCTGACTATATTATATCTGTTCCTTTAGTGCTAACCCTGTGCTCTGTTTTCTGTGCTTAGTCACACTGGTTCTTCATCTTTAGTGACAGAATGTTGTCTATAACCTGAAATATACAGGACAGCCTGTTCTCACAGCTCTGATCTTTAAGGGTATGACACTTTTCCATTTATATAGAGATAAAATGTTGCAGAACAGAGAATAACATTTGTCTTGTTGGAGGTTTACAGGAACATCATGACCTGACCTACGTGCTGCAAGAACAAAGAATTTTGACACCAAGAAGTTTTCAACAATCAACCCCATCACCTCCCCTTTTTAGTATAAAAGGAGCCTGAATTCCGACTTGGGTAAGATGGTTCTCTGGGATATTAGTCTGCCATCTTATACTGTCTGCTGGCTTTCCAAATAAAGTCGTTATCCATTGCCCCAACACATCGTCTCCCCATTTGCTTGCCTGCCATGCAGCAAGCAGAACAAGTTTGGACTTGGTAACATACCCATAACATTAAACTTTGAACCATACTGTCAATAATAAAAGTCTTCAATTCTTTTCCAAGATATATGCCAAAGGAGAAGGAAAAGACAACTGATTGAGATGACTTAGGAACTAATGAAGAAGGTGCAAAATAAATATTAATGATGATATTTTAATTCTATCTGATTAACAAGAATAATAAAAATAAATAAATGAGAATAACCAATACTGACAAGGGTAGAACAAAAGGATACTCTTATTTATCATTTCTGGCATAGAAAATATTTGGTAAAACTTGCAATATTTATGAAGAATTTAAAAAATCTATTATCCATTTTCTTTCTGCCATTCTTCCTCTGAGAAACAGCTTGGATTTATTACAATATTATAGAAAATGTAGAAAATGATTTATAAATAAAGATGATGATCATATTGCTAGTTATAGGAGTCAAAAGGAGAAGTATCATAAATAATATAATCATTGATATCATTGAATGATTAACTGAAATTTGGCCATGTCACTTGATAGACTACAAAAGATCAATGAAAATATTTATAAATAATTTGAAGGCATGAAGATTTCTTATCAGACAACACTGAGAGGGAAAAAACAACAGCTATTTAATACTCAGTTCAGCATGGCTTTACTAGTGTCAAAATAAGAAACACACACACCATGCAACTAACAAAAAATGTACACCTAGTTTTATCAGTTATGTTTGGCTATGAAGATTATAAAATGATAGACAATTCTTTTTATTTTTCTTCATTTATTTAATGTGTAATACTTATTTACAATAGTAGACTATAAATAATTAGTATAGCCTTATAAAGTAACTTGGGATGAAGGATATAAAAGTAATTAACATATGTGGTGTCTTAGTTCATCTGAGATGCTATAACAAAAGAGCACGGCCTGTGCAGCTTATAAACAATAGAAATAAACTTTTCATAGTTCTAGAGACTGGAAGTTCAAGATCAAGGCACCATCACAGTTGGGTGAGGGCCCTCTTTGAGTTGCAGTCTTCCAAGCTCTTGCTGTGTCTCCATTTCATGGAAGGGGCAAGGGAATCTCTCTGGAGCCTCTTTTGTAAAGACACTGGTAACATTAATGAGGGGGTCTGCCCTCATGAACTAATCACCTGCTAAAGGCCCCATCTCTTAGTAACATTAACTTTGGGGGTCAGGATTTCAATATATATGAATTTGGGGGGAACAAACCTTCAGATCATAGCATATGCTAAGTTTTGTATATATTTATTTAATCAAAAAAATCATTTGTTCACTACATACCAACATTTTTTTAAAAAACCACTACATTAACATAATAATAAAAAATACATTGCATTCCATTCATTTACATTTGTATATTTCACATGTGGAGTACTAAATGTAAATTTTGTATTTTATATTTTCCAATGATTTCCTCTGAGCTTTTATAGAATCATAATAATTACTGTATAGTCGTTATAAGGTGAATAAAATTGGATAAAATTCTTAGATGGCATTATTTCAAGTAATAAATGATAACATACTATATTCTTCTTTTAAAAAGTATTTAATTCTGCAGGTAATATTTTAATTTTCCCAATTAGTATGTTCAAAATACTTTTTTCTCTTTGTACTTGTTTAGATGAAAATATTTTCTAGAGTGCAAAAATCTACAATAAGTTAAACTTGCGTAAAACTTTAAAAAATAGTTATTTTTATTTCATTTGAGAATTCTTGAAGATAAAAGACACTGTGTTACAATCAGAACTGTTATTATCTACAAAGACTGCATTGTAGAAATGGATTAAAAAGAATTCTTTGAGATCTCTTTTATATATATACACACACATATAAAGAAAAAGACTGCACATATTGGAGATGTCTATTATAGTTTAAAGGAATATTGACATCCTATAAAGAAAGAAGAACCAAAAAGATCTGACTCACAATACTCAACTTGGTGTTCAAGATTAGAACAGGGGACAAATACCTGCTTTCATTTTTTAATATTTTTAAGATATATCTTTTTATTTTTAAAATTTCATCCCTAGCAATTGGCTGTACTTCACAGGGAGGGGGGAAAGGTAAAGTATATATTAAATTCACAAACTATATTAGGGGGAAGAAAAGAAAGACATGTAAATGAGTTTTATGCTCCTAGTGTATTCTTACACTAGCACAAAGTTTCAGTAAGATTCTTATATCTGCCTTTTCACATGTGGCATGGAACAAACTCCTTTCTAAAGAGGGGAATTTGGAAATGATACAAAGGGTCTCTCTCTAAAAAATTCATATGCATTATCTTGTGAAATGTGTGTGTGTGTTTAATTGCACTGATTGATAGAAAGGCAAAAATCTCAAAGAACTGAAGATATTGTGGAAAACTCCCATAGAGAAACTAAAAACAGAATCCACCCTATTAAATAATCTGAAGATTCTCTCATTCCTCCTCATGAAATGGAGATGGTATACAACTCTTTTTGTTGTTATTTTTGTTGGCGGTAAAACCCCAATATCCTGCTCACAAAGTGAAATAATAAAGCATGTTACGTTGACTTGTTTTTCACTTAAGGAAAACAATAATACTGAACTTTTTAAAACATTAAAAAAATAAGTAACAAACTAGTGGCACCTACTAAAAGAAAGTGAAATGACCACATGACTATGTTATCAATTATCAAAAGCAATAGTCTCCTTGGAATCATTACCATTTTTGCCCTCTTCCTAAAACAAAAACAAAACAACCCCGCCAACCCAACAACAACATTAACAACAGTAAAGCAGAGGGAAGTCCAGGGGGATGGGGAAGTGGGGGATGTGGGATGTGAAAACTTGTCCATCCTAGATTAATTATATGGAATCAAAATATTAATTTATAGACCTCAATAAACTTGTAAATCAGCATTTTGTAAAATTTAATTTTTAGTTGTCTATACATATATATATATATATTTTTTTCTGTTTATCAGAGGACAAACTATCAAATAGAGCTTATGTGAAAAAATCCAGTTAATGGTATATTTGAATCTAACATTCAACTCCCTTGACTACAACTTCAGCACTGTTCCTCTGTCTTTTAAAATTTTCCCATTTTCCTATTTTCTGATTCTAAAAATTTTTACTATAACATCTTCACCTATTGACTGGGGACCTGATGAGAAGTATTTTACAAATATATGTCTCTGGCTTTCCATCCTAAAGATTCAGTTGTAGACAAATATCTCCAAGAACAACAACAAAAATATTTTATGTGAGATGGACAGAGTTTGAATTCAAGGAAGCCAATATAAAAAACTCATGTTTATTTGCTTCAGATAATTACTATCTAGAGGACAGGTAGAAGAAATAAGGAAAATTTATACCTTCAAGAACATGTGATCTTCATTTAATTAAAAAAAAACCTGTAAAGTCCCCAAATCTAGAAAAATGATATTTAATCATTCATAGAACAAAGAGAAGGACATACGTACTCAATGGTCAAGAAAGAAAGATGTACAGATGAAGTCACTTTTTGACCATTAAGCCTCTGGAAAACTGTATACTATTAAACAGATATTTCTTTAGGGTCCACTATATTTCAACTGTATATTCACAGATGTAAGGAAAGGACTATAAAGTTATACAGAAAAGGAGTTAAGGAATTAAAAGCAAATAATTGCTACCAGTGCTTTAAGTATATTAACATTAAATATATGGAATGGATTGAGTTCTTTGATGCTTATATCAGTCACCATGGAGCTTACAGTTTCTACTATATGGCCTCATAAAATTTAAACCAGTCATTATCTGAACCAATAGTCAGATTCTAGTTCCTTTTCTCACTTACTAAATAAAGCATAGTTTTGGAAATATACTGGGAAAGTCATATTTTTGAAAACAGGTTATACCATCTCCAAAATAAGAACCTTGAGAAAAAGGTCTATGATGTCTAATTTAAGTGTTTCCTGCTCCCCACCTATAATAACCTATAATGGAAAATAGTCTGAAAAATATCTTTCACACACACACACATACACACATATCTGAATCACTTTGCTGTACACCTGAAACTAACACAGTATTCTAAACCAACTATAGTTAAGAAATAAAAATAAATAAATATTAGTTTTTGTCTCTTGCCCACCACCTCTTCCTTTCTTCATTTGTCATCAGTCAGGATACTATAAATTGAAGCCCTAGAATGCTTATCACTGCTAATGCAGATGAAAATTACTAACATAATTGTGAGCAAGCATAAATTGTGTTTTTTTTAAGAACATTAGGTCTTTTTACAGAGTAATTTCTATTTTAACTGGCTTTCATGTGTTATCCTGGAGATTTCATAATTATGTATAAGAAACAAAAGAGCATGCCAGTCTCAGCATCCATAACAAATGATGAGTATATTTGACTCTTAAAAAAGCTCTCTAGATTTATAATAATGGCCTTTCGTTTGCTGGGACCTTAAAATATGTTTTTTAAAAAAAATAATTAAAATAATTAAATTCTCTAAGTCAGCACTAAAATATTAATAGCCACATTCAATTAATTGGTGAACATACATGAAATAGTCTTATTTTCCTTTTTTCTTTCCTTCTAACAATAACACATTTAATAGCCTTAGCGTCCTGATAATCTGTGAAGTCTTCTTGGAGGTTAATTCTCACAAGGACAAAATTACTTTTCAAATTGAGTGTTTTTAAGATTCATCATATATATGGGTTCCTGGGTCTATTTCCCTAAAACTATGTTTCTTAAAGAAAGTATGGCATCTAATCCAGTAATGAGAATTCCTAAAACACAACAGGCATATCATATGTATGTAGTTTGGGGAAAAAATGTAGAAAAACTGGTTCACAGAGTGAGTTTAATTGATTTGAGGATTTTCTTGACTCTTGATTCTTTGTCAATACCTAGGAGCAAGTTGTTTATTTTTTATTAAGATTAAATCTCCCCAAATATGTAAGCATTCTAAATTTCTTGGGGCCCTTTAAATTGAGCTGTTTTGTGTTTATTCTTTCAAGTACCCATGTTAAAGGCAACTCCGTTACATCAACTGCTAAAACTTATTGTGTTATAACATGCCTTGGGTCAACATTATCATCATCATCATCACCATCATTATCATCCTCTTCCTCATCAATAAAAAGTAACAACTGTGAGCATTTATGAGATTTACCATGTGCGAGACTCAGGTTAACAGCTTTATAATGGTTCTTTAACACATCAAAATCAACTACCTGGTTGCAGAGCTGGATTCAAATCTACGTTATACTGCTACCAGCTCTGTGGGATTTGCCATTACAGTTTACATCTCCTGTATCAGAGTTCATGCTTAATGGAAATTTTCCATAGTTTCAAAATATGGTAACTAGAATTCTGAATGATTTGCCTTTTAGGATCACACAGTGTGCTCAAAAGTTTAACTTTCAGGGAGATATTCTTTGATTTCTTAGATTAGAACAGCTCCCATTCCACTATCCCCATAGCACTCTTTAGATATTCTACTCAGATTCTTCATACTGTTTTAATTACATGTCAAATATCAATATCCCCTATTAGAACGTAAGTTCCTTAAAGACAAGGGTTTTTGCTTCCAAATTCTATGATTTGGCTTATAGATATAACTCCATTTGATCCAATATTTTGTTTAATATATGGTTAAGTTGCCACATTCTTGGTCTAAAAATAAAAATAATGAGAGCAATAACATATTTTGAGCATAAATGACATTTATTAAGGGCTCAAACTATGCAAGGAACTAGGCCAAATGTGATATGCATTATTTGATTTAATTTTCATAATAAACCTATACAGTAGGCTTTGAGAGAACTTAAGCTTAGGGACACTAAACAACTTAATTGATGGCAGACAGATAGTACACAGAGAGACTGGGAGATCATGAAAACTCTTGACAGTAAAATGTGCTGACATCTTTGTTGCCAAATCAACTTAGACAAGATACACAATGATATATTACTGTAAAGTGTGTGAGAAGGTGGTTTCATGAACATCTAATATGAAAACAACACTAATTCTATTTAAGGTGGGAAAAGTCAAGTGTTTCTGGTAAACAGTCCAGGTCTTCATAAGGTTCCCACTACAATGGAAAACTGACTCTAAGACTTCAAATGGAAAAACAAAACAAAACAAAACCTGTGTGTGTAGAGTATATTTCAGGCTAGCTAAGAATTGTTAAGTGCTACATTTCCCCATTTTTGTTTGAGAGTCTTTTACCCTGACATCTATCTCATACTAACCTTGCTTTGGTTTAAAGGTTTTGGTTAAACCCTCAGTTAAATGCTTACAATATCCCAGCTTTGTATCCTTCCTGATTTCACTTAATAATTCCATTGCTGCACATTTTGCCCTTAGTTTATCTTGGGAAGCTCTGCCCTAACTATTCCCACCAACTCCATTATATTTTGTTTTGAGTCAATGTGTCAAAATGTAAAAAAAACAAAAACAAAAACAAACAAATAAACTCAACAACACTTAAGAGGAAAAACAGAAGAAAATTACTTTTTATAGTCTGCTGATTTATGTCAGGATGTCTTCCTGCTGTGATAACAATATTTACCTAGGTTCAGGCACTTTGGACACCCAACTCATAATAAGCAAAGAATTCAAGTCATTAATAAGAAGACTTCCATAATGGATCAGTGCTGTTAACAACAGTACTTCCTGAAATGGCTCTGAACCAACAGTCTTGGCTCTCTCTATATAGTTTAAATCTCTGCTCAAATATTTCTAGATTTTTACCTGCCCCATTGTCATTGTTTTTCTGATATGCTAAGTTCTGTTTTGAACCTACAGATCCTGGTTAATTGTTTGCACCGCTTGGTATAGAGTAGTATACTAGCCATCCTAAGACACCTCTACCAAAAAAAAAAAAAAAAAAAGCCCCTTTAAGTTTGACTTAATACTCTCTCACTGAAGACTGATTTGAAATATCTTACCATCACCTCATCACCAGATAGGCGTGCGTGTGCGCACACACACAAATTAAATCTTCTTAAGTTAAGCCTGGTAGTCTGCCTCAGAGTCATTGGTCAACTTAGTAGGCATGTTAATACCTGAAGCAGTTATTTCCTACAAAATGAGGTATGTATAAACATTTAAAGATATGCTTTCAAGATTTTACCTAGACTTATCATCATTGGTATAAAGAAAAAGAAAAATATGCTAGGCCATCAGGAAAGGAAAAAAAATGACCTATACTTTACTAAAGGCAATTTATTGCCTCACTTATGCCTCTTCTCTGAGTAGTATTAATACTTCTACAGTATTCAGCATTAATTCACAACACATCTAAAAGTGAAAGCATTTTCACCCCAGAGATCATTAAAAAATGTTTGCCCATTTAGCAAATGCATCAAAAAATGTACATGAATTAGACAAAGGACATGCAAGATCCCTACAGTGAAAACTAAAAAGCATTATTGGATGAAATTAAGAAAATGTAAATAGTGAATTATACCATGCCAATGGACTCAAAGACTCAATGTTCTTAACAGATCAATTTTCTTCAAATTTATCTATATATTCAACAAATATCTAAACACCTAATGCAATTTTTTGTAGAAATTGGCAATCTGATTCTATAATTCACAAAATAATGGAAAAGATATAGAATAGCTATAATAGAATTCTAAAATTATTCCCTAAATTCCCACCCCTGGTGTATCTACTTTGTATAGTCTCCAGTCCTAGATTGTGGGTGGGCCTATGACTATGACAGACATGCCTTGGATTAGAGTAAGTTACGTGGCAAAAGTAAAGGGATTTTGCAGCTGTAATGAAGGTCCCATATCAGGTGACTTCAAATTAATCAAAAGGGAGATTATCCTGGGTGGGCTGACCTAGTCATGTGAGAGCTTCAAAGACAGGACTCTTCTTGAAGGATGTGATCTGGAACATGTGAGTATGGGAGGGTCTCTGGAGGAGTCTATGTGGCAAAAACCTGGTGATGGCCTCTAGGAGCTGAGAGAGGTCTTTGGCTTAGACAGTCAGCAAGAAAATAGGGATTCAGCCCTACAACCTCAAGGGATCAAATGTTTCAAAAAATCTGAATGAGTTTGGAAGGGTATTCTGAGACCCAGATGATAACAGCCCCAGCAACCCCTTGATTTCAACCCTAAGACTCTGAGAGAAGAAACCAGTCATGCTACGTTCAGACTTTTGACCTAAAGAAACTATGAAACAATAAATATCTTAAGCTACTATAAAGTTCTGATAATTTGTCATTTAGCAACGTAAAACTAACACAATCAATACAATTTTGAAAAGTAATGCCAAGTTGGAGAATAAATACTACATTATAAGACTTATCAAGCCATAATAATCTAGGCAGCTTTGTATTGCTGAGAAGCTATGCATAATGATCAATGAAGTAGAATAATAAGGCCTGAAACTAGACTTAGACATACAGTGTAAATTGATTTTTAGGTAATTTAATGGAGAATGAAAATCTTTTCAACACATGGTGCTGGAACAATTGGATATCCATGTGAAAAAATAGAAACCTTCACCATTCATATCATAAAGTAAAATTTCTAGAAGATAACATAGTAGAAAAATCTTAGTGACACTGTGTTAGGCAAAAATTTCATAAATAACACCAAAAAACCCACAAAGGAAAATAATAATAAATATAAACTTCAAAATCAAAAACTCTAGCTCTTTAAAAGATACTTTTAAGAATATGAAAATGCAAGCCACAGTACAGTATATGATATTTGCAAAATATTTATTCAAGAAACTACATATATCCATGATATAAAAATAACCCATATAATTCAATTACAGGTGGGGTGGGCAAAAAATTCAGTTAAAAATGGACAAAATTTTTGAATAAACACAGACAATATATCATGGTGGTATATAAACACATAAAATAATATTAAATATTATTAATCATCAAAGAAAAATAAAACTATAATGAACTACAATAACATATGCAGTAGAACACTAAATTTTAGAAAGCTAACTATATCAAGTGCTTGCAAGTATACAGAGCAACTGAAACCTCTGATATGCTACTGGTCTATGTAAAAGAATAAAACCACTTTGAAAAATACCTTGCGTTTTCTTAAAAAGTTAGCATACACCTACCATATAATCCAGCCATTTAACTGCTAAATTTTTACTTAAGATAAACAAAGGCATATGTCAACACAAAGAATTTTACATAAATGCAATTCCCACTTTATAATACATATGATAATGAATTATGTATAATAATATATAATAGCTATTCACTTATATATATAACTCGTTACTATTCTTGAATGTCTGACAACGTATCTTTTATGTGTTGTTCCCTCTTTCCTTAGCCCCACAACCCTCAGATGAGAAAGAACAAGAAAAAAAAATTTCTTACAATAAAAATTGCTCCCAGAAAAGTACAGAACTTTTTTCTCCCCAGGCCTTTCATTAAATTCCATGGGGACTGAATTTGACTGCATAGAGAAAGTAGACATTTTGGAGAAGAAAGACATTTAATCCATTTGTTAAGCAATTTTGAGGTCTAGGAAATGGTAGTGACTTAGCCAAGGTCACACATGTTAAGGGAAAACTGGTACGAAACAGGTGCGTAGGCATCAAATTTTTCTTTTTCTTCCCTTAAATTAACTTACTTTTTCTTTGCTGATGTGGATTTTTAATGCTGTCCGGGGACTATCATATTAACAAATACTTCTGCATAATGATAATCTACATTAATGGAATCCTGATGTAAATATTTTAGAAAGTTTTAAAGATTGTATATGTAGCTGCATATTTTAAGATCTAAAAATGTCAAGCTTATTATTATAAATTTCATTGTACATATAATCTCAATTTTTATTGACTCTTCATTTTTAAATTGTCTTTTCACTGTATTTTTCCTTCGATGGGTGTACTTAAGCCAACATGCCCATTTCATCCATTTTGTTTATGTGTTTAATGCTACCACATACATTTTTAGTAAGTCAGCTCAATCCTTGTACTTTTCAAATTCAATTAAATTGAAAGCTTTGTCTAGTTTGATAAGAGACAACTGCTGAAAACTCATGCCTTATAGAAAAATGTTACAAGGACAAAATATCATGCAATAGAGAAAGAGGAAAATATATCTTTATTTAATAGACAAACAGATGAGGTTTTTCAAATACTCCATCAATTATATAGAAGATATTATTTAAAATCATATGTGGCTTTGAACACCTCTGTTTAAAACACAGTGCAAAGGTGACCTTATTTTTTATTTTACTTAAAAATTAAAAAGGCATATTTTCTGCAGCAGCAGGCTAATGTTCAGTAATTCTAAAAATGGCTTTAACTTTGTATCTATATATAATAAATTTGAATTCACAGAAATGATCAAGTGAAGTATGATTTTTACTGATTTGTATTCAAAATTAGGACAACATTCTTGAAGCAAAACTTTTTGAGAATATGTATTTTCAAATACCTTATGTTTCCCCCACCTACACTGGAAGGTTTGCTTAAAGACTGCTCAGTTAATATTTCAAGTTAAGAAATATGTATTAAACCTAACTCTTTGTCAAATACTATGAAACATCCTGCAGATAGGCTTATGACCATGGTCATAATCCCCAAGGAACTCGTGGCCTGAGAAGATCAACATGCTCATGCTTAACTATTATATTAAGAAGATTACAAAAGGTTTAATAATAGAGTTGTAAAAATTGATGGATCTGTATCACAAGGAGCAATATGTGTCTATAGAAAACAGTTATGATTAAGTTGTGACTTAAGAGTTAAATTGATATGTGTAGAGAGAAATTTTAAGTTGAGGAACTGGCATAAACAAAGCACAGAGACAGGATTTATGGAGCTGAGTATCCACTGCAGCTGGAACAAAGCACAGGTAAGTATATGTTGAGGGGCATGAGCCTGGTAGGGTAGGGTAGATTTTGTTGGAAAAGGATGTGAGGCTCATGAGGCATCTTTTGTGCTTCAAAACATCTGTCACACTGTTGTGTACCGTATAGACCTGAAGTTAATTAGTGGTGTGAAACCTTTTCTGGATCACCCCAACACAATCTGCAGAGATTAATATATATTTTGGAGAGCAGTACAGTGATAGTGAGAATTGGTAATGGGAAAGAGAATGAAAATGAACATACAGATACAAGACAATAAGGGGACAGTGGAATTAACTGGACCTATAAATTTTACTGAAGCTTTCTCTCTCACCACAAACCCTGACCCTTCTATGGAAGATTTCAGAAGTAATGATGTTGGGATTAATTTTGTGTTTTTCTTTGGAGTACCAAACACTAAGTTGGTTCATTCTCATGAGTAACTTCAACGATCTCTTACAACTGTTTATTGTATGTGATAAAGTACCAAGTTTTCAGTGATTTTCTTGGATTGTTTCATTTTGTTTTGTTTTAATTTTCTTTTCAGTGACTCATGTTTTCCAAACATTCATCTCTTTACTTGTTGGGTGCTAACAGTAATTTCTTACTGGAATGCATCTCTTCTTGTAACACACACACACACACACACACACACACACACACACAATTTTCTTTATGAAACTCAGATCTTTCCTAAAAATAATCATTTCCTGTTTAGGTAGATTACATGATACTATTTCTCACTGGGAAATTTCATCTTTGAACAGAAAGACATCTCTGTAAACCCAATGACAATTTCCTTTGCTAACTGCAGATGATATCCGAAGTGAAACAAATAACAAGGAATTGTTGTGATTCATACTAAGAAGTATTAGAGTAAACCAAGCAGTTATCTTTTCCCTTAAAAGTGAATCTCTCATTTATTTATTCATTATTTATATGTTAGTCAAAGTGAACCAATTCAATACAGTACTTTTTAAAAAAATGGTATGTTTTACAACATTGAAAGTGAACTATTATTTTTTTGTTCACTCATTTGATTTAGTAGCTAAAACTCAAGAATGTACCTAAGTGATTTGGGATATGATATATTTCCAGCCTGTGCTTCATTTGTCCCATCTATAAAATAAAGAAAATGGGCAAAATAATCTCTAAATCCACTTTTATTTCTTAAACTCTTCTCCTCTATAATTACCTGTATGATTTTCTTTTTAAACTTTTGAAAATAGAGAATTTTAAGGAACTGTTGCATAATGATTCTTTTGCGTTTGATACTTTAGTGGGCAGCCATATTTATCCCCTAAATTAGTTTCTCAAAGGTCAAAAAGCAATAAATTATCTATAGCTTTCCTACTTTAGTTGGTAGTGCACGTTAGTAAAGGCTTTAAACATGAGTGTTTGCAACCTGTCTCTAAAATTCGAAAGGCTCCAAGATGAAAGGGGGTATCTTTTGTAATATATAATGGATTGAGGTGCCCAAATTAAATATCTATATTAAATTGCCTTGGCATATCTAGTTTCCTCATGAAGTTCTATATTCTCTTCAACACTTACCACATTTACCTTTTCATTTTATTTGTATAAGAATATCACGGTATCTGGATATTTTAACAGCTATTTTAAGAAGACCTCTGAAGATGCTCATTAATATATTAATTTAATAATTATGTAAATCATCAAAAAATTTAAGCTAAGTAAATAAAAAAGAAAATAGACAATTTTACAGAAAGGCTAGATATAATGACATATTGTCATCCTCCCTGTACTTTGTTCTAGTTCTTAGTCCTTGAAGACAGGTAAGTAAGAATAACAATAACAACATTTCTATGTATTGTGCTTACCACATATTAAAAAAAGTCTTTTTTAATGCTCACAAAAAAATCTTCAAGGTAAACCTATTAGCCCTATTTCATCAATGGAAATCTGATTCTAAGAAAAATAATGTTACTTACCCTAAGCTTCAAAGCTAAAAGGTGGTAAGAGTCAGGTGAGGATTTCAAATGTATTGCTACATCCTGGTTTGTCCACGTATTTTTTCAGTGCGTATAACTAGATAGTATATCATCCAGTGATGGGTTAATTGACTCAAAACCATCATCTCATCTACACCCTTTTCATTACTTGATTATACTCTGGCCCACAGTATCCACATTCTTGCCCCAGAAATTCTGAACTTTATACCACCCCTGGCACTTCTTGATTTAGTATTGTATGGTGACTGACTTCTCCTAGTTTGCCCCGGAACTTTCTTGCTTCTAGTGTTAAAAATCCTCTAATCTGTGTACCTTCTCAGTCCCAGGCAAATCAGGATAGCTTACCTGGGACTGTTTTGGTTTTAAAACTCAAACTTCTGTATCCAGAAAACTTTATCAGTCTCAGGCAAAACAAGATGGTTCATCACCCTAAATGACTTTCAAATGCGGACACTGTCTTCCCTTCATAGACTTTAGCTTGGCTAACTCTATTGACTTAACAATCTCTTATTCATACACAAAGGCGTATGGTGCTTTCCAGTGAAACTGGCCCAATATCCGAGCTATTTTGAGAGGCCTCTATCCTGAGGGATGCTGGACACTAGTGCTCTCAAAAACCAGGAATAATATCTCTTTAACAAATTTGATTCTAGTATTCATGTATTTCATTTGTTTTTTCATTCTAATTCATAGCAGGCATTTGTTGACTTCAAGAATGCCAGATTTTAAGTACTTAGTGCAGAAACATGGGAGAAAGCTGTATTTCTAAAACATCTGGAGAAACAAATACTTTCTCACTATTTATTTTCAGTCCCCTTTTCCAATAGAATAATATTTGCTTTCTTACTGTAATAAGATGAGCTGGAGAATAATGAGAATATAAGCTGATTTTACCTTGAGAAATGCTTCAGGGGAAACAATTCTAACACTGAAGTAGAGAACTGTGGTTTATTAAATAATTCTGCTCTCAATGAAACCATCAATAGCTGAGTGTTTTAAAAACATTGCTAACCATCACTCAATAAGGGTAATACGTCTCACACAACTCAGAGAAATAAAACTCATTATAAATATCTGCTGAGCAAATTATTTGGATTACATTTTTTGAAAAACATTTCTAAATCATTTCATTAAAGCTCCATATATTTACATTATATTGAGATCAAGATAAGGAAGGAGCTATGTATAAAAATGTCCAATCTTTAGTTTAAATAATTTCCCCACCAATAAAATGAGGTCTATTTATCTAAAAAAGTCTCAGTTTCTTTTAAAATAGAGAAAATTATTAGATATATACTATTTTAGCTCAGAAAGGGAGCTTAGATTTAAGAAGGTCAGAGAGTATACTGATTTAGAAAGTTCATCCAGATATTTTAAGGAAATATTTGCAAAATAGGGTTTAATAGTTGAATAAAGTACAGCCAAACACCCAGGGACTTCCGTGGTGATCTTAGCAGATTTCCTTTAATTTCCTGATTTTTAGAGATAGGGGAACTTAGGTGTCTTTAAACTTAATCAGTGACTAATTATATAATTTTCTAAAAGGTGGCAAATGAAGAAACTATACTCAGTAATGCAGTAAGAAACTTGAAACTATTAGACATTCATCTTTGTTACTTTACCTTAGTGAGCAATTTACCAGATAATGGTCACCATTTCTTCATGCTTTTCAGTTCTAACTTGAAATTTAAAAAATTATGAATTATTTATAGTATATATTTTTAATGACTTTGTTTTTTTTTTAAATGTAACATTATTTTTAAAAAATCCCTTTCTCTGAAGTATTCATTCAAGTGGCAGATACTATTTAGTATCTGTTGGGTCTCAGGCATCAAGCTAACAGTGGGAATCCAAAAGATAATATGACTCACACCTTTTAGGAACTCAAACTTCAGTGGGTCAGACAACGAGAATTCTCTGACTTTTCATTTTAATGATACATATTGACAGAAGATCTGGAAAATTATAGAACTAAGTAGTGGCTGGGTCATTTCCTAACAAACCATTGAAACATTATATTGTCATTGGGAATAAAACAGCAGCTGCTTGATTAGAAGCAGCACCATTTGGTAGACTTCTATGAACATTAAACAAAGAATAACCCATTTGATTTTTTTCAGATTTCTAAACAAGGTTTGAATTTCTGCCTTACGCTATATTCTATGCCAATAAAATAAACTGATGGTGTCCTTTAATAAAATGCACACTGCAATTTAATGATATCCTAAATATTCCTCTTCAGCTTGGGAAAAATAATGAATTATCCTAATAAATTGTGGCATCAACATTCACTCATTCATTAAAAAATATTTTATTCACCATTTTTGCATCAAGTATACACTATAAATAGAGCAACAGATATGACCTGGTCCTTGATCTCAGGAAACTTAGTTAAATCAAGGTAGTTTATACTGAAATCAACAAATCCTTGAAAGATGACCTGTTTGTCCAAAGTCACCCAACTAATAAGTATGATTGCTGGAACTCTTGTTTCCTCCTGACTTCCAAATTAATACCCTTTCTAAGGTCCCTTAGAATAAATATACCCTGTGACATTTATCTAATAATTTTAAAATCACAATTTGGGAATAAAATGGCATAAAATATCTTTGTTTTAGAAACTTAAAATGTGGAAAATGATTATGTGTTTTTTTAACAGAAAAAACAATATTTCTACCAGAAGTTATAGGAATGCAAATATCCTTCCCTGCACAAGTTTCCTCAGCATTATTGGGACTTAACTCATGTGCACTGAACAAAGACCACACAGGAACAGAAGCCAAGTGACAGCTGGTATGCAATTTTTATAGTCATTGTCAAATCTAAATTCCCCTAAATAAGAATGTAAAATTAAATTACAATTAGAACCATATATCCCCTGAAAGGAATTCAGATATCTTAACTCTCAGGGGGCCCAGCGACGCCTATTTTGTAGACATGACTTGTTTGAAATAATTATACAATTTTATAATAATTTACATTTTCCCACTTGGTAGCCACAAACTGGCATCTTGAGAAGCATTCATTTGTTTATAGTCTTTTCACATGACAGTTATTTTCTTTCGTTTTGGTCTAAATGACGATAAAATACCTCATTCTCATCTAAAAATAACTGCTGCTTTCAATCTTTTATATGTGCTATAGCATAACTGTTCAATATTAAGCTTGGTATTTAAAGTATTTAGGATTGACTGAAAGTGTTCAGAAAGGATAAAAGCTTAGTGAACTAATTCAGGAAAAAATCATATTTATCGGAGCCAATTCTTGTAGCTTGACATTTTATGATTTACTTCTAAGCTGCTAAAATAGCTTAAGAAATCTTTCCCTCCTGGTCTGTCTGATTTTTTCTTGTATTCTGCTTAATCCTGCCTGAAATTTGTGCAATTAATATCGATGCAGGCATCAAATCCACTGACAATGATCACCCAGGAATTATGACTGATTAGGAAGAGTTCTATACTTAACATGTCTGTTAGCTTCGTGATAACTGCACCAGAGATATTCTGGAAACCAGGGATACTAGCGAATTTCTTGGATGTAATCAAATTTATACATGAGATGGTTCTTCCTCTGCAGGATATCTTCCAATTCTGAGATTTTTATTTTAAAGGCTCTTACCTGTGTATCTTTAAAAGAAAAAAGTAATCAGGGGATATTTATTGTTTGGACTAGAGTTAGAGAAATGGAATTAAGAGCTTTGTCCTGAAAAGACTTGAATAATTTACCAAGTCCTCACTAAAGTCTCACATAAAGGAAGTTGACAAGGTGTTTTCCAGAAGGTAACCAGAACCAGTTGGAATAATTATAGTAAAATATCCCTCAACAATTATTTTATCCTCCAAGAGCAACACAACAGGTTTTCACAGAAATAATAAATGTAAAATAATCTCACAAATTCTGCAGTTTTTGTTATCCTTTAAAGTCTGTACCATATTTTGCCTAAATGCTCATTTTATATGCTTTTAAAATATATTTTAAAAATGAATAAACGGGGTAAGATTTTAACCCTCTCAGAATAATACTTGTATATAAATCTATTCCCTGAATAACCTATATCTGGTTCATCTTATATACACTCACAGAAGCAGAGTTATGTCACTGAAGATTTTGATTTTCTGTTTTTTAAATACATATAACTGATTAGATAATGTAAAGATGGTTTTATTTATTTTGACACGATCTCTTAAAATAGGGTGATAATGACTGCCATTTACTAGCCCTTATTTTGTGCAAATCCTTTTTCAAAAAATTACTGGCACTTAAAACTACAAGTTAGATAATTTGTTTTTATAGAGAAAGAAACTATGTAAGAAAGAGGACTTGGGTAATGTCACAAAACTAATTAATGGTAGAGCTAGAATTCATAAAATAATGTAGTAGATTTCAAATCTATCCTATCATGTTTCCGATTTCTTCCTTACTTTAGATCAAATCCCACCCAACAGGCACAGGCCAGCAGGTTGCTTAAAACTACACTGCGTATATTTGGAGCTAGGCTATGCAAGGCTTGTATACTTCATATACAAAGAGAATAACTCTTTTTGTAAATCAGGGCTAGTCAATACCTTATAATTGCTGTGAGTATTACATGAGATAGTGAATATGAATATAACATGCTTAGCACAATGCATGACCTGTTGGAAAGCTTCATTAAATGCCAGGTGATACGATTTTTTTCAGCTTTACTGAGGTATAACTGACACATAGGAATTGTATTTAAGGTGTACAATTTGATGTTTTGATATATGTATACATTGTAAGATGATCACCACAATCAAGCTAATGAACATACCCAATGTGATATAGTAATTTAAAGGTGGTGGAATTACTATTTTGAGCTTAGGGACAAAGTTGCTTTTACCAGTTATTTTCATCTGCACTTCTTTTAGTATTTTATTTGAAAATAATGTCAAACTTCCAGAAAAATTATAAGAAAGAATAGCACAAAGAACAATGCCATGTCTTTCACCCATTAAGAACATTTTAACACATTCCACTCTCCCTCTCTCTCTGTCTCTGTCTGTTTTTAATATCTATATTCCATTACAGGAAAATCTAAATATTTCTGTTGATACTCTTCCTAATAATACAAATGATAACAGCAAGAGCATCTAATATTTAAGGCAGCTAACTCTCGTAGGAACTCTCCTAAATGTCTTACACAGATTAATACATTTTTGTTTCCACAACAATCTGACAAAGTAAGCATTATCATTATCCTCATTTTGGCATATTAGAACTTCGCTCTAAGTCTTGCAACTGCTAAGTGGCAGACCCATATTTGAACCAGGGCAGTATGACCTGAGAGACCATGAACTTGATCCAAGTAAGATAGTGGACAGGTCTCTGTTTCTATTGTATGACTGTCAGTTACGATTACAAAGCAGTATTGAGTTGTAACTAATTGTCCTGAAATTGATTTTTCACTAACGTAACTACTATACACTATTTAAGCTTATTCCCCCGAATTTATCACAGAACTAAGGTGTTAAGAAGGTTACAGACAGAAGAGACTTGGTATTCATAAAAACATCAAACACCCTTCAGTTTTATGTGGGTCATTCCCTAAACAAAGTACAGAGCCTCATAGCCTTTCAATCTATTATTTCTGACATGGGTAGATACTCAAAACAACTTTGCTATGATGAACTTATTTAATAAGGAATATGATTTATTGAAATTAAGGCTGCTTTGATTTTTTAATAAATTACAACTCCTTACAAAGGAACTTTGTTGAATTAACAGTATAGAGGTAGAGGATATAGGTAAAGATGAGATAAATATCACTAAACACTTCTGATGGGAAGTTTTCCATGCAATATTGAGATCAGCTATTCAACTATCCAAGATAGCCAAGGGAATGTTACAAATTTAACATCATAATTTATAAATCTGTGTCACTGACTGACATCACATCATTTCACTCTTTCTGGTTATACTTGGATGTAGCCAGAAAATTATGCTGGCAGTCTCTTTTCACCAGATCAGAGAGAATGCAATTAAGAAGATGAAACAAGACAAACCAAATAAAAACCACTTCATTTTCATGTCTGGCTTAATCCAAACCAAACCTCTCATTTTACCACTGAGGTCTGAGAGAGAAGAAGGAATTTGCCAAATACCTAAGGCTTAAGGGGGAAGTCACAGTTTTTGATCAGCTAGCTCCTAACTAGTTTCAAGGTTTTGTTCTGTTTTGTTTAGGAGTTAAGTTCTTAAGTGGGTATAGATTGAAACATTTCTTGCAGTGTTGGGTTGATTCCTGTCATCACTAGTCAAGGTAGACAGTATCTCCACGTAGGACGCCCCAAAACCATCTTTTCCAGGTTTAATTTACAACAGCCATGTGGCATGCTTTAGTGGTGTGCTTAAAACTCAAGGTTACAAAGCTGGAGTCATGTTGGTTAATAAGCATTCTCCTTGATGTCATTGCCTTTTATAAATTTAATTGTCATTTTATACTTAAGATCATGTGATGTGGTTGGCTTAATTTGTTTCCACATTTATGGTAGGTAGAATGGGGTAATGGGATGACAATTCGGAAATTTATTTTCAAAGGTTGAAAATACTCAACCTTTGAAGTTTGAGTTTTTGAAGTTAAATAGTTTGGAAGTAAAACTGTGATCTAAATTCTGTAATCTCTTTGGGGGTTTGAAACATCTATTCCTTCTGCTTCCTTAAATTGATCTTGCCCTGAGCTGAAGTTGCAAATGATTTATAAAACTTAAGAGATGTTTAATAAACTGAAAATGTATTCTAGTGTTTCCTTTGTAGCATTAATTCCTAAATATTCTATGTTGAGTACTCAAAATTAAGGAACTCATTTTATCCTTTGCTCAGATTAGAGGATAAAAATAAAAGCTGAGTAAAGCTAAGGATTTGATCCTATATCCACCCTCTCACAATCCAGAGAGTAGATGAAATAGTGTCTTAAATTTGTAACATTCCCTTGGCTATCTTGGATAGTTGAATAGCTGATCTCAATATTGCATGGAAACCTTCCCATTGGAAGTGTTTAGTCAGACAAAACCTGGTTGCTTATAGTTGGCTCTTACCACTGGGTTTTTTCTTAATGTAACATTCTAATTACTTTCAGAATCCAATCCAGAAATGCTCCCATAAATTTGTGAACACTAATCCAATCTTTAACAGATATATTATTTACAAAATGTCCAAACACTTCCTGGGAGCTGCTGAAATCAATTTGATCAATAATATGAATTTTAAACAATCTCTTAATATGTATTTATATATGAATCACAAGTTTTCAAGATACTTTTTAGTATTTTTAGGTCAATAATATCCCCTTTTAGAAGCCTAAAATATTTTGAGATAATTCATATATTTAAGCATCCACAGCTATTTCTCTCCAAAATCAATCATAATACCATCACAGACTCTGTTTTCTGTCAACTTCAAGGCACTTTCTATCTTCTCTCTAAAACACTTATTTCTAATATAATTTTCTCAGCATCTATCAATAATGGGTGTTTCCTGAGGCTGGCAAAAACCTAACTGTATTCCTATTAGCTTTAGTGGTCAAGGTTTATTCCAGAAAGGCAAATGTATTCTATTTGTTACAGTAAGCTAGATGGGAGTGCCAAGAATTTACTCACCGGCCACTTGATTATAGAGGGCTTTGGTATGTAATGTGGACTGTTAAAACGTTAATGCACTCAATTATACAGTCTTTCAAAAGACTTAAACAGAAAGTTTGGAAATGTATTCTTTGAATTTCTAGTCTTCAAATACCATTGGTTTGCTATTGAAAATTAATTTAAATAGAAAATGAATGAAAGCTAATTCCATGGTGAAGCCAAACCCCAAGCCAAGGGATTTGAGTAAATTAAGTTAAGACTTACTAAAAAGAGTATCTCTGTTTAAACATGAGACATTCCATCTGGGTACCAAATTGAATTGGTTGAGCATCTATAATGAGAACTGCATAGTGCTGGGTATAGTAAGTGTGAATATGGAGATGACTAAAATCATTCTTTTTTCACAGGCAACTCAGAACGCCTGTGAAAACTTTTGTTATGGTCTTCACAAGTGGTTGCATGCATGTTAGGGGTTATGTAGAATATACTTACCTGTTCGGTACAAAAAGATAATAGAATAAGTCAAAATAGTGATGCCCATCTGTAAGCTACGCAATTCAGTGGACAATTTCCATAGACACTGGCTACTTCTGACCTCAAGTGCTTGCATCCCTCTACCTGAGATTTTTCTGACCACAGGCTACAAGTATTAGAGATGTGATGCTTCCAAGATAAACCTCCACCAGTGAAGGGGCAGTTTTCTTGAAACTATTCTGAAGTTCTTCCACACAGATGATCAGAGTGCAACCATTAGGATTAAACCCAGTTATTTATCATGTTATCCTGCTCATTAATTTAATGCTCTTTTATTGACTTTCCTCCTTTTCTTGTCTCATTTTCTCCCTTCTTCACCAGGCTCTGAGATAACCAAACAAATAAATTACTTGCACCCAAATCCTTGCAAGATATTTTATAAACATTACAAACATTAATTATATCTATATTTAATATACTTACAATATATACATTTACTAAACTAATATACATACCCATATATAATATACTTACATGTTTACTTATTTACTTTATAAATAAATAAATAATAGTACCTGATAAAAATGTTTCGCTGAGTGACTACATAGTAACTTCTCCTATTTTAATCTTAGATCAGTTCTGCTATACATCAAGGCAGAAAGAAAGAATAAATGATATTCAGTGGGCTACTTCCCTGAAGGCCTGGGCTTTATGTGGGAGAAATGAGGGAAATCCTCTTCCAGTGGTTACTTTCCATTCTTCTTCTTCTTGCCCTATATTGACAAAATGTTGCAGGAGTGCCCTCCTTAGGAAGGAAATGAGGCTGGGTGGTAGTTGTAATTTAAAAGTTCTATCTTAGAGTTGCACTCAGGCATGAGTTTGTGTCAGTGGACGGAACTGAGTGGCCTACAAAGAAGCAAAACTGGAGATAAACTAAATCGAAAGTAAGAAATACCTTCAAGATGAGCTAAGTAGTCAATTTAAAAGAACTAGCAAAAGGGAAAATTCCCTGGTGTAAAATGAATTGAAAAGGCATTTGAAGAATTGAGATTAAAGCTAGGAAGCAGAGGCTTCCAACTCCCTATAGGAAGAGTGGCTACCATGCATCCACCATGGAGTGTGAGGTTAAAGCCATAATAAGATGCTCTAGAGGATCCCATGACACAGAGAGAGAAAAACCGTAAGGGGAAGGGACCCACACACCAGAAATCCAGCCCAGAGACACCTGCACCTGAATCCAGCTCAGTTAGACAAAAGAACTACCTTAGCCCACCTGCTCCTAAATTCCTGACCCATAAAATAATGAGGCAAAATGAAATGGTTGCTTCAGGGAAAAACATAGATAGGGCTGCTAATTTTCTTTTCTCTTATCTCTACATCTCTTTGTTTTTCTACATGTATTTTTAAAATTCAGTGTCATTTTTGTATTATTCGAGTCTTTAACTCTTAGTAAATTCTTTAAAACCTAACAGTGTAATTTATAACATGCTGATATTTATTTTTATTTTCATCTTTATCATCTACAGTAACAAATCTATATTACTGTAGTCTATCCAAGAACAGATTTGACATGGAATTCCTTTCAATGAATTAGAGAATAAAATGTACAATTTTGACTCACATATCATGGAAATGTTCCAAAGTCAAAAGATTCTATCTTTAGCTGTGAGAATAAATTGTGCATATGTGTGGTGTGTGTTTATCTGAGTGAGTGTATGTGTGTTTGTGCACATTTGTGTCTATTGCATTCTAACCTATAGGACACATTCATTCCTATTGCTTGGGCAGGATTTAACTTCTTTAGATTTAGCATTTGGATGCTGCTGAAAAAAAAAAAAAAGCCACTGGTGTTTATAAAGCCTTCACAATAAATATTCGGGCATACATTTTATTAACAATCAAGAAGTTTCTATATGTATGACATAAACATTTTCCGATGTATTTTTAATTCATTTCCACTTGCATCTTTCCTAGAGAAAAAGAACAACTTCTCACTCTCACAACATGTTAAAGTAAATAAACAAGCCTCATCCTGACCTTGTGTTCTCCATTAGAAATGTATAAAAGCTATTTAGGCATGTTTACATGCTATCAAAGAAATTTCTCTTTTTACCAAAATAAGCTTATAGTTCTTAGAGGCTTCTGAAGTCCCAAGCATTTTCATAGAGGTATATTAGTAATTCTTCTACCGTAAAGAGAAAAAACGGCGGTTTTGTTTTTGATTTATGTCAGAAGTTAAAAATCTAATGGAAATAGTCAAAGTTGTAGGTGAATATATTCAGTGTGGTGATCACACCATTTATATAATTAAGAGAACAAAAACTATAAAGGCAGTTGCACAAAACGTGTGAATGCTATACAAATAAAATTTTTTGGAAAATAAAAATATTCTATTTTGGGGGTTAAAATTTGTTTGACATTAGCCTAAAGAATTATTTAAAATATGGTAAATAATTGAGAGAGACATTATCATTTCATTTCATTTTGAGGATACATATTCTCTATTACAGAACACTTAAATACATTGATCATAGGACTGTACCAATTTTGATTTGATAGTATCACACTTAAGTTAGCCAATAATTTTGATCAATGTATTTTTAATATTTCAAAATGCTTCTCAGTCTTAAAATAGTAAAGTGAATTTATGCATCATTTAAATTATCGTTTGACTAAATGCAAGATTTGTTAGACTGAGTTGTTGGTTTTGTTAGCCAGTGTCTGAAATATTGCTTTGAGAAGGTTTTAGTATTTGGGGGGGGGTCTCATGTTATAATTATACTGTTTCATGTTTTAAAGACTTTACTAAGAGTTAAAGACCCTAACGATATAAAAAATGACACTGAATTTTAAAAATAAGTGTAGAAAATAAAGAGATGTAGGTATACATAAGAAAGAAGAAAATTAGCAGTTCTGTCTATTTTTTCCTTGATATAGCCTAGTTAGTTTTGATTAAGAAAAGGAGAAATTAGTGGTATGCACAAGACGAGGAAAAAGTAGATTTTTTTTTCCATTTGGCTTTGAAAGTTATAGAGGAAACGATGGCAAGGCCGCACTTGGGACTTGGAACTATATTTGTTAGGAGGGCTAATGGAGATAGAAAAGAGTATAATTGGGAGCTACGCTGTGCTAAGTAAGTAGACAGTTCTCTGAATCTCTTCTTTCAAGCACTCAAATTCTTAAAATAGGGTCTGGAAATAGGACTTCAGTGTTGCTAATGTTCAAATCTTTATATTTCAAACCTGCCACATTATACCAGTATAGTAGTAAGGACAAAGAGTGTAATATGTGGATTGGTCAATCATTTTTCTCTACAAAGCATCCTACCATCCCCAAATTTTACTTGTTTATTCTCCAACCCATTCAAGTCTTAGCAGAGAACATGATGCTGAATTTAAAGTCATCAAAGAGAAACTAGATAGGGGTCCCAGTAGCTGTTAGTGAACCTGCTGGTTCTTCTAAAGCAAAGAAAACTGCATTTGAATAACTTCAAATTGTGCTGACAACGGTGTGAGAAATGCTATTTCACATCCAGGATATTAAAAAAAATTATAAACATATATATATATCAGCGTTTTCTCTTTCTCTCTCCCATTGATACATTCATTTTTCTGTATTAAATTATTATTGAATTTATTATTTGGTTCTTCTGAGTCTACCCTGTAACTCTTTTGACCAAAACTGGTATAAAGAGTAAACTGGACACCAAATGGTAAGCGTTCTTTGATTTAGCCAGGAATTACATTAGAATCATAGAACCAACTGGACATAGAGGTTCTTTTATTTGATAAGTACAATAACTTGAATGTGGAAAGGAAAAGGGATGGTGAATTATTGGAGCTATTAGCAATAAGCTTATAGTATTTAATTGGCTCTATTTAGAAGGCTTTTTTTCTTTTTAACTATCCTATGATAGATAGCTATTGATTGATCAACTGAAAAACACTAGATTTAATACCTCCTATGTGAAATACTATTTTTGATGTCTTGCTAGCATTGCAGGTGGCTTCTGTTTTGAGTCTCCCCTCTTACCAGCCATGCTGGGGGGGTTGGGAGTGGGTAGAGGAGGACTTAGGTAAGGTGTTTCTTTCTTTCTACTTTATATGTAATAGTAAAGTTGCTACACAGCAAGAGGTATTTCAGGAGGCAGAAAATTCAGTATTAAGATGAAAGCATAGATAACTAGGAGAAAATGGAATAGGCTGTTGAGAAAAATCTCTGACATGTGGATACAGTTTTAAATTTAGAAATAAAGAAGCAATCACAAAACAACATATCAACAAAAAGCTATAAAAAGTCTACTTCAAAAAAAGCTGCCAGAAGTATTTCCAGCAAATGTGACAAACTGACAAAGTCTTTATTAATATAGAAAAGTTATACAAATCAATAAGAAAAATACCAAGAATTCAAGAAGTAATATGAAAAGACCTGAACAGACCATTTGCAAAGAGGAAATACTAAGTATTTATCAACTACATGGAAAATGATTTCTACCTCAATAGTAATCAAACAAATGAAGACATTTTTAAGTAAGCTACAATTTATCCCTATTATATTGGCAAATATTTTGTTTTTACATATATAAAAATATATATGATAGTATATTGCATATAATATTGGAAATATATTATATATACTATATAATAATATAATTTATTTATGTAATAAATAAAGCATTAGTGTCCAACATTATTAACAGCTGTGGAAATATGTGCCTCAGCCTTAAAGAAAAGAGTCTGGTGTACCACACTATTCATTGCAGCACATAAAGCAGAAATGCTTAGCATCACTATATCCTAACTTACTGGCATAAAACAAACCTAAGCATTCTGTCAATTATCCCAAGAATCCTTCCATTAGAGTCTACCTCTCCCTAGCATTTGTTGGTAATGAAAATAACCACGTCTCTGATCTTTTTTGCTATTTCAGTGAATCACATGCTTTGAAAGTGTGGTGTCTATCCTAGATGCTTGTGCTTGGATGGCCTGCATGTCAGGATAGCCTGGACTCCAAATCATCTTTCCCAAGATCCCCATAATGTCTCATCAAACCTTTGTTTATGTACCCATTATTTAAATGAATCATTGACTGAATGTAAGTAATTCATCTGCTCCACTCAGATCCCTTAGATATTTGTATTTATTTTCTTAGCCTTTAGCCTTTTTATGCTCTTCCCAGCTTCATGACACTTTCTCTTGCAAAAGTTGACATTTTAGTTGACAGATATGGTCCTCCTTGGTATATACTCTTCTCAGGTTACTGGAGCCAGCATGTAAAGAGTTGGAGTGGTTTGGAATGTAAGTCTTCTTGGGATCCTTTGAGGATGGATGTTGAAACAGGAAGGTTTCAGCTCTCTTGGCTTGGTCCAAAACAAACTGAGGCACAACTTATTCTACAGACCTCCCCTGTGGGATCAGACTGAAGCCACCCTTTTTGGGACTGTTAGTAGAGAAGAGAAGGAGATCAGGAAATAGGAATCAGGCAAGTACATGATGGCAAGTAGTTTCTCCAGAAGGTCCTCCCTTATGAGTTAATCACAGGTGGATCTCACTCAGGTTCTACAGCTAGAAACCCACCCTAAGACATGAACTGTGGATAACTGCATTATGTCTACAACTAATAACTGCCTTAACTTTTGTGACTATTTTAACATGAATATGTCTCTAGGCAAGGGAACTCCACAGATTTTGGTCTCTTTCCAAGATCACAATGGTTGTTGTCTTCTTTTATTTGTTCTACAGAAGGACAACAGCAGGGTTACACAAGAAACAGACTTCAGTCTAATTATAAACTCCCTGCAATTTGGTTAAAAGCAGTTTAACCATGTAACTACAGATGCTTTTCCTGATTTCTTTACAAACACAAAAACATTTAATACGGTTTAATATTTGCCATACAAAAATCATACTGAAGAAAAAAGATTTTTTGTAGGAGCGTTCCTATTTTTCACTTGTATCAGTGAAAAGAGCAACATGGTTTATCTCCTCAACTGCTCTAGTCAAAATGTTGATGATCTGTCTCCTGTATTGTCCTCAAGAGTACCTTCAACCAGTGTTCTGAAAGCAAGAGCCCCAGAGATACTGGCCAGAAAGGAAGTATGGTGAGTGTGAGAGCCTTCCTAATATACAGCTGTGGCCTTGTTCAGCTTCCAGAAACAAAGAGTGGAGTAGATTGGGGGGTCAATCTGCAGAGTAGAGCATCATCGGTTTATTTGCTAAAGCCCAAATGGTAGAAATTCAATTTTTGGCTGTGTAAGGAAAATAAATAGAGACAATGGCATTTTCACTCTCCTAAGCAGTTTATCCAAATCAATATGGGAAAGACTGCTGCTTCACTGTGGCTGATCTGAGCCTTAATTAAGGATTTTGCTCTCTAAGGTTGACATGCCAGCTACCTTCATGAGTATAGGAGTTATAGTTAAGACAATATCAGCATGGCAAACACAATTTAGGATGATTTTTTTAAATCCCTAAGCTAGTTTTTTAAGTTTTTTCTAAGGTAGATTTAAGATCTGAGTAAAAATATCCCCATGGTTTTCTTTTGCTTTAGGAACAGAGTCACAATATCATAATACAGGAAAGAAGGCCCTTTTTAATAATGCTCTTCCTTTATCAATTTTCCCCCTTTGCCCACCCTGCAAAATTATATATGCTAGGATCCAGCTATGGCAAACTGCTACTTTTCCACAACTCAGCATGTTTTTCTCACTTGGTGTCTTTGGGCATGCTGGTCCTTCTGCCATGCAGGTCCTTTTCCCTGCTCCCTTAACTCAGCCTTCAAACCCAGCTCAAGTATCAGCTCCTCTAGGAAGTCTTCCTTCATTTTGGTCTCTTTCCAAGATCACAGTGGTTGTCGTCTTCTTTTATTTGTTCTACAGAAGAACAACAGCAATGTAGTATGAAATGCTTTATCTCCTGAACTGTACTAAGCTGGCTGAGGAAAGAGAATTCTTTTCTTCTTTGAATCTGTGACTCTTAACAAAATCTTTAAACAAAGTGAGGGCTAAATAAGTGTTTGTATAATTACTGAATTATTGAATGTACTTTATTATTCCAAAAATTTACTATTTGGAGCTGATACATACTTTAAAATTAAAATTTTTATTACAAAGACAAATAATATCATAAATATATGATATATGTTAGTGTCTCTTGCAAAGGCATAGTTATGAAATGTGGTTCTTCAGTGGGTGAATTAAATGGCCTATTTGAGAAAGGTATTTCTGGAAATACATCCCTTGGAACTAGTATTTTGAAAATGAATGTATAAAATTATTTCTTTTGATAGAAAAGCATCCCCAGGAATAAGGGAAACCAGTGTTTCTAGAATCCTCTTGTAGGGTTTTCATAATTATCAGTACTTGAAATTTTATCTCAGCCTTTACAAAGATTGCATTAGCATAAAATGTTGTGTCTTTTGATTTAATACATTCTTTGAAGGGGAAAATATTCACCAGAAATAAGAGTTGGAATAGGAAATTATTACCTGCCAGGTGACAAACAGTAGTTTACACTGATGAGAAATGTATTTTTTAAAAATGTAAATTATGGAATTTGAGTTGACACTCAAGCCTTTTGGGAAAAAATTGCAAAATTCAAATTGAATATCCACTATTAAAGTAATAGAGCAACTTGAACTGTACCAAATTGCAAATCGAAAATTAATGTGGTCTTTTTTAACATTACCTGTGTTATCACATTTGTCAAATCCTGTCTATATCATGGTTCAGCACAATTAAGTTTTCTTAAACTATAAAAAGATGAGTATACTTACTACTTAAGATAATTTCTTGGGAATACTAGGCTGAGGATCTAGGTAAAGAAAATGGTTTTCCTGATTATAATGAGGTATTTTGTAATCTATAATTCAGCAGATCTTTGTCTTGAAAAATTTTTCACCTCTTAGATCCGTAACACTCCATAGAAATGGTTCTGTTCTTTATTGCTGTGTCTTCACAGTATTACAGCATTCCAAATACAAACCAAACCCAAAGATGCTTATGCTTGAGGATATTAAATTTCTAAAAATAGACAACAATAAATTTATGTACAAGGAATTCTTCTCTAAATATGTGAACAACTTATTCATGTCATGGTTCTCGACTGAAAGAACACATTCAAAGTAAGCAGAAATACTGATATTTTATCGTGGGTTCGTCACCAGTTGTGGGTTCTGGCCAGCAGAAGTCCCACCGAGACAGAATGAATTACTCAAGACTCTGTGGAAAAGTCAAGAGAGCAAGAGCCAACTCCATGAGCCTCTCAAATCTCTCATATTTATTGAGTACAGTCAAAGGAGGAATGCAGGAATTTAGGGAAGGACAGGGTGGGACCACAATGAGTACAAAGGCTTTGTTTATTGTTGGTGTTTGGCTCAAGATCAGAAGACCCTTTTTGGTGAATTCATGTTTGTGTTGAGCCTTTCAGCTTATCAGGGCAGAACCTATGAGAATCAGCTGCTTAACAACTTGGACTCAGGAGGGTGTGCCTGTCTTAGGTTGCCCCCCTCAGGGGATTTTACCCAACATTGACTAACCAGCCTTCTTGCCTCTGAGTCTGCAGCTTTTACCATTCCAGCCCAAGGCTGTTCTGAGGATAGAAGACTAACAGCAGGCACACCCAGTGTTTATAGCCTGGGGCCTGGGTCATTGCTAAAACCTCAAGGCAGTTACTAAGCACTTCTTTAACAAGGTAAGCGGCTGGGATCTGTTACAATTTGTTAACCCAATCATGGGCTCCCACATTTTATCAAGAGATATCACTAAGGCACAGACCCTTGACTGTCATCAGAACCAGTCCTCAAGAAACTGTCTTTGTGTAAAGAAGGAGTACTTTTGTGCCTACCATTACTTGAATTTTGTTGAGAATGTTACTTTCTCTGCTTAAAACCCTCAGTGATTACCACTGAATATCCTACCTTCTCACTATGGTCTATGAAATCCTGCAAAAATTAGCCCCTGCTGCCCATACTACCTTCCTGATGCATAATCTTCATCACTCACTCTTCTCAAACCACCTTCCCTTTCTTTAAATACAGTCAGCTCTTCCTCAGCTCAAGACCTTTGCACAACTGGTTTGTGTTTTTGTCCAGAGATAAATTAACTAGCCCCTTCTCAGCCTTCTTGTTCCAATTCAAATGTCATTTCCTCAGAGAGGCTTCCATCAGCATTTTTTTCTAAAACTCTTCCCCAGTTAATCCCTGATTTTCTTTATTTCAGCCCCTTATTATTCCCTTCACAGGAATTTCTTCATTTATAATTACTGCCTTACTAATTTGTTAACATCCAAAATTCTTTTAAAACATTGAAAAAGGATCCACTTTTATTAGGATGTAAGTTCTCTAAGTCTGGACTATATCAATCTTTTCTCCATTAAAACCTCAAAGTACCTAGCCCTCAATATATATTTGATGATTGATTGAATATGTTTTGTTCCTGAATTAACTTTTCCTACTGTTTTATTTATGTATATCTATGTAACCACCACTTAGAACAACAATAATGAGTAATTATTTATCATGGTTTCTGCAGGTCCCAAATATGGGAGCTTGGCTGGGTGATTTTGTTTGGGACCTCAATCTGACGTTGTCGACACCTGCACCCCAATGTTCACAGCAGCACTATTTACGATAGCCAAGACATGGAAACAGCCTAAATGTCCATCAACAGATGACTGGATAAAGAAGATGTGGTATATTTATATAATGGAATACTATTCAGCCATAAAAACCAACAATGTAACGCCATTTGCAGCAACATGGATGTTCCTGGAGAATGTCATTCTAAGTGAAGTAAGCCAGAAAGAGAAAGAAAAATACCATATGAGATCGCTCATATGTGGAATCTAAAAAAAAACAAAACATAAATACAAAACAGAAACAGACTCATAGACATAAAATACAAACTTGTGGTTGCCAAGGGGGGCAGGGGTGGGAAGGGACAGACTGGGATTTCAAAATATAGAATAGATAAACAAGATTATACTGTATAGCACAGGGAAATATATACAAGATCTTATGGTAGCTCACAGCGAAATATAATGCGACAATGAATATATACATATGTTCATGTATAACTGCAAAATTGTGCTCTACACTGGAATTTGACACAACATTGTAAAATGACTATAACTCAATAAAAAAATGTTAAAAAAAATAATAATAATCTGACGTTGTCTGCAGTCACCTGAAGGCCTTCCTGGGACTGGAGAGGCTAATTCCAAGGTGGTTCTCTCATACACTGGCAAGGTTGTGCTGGCTTATGGCTGGAGCCTCATTTCCTCTCCATGTGGATCTTTCTAAGTCTACTTACAGTACAATGGCTGAATTCTGAATCCCTCCAGAGGGAGAAATTCAAGAGATCTGGACAGAAGCTGCAATGCCTTTCATGACCTAGCCTCAGAAATTACACACCATCACTCCCAGATTTTTCTGGTCATCAGACAAGCCTTGGTTCTATGTGTGGGATACTACAAACAGCATAGCTACCAGGGGTAAGAATTAGTGAGCATTCTTTGAAGCTGGCTACCACTCAGGCCTCAAGTCTGCTTGTCCGAGCTTTGATTCTCCTCTGCTTTCCGTTTTACATTAAAAAAAATTTTCTGGTCCAACATCCAATGTTTCCCTTCTTCCCTGATTCTCTATATGTATGTTCTTTACTCTTTGTAAAGGACGATTTTGATTCATTTTCCAGATCCTGCAAAACGGCCTTCATTTTGTCAAAATATCATCAGATCAACGGTTTATCAGTGATCCCCAACATTGGGTATGACTAGAGAAGCCTCATCTTCCTACCTTTCCCTCTCTCACTTTCCCCTCTGTCTCTCTGTCTGTCTCTCTGTCTCTCTGTCTTGCTCTTTCTCTCACTCTTTTATCTTCCTCTCTCTCTCACACACACACACATATACACATATACACACACATACTGTCTACATTAGATACTTTCTGACTTGTCACAGGTAGGCAGTTTCTGAGGCAGATTTTAAATTTATCTCTAATAGGTGAGAAAAATTGTGGGTCCAAATTATTGAATAAACATTAAAGAAACTACTCATGTGTGCACGGTCTAATTATTAGTATATGAAATATTTTTTTTGACAAACTGATTAATTTCCATAGACCTTTCCTTGATTTCTAGCTAGTATTAAACATTCGCTCATAAGTTCCTTAATGGCAAAATTTCTTATTCTCTATCATTTTTCTCAAGGAGTGAGACAGCTTATTTTAGCCAGATTTAAAATTCATTTAAGATTCATGTATGCTGAGTTCTAGACAAAACACTAACCTTTTGGTGTTTGGCCTTAACTTTGTCAAACATAACTTCCTGCCTTAAAAAAAAAAAGTTTTAAATGTTAATTAAAAACACTCAAAGTGTCTTAGTCAAAAAATAGTCCTGATCTTAGACCTGTTCTCGCCTACAAAATGATGAGTTACAGTAAGAAGCATATGGATTAAATGTCTCTGCAAATTTAATGTGAATTTAAAAATTAGTCAGTATTTGAAAAACAAATCTGCATTTTGATGAATTAACGAGTGAAACTGTTTGAGCATACTCCAACATAAATCACAGCCAGTTTTAATTCCTCAGGTCAAAATTTAGAGCATGTGCCCAGATTATGCTCATAAATTTCCTTATTTTTCACCAAAAGTTCAAAAGTTTAATAGAAGCCAAAGGAAACTTATAGTCAGATGAGACAGCTGGTGTTAGTGACAATGACCTCAATGCTATTTTCTTTTTAAACCACCTTAGTAAATAAACACAATATGAACACAAGTCCCAGATTATTAGTTCCTGGGATTACAGAGATGATTGAAAATGTAAAACATCTGGTCTTCTACGGGAATGTGAATCTGCAAATCACTGTAATTGTCATTAATTTATAATTTATACTCTACATTTTCCCAAAAGGGATTTGAATTGGCTCACAATAAAAGATATATGCAATTGGATTCATTAAGCCAATAGAATTAGGGCAGGAACACCTGTTTTCCTGAAATTTGAACAGAATTTTTTTCAAGAATTCATTAAATATGGATTGTTATCTTACTATGTATATCGCATGGTATGGTAGGGTGAGATATATAAATAACAGAACTCCTCTCTTTTTAATTCAGTGAAGAAGACAGACAGTAGAGATATAGATTATGTTTGTACTACATGTAACTACTTCATATAAAAGAATGCCATGGGTTTTATCTAAATATGGGAGGTAATAGAGTTTTAAATAACAATATTCACATTCACCTTGGTTGAGGAAAATGAGAAAATAAACAATTGCACTGCCCTGGAGCTTAGTAATTTGATGCCACACTCATTTTTCATCTAAAACAAATTATTAGAGCGAATGTTACCTCCTATGCAAATAAATATCGTTTTTCCAAAGGATGCTCAAGAGAGATTAGAGATCAATATGGATTCATTTTTGTCCTACAATGGGAAATACTGGCCCATACAGATATCAGATGCCAAGATGGAATCGAGCGGTCAGAGGATCCTCTCTTCTCACCTACCCCTTGCCCTTTTATGCACATGTAAATTTTAAATCTTTATCATTCTTATGACACATGCACTAAAGACACTTGAATTATTTACAGTTTCTAATGTGAGATAGTATGCATTTAGCAACTGAGCCAAAATCTTTTTGCAAAGAAACCTAATTTTAAATACCAGTGAGATACAGGATTAGTGAATCTCAGCAGAGGTGTAAGAATTAATCTCACTCAAGGTATTATTACCAGCATATGCAGTAGAGGGATAAGGCATAAATTCATGATAGCTAATTCTTCCATGACTATCTTAAATTCTTTCGTCTTATACCTATCTCCTATGCCTGATTTCCTTCTTCCCTTTAACTCCTTGAATTATTCTTTGTTCTTTAAGTGGCTGCAATTTGTGTAGTACAGGGCAGCTCCTAAAGCCACTGGCTTGACTCTACAACACAGATGAGCACTACATTCATGAATCCTTCAACAGGGACTTCACTCCTAGCCTCACTTTTAACTGCTGCCCTCAACCCACCTCTTCTCTCAACTCTCCCTATCTCTACTTTATTACTATTTTCCAATTTTTAGCTTGGTCTTGAAATTTGATTCAGAAGGTACTTTTCATGGTTTTAGGAACACAAAATTGACTCCTTTTACAAGAAAATAAAATGCTGCGTCTACATGTGGGTTACTGTCCTGATTTGATCCCATCTTAAAGTTATTTAATTCTAATGGTGTTGCTTATATTACAACAGTCAAAATCATGGGATACTGGAGGAAAAAGGTCACAATTCAAATGTTAAATACAGAAGGGAATTGGAGAAAATATCAGCTCATTTACACTTTTCTGATGAAAAAAACTTCATTGCAATTTAAGTTACAAATAAGGATAAAAATAAAGTGTCTCATTCTGATTTGGGCTGTTGTGGCTTTCATAAATTATTCTTTATCTATTAAAATACTAGTCTGACTCCATCTCTCTGTCAGCCAAGGTGGTCTACTCAAGACTTGCCCATCTCTTATCTACCATTCTAATTTTGCTCAAGACATTTTGTATTTCTAGGCAAGCAAAGGATAATTGTGAAGGGAAAATACTATGAGTTTTTATTTGTGAAAAAGGAAACAAAGCCTTATGCACAGAAATAACATAGACTCTGATCTTAAAATGACTATATTTGTACCATGCTGAAGACTTTTATGTTAGGATTTTGTGTTGTTCTTAGTATTTTAGATTTGTTTTTTTACATTTCCTTCCTACTTGACTGAACATTTTTATGTTATTACAAAGACTTCAAAACTAACATTATAATAGCAAATTGTAATTATCATTTTTAAACACAAAGGCATGTTTGTTTGTATTTAAATTCCTAACATGTCTTCCCCAAATCATTTTAAATCTTCAATGATAAACAATGATTTATTAATAAAAACCAGTACTACAACCCTTGGATGAATTTTAAAAAAACAGATCTTAGTAGTTTATATATAATGCAAGCGTTTTGTTTATATCTCTGGAGAAGTTGTCAAAAGACACCTGTTTACTCATGCATACCATGAAGAAAGAGACCTACATGTTTTTTAAAGACAGACACTAAACTGTCTATTTTTCGCTGAGTCTACTTAATAATGACAGAAACTTATCATTGTCCATCCAGTGCTTTCACCCTAGTAGCCAATAAATCTTCATTAGGTACTTACTATAGGTGACATACTTCACCTGCTATCAAGGAAAGTTTGTAGAGAGTAACGAACTGCCTTGATTTCCTGTGATCATATTAATCCTAATTTTAAGATGCTAGGGCATAGCTTCCCATCACATTCTTACCTAAAAATAGGTGATAGAAAAACCACAGGACCAACAGAATTATTAAAAACCAATCCCCGGATTTCCCTTACTTGATTCCCAGTTTGTTCACATTTCATACTTCCACCAAGTATCCAGTACTGCCTCCATAGGCTATTTGCAGCCCTTCATTGTACATAAATTTGTTTTTTGTACTTTGCCTCCTTGGCCCTAACCACTGTTCAAAAGGAGTTTGAACTCTTATTAAATCTCTGATATTCCCATCCAGAAAAATTTGGTAGAATATTCCTTTTATTTTTTCCACTGTGGCCTCAATTATTATCTGTAGCTCACCAATGTATTTAAATCACTGATAAAATCAGATATATCTGTAGCTAATCAGTTAGTATATTCTATACATTCAAGACTGCTCACAGAAAGCCTGATAGATCCCTGTGTATTTTTATAAGATGGTATTTATTTTATTCAACCCTAATTTTGTCATATTGAGTTATCAAATTTAGATCTTCCCAATGGCATTGCTGAAGGTGAAGCCATCAGCAAACTATAGGGTTCCCCATAATGTTAATGATGGAGAGAGATCTAGGAGGCTCCCTTACTCTTCTTCTAAAACTGTTATTTCCTCACTATAGTAAAACAATGACCCAAATCTCTCTATCATCTCCATCTCTGCCTCTACCTCTGCCTCTATCTATTATCTATACTTTTATCTATATCCATATCATCTATATAGTGATCCTTTTTTGCCCAGGAACATGTTATTACAATAGTAAGGTTTTACAATAAAAATCTGACCCATAAAGGAAAATTCCAATAATGTAAGGCAGCACAACAGTATAGAATCAGGGTAGGTTTTGATTTAAATAAGCCTGGTTCAAATCTATTTTTATCATTGAATAGTAACAGGAACTTTATCAACTGAACCTCTGAGCCTTGGTTTACCTATAAACCAAAGAAAGCAGTACCTCATTTACCAGGTTTCTGTATATAATGAATGATATAATGATACAAACCATGAAAGAACAGTCTGTCACATGGTTGGTGCATAAAATATGTTAGTTTTTATAAACCATGGTGATAATAGCAGCTAAAACTGAGAAACCTCTGTCGGTCACACACTCTTCTAAATATTTTAATCCAGCCAACAACCCAAAATGGTAGGTAGCATTATTATTGCAAGAAAACTGCAGCACCAAAGGGTTAGGCAGTTTGCTTAACCATAGTAACACTGTAAAGAACTGGCAAAGGCAGGAGTCAAAGCAAGGCAGTTTGGTTCCAGAGCCCCTTTCTCTTCATTATGACTCAGTGTTACTCCTCATGTTTGAAAAGTTAGTAAATGTGGGCAATAGATAAGTCCAAAGACAGGCGTTTGTAACAGGTTCTGAAACTTGGCAGAATTACACAGAAACACTGAGTCTTGCTGAATTAGAATTATTTTTAACAGGTTTAGCAACTGAAAGACAGCAGTGATGCTTATCACAGAAGTATTGACTTTTATAGGGACTGGGTCACATTGACTTAAATGGGATAGAGTCCTTCCCATCTCAGTTCAGTTAAGGGCAGAGCCCGCCCTTCTCCCAGATACTGGTATATGATATTGACTTTAGACATATAGAATGAATAAGCTGGAAACTGAATGAAATGTATGGGAAAAAAATTAGCAATAAAGTGATTTAATCAAAAGTTTATTGAAAATACCTAAAGTTAATTAAGGCTATTGATAGATATGAAAATCAATTAAATTAACAGAAACACATTATATTTAATTGGGACTTAACTGTACACTATTAAAACCAAATAAAATCCAGTGGAAAATTGGTAAGTTAGTTTCTGCATTTAGATCTGTATTAAAAATATTCAGTTCTTAAAATAAACCATTATTTCATAGAGCTATACCCAGTACTTTTTGGATCCATATAAACTTGTTTCCTGTAAATTTATTTGTAAGAGGGAAAGCATAATTTTAAATTTATAAAAAGTCTAGGTCAGATTGAATAGAGATACAAAATATTTTAAGAGGTAAGTATCTATATAACTTGGGGAAAAAAAGAAAATATCCTGAATGATTCAGTTATAAACATTTCTCTTGAAAGCATTCCAACCCCTTATAAGGCAAACTCTAAAAGTAGGCCATGCTTAGAATTACATCTTCACCTACTTTTCATCTTTTTTTTCATTCCATAATATTTTTTTGCCACAAGAAATAAAATTTCAATTCCAGAACTCTAGAATTTTCCTTATTCCACAAAATCTGAATCTCTCCCTATAGGTTTAATTAAATTAACAGATATTTGATCAAAGCAAGGAAGTCTAAGATAATAACTAACTCTCATAGAGTCTATAGCCTTATGGACTTACAAGAGTGTAGGCTAAGATGTCAGATATCATGTTTTGTATCTGGGTCTATTACAAACTAGCTGTGTGCTACTGAACAGTTTATATCTTGTATATCCTTATTTATAATCTGAAACATAGGCTTGCCTTCTTCCAAGGTCAAAGACAAGGAATATTCTATGAAATGTTATATAAGGCCCAACCTGATGCCATGCACACAAGGTGATACTTCTTTAATATTACCTCCTACTTTCTCTTCTGGAGACCTGTAGACTAGACCAAATTTGTGTGTATGTCTTTCTTCTCTAGTACCACTATGTATCTATTTGAATGATAAGGGTATTAAAAACGCTTTATGATCATGTAAACCCTCCTGACAAAAATGGGGATTTTTTTTCTGCCTTGAGTTAAGGGTAGTACCATAAATAAAGTAGAGTACAGCTCCTCATGGAATAACAATATACACAATGGCATGAATATTGCTAACAAGCTGGTGGCATGATGTGTATTTTTAGCTTTCAAAATATTTTTGTATTAGCTGTTGTCTTAGTACAGATTCCATTAAAAGCAAAGCCTAATATAAGAACTTGGGTTCTTGAAATATGCATTAGACTTGTGAAATGTCTCGTGAATTTGCCAGTCTCTATAGAGAGTAAACAAATAGCCTTTGAGGTAAAGGGCAATGGATGCAGGGGGCTCTACTTCAGGTGCTGCTAAAGCCTCCTCTAATCAGGTCTAAATTGTATAGTAAACCTGCAGTGGAAAGAGTGGCCTCTGCTCAGGCCAAGGGATTCACTGACCTGTCCTTACAAATTCAAAGCAATGTGAGCAGAACCTCAACCCAAAACCCACTTAAGGTTTCATGGATCTTGCAGGATATTTGGCAAGAATTCCAGATATATTTGTACCCAAGTGTTTAAGGTACTGGACAGTCTGTAGACACCATGATTGTCCCAGTGTACCTTTGTTATCAATCTTCTGTTGTGTCTTTATGTTCTTCACTCAGAGAGTCAGGGGCAAAGACAGGTGATGTAGCACTTCTGTTTTTGATAATTACAGCTTAAACTATCCAGTAATTTTTAGTCCTGAAAAGAGAAGTCAGGAAGCTACCCAGGATTACTGAGAAGTCTTTCCATCGAATGAGGTAGTCTGGTAATTTCCTAGTTTTGTATCTTTGGTTCAATAGAAATTTTTCAAAGTGGCATGTGAGCACTTGATGTAGAGTCTGGGTTTCTCTATAATAAATCCCTTTGCCAAATGCAAGAGTTGCAGACTTGCTACTGGCAAGAGTAAAGCACATGGGTGAGTAAAACTATCCCGACGTGGGAGCATTTTTCCTCTTGGACTTCAGTCTTGATACAAGTGTCAGTGTGCTCCTAAGAGGGTTACAGTACCACCTGACAGGGCCTGCCAGCCATATCTGGGCAATAATTTTGGCATTTTATTTGAGGTAGCAGTCTGGATGCCTACCTTCTGGTGTGTTTGGGTGAGTGGCTGAGCCAACTAAGAGGAGGTTGGATGACTGAGAAGGGACTCTTGGTAAAACTGAAGACTTCATTTGGGAACCAAAAATCTTAAATAATCTCTTGGACTTTGAGCCATATATTTCCCCGGAAGAGTAATGTGTTTTTTCCAGCAAAATTTTGTTGAGAGTTATGTTATTAAGGAATGAACTGAGATGAATATGTGGAAATGTTATTTAATGGCATACTGTCCTAAAAATCTGAAGACCTGCAGAAGATTTAAAAATCTCAACCCTTGCTACAATTTTTTAAAAGATTGTGAAATTATCAAAATGCACATGACTCAAGTTTTAATATACTGTATGATGGGTGGGTGAGGCTGTCTATTGTACCATTTCTTTCTTTGAATTCTCAGTCATGGTTTCGCAGTGCAAGAACTCTGTGACATTAACAAATTCAATAAAGTAAATAAGTGGGAAAAAAGAACTTGGGTTCTGATAGTTTATTTTTATTTTAGAGGTGGTCACAGGAACTCAGAGTAAGGTTGCAGAGTCAGATAAGGACAGAGGGAAAGCTAACAAAGTGTATTAACCACTATGAACAACCAGATTCATTTTTGCTAGAATTCTTCCTCTGAAAAATTATTGAAGAGCAATCATAATGTTCCCTTTAAATTTATCCATCAGAGCTTAGCTGAAACCAAATCCTGGACCCCACTGGTTGATGGATGCTGCAGGGGAATTAAATTGTCTATACTTTCAGGTTTTACATAAGAACTGAGCAAGTTCCCATGTCTTCAGAGAGATCTAAGGCAGCAAAGGTGAGACAGAGCAGGTGCCTAGGTGAGATATCATCAATATATATATACACAAGACTTTCCACTTCAGCTTAAGCTAAGCTAAGAGGTTTATAGTTTCGCACATTTGAAATTAGGATATTTTATCCTGAAACAAAACTTGAAGTTTTTCTTGAAAAAGCAAAAGGCATCACAGCAATATTCTTTCAGTACTTTCACAAATACAAATGAAGATAATGATAATAATTACAGCTGATCTTTATTGGGCATCTACTATATGCCAGGTGCCATTTTAAGCAGTTAGCCTGCCTTTTCCATCTACTACTCACAAATTAATTCTTGATTTCCCAAGCTCAAAATCTGCTTGTCCTCTTACCTTTCCTAACTTACTAAATAGCTACTCCAATATGCATGTGCCTTGACCAAAAATCTTTGCTTTGCCTTCAATTCCTCCTATATCCCATGTGAGTAAATCCTGTTTGCTTTACCTTCAAATACATCCTAAAATTAACCACTTCTCAATTCCTTCACCATTACCACCTTGATTCAAGCAACCATCAACTGCTGTTTGATCAACCTGTTTTCTCCATGCCCCTTCCAGCCCCAACAGAGTCCATTCTCCCCAAAGCAGCCATAGCCATAGTGACTCACTGAAATCTCAAGTCACATCATGTGATTCTTCAGCTCAGTACTGCACCCCACCACCCCATCTTTTTCAGAATAAAGAACAAGATCATTGCAATCATTTAAAAGGCCCCATACAATTTTAATTTCATCCACAACCCGATTTTTCTCCTTCTGTTCTAGAGACCCGATTCCATACTGTTTTCAAACCCTCTTAGCACGTATCTAAAGTGTCAGAGGTGGTGTAGTAGATGCCTTTACCTGCAATGCTCTTCCTGTCTGATCTACTCACAGCTTGATTCCTTACTTTATTTACTTTTCTCCTCAAATGCTTCCTTCACAGAGAGAACAGCCTGTATAAAATACAGCTTATAGAAAAATGCAAATATCATCCATTTCTATAATAGCAGACCCACTAAAATAGTAAATCCCTACCCATCTCTGTGCCCATATAACTTTTTTCAATAATTGACATATTATATATTATCATCATTTAAAATGTATTAGTTACTTCACTCTCACTTGAATGTAAATTGCAGAGAGCTGGAACTTTGCCTTTTTTTATCACTGCTGTATGTGCAGCCCTTAACACAGTGCCCATCAGAGTAGATATTTTATACACAGATATTGAATTAATGAATCACAGCCCTAACAGGTAGGCACTATTATTGTCACAACTCACAAATGTGGATACTGAGACATAAGATAAAGTATACCTGGTAAGTGGAAAGAAGCTTTAGCAAATTATTAAAATCAGGTTAAATCATATGTTGATTGCTACCACTTTTAGATGGGGCAGGGACTGTTCAGTTTTCCACAACTCCCACCTGGCAACTGCATTCTTTTATGATACTTGCTTGACACTTGTTACATTTGAGTTTGCCATCCCAAGCAGAGATATTAGAGGACACAAGGAGACTGTGAGGGATGGTATGTAGACTAGATCTGGAGAGTTGAGAGACAGAGATGGAGACAGAGACAAAGAAAGGTCAACCATTTTTTTAGGGAAAGTTTAGCCCCGAGCCCCAGTCTACACCACTGAAAGCCGTCTCAAAGTCTGGAAAAGATACTATGCCTCCAAATTCAGATGCCCGCAGATGTATAAATGGAACTGTTTCTTTCCCAGAGAAGCCAAATTCACTGCAGAACACACCCACTGGATTCTCACTGAACACAGAGTTGTGTTTCTGAACTAGATCATAAATCCTTTCTAAGCTGATGCAAGCCTTTGTAAGCACTGCTCAAACTGGCTTTAATTTTTATTACTCATTTGAATCCATCTCATGAGACATTTTAGCTCTCACTGCCCTCTGCTTATGAGACTGCTGTTGTCTTATATCAGATAGCTAGCTTACAAAGGGGTCTAGATCTTTAGTCGGTTTTACAATGGAAATGTCTTATTGACACTCGTGGTATAAAATCACTTTCAACAATACCATTAAACCCAAATCACAAACAGGCTGCTTTTTAAAGTTTTGTATTGAGATGTTTCTGAATATCTATATAAGACATATAGATATATATAGATATACACATATATGTATATTTCTGTGCTAATTCTGTAAAATTTAAATGGCGTTGGCTTGTCATGAACAAAATGAAGTGCAGCAGTTGTTATTTTCCCAGTCACTCTGAGTGTAATAGTTAGAATTCTGTAACAGCCTGTGCTGTATTGTGTTGTCCCCTGAAGCCTTGTGTATGTCATCACAACACAATCTCCTCCTCCCCTTTCATCTTGAGAGTTAAGACAACTGTAGCGTATCTTTGAGAACAAATGTGTAATACAGCTTTTTTCCTCCAAGTGTTCTACAGTCTCTGCTATCTGCTATTAGAGTAGAAACACTGATGGATGTATCCAGGACTGTGCTTTGCAAAATCAAATATATTTAAAATTGAAAAACAATGCCCAATTCATTTATTCTGCAATGTTTTGTGGAGCATACAGTACCTTGTTCTCTTCTTTAAGTTCATCTTTCATACTTTTAGGAGTTAGATGTTTACTTTTGAGCCCTAAATTAAGTTCTGTTTGTACGCCCTTTAATAAAATGCTTATGTTGATGCCACATAGGAAGCATGCATTGTTTTTTAAAACTTGCGTGTTTCCTATAATTTACCACCATTGGACCCAACTTCATAAATTGATCTATTGATTTTCTATGCGAGGAGAAACTTGTTTCTTGATTTTTGTCTAACTTGTTCATTAGTGTGCTACAGTGTCTAACAGTGTTTTGAACATAAAACTAAATATATATATATATATAAATATATAGGAGCTCAATAAATACATAAAAAACAAAGTAACAAATGTAGCTATGAATGCCACTGAGTATCTTGGCAGATTCTAGTTCTCCATACTAGTAGGACCCTACCCAGGGCCATCAGCATTTAGAAGAACCAGAATAGTAATGCTAGTTTTGTTAAGTACATGGAATAAAGCTTGAGGTTGAATTCTGAAGCAAATGAAGTCTACTAATATTAGTAGTAACACAAATATAGAACTCTTCATATATTAAAGTAAGTTCAGCTTGTAAAATTATGCTTCTATCTTAAAGCCATTGGTGACAAATCCAAATTACCCCTTTCCCCACAGTCTTCATGAATTCCCGGATTAAATGCTATCCTTCTTCTATACATTTCTACAATTTGAAGAAACAACACAATGTGTCTACGAGTCCAGAAGCTCACTGAAACCACAGAATTTTTCTTATTTATAATCTGTGCTAGGTATTAAGAACATTCCAGATGATAATTCATCACATTTCAGATATGAAAAAGAACAACAAAAATCTATAATGGTAACACAGAGATTATCATTCAACTAAAAATCTACTATAATATTTTTCAAAAACAGACTGTTTCTTGGACTGTCACTTTCCATTTTATTTCTTCTAACTCCTTTCTATTTAAGAGCTCTATAATCTAACAACTATGAATAGCAAAGCAATATACATTCTTTTGGAGAAATTTTGATAATGTAAAAAATGATCAAACTTCTATGAGATATATAAACTCTCTCTCTCTCTCACACACACACACCATCATCAAAACTATCACTACCCTGAATATTCATCATGATCGTGGATATTCCTCTTCATTTTTTATACGTAACTTACTGACTAGCTGTATAACCTTTGTTGTCTTAGCTACAGAAGTCGCATCTACATAACACAGGAGGTTAACAGCGTTTGTTCCATAGAATTTTATGGGAGTTAAATAAGCTAACCCACATGACATATTTTAAATATTATCATCATCATTATTAATTATTGTATTGACTTTTTTACTGAGGTATAGTCAGTTTACAAAAAAGCAGTCTAGTTTTATTTATTTATTTTGGTGGGGAAAAGTTAATTAGGTTTATTTACTTATTTATTTAATGGTGGTACTGGGGATTGAACCCAACACCTCATGTATGCTAGGCATGTGCTCTACCACTGAGCTATACCGTCCCCACTTAAACTTTTTTGAATGGAGGTTGGATTTTTTTTATCCTTCAAGTTTTCTACCTATGACACACTGTACAGATTTTTTCACGTCTTTGGATATCTTTTCAAAATGTCATTTTAATGGTTGCTTAGTATTACATCATATGGACATACAATTTTAACCAAACATTTCTTGATGTGTTTTTATACAATTTCCAATTTGAGACTGTCATACTTACTGCTGTGATGAATAATCTTATAAATAAATATCTGTAATTGTTTTGTATTTTTTTCCCCATTAGGAGACTTTTTGAACTGATTTATAGTGCTAAATTACCAAAACAAAAAACAAAACAAAAAAACAAAAAACAAAAAACAAAACCCAAAACCAAAACAAATAAAATAACTTTGCACCAATAACTTTTCTAAAAAAGAATAAAAACACACTTGTCCCTCCAGATATTATAATATAATATTATTTAAAACTTGATAGTTAAGGATTAGTATCTTGTTTATATAATTCATCATTTAAAAAACTCCTAATTAGTTTTTTAAAATATTTTGGAATCATCTGTGTCTGGTTGTGTATGTGTGAGAGAGAAAGAGAAATGAGAGGAGATAAGAGAGTAAGATTTTATTGAGTGTCCCCCTTCCTGTGATTGTAGTCATTTCAGTAACTATGATAGTAATGGTAGTTGTAAAAAGAGTGGTGGCATTTACTGCTGGTGGTAAAATAACAGTAGTAGGTAATGAGAGCTAACGCTTTACTCAGCATTTGCCATGTGCTAAAATCTTTACATGTAGAATCTCATTTAATGCCTACACAATCCTATGTGGTAGGCAGGATTGTTATGCCAACTTAAAATAAAAATAAATGGATTCTGAAAGAGATTTATTTCAGTCATTTCCTTAAGGTTACATGCCAATTAAATGGTGAAGGCAGGATTCGAATACAGGCAGTCTGACTAAGCCCTACACTCCAGTGAAGAAGCTCTACAGACTATGGGGCGATCAACCTTGTCATTTACAGGGGAAATGTATGTTTCCTAATTGTTTTCCTTATTATTTTGGGTGATTTTTATGTACAGAATATTTATCTTAAAATACAAAGTTTTGGTGCCTTCTGCATTAAACAGAATTATCCCCCCACTGCTGATTAGTTCATTCAGGAAATTTTGCTTGCCTTTAGATTTTTAACCCTTCTGAATTTTCCTTTCCTTTTTTTTTTTTTTTTTTTTTTTGAGGGGGCTTAGGAAGGGAGTGGTTATTTTATGCAGACAATAGGGGCATTTGAATTCTTTATTTTCTTCCAAGATGGTCTACCCAATTCTGTGCTTCCCCCACTACATTCTGGCTAGTGCTTTAGGTTAACCTTTATGATATCTTAAGAATTTATAATGTTCCCTTTTTACTTCCACTTGTTTGTGTGATCTATCATAATTTGATTTGTATCTTCTGACTCTTGTCTTTATTTCTTCTTGGAGCAAGTACTCTTGGTATGTCCCACATTCCCCCAGCCTTCACCAGTAGTATGTGCACTCACACAGTGGCTTCCAACTGTTAAGCACAGGTAGTTTTTTTATAAGAGGATTCCTCTGTCAGTGGGGACTCAGCCCATACGTTGGGCAGGTTGGGAAGTGCCAGAGAGCAACCTCCAATTAATCACAGATGAAAGTTAGTTGATAAATAATCCAGTTCCTCATCTCCTAGATAAGACAACAGTCAGTTTATCTAAAGAACACTATATGCTAACACAAATAATGTGCAAATGATGCGCCCTTATGGATTTTATTCTCCTGTTTCAGTTCTCAGTTCTCAGTTCGCCCATAAGTGCTTCCTGCAACAGTTTTGGGAGAACCTAATCCTAGACAACCCCTCTTCCAGGCATGGTCTTTTTCTTCTCTACGATACTGGATACATCCTATGCCCCTCCTCTGATTTGCTTCGTGCCATGATCACCACCAGGCCCTCAGCATATTTTCCTCCACCTGAGGGTGATTCAGTCGGACATGGGTACCTGTTCCTTTAGCTGCTTCTTTGCAGCAAAGCTGGCTAAGCACATGTCCTGTCTCTAGTTTCTCCCACCACTTCTGTATTTGAATGAAATGTCACATCGTGAAGCTTGGGATGCTAGCTACTGAAGGAGACAGCTGGTGCAGGGAGCAAACTCCAGTTGAGACGAACTTGGACAAATGAGAAATAGGAGATGGGGAAGATTCATACAGATAAATGTGTTGGGATCTCTTCTAAAATAATTGAAATACTTGCACAAAGGCGTAGGGATGCCTTTTCTGAGAGACTAACATCCCTTCCCTTGAGTTACTTAAGAATCAAATGAAAGAAAATAATTCTCGGCATCTATTATATGTCTGCCACAACTTGAAGCACTGAATGGATTATAAAAGAATCATGAGTAAAGGGACTGGGATTTACTGTAACTGACATTGGCCTAACCTAAGAAACACATTACTGAAGTGTGTAAGCTCTTCAGAGAGTGTTTCCTCCTGCTATTATTTTACAAAGGCTTAAAATTCTTATTGTAAAGAAAATTAAATATGGAAATGAGTCAGGAACAATATACACTGTCCATAGATAGCCTCTGCTGATGCTTTGTTATATGTTACGTACTTCCAGGAATTTTTCATTATATGTTCACATAACGCTGCATTCTATAATTCCACATCTAACTTTTTATCCTAATGTAATTAAATAATCTTTGAAAACACGCTCTTTAATATCTCCATAGTACTTCTTCTATGCCTCCATTTTACTGTTTATTTTGAAGGTGTATTAATTTGTTAAACTAATTGAATATTGTTGGACGTTTAAGACTGTTCCCAATTTTTAAATAATACAAAAAAACACTGTGATATATACCGTTGTAAAATACATAGATTTACACAGCTATGATTAATTTTTCAGAAGAGTTGTTCTTTCTTTTGAGGGTTGATGGTGACCGTAATTTTTAATCCTGAATTATAAAAGCACTATACCATAATAATGATATCAAGAAAACAGCAATAATTGTAACAGCGCTATTATTAATTCTGTATATTCTCTTCTAGACTCTGTTTTTTCACATGGTTCTGCTTACAAAGAAAACTATTTTCAACATGATTTTTTTCACTTAAGATTTTCTTTTATGTAATCCCAGTGTTGCTAGAGGTACCAGATTTTATTATTCTTAATGCATGCACCATATTCTATCAAGCGTCTGGGCCACTGCTGACAACTATTCCTCCATTGTAAGATATTTAGTTTTCTTCTAATATTTTAATATCATAAGCAACCATAAGATGAATATCAATATCAAAATCTGTATCTGCAGATAGATATCTATAAACCTATATCTACAATATCTATAAAACTTAACTGAATGTTTGTTTTTCAATGTTAATCATTGGTTTTCTGTTAAAAAGTCAATCACTATTAAGAAAAATCCAAGTTACACAAGGGTTAAGAAGTGAGAATAATCTTATAACTGCTTATCCTTCAGCTGCTAGATGCAGTTCTTGTTGGCACTGTACTCAAATTCCTCCTAAAGACAGTGGCTCTATATTCCATCAGCATGACCTGAGCAGGTTGATTTAACTTTATATTGGATATTGGACTAACACTGTCCAAGAAAATCATTTGTCCTTCTCAGTGGGAAGGGATGTAGACCAGTGAATGCATTTATTTTTATCCTTTACCACACAATGGCATATCCCTGTTAGCTGTTGACTCAGAAGTATTTGCTACGTGCACCGGGATAGCCAATAAAAACACCAAAGTCAGTTATCATTTATCTTGATTTAAAAGGGAGATGCTATTTCTAGGCTAGACCTGAAATGTCACTTTTACTATAGTCTTTATATTCTAAAGTCAAACCTTTTCCAAATTGCTTAAGTGACAAAAAAGTTGACTAAAGTTTACCAACAACTTGAATTTCTTGATCGTGTGAGGCAATTTACATAAAATAACTTAATTATGACACTAGCCTTGGGAGGGGTAGGTTATAAACATCTATTAACCCAGAAGGCAGATGTGTCTCTAATATTTTACCTCCCATTCACACAGCTAGTAAAGTTCAGGATTAGCATTCAAATCCATTTGAATTCCTTCAATAAATATTTAGTATATAAAAAGTTCTGGACACCAGAAACATCACTGGAGGAGTGGAGATAAGATAAACAGGTATTTTTTTTTTTTTGTCCTTCTTTGTGATTTTATAGTATAGGCATCTCTGCCACATTGCTGCTGACTTCAAAGTGCATGATAGAGGTGTTTCTCCAACACTTTTTTTTCCCTAAATTTGATCCAGCATGATGCCTCTGGAGAACTGATCCTGCCTGATATTAAGAACAAATGGCATTTACTGATCATCAATAGGGGGCAGGCACTGTATGAAGGACTCTGTATGTCTTACCTGATTACTCAGTTAACTGACAAAGGCAATTTAGGCCTTTTTATGCCTTCAGGAACTCAGAACGGATGTATGGAAATAGATATTCAAAGAAAAAGCTCAAATTGAATGTGAGGCTTTCTGAACTGGAGTTCAAGGAGAACCCCCTCTCATTCTACCTCTTCCCCACCATAACACCTGCCACAAAGAGGTTTAATTCATCTGCCAAAGTCGGCATTCCATTTTAGCATACATTTCTTTTGTGGTTCTCAACCTAGGATTTATTTAACTTTCATCTATTTTGTACCTACTCCTTACTTACTCGTGATGATAGAGCAGATAACTGTCTGACCTAACATTTGTGTCTGCATTCAGATCATGTGAGACTGAGGGATGACTTATAAGTCCAAGTTGGATGGCAGAAAAAATTGCCCCCTGATTACAAGATGCAAACTGCGAGACAAAAATATCCCCACGTATGAATGTGCATTTGGTTTCTCTGTTTACATTAGATCGGAGAGGGCAACTCACTGAAGATTGCTTTGGGGTTTGTTTGTTTAAATGAACAAAAAGAGAAATAAAAAATGTATTGCAAAAAGTAACCACTTCACTGCATAAGCAGGAACACAAACCACACTGGAGTAAGTTAGAGTACTTATTTAAAGGGGCTGTAAAGGCCCTTGGAAATCCTAGCAGCACACAACTGTAGGAGGCAGGCCCATAGCTACATTGTCTGAGTAAAAGAGCACAATCTATCTTTTAAATTTTGAGGAAGTTTAAAAGGCAGATAAAAGGAAAACGTGTATAACCTACTGGGAAGGAGAGAGGGCAGTGGGTCTGGATTCATGGGACAGAGAGGGCTTGAACGGGTCCTGGGCCAGCCCTCCTGGTGTCAGCTGGACTGCTGGGAATCAGTTCTGCTTGGAAATATACATAATTAAACTCTGATATTGCTGAAAGTGAGACATCAGCTTTAAAATAAGGGTATGTGAGTGCTCTCATTAAAAAACAGAGCAGACTGGTCAAAACTCTGGACCAGCAAGAAATTATGACCAAATGGATTGGACCTTTGTCAAATCGTAGGATCCACAGAAAAAAAAAAAACAGTTATTGGGGAAAGGGCAGTGATCCCAGAAGTGATAAAAAAGAAAAACAAACAAACAAAAATGAGGTGCAGCATATGTGATGTGTCAAATATTCTTAAAATAGATTTGAAGAGAGATAATTTGATTATAGCTGCTATCATCAGCCTGGGAGCTTGGGAAAACACTTGTTTTCAAATGGCTCTTAACTTTGCTCCAAATATTTCTGGAACTTCCCTCTAAGACAAGTTTCATTACTTTTTTCTCCAACTTTGTAGGACCCAGCTTGATCATCCATCAGTTCTACAGACATGGCACCCCATGGCTAGTCTTTATTTCCAAAAGTCATGTCTTCCTCAGGGAACTAAAGTTCTTTCTCCCAAACACTCAAAATAATAGACTGCAGTCTCTGAAGTGAATTGGTCTTCATTTTGTCCTTCACACATAAAGCAATTACATGTTAAAAGACAATCTAATGTAGAAGATAAATGTTATCTTTTATTATTATTAAAATAAGGTTTTCAAATCTTGGGTCTTTAATAGCAAAGCTCTTGAAAATAGGGCAAAATAATATATTTTGAGTGTCTACTATAGGATATGTATTATGCTATAACATTTACTTAGGTTTTTAAATTTTTTCCTATCCCTGCCTTGCACTGTTGTGTGAAATAAGTATTATCTCCAGGTTAAATAGGCAAAACAATTTAAACAAGATCACATAGCAGTATGTAACACAAGAGAGTCCTTCCGTTTACTTTAAATACCATTTTCACTTCACCACATCACATTATCCAATGGAACGTTATGATTTAAGTCTGGCAAATATTTAGTATTTATTGGGCATGTTTCACTTAGCACCATTCTAATAGTATAAGAAGGAGATATTTTAAATCTCCACATTTATTCTTAACTTTTCTACAACAGCCTATTAGAGTACAGGTGAGTTAAATTTATTTCAAAGACTACCCAAAAAAATCATAATTCTCAAAAAGAATAAGTAACTTATTCTTAGTTTTCCCAGGATATTTAAAACTATGCAAAGTCTAGTATAGCAGATAGATGACAATCTGAAAAAATGTCTCCCAATTCTAAGATAGAGCATTAAAGTATCTGAATTAAAATTCATCCAGTAGGGGCTACTTTGCTGGAATCCTTCCATGGTTTTTTTACTGAGAAGGCAATTCATTTGTGAATTTCACAGAATGTGTGAATCTCTTAACAGTGATCACTAAGCTGCATGTATGTGTGTGTCTATACACTGCACATGTATGTATACAACTCAGATGAAATAAAACAAATGAACAATAAGGAATAACTGTTTCCTCTTCACAAAATTCTAAGAAGATAGAGTTCTTAGAATTCTTTAGCTTGTCTGTCAGTTACCAGGCTGGAGTGTAGGGTAGAGAGAAGAATAGCATAATCTAAGAAGAACCAAATTTCTCTTCATGAGAATAAAATAGAGAAAATAGAGAGAACCAAGAAAATAAAGGAAGAAAGACAAGGAGGGGGAAAATATCAGAACCAAAAGGATTATTACAAGGTCTTTCCGTAATCAGTGCATCCCACATGCTCTTGTTTCAAGAGAATTTACCTAAAAAATCTACACTGATCTCCAAATGTAGTCAAATTCCTATATGATTTTCTTGACACCCTAAGCTGATAGATTTCAGGCAGGAGTAAACTACCCTTTTTAATGCAGGTTACAGGCTACCTATCTGGCAATTCTAATAAGGGCCTATAGACTGCCTCATCGAATATGCAATTAATTAAGTCCACTGCCCATATTTATCAGACAAAGATGCTGAAATCCAAAGATTTGTGTACGGACACATAATGTTTTCATGTTCAGTGACCCAGATCCACATTTGGCAGTAACTCCTGGTCCAGGTCCACTTACACAGTTTCTTTTCAATGCTCCATTGCAGATAATCAATATAGTAGCCTGGTTTGCCAGTGACACAGATGAAATTCAGTAGAGTCATCAGAGAATGATAGTATTTTGGTCAGATTGGTGATGGCCTTTTTTTTTTTTTAAGTGAAGCTAGTCAATTTTCACTCTCACAGTGATTAAACCAACACTTCATCCTAACAGTATCCTAAATGAAGCAAACCCCATTGCTCTCTATATAAATATATGAATGTCTGTATTAATGTATCCTTGAGATGTCAAAAAGTAAACATATGGGTATTTAAAAAGAACACTCAAGTATGAACATAAGATACATGAACTGTAAATCAGTCTCTGTTTCTATGATTGTTATTATGGTTGTTCATATTCAGAGATGTTTCAGAGATTAAAGAATTTCAAAGATGTGAAGTAATGCTTATAAAGCATTCCAAGAAACTGATCATAGCTCTCTGAAGAAAAATATTATAGGAAAAAAACAATTTTCAGATGTGTATGTTAACAGAGGTCGAATTTATAGATGTGACTCTGCATTATTAGTGACATTTTTCACATTTTATTTAAGAAGTTTGCTGAACAAATCCTGGAAAAATAAAACTAGAATAAAACACAAATATCAGTGATATATTCTCCAATACAAAGAGCAATTAAAGCCTAACAGATCACATAAGAACTTATGTGATCTTAAATGGCTGCATGTGTTAATTATCCAAGCGTAAATTGTTTACTATGTGCAAGATACCATGTTAACGCATAGGATACAGAATACAAGGCATTGCTGCAGTCTTTAAGAGCCCAAAGGAGACAGACACATTAATAAATACTGTAATAACCTTCAAATGCTGCAAATGCATGTGCCTGTCCCCATGATGGTGTCAAGTGTATGTAGGGGCCAGGGGACATTCACCTACTTTGGTGGGTCACTGGAAGCTTTATGAGTAGAGGTGCCACTTGAATTGGGTCTTAAAAATCATGCAGAGCTTTTCCATAAGACCCTTTAGAGAAGGTCTTTCAGAAAAGACCTTTTTATTGCAAACAATATGTTCAAGGTTTATATGTTCAGGAAAATATAAACAGTTTGAAATTCCTAAGTAAGACATCTGTCTAGAAGACAGCAGGGACTGAAGCTTTAGAAGAGATACGTAAGAGATAGTTGATGAAGACCTGTGGTGCTATTTTGTGAGCTTGACTATTACCCCACTGACGAGTTCTAAAGAGGGGCGTTCAGGCTCAGATTTATCTTGTGTGCATTCCCACAAACTCCCACCACACCTCAGCTGTATCTGATCTCTTCATCATCAATAAACAATATCACTCTGCTTATAAAGCTGTTTGACATAAAGTGTGCTCTACTTGGTGTCTTAGAAAAGTATATAATAACACTTACGCTAAAAGCTGGATAACATGTTTACTTTGCTAGCTTACAGTGGGCAGCTCCCTGCACTCACTCCAGGTTCCCACCAGAAGGGGTCTCTGTCTTTTTGAGGGGTTTCTGCCCCTCGGTTTTCTCTGAAGCCATGCAAAGCCTCTGCCAGATGTAACGCTCAACTAAGGGGACAGGAATCCAAGGATATGTTCTGCATCATCCTATATTTTGGAAGGACAATTTCAAGGTGTATTCTATACATTTCTTGAGAGAAGCCCCAGGGGGATGAATTTCCCGAAACCCACTGAAGTAACTAATTCAATAATTAGTCCAATAATTAACCCTTTATTTACTGTCTTTTTGTCCCTGTATCACTAACCTACCCCGCTCAGTTTGTGTTCTTGGATTACCTCTGAATAAATTACTCATGTCCAAGTTCACAACTCAGGCTCTGCTTTCAGAGAAACCCAAACAAACAAAAGACACAAACTTTTTCAGGACAGAGGCCTTATCATGCTGTCCAGTACATTGAGCAGTAGCTCCAAGAGGAACAGAGTAGGGATAAATACTTGTTTGGTGATTAGAGTGAACATTGATGATAGGCTGCAGGGTCAGAAACAGAAATAAACCCTATTTACTTTCTACACAAGAAGAAATTCCTTTTAGTCCCAAGAGAAATTGTGTAGGAGTGACCGTAAGGTTGATATTGAAGTGATCATTTGTACTCCTGCTATTAACTTAGCATGATGGGTTGGGAGACTTATCAGGTCTTGATGACATATTCAAACTCAGCTATCTGTGTGGGCAAAATGTTCCTTTAAAGTGTTCTTTACAGGTACTGATGATAAGGTCTGCATTAATAATGAAACTGTCCCATTCTAGTTGGTTAAATGAGTAGGCATTCCCTAAAACTGATTGTTAAGCTGATTTTTCCAATAATTGTGTCATATATAATGAAGTATCTGGTGCTATGATGTATTGGTAGACATTGTGAATGATGCACTAGAGGAAAATATATGTAACAGAAATTTCAAAATCCAATATCATCTTTACATAGATTTAAAATCCATCAAGAAAGACGGTGGCAATATTAACACTGGAAACACTGTTTCCCTGACCAGTGGTTTTTCAACTCTTCCATCTTTAATTAAAACTAACTACAAAGAAAAAAAAATTCCAAGTTCCTTTAATGATGCAATAATAGCCACAGGATTTGCATTGATAAACAAGGAGTAAAGCACCATCATCCATTTACAAGAATATGGCACTTATCCTTCTGCTTATCCTGAAAAACAAACAATAATATCCTAGTGGGTTATTATCTTTGTGTATCATGAGAAAGAAGACAACACCAAGGAAAGAAGGGTTTCTTAAAATGAAAGTATATCTTAGTTGGAAATGAAGCTAAAGAGGGCTATACAAAATAATTCAGCACACAATATGATTTTATTTTTCAAGATAAAATACACAGATAAAGGATGACTGAAGTATCCAAGTCCTGAGAAGTTAAGATTTGTGATAGAAAGGTCCTTATTTAAGTCATGTTGTCATAGCAACCCAATGTGCAGCCATAGATAGTGAAAATAAATGTGGCATTAATGTACTGTGCTTCACAATGGCATGTGATAATTATAAATATCCATATACAATATGTATTTGGGGGATTATACATCTATGTCTGTGTAACCATAATGTTCATTTTCTCTGAACATTTCTCTGTATTGTTCCTTTCCCAATCTCTAGGTACAATTAATCAGGATTGCTCTGGTGCTCCCAAGAATCTCTTGTTTTTAGCAGAATACTATCCCTTATGTTGTGTTATGGTTGGTAGTTTGTTTGTTTGTTTCTTTGTTTATTTATTGATTTATTTTTTGGTAGTTCATATATTTATTGTTCATCTCTAGGTTGGGAGCTTTCTAAGAGCAGGGACTATGTCTAATGTGAGTACAGAATAACCGACATCGGCAAATTATTATTGTTAAAAATGATTAAAGACCACTTAGGTAATATAAACAAACTTTAACACTCCATGAAGCAAGAAGTATCTATTTCCAAGGATCCAGAGAACTGCAAAATGGTGATGGAAGACAGGGAGCTTTTACAGGATAAAGAATAAAGAACAAAGAAAAGATAAATAGAAAATGAATAAGGAACAAGGAGGTAAGTTTAGAGCCCAGAGTTGGCTTGGCATTTAGGGATTGGCTATATGGATATACCTTGTTTCTGGTCAGGCAGAGCATTTACAGGGACACAAAGTTACCTAAGGTTTGGTTTGTTAATATGCCACCCAGGGCAGAAGCAGCTCTATCACGGGCCTAGAAATTCATTTCAACCATGATGATGATGATTATGATGGTGATGATGATCAATACCATCACTACTACCATCACCACCATTACTAATTATTTACCACTGCTACTATTGGGTTAAATAGCTTGAATTCTGGGATGTTTTATAAAATGTGATTTTAAAAATAATTTTGTATTTTTAAATACTAGATATTCTCATATGCAAAGTGAGCTGTTCATACTATGAGAGGCATATGAAGATGAGATCTGACTGTGGAAACTATAAACTGAACATACCATTTCTTCTTCACTTTAAGGCCCAAGTCCTCTGAGAGCAAACAGTAGGTTAAATTGGACTTTCACTTCTTTTGTCTTTATATTGGGGAAGTTTATTATTGTTGGTTCAACACATATACCTGATTTATGTATATTAATTGTGTAAACAGAGAACTCTGCAATAATGATAATAAAAATAATAAACAGCATCAATGTAGCATGTGAAGTAGGGTTACTTACTGAATTTTTTGGGGGGTGTACGATAACCTGATTTTAAATTTTATGTTAATTTCTTTACCACTAAAGAGCCAAGTGATGTTAACAATTTGTATCCTTACTTCCAAAGAAGAGTTTTAGGGCTTTATTTCATTAACTCCTTCAAAGAGTTATTGAGGACCTTCTACATCCCAGTCACCATTCTGGAAGCAAAATAATGAGTGAAATAAGGAAGAATCTCCTCCATTTTTGGAAGCTATGATCTAGTGAGATAGATGACAGTTATAAATGTATGGTGATAAGTGTTATAAAGGAATAAGGGATAGGGTTATATTGCTTTATTTTTATTACACTCAGTAGTCACCAACAGATCCCTGCTGGTAGACTGCTTAAAGTCAAATGAACTAAAAGAGCAAGAAAGAATGATAAATACAAGGGGAAAATCAGGATGACAAACAGTCACTGAACTACAGCCTCAATGTCGAGAGGACAATGGTGGGGCTTTGGCAGATGGAACGTGGAAGCAAAGCCAATTATTCAGCTTCGGTCAGTTGTTGCTTTGCCAGAATACCAGCCCAACGATGTTACAGTCCATGGTTTTTCAAAAAGGAACGTTAATTTGTGACATCTTCTGCCCTTTAGTGATTGGGGACACATTATTTCTAATCACAGTATGAGCCAACATTTTGTGACTCTAAGAAAACGAGTTTTCATGCTGTATCTTGCCCACAGGTCTTCTAGTCTGTGGCTTCAGCAATAGATCCAAAGAAAGGTTAAAGTGGGAAGAAAAGAAGGATGGAGGCTGTGTTCTTCGGACTTTGAAGAGACAGAAGCGTTCTGAGAATGTTCTTTTAGGGTCATATGTTCATAGTAGGGGTGTGTGGGTGTGTGTGTGTATGTTGGGGTGGAGTTGGGGAGGATTGGTGCTGTATAAATGCTTATGCAAGTGGACACTGACTACACTGACCTTTAGAGACCTGAAGTCACTGTGACTTTCCTGGTACAGAGGGAGAACTGTCAATAGGAAGGGTACTTATTTTGTGGTGGAATATGCAAACAAAGGCCAAAAATAATGACTGATTCATTTCCCAGATACAACATAAGGAAGGTAGAAGGAGCCACACAGTTACTACTGTTAAGTTTCTTGCCAATTTGGCAAATAGAAACTTATAATTAAATTTAATTTAATTCAGAAGAATGAGAGGATGCTGCATCATGGGTCCTGGAACAATTCCTAACAATTGCATAAATTTTAGATTATATGATACTTACAACTTGCATATGATATAGATACCATATAGTCCCAATTTTATAAATGTGGAAAGTAAGTTTAGAATTATTAATTGCTATCCAGTGTCACAATGTCAGTGTCAGTTAGACTTGAATTTGAGTCTCAGATCTGATGCAAATTAAGACAGCATCTTAGTTTTGGGCTAAGATACGGGTGTTAGGCCTTGTGGACAGTGGAACCACGTCCACTTTGAAGTAAGAAGTTTTATGTCAAGAAGCAAATCTACCATTCATAACTATTCATTGTTAAGTAAATCAGGCTATGTTCTCTAGTCCTCAATATTTTCAAGTCTAAAATTAGTATAATACTAAATTTCTTTTGGGCTTAAGGAACATTTGCAAACATTTAAAATTACAAAGTATCAGAGAAATGTTAGATATTATTATTACTCGTGATGTTAATAATAGTTGCAAATATAAAGGTTTTAAATAAAAACAGTAAATTTACCAGCAGTAAATAAAAGATCAGAAAGCTACATCACAGATGCATTTTGCTGTCCCTCGTACAGTTAACAGGGTACATTTGTAAGTGTTCAGAAAGCTATGCACCATTAGTACTGAGGTTGAATATACAAGAAAAGAAGTCTCAGACATTATAGTTACCTACACTGACTCTACAATAATTTACCACTAGTAAGAATTTGACCTGGAGTCTAAAAGGAAGTCCCGCTGATTCCAAAGCTCACTATTCCCTTCTAAGGTAAATTGTCTCATACTTAATTTACATTTTGATGGTAGCTCTAAATGTAGACTCCCCATGTCTGATACAGTGTTTTTCTAGGCTGCGGGAAGGCAACAGATATGTCAACTGAAAGCTGTTAAGTTTCTTTTATGCTAACTTCACTGTATACTTCAAGGTGCTAATTCTATAACTACTACCAAAGACAGACTAAACCGGATGTACAGAAAGTGCTGGGTAACCTAAACGTTAATGACATTGAAAAGCTTGGGAATGACGTGTCTAGCAATGTCAGCAGGCTTTAACAAAACTGTTCTCAGAATCAGTATTTTTATAACTGAGTCAGCATTTGAGACAGTGATATTAACTATGTTACTTCAATAGCTTTACAACTGAGCAATGAGAGAATTTTCAATATCATAGTCTTAACATGTTAGTAACATTTGCTTATATTAATTGGAAACAGTAGGTGTACTTTGATGGAAAGAGGGGAACAGCTTTTACCCGTATCATCAATTAGGTGTGGGGGCTATTTATTAAAAATCTCATAACATCAAACAAAGAAAGCATATGCTAACACATTGGTTAGTCACACCTGCAGGAAGACATTTTCATTGTTACTGTGTGTGGGTTTGAATGTGTGTGTGTGTGTGTGTGTGTGTGTGTGTGTGTGTGTGTGTGTGTGCGTGTGCGTGTGCGTGTGCGTGTGCGTGCATGCCTGCGTGTTCTGGCAAATCCCAGTGTAGAGTCTAGGCCTCCATTCCTTAATTTGCATTTGTATGATCAAGATTAAATTCAGCAGATGGTTTCATTAATAGTAAAGCAAAATATAATATCACCTACTTTTGGATGCCAACTTCTTTTGCATTTGAGTGGAATAAAAAGTATGATAGAATTTTACACTGTGGCAAACAGGTCATCTTGAGGTGAATCTTTGCTTTGATAGTCAGCACTGCCTTTCAATTTGATCCCATTCACAACTCTCTTTCAGACATTTTTATCTGCTTTAACCAACCCTATGTTATTTAGCGATTCACTGTTACTCAGAATTGCAAGAATGCCTTAGTAGGAAATGAAAGTCACCCATGCATTGGTTCATCATATAAATATAAAGTGATAAAATGAACTATCTCATCTATATAATATAAATGCAAATTGGAAGGAATTTCTAAAAGCATAAAGGTTGTCTCAAAACCATCTCCCATTTATATGGCAATGATTAGTTAATAGTTTCCTATTAATTAAAGGAAATTTCAAAAATTTTTTCCATATTTATTCACTCATTTGTTGCTTAAATATTATTGAATATTTCATATTTGTCTTTGCACATATTGCCAAAAATTATGTGGTCTCAATATCTGTATCTGTTCAATAAGAGAAAAGAATTAGAAGGACACTTTGAATCTCTATACATACACATGTATTGCAAAGAGATTGAACAATATTCATATTCACCACTGAGCTAACTAAACAGTAAAACTATGTAGGTAATTTCAAACCACTTATTTAAATATGCTAAATATATATACCATATTCAACATATTTCTAGCGGCAAAATATGAAGGAAAACACATACTTTATTTATGTAATGTGGCCCTCTCCAAGTAGCTTCTTCTAAAAATTCACACATAAAATTTCAAGACTTCCTGTCACAGATAAGTTATCAAAATAAAAGTATTATTTTTATATCACCAACCTAAAAGTTGTAACACTATAAGTAACTTCAAAGACTTCTGAATATTAAATTAATAGCACAATAAATGGTAACATATGCACTGGTTACAATTTTGGAACTGTGAATAAGAAAGCTTCTTCAAGACTAATTTTTTTTTTCTACATCTGATGGAATGGAAAGAGCCAAAGATTTAGGACCAGAAAGAATTGAAAAAGAACTCTATCACTTTCCCTGCTACTTAGTAGTACTATGACTTTAGAAAAGTACTACTCTTTGATTTCTTCATCTGTTTTGTTTCCTTCATTACTCTATGGAGAAATAATTTATACACAATAAACTACATCCACCTGAAGTGCATTACTTTCATGTGCCTCCACCCAAATCAAGATACAGAACATCCATACCTCCTCAGCCTTCTGCCACAGGCAGCCGCTGGCTGATATTTTGATATCATGGATTAGTTCATATTTCATGTAAATGGGAAGTTCTGTGCCTGGCTTCTTTCACTTAGCATGAAGATTTTTAAACCTATTCATATTTTGCCTGTGTCAGTAGTTCTGGTTTTCTATTTGCACTCTTTATTGCTGAGCAGTAAACCACTATAAGGATATACTTTATTTTGTTTATCCACTTACCTGTCGAAGGACCTTTATGTTTTCTCTGCCTGCCCCAGGTTCTAATTGTTGTGAATGAAGTTGCTACAGACATTTACCTACAAGTCTTTGTGTGAAAATGTTTTCATTTCTCTTAGGCAAACACCTGAGATTGGAATATTTGATGGTCTATATTTAATACCTTTAGTTATCTTACAGAGTTTTAATTATTACTAGAAATAATACATCAAAATGGTTTCACATGGTACCTGACATTCTAGAGAAAGTGAACAATAGGTGAATTATTATCATGAATGTTTTTAAAACACAGTGTTCAAAATGTCGAGACCAAATATGGCTTTATAGATCCAATCACTGTCTGGCCTGGATTTGGGGGATGAATCAGCTTTTTCCTTACAAAGAATTTGTAATTTGGACCACAACTGCTTATTGCTTCTAAGTTTTCTTGGTAAAGCCTTTATTTTAATCATGGGCCAAAACGTCCTGTAGTGAATAATTATGTTCTGAATCTCCTGTAACATTGTGCCATTCCCATTCCAAGATAAAATGAACACTCTGGCTGGAGCAGCTGAGACCAGTTCTGTATTTTCTATGCTGAATTCAAGTCTGTTGTTCTTCAAAAGCAATGATTCAGGCTAGTAAAATATAGCGTTATTCATACCTACGTGAAAAGGTGTTTTATTAGGTAAAGATGCTGCCTGGCTGCCACGGGCAGTGATGTCAAATTCTAATTTTCCTTTGTAAGACGATCAGGATGAAATTCATCAGATGGTTTTGTTCAAATCAAACGAGAAAAAAATTATTTACATTTTATTTTATCTTCTTTCATTTTATTTGAAAAGAATGAACATGGTAATCGAGAAGAACTGCATATCAAGGCGACTGTGTCACCTCTCAGATAAATTTTTGGCTTGATGGTTGGTGCCAAGTTTAAATTTTTCTAAGCCAAATAAATATGTTAGAACTCTCTTTCAACAATACATGATCATTTTTTTTAGCTCATAATCAGTCGTATTAAGTCTAAATTTATAATTACTCTTCTATGAATCTTAGGTTTTAGGAATCTGAGATACAGTAAAATGGGTGATGGGTCATGCATGTGGATGAAAATGGAATTATTACTACAGAGCACCTGCAAATAAAATTCAATCTGATTGCTTCGTATACAGATACTAGGAAGCCAAAATATCTAGGTTCACACTAGGAATCCTTTCCATCCTACAGAGTTCTTATGAATGAGTGCCTCTTATCATTCTGATGTCTTTTTAAAAGCTACCTCCTCAATGAAACCTTCCTCCATAACTCTGAATTAGCCCTATCAACCATCTGTTCTCACATCAATCTGTTTTATTTCCCTCAGAGCATTTATAACCTTCTAACAGTATTTTTTCATTCACTTACTATCTCTATCCTCTATAAGAGCACAGAATTTGTTCATAGCTGTTATTTTAAAGTGTCCCTGGGATTTTGTTGCAACAGGAGATGGCTGTCCTTGAAAAGATAATTTGTTATTCAGTTTCCAAGAGGAGAAGGCATATCATACCACAGAGGGCCACGTGGGAAAGCACCAGGGAAGTCAGGAGGCAGAAAGACTAAGATTAAAGCATGAGCAAACTGGTTTTTGTGGGAAAGAATGGCAAGGTGTAGTAATCAGCTAGGGTTAGGATCACATAGTTTGAATAATTTCAGTGGGTTCTGGACTATAATTAGGTGTGGGCTCTACTTTTCTGATACCTGGTTCTGGAGTGAATTTAAACAGGAGGATAATGCTCTAGACTGTAGGACAGATAGAAGGAGGGAGGTAGAGTTGTGAACTCAGGATTGGTGTGTTTGCATATTAAAGGTGTGCTCCCAGCAAGTTGTTCATTATCTCTAGGAATTAACTAACAGGGGCAATCTCTCTCTGTTAGTCAAGGTCTAAGATGTCAAATCACCATTAAATATAGAAAAGAAAAAACATGATTTATAATATAGCTATACCCCCAATGCATAGAGCATTGCTTAGAACAAATATGTCTTGAATGAATTAATTCACAAATTGCAATCATTAATGTGATTATAACATTTTATATTATTTTAGCAATTTATTGTAAATTTCACTAAGACAGCATTGTATATCTCCATTTTTGATAGAGTCTTAACAAACAGGAAGTAGAGACTGGCACCTTTTACAGCCTTTTGCCCAATGCCATTATTTTAAGTATATATCCTTTCTATATATTGCTTTATAAAAAACAAAACAAAACAAAATATGTTCCTCTCCACATTTGGATTGCTGATCAAGTGTAATACATCAAAATCATATGTAGATACTGGATAACTGAAAAAGGATATTATGTAGGTTTCATGGAACTGCCAATTCCTTAAATCTTTCCCAGTCCTCCACAGTGTCTCTTTTGCCAGAAACACATTAAGATTTCCCTTATGGCAATGGCAGAGTGGTTTCATTCAAATGAATCTTTTCACTGTGAATATCTAGATAAAATATTTTAAAAATCAACTCTAAGATATTAAAGAGCTACTAGGACGATAGGAATTCAGAGGCCCAAATTCCAGAAACAAGAAGGAAAAGTGAACCTGACGTATAGCACGACTGTTCCTTTTCAGGCAATTGCTAAGTCTAAACATGGCAGGTGAACAGCTGCAAACAGAACTTTTTGCTAGACTCATACAGCTAGAGAGGCAACAATTAGAGATTAGAAACCCAAAATGTGGGAAGACCTTAATAAAGCCTATAGATTTATGGTTGACCATGGAAGTGTGACATATTAAGAATATGAACTATACATCCCAGGGACACAAGGATGGTTCAATATACACAAATCAATCAATGAGATATACCACATCACCAAGAGAAAGGTCAAAAATCACATGATCATCTCAATAGATGTAGAAAAAGCATCTGATAAAATTCAACACCATTTATGATAAAACTCTAACCAAAGTGGGTAGAGAGGACACATATCTCAATATAATAAAAGCTATTTATGGAAAACCTACAGCCAGCATAATACTCAATGGTGAAAAGTTGAAAGCCTTCCCACTAAAATCTGGAACAACACAAGGATACCCATTCTCACCACTTCTATTCAATACAGTATTGGAAGCCCTAGCCATAGCAATTAGATAAGGAAAAAAAAAGGGATCCAAATTGGAAGAGAAGAGATAGAATTGTCATTATATGCAGATGACATGATACTATATATAGACCATAAAGGCTCCACACAAAAACTACTAGAGATGATAAAAGAACCCAGCAAGGTAGCAGGATACAAGATTAACATACAGAAATTACTAACATTTCTGTACACTAACAATGAAATATCAGAAAAGGAAAGTAAAGAAGCAGTCTCTTTTAAAATTACATCCAAAAAAAATAAAATACTTAAGAATAAATCTGACCAAGGAGGTGAAAGACTTATACATGGAGAATTACAAAACACAGACTAAGGAAATTAAAGATGACTTAAAGAAATGGAAAGGCATCCCACATTCTTGGGTTGGAAGAATTAATACTGTTAAAATGGCCATACTACCCAAAGCAATCCACAGATTTAATGCAATCCCTATCAAATTACCCAGGACACTTTTTTTTTTTTTTTACAGAATTAGAACAAATAATCCTAAAGTTTATATGGAATCACAAAAGACTTAGAATTGCCAAAGCAATACTGAAGAAAAAGAATGAAGCTGGAGGAATAACCCTCCCAGACTTCAGACAATATTACAGAGTTACAGTAATCAAAACAGCATGGCATTGGTACAAAAACAGTCATGGATCAGTGGAACAAAACAGAGCCCAGAAATAAACCCACAACTATTGATCAATTAATCTTTGACAAAGGAGGCAAGAACATACAGTGGAGTAAAGACAATCTCTTCAGCAAATGGTGGGAAAACTGGACAGCTGCATATAAATCAATGAAATTAGAATACTCCCTTACACCATACACAAAAATAAACTCAAAATGGCTTAAAGATTTAAACATAAGACAAGACACTATAAACTCTTAGAAGAAAACATAGGCAAAACTTTATCTAACATAAATCTTAGCAATGTTCTCTTAGGGGAGTCTACCCAGGCAATAGAAAAAAAAGTAAAAAATAAACAAATGGGGTCTAATTAAGCTTATAAGCTTTTGCACAGCAAAAATACAAATTGAAGAAATAACCACCACTCGCAACTTTTTAAAAAACATCACTACTTAAGACTTATACTAAGTTAAAGGAATTACTCACAAATGTATTCATGATGTAATTTACATACAGGTAGTATTTCTGGTTTTTCCTACATTGTTATTATTTAGAGAGACTGTTGGTATTCTGCCCAGCTGTGCTCAGATCTCTTAACTGTTTTTGTGAACCACTCCTCAAGCTTAGGGTGCTTTTGTTTCTGATGGCTGCATCAGTGACTATTGAGAGAGTTGTCCTGTAACTACTGGAGTCACTTTATCTTCCTCAACTACACAGGGAGAAGAGACTAGAATTTTATATATCACATACCACTCCAGTGAGGTATGCATCTTACCCAAAGACTGGTGAAGGAGTATTGAAACTCAGCTCCCTTTCTTCAAGTTGGGATAACTCAGAAGTAATTTATCCTTCAGAACTTCCTGGGAAGATCAGGCTGAGGCTGGGACTTTGCCTGAACTGTATCCCTTCTGGACTTCTTTCCCTTTCCTGTCTTTATTCACCCATTTCCTTAGTTGTCCTTCTAGGGAGCACTTCCTTAATATATCCTTGTAACATTAATTCTCATCTCAGGCTCTTCTTTTGGGGAGAACCTATTAAGACCCCCCAAAAGGATATACAGTAAACAGAATAACACAATTGTTTCCAAGTATCAATTTTGGTATAATAAAATTAAGTGTTTTACGAATCTTCTCTCTTTTCTTTCATCATCTCCTTTTTCCAATATTTGATTTGAAATGGTTCTTCCAAATGAGTCAGAGAGAATGAAAACATTAATTTTTTGAGCAAACATCTTCTGATAACATTCCAAAGTAAAAAACAAGAGTAAGCCATAAAAGTACATATAATTAAAAACAGATTATACATAGCAGTATATTACTTGAAAATAAACATAGTTGAAATTAAGGGTAGTAGCATGATACGCATTTACCTTGACTCAGTAAGTATGTAAATAGCAAAACTAAGACTAATCAGAGAATATATCTTCTGTATGACTATGAACAAACAGGTTATTTTTCTAAGCCTCAGAAAATGTATCAGTGTGTGTCATCTTTTCATCCCTATATCAAATAAGACTCTCAATTTCAAACAATAGAAATCTAGTTTGAACAAAATAAAATTGATTGATATCCATAAACAGTTTCAAACATAGTTGGATCTAGGATCTTCGGTTCCAAAGATCAGATTCTCTCTCTCATTTTTTCCTTCTGTGCTATTTTCTAACATGGGCTGATGCTATGTTTGCCATTTCACTATGCCTTGTCCCCTTCTGGGAAGGGCACCTTCTTTATCTTTAGGAAATTATCACTTCCCTGATCTTTATCCTCATGGTGTGAGTGAGTCTGATCTCAAGCCACAGTCAGGACTGCACACATAATGTAATTGTGGCTAATCTGTGTATTATTCCAGCCCTCTAGTCACAGTGATTGGTTCTAGAATGAAAATATTTCCCGAGACAGGGCCATGAAACTAAATTCTAAGAACCACCTAGAAACCATTAGGAGAATACATGCTCTTTTTTTTAGGGATGCTGAGGAAATAGAATAAAAGTGATGACAGATTTTGCCTCCAAGGAAGGAGTGGCAGGGTGGGGAGTTATTGGACAATATATCCAATATAAAGAATAACAGAGGTAAGAGATGAAGAGTGCAAAATTGGGTTCCCATATCATGTTCCAATCACTTGCAAGCATTATCTCTCTCTGTTTCAAACAGTACCAGTTATGTCCCTTGCAGTTGATACAAATTCATTTTGCAGATATTGTGTCCCATAGGTAGCTTTTGACTTAATCTAGTTCTTAGAGCTTGCAATTTGTAGAAGAAAGCCCTGTCTCTTAGCTTCTCTATAACAAATGTTACAGAACATTGTGAGCGGTCCAATTAGGATTAGGTGCCCATCTCGACACAATCATTGCTGTCAGGGGATGAAATATTCTAATTATTCAACTGAGTAAATGACCACAGGAGGAAGTGGTGTGGGACAGAAATTGACACAAGATTTCTATTTCTAATTTAACAAGGACCATTTGGAAGGAGATAATGTAAGAGGGAAGGGAGAAAGGAAGGGAAAGATATAGGGATGATTTCCCAAAGCAAAATTGAGAATTTTCTTACCATTCCAAAAAGGCAGGGATGCTGGTTAGAAATTATGATACATATGTCCTACTTGTATCATTGTAAACTCAGTAAGTACAATTTTTGATAATAATGTTTACTCTGCCTATCCTCTATAATAATTTGAAAGTAAAATGAAAGCAAAACTTAGCAAACTGCCCCTAATAAAAACTTTTGGTGAGAATGTTGATTGAAAACTTAGTCTTAGGTTTGGGGTATTTTTTGTACAAATTTCTCACATTTTTTTATTAAACAGTTCATCAAGCCATAGTAGAGAGCAACATCTCTTCTGGAGAGTCTGTGAAAAAATACATGCTTCCCTTTAGATATCCCTCTATTAATAAATATAAATTCTACTTTGTCATTATTTGCTTTAAGCAATAGTTACTTATGAAGTTATATGGCTATTCTTTTATCTGAGCTTTTTTCAAATTATTGCTAAAGTCAGAATTAGCATTTTTTGCCTATTGTTGAAGATTATTTGGTAACAAATACCATCTGGGGGCATAAGGTATGTACAGATCCCTTTGAAATATTATGCTTTGTTTCTCCAGCTCCTAGCACACTGTAGGCATTCAATAAATATTTGTGGAATGTCAAATGAATGAAGCCTGGAATTACTATGGCTGTGGCTTTCAGCAAAAGATATAGTCTATTTGCATAGGCTATTTTCTCCAGAAAGTTAGGTGACGGTCTTGACTGAACTCTTTATTTCTAAGTGCAAAATATCTCTAAAGGAGATTCAGTCCCCATTTAGAAATGCATAACCACCTCCTTTGAACTCTGTCACTTGAAATTGCTTCACTCCTCTCAACACTCACAGTCCTTCTCGAATCTCATTTTAAATTCAGTGGCAGAGAAATAAAATAGGGTTTAACATTCTTGCAGAGCTAAGCTTTTGTGCCCACTGTAGGGCTTAGATTTCTTTCTTTCCTTTTAAAATTTTATTTGGTTTGTTTGTTTTGTTTTGGGCAAGACCAGGCTTTTATCCACTGCATGCATGCACAAGCTTTTACTGCCTTTCAATCAACCATATAAATTAGCCACAAGCCTCTGGATGAAGATACAAAGAAACAGTGGCACCACAGTATAATCTCAGCACAAAAGATGCAGGGGCTGATTGTGCTTTCATGTGTCTAATCCCCATCTCCCACACAAGTTCTTAAGTGGTATTAAGGAAAGAACTGTGACTTCCATTGTCTGGATTCCCAATGTGCCCTATCCAGTCCTCTGCCATGGCATTTATTGTGTTTAATATGATTGACATGTTTACATACGTTTCTCCACTATCCTATGAGATCCTCCAGAAATCTTAGTCACCCTACTATTCAGCAAACAACAGGTACTCAATAAATGGTGTCTTAAGGTAAAGGACCATGTGGTTTTAAATGTAATAAAAATCTTAGATGAAGTAATGGATGCTACTCAAATTAATCTTGAAAAAAGTTAATTTGAATCTGCTCCCAAGATTTTACTGTAATTAAAAATGAGACCCATCTTTCAGGATTCTTTCTCCTTCAGTATCTTCAAGTTTTTCAGAGTGAGTGAAGGGAAAAAATGCAAATAAGTTCGAGGAATAAAATTGTGATTTTTTTTTCCAACATGATGTTGTAATAAGAAAATTACTTTAGTTTTAGTTAACTTTTATCCAATGTAACACCAGAGTGGACGTTTGCATAATGGATAATTATATCAGCAGACATATACTCTCTGCCAGACACAAAAACAAATTATTTTCTTCCCTTCCTTCTTCTCCCTCCTCTTCCTCTTCTTTTTCCTCCTCCTCTTCTTCCTTCTCTTCCTCTTCTTCTTTCTTCTTGACTGTTTTTGCTTTCCACATTAGGTAAACATTAAGTACTCATTTCAAAATTGAAAATGTATCCTTATGAAAAGTGCCCAAACACATTAGGCCATGAAGAGAACTGATGAGGAGCTTTCAACCCTTTAGGGGAGGTCAGGCAGGATGACAGAGACAGAGAGACAGAAGGAGACAGAGAAAGATCTTAAAATGTAATGCTCAAATACTGAGTTTCAGCTCATTGGAAGTTGCTTGCAAAATACCAAGATGAAGGAATAAACTCTGTGGAGGAAAGGGGTTCCTTCACAGATTGTGAGAAACTGGGGAATTTTGTTATGTGACTCTTTGCTTTCCCCTTGGAATAATGATTTGTTTCTATACTTCATTTTCCATGCATCCATTATAATACACTTCAACTCCATGCCCAGACTGAAGTGACCTGGGCTCATGCCTCTAACAATTGCACCCCCACCTTTAAATTGTGTCATCTCACAATTAAGAAAAAAAGAGAAAAACAAACAAACAAACAAACACTCTTGTTTGGAGTGTAAAGAAACCCACAGGCATAAAAAAAAGGAATGATTATTATGTATTCTTAAACCAGAAGTTCTTTTTCTAAATGCATTACCTAATTTATGCATGTTCATTTTAGAAAAAACTGAAAAAAAAATTTAAAAAGGAAAGAAAAATTGACAATTAGAGTAACACTAAGCATTTTGGTATAATGTTTTCATGCTTTTTTTCCTGCATTAAGACATCAATAGAAAATATTCAGAGCTAACCAATGGATGGGGCAAATGCAGAAATTCAAGGATTAAAATTTTCCATACAGTAGAATGTAGGCTGCGAAAGGAGACTTTGATATGAGAGACAGGTTTGGGAAAATGGTTGAAGAAAAAAATCAAAATGTGCCTATGTGGCCCATAGCAGGGTAGTAATCATGAAGACTTTCCATCTTTTCAGAAGGAGAAAACTAACTTCGTAAAGTGAGGAGACTAGAGATAAGGGTCAGAAAGTTACTGGATTGCCACATACAGGTGTGAAGATTGTTTATTATCCCAGGGCCCTTGGCAATGGGGCAAGTTGAAGCTAGAGCAAGGCTAGGACCACCTAGAGAAAGGGGAGTCTGCTATCTAATTTGCACAAAGATACTATATCTGTGCCATGCCAAGCACTCATACTATATCTAGGTAGGATAAGGAAGAATGACTTTTCTAACTCTGGTGAGCTTCTGGTGATCCTGACCACTGGAAAATATAGAGCAGGTGTCAAAATGAACACGCTAAAAAGACACAGACTGTGGGACAAAAAAAGATGGATACTGTTGTGGGAGAGGTAGGAATGCTAAGACTGTGAACAGAAACAGAGTGGTTTGGATAGAAGCCAGCAATATTTGCTCTCTTCCTCAAAGAAAGCTCTAGTACAGCATGCCTGTCTGAAGTGTATGCCAAAAGGAAGGTTCAAGGCTGGTCACCTGCTCTCCACTGGTTTTTGACATTGTCCATTCAAATGACAGGCATTATGTGTATATTATAATTTTTTGAAGTGTGCTATAATTGTTTAAAAATTGTATATCCAAATTTCATTTTTCTGTAAATATTTTATGTGATAACCACTTGATGGAATAACAGCAACTTAGCTGGTATTTAAAATACTATTTTGTAACTTCTGTGACCAGAGAACAAGATTAATCTATTGCTTAAAAACAAACAAGCAAACTACTTTTTATCACAGTCTTAATTAATAAAATGCTTTATATACATTGGACTTTCAGAGGATGAAAAGCCTATGCAACAGAGTACTTATAACACTATCTCCTATGTTTACTTTGAAAGCCCATCAGGTTAAAAATGGGTAGTAACACATCACTCTCTTCTTGAGTTGTACTGGTTGCCATTTTGAACAATGCAATAAATCACAACTTCAAAGATGGGTTTTCACATTATCAGTTATCACCATTCTACTGCTGTTTCCCAAATCAAACATATTCATTGATTACGACCAGTTCAAGATCATGCACAGGCTGTCTCAGAACTAGTTTTGAGTTATTTATTTTACCTGATCCATACATCTCCTACAATCTCATAACTTTCAATGATTCTTGTAAATAATCCACAGAATCACCAGACTATTCAAATGTAACTATAACTCTCAGTACATGTCTGGGCATAATGACTTTAACTTGATCACTTCTCATTTATCAGAGATAGAAAGAGAAGGCAAATAACTGCATTGATCATGGTATCTTCATGCTGGATTTTATTTATTCAGAAGATATTTAGTAGAATTTTACCATGTTCAAGTAAACATGTGGGACAGAAAAATTAATAATTCAAGGCATTAACTTGAGAAAAGAGATGTTCAAGTGTTCAATTTCACATTTTTCATAAAATTATAGTTAACAACTATAGAAAAGATATTAATAATGTGTTCTGTGAGGCAGATGTCATTGTTTACAACTAAAAAAGCTTCATAGGAGAGCTATCATTTTCCCTGGATCTCAGAATACTTACAGAACCCTAATACAACATAACAAGAATGGATATTGAGGTAAAAATAGTATGAGTAAAGGCAGGAAGCTGGGACTTTATGGATACAGACAAGAGGATTCAAAAGACAAACTGTTGAAGACTGTGCAGTTTAGTGTCCATTGTTTAAATGTTCTTTTTTAACCTAATCACATGTGATAACCAAAATGCTAAACTGCTATTATTCAGAATACTAATTACTTCAAAATTGTATAATAAATTCAGAAAGAATTGATGCTCTTTTTTCGGGGAGTTATCTGAAAACAATGCTTATTTTTGTTGTTTTAATAACTAGAGAATGAGAGTGACCACCATTTGAGTGGGAGTGGTTGGCAAATAGAAAGTCCCTACTCTCGTTACAAACACTGTGGTGAGCATGATGGTCAACTCTTCAGAATTACTGTCATCACTCTACCAAGTAATAGTAGCAACCCAGTTTCAATGACTGGCTCAGCCTCAAAAAGAACCTCATTGACTAAAGGTATAGTCTTTCTCCTTGGTGATATGTTCAGGAAAGGGATGTGAACAAATCACTGCAAAGGAAATGGGAGACATGGCATGTTCTACAGGAGTTCTGCTCACTGCTAGGGAATGTCCCAGGAAGCTACTTTTTCTCAACCGTTGGACCTTAGCAGGGAATTTTGTGGGGTCAGCTGCTATCAACCATCACGTTTTACTCAGATTGTAACCAACCAACAACACTTAAGACTTGAGTCAACAATTTAGGCTTCAATGAAGAGAGAACAAACTGGCATTGACCACAAAAGTGAACTGCTAAATGAACCTATTTAAACTTGCCATACTTCGGGCTTCAAGCTATGTGAGCAACTTATTTTTAGGGGGCAGAGTCCCCTTACTGATATAGCCAATTAGAGGTGAGCTTTCTGCTTCTTGTAGTTGAAATTATCCTTACTGGAATAGCCATTAAAAATAACAATGTCAATATTATTTATAATTCTAAACAAACATGCAAACAAAAACTCTAGATATTAAAAAGAATGAAAGGATAAATGAATGTCAAAGTACCGGTTAGCTCCAGGGAAGTTGAGATTAAAATGCAACTTAGGTCTGCCAGAAGCAGGTGGTTGAAGGCTTCATTTTTATCTATAATATGTTAATATTTTGTCATCTTGTTCTCCACATATTTTTTTCTTTAAAGAATCAAAATATTTTAAATCTGGATGATGGACACATGTCTGTGAGCTATTTCATCATCCTGTGTTGTCTCATATGGCAAGTAGTCCTGAACCATAAGCAGCTACTGAGGAGATAAAATGTGATTAGTCAAAAGAGAATGTGTTAAATGTGTAAAAGGTACATTGGGTGTCAAAGACTTAGTACCAAAACTCCTCACAAATGTAAGATATCACAATAATTCTACACTGACTACATGTCAAAGTGATATTTTTAGTACACGGGATTAAAAAAAATATTGCATTAAAAGAACTTCACATGGACAGAAAACTTCACATGGACAGATCACTGATTGCCTGAGGATCAAGCCAAGGTAGAATGGATAACAAAGGGACACAAGGAAACTTGTGTGTGTGTTAGAAATGTTAATTATCTTGATTGTATTGGTTTCACAAGTGTATGTATCTCTCTGAATTCACAGGACTATATAATTTATATATGTGCACCATATTGTTTATCAGTTATACCTCTATAAAGCTGTAAAAACAAACAAACAAAAAAATCACATGATTTGCTTTTACTTCTTAATATATGACTTAAAAAATTTGAAATCACATACTTGACTTGTATAATATTTCTATTGGTCATCACTATTGTTGATTTTTTCTTTATTTAAAAATGTTTCATAATTAAAACATTCAAAATAAAATTAAAATTCTATTATAATATACTTAGAATTCTCTTCTATATAGAAAATATTTTATTGTAAAGGTTAATTTAAAAAAAAACTCTAGCCATTTGTGCACAATTATTACATTTTGTACATCTTCCTTCCCCAAGGGGTAGGGTAGTTATATTCCAGAAGTCTGGGGTGATAAGTAACATTTTACAAGGTTTTTTTTTGGTTTTTTTTTGCTTCAAAGAGATAGAATGAAGAAAGACTAGTGGCAAAAATCGTATTGTTTTCCCATGTTCTTGTAATAGATAATCTGCTTATTAACTGGGTTTTTAATTACTTTCATTAAAAGATCTCCTTGACTTCCTCTGACCTTCTTGATATTCGTTACTGTTTAGAAGCCTGAAGACTAAGAGTTTTAACTTTGAGGCCAAATCTTACATGAGATTTCAGAAAATTACAATGGTTATGATAAAATGGGAAAAGATATTCTTTATAATGAATCTTAAAAATTGTTGTTAATATTAATTTTTATGACTATCAGAATCATACAATAAGTTTTTCTTATAAAGCCCTCATGCTCTCAAATCTTAATTGAAAATCTTTATTCAAATTTAATTAATGAAATATTCTTTCTCAATCATAAACAGAATATTTACTAAATATTCTACATTGAAGATACAAAAAAAGAAAAAATTGTCCATAGCTCATCACCCAAAGACATAATAATAAACATTTTATAATATTATTTGCCAATTAATGTATAGATACATCTGTATTGTTTTAAGCATAATATTATATACTTGGGAATTTCTATAAATTTCATTAGATAAGTACAAAATGTGCTTAGTATATTAATGTATGTATAGGTCACAATTTACTTAAACACTCTTATTTAAAGTCTTTCATTTTAAAAGATAAACAATGAAAAAAATAAAGTAAATAAATTTTAAAAATGAGGTCAAAAAGTTTAAATTATGTACACATGGTCACACAAATGCATTCCTGAAACAGATTTTCTTATTCCAATAATTTTGAGGAAAGCCCAGTGTTCTTTTCTATCTGAAAAGCTATAATTAATTTTGACCATATTTTGCCTAGCAAGTAGTAACTTAGTCCCACTTAGTTCAGTAAATCCACAATAATTACAGGAAACACCTAGATATATGTATATTGATGAACCAGAGCAGGGGTATCAATGAAACTACTAAAAAGTCAAATGCCTGTCTTCTGACATAAAAAGAACCCAAGAGCTCATCAAAATTTGCCAACTACTCACTTAAAAGGATTGTAGACGTGTAATATACTAAAATAGGATATGATAAACAAAAAAATCTGGTATCTTTTTCAACTGTGCATTGCTTGTTTTGAAGTGAAATTTTTGATGGTGTTAATTGTGTAATCATTGCCTCTGAATATTTCAGCATAAATTCTGTACGCAGTAGTCTCCCCTAATCTGTGGGAATATATTCCAAGACCCTCAGAGGATGACTGAAATCATGGATAGTACAAAACCCTACATATATTATGTTTTTTTCTATACATACATACCTATGATAAAGTTTACTTTATAAATTATGCATAGCAGAGATTAACAACAGTAACTAAAAATAAAATAGGTCAATTATATCAATATACTATAATAATAGTTGTGTGAGTGTGGTACCTCTCTCTCAAAATATATTAATTTGTAAATTTAATGCTTTTTGCATATTAACTAAGTATTCACTATAACCATAATTTTTGCAGTTTGAGGTACAAAAGAAAAACTAACACAAGTTTTTTTTCCTTCACAATTTCACGAACAGAAGACTTGTTCTTACCATATTTCTTTCCTTATTAAGTTAAGAACTTTTACCTTTTCACTTAAAGAAAACACTTCACAGATTCTCTGTGGCATATCCAGATTGCCAGCATTACTACTCTTGTACTTTAGGGCCATTATAAGGTAAATAAGGGTTGACAGAGCACAAGCATTGCCATACTTAGACAGCGGATCTGATAACTGAGATGGCTACTAAATGACTAATGGGCAGGATAAGCTGGACAATGGATGACTCACATCCTTAGCAGGATTATAATACATATTATATAATATAAAGACAGTATTTATATGTACATATGTGTGTGTATATATCTTATAATGTGGCCAGTTAAGTAGAATGCAGTGTGGAGTAGTAAAGAAAAAAAGAAATTTACTCGGTCCATATCCGGGTTCTACTTCAGATTTGGGGACTTAAACTAAGACTCAGACTCCCCACTGGAAAGGGAGATTTAATTCCCAAGTGTCAAATGGTTGTGAAAATTAGAGACAAAAATACAAAATGTCTACATCTTCTGGTACAGATGAGATGTTTGCCCAATGCTAGGATTAGATTTCTGTTATTGAAACTCTATTGTTGAACCACTGACAAAAGTTCCCACCAAGCATGTTTCTTCATCAGTGAGAGAAAGCAGTATCATCTGTATCTCACAGCCGCAAAGATATACCAAAAGTATTTCTTGATTTGTTCCTTCAGGTTTCATTTTAATTCATACATTAAACTCTGGATGTTTGGTAGAAATACTGCTGATTTGATTTCCTATTTTTTTCCCCCTAGCATTTTTTCCTTCTCCTTAGGGATCAATTTGTTTTTTGAACCAATTATGAGACAGATGCATTCCTGGCTTTATCCTAGAGAAAAATGTTGGATCCTTATTGTTTTCAGAGTCAAGCATCAAAGAATCCCTCTAGAATTGTAGGCATCGTGTCTCACTATAGTTCTGACATATTGTTGTGTTAAAAAAACAGAGGTTTCTTTTCAAGGATCCACTTCTGTTTAAAATATGGACAAAAATAATTTGAGAAAATTCAAGACCTATAAACTAAGAAAAAATGGTAAGCGTTTCTTTTATCAAGTTAACCTAATTTGTATTTAGCACAACATTCTTTGATTTAATTTGTTAAATATCAAATTCACAGGCCAGCTATCATTTGGCCAAATACATTCTTTTCACAGGCTAATATCTAATATCCTTTTATCTCTAAACTTATTATGTACCATTGTAACACACATTTAAGGCCTGAGGCGTGTGTTAGTTGCCATGACATGATCTGGATAGATCTGGTATTTGTAGTCTTCATGGGGAGAAAGACAAATAGTCAAGTAACAGTACAGAGAAATAAATGCTATAAATGGGAGTCAATGAAGAACATGTAGGACCGTAGAGAATGGACACGCAACCCAGTCTTAAGAAATCAATGAAGACACTTAAGGAATATCCATCTAAGTCAAGTGTTGTAGGACAAAGCTTGACATCCAAGGGAGTGAATAGTGAGAGGAAGGGCATTCACAGTAAAAGAAGTAACACGTGTAAGCATCTAGAAGAATATATGGTACTACAGGAAACCTGAAAGATGTTTAATAGTATGGGATCATAGAATTTGAGGAAAAATGTTAAGCAATAAATGCACAGAAACATAAAAAGCCCAGATCAAAGAAGAAATTGCAGACATTGTAAGACACATTAAGAGGCTTTCTTCAAGCCAGTACTATATAATGTAAAAGATTCAGAAAGGAATGTGGAATAAGTGTCCACTGTACTGAATTTACCACTCTGAATATGATACAGAAAATGCTGTGAAAAGAGGTGATAGAAGAGAAATATGATTTAAAAGACTGGCTATAATTTCAGTGAAATTCCAGGTAAAATACTGATGAATTAAGCAAATAGCAGAGGGACAGGAAAGAAGCAGAGAAATTTTTTAAATGATAAAGGCAATAGAATTGCCCAGAACTCCTGCCTGATTAGATGCTGCCTGCTTCCTTAACTCAAGTTTGACACTCAAATTCTAGAGTTAGTTTGGCCAATTAAGTACATGGATTATGGTGCTATAACTATATTAGCAGCTGAATCACAGGTACAGATGGGTGTGGGGATGTTGAATCCAAAAAGCCTGGGTCCAAACAGCTGGTTAGTGGCAGACGTAACACTGCTTTTATCCATCACTCACTAAAGAGAATGCAGAGGTATATAACCGAGTACCTATCCCAGAAAACCTTCTCAGGAAGCATTTATAATGTTTAAAAATGTGTCTCATAGCTGCAAATGAATAGAGATTGTTATAAAGTGCATAACATATTCAAGTTAGGAATAATTTGGCTTTATCACCTTGAATGATCTATTTTTAAACTACCAAAGCATCATATCAGAGGCCAACAAATCACAGTATATAATGATCACGTAGAAAATCAGAAACACACACAAACACACACACACACACACTCACACACAGAGGATTTTGGTTGTGATGCCTGCTACATACTACCAGATAGCAGGTGTTCAATCAAAATCGTTAATGTACTTTCAGTGGGTCTCATAGCCTTTAAAAGCAGGTAATTAGAATTATTCACAGATAGTTTGAAACCATGAATAATTCATTTCCTTCACATCAATAAAATAATTATTGAATATTTTTGTTCTTTGCTTTCTATTTCAATAAAATTGCTCATGTTGTGGCACTGTCATAGGACTAAACTTTCTAAATACATCAAATTAAAATAATCCCTGGAGGATGTAAAATGTTCAGGAGACTGAGAAATTTGCAGAAGCTCCGTTTGTTTTTCATAAATGCATTTCAGGGTTAAATATTTTTAAAATATTCTATATTAATACACATACCAATGCAATGCATTGTTGGTCCTAACTAGATATTTTCAGTCTTAACTAAATATTTCTTATACAATCCATTCTGAAAGATAATACACATACATTCATACATATGTATACTTTAAAATATGTACATATATTATTTAAAACACAATACTGTAAAATGATTGTTTTTATATATTTGAGGACATTTGAGATTATATATTATCTTAATGTTAAAATCAATCTATCAATGATTATAAAATACACACTTTATTGAGTTTAAAACTGTTACCTAAGAATTTTATTCATTGCATAATAAAAATAAGGTATTTGGGTGTCACAGATTAAAACACAGCAGATGGCTGATTTATGAATTTTTAAAATAGAATACTTTTTGTTGAGGAAGCTGAGGTAATGTATCAACAATGAATATTAAATAAATTATATGAACATTAACCCAAAAAAGGTTTGCAACAATATATAAACAAATTGAAATTTATCATATATATATGGTAATAATATGTCATCCTCATTGATAAGGGATTTGATATTACATTTTATTTAAAAAGATACTTTATCCACATAAGGCAATGAATAATATATTCTGGAATAAAAATCTTAAATAATTTGTTGGCAATATAAATGCTTCTACTATAAATGATTTCTATGAACTACAAGACAAAACAAAGCTCCAAAAAAATTGTCTTACATTTAACCTGGTACTCCTCTTTCCTCTTCTCTTCTCTCCTCTCTCTCTCTCTCTCACACACACATACACACAAATACACATCTTTCCTCTTCTCTTCTCTCCTCTCTCTCTCTCTCTCACACACACATACACACAAATACACATGTGTACTATTTATTTGTATGTATACATATACAGTGTATATTTATGCACAAACACACAAAAGCACATATTGTGTGTGCATCTCATGGTGGAGTTTTAAGGCTATAGTCTTTTAAGAAAATCAATTATTAAATGCCTAAATATACAAATATACAATTTAACAATTTAACATTTTGGTAAGCACTGTGAAGAAATTCAGAGCACTCTTACAAAAATGCAGAATATGGGAGTTTGAGATTTGCAGGTACTAACTACTATATATAAAATAAACAACAAATTTCTTCTGTATAGCACAGGGAACTCAATTCAATTATCTGTAGTAACCTATAATAAAAAAGAATATGAAAATGAATATATGTATGTATATATATGACCAAAACATTATGCTGTACACCAGAAATTGATACAACATTGTAAACTGACTATACAACAATTTTTAAAATGCAGAATATACCTAGTAAAAGTAATAGTAAACAGGCCTTAGGCAAATAAGTTAACTCTAAACTACGAAGGACTCTTTAACGTGCAACCTGGACATCACTGCACATTTCCAGTTCATGTATGTGCACTAATTCAAGCAGCATGCAGATTCAGCATCTGGAGATTCTTAACATTGACTTTAATAAGAACATGAATAATACTGAACATCATTGCTGAAGTATATGGCTCTTCATGTGCTTTCGCTATCAGTAGGAAGCAAAAATAACTAGGATTTGTGAGGCAAAAGGAATATTCATACAGCTAAATAGTTTCCATTTAGAAAGTGCTACATTTCTTATATGATTTGTATCAGCAGTTTACTGTAAATTCTTTACATAAAGTAAGTCTTGGTTGGGTTATATTTGTCAGAGATTTGGGGGAAACCAGTGATTTGCATTCTAACCCTTAAATTGGCATTGATTCACTAGCCTGGACTATCTGTGCTCATGGTTTCACTCCAATTTTATTTCACACAGTCATTAATACTGCAAAATCAAGATTTGCTTCTTCTTGACAATAGGTTAATTTGCTCACAGGATTCTCTTAGTGAAGGTCAGCTAAATTCTCTTTATTACCCTGTAATCTGACACGTCTATTGTACTTCTCTGGTCAGTGAGAGACGTTTGTTTTCCATTTACTGATTGTATTTTTCCAATTAAAAAATATTTCACATTCCTTTTGGACCTTCTTTAAAAATTACTGGTAATGTCTCTTTTCTTTTGCTGTAATGATGTCCTTAGATGAAAAAAACCTCCATAGGGCTCCAAGGATATGATGCAATACAGATTAAAAATGATTGAAGACTTGCAGCAAGCCATGATTAGTATGGTGTGGGAGTTGTTTAAAGAGAGATAAGCAATTGGAGACATTTTGGCCAACAGTCACCATAAACTCAGAATTACAGCACCTGATAATCCCAAGTTGTCCTAATAAGTGATGCTAAGAGACGGTAGCACATTTTATTTTTCAAAAATGACTACAAAAGTATTAATAATCCAACATGATTCTCCAGAACCTTCCCATGACTATCAAAAAACAAAATCTATGTTCCCTCCTCTAGGACCTGGGTGTACATTTGACAATGTGTCAATTGGTAGGGTATCTTGGAAATAAATGGCACTGCAACAGCCTTGGCTGAATTACAAAAGGTGGCACCATTTCTATCTGTCTCTCTGTGTCATTAACTCATCTTTATAATCCAGTCACCGTTATGAGAAATCCCAGGCTATATGAAGAAGCAACATGCAGTTGCTCTGAATGACAGACACAGCTAAATTCCCAGCTAACAATCAGTATAAATTGTTAAACATGTAAGTGAACAAGGCTTCAGATGATTCTAACCCACAAATATGGAGTTACCCCCACCGAGCCTTTGACTCTTCCAACTGAAGTCATAGGCGTAGGGGAGCAGAATCAATTAATCTCTGCTGTACCCTACTGAAATCCCTGATCTACAGAATTCAGGAGGATAATAAACAGTTGATGTATGTCATTAAGTTTGGAGGCAATTCTTTATATAGCAACAGGAATTCAGAGAAAAGGAAAAAAAAGGGGTAAAATCTCCTCTGTCCAGTATGGGGAAATAAATTATACTATTTTATGAGGTGAGGCCAGTATGTCTTGATATGTTCTCATGTGCTATGGAGTGATATTATATTGAACAGAGTTGAGGTGCTATGATAACTGTGCACCAGAGAGGTATTTGGAATGTTAGTCTTGAGCACACATAAGAATGTCCCTGTTAGCTTTTTTGAGCTATATAGATTAGTAAAAAATAACCAGTTTTTCACAGTGAAAACAAATGAAAATCACGTACCCATACCAATATAAACAAATGGTTGAATAAATAAATATATAAGGAAAAAGAGACAAATCTTCCATGCAGAAGAATTTCAAATTATTTACATAAGCAGTCCTCCAGTATGTGAGGCTTAGCTCTCTACCCCTTAAGTATGGATGACACATAGTGACCTCCTTCTAAAAAGCATTGTATGGAAAGGGGAGATAAAGAGTATAGTAGAAAACCTCAGTGAGGTGATCAGTGTTAACATAATGATGATAATGTGTATCTCTGATAATGATATAAGAATGTACTTCATCTTTGTAGTCTTCCTCTCCGAAACCCGCAACTCCAATATAATTGTGAGAAAACCATTAGATGGACCCAAATTGAAAGACATCAATACTGGCAATTTAAAGCGAGACTTGATGCCAAAATCTCAGCTTTTTCTAACACACCTTGTTACTTCTCTCCTAAGGTCATCATCTGAATAAGGTTGCCATTGTTCTATTTATAAACCATGTGAGTCAGTAGGTGCCGATATTAAACAGAATTTTTTTTTTTTAAGCTTTTGGAGGTAAGAGCGAATTTCTAAAATTTCCTTTTACTAAAACAGAAAAAAGGCCAGAACCACTTCTCTCATGATTTGCCTGTAGCCCATCTGTTGAATGAGAGAGCCCCTCTCTGGATTTTACAGGCTGAGAAGCGACATTTGCATGAATTCAGACTTTTTCAGGCAGAGCCTGACAGATGCAAACTGGGTTTGTGTGATTGCCTGGGAGCTCCGTGAGGAGGGTGACTGATGGGAATGAGCTGCCGAGAATAATCAGAGCAGAAGGAGGGTTAGGAAAGGGCTGAACAAGCCGGCAAAGCTCAAGTCATTGCCTCTGAGAGTTGAAACCTCTAAAGAAAGGAGTTTCGCATATTGATTTCCTCATTCATCTGCCTAGTGCCCTGGATTGCTAATTACGGGTTGGTGTCCCAGTCTAGGTGAGACATAGGCCGAAGATTCAAGGAGCAAATGTCCCCTTACTCATCCACTACACACATACGCACACATAAAACATACAAACACACACAAGCAGGCACACATGCAGGCATGCACACTCCCATTTACTCATATTCACAACGTGTTAGCTCTTAAAATAGATTTTATTATTTTATTTCAACCTGCTGTATTAGACTTTTATTTTTATTTATTTATTTCTAAGATTTTATAAGGGCAGTTTTGAATCCTTTGTGATTAAACTTTTACAAGAGTCCCTGCTTGCAAGGTAACCATTGCACTAAATTTGGTGTTTATCATTCTCAAGCATGTACACACATATTATTGGTATTTTGAATGCTTTTAACTTCATATAATTCTGCATGTAGTATTTTGTTACTTTTTTTAATGCACAGTGTTATATGGATAATCTATGTTAATATGCTTTACTCATTTTAACTATTTAACAGTATTTCTATTTTATAAATACAGAATAGCATATAAGCTTACCATTAGTGAACACAGGAGTTTCACTTCTTTCATCTCTATTAATGCTTTTTTATAAAAGTCAATCATTATTATATTAATACTGCCAGTTATGTTTGTGTAGTGTTTGCATAGGTTTTGTTTTTTCCAATCTTTTATTTTAGTCTTCTTGTGTAATTTGCAATATTGGTCTCTTATGAATACAAAATAGTTGGATATTTAAAAAATCCAATCAGATAATTTCTGGTTCTAATTAGTAATGCAATGCTAATTATAATTGCTTGTACATTTGGGCTTAATTATTCTGTTTATTATTCTTTGCCTTCACTTTCTTTTATAGATTTGTCGATTTAAAATTTCAGTATTCCTCTGTATTTCAATCTATAGATTCTAAAAGTAAAGTTTAAATTTCTATTCTTTAAAGAATAACATATATATAAATATACATAAATATAATCACTTATAAATCTTTCTAACAAACCTAGCCATTTAGTATTTCTAAGTTTTACTAAAACACAACATACATTTTAGTTTATTTTCATCACTGGGAAATTTCCAGCTTGTTACTGGTATCTAAAACCTTAATTTAACCTTTTTTTAAACTTTAATAAAATAGTGCATTTAGTTCTGCTTACCTTTTTCCAAACTGCCCTTTCTTATAGATTCTCTTATTCCTGTTCAAATGCATGACTTCATATTCTTTTAGTAAGAATTTCTGGTTGAATGTCTATTACATACCTCTGAAAATGCATTTATTTCTCAAAATTAAGGGCAAAATAAAGTAGCTAATGTGTATCTTATTTTTCCCCAATTCTAATGATCTGACCTTGTTATCTTCTGGCATCTTTAATTGTTAATGAGAATTTTGCTGTCAGTCCGCTTAACTTTATAACAATCTGTCCCCAATTTCCTATAGATTTTAAGATTTTCACCAATCTGTGGTTACACTAGGCTGTGTCTAGGCTACAATTTATTCTTATTTATGCTGCATTATATTCAGTCAGTTTCTCTGAGCTAAGGACCAATGCCTTCCTTCAGCTGTGGAAACATGAATGAATTTATATCTTCTTAAATGTTGCTTCTACATACTCCCCTCCATTTCCTCTTTTTGAAACACGTGACAGGTAGATTTGGAATTTGTAATCTTTTTTCCACTGCTCCAAACTTCTCATTAATTTTTTTATTTTAAATATTTCTTTGCCTCTCTAAGTTGAGTTCTGGATGAATTCTTTACTAATTTCTTTAAAATTACTAATTTTCTCATGAACTCTTCAGTTCAGAGTTACTCATTACACTTATGTATATAATCAACTATATGCATATATATGTTATCAGTTATATGTATATAATCAACATAAACTAATTTCTAAGATTTATAATTGGTAATTCCCCTCTAACTCTTACCCTTCCAATGTCATTTCTTCTTTTTATTTTATTACATCTTTTATGCGTAGGTCTCTCCATTCACTCCAGTTTGAACACATTGTACTTATCTTCCTTTTCCAAGTCTCCAGCAGAGCTCTAAGCCTTTAACAAGGTTTAAAAAAATATCATTCCCCAAATTTTAGCAATTGTCTCTACTTACAGAGTATATCTAATAAAGACAGAGGGTCTTCCACTAACAGGCTCATTTATTTAATATAGTATTCTTATTTCACCTGTACTTTTACAGCCATTCATAACCTGTTAGATAGGGGGTCTACCCATACTAGTTAAATTATAGACGACAGGAATGCATTTTTGAATCTGCTTCTTCTTTCCACTCAAATCCTCTCCTTCATAGTTATAGTACTGTCACTAATCTACCTAATGTCTCTCAATCTCAGTTTCCTTAATATGATGAGACTAGAAATACCTACTTTACATATTCTCATGAGAAATCAAAATTTTTAAAATGTGCCTAACATAAGAAAAAACACACATAATGCTGATTCCTTTACTTTCACTTTCTTATCATACTCATTTTACTTAAGAGTCTATATTCAGGACCAAGGAGAAAGCTATAGATGCCAGATCACAGACCTAAATCATCAAAATTTTAATATATTTAACAGAATAGTTGAGATGACTGCCAAATTCTATTATTTTTGTAATTCTCAAGTTATCACTCAAGAAGCAAAGAGAAAATCTTTGTATGTACTTGGTTTAAGCATCTGTATGAGTGGGATGAGAAAGGGGTAAGGGTATGAAGTGAGGCTTTCAATGAAGTCATTCCTTAGAGCAACACTTAGGGGAAAAAATCTAATTCTGATACACTGTTTAAATGCCACGCTGAAATTTGTAAACATGTGAGATAAGGCTGGACATTGATTCAGTAATTCACTGAGCAAATATTTCTTGAGCAACTTCCATGTGCCAAGCATTTCTCTAGATGCTGGAAATATAGATATAAACAAAATCATTTGTTATCATAAATATAAAAGCTACTTTTTTACCTCCTAATTGTCATCAAGTAATCTCCTGCAGAGGGAAATCCCCAGGGATTTTGTGGAAACAAGCATGATGTTAAATAGTAGTTTGTTCTTGCTAAATCAGATAATAAACATTTAGGCAACATCAGTAAGAGCATATGGTCTGTCTAAAGGCAAACTTCATATCCTCACAATCTTTCCTGGCCATATCATATGCAAAATAGCAGGTTATGTTTTTGGCACTATATTTAGTCATGTTTTAAAACAAACTATGGCATTCTCAGGATGGTAAGTGTTCAGATATCTATGGCCTCTAAGAATATTTCATGGAACAAGCTAAATTTATCCTGGATGAAAGTGGACTTAGCTGTCATATAAAAATAGTTTTGAAATCTTGAAGATATGGTAAAAGAGGGATTAAAAATAATCCATATGCTTCTGGAGAGCACGATTAAAATTAACATCTGTCAGTATCAATAACTTCAGGATGAAATGCAAAGTATTATTCTAGCACTGTGGTTTTCAAAGTGTTGTCCCTGGATCAGGAGCATCAGTATCAATCAGAGATTTGCTAAAAGTATAAATTCTTATTTTACTGAATCAGAATCTCTAGGGGTAGGTGGGACTCAGCAATCTGTTCAAATAAACCCTTCAGGACTGGTTTCTTTTAAATGTTTTCCAGCTTTATTGAAAGACAGCTGACATATAACATTCTGTAACTTTAAGGTATACAACATGATGACTCGATACACGTGTATGTACTGCAAAATTATTACTACAATATAGTTAGTTAACATATCCATCACCTCATATAGTTACTTTTTTGTTGTTGTTGTGCTGTTTGGTGATGGTGAGAACATTTAAGACTTACTCTCTTAGAAACTTTCAAGTATTTGATACAGTACTGTACACTATCCTCTACAAGCTGTACTTTAGTTCTCTGGAATTTATTCATCTTATAAGGAGAAATTTCTATCCTTTGATGAAGATCTTTTAATTTCCCTGCCCACAACCAACCTCTGTTGACCATCAATTCACTGTCTCTTATTTTGACTTTTTTTAGATTTCAGACATAAATGAGATCATCTCTGTCTGACTTATTTCACCTAGCACAATGCTCTCAAAGTTCAACATGGGTGGGTGCACAATGCTCTCAAGGTTCATCCATGTTGTCCCAAATGGTAGGATTTCCTTCTATTTTATAGCTGACTAATATTCAACTGTGTGTGTGTATATATCACACTTTCTTTATCCATTCATCTGTGGACAGACATTTAGGTTGTTTCTGTGTGCTGCCTATTGTGAATAACGCTACAATGAACATCCCTCCAGGTGGTATTTCTGAAGTGTATTAATGTTTGAGATCCATTGCCTTAGCATGAACTTAGGACAAATATATCCATCTCTCCAGGCTGATCTCTTTTTACTATAACACATGTGCTTATGTTCTAGTCTCACTGGACTTCTGCAAAAGCTTTCAAAACCCCAGGCCTTTATATATGCTACCAACTCTTTCAGGGTATTAACCTTCCCCTCTTGACAAATTTCTACTTGGCTGGTAACACTCACCTTCCCTGTTCCTTCAGTACCTCATCAGAGGTTCCATCCCTTGTGGACTCCCAAAGTGTTTTATGCAACAATGTTAGACGTTTACCTGTTTACCTATTTGGACAAGCAATCAGATAAATGATAATACCTGGACTTCTGGTCATTACATACTCCTGATTCTGCACACTTTAATTGTACCTCTAGAGGTGTCCATTAAATGAGTGTTTCCAAGTGAGTCTTATGCAGCTCAATTGTTTTGGGAAATTTTCATGTCTCTTAAATACTATGGAGGATCATGCAGAAATGAAAAATATAGTCTGTGTAGTTAAATGTCCAGCAACCCTTCAGAACAGTTCAGAGCCTTTATTCATGGAATTTCAGGCTAAGACAAGAGCAACAAAAAATATTTTAGAAAAAACTCCCTTGAAAAATATGAAGCCAGTATATCTAATCAGTTAATTTTGAGCCATATCACAAAGTCCAGTAGAGGATGAGGACAATAAAAAAATTGACTACTTCTCTGAGCCATAAATTTGCTAGGTAATTTATAGAGAATGTAATTTAGCAGAAATCAAATTTATTCTAATAGGTAATAATGATAGTTTACATTTATTAACCAGTGTCTTAATTTGGGTTCCTCTTGAATCAGACCCCGAGTCAAGTATTTGAGAGCATGTAGTTTATTTGGGAATGATTTCAGGAAGCACAAGAAAGGGAGGACAAAAGTCACATGAAGGAGGGTAGGAAGTCAATATAGGGTGTATTAATGAGAGAGTTGTTGTGAGCAACTGAGGTTCAGGCCCACGGGGGACTTCTGAGAGACCTTTTCAGCAACTGCTTTAAGAGAAACACGAAATGGGGTAGTTAACCATAAATTCTTATCAAGTCATTAGCTACGGTCTGCTCCTCAGAGCCAATCACTCTCTTTAAGACAGAGAAAGACCTTAGTAGAGGTTCCTGCATATCAGTGGATTCAAGAACAGCACAGGGTGAGTGTATATAAAGGAACCTTAACAGCATCTGCTATAGACATAAACTATGATAAGCATGTATAAATACTATATAAAATTTATCCAAATATCCTTTGCAGGAACTCTATGAGTTAAGCATTTTTATAAACTGTTATCTCCATTTTACAGATGAGGAAATTGAAGCAAAGAGGGGTTTAATAATTGCCCAAGGCAACATGGATAGGAAATAGTAGAATAGGGGAACTGACTCAACATCCTGATCTCAGAGTTTGTGTTTTCAAATTCCAGCTGGGAACTGCCATTAATCCATCTGGCTGGAAATCTAAGAACAATGAAGTTTTTCAAATTTTGACTCTTCCCATCCCTGTGTAAATGTATCTCTTCCCTGTAGCTTGCCACTTTTCTCTCAGAGGCCAAGCCTAATTACAACTGTCAATCCTTCATGCTCACCAAATACATACTCCCTTCGGAGTCACAGTGTCTTCAAATATTCACTTTTGCAAATACTTTTCTGTCTACTAGACTTGACTCCCAGTATTGTTTATCTTTTTAAAATAATTACATTCTCTCCACTGGCTTATATGTTTCAAACATTCAATTATTATCTTACACCTCACCTTCTTTTCTCCTAGGCATTGCCCATGGTGGGCCCATACATATTCTCTTAGGTGAAGCTGACAGTCAGTGATTCTCTTTGTTATTTCTCAGTTGACCTAGACTTTAAATGGGAAAGTATCATAGCAGCATATCTAAGACCATCAAGGGCAAAGATAAAGGGGAAATTAAGCATGAAAGGTTTGAAAAAAGAAAACTTTACATTTTCCTAGATTTTGCTGATTTTTAAAGCCAATGTTGAATATTTTCCATACTGTTTTTTTTCTATCCCAGATTTTTCTAGCCCCTATTTGACCAGGAAATATTCTGCTACAAAAATGCATGCTCCAAATGGTTCAACAGTCTACTAAACTGAAAGGTCTATACTATCAAATGGGTTGATCCAGTCAAGCCATTGGCTAGTGATCAAACCAATAAAACAGTCAGGAAAGTTTGTAAATGCAGTTACAGATGGTACAGTGATTGGTCTTGTTTCCTTGAAAGGATTCACTAAAATATTCTGAGAATTAAAGAAACAGAGAACATTGGTATTTTATGTCCTATCCATGATTTTGGTGTTCAATTTCTCTAGTACAGTCTTAGTAGTACTGTTCCATATTAACTGGATAATATCTTGTATTTATTATCCACAGAGAATGATATATCCTTTTTTTATACTCATTGTCACATTTTTTTTTTTTGCTGTGAGCTACCACAAGATCTTTTATATATCCCTGTGCTATACAGTATAATCTTGTTTATCTATTCTGCACATGCCTGTCAGCATCTACAAATTTTGAAATCCCAGTCTGTCCCTTCCCACCTGCCACCCCCTTGGCAACCACAAGTTTGTATTCTATGTCTATGAGTCTGTTTCTGTTTTGTATTTATGTTCTTTTTTTTTTTTTTTTTATTCCACATATGAGCGATCTCTTATGGTATTTTTCTTTCTCTTTCTGACTTATTTCACTTAGAATGACATTCTCCAGGGGCATCCATGTTGCTGCAAATGGCATTATGTTGCTGTTTTTTATGGCTGAATAGTATTCCATTGTATAAATATACCACCTCTTCTTATCGAGTCATCTGTTGATGGACATTAAGGCAGTTTCCATGTCTTGGCTATTATAAATAGTGCTGCTATGAAAACTGGGGTGCAGGTGTCATTTTAAAGTAGGGTTCCTTCTGGATATATGCCCAGGAGCAGGATTACTCAGTCATATGGGTAAGTTTATTCCTAGTATTTTGAGGAATCTCCATATTGTTTTCCACAGTGGCTGCACCAAACTGCATTCCCACCAGCAGTGTAGGAGGGTTCCCCTTTCTCCACAGCCTCTCCAGCATTTGTTATTTGTGGACTTTTGAATGATGGCCATTCTGACTGGTGTCAGGTGATATACCTCATTGCAGTTTTGATTTGCATTTCCTTGATAATTAGTGATATTGAGCATTTTTTCATGTGAGAGAATGATATATTCTTGAATCCATAGTGCTATATTTCTCAGTGAAACCTGCTGCCTATACACTGGCCTTGAACTTTTACTCAAAATCTTCTTTGTTTTATACCTCACTACCTATTTAAACCTAAGGTCTGGTTCTCCTGAGCTTTAAGAAGACATCCATTAAGTATTAGCTACTCCTTTTTTGTGTTAATCTAAATTTACCACCCATACTTCTACCAGGACCATCACCAACTTTCTGAATCAACATGTTATAAAGTTCCTCTACCCTAAAAACAAAACAAAACAAAAACTAGTACTGATATCAACTAGAGATAATCTGTTTTGACTAGCTGTTTTACTACATTTTGACTAGGTGCTTTGATTACATTTTGACTAGATGTTTTGACTACATTCTACTTTGAGAAAAGACAGGGTAAGAATATTCATAATATTTGATTCAATACACAACTAACCAATCACAAAAATGCTAATTTTATAATTTATTCTTTTACTTATGTATACATTTATTCAAGAAAATGGTTGTTCATTCTTTATCATCTTCCAAATATTTTGCTAGCCACTGGGGAGGAGATCATGAATAAAAGTAAGTAGTATCTTGGCTTCATAAAGTTTATAGTCACTAGAGTGGATATACATTACTTAAATAATAAGACAAATAAATTTAAATTTTCTAAAAGTATTAACATTAAAAATTAAATTATTACAGTCTATAAGAGTGTACATAATAGGAATTTTAGAAAATCAGGAAAATATAGGTTGGTTCATTTGGGAAAAAGACACTTTAGTTGAGATCTGAAGGATGAAAAGGCATTAGTTGGACAAAGATAGAGAAAGAAACTTCCAGTGAAGGGAAATAGGTGAAAGCACACCATGGTGCAGGAGGATATCTGGCAAGTCTTAGGGACTGAAGGAATCCTGGGTGGATGCAATGCAGAAAGCAAGGGAGAATACTGAAAAAGGTAAGGCTCAGGAGCTATGCAGAAGCCAGACCAAAACAACTTTAGAGGTTAGTTTCAGAGGTTTTACGTTGATTCTTAGAATAACAGGAAGCAATACAAGCTTTTCAAGAAAAGACCAGAAATGACATGATTAGAACTTTGTTTCAGAAAATCACTTAAAGGTGAAAATGATTGGAGAGGGCTACGGGTGGATGTAGGTAAACTGGTTAGGAAGTCAATGAAATAGTTCACCAAACACAGAATTCAGATAACCACGTGAGGTAATAAAGATTTTAGCCAAGTCCCAGGCACATGCAAATGATCAATGTTATCTGTTTCTATTGTTGCTACTATCAATAATAAATTAATACATATTTTAATATAAAGTATTTTAAAAATATATTTTACATTTTTTCCACAACTCAAAAACTAGTAATTTTTTTTGAAGGGGGAGGTAATTAGGTTTTATTCATTAACTTTATTATTTTTTTAGAGGAGGTCAATTGGGATTGAACCCAGGACCTCATGCATGCTAAGCATGCACTCTACCACTTGAGCTATACCCTCCCCTCTAAAAACTAGTAATGTTTTTAATTAAACATACCTATTTATGTTTGAATTTGGAAAATAACAAATCAAAGAGAAAGATAAACAATAATTGCTATGTTACAGGTGTATGTTGATATATCATCTTTGTATCTTTTTGTGGAGTTTTTTGGGTCTTTTAACAACATTATGATCAAACTGTTAACATTGTGTAAAAACTTACAAACTTTTATTGTTAAAAAACATTATTAACATTTAATTCCCCATCACATTAAACATTATTTTATTTTTATTTTCTTATCCTTTTAACTGTTTATTTTAACTAAAATCTATAATGGCTTTTATGAATTTTATTCTTGAACTTCTTTTAGTGCAGTAAAGAAATGGTGCAGTACTCTAACATTCTTCCACAGGGAGAGCAACTACACCTGAGGGAAAAAGGAGGCAACAGAGAGACACCTGGAGATGCTCTGATGTGCATTTTCTTAATAATTAGCACATCACACATCTAGTTAGCATCTCATAAATACTCATAATGTATGTATTTAATGAGTCATTTTACTTTGCACTGTCAGAGGTTAACAGGAAAGCAAAATCGCTTGCTTGCTTTAAAAATGAGATGCAGTTGTTCTTCAGGTATATTATGACTAAAAAATAATGAAATGCTGAAAATAAGCATCCATCATACAAGTTTTAAAAACACCGATAGCTATGAATATATATATATATATATATATATATATATATGTATATATATATATGTATACATATCTGTCACATCTGTCAAAACACCCTAGTATATGTGTTAGAAAATAGCTAGCTATATACATTTATGTTGTGACAAGCATATGAATATGCATGCCTAGTGTGACTGTACATTTAATTTCTAATTCAAGCCTTTCTATCAAAATCTTGTCCCAAGTTGTATTTTGATGGTGTACATTTTTTCCTCTTTTCTAACCAATAATAAAGCAGTGGCTTGTAAAACCAGGGGTCATCGGTATTTTTATTTTCAAAATACCTTTCTAGAATACCTGTCTATCTTGTTTGTATTCTCAAATATTTCATTTATTAAGTAGGTTAATTTTGAAAATAATTTTCAGTTACCTATTGCTGCGTAAAATCTATCTCAAAACTAATTGTGTTAAAACAACAACAATTTACGATTTTTTGCGATTCTGTGAGTTCACTGAACAATTCTCTTGCTGGTCTCACCTAGACCCATTCATGTGTATTTAGCCAGCTGGCGGCTTGGCTGGAGTTTTATGTTCTGAGACAGCCTCTCTCACATGTCTGGAATCTCAGCTGGGACAGCCAGAATGGCTGAGATTACCAGTCCTCCCTCTCCACATGGTCTTTCATACCAGTTTAATTTGCAGAATTATGGTCACAGTTCGAAGAGACAGAAAGCCACAGCTGCAAGGCATCTTCAACTGTAGCTCTGAAAGTCTAATTATACCATTTCTACCACATTCTATTGGTCAAAGCAAGTTCTAAGACCAGCTCACATTCAAGGTATGGGGGCATAGATTCCATCTCTTCATACAAAAGCTGCAAAATATTGTGAGCATTTTAATCTATCTACCAGTGTTATTTTGAATGAATACATCAACAGTCAAAGATAACTTTTTGCTAAACAGAGACAGAGTTTCTCACTGTTGACCCCCACTTGCTCTGACTCTGATATCAAGATTCACTGAGATGCTTTCAATAGATTAAATGAAACAGAGAATGTTCATCTGCATCTGAGATACAGGAATCTTGATTCTCCTCTCAAATTCAGTGATATAAAGCCCTAATTCTTTCTAGAATAACTGTATCCTTGTGCTAAAGCAGAAAACTTAGTGCATCTCTATAAAATTATTTCATCCACATCACAGCTCTTTCTTCCCTAAAACATGTTGGAATGCAGTCCCAAGATGAGGACTCCTTTCTATCATGATTTTTTGTGCACATATAAGATAGCAGTTCAATAACTATATTTCAAGTGTGTCATATTGCTGTTTAACTTTCCTCTGTCTATCATTATGTACTCTAATCTGAAAGAAATAATCAATTTCTTAACTGTTTTGATATATTCTTCCTATCCTCAATTATTTTTAAAAAATCTTTTTGGAGCTTTGTTGTGATTTTACAATTAGGCACGTAGAATAAAGAAACCAGTTTGAGCCCCTCCTCCTGTTGCTAATAACCATAACCTTCCAATTCCAGAGATTTCAATTTGGGAAACATTGTCCTTACAATTCCAAGATGCATGGTACAGAGTTCTGTTTGCAGAACTGTGGCATGTGGCCATAAAGAAAAAAAAAGAACAGATTCTAGTAAAGATTTAGGAACAGAAAGCTGGACAGATAACAGTACTGAGATCTCCAAGGTAGTACTGGCAACCAGTGTCAGGCATTGATCACTCTAAGTGCTGAGGGAAACATTTGATCCGTATTTCTTAACGCTGAGGAAAAGTGTTTCCATAGGATGTCTCTTGTAATAATTAATCTGAGAGCAAATACTTGTTTAAAACATACTAACCATGTTTAAATAGTTTTTTTTCCCTTGAGTTATAGGACCTCCTGAGAAGACTGATATAATATTGAATATACATTTACAAAGCTTGATAGATCATTACTATGACCTATTTAGCAGAAGTAAGAATTTTACAAGTGCCCTAGGACGTTAACAAATAAGTATTCACATGGAAAAGTTGGAATGTGCCTTGTTCATATGGGGCACAGCGAATCCTGGGAAGTGCATTTTGTCATTTTTGCTGGACCATCTATGAGTGACGGACAGGCATCTGAGGATGGATGCCGCACCTGAGACTAATGACCCTCACCTCAGGTGGCATGCTGCCTCAGTAGAGTGAGAACTGAAAGCATTGCTTCTCCTTTCTTAGAACTCCCTATTGCTGGCAACTGTGCTTAGCACTTTATGTAGCTGGTGTGCAAGGTCTTTCTCTCATCTACTTTCCCAACCTTCAAGGTAATTTCAATAACATACTCAACTTACCTTCATCAAATCTCTGCTAAGGCATGAAATAGGGACATCTGATTCCTTTTTATCCTAGCAAATTATTTTGATGTAACTAACTCTACACAGTAATTACATTTAGGTTATTCCATTGTGTTTTTCAAAAGCCTAAATTAGAAGTCAAGAAATTTTAATGTCTGTTTCCTTCTCTTTTATTTGTGCTCCAGACCAGGGCAAGGGCCACACATAAGGAAATACAAAAATAATGGGAAATTATTCATATATCAAGATAGTTTCTGGCTTCGAACTTCTAATAGTGCATTATCACTCTATAAGAGGAGAGTTTTTTTTTTATTTTTTACATTTGTTGGACCTCTTTTTAAAAATTGTTTTTAATATGGCATTACATGGATTAGAGTCCCATGGAGGAGATTTCAGGAACTGCTGGTATTACTGAGTAAAAGATTACAGAATGTTAGGCGCAGAGGGTTCTAAAGATGATCCAGCTCATCTTTCTATACCTAAGTATCTTCATCTGTAATTTGAGAAGTTTTCAGTGTCTTGCTTAATGTCAAATAATAAGACAATGAAACAGCCAATATTTCTATGCATTTGACAATTTACAAAGCATATTTGCATCTACTTTATTATTTTTAAATACTTTAAAGAACAGTTTTAAGTTCAAAGCAAAATTCAGAAGCAAGGACAGAGGTTTCACATATACCTCCTGCCCCCGCACATGCATAGCTTCCCCCATTATCAACATCCCCCACCAGAGTGGTGTATTTGTTACAACTGATGAACCTACACTGACATATTATAATCACCCAGAGTCTATGAGGGTTCACTCTTGGTTTTGCACTTCTATGGGTGTGGACAAATGTATAATGACATATATCCATAATTACAGTCTCATACAGAAGTTGTATCTCAGTGAATGTTCCATGTGAGCTTGAGAAGAATATGTACTTAGCTGTTGTTGCATGAAATAGTCTATAGATAGTAATTATATCCAGTTAATTGATGTTAATGTTGAGTTCAACTGTGTCCTTAGCCTACTTTCTCCCTGCCAGATCTATTTCTGATGTAGTGTTGCTGATGTCTCCAACTGTGATAGTGCATTCATCTATTTCTCCTTACAGTTCTATGACTTTTTCCCTCAAATAGTATTACACTCTCTTGTTAGGTATATACACATTCAAGATTCTTACATCTTCCTAGAGAACTGATCCCTGAATCTTTATGCTATGTCCTTCTTTATCTTTGTTAATTTCCCTTGCATTGAAGTCTGCTGATTCTGAAATTGATATGGTTACTCTTGCTTTCTGTTGATTTTTCTACATCTATTTACTTTTAATCTATACGTGTATTTATATTTAAAGTGGGTTTCTTGTAAAGAACATACAATTGAGTTTTGTTTTTTAATCCACTCTGACAATCTCTGTCTAAATCAGTGTCTCTAAACCAATGTCATCCGTAATCATTAGTCGTATTGTTGGATTAATATCTATTATATTTGTCCTTGTTTTCTATTTTTATATTGCTATCTGTTGGATCAATAAAGAATAAGAAAAATAAAAGTTTTAATTTTACTTTTACTATGCTTTCTTTAATGTTTTTCCTTTCTTTACATAGATCTGAATTTGTGACCAATATTTTTTTTCTCTCTAAGGAACTTCTTTTAACATCTCTTGCAAGGGAAATCTACTGGCAACAACTTCCTTCATTTTTTATTTGTCTGATAAAGTTTTTATTTCTTGTTTACTTTTGAAGACTAATTTCATAGAACACAGAATTCTAGGTTGGTGGGGCCTTTTTTCTATCTCAACATTTTATTTCACTCTACTCTCTTCTCACTTACATGATTTCTAAGGAGAGGCAAATGTAGTCTTATGTTTGCTCTCTACATGTAAGGTATTTTATTCCTCTGGCTTCTTTCAGGAATTTTTCATTTTGTCTTCTGAAGTCTGAAAATGATATGCCTAGATGTAGGTTTTGTTTGTTTTGGCATTATCCTGCTTGGTGTCCTCTGAGTTTTCTGGATCTGTGGTTTGGTGTCTGGCATTAATTTGGGGAAAATTTCAGTCATTATTGTTTCAAATTTTTCTTCTATTTCTTTCTCTCCTTTCTCCTATTACGTGTATGTTAAACTTCTGTAGTTGTCTCAATATCCTTGGATATTCTATTTTGGTTTTTTTCAGTCTTTTTCCTCTCTGCTTTTCAGTTTTGAAGGTTTCTATTGTGGTATCATCAAGCACACAGATTCTTTCCTCACCATGTCCAGTCTACTAATAAGCCTATCAAAGGCATTCATTATTTCTCTTAAAGTGATTTTGACATATAGCTTTTTTTTTCAGGTCTTTATTAGGATTTCCATTTCTCTGTTTTCATTACTCAACTGTTCTTGTATTCTGTCTACTTTATCCATTAGAGCCCTTAGCATATGAATCATAGTATCATAGTTGCTTTAAATCCTACTCCTGGGCATATATCCAGAGGAAACCTTAATTCAAAAAGATACATGCACTCCAATGTTCATAGCAGCACTATTTACAATAGACAAGACATGGAAACAACCTAAATGTCCATTGACAGATGACTGGATAAAGAAGTTGTGGTATATTTATATAATGGAATACTACTCAGCCATAAAAAAACATAATGCCACTTGTAGCAACATGGATGGACCTGGAGAATGTCATTCTAAGTGAAGTAAGCCAGAAACAGAAAGAAAAATACCATATGATATCATTCAAATGTGGAATCTAAAAAAAAAAAAAAAGACAAACTTATTTATACAACAGAAACAGACTCAAAGACACAGAAAACAAACTTATGGTTACTGGGGGGTTAGAGGGTGGGAAAGGATAAATTGGGAGTTGGAGATTTGCAGGTAGTAACTAATATATATGAAATAGATAAACAAAAAGTTTATATTGTATAGCACAGGGAACTATATTCAATATCTTGTAGTAACTTATGGTGAAAAAGAATATGAAAATGAATATATGTATGTTCATGTATGACTGAAGCATTGTGCTGTACACCAGAAACTGACACAACATTGTAAACTGACTATAACTCAATAAAAAAAAAAAAGAATTCCTGGTTTCATGAGTAGAACGACCCTGCCATGCTGAGTTCTGATGCTTGCTCTGTCTCTTCAAATTGTGTTTATTGCTTTTTGGTATGCCATGCAATTTTTTTTCTTGATAGTAGGGTATGACTTATAGGGTAAAAAAACCTGTTGTAAACAGACTTTTAGTAATGTGATGGTAATATACATAGGAGAGAAGAAATGTTCTATAATCCTCAGGTATAAGGTCTATACGGTTTCAGTCTTTCAGTGAGCCTACAGCTTTGGACACTGAACTTCACCAGTATTTCTAAGGTTTATTGTTTTGTTTTGTTTTGTTTTGTTTTTTCTCCTCTTAGGTGAGACAGGAGGGCTAATGGGTGCTGGAGTTGGGTATTTCTCTCCCTTCAGGCCAGTTAGGCTGTAATAATACCCCAGCATTTAAGGCTCTGATTAACTAGCTTCCCCTTAAGGGTAGGCCTTGTTAATAAGAAGAATTCTTTGTTGTATTTCAAAATGGTTCCTTTTCCCTCCTTCTGCTGGAAGCCTTGGGTTTTTCCCCCCTTCCCATTCACTGTGGGAAAACAGCTAAGATCCTGGAGGTAAATCTCACAATACTGTGGGTGTGCACCTATGATTGGGTACTCTCATAATTTTTAACTCTGACTTATCTGCACTGAGTCTCCAGCAATTTGTTGATTACAGTTCAGGTTTTCCTGTGCTAACACTGGTTTCTGCAGTGATTTCTGCCTGTAAGTCTCTGCCCTGGTAAACCATGACTTCCTATAGAAGCCTATCTCCCTCTCCAATCTTGGGGACTACAGTTTGCTCTGTGTCCTTATCTCTTTTAAGAATCCTAGAAAGTTGTTGATTTTTCAGTTTGTTCAGGTTTTCACTTGCTTTAGGATGTAATGGCAACTTACAAACTCCTTACAAGCAGACTCAGAAAATCCTTTATGTACTTTACTATTTGATTCTCAAAAATTTAGACCTTAGTTTGCAAACACTAGGATGGGAGAATTGAGTTTTAGATGTTATGAAATTTGCTATTATTCATGAAATTATTACAGCTCTAAACTGGAACTAGAATTCAAATCTCCAGGTTTTTCAGGCCAGAGTCATTCTTACCCTACCTAAATGTGTAAAAGATATTTATTATTGATTAAAGAATCAGTCTATGGCCCTACTCCCTCATCCTTCCCCTTTCAACTTTTCCTCTTCCTCATATTCTACAGTTTCCACAGTTTATCAGTTCACTGATTTATGAACACTAGAATTCAGCAAATATTTATCAGGTACCTGCAATCATATAGCAAGTGTGCTAGATATTTGGGACAAAATGCTGAGTAAAAATAAAAATGCCTCTAAAACACTGTACCTTACAGTTTGACCAAGGAAGACAGTTATATCAAATATGGAATCACACAAATAAATATATAAGTACAATTATGATAAATTTCTATAAAAATAAGTACATGGTACATTGTAACCAATATGCTGGAGGACAGTGAAGACCATCTTAAGGTTTAATAATTGAAATTAAATTTGGAGGGAAAATACATAAAATATGTGCCAAGTACTCTTCTAAATGTTTTGATATTGTCATTTAACTTCACAGAACTACCTAGAAATATAGTAAATACTATCTCCATTTCATACACACACACACACACACACACACACACACACATACACACACGAGATCATGGCAACAAGAGAATTTAAAAGACAACATGCCAAATATCATATAGTTATTAACTATGCTTAACTTCAGAGTCCATATTTTTCATTGACACTACAGTGCTTTCTTTGGGAGTGAAAAGCTGAGGCAGATAGAGCCAGATTTATCAGTCATGGCTCTGCCAACATCTTGGGCTGGGTAATCATTTGTTGCAGAAAGCTGTTCTATGCCTGGTAGGGTGTTCATCAGCATCCTCAGATTTTACCCACTAGCTGCCATCCTTTTCCAGTAGTCATGAACAAAAACATTCTTGATTTTGGAGAGAAGGTTAAATTCTCACCAGTTGAGGATCACTCATATAGAAAGACTTTAAGGTTTGTTTGTTTGTTTTTTTTTTTTTTTTTTTTTTGGCTGCTACTGAAAGATGGCTTCATAAGTAGATAATTTAATAAATCAATGTATGTGCTAGTGTTCCTTCTGTAAAGAAAGAACATGGCCCCTTGCTCCTTATTTTTGTCCTCTAAATTCTCTCTTATTCAAAGCCTAATTATCATGAGGCATACAAAAAGCCTAAGTCTAGGTCAGGTTTTATGTTGGATATTATGAGAAAAGCTATGTCAGGATTTTCATAATTAATCACTATCCATCATTTGAACTCAAGCCTAATGTGAAATAGGTGCCTACATAGGTTCGGCAACATCTTGTTGGTCGTCCTTCTTTCCTCAAAGCAGAAAGCAACCTTCTGTAGCTGTATGAGCTGAAAATCAGCAGAGGTGAAAACATTACAGAAAGTGACTTTATCTATAAAAGAAATTATATGGAAATTCATAATAAGTTTGTTGCAACACAAAAATCAGAAATTAAATCAAATTGTTCAAAACTATAGAGAATATTAAAAACCTATCTGTACTAATATTTTGAGCAAGTATTTCTACTTCACATAAATAATACCATTGACAATGAGGAACAATTAATTGGTCAAACAATTAATTGGTCTCTTCCTTGGTCAAACTTGATGCAAGTTTTTCCAAAGATATTTTTATTTTCATGTATTTTTTGAAATGCTGGAGAATATGGAGAATTACACTAAGTCCCACCAGAAAAGAATAGGAAAGCTAGTGACTACCAAATATTCAAAATAGTCATTGAGTGGTGACAAGTAAGCTACAGGCTTAGTACCTCCCATGTAATATCTTTGGTATCACTTTCTCACTATCTTCTTTCTCCTCTTTTTGAATTTGAAATTTCTGTTATATAATGACTTAATACCACTTTTGAAGAAAAAAATATGTATTATGTTTCTGTTTATTTTCTCCCACAAAAAATACTCACTCTCATTTTTTAAAAAAGCATTTGAAGAATACTAATTTCAAGATTGTTTATATTTAATGAAACCCTTGAGCATTTATCATTCTTATTTAGATAATGGGAAGTAATAACATGCCTTCTTGAAAACAGAGGATTCAAGATAATCACATTACATTAGTTAGAGATCACAGAAGATAAATTTTGGCATTTGTCAGTGTTACACACCACCCAGGCATATTTCATTAGATGTTGTCAAAGGCACAGAGAACTGCCAATCACATTAACAACTAACTTCCTTTAAAAGCCATTCAACTGAGTTTAATTATGATTAAGCATATTTGAACTGAAGGAACATTAAATACACAAATGCCTACTGGCAATCTTTTTAGAATCTGTGGTGAACACGTTTCTGCTCAATAAAAAGAAACCTTTTAATATATTCCAATAAAATTAAATAAAATAAATCAATATGCAAAATCTGTTGCATTCAGTAAAGTGATTCTTGATTTTTCCTGGCAGAAAAAAATTTAAGGAAGAAATGCTCAGTTCTTACAGGGCAAGCAAGTAAGTTAGTAACACTACCATTCACCTTAAGTCAGGAATCTCAAAAATAGCCTAGATTTTTCTAATTAGTTCTTGTCCACCACCAGACTGCAAAAAGCTAACCAAAATTAAAATCACAAATTTCATGCATGTTGCTTATTATTCACCTTTTTCCTTTCGACCCCCGATGCACTGGTTTTATTGTTTAGATTCTCAACTTCCAATTACTTTCCTTGGGGCTTCTCTAACAAAATAATTGGATTTACATTCCACTCTTTCCTTCCTCAACTCATTGTCCCAAAGGAGTCGAAAATCTGAACATGTTTTTATTCTGGAGGGTGTCTTTAACTGTCCCTTGTAGAAGTTCAAACAGACCTGAGGAAATGCTTCTGGGATAGTCAGTGAGAGTTTCTTTATTCTCGAGCACTGACTGGACAACCCTCAAGAGCAGAGACCATGACCAATCCAGAGTCAATCAATGTTCTATTTCCTGCTGCCAAGTAACGGCTTTCAATCAGAGAGCCTAACTTCTGTGCCAGAAGGTTTGAGAGATACCTATCGGATATTGGACTCTATCTATATTATAAACTGCTAGTTTTATCACAGGGGTTACTGTATTATTTTGTAAATGATTAACATCACTATATTTTCTAGTAGCTGAAATAATACTGTGTCATCATAGAAACATTACTATACTATAATTGATATAAGGGGAAAACAAGTGTTCTACAGCTTCTTCTTAATCGTAGTGGATGCACTGCACTGTGATCAGTGCTATTATTAAACTTCATGATAGAGAAAGTTAGGGCTATTTTACACTTTTCTGATGTGTTTATCTCCTCTCTCTTGTAATATCAATTTTGGGATCACATAAAGCTTGGATTATAGAAATGCTTGTACCAGATTTATACCATAAGAAAGCCCAGATATTAGCCAAAGGAAAGTTTTTCTTATAAAAAGATAATGTTGGAGGAAACTGAAGAATCTAGAAAACTTTTTCATCTCCATCAAGGGAAAAACCATAAAGAGTCAAGTGGTTAAAAATAACCTATGGCAAACAGTAAAGTGAGGGAAACCAAGAAATGTGTTGGATGGAGTTGGAAGGAACTAGAAAGAAATGAAACAGCTCTGGCAAAAGGGAATCTGTAATAATCATATGAGTTGGTGTCTAAATGGTCCCAGTGGGGATCCAAAGGGAAAATAACCTTTTTGCATTGTATTCTGAACCGTGTGTCTTTGCATTGATGTCTAATAATTAAGTTTTCCTCCAGGCAACAGGATGTACCTTCTAACGACCACATAATTAAACAGTTTTAGCATGTCAATGGTAAACATAATCATAATGGGCCAACATAACAGCCTGCTTTTCAAAGAACATATTCACATTCTCTCCTAAGTACATATGAAATTCAATATATCAAATTTTTCAGGAATTTATATAATCTGTTTCCACGTTGCATATTCTTTATTTATAAAAATCATTATACATACTTTTTAGCTAAAAATGCAAACTATTTGGAATAACAGGTTGGATAATAATCCAGTGATTTCTCAGTAGAGATAATTTTATTGATTCAGATTTTAAAATATAGATATATTCTCTCTTTTTAAGAAAAAGAATATAACTCTCCATGCTACACAAGGTGCAGCTGCCAGGAGATTTTAAAACTCGTCTGTAGTGAATGCAATCTTTTCCCCTTGTCTTTAAAACACCAGAGGGAATTACAGGAATCACTGGTTCACTGATTAGTACAAGAAATGGATACTCAAAATCATTTCTCTGAAGGGCTCTTATTGGTGGTCACTGTTTGAGCACAAATGAATTCCTTAGCACTTTGGTGTTGTTAGCCACTATAAACTAGGACAAACATGGAGTTATCGACAAATTCACCCCCAGAGTGGAAATAAGAAAAGACACATGATCTGGGAACAATGCATCCAATCCCATATCAAGACTGTCCATAAGCAGAGGAGCCCTTTTTATAGACCACATCCTTTACCCATTCACTGCAAAATGCACAAATTCAGAGATGTCATCTTAAGGCTGGCTAGACAGAACTTCTGTTAAGACATGGGGCTGGACAAGAGTTTTGATTACCATCCAGGAATAGACTAAACTTTTAAATACCATGCACATAGTACCCACAGAAAGGAGGCAATCTGTTAGTTGAACATACCCCTGTTGTCTTAGAAGGTTCTTTACTGCATGATGTTCTTGAAACTCTGTGATCTTCCCACTAGTCTTGGAAGAAAGATTCCATACAGCTAATAAGTTAGTTGATATTGAAAAATGTCCTATCTCACGTCTTAAAACATATTTGCAACTTTCCATTTTGCAAGTGATGGAGAGTACCTTTAAGACATGACTTTAAGAATCAATGTGTTTATGGGACAAGTAGGAAGAAGAGAAGTTAAAAGAACTTCAGGAAAGATTTATTGGTAAGATATTGATTAAACCATACTTCAATCAACTACACACTTTAATCAAACACAAAATTGCATTTGACATTTTTCTAGGCCAAGTATAGCAGACAGTTTTACATAAAATAATATAATGACACAGTAAATATTCAATATGTGTTAATATTAAAAATCATAGTTTAGTTCCTAACTGGTAGGACATTTATAATGATTGTTACGATCATCAACTATGATTGATAGTGCTGTGTTGAGTGCTAGATCATAAAGGATTAAGAAACCATGTGTCCTGTCTTAGCAGAAACCTGCTGAGACAGATTAGTGATGCCTGTCACAGGAAAAGGAAGTATAATGCTGGTTGACACTAAACTATAATCTGAGGATAGGCAAATGGGTAAAGATTTGTTTCAAGAGAGTATGATATTTAAATGGAAGGAATATGGCAGATACAGACCAAACAGAGTCATATCATAATCAGATACAATGTAATACCATCTCTACCATATACAAATTAATATATTTTAGGAGCACAAAAAGAAGTCTTCATTATCTGCCTGAATGACTCTCAAGAAGGTTTCAAAATAGAGGAAACTTCTGACTGACCCTGGAAGGCAGAGACAGGATGCGTAGGAAACATGAATTTCAGGCAGAAAAATCAGCCTATGCAATAATCATAAAATAAGAAGAATATTCATTGGGGCAACTTTAAGCAGATAAAGTTTGTTGCAGCATAAAGTGTAAGGAGGATTGTGTTAGAATTGAATCTGGACAGGCAGACAATGGCAGGATCACAAATATACTGTCAACAATGTTGAAAGCGTCTCAATTGCAAGCTGTCAGTGGTACTCCACCAAAGACAGGTAAACTTGAAAGAACGTGATTATACTTGTAGTTTCCAGAGAATTTATCAGACTAGCCTTGTTGGTGTCTCCCTCACTCCAAGCTCACATTTTTCACTGGTACTCAGCTTGCATATTCCAGGTTCTCTTTTCGATTATTGCTTCTTGTGCTGTAGTGGAGCCACTTACTCACACACAATACTGTGTTTAAGATCGCTGGAGAAAAAAAACCTGTCTCATTCACATTGATTCATTGTCCTGACATTGAACGTGCTTGTGTGTGTGTGTGTGTGTGTGTGTGTGTGTGTGTTTCTATCCAGTTCTCCCATCAGCCCGAAAGAACGTTCATTAAACTTCATCCCTCCACAATTCTCTCCCTCTAGGTTTGATTCTGAGACACATTATTATGAATTGAATAGGTCTGTACTAAAAGTGCCATCTTTGTCAAGGCACATTCTGAAAAGCTTTTGGTGTAGAGCTTACCATGAAAAACAAGAGTCGACAGAACAATTAATGAAGGGAAACTAAAGATGGAACTGCACAAATCAATTTTGCACTTCCATTTCTTTTCCAATGTGTCTTCATTTATATTTCAATACTCTGTCTCAGCTTAGTTTTAGAGAATTTATTTTCATGTCAAAATCCTTCGAGATGGACCTAAATAAAAGTATTAAAATGAAGATTGCTGTTGCCATGCAACTGTACATATAGATTTTAAACTTGATGGGGATTTAAAGGTATTTCTTCTTCATCTTTCTTAATGGAATCTGCAATTATCAGCCAGCAAAGTTTTAGTTTCTGAATTCAGTTTTATGCTCTGTCTACCAGTTTTTGCTTTGGTTTTTTTCTCCTGAGCTAGGAATGGTGGAAAGACTGGAGACAATGGAGTCAGACACAACTTCTCTTACCAACTTTGTGAATTTGAGCAGGTTATTTGGCTTCTTTAAGCCTAATTTTCCCTGTTCTGCAACTCTGAAATGGTGCTAATAATAGCTACTACCTCTTTTAGTTATTGTGTGGTTTCAATAAGAATACATGCAATAAACTGATACAGTGATGGTTACTGTGTAGATACACAATTGCTACATTTTAGACATTCTAAGGACAAAAGGGCCTAAAAAGTAATCAGAATATTTACCAAATCTAGAAAAAATTGTTAAACTGTTATTTGAGACAGTCATGAAGAGGAACCGTAGTGAAAGGGACCTACAGTGCTGTGTCAGGCACATAGAAGTCTATGTGTGTGAAAGTCGTCAAAGTAGAGACTGTGATGGGTAAGTACAATGAAGCCAAATTTAGTTTAATATAGAAATATTTACTGCAATAATCAGATGCTCAATTAATGCATGAAAAAATTAGAGGAATAAGATGTAAAAACAAAAGCAAAAGTACAGTGAGGCAAAAGTTGAAATTTAGGATTGGCTTGTTTCAGTTCTTTCTTAGGCTTCACTTTTATTATAAAACAGTTCTCAGTTCTCTGTGAGCAGTAAGCCTGTTTGTCTACTAAACTGGCCTCACTACAACATGATATGTACCCCAAAAGCACTAAAGAACTAGATTCTATGCCCTGCAGTAAGGCATTTTGAAAAAGTTTTCTCTGAAATCTTTAGGAGGAAGTTCACATATTTTATTTCATTTTAGAAACTTATAGAAACGCTTCCAGGTCAGGTGAGTCCCCTGGGGGAAATGCAGTGGAAATGGAAATGCTCTGTGCATCCATCTTTGTAAATATTTGTTTTTGTGGTTTATGATGTGTTTAGTGTTCCCAGGCTATATGAAGTCAAATTATAATTTAAAATGTGTTTCCATAAAAAAAATTGTCCCTAAGTTATAATAAATTATTGGAAACTTGCTTATGTTAAAATGTAATTTTCTCTATTCCTACACGTCATTAGACATTGATTTATATCTCCCTGTTCAATGAGGATAAAGGAGATAAGGAGAACCATGTACCTTATACCTATTATGAAGATGATGTTTCACTAGGTGCCCTTCATGCATTCATTATTTAAGTGAATCCTCACAAAGAAATTTTGAGACCAGATGTTATCACCATTTTATAGAAGAAAAGACAAACTAAGAATCAGAGAATTTAAGTAATATGAATATCTGAATAGCTGTAGTTGACATTCAAATTTAGGCATATCTAAACTGAAAAATTATATTGACTCCACCAATACCACCAAATGTTTGAAAAGCATAGAGATTATAAGGACAATAAAATAGGGCTTATAAAGAAGACTTGACTTCAAAAGGATTTTAGTCTACTAGAGAAAATAATTAATCTTTCTCTTTGAATTTTACAAAATCAAGTTGAAATTTGACTTGTAATCCATAAAAGTATTTCTTCTGTTATCATACTTAATCAATAAGTTATTAATGTACAAATGTAACATAAAATTTATTTTTGATATGTATTCTAGATTTTGATTTACACATTTTCATTTTATGTGGTATTATAATTGAGAAAGTATAAGAACATGTATGTATATAAGCATGCATGTACACATGTTTATATAGATGAGTCTATATATAGAACATCAGGTTCATGTGATATTAGCTACTTAAGCAAGTCTTCCCCATGTTAAGTGTTCTTTTATACCAGTTTACTGGCAGTCAACAAAGAGGTCAGGGACAGGAAACAGAATCACATTCTTACTATATTTTTCAATAACTACATTTTTCTGTGTTCCTAAGAATGGGAAGAGGGACTGGGATCAACAGTGCAAATTCTCCTGCACATGGTCTAACTCACCAGCTTAGCCTGCTTGATACCAAACTCCCCAGGTCCAATTCTTTTTCCTGCCTTCCTTAGTCCAATTATTTACACCTGTACTTCCACAATCAGGCTCAAAGAAACATCTGCATCATGAAGAACAGGAAATTCTTCATAAATTAAGCTTTTGCCTACCTACGCTTTCACTGCCATAGATTCTTGCCATATTCCAGGTGAAATGCAATCACTTTAACACCTGAGTCTTCTGGCTAATGACAGTAGAAAATGATCTAATAAGAGATTGGAAGTGAAGGGAATTGAAAGAAACAAGGTAAAATGAGTATGACATATATATAAATTCTTTTCAATAATAATATAAAAAAGTATAAATACTTAAAAAGAGGACATACTCTTCAATTCTGAAATGGAATTCTGTGTCTTTGTACATTGTTTTATTGTTCTCATTCTTGAATTGCATGCTCCCTCATCTGCATCTGCTTTTCCAGCTCTACTCAAATGTTCCTTCTCAGTAATATTTTTTGTTTAGCCAGAACAAAATAATAATATTATTATAATAGTTAATTTTGTTATAGATGCATTATGTTTTAGAGATGATGCCAAGTGTGATATATATATATATAAATACAGGATAAATCTATTTATCTTCATTTAATTTGCACAGAAATCAACTGTGAAGCCCATATTATGCCCCTCCATGTTATAAATAAGAAAATGGAAAGTGAGAGAGGTATGTTATGGGCTGAATTCTGTTTCTCCTAAATTCACGTTGAAGTCCTAAACCCCAGTCCCTCAGAATGTGACTGTATTCAGAGATAGGGTCATTAGAGAGGTAAAATGAGGTCATTAGATGGGTTCTAATCCAGTATGACTGGTACCTTTATAAGAAAAGAAAATTAGGCCACAAGAGACAAAAGAAGGATGATATAAAGACAAAATGAGAAGACTGCCTTCTATACGCCAAGGAGAGACGTCTCAGAAGAAATCAGCTCTGGTGACAGCTTGATCTCAAATTTCCAACCTCCAGAATGAGGGAAAATAAAATTCTGTTGTTTAATCCATACCATCTTTGGGACTCTATAACAAACTAATACTGGTGGCATACATTTTTCAAAATCACACACTGACAGAATGATAAAAGCTAGGATTTAAAATCTAGATAATCAGTTTCCTGATTCCATTTTCTATACCATTATAAGACTCTGACTTAATACTCCCTTTAAAATCCAGTAACTACTGTTTTCTGTACCATTTTTATTGATGGTGGTGCATTGTGAAACATGATAGAATTATATTTGATGATATTTTGGTAGATTTTGCTCTTATTGGGAGAAAATGACCACAGTTTTGCTTTTCCTCATTGTCCCTAGCTCTGTGCCTCATATATAGAAACAGATACATTAATGTTTAAATGAATAATAAGTCTGTAATAATAAATAGAAAATGAAGTTGGACTCCATGTCTCCTATCACCCTCCTCCATTTGGTCATGCTGAATATGAATGCATTTCCCTTCTCCTTCTGATATTCTGATACTTGTATATTAGTTGTTCTTAACCAAGGGCAACTAGTGGACATTTGGCAAACCTGGAGATATTGTCGATCACCACAATTTGTGGAGGGGGTATTACTAGCAACTAGTAGGTAGAGACTAGGGGTGCTGTAAAATACCTTGCAATGTACAGGACAGCCTCTCACAACAATTATCCAGCCCCAAATATCAACAGTGCCAAGGATGAAAAAAACTAGTTCATATGGTTTGTGTACACGATATACACTTTTTTTCTTTAGAAAACTTTCAGAGAATAGAGCATCTTCAGACACTCTACACTACTACACTCTTACCGGATGTATATGATGATTGGATTGTATAAATGCGATGGTTCTTATTTTGGGAGTCCCTTCATATATACATACATGCACCATGAGAAAATGGAGAATTTTAAATTCAGGTTGAAAGTAACTCAAACATGCTTCTCTGAACAATTAGGCTTACTTCTGCAAGGTTGTCCAAATTCTGTGGGAGGTGAAAACCCCTCTACTAAGGAAGCCATCTGCTTCCCCCCATGAAATGACTAATGATCTGAAGTTCCTGGATGTTCTGATCATATTCTCAGTTCAACTAAGCAATCTGTGAAATTCGCGTGGGGATTGGCTCCATAACAGTCCTCACAGCAGCAACTACAGCTCCAAAAAGAGGGATCTACATTACATGCCTTTAGGTACCTTGAAGAAAAATATATCAAGAACAACTTAACCAAGGTTTTAGGCTTTTGATTCCAATTATAGTATTATTAATTAGACACGGTAGTGAGTTCAGAGATTCAGAGTCAATACGGAATGTCAAGACAAATTGAGGACAAGAGTCATGACATACTAATAAATATATTTTAGAAGTATTAGCCCTGTTTTATTGAATAGCAAACAGAATTTAGAAAGGTTAAGTAATAGATGATAATGGTAGAATCAAGATCTCACTTCCACTTAGTCTGACTCTCTTGTTTCGGGTAAATGACAGTTTGTTCTAAAGCTGTGTCAGAGATCATTCCTTAGGGAATGCGTCTTTTCTATTGAAAAGAGACTGGGGAGTGGTCGGGTTTAGTGCAGCTGGCATTCACATGCTTGGGTATTATGTATTCATCGTCCACTTCACTCCTCGTAGCAGTCCTAAGAGATGGATATTATTGTCTTTCTAGAATGAAATCACCATATGATAGGCTTTCTCCTTGGTCACCACTCTATCTGTGCCCTGTGCAGTGACTGGTATATAACAGAAGTTTATTTAAATATCTGTCAACTATAAACAAGCGGAGGCACATGAGGGTTAAAAAAATGTCAAGTTAAAGAAACAATAAAGGTTTGAAGCCCATGTTTGAACTCCAAAGTCATAGAGAGATAAATGCTCAGTGGAAAATAAAATAGAGATTGTATCTATTAGCTATTCTTATATAATCAACAGCACCAAAGCTTAATGGCTTAAAATAACAATTTTTTTAGCTTTCATTTTTTGCAGAGTTGTCATTTAGACTATGTTCAACTATGTTGTTGTTATAGAGGGTTCTCACAAATGTTTTCGATCAATTGTAGATCAGGTATGTGGCTCTGCTGATCTTGGCAGGGTAATTCACTGGGCTTAGTATTGTCATAATGTCCCTAACACTACATTCTACTGATTAAAGCATGTAATAAGGCCAGAACAGATTCAGAGGGTGAGGAAATACATTCTCCTTCTCCAGAGAGAAGCGTCAAGGTCACAGAGCAAAAAGGAGTGAATTAAGAGAGGAGACTGATTGGGCCATTTTTGCAAATAATCTACCCTAGAAGGAAATCAGGAAACCAATTAATCCATTTTCCCTTCTTTGTGGATAATGGTTTTATTAAATCAAGCACATGTGTCTATTTGACTACTTAAAACAGAATACAGAAGCCTATATTTCAAAAGACTTTCTTTTAAACTGCTATGAATGGGTTAACTACATGCAAAACGTTTGTGTAGCAGGCCTTGGTCAAAAGTCAAAAATGGTCTCCAATATCAGGAGAGCCACAAGAAGCAAGTCAGGTTTCAGAAGCACTGACTGCGAAAGCTCAATTATTTAAATCAAAAACCCAATGCAGATGATCAAATAAGTAGTTGACAGTATTTGATCTGGAGCACAGGGAACCATCTGCTCTTCTATAAGCTAAAGCTTAGTAATAAATGCAGGCAACCACGTGCAGATTTAAAATTCAAATGCAGACTGCATTATCTGGTCTTAATTCTAATGCAATTCACAGTCTTAATTTCTATAGAACACTGTGGATTATCTGCAGAGTTAAAAAGTTAAAAAAAAAACTCATAAAGAGGGTTTTCACTGATTTTTCTCCTTGAGATCTAAAATTTGCCTTCTGTTATGAGAAGACAGGATGGCCCATATCCAGCCAAAAGGGCAACTGTAAAAACTAGTGTTTTCTTCACTGTCATCCTTTCTTCAAAGATTAAGGGTAGTTCTGCTGACTAGGAGGAGAAGAATCTCTCTCCCATTCTCTCTCTCTCTCTCTACTCTACCTTTCTCCCAACATCCCTCACCAAATGAATTACGGAAATACATTTTATTATGATGTGTGCTTATTATTTTTTTATTTATCAATATTCCCACACTATTTAAAAACACTAAATTGGTGTTTACAAAAGTTTATCTTAATGAGTTGATAAACCTTAAAAAATAACTCTTTTGACTCTAGATCTTCGATGAATAATTATCGAAGGTATTTTTAATTTCAAGAGCAATCTGAGTTCAGCATCTTTATTTTTTGACATTTGCATTAAAGTAATAAAACTTTAAATTTTTTTGGAAATTTAGAGAGAAAAAAGAGGAAAAGCATTTGGAGTAAGAGAAAATTTATTTTTAAATTAAAGATAGGAGAATTACATGAATATTAAAATTAATAAAATAGCCTCCAGGTTTTGAACAGTCACAATAGTATATTCTCCATTTTTCATGTTCTATCTTAAATGAGGTATAAAATTTTAAAGGAAAGACTGCTCCTAAAAATTCAGTTTAGTTCTTTAGTTTTTTTTTTAAAAAGAACAACTCCTGTTTTCCCATATTTTAGTAGGGGTTAAATGACGAGACTGTGTTAGATTAAAACATGGTTATTGGGGATTTAGAAGCTAAAGCAAATCAGACAAGTTTCATGAACTTGTGACTTCTCCGCATGAAAGGTGAATGTAAGATTTCCAGGCGAGGCTCTGTGATCCAACGGTAAATCTAAAAAGTCATTCCAGAACTTATGGTCTCAGAGTGAATGTGACCTGTAGGCGTTACATTAAGATTCATGCATGATAGTTACACCATTGACATCTGAGCATTAAATCTTTTTACAGAATCAGCCATTGGTTTCACAAAAATATTATTCTATTGATGCTGGAGGGGAGGAAAAATCTCTCCTCCACTCTCCTAGGGTCTCTGGCTGGGTCTGAAATTAAACTGAAAAAGACAAATTAACAGGAGAAAAACAAATGAATTTACAGAAGTTTTAATGACATGAGAACCTCTGTAAGGAAATAAATTCTCCAACAAACAGACTTGAGGTTAGAGCAGGTAGTCTTGGAGGGATGTGACAGGTTAAGGAGCATGAATTAATTGTAAACTGGGTATATGGAGGTATAGGAAGCTATGGGTTTAGGGAGGGCACCTCTCACAGGAGGGTTTTATGATCTTTTACAGGGGAGAAGAACAGGAAGGTCAAACTGAACACTCTGCTTCTGCCATTTTCTCAAACACAGCTTAAGATATTCAATAAACCAAAATGCCATATTTTGGGGTAGTATGTTCTGAACCCCATCAATGCCTCTATTTATATTTTCTTAAAACAACATAAAAGTAATCCGGAAGGGTAAAGAAATATTAGTGTTCACGTGTATTTGGTTCTAACAAAAGAAAAATTTGGATAGATTTCCACTACTTCAAAACTTTACTTGAATAACAGTAGCAAGAGCATGGTTTAAGATTATTAGATCCAAATACTACTAGAAGATATTGGATACTGTCCCAATAAAGTAGGGATTACACTGAAATTATGCAACATATATAATAAGGCCTCCTTGTCTGGATCTCAGTCATGATGCAACTCCTTGCCAAGACTTTAGGAATAACTGAAAAATGATATCATTTTCTAGATTTCCATCTCAGAAAAGGGCAGGTTTCCTTCATTTTCCCTGTCTATTTCCCATCAAATTTCACTTAAAGAAAATAATTGTGCCAATGGTAAAAATTATTAATTATTAATATCATGACCATTCTCACCTATCTCAGATTGGTAAAAATATTTCCTACTGGGTAACCAAACTTCACTACTGGAATTTGTAGAAAGACTAACTAATAACTTCTCTGGAAGAATTCATTCATATAAATTCAGGTAAATACTGTTCTCTGCCTTAGCTTAAGTAACATTTCCAGCTATGTGATCAGGACTTTTAAGTCATCAATTGCATATTTTGAGTCAGGGTTACTGCTCTGGCAGTTTTTATATCATAAATTCAGGGCTAACTGAATAAAAGCGTGGGGGTTGTTCACAAGTTTGATTTTCATGGCCAGAGATTATTCCATTATATATTTACTCATAAACCTTTTATATTTATCATGAAAGTGAATTAAAAGTGTGGCAATTAAGATAATAAGGGGTATAACTCACATTTAGCTCAGAGAAAAAAGGAGGAGGACATAAAAGGAGGAAGGAAAAAAAGACACAAATTTGCATACTAATTTTCTTTTCACTTCCTATTTTCTGACTCTAATTCCCTTCCTGCCAATTCCTTAACTTTACTTTTCAAGGTATTTTAATTTTTTTTACAGTACTTATATTTATATTCCAACTTAAATAGAGGTTCTATATTAAACTGATTAAATAACTGACAAAAGTTATCTGACATACATTAAGTTGGAAATAACATCCTACAACTGATGAGTGGGACATAATATTTAGTGGTTATGTTTAAGAACTGAATGATTATATGGCACTAACACATATACACATTTGTTGTGGAACTACTTATGACTAAGACTGATCTCATGGGGAGCAGTAGGCAAATGCCAGAAGATGGATATAAGAGACCCAAAAGTTCACAAACTCAAAGTAGTATTAGTAAGAGAGCATGGCCATGGCATTATGAACACATAAACTTTAGCTTGCAATTGCTTATGCATGGCTAATGCAGGATTCTTGCTGTTGCATAAATATAAACAGTTTATGTATGTGACCTAGAAATCCACAACTGAAAAAGAATTGCTATATTTGAACAGTTTCAAAGAGAATAAAATTAGAAATAAAACCCACACCACACACTTTTCTTCTTATACGGATTTTTAAAATACCACAGTTTACTGCATATAACTGAACAACTCATTCACTCAACACCAATCTGTCACTTGTAGCTACTGCTTTTGGAGCCGGTTCTATGTGAACTCCAACCAGATCCATAAAAAATGCAACCTTCATGCTGCCCCATATGCCTATCACCCCCTGTCCTGAGGCTTCCTTTGTTGATGCTGATGTGTGGTACACAGGGGGAACTCACTATGCTCCCACATCCACAAAACCCAGAAGCATAGGCAGGAGTTAATGGTTCTGTGTTTGAATCACTGACAGATGGAAGATAAATACTGGTATGTTCGCTCTCTCCATGCCTCTCCTCCCTCCCAGTAGACTAGTCAGTCCTCCTTAGTGGACCAGCCTTATTACACAAGTTCATATTGGCTCTTTCTCCTTCCTTTCATCATTAGTCTTGTACCTGCTTCCTGAGATGAAACTCCATTTCTTTTAAAAGCCTCGCTTCCAACTTAGCCTTGAATCCCCAAAAATCAGAACCTGAGGCAAAAACATTGCCCTCTATGAAGTAGACTTGTGCCTGTAACCAACTGCTATATGCGTTTGTTCAGATTTTAACTAACATTATGTTTTGGTCCTGAAAGGGACTTTTAACTGAGGCTGTTGAAAATTATATGGCCTCTTGGTCAGTAAAACTATGATACTATATGTGAAAGACAGCATCAGCATTTGAAAGATGCAGGGAATATACTTTGGTTTAAGATCCTATTTAATATTTTATATTTTGTATTCAGCTAATTGTGTTCTGTTCAGCTTTTTGGACAGCCAAGAATTCTGTTTTCAATTAAGAACAGAAACCTTAAAATCCTTAATGGAATTAATTGTGAAACAATGGATTCCTTAACGGCAGATGAATTTTATCAAGAATGAGTGAAGTGATGTAAATTTTAAAAATAATTAATAAACTTACTCACTACGAAATCATTCAATGGTAGTGCCTTATAAATAGCAAAAATCATCCAGACTACACATTCAATTTCAAAGATAAATAACTATTTATCATTTTTCCTTATTTCTTCCAAAACCATCATATACATTTCATTCTAGGGCTGAAACAAAACATTTTATTTTTCATGTTTGGCAATACTATAAATATTCATAACCACACATCTGTCAAAAAAAACACAGTGTTTAAACCACAAAGGAGGAACAATGCTTTGAGTGGTCCTTGAAGAAATCACACTACATATTCCATCCAATTGTTCCAGCATTTAAACTAAAATTTCTGACCTTCAGTAAATAAATAGGTTCTACTCAATGAAGAATATTCAAGAAAGAACAAAAACATTCATTTCTGAAAAACTAAAAATGTTATCTTGCCTTCTCTCTTAGGAACTCTTTTGACTACACAGTCATTTTGATTTGGGTTTTTTATAATTCATATTTTTGTATTGTTTTCAAATCACTTTTAAATGTCAAGATTTTTGTTATTGGGTTGTTGGAATTTTTTCTGTTTTACCACTTTTTTTTTGTTTGTTTACACTTAGCAAAAATGTTTTTGTTGTAGAAGCTTTCCTACCTAGTCACAGGATCCTAAAGATTTAGAAAAAGTTGTCACAGTACTAATAAATGTCCTACTTCCAAAGTACCCTCGTCACAATGCAGTGTGACCTACATTTTTAAGTTTGGGTTCTGTGGTCACATTAACATGTAGGCAACAAGAATCTTAAGGTAGAATGACAAGACACCATCCCCCTGCCAAAAGAAAAATTGTGTAACCTAGACATTCTAATTTTTTCTAGAAATAATATGTCAAAGTTTATCACCTGACATTCTGAGACTTTTGTTTTAAGATTTATTTTCTTAGATTTAGCCATCATGGACCATTTTCATATAATTCTAGGACTGAAAGAGCCCTAGGAATCAATTAATCCCAATAAAGCATCTAAGGCCTCGAGAATTAAAGCAAATTGTCCATGGGCACACAGTTAGTTAGACAAAATTGTCTTCCGTGGTTTCATTCTTAAATGTAAGAAATGTTTCCCCTGAAACATCTGGAACTTCCTTTAATGGCATTTAAATTATATGTCTGCAGCCAGGAGTCTCAAATCACAATCTTAAAACCAAACATGATTTGTAAAGAGCTCATGATTACAAGATCAAAAAGACTACATTAATATGACATCAGCTCATTAATTTGTACCTTCATTCCTGCCCTCCTGCAAGTTAAAAATAGCTCCACTGATTATGGCAAGGTTTTCTTTTCTTCTTTTTGGGAAAAAAAAAAAAAGAGGTAGCATAATTGAGTTTTTCAATGTTATCTTTGATGAACATTTAGAAGCTCAGAGCCAAATCTTACCTGGGAAAATTTTAAACTCATCTGTACAAAACTAGAGAAGAACACAGATCTGGGGAGGAATTAGGATTGAATGAGTTACTGTGTATTTCAACATTACCATCCAGGAGTTATTTCAGGGCCAATGTGAGCAGTCATTTGACATTTCACTTTTCCTTTTGGCTTCTTTGTGCTTTTCTAGTCCTGAGAACTCAGCATTACTCTAACAAATACAAACAAGTATCTGAAATTCTAGATACTTATAAGCAAATCTGTTGCAAGTTATGTGGATAGCTCTCTTTGTCAGTAATCTGATCACCTCATGTTACATAGAGATCATTGGAGGAAAATTTCAGTTTATGATATGACGACTTTTGTTTACTGTTATTTTAATGTAAAGCAAATTGCTTTATCTGTATATAATGAATATCTCAAGAGAACTCTCTTATTTGGGTCAGAGAACTCTGAAGGTTTACTGCTTTCTCATCATTTTGTTACTTTATGTGTTTCTTCCTAACAGAACACATTCTCTCCTACATCAGGGTCATTGCAATTGCTGTTTTATCCAGCTAGAAAGTCCTTCACCCTGTCCCTTTCCATGACTGTTTTTTTCTTAAATGGCCTTAGGGCCTTTCTCAAATTCCACTTATTCCTGGAGTCATTTGTTAACTTCTCATATGAAAAGAATACACAATCCCGAGCCCAGTCACTTTCTCAAATGGGAAAGTGATGGTCTTACAAACTTTCCATTGTTTACTTGTATCGTGTGCCTTATGATTGCCCTAGACTTTGTCTTGTTTACTGCTATACTCCAAGAGCCTAGACCCATGTCTTACACACAAATATACACTGAATAAACACAAGCATCAACTAGACCAAAAACTAGAGTGTGCTCTGCTCTGGAAGAATAATACTGTAAAACTATCCCCTGATCTTATTCTGAGATTTTTGTTTTATGATTTATTCTCCTAGATTCATCAATCAAGGACATCTTCTGGACAAAAGAAGGAGGAGGTCAATGCTTTCACTTTTTAGGGCATAGAAGGAAGTTTAGAAGGAGGAAAAGGCTTTTTCTACCACTACTTTCAATAATACTCTAGGATAGAAGCAAGATGGCAGAGTAGAAGGACGCTTGTAGCTCACCCTCTCCCATAAATACACCAAAACTCAAATCTACTGACCTACTCAGCCAACCAGAGCACCTGCCGAACTCCGACAGAATATTACCCTCTTCGAAAGACAAAGACGCCAAATATCTGGTAGTAGAAAAGGTAAAAACAAAGAAGAAAGAGAAAAACAGTGCGGGACTGGTCCCACAGGGAGGGAGTGGCAAAGGAGGACTGGAGCTCATTCGCTGGGAGAGGCCAACGGGAGGGAGGGGGAGCCTCCGAGGCTCAGACCTGCCCCCAAGCACCCCTTGACTGACAGAACTGAGTTAAATGGGCACAAAGGGTCCCCGCAACACCCAGCCCAAGACGCGAGCCGGCAGCTTGGGCCAGAAGAGGCCACCCCCGGGCAAAGGACTAGGGCGGCTACACTGAGGCAGCACCGGAGGATTGCAGAGTGCTGCGCGCTGTGGCTGGGAGGGGATACAGAGCAGAACCACCTCGGTCTCCCATAAACTGCGAAAAAACCAAAGCAACACGGCTGGTGTGCTCTAGGGGGAGGGGCATCGTAGCCTTTGTCTCCTTAGACCTATGCCACCATTACTGGCGCTTCTCTGGAGAAGAGAGGCAGGGCTCAGCCACAGCTTCCTTCTCCTCCTGTGCTCAGCGCCCGGACGGGGGCGGGGCTGAGACCTGGGTCCACACCTGGGGGCTCCACTGCTTCCTAGGCAGGACTGAGACTTGCTTGCAGCCTGAGGCAGATAGGATCTTTCTGCCCTGCCACCTCAGAGAACTCTCGCCAACAGTACAAAGAGCTGAGATTTGGCACAGAACAGGGGCGGGGCCGTTCCGCAGTCTTTCCCGAGCCCACCTTCAGAGCACCAACCCAAGGCAGAACGGGAAGCTGCACAGAGCAGCGGAGCAACCAGCACCAGGAGAGGGCGGGCGGCCATCCACCTTCCTGGCGGGAATGCAGCACCTGACCACGGTGCTAGGAGGGGGAGCAATCTGTCCACCTGCCTCACCCAAGCGCAGCATCTGACTGCTCCATCGGGAAGGGGGGTGACCTGCCCGCCCGCCTGGTAAGAGCTCAGCACCTGACCCAGTGTTGGAAGGGGGTTTGATCTGCTAGCCGACAGCCACTGGGAGCAGCACCAGAAAAGGGCGCCAACAGAGGACCTCTGGAAACAGCAAGCTGAGTTCGTGAAACAGGGCGAAGACACAAAGACCTGTCGACAAAATCATTAAGAGCACACCATCTCCAGGAGAACTAGATAACTCATACTCCGTAAGACACAGTGCCAGAGAGATATGAGCAATATGAAGAAGCAGAGGAACCATTCCCAATTAAAAGATCTGGAGAAATTCCCTGAAAGCATGATCAAGGAAATAGACATTGATGGCCTACTAGATCAAGATTTCAAAAAAGGAGTGATCAAACTACTGAAGGAACTAAAAGAAATAGTGTTTAGAAATATAAAATATGTCAAAAATGAAACAAACTATAAAGAAGAACCAAGTAGAATTAGTAAACTCATTTGCTGAGATGAGAGCTGACCTAAAGGCTGTACAAAGCAGGCTAGATAATGAAGAGGAACGAATAAGTGACCTAGAATACAGGACAACAGAAAGCACCCAATCAGAACAGCCAAGAGAAAAACAAATAAAAAACAATGAAAACAATATAAGGGACCTATGGGACAATATAAAGTGTGCCAATTTACGCATAATAGGGGTTCCAGAAGGGGAAGAAAGAACAAAGGGGATTGAAAAGGTATTTGAAGAAATCATGACTGAAAACTTCCCAAACCTAAAGAAGGAATCAGATATCCAAGTACAGGAGGCTCTGAGGGTCCCAAACAGGAAGAACTCAAACAGACACACACCAAGACATATAATCAAGACGGCCAGAGTCAAGGATAAAGAAATGATCCTAAAGGCAGCAAGAGAAAAACAAAGAGTGAGTTACAAGGGAACCCCCATGAGGCTGTCAGCTGATTTCTCTACACAAACACTACAGGCCAGAAGGGAGTGGTAAGATATATTCAAAGTCCTGAATGAAAAAAAGATGCAGCCTAGGATACTCTATCCAGCAAGGCTATCCTTTAGAATAGAAGGAGAGATAAAGAACTTCACAGACAAGCAAAAACTAAAAGAGTTTAGCAACACTAAACCCATGCTAAAAGAAATACTGACAGGTCTACTCTAAATAGAAAAAAAGCAAGATGCTACAAAAATGAGAAACTCATAACTGGAAAGGAGATAACTGCCATGAATCACAAAAAGAATAAACACAAAATTGTAAAAGAAGACATGTAAATCATTAAGAGTGGGAGAGGGAATCAAGGAAAGCCACTGTGGAAAACAGTATGGAGATTCCTCAAAAGACTAGGAAAAGACTTCCCATATGACCCAGGAATCCCACTCCTGGGCATATTTCAGAAGGAACCCTACTTCAAAATGACACCTGCACCCCAGTGTTCACAGCAGCACTGTTTACAATAGCCAAGACATGGAAACAGCCTAAATGTCCATCAACAGATGACTGAATAAAGAAGATGTGGTATATTTATATGATGGAATACTATTCAGCCACAAAAAATGACAACATAACGCCATTTGCAACAACATGGATGTTCCTGGAGAATGTCATTCTAAATGAAGTAAGCCAGAAAGAGAAAGAAAAATAACATATGAGATTGCTCATATGAGGATTCTAAAAACAAAACAAAACAAAACAAAACAAAACAAAACAAAACAAAACAAAACAAAACAAAACAAAATAAAACAAAAAAAAAACACCTAAATACAAAACAGGAACAGACTCATAGACATAACATACAAACTTGTGGTTGCCAAAGGGGCGGGGGGTGGGAAGGGACAGACTGGGATTTTAAAATGCAGAATAGCAGAAACAAGATTATACTGTACAGCACAGGGAAAAATATACAAGATCTTGTGGTAGCTCATAGCAAAAAAAAATGTGACAATGAATATATATATGTGAAAAATTGTGCTCTACACTGGAATTTGACACAACATTGTAAAATGACTATAACACAATAAAAAAGGTTTAAAAAAATAATACTCTAAAATACTAAACATACTCTAATACTCTAAAAATAAATTTATTTGATAGACAAATAATAACAAAGGAAGTTATAATTTATTGAGCATTTATCACTGTGAATATTTTGGATATGCTAACTCAATTTAGGAAAAAAACATGAAATAGATAATATCATTATCCCTATCTTGTGGATGAAGATGTTAATATACAAAGTGCTAAAATACTTTGCACTTATCCATGGTCACTTAACTGTTAGGTGACAAAGCTTTGGAATCCCTGTACTTAACTACTTTGTTATTATGCTTCTCTTAACTAAGACATACACATAGCAAAAATTAAAATTAAAAAAGTAAGACTTCGTAATTAGAGTTGATGATTATAAATACCAAGATTTCTGTATGTACCCTAACCTTCCATTTTTCTATTGACATAATGTGAGCTCAGTATAGGGAAACCACAGAGGATAGGGCTGCCCTCTGGAACCTGCATCAACAGAGCCGTTGCCATGTCTAGTTTAGAGAGATGGCTAGAAGAGGCCTAGAAGGAAAGGGTATATGATTTGACTAACTTGAGAGGGTGCAGTACACACTGATCAAGGGCCAGCCAGCCTACCACAATTTCAAAGGAAGGGAGACAGCAGAGTAAATACCCTCTCTTAAAATGGATTACCCAAAAGTTAGATCTTGAAACTAGGATTCACATTTAAGTGATTTATTAACAAAATGCTCCCAGGAGGAACAGTAATGGAGTAGGGAAAAGATGTCTAACAAGGGTACATTTTCAGGCAAAGTTCCAGTTTCAGCAGAGTCAGCAGGGAAGTATGGGGTACAAATTAGGCCTCATAGTTTATACTGTCTCAGGGCAAAATCAATGGGCTTTTCCTTCTGTGCTAATCAATCATTAGTTAGGGGTTAACCATAAGCACATATATTCTTAAGCATTTTCTACTCTTCTGCACATAAGGTTATATTAGTTTGCCAGGGTTACCATAACAAAACATCATAGACTTGGTGACTCAAGTAACAATAATGTATTTCCTCACAGCTCTGAAGGCTAGAGTCCAAGGATTAAGGTGTTGGCAGGTTTGGTGTCTCCTGAGGCCTCTCTCCTTCGCCTGCAGATGGCTGCCTTCTTGCTGTGTCCTCACATGGTATTTTCTCTGTGTGTGAGCATCTCTGGTGTCTCTTTGTGCATTCAAATTTTCTCTTCTTATACGGACACCATTAAGATTGAATTAAGGCCAACCCTAGTGGCCTCATTTTAACTCAATCACCCTTTTCAAAGTCCTATAACAAAATACAGTCACATTCTAAGGTATTAGGAGTTAGAGCTCCAATATATGAACTTTGGGGCATTACAATTAACCTATTACATTGGCCAAGGTAGACCAATTATTCTTAAGACAGTCCTCCAAGGAGAGTTATAGATGCTGGCCCTTAAAAACAAAAGCACGCATTAGCTGGGGATAGACATACATAAACAGTGCAAGGATGTTTGTGTATTTGGACAAAAGACCAACAGTTAAGTGCCTGCAATACTGCAATGCAATTCTAAAGCTACCCAGGGTTAGGGCAGACTCCACAGAATGAAAACACAGTGCCTTCATATCAGACACCAGCCATCAGTTCTGGTGTTCCCATGCTACCCACACTCTGACCAGTAGGCTACAAATGTGGGGTTTCCCACTATCCCTCAGCTTTGAAAATTCACTAAAACATCTCAAAGACTCAGGAAGTGCTCTACTTATTATTACAGTTTTATTATATAGATACAAATCAGAACCAGTCACAAAGAGAGAGAGAAAGAGAGAGAGAGAGAGAGAGATGTATAGTGAGCAGTCTGAGAGGGTCCTAAACATGTAGCTACCATTTCCTATCCCTGTGGAACCAGGACTCATCACTCTCCAGGCATACTGATGTGTTCACCAATCAGGACACTCTCTCAAGCTTCAGATATCCAGGGTTTTTACTGATTTTTTATTACATAAGTGAGATTCACTGAATCACTGGCCATATGACTGAACTCAATCTTCAACCCTCCCTCTTTCCATGGAGATCAGGAGATCGGGCTGATATCACTCAGTTCAAAGATATAACTCTCTAATCACATTGCTGATCTTTCTAGCATGACCACCCCTCTTTCTGACTGTCTAAAAGTCCACCTATCTGGTGCCCCACCATGAGTTACTTATCAGCATAAACTCAGGTGTGGTCCCTAGGGCCCACTACAAATAACGAAGATACTCCTACCACATGAAAAGTCCAAAGTTTTAGAAGTTTCCTCCCAGGATCTCCAGATGAAGACCAGACAAATTATTATACACCACTAACCCAACACTATTCTCCTACTTCCATCTGATCTCTAGCCAGGGCTCTCAATGGACCAAACAAATAGGAAGCCAGATGAAATGTAGTTTTGGGGAGACAACAAAAGGCTGAGGATAAAAAGTGCATTTTTACTTGAGGTGAACTTTTTTTTTAATAAAGAAAGGGAAGGTAAGAATATAAAGTACCTGTTAAGAGTAGAAATGATGACTAGAGAGATAAAGAAAGATGGTGCATCAATGTTTCCAATGAATATCTAGATGTGCTTATATATACCCTTTAGATGATCCTTGACTGCCATTTTTGGATGATGATATTCAGACCCAAAGTCCTTTACTATTTTTGACTTAAAAAATTTAAGCGCCATGAAGTCCATGATTTGCCTTCAGCTAATAATATTAGTACATATAAAAAATTCTAGGTACTGGGCTGCTAAGCTACACAAGTGAGATCACAAAGAGCCTAGAGAGAAAGTCTAGAGTTTATTGCGGTAGTTGCAACACAATTTTAAAGGTATTGTGTACATACCTCTAACAGCTCCCACGTCAAACCTCCAGAGTCAGATCACCTCTGAAAATTTTATTATAATGCTTAGCTAATGTCATTTTTTTTTTCCTCTAAGCCTCAGAAGTTTTAACCCTATATATGAAGCCCCTGGAAAAAATGGCAGTCATGTCACAATTTATCTGAAATGGCAACTGCTCTGAATGTTTCTGTAAAACTGGAACATAACTGAGTAATTAGGAAATAACTTGAATAGTAATGACTCTAACAAGACTAAGTTCTGTTATATAAAAAATTCTTCAGATCCTAACACAGTGCCCTAGCACTTCGTTGGTGCTAAATTAAATAATTGCTAGATAAATAAAAGTTTCCTCATTGTGACTGCAGACCATATGATTTAATTTTCTGAGCATCCATTTTCTTATTAGTAATTTGAAGAGCATCATACTTTCTTTAGAGGTTTGTTGTAGTGATTAAATCAGACCATGAATTATGAAGATTCTCCCCAAATGTAAAAGGCTAAAACAAAAAGATGATTAACAAAGCACTCAGGTTAAAATAGATTTTTGAGAAACAACAACTGAAAGTCAGAGTTCCCTTTACTGCACTTTACCCTCATTGCTCCTACTGGGTTTCTCTTTTTCATACCATTACTCCTTCCTCCATCAAACTACACTACAATATGAGCCAGTCACAAGAATATTCCAGAGTCAGTAACTTACCTTGCAAGCTCCTAAACCTATATTCCCTCAACCTCAGTACCTTTAGTTGCCATTTGTCATGAAAGTTTTCATCTTAGAAGAGAATCTAAGAAACAGTTAATCATCCTTTTCTATAGTGATCTTAATTACCCAATAGAGTAGGCAAGATCTTAAAGTAGTTGACTCTGAAGTCTAAAGTCATACTGTTCTAACTCTTAACAACTATGTAGAGTATGGAAGTTATTTAACAACTCAACACAAAGTTTCCTTACTATAAAAGGGGAAAGATAATACTATAATATAACTGAATATATACAGCTGGTTAGAGAATAGGACAGGGTATTTCAATCGGGCACTTAAACATATAGATAATTGACACATAGCACAGAAACATAATAGTAATAGTAACAATAGACAGTTGTGACATTGTGCTGTATCTCTACTTTGATGTTGATCTCCTTGGGGTGACAAACATTCTTGGCTTGACCAAGCTTCTCCTTCCGAACCTCCTCTTAAGTTGATCTCCTTGGGGTGACAAACATTCTTGGCTTGACCAAGCTTCTCCTTCCGAACCTCCTCTTACATCCATCTGCACATGCCCTTGTGAATTCCAGTTTAAGCAAGAACCTTGCTAAGTCAGTTTAATAAGAATCTCCTATCCTTGATATATGATCCTGCTCTACATCTGATCAAAATTCCTCACTCCCTACTCTTTTTATCTGATCACCCTGGTCTGCCTTCAGCAGAAATCCTGTTAGGTCAGTTTAGCCAGAATTATCCTAGACTTAACATTTCCTCTTAATAATTTTTTTTTATCCAAAGACCCACCTTCTCTTTGGCTCTACACACCATTATCTTTGTTGTTTTGGGAAAGGAGCCTAGGTCTATACTGGGGTCTCTTTCCCCTACTGCAGTAGTCCTGAATAAAATTTGCCTTCACAGCCACAATGTATGTCTTGCTCTGGTTTTCTTTGACAAGGAGGAGAGTGTAGAATGATGCTATCCAAAAGTGGTTTTTATTGTTGTGTTATTGCTTGTGTGCTTGTTGGTTTTGTTTTGTTTTGCCACGGCAAAATGTATTCTGTTTAACAAAAGCAAAAAAAAAAAAAATGTGGGTTGCAAAGTTATAGTACTACATATCCATAATGTAAAATTATTTAAAATAAAATTATACAGTAAATTATTTAATAATGCATGGAAATACTAGTGGGGGAAAAGGATGACCATTCTTGCTTTTATATACTTCTGTGATTTCCAAATGTCCCAAAATGGACTCATGTTAGTTTTCTTATTTAAAAAAGATTCACAAATATATTACAAAAACATTATTCTTCAGTGGAACTTTCATGGAACATTTTATGACTTTAAATACAAAGACTACCAATTGGATGTTTTGAGGCCAAATAAGCACAAGTTGGGAAGAGGAAACACTTAACTGAACAAACTATTCTTGCATATTTTTCATCAATAATTCCTTTCATCCTGATAGTCAGCAGAGATTATTAGAACCAGACAAAAATAAAATAATATAGCTTGTGCATAATCAAAAGAGCCCATACAGATTATGAAACTTTGCTGGCTCAATTCTGGGTATGTGTGGGAGAACTGAAGAGACTGTCTGCAGGTAGCTTATTATGTTGCTATCATTTTAGAAGTCCAAGCTAATGGTGCATATCACTTTAATGAGTAAATGAAAACCTATATAAAATAAATGGCCCATCAAATGGGAAAAAAAGAAGACACATTAACAGGTATTAATGTATCTTTACTATTGAATGAAGCCAGTCCTGGATATATTCTTACAGTTTCTTGGAAACTCCCAGAGGGAGCCAACTTTCTTTCATAATTCATTTTAACATCTATAAAGTGATAATCCATCATTATGAAAGAAAGCATCTGAAAAGACTGCAATAACCTCTTATAAAGCCTTACCTATCATCCATTTAAATGATGAAGTTTGATACTGTTGATGGCTGAATTGAAAAGAATTAAGAGGAAATAAATTTAAATTTGCTAAATGGACAATTTTTTAAAAATCTGCCATATATTGACCTTTGAATTGAAATGAATTAAATGGAATAATATATTGTATCATATTTATACATATATATGTCTAAGTTATAAATCTCAAACTACTTGTGTAAACTCAATATACTTATCCACATTTAAACTGAGAAAATTGAGACTTAAAAAGAATGTCAGAATTGGCCAAGATCAAACAGAAATAAATGGTTGATCTAGTATTCCAGTTTGAATCCATGTCTCTTAGATTTCCAATATTTATCTATTCCCACTCTACCACTATAAATGAGCAAATCAAATCATTTATTTTCTATTGTGAAAATAACTTGGCTCACTATGAGTCAAGTTCTTTGTTAAATATTTTACATGCATTTTTTCACTGCTGTCTTTATGGTGGGTTATTTGGCATACCATATCCTCAAGGGAGGTAAGAAAGATAGTATCTCTGATTATTTTAACATCCTTGACTTTCTAAAGACTGAATGAATGAATGTATGAAATGATTGATGCCATTAAGTCTACCTGATTTAACTGTAAATTCCATGTAGATTGGAGAAAAAAAGGACATTTTAAGTTGTTCTGTAGTATGTCCCCATAATTATATCTTGTAGTATTGGTACTTAGCTACTAGGTAGCCCAGAATTAGAACCAACATGAAAAGTAGGCCATATGTTACCAAAATGATTGTGTTGACAAAAATGTTACTCAATATCTGTATATGTTTGGCAAAATAATACATCTAAACATTAATCCTAACACTATCTTAACTAACCTTAATCTACTTCTTAACATTTACTGACATACTCTTTCCCCATCATGCAGATTCTACACTAGCCATTCATTTACAGTTGAAGAAACACAACCAATTTTGTCACCTTTCACACTTCACAGATCCTCTTCTCTCTATCTGGAGTATCATCTTCCTTCCTTTTACCTAATAATGTTTTCTTTGGATACATAACCCGGTCTTCATTATTTTTTCTTGATCTGTGTTGCCCTTGCTTCTTACTCTGTAATGGTCTTCATTTAATTGCCTATATTTCCCTTTGCTATATAAGCCAGTTGAGGGCAGAGATCATAGCTTGGGTTGATCATTCTGCCCCTAGTCACTGAAAATATTAAGAGATTATTAAATTACATTGAAGATCTTATTGTAGTCTATAAAACAAACAACATAGTGCTGGCTTTATTAAAGTGCCATACATAATTGCTGCCTATATCCCTAGGGTATTTTGTGAGACAACAAAAGATATTTTCACTATGTTAATATTATTATATTTTCCCTTAAGAGCCTTCAGCAAAGAATGTAGCCTTCTTATTACCTTGATTTCAATGTAGTGAGATTTGTGGCAAACTTGTGACATGTAGAGCTATAAGACAATAAATCTTTTCTGCCTATGCAAGTATGTTGTAGCTTGTTATGACAGTAACAGAAAACTAATACATAATCACAAGTTTATTGTATTATGGTATCTTTGTTGATCTAACTACAAGACTGTTAGCTTCTTGAAAGCAAGGGTGGAACACGTTTTGCTTCTACATTAACCAAGAGTAAGCATTAACATCTGATTATAAAGTAGAAAGAAATGTGGTTGTCTGATCAAATATTGGTACTTAAATCTCAGCTGAAACATCCTGCTATTCTACTGTTTGAGAATATCTCCAGCAGTTGAGTATTCATTATCTATGGAATATCTTTCGTGTTTAGGAATCCACCATCTATTAAGGCAAACTCTATTCAGTCTTTAGCAGTTATATGTCAGGAAGTTAGCCATAGATTAATATAAAGAAAAATTTTAAATTCCACTCATTGGTAAAGACCTAATTTTGCTATTTAGAATAAGCTAAATTACTTTTCATTACTTTGCCCATGTGGAAACTGCTAACATTTTCCTCCATATGTCCTGTCTCCATTCTAATCATACTACGTTGGTCAGTGGCTTTTTACAGGTTCAAATTCTTCCCCATTCTGCTAAAACACCTTTGAGTAGTCTCCATTTTGGTACTGAGTCTTACAAATTTGATACTCAGTCTTAGGACAATCCTGCTGAATAAAGACTTGTTTATGAAAACAGATTACAAAAAAACCTGATTTTATTTGACCACAGGCAGTACATGACATAAATGTTGAAAAACACCAAAAAAAAAAAAAAATTTTAGCAGAGTCATAATGATCTTAGTAAGGGTTAAAATGCAACCCATACCCTGGGGCTAGGAGCAGGAAAGCCAGCTAGATGATGACTATAGTGAGCCAGATACCACTGATGATGGATTAGAGAGGATGATAGCAATAAAGGAAGAGATTAGTAGTAAAACTTCAGGTTTTTTATAGTATAAGCAGCAGAAGTTGCTGATGGATCAGATGTGTTGTGTGAAGGATAAAAATACATCAGTGTTGATTTCAAGTTCTAAGAATACAATGCCCTGAAAGGTAGAATTGCCATTTACCAATATGGTGTGGCATGGAACAGGATTATAGTTGGAGAAAAAAAATCTAAAAATTAGATTTTAATATGTTATTTTTGAAGTATCTATTAGCAATCCAAGTGGAGATGTACAGAAAGAAGTTGTATATATAGCCCAGAGAAATATCAATGCTGGAGATGTAAAATTTTAGATGTCAGTGGAATAAGACTTTTTTAAGTTATGAGAGTGGACCTAGAACTTAGAGAGCAATTACAGATAGAAAAGAGATCCATGCCTCCATCCTTCATACTATAATGTTTAGGTACCTATTTGGAGGAACCAGCAAATGATATAGAGGAGCAGTAGCTAGTAAGAAGGACAGTGAAGAAAGTTTTGTACTAGAAGTCAATTGAAAAAAGTATTCTACTCTACAGAGAGTAAAATAACAAAGTAATTATTTCAAATGCTTAAATCTACAATACAAAATCATACACTAAAGACAATATGCTTCTGGCATATTCAAACTCATGGACATCAAATTCATGACAAAAAATGTCATAAAAGAAATTTAGAAAATTATGGAAAAAATACAAAATAATTCAGAAGAAAATATTTCACATGTCTAATGAAACATTTATATTGAGACTTTCAATAAAAGGATCATATACAAAATAAAAAAAGGAAAAAAGAAGTATAAAAGGAAGGGATTGATTGCTGATGATAGGTCAAATAAAAAATAAAGTAAAATTGATAATTTGGATTGATATTATGTTTACTGTAAGAGGTTTCTCAATGAAATTCTGGAGGTGAATGCCTAACTGAAGTGTGTTTAAGAGTTAATCAGAAGAGAGAAGTTAGAGATCATTAGAACTTTAACGTTTTTAATGGTTTTCAATTTAGAGAGAGAAGATAAAATAGTGTAGTAGCTGGAGGGAGATAAAAAACACAGAGATATTATTTTTTTATTTTAGAATGAAGAAACATAGCTCCTTTGTATACCATTGAGAATTACCTACTTAAGGGAGAGGGACTGATGATGTAAAGACTGACAGGGCAATTGCTGGAGTGATGTATTTATGTTCTTGAATGAGGGAGATGGGCATTTGTGCATTAAAGGGGTTGGCCTGAGGGCAATGAGGATTTTATTAACAGAAACAGAAATCTTAAAAAAAAAATAGGGTATACTGATACAGATACACAAAATTAACAACTGTGAAGTTGCCCATATGTGGAAGTTATTTTCAAAATGCTTGTCTAAGTGAATTAGGAACCAAGGTCATAAACTGAGAGTGAGGACTGAAGGTTGGGCAAACAGAAAAAGGTGTGAAATAATTGTTTTATATGATGGGATAATGAATGGATTAAGGAAAGATTGCCAGGCAGCCCACTGGGGCTGGGTTCAGGGATTTAAAGAGGAAACAGCATTGTGTGTTTCACTTGAGCCATTTGCAGCTGTGAGGATGCAGTGTGGAGGTGGTGAAGTTTTGGATCCAACCAGGGCTGTAATTAACTATGTTATGTCAAAAGAAGATGATGAAGGAAAGTGCAACAAAGAAATTACAGGTGCTTTGATTCAGCTGCATCAAAACTACCTGCCCAATGGCTTCCAGCAGTGTTTGCCATAATGTTACCCTTTTTCTACCTCACAGTACTTTCACTGCTGTTGGTTTTCTCAGTTGCCTAATCTGTACCTTTTCAGAGACTTCCAATTATAGAAGCAATAGTAGAGCTGGGAACCATTCTCAGAATTACTGACCCTTAAGCCCCATTTACTTTCTCCTTTAACATATTTAACTTTAAAGTAAGATTTTTCACATATTTGAAGCAAAATTCAAAATTACAACAATGGCAGAGTAAAAAGAAAGTCATCCTCATGCCCTTATTTCCATCCAATCTGGAAACATTTAACGACATCACATAATAATCCTTATACATATAACTTGTTATGATTTTATTGAGGTTTTTTTTGTTCTATTTTAAATAAACCCTATATATATTAGCTAGACTGTGTGCTACACAAGGTGCATAAGTTAGGGGAGAATTAGAATTCGAAATATTGGATCCATTTATTTATCAAAAAATCATTTTATCTGGAAGCATTTCCTGATCCCCTCTTCACTTCTGATACATCATCTCCTATATTCCAAAATAACTTAAAATACTGTGCTATTAGGAATGTATGTACTTAATATATTTTCTGCCATTAGATGGATCTGGAATAGGAAAGATCACATTCTTCTTTTTCTCGCTAGATACGAAGTCAATGTTCAATAACTGTGTTTTTTTAATATTGTATTATTTAATTATTTTATTTTGGTTGGGGGAGGGAAGTAATTAGGTTTTGTTTTTTTTTTTTGTTTTTTGTTTTTTGGTTTTTTTTTAAGAGGAGGTACTGGAGATTGAAGCCAGGACCTTATGCATGCTAACCATGCGCTCTACCACTTGAGCTATACCCTCTTCCTTTAATAAATGTGGTTTTAACTTAAATATTAAGTTCTATACAGATGAGCTAGCAAGATAAAAGACAGAGCCACAAAAAGACTGCAAAATGCTTGAACTCGTATCTCCAGGAAGTGCTACGCAGGTGGCATAGGTTATGAAAATGTCAGAGCTGTGCTAATCAAGTTTGGTGCAGAAATTGGTGCGAGTCCTCTGTTATCAATTTATTATATGATAAGTATAAAAATCAAGGCTAAGTATCCATAAATGTTTATAGCTGTCTTGACAGAGTAATACACAAATGAATCTAACAGTGAAAAAAGACAACTTGTATTTTGTCTTTTTAGTTTATTTTTCAAATGATCTATTTTATTATATTTTATTAAATTACTGATTGATAAAAAGTTGGGTGGCAAAAAAAAAAAGTCACCATAACAGAGGGAATGCAATGGTTGAATAAACAATAATTAAGGTTAAGTGGTCTTTGGAGCATTACTATTCATGGCACAGGAGGAACAGAATGTGAGGTACTATGTTGAGTCCTTATGTTTATAGGGGCTTCCATGTCAAATAGTTTTATGCTGTATGCTATTAGGAGAATTCAAAGAAAATGTTTAATTAGAGGGTAAAATGAGAAACTCTGTGATTAGGATTCCCTTGTTGGTTGTGGAGAGAGGAATCACTGGACATTAGAAAGGCTTTATAGGAAATCACACACAATATTAGTCATTAATCTTGACATTCTTTTCAATCACATTTCTTTCCACTTTATTCCTTCCCATTCAAGCTCTACCATCTCTTCCTAAAACCCAGTTCCTTAGATTTGAACATATGAAAGAACCCTTTAAGTCAATACTCATGAGAATTTGTATTGCCTGTAGAATGACCTTGAGTCAGATATCTGTGAAATTTAATCTCAGCTCTACCATTCACTGTCTGTATGACCTGAAATACTTCATCTTTCTGAGTCTCTGTTTCTTTATTTGTAAATTTTTAAAACCCATCTTAATGGGTTATTGTGGTATTTTAAAAATTTAAGAATAAGATAAAAAATCACATTCAATTTGTGTGATTCTTTTGTCTATTAATTCTTGTTTCCCAACCTATTTTCTTGGCTCTTTGAAATTTGTGAGGACTTCTTAAATTCTTCCATTTCTTCCTCCTCGTAAACTTTTTAAATAACATTTACTGCAGCAGCTGTGCACAAATAAAGCAAAGAATGCAGTATGTGATACTTATTCCAAGCCACAACGGAATTCTTAACAGACAGGTTTCCAGTATCATTCATCTTTGTATCATAAAGACTAACTACAATACATAAGTGTGTGTGCACGCATAAACATACTACAATTAATATTTGAATTCTGAAAGGGAGAGAAGGATGAAATGAGAGAAACAGGGAGATTCAGCATTCAGAAACTTTAAAATTAGTTGTGGAACTTGAGTCCAAATAAGCACTTTGGAAAGATAAGATTATTGTGCCTTGATATTCTCATCTATAAAAGTTTCTCCCAACTGACTCCTGGATGTCACCCTCTCCTCTGCCAGAGAGTCTTTCTAAAATTCAAACCTATTATGCCAGATTCCTGGGTCAAGACTATCATTGATGGGCATTGACTGTATAGAGTCTACATTCTCTACCTTGATATATTAGTTCTGATTTGCCTTTTCTTAGACACCACCACTCTCTATAGCAGTTCTGCTCTGTCTTTGCCATGCTCTTTGCCATACAGGACTCTCTTTTAGCTGTACATAAATAAAAGGCATGAAAATGGAAGTGAAAATCCATAGGCTCTAATCCAATGTTGCTGAAGGAAAACAGAATTTGCAACCCCAAAATATGCCTCTTTGACATAAGGATTATTCTGAGCTGATTATTTTTAAGAAACTGCAGACACAAATGTTCTGAAAACTGAGTAAAAGTTATCCCATTCATAAGACACATTTACATTTATAAGGGAAATCTCCATTTGTAAGGGTGTTCTCCTCTCAGTACCAGGGAGACTAGGATGAGTCTGAATCACAAGAACCTGTTATTTCACTGTGAAGGCCCTGACTTAAATCTTCATAGCAACCATACCTTTGCTTCCTGATAACCTCCTTTAACTTATCCTCCCCTTATTCTATCTTTAGCTAGAGATGATATTTAAGGTGGTGGCTTGGGCCACTTCAGGGAGTTACTCAGTTTTCCTGGATATGTCCCATGTGTACAGCAGGCATACAAGTCATTAAACTTCTGTTTGTTTTCCTTTTGTTACTGTGTCTTTTTATTACAGGGGTGCCTCAGGCAATAACTTAAAAAGGTAGAAGAAGAATTATTTTCCATTCCCTACATTGCTAAAATATTCAAAATGTGACTCTGCATAAATCTTTTATCCCCATTTGACTGATTAAGAAACTGAGTCATCTGAAGATTAAAGACACCAATCTTGTTATACTGGATACTGTATATGAGCCTTCATACTCATTATCTCACTTAATCCAGTTAACCTATATAAACAGATAAGGTGGTACTTATAACATTTCATTTTCTCTGTTTAATATTATTCTGTTGTCATTGCGTACATGAGTTTTAGAAGATGTATCTTTTTAAAGGTTTTGCCGAGGAACAAAGTGTTGCTCTCATCAAACCTTTCAGCAAAACCTGCTTTCAAGAATGAATAAAAATGAATTATTCTTTACTTGAACTGGTTGGACTTTCTTTTAGATGTTTTTTTTTTTTATATAATACATACATTCCCTGGGAGTTGAGGCAGAGGAAAGGAGAAAAGACTTCTCACCTGATCTTAGCAAGGGACCTAAAATCAGCCCTTTCTTTCTCTCCTAAGGAAGAAGACACAATAACCCAGAGTTCTACCTGTTTGATGCTCAGTGGCTGTAGTAACATTCCTTCCTTCCTTCAAAGATGCAAGCCCTGAAAGAGTGCTGGGAAGCAATAATGTCTAGACTTTGAAAAAAAAAATAGCAGAAATTTCATGCATGAAGACCTTCTCTCCCCAATCTATGGGAAGGCACAGTAAAAATTAATTCTTATTCAAAACAGCTCAGAAAAGGAACAGTTAGAAATCAAGAGGTACATGAGAGAAACAAATGGATTGAACTTATTTATTTTCAACATCAAAGTATGATCAAAACTGATAGAATGTTTGGGAAGGGAAACAATTGTGCACTCCATGGTCTTTTCATTCTTGAGGCAGTATTCAGAATACAGAGTAAAATCTAAAGAATAAAAGAATTTGATAAAGCTGACCAGCTCAATTTTTTTTTTATTTCTATAAATATCAGACATGTGGGCCACTTACAGATTCAATCACAAACCCACTTCATCTATTGCACCTTCTCTTCCCCAAATCACCTAATCATCAAATTTTACAAATTTTCCATTTCCTGAACATGACTTGTATATCCAGATTTTTCATCCTGCTGTGGCTCAAAATAAATCATGCTTGACTATCTGAATTCTGACCCACAATCTGTTGATCTCTCTTATTTATGTACTCCTTGATTCTAGACCTTTTATGTGAAAGGAATATCAAAATGTAGCTGGTATTGCTAAAAGAGCTTTCTAAAACAAAGTGGGGAGGCCACTGAGGAAGTGGGACTTATGCACTTCTCAGCCTGGATGGAACCTGAACTTTAGACCACTTATTGTCTCATTGTAGGCATCTGGGAACGTGAGCACCATATTCCAGAAACTCAACATACTTACTGAATCCTTCCCCTAAATAACTAATGATAGGCTATCTACATATAAGACACTTACCCTAAGTAACTCTTGACAGCCTATCTCTTAAGGACAACTATTTTCTTTTTGTATCAGAGCCAATCATAATTATTGTAAGACACCTTTAATAACCTTGTGGTTTTTGCCTTTATAAGCCCCTGACTCTTTCTCTTCTTTGGAACACTCTTTTGGTTTTACCTGAATCTGTGTCACCCAAATTGCAATTCCTAAGAGCCCAAATTAAAGCTCTTTGTTATTTGTAGCCTCAATACTGATTACTGTTCAACATTTGGAATCAAGTTTTATTTTATTTGCAAGATTCCAGGACTTTCTGCCTTTGAATCTAGATTTTGGCCCTTAAGTTTTCACTTTACCCAGACTGGACCTGATATTCAGAGTTCTAACATCTATTTTTTTTTTAATCAGCCCCAGCCAGCTGGCTCTTGGGGGTAGATTCCTAATTCACTTTTGGTATTCCTGAATTGGCTCAAATACCATTCACAGGTATCAATACCCTAGACTTAGTATTCTTAGAACAAGAAAGACACCAGTGGATGATTATGCACATTACACACACCAGCAGGCATACATATATACCCAAACGACAGTTGTTCTATGCTTGCTCATCACCAGTATACCAGTCTTCATCCCAACATCAGAATGACACCTACATTCTGATTTGTTCAAATAAATACTCAACCCTCATTTTGTTGATTATTTGTTGGAAGAGGCAGAGCTAGGGAGAGTTTCAATACCAATGCACCATCTAACCCTTGTGAGCTCTCCATGAAAAGTATCAAGATTAGTATCTGGCCTTGTTAGAATCACCAAACCCTGAAATCTACAATTTTTCATTTACTTGTTTTCACTGGGAATTTTTCACTGATTTTTTTGTACTAAGAATATCAGAAGGTTATAAATTTAGTATGGAGAAAGCTACCCAGAAATGTAAGACAGATACAAAAGTTAGTTAATAATTAATCAAACTAATGGGCTAGTAGCTTTGTTTTTAAAAAATGTATCTTTGTATGTGTTTATGCATTTAACATACAGTTTCAAAACATGTTATAAATAAGGGTGTTTTGAAATGGTGCTACCATAAAAGAGTGCTGCCTTTTGTTGATAAAATGGTTGCTGCTCCTCTGATATGATCAAAATTAAATGATTCTATATCAGATCACAGCTACTTTGATCTCTTACACTTCCATTAATTTTTCAAGCCTTCCTTTACATCTCCTTTATAATTTATTCACCCACTCCTTGTCTAAAAAGGAATCTCAAGAATGTCTTCAGCTTTATGCCTCTTATTTTCCAATATTAGACTATTTACCCTGCTCTGATATCCACAGAAAACTTTAAAGTAATATGTGATGCATCCAAATTTCTCTTTGTTTACTATAGGTTGAGAAGCAGCTATCACACAGAAGGGAATATCTGAAAAAAACAAGACCAATCTGAATTAAAGTGGCTTGTGCTTATGATTGAAAAAAAAAACTACTAATTTTTAAACAAAAAACTTAGCCTCACTATCATACATAAAAAGAGCACAGGTGTTGATAGTGGGGGAGGCTGTAAATATGTTGAGGGAGAAGATATATGGGAAAACTGTATGTTCTCAACTTCGCTGTCAATATAAAACTGCTTTAAACAGTACAGTCTTTAAAAATAATAAAAATAAGTGTAAATGTTTTTTTAAAGAGCATGGACTTAAGCATTAGGACAGTGTACATTTCAAACTTCATTTGAATCTTAAAAAACTCTCTGGCTCAGTTAACCAGTAATATCATAGTAATAGCTTACACAAATCAAAGAAAAACAGATGGAAATCAAAGTCTCAGAGACAGTAACGTAAGGACTCAAAACATCCAGGTAAAATATATATCTCCTTCACCCTATGTTTCTTCTCTATGATTCTCTCTGAGTGATGGTCTAATTTTCTTCTCTCCCATTAATTTTCTCCAGATAGTGACAAATAGAAAACATAAGCTACAATTTATATATCCCAGCAATATGGAAAACTCTCTCCCTGTATGCATATATTGACATTAAGGATGAACACTGATTATCCATGGTTGGGTGATATGCCTACTACCTTTTGCACCAATCACTGATGCCAGGAATATAATATATTATGATTACCCCAAGACTCTGTCACATGCTTAAACTTGTGCCCAAAGACCGGAGAATGATACTAGAAAGAGGATATGAAGCCTTTGAAGACAGACAAAATAGCTTAGCTACCACTAACATCCACTTGTTATCCTTGGGAAAATTACCAAAGCATAGTGATTCAGTATTCTCATCAGGGAAACAATTAAAATAGTTTTTTTTAAAAAAATAAATACCAGGAGTCTATTTACCTAGTGATATTTGGGGCACATCAAATGCAAAGTATTAGCACAATATAGTCTCCTTCATGTAATCTATTTACAAACATAAGCAAAAAACAAATAAAGCATATTGAAATGTGAAGTCTGGACATTTAGTGAGAACTGCTCCTTAACTATGTCCCTCTGGAATACTTACTTTCCACTTCTTTGTGATTTATATTCATATGTTACTTAGTTTGTTACTATTGTTTTTTGAAAATCATCAAATCTATAAATGTTTTACAAATTTCAATTGATTAATAGATAAGTGTTACAGAATATTAATGAGAACAATGGAAGTATTTTTAAATAAATGGATAAGAAATGGACATCTATTTAACCCTTTAACAGAAAAAACAAATAGAATCTTATTTATTATTCTTAGTTACCAGGAATGTTGTCTTGAGGACTCTGAGGTTGCATTTATTAGTCTTTCTACTTTAGAGGTTTTATAAGTAAGCAAAATGGTTTCAATTTCCTCACTTTCTTTATAACTGCTGAATATTCATGAAGAGAGCATGCAGATACAAGTTTCTTTCACTTAAAATCATCCTATGTTAAATAACAATGATTTTATTGGTATAATCAAAAAATATATTTTACTTGCTCAGTCAAGCAGCACTTGGTATACATGGCCTCTTTGAGTATGTACGTTTATTTACACTCACATTTATTTAAAATTACTAGTTTTTTTTAATCAAAGAGTAAATAATAAAACCAAACAAACAAGCAAAAAAATTTACAAGTTGAAGTGTTAAGTAAATGGCTTAAAGCGAATAAAATGTACATAACAGCAACAGGATTAGTTTATTTTTTGATATTATTGAACTCTAGCAGGGCATGCCAACTATGCCAATAATTTTCTTAACCTACAGATATAAAGAATACCACATGAAATCTATATAACACTATTGAAAGGCACTATAAATATATTCAAAATGCTATTCTCTCTAAAGAAGTTTCCAAAAGAATGATTTTAGATTTTTAAAGGTTAGCCATATTTGAAACAAAACAAGCATGCCACTTTAGTCCTGTCCTTCCAATTTTACAGTTCATATAAATGTGATTCTTTTCAACATTTCTGAGTTTCTTCAAGCTAGTCGATCATCAGGCTAGAAACTTTTCAGGTAGAATATTAAAAATGAAACAAAAAGTAGTTAATGTGATTTAAAAATTCTCTATCTTAAAAAGGACATCATCTTAAAAGGAAAGATAACTGATTCTAACAACCCTTCATATTTCCACTAAAAATAGCTTCCAAAATGCATGAGAACTTGTCTACAATGATACACAACAAAAGCTTAACAATGGATGTAACTTGGTAGTGGTAACTGAAATGTGGGGCAGAGGAAATCAAAAGCATATCCATACAATTTTACAAAATTCAGAATTTTAAAATAATTTATAATTTGAAATGATTATTCTTAAGAAATTATGTAACGCAGGAAAATTAGTAACTGATTCTTAATCGAGTCTCATCAATTCCATGAATGTTACTCTATCAGGATGATTTGAAGACTGGTTTCCATGATGCAGACTGTTCCAAGATTGCACAGTCAATATCTTGTTTCTAGAAATATATTTTGTTTACTTAGTGGTCTGTGTCATTAAACTGAGGAATTGTCTTTAATTGAATATAATTCAACAAATATCTCTAAGCAGTTCTCGTGTACCTATCCTATGCAGGACCCTGCTTCAAGGCTAAATCCTGAGTGAGATAGAGAAGGTCCTTGTCCTGCAGTGTTGGGCTAAGAGGGAGGTCAAGAAGATATATATTAAATCATTAATTATAAACGGGAATTGAAAAAGAATGTATAGAGTAGTATAGTAACATACAGAAAAGAGATTTAATCTTATCTAGAGATTGCAGAAGCCCTCTTGAATACTTAAACTGTGACTTAAGGATTAACTGTTGTTAGGCAGATGGAGACCATTGCAGTCAGAAGGAAGCACACTGAAAGATTCCTGGTAGAAAATGAGAATATAGTGTTTAATAAACTGAAAAAGGTCCCCTATAGATTAAGACATAGGCAACAGCCTTAGTTTTATCTGAAGAGAAGGGCAGGGACCAGGTTTCGAAGAGGAATATAAGTCACATTAGGAACTTCAGACTTGGAACATTTGGAAGCCACTGAATAATTATAAGTAGGAATACAATTCACCAAAGTGTGCTTTGTAAAAGCTATCTTAAGGCAGGAAACATGTCCTTACTTCCCTACGTCCACCCCAAGCACAAAGCCTGGCATATAGTAAGAATTCAACTTACTGAGTTGTAAATATCCTAGCTTTAACACAGAAAATGTAAATACTGAAACTATCTCAAACAAGTTTTGTTACACCTAGAAAGGTTAATACTTTGAAGGCGTCAAACATTATTTCAAAGAATGTATGTGAAATTCTCCAGATAAGACCATCTAATTGAGGACAGTTTAAATGTAGGTACAAAATTACTCTTTATTTTCATTTTTATTTATCTTTTACTTTGTAATATTCATTTCAAACCATTTGTAGACCAGGAATGAGCAAACTATGGCCCATGAGATACATCTTGCCTATCAGCTGTCTTAGTCCAAGAACTAAGAATGTTTTTTATATTTTGAACTAGCTGAAAAAATAAAAAAGATTATTTTATATGTAAAAACTTAAATTTTATGAAATTCAAATTTTGTTTTGATACGTAAGTTTTCATTGGTGCACAACGATAATCATTATTCATATTTTGTCTATGGTGCTTTCATGCCGTAACATGAGGGTTGAGTAGTGGCCACAATCTGTTGGGTCCACAAGGTTACAATATGTACTAATTGGCTTGTTACTAAAAAAGTACACTGGACTCTGTTGTAAATGCTGTTACAATTAAGTCAACTCAGACAAAGCCTTATTCTTTTAGATATATGTCCCTAAAAACATTTCTATTTTCCTTTTTAAATGTATCACCTTTCCACAAAGAGATACCTTCCCAGACCTTTTTCTTATTTTCAATCACCTTCAATGTAGAGTTCTCACATTTAGCCAAAGGAACACTCATGATTCTCAGTATCCTGTTTTTCTTTTCTTTTTTTTTCCAATTTCTTCATTGATGCCTCCTTCAAAATCAGATGGAGAATAAAACTATCCTAAAGGCCAACAGGTTGTATAGGTGCTACTCTCCCTGAAGCATTCAGAACTATCAGGAGTCTGTTCTCTTTTGTTTCTGTGGTCAAGACTTTGAAGTCCGTGAACCAGATCTCAGTTCAAAAAAGTATGAATGAAATAGGCAACAGAGATACAAAAGCATCCTAAGAGAAAAGCCTTGAGAGGATCATGAGTGCTAATAAAAAACCATGATCACTGCTGTTGCCAATGCCATGGCCTGCTTGCATACAGAATATGCAAGTGTTAATGCTTCAAATTAAATACTTTCCAAAGAGATCTGTTGGAATAAAAGGAAAAGCAGACATACTGCACCCTCTCTTTCACTAAAATGTTTTCAATGGTTCCATTCAAATGAACTGTGTTTTCCATTATAAGTTTACAATTAAGAAGTCAAAGCTAGTAAATGAATAGAAAGCCTTCCAGACACTGGATAAGGTTTTCTTTTCTTTTCCTTATTAGAACACAATCCTGGCCAGGGGTTCTGTGCAATGATGGAACATATTTTAGGCAGTATCTCTGAGTCCCATTGAAAGCGTATTCGATATTTTCTGGCATCTTGGAGGTAGGTCAAAGGAATTTTTTTCCTCAACTTTTCTATTTCTAAAGAAAAGAAACTTGGCCAGGTTGTTCCATGCACAGCCTCTCCTGCAAACTGGTTTGTGGTCTGGCTGGTGAGTGGGCTCTCCCAAGAGGCAGAGAAGAACATATCAGGACCTCAAGCAATCTAGAGTCTACAGCCTAGCTGCCCAGTGTCCCTGTTTTGGTTACTCAGTCCCTAAAATCATTTTTAAATGAAAAAGAAGCTTCATTTATTGATCTCACTGATTTTTTTTTTTTTTTTTTGGAATAACACTGTGTGTGTTAACAATGTTTCTACTCATGTGACAGAATACTAATTCTGAATTTTGACAGAGAATAAATAAGGTCAGTGTTTGTTGGTACCTGGTGCTAGAGATACCAACACACGCATACAAACTGTGAGAACATTCAGGGCAAAATAATTTGTATTTTCAATGAGAAGCGCTAGCTATGTGAGTTCAGTGAAGCTAAGCCATTTTCCTGATTTTTATTTCCTCTGATTGCACATCATCTTGTTTATAAGAGGGAGGTAGAGTATTTGAAATTAATTGAATGCACATATACTTATGACATTTCCTTCACCAAGCATATATAACTTTCACAGATATAATGGTAATTGTGACAATATCCAGATAATCTAAAACCTGGGATCCAGAGGTATCATTTTGATATTATTATTGCTGTTATTAATGCCATGTGCTTTTTTTATACTTTATGTTTATACTTCCCCTATATTGCTTTTAAATAATGTTCTTATGTGACTATATATTAGGAATCCAAATCAACTTCCATGTTATTGCTGATACCAGCATCTCCTTTCCCTAAATACAAAACCCTGTATTCTTAGGGTAATATGACTTGCAAAATTTTAGGAGGTTTTATTGATGCCATATTGTCAAAATGTCATGGGAATTTCAATATGGCCATCCCAAACCTATTTATAACGTTTATACATTCTGAATAATGCTACTATAACAAAGAGAAAAAAGCCTTAGGCATCACCATATTTTAACGAGGAACTTCCTCTTAGGAACTCCCATCTCCACATTCATTGTAGCCCATGTCATTGTGGGGAAAATAAATGTCAGTTTATCATTGCCATCTTCAATTTTAATCAATGCATTTAATTTGGGATATTTCTTATCTTCATTTAATAAATGTTCTTGAACATTTATCCTGATATATTGGTACCAAGTCTATCACATGGCCCCTCCCTCCCATGCGTCTACCAGGTACAAACCAAATAACATAATTTTGTATAAATGCTACATACTAACAGAAAGGTGAGAAGAAAAGATAGTCATAGAAGAGGGCACATATGATGTTACAAGGTTAATTGTGGTATTGCAGTCATGGGAGATTGTGGAAGAAAGCAGCTAATGAGATCAACTTAAAATTTAGTGTCTTATTGGGGAAGGGTATAGCTCAAGTGGTAGAGCACACGCTTAGAATGCATGAGGTCCTAGGTTCAATCCCCAATACCTCCTCTAAGAATAAACAAACAAACAAACAAACAAACCAAATTACCTCCCACAACCACCCCTACCAAAAAAAAAAAAAAAAAGAAATGTAGTGTCTTACTGCATCAGTGCAGGATGATGAGAATAGTTCAAACTTTCCTTAAGAAATGTATGGCTATGTAAGGGTAAAGCTATAAAACACATGAACGAAGCCTTATTATGCTATATATTTTTACCCAGGGAGCACTACTTTTACCTAAGGAGCATTCTTAACAGAAAGGACTGGAATACTAAAATATGAGATTTTTGCCTTCTTATTATATCCCTTATAAGGTCTTCTTAGCAGGCCATGTATCACACAAGTAAGTTTTTTTGTTTGTTTGTTTAACTCAAATTATATAAGTTGCTTAAATCTCTGCTGGGCAATCAATATAGAAGGAATCCCTAGTCAATGCTGTAAGACTACCAGAGAATAAGTCCTCAGCATCATTCACCCTGACGAGAACAGCCACCCTGGTTTTCAAGGGCTTCAAGGAAAAGTAAAAAGCTCCCTTGAGGAGTATAAATGTGGCTTGTTTGGGGGTAACTTCAGATAGTGTAATGTGGCCCAGAAAGTAGAAGTTATAAAGTAAAGTTAAAATAAGCTAGATTCAAAAGTGAAGAGGTCTCTGTCTTTTTATTCCATTCTGACTTGTCTATCACCCCTCCCCCCACCCCCAGTTTGTATTATACTTTAATCTAGGCTTCTGTCAAATATTTGAGTAAAATCCTTTCCCCTTTTTTTTCCTCTGACCAAATTGAGAGTAAGAACACGTGAAAATTTCTGTAGTCTCCCCTAAAAATGCAGGCTCTCATGCCTTCGAGCATCTATGACCACCAGGCTGAAAAATTATTTAAGAGGTTTAGCTAGAAGTTAAATGTATCTAATGAGAGACATTAATAATATTGACAAAAAAAAAAATTTATCAACTTACCAACCCCATACTACCAGAGGGCTAACCATCCAAACCAACTCTCTTGAAATCCTTGCTTCCCTCAAATTCTTTTTGAAAACAAAGTAAACAGAGAATGAGTAAGCATGTCAACTTTTAAAATCCCATAGTATTTCCACCTGTGAGGAGAACAAAATTAAATTCCCTCTCTCTATGCATAGACTGGGAATATTATTAAACTATTTGGCTGACATCGTCTATACAAAGAGGCGGCAGTAGAAGGAATTGTGGGGTTTTAGTTTAGATTTAGATTGCTTAGCATGATTTTTTTCCCTTTGATTTTTAACTTCCCTGGGTAGAGATCCCTCTCTCAGAAACTTTACTCAGTAGTTATACTAATTAAGTCAGATAATAATTATAAATTGCTTGGCAATAAATAGATGCCTACTTGTTTTTCTCCTTTACCACAACAAATGACAAACATACACACACATAAGAGTCTATGTAGTCATAAAACATTTATAGAGTTTTTTGTAAGCATAAAACTGAAAAAACTACATCAGTGCTAAGAATATTCAAAGCAGAAAATGTATAGCAAAATACAGAAGTTGATTTTTTAGATCTATAATTTTACTCTTTTTTTTAAATTGGGATATAACTTACAAAGAATAAAGTGAACAATTCTATGTCCCTCTCTATGAAGTTTAACATATGTCTACTATCATTTATCTACTAACAGATCAAAATTTTTTAAAAAGTTCCCACTAGCCCAGAAGGTCCTAATCCACATCTTTCTACTAGGTACACTAACCCTTCCCTCAATCCCCCAAAAAAGATAACTAATATTCTGATTTGTATCTCTATCAATTAGTTTTGTCTATTCTTGAAAATCATACAAATGAAATAAAAGAACATGTTATCTTATGTGTATAGCTTTTTTATTTAGCATAGCATCCATGAAATTCATTCATGTTGTACATTTTTTAGTGTTTAGTGTTTTTAGTATATTTAGTATTTTTTTCTTCTATTTCTGATGAGTAAACTTACTACTTTGATCCAAATGCACACTTGACAGTTTCGGAGACTAATTCAAAGTGTGGCTAGACTTCCTACAGGCTACCTTCTATACTTCCTCCCAGCACACAGAAAAGTTTATTTCTTTTCCTTCCTCTCTGCTATTTTATCACAGTGACAGTAAGACTTTATTTTCCATTGTTCCTATTACTATGAACACCTCTCTCTCTGTATAAGTTTAGCACCTTAAGCTCCATTAATTTCCTCATGAAGACATATTTTTATTCCCTCAATTATCTATCTCAATTCCTTTCCCACTCTAGTCTTTATTATTTATCACAACGACTTTATTGCCTGACATCATAAACAATTCTAAATTAAGTCTGAAGTATAAGCATCATGCAAAGTAAATCTGTTCTTTATGATATATAATAAAATCACACTTATGCCAAGACTAAGAAGAATATGATAGTTGGTAATGAAAATGAATAAAATCTACAAATTTAACCAAGTGATATTAGAGCACAGCTCACCAGTAATAAGCCCTTTCTTAAAATCCATTTCTTCAAATTCAGTCTACAAATTCCAGAAGGGCCTTGCTACTGGGTGATTTCTTTCTTTCTTTCTTTCTTTCTTTTTTTTTTTTCCTCTTTCAGATGAACTCTCTAAACAACTTATTTTAATTGGAGGACATTACCCTAAGGAACATTTAAACCACAATGAGGAGCTTCAGGCTCAGAACATGCCTTTCACTGAGGCAGTTGCAATTAATTCTTTTCCCTCCTGGAGGCACTGCTTAACATGTCAAAGAAAGAATTCTCTCCCAATGAGGAGTAAACCTGAGGAAAATGACCATCTGAACTCTACTGAACTTTCTACTTAAATATTCTATATCCTTCATTCCGGACACATCTTTCATTTTAAAGAGGAATATCAGGTTAATAGATTTTAATAGCAGTCTTACTCCACTGGTACGTATAATGAGCAAGAGAAAGATGATCTACAACGAACTAACTGATTGATTTCATGTCACTAGGGAGCTTCACAAACCTGAAGTCATTATTTTTCTCTCTGTTCACTGGCATTAACCTGCAGATAGTATAACTGATGCAAATGTGTAAAACTTCAAAGATGTTTTCACTTAAAATTATTTATGGGAATGGAAATAATTTTCCTAGATTTCCTTGAAATCTTTTTATAGTCTATAGTCATTTCATCAAATAAGCTTTCCAGAAAAAAAATCAGCATAGATTATTAAATAATTATAGCCAGCATTTACTGTGCAATTATTACATGCCAGATACTATGCTTTGTACTACATAAACAGTAATATATACAATTTTCATTATAATCTTGTGAGTGACCAATTCACATTTTTCCTTAGAAGGAAGGGATTAAAGCTCAGAAATGTCAAGCAAAATATTCAAGATCACAAGTCTGCACAAATAATGAATGTCAGAGATGGGACTCAGACCACTGTCTGTTGTATTCCCTTTTCAAAAGCTCATATCACCTAACTATATCTCCAGTACATTTTTGTGTGTGTGAGTCAGAAAGAGTGAGTTGTTTTTCCATTAAAATATCCATGAGGATGAATTAAGATTCTAGCCAATAAGGAACTGGAAATTAATTGTACTCTCTTATACCACTGATAATGAGCCAGGAGGCAAGGAGGCAGGGCACAATCATTAAAAGAATGACACAACAATTAAGGATAAGACATAAACTGGTTAGAACCAACTCAGCCCCAAATGGCAGAAGATTTGACCTCTAGTAGACCTTGAGCCTCATGAGGCTCACTATAATATATTACCATGCTAAATGACACACCTACAGGTGCCATGACAGTTCCCAGGCCCACCTTAAAAAGCCAAAAAGTGGGTGGGGGGCCCAATTCCTGGAAATCCCACCCTTTCCTTCAAATAGTTGGAATAATCCTCCCACTTTTTAGCATGTGAAATCACCCAGCCCATTAAAAACTAACAACCCCATACCCTGGGGCTGCCTCTCTTGCCTTCAGAGATGGCCGCCATTCTGTCTATAGAGTGTGTATCTCCCTGAATAAATCTATAAATCTACTTTCATTTTACTATGGCTCACTCTTGATTTCTTTCCTGCAAGAGACAAGAACCTATTCTCCGGCAACAATAATGCACAGAAATGATGGTAGTGTTAACACACTGAAGACATTTTTTTAAGACTCATTTGGCACTGCTTCCTTAGAGCTAGAGCTAAAGCCTATGTAACCTGACCTGTATCTCATGCAAAATTAAGCACAGATTGTTTAGATAAGATACACTTTTGTATACACAAGAAGCAGTTATTGAGAGATTCATTATAGATGTGTCTGAAAATCCCAAGGACTTTTAAAATATGTAGGAGAGAAAAAGAAGAAAAAGAAAATAAGCACTCAGGAGGAGAATCTTCCTTTGGTATGTTTGTCATTTATTTAGACTGCCTCCTTTTTTTCCTCACATATTTTTTATGTTGTTTTTGTTTGGTTTTTGGCCTGTGTTTGTTCAAGGATGGTTCAACTCATTTCCTGAGAGTTTTCACATTTGGTTTGCCCAATCTCTGGTATCTGTTTCATTTTTGTTCTTTAAAGACTCTCTTACCCATAGTTCTTTCTAGTTTGTACTAAGTTGCACTAATTCTCGTTTTGAACTCTCCCAGTTCTCATCTTAATCCTGATTTCCGGTTCTTAATCTACTCTTCCTCTGAGACTCTATCCATCATCTGTCCTAGATGTTTGCAAATTGTGATGCATATATTGTTTTACTCTAAATTTAAATTAGAGTGTTTTGCTCCCAAATGTTTACAAGCATGCAGGTGCATTTCCCAATCTTGCAGATAAAGTAGTGAAATTTCATAAAAGTTAACTATTTATTCCAGGTCTGTCAAATAACAGGTGGCATAGCTAGGATATGAAGCCAGGATTTACTGACCCAAAACTCGAAGAGAAAATGTTCCAACCTAGATTTTCTGCTGCCAGCTCAATAATTAAAGCTAAGTTTGAAAAGTCCGAAATAAATCATCTACTTTGTGTTTGCAAGTAAAAAATTAGATTCTTTTCAGTAAAGGAATGAGGTCATCTAGTACCGCTAGCATTGTTCAAGAGGAAACCACAATCTGTAACAACATCTTTTGAGCGCACCTCTATTATAGCCCTGGCTACACAACACTGTAATAGAATATGTCTGTTTGATTACTCAAAATTCAATGATATGTCTCCAGTCATAGTCTTTGGCACCATTTCCATATCTGCCACCCTTAGCACAGGTACTGCAACAAAAAGTGCTCATTTAATGTGGGCTCGATGGAGGAACAAATGAATGAATGAATGACTCAATTCTTTTTTCAATATTCAAAATCTCAGGGTGTACTCAGAACAAAAGGATCAAATTTCACAGTTTCAGTGAGCTCACTCTCATCTTTCAAAAACCCATTCATATCTTTCTTCAGGCTCTGGTTACTGCCCAGTATTTTCCAAGTCTTCCAGACCTTAAGACACTAAAATCTTCTTCCTCCTTTAACCCATATATGCCCCAGTGCATTATTTTCACTGAAGCCAGAGATCACTTTCTAAAGCACACTCACAAGGAGTTACTTAGCACCTTTCAACAGCTCATGGTACTCAGAATAAATTTAAACTCCTTAACAAGACCTTCAGGGTTCTCAATAATCTCCATCCTGTTTCCTCTCCAGTCTTAGTTCTGACAAATTTTATTACTTACTCTATGCTAATCTCACGTGAACCAGTGACTACTCTCTGAACGGTCAATCCTGCCTTTGGCTTTTGCACAAGCTGATCCTTTGGTCTGAAACGACCACAATGCTTTATTTTTGCCTGATTTATTCCTATGTTATCTTCAACTTACACTTAAATTTTCTCCTATCTTGAGTGCTTTTCCAGGTTGTCTGCTGTCCTTCTGTATAAATGAGTACAAACCACTCTCAGATAAGTTATCATCCACCATATTGTAAACTATTGATTTATGTATCCCTACCCAACCCCTATGAATACCTTGAAACAATTGTATATTTTTATTTTACTTTTCTATTCCCATTTTGCAACACCTAACCTAGCACATAGTAAGTATTCAATAAATGGTGAAGAGATGAGATAAGAAAAATATAGCATGACAAAGACCCAAAGGTCCTAAAAGCTCATGAAGAGTTCAGTCTCACTCTCTTATCTCTAATTCTGGACTCCCTCCTGTGAATGTAACCGAAAGCTCAGTTAGAAATTTGCTCTCTGCTTTGATTCTTCAGTGTCCAGTTCACAGATTTTTTTCCTCCTTCCAATATCTCTCCCTTGGGCCTTTATAAAAATGCCTGCTGTGCTCTATCCTCTCCTTAGCCAAATGTGGGCAGAAATTCTGAGAGTGAAGCAATAGATCACCTGCCACACAGATCAGTGCAAAACTAAGGGAAAAAAGGCTACTTACTCTGCAGGATCTTTGTTCTACCAAAGAATGGAGTTTGATGGCAGTACATCTGTATATTTATCTATGTCTATGCAGGGGAAGTAATAAGAACATCTAATGTCCTAAATAGATTGAAATAGCTGTTCAATTAGAAATTTTTGTTTTTTATCTAGATTGATGGCTATGTGAAAGTTGTACCTGAAACTCATTAGCAGGAACATACTAAGCATCAATCCCTAAACTAAAAGATTTCTCTGCAGTAGCTTATTAAATTCTCACTCTATACCTACAAAGTAGATATGCCACCATGCCAACATTATAGGTAGGAAATATAGCTCTGAAAGTTTAAGAAACCTGCCTAATGTCCCATGGTCAGGAGGGACAGAACTGGGTTTTGAATATAGGCTGTCTCAGAACCTTGCTCTGATAACTAGACAATGATACTGTGTTGATCCAAGGGCACAGAAGCCCATCAGATACACTGTTTGCTTAAACCTGTGATTGTTTGGACTGACAATAATTTGCTCAAAATCATTCACTTGATGGGAGGAGCTGAGGAAAAATGTAAACAGTAACATAAAATGAAAGAAAGGCATCATTTTTATATTTTAGCACACAATGTTTGATTGTGAAGAGTAGTTATATTTAATTAGGTTAGTTAACATCGAACGTTAAAGATAAATAGTGTTAAATATAAACATATATGTCAATTTTAAGGTCCTTAAGTCATTTAGGCATTTAAGGTGTAACATATATATTTCATATGGAGGAAACATAACATAAATACCTTGAAGAATAGCAATCAAAATAACCAAAAGGAATGCACTTACCCTTGGTAGATACTTCTGCACTCTCCAGTTGACATAAAATGAGAAGGCCCACTGTTATTTGCGGGTAACTTCATGATACTTGGCATAGCTGATAAGCTTTAAATCACTTGGATACTGAACTTCTATCCATCTGATATGCTCAGTGTCTCCAGTTCCACAATAAATTCCATCCCTATCTGACATAGGTAGAGTAAATGTTCCACAGAACTTGGTGCTTGCTTTCTTCAAATTTCAGAGACTACCTGTAAAAAAAATAAGTTTCCCTTTCATCCACTGCTATTCCCATAATCACTGCTGTTGGAGATAAAATTATACTATTATAATTTTAATAGAATACATAATAGATAGAATAGAAAGTGGAAGTCAATCTTCATCTATCATTAATTAAGACTAGGACCTAACCCCCTACTGCCTTTCATTTTATGTCAAAAGGAAAGTTTGAGGTAAGATATAACCTTCAATTATCTATTTGGTTTGTACCTCTGCTGTCCAGCACACTGCTGTACCTCATAAAGACCAATTTAGCCACTCAGCTTACCCACCTACCGACACCCTAGGTTGGGTCTCCCAGTTGGCCGCTCACAGGCAGACATGCTGTCCTAAATGGGCTGCTGGATGTGTGGTGATGACAGGTCACAATGAGCAGGACTGGATAAAAGGGGCCACATGGGCTGGCTTAAGCCCAGTTGGAGGCTCCTGAGGAAGACGAGCAATTGCGGGATTATGATTAACAGCTCCCTCAGAGGGATCAAAAGCAGAAGTGATGACCAGGGGTATGAGACTCACAGAAGCCCCTTCTGAGGATGCCCATGTCTCCAAGCTAGAAAGGCACCACACCATCTTCAGTCACTCAGGAGCCTCTCTCTCTCCCAAGGCTCTTAGACTGAGAGCCACAGCAGAGGACCATGCTTCCCTATTGGACAGAGAAGCAGGGAACGTGGAGCCCTGTGAGGTGTGGTAAGGTGTGGAGGAGCCATAAGGAACTGCCTTCATAAAGACAGCCCTAAGTAACAAATTTATGTTACATATTATAAGCCCTGATGCAACCCTGCAGTGGGCATGCTTAATACCCCCATGGGGAAACCGCAGTGACAACTATGCAATATACTATATTCAAGAATACGCTGATGTTTGAGAACAAATTTAACCAGATCAGCAAAAGGGATGTGACTGATGTGTACAACCATGTGCTAATGGTGGTAGTAGGCATTAAGGTCTTACCATGTTCAGCCCTAGGCTTGCACTACCTCCTATCATGCTGCTGGCCAAATTAGCTGAAAGTTATGAAGAATTTGCCAGATGTGGATGTAACATCCCACCAATAGGCCACAAGCTTACCAAGATCTTAAGAGCTAATTAGGTTGTTTTCACTAAAGTTTATAAAATATTTAGCCATGATATTGAAAAGCAGCACTTCTGCCTGAAGTTTGTCTCTAGCTTGTTCTATTTACCTTTAAGGTATATTCCCCTTCAGATACAAAAGATCTTTTCACTTACTGGAAAAGCCCCCTATTTACCCCTAATACCATCAGTGGTAGGTTATAGCAGCACCCAGGCCATGCCAGCTGCAGACACAATAGACAAGCCTGTGTTTGAAACAAAGGCCAAGAGCTCAGTGGTAAATCTTCACAGAAATCCTAGAAGATAGGGCCAAAGAGCTTTGAGAGAGCAGGTAAAAGCTGTCCTGCAAAGCCTTTGGTTTTCTCTTATACTCACCAAGAAAACGGATGGCATTTAGAAGAGTTCAGGGCCATGTAAACCACCATTTGGAGGACTTGCCACATCACAGGCTCCCTGTACTTCTCCAAAGTGTTCTAGACTGAATTCCCAAGATTCTTTACATGTCAGTTCCTCTGATCTCATGCCCAATGTTCTAATGCCCTAGAGAACATACTGACCATCCAAAGTATCCTTGAATACTTACTAAAATTCAGGCAGTCTGATCTCTTATGGGACATTTTTAACTATTAGAAAGTTCTTCCTTTGATTCATAGTTTGTCTCCCATGACTGCCATGTTCAGATTTTCTAGAGGGAAATCCTGCATCAAACAGGAGACTGCACTTGATAATTTCAAATATTCTTCTAACTATAAGCTTTTGAGTTGTTCAGCTATAGAGAGGAAAATAACAGACTTTTTTAGTGTCACTTGCCTCTCAACTTTGCTTCTTTTTCCTTCCTCTCTACCTAGGCCACGGAGTATAATGGAAAAGAAAATCAAGGTCAGGTCAACATCAGGAACATTCATATGGTCCCTGCTTAGGGGCTCCTCTTTTGGTAACACTGGTGGGGAAAGAAACTCAACATGCAGGCTCAGAACAGATAATCAGAGTGCTGGCAGGATCAGCCTTCATGGATCCAAGAGGAAGCAGAGCCAGCATGGCCAGGCAACAAGCTTCTGACACACTCTCAGAGAGTCTTACCATACATGTTGCAAATGTTACAAACATGTCCTTGTCCTCAGAGGATACTTCTAGCATGTCAACAGAAAATTCCATTCTCTCATTGGTGAGCAACATACAGAAGATTACATAATAGGCAGGCCTACTGTAGAAACAGCCAAAGGTCCTGTAGTAGGACTCCTCATCTCCAGTTTGCAGAGTGAAGTTTATATGAGAAAACAGGATGAAAGCTAGAGGGTATCCCAATCCAATACTGAATCCCAAAGAAAACAAAAGGAAAAAGTCAGAACTCCCAAAAGACATCCTATGAAACCGGAGAGGACAAGTTGACTCTAACATCATTCTTCTGCTGGTCCTTAGCTTTCTATGGAGCCATCTGGGGTGAGAAAAAGGGAAAAGCCCAGAACAGCCCAATGGCCAGAGGATACAGCTCTTCTGCTCATAAAACACCAACCTTAGTTCTATGGAAAAGGAGTCCAGCTCATCTCAAAATCTGAGCAGAGCCTATCCACAGCTAGTTCAAGGTCTTCAGGAAGGGGCCCCAAAGGATTAGAACTTCGAATCTCACCCAACTGCACAGACTAGTCCCAGGTTTTGCAAGTAAGAGAATCAGGAAGATTGCCTCTTTCCCAAAAAAGCTCAAAGTGCCTCCTACTACACACACTGAAGTCTCAGGTCATGAAAATGTAGACCCAGCAGAACTGGCTCTTCAAAGTCTGCTGAGTTGCATGTGGTCAGAAATGGACCTCAAGTCTGAGGCTCTGGGGGAGAATAGCATGGAGACCATTATGCAACCAGCAGAGTGCAGTGAGGTACTGGCCATCACTGGTACCATGATATCCAAGACAAGGTAGACAGTACCCTATGCATCCCATCAAAAAAATGAAACCAGAGCATGGGGACCAGGGTGCTACCAGCCTAGATTCTCTTGATTTTTAAGGAAATATTTGAAAAAAATCAATATATTTGTAAGAAAAGAATAATTTGAGATGGCTGTACTCATCCTTCCAAAAATTTTCTTTTGGTATTTAGGTATAAGACTGTACACTCAACCTATGTCGCCTACTGAGATTGAAAGAAGTACTCAAATTAACAGTTCATACTTGATAATCTCTTCTCCAGTCTTTACCTTGTTTCCTTATCACTCAGCTGCAGTTGTTGGGTGGTGAAAGTTAGAAGTAACTTTTAAAAAGGTTAAATATCTGAAGCCATTTCAATGAATTGTGACTATTTTGAGTTCCATCTCCATTTGAAACTATCCTGAAGGATTGTGTTTATAAAATAGAACTATTCATAAGGGGTTGAAATGAAAATCCCATTTTGATTGCTAGTGAAACAAGTTTTTGCACTAATTAGACTATTTTAGAAAAGGCTAATTGCTATTCTCTGTAGGTATTTCTCTGATGCTGTCTTTGTGAGAGGTGGATACTTTGGTGATATAATCAAGAATTTCATTGAGCCCTACATTCCATTAGATCCACAGTGCACTAAACACATGACACACACACATAACCCCATACACAAAATCACATTCACAGGCACACAGAAGCACATGCCTCTTTGCTCTTTAACTACATTATAAATGTGTTTCCCACAGGAAAATTGTGTTACTGCACAGTGAGTGACAAAGTCTAAAACTGCCAAGTTTTATTGGACACAGATTACAGCATGATTAAAGGAACGACCACGGACTTTGCAATCAGACAGCTCTGGGTTTGAATCCTTACTCTACTCACTGGGGGATCCTTGAACATGTAACACACTACAGTATAAGTCTGATTCCTCAGTTATTATGATTACTGAATCAGATCACACATCTAAAGCAACGAGTACTAAGCCATGAACAAAAGTTGGACCAAAGGTTTACATTCCTCCTTCTCATTCAATTGCTTAAATTTATATAGTATGCTAGATATAGTGACCACAAGATCTCATATTCTGAAGGAAAAAAAAGAGGGAATAAATAAACTCAGTTGAAACTGACAGATTCTACCTATTACAGGTATTTTCTACATTTAAATATGCCCTAGATAATGGTTTTTTAGAGTTAAGAAATTGCTGAAATATCTAATCCTGGATTATATGGATATTTTCCCTGTTTGGTATGAACTGCAGACCACTTTTGAAAGCTATAGTGGAATAATGCAAACACCACCAATGGAATCACAAACCTACCATATCTATCACCTTTACCACTACTTTGAATATCACAGTAATACTCACATGGAATTATTCTAAGAACTAACCTTCCTAACCCAGGTTGCTCTCAACATTCCCAATCGAATCACTCCTTACACAAATGCTAGAGTGTTATTTCAAAATAACTTACTTTACCATTTTTCTTATCTTCAAAATGCTTCCCAACATTTTTTGTGTCAAAGTATACATGAAAAATGATATGAGTATGGCTTACTGGGTTAAAGGGTGAGAATGATGTAGCTGCTATTAGCGGCTGTGGGCAATCTCAAGGGCTGAAATTATTTGGGGTGGGGGGATATACCTTTCTGAGGGTTATTCTGTTTTTGAGAATCATTTTCCCTACCTTTCTTCAATAAGAAAAAAAAACAAAACAGTAAAAGCTAACCTTCATGGACCACCTCAAACTTGACAGGCATGTGTGATGCACTGTCATATTTCATCCAACAGACGCTCTCTGGGGAATGCAACCTCTCCATTTCACGGATGAGGAAAACTGAGTATGTAGGTTACCTGAATCACCAAGATTCTTATTGATTCTGACCCTTTCACTAAACTAAAGTCCCTAAGAGATTGACCTGGGAATTGAACTCAAGCAGTCTGATTGCTGAGCCCCTCCTCTAAACAAATTTTCAAAAACTCAAGAATGTTATTGTTGAGTTCCTTCGCTATTTCATGCCCTTCCTTTGCCAGCATTTCACTCTATCAGATTATTATTAAGGAACCACTTGGTTCTAAACACAGTATATCAGCTATTTTCCATCCTAATCAGAGCTAAAATGGCAACCCGAGACATGCTCAGTTTCCCTGGTACCCACATCAAATCACTGGCATATATTCAACCCTTCTTCACAGGGTCACCTCTTAAACAATATCTCTCCCACCCTCTCTCTATTTGCTTTTGTTTTTCTGGGCTGACAGCCACTGCCTTAAAGAGTTAAAATATAAATCGAATTCACAGAGATATGGCATATCATTCCAAATTGTAATGAAGCACTTGAATCTTATTTCTATTACTCAACTTAGTTACTTCTCTCATTTCCTGGTCACCTGAAAATGTGATTACCTTATTACGGCATTATGCACGTTATCTGCAAATATGCTAAACATGCCAAGAACAATACAGCCTGCCAGATCCCCAGGCCGCCTTCTATTTCATGCGGAATGTGTATGTGTGTGTGTGTGTGTGTGTGTGTGTGTGTGTTAAAACCCAAATTGCAATCCAGTGGTTTTTTTTTATTCTGTGGAATAATATCATCAATCTTGGATACTGTATAACTGACAAGGAAAAAAACAATAGAATTAATTTGTATCTATTAATGCAGTGTATAAATAGAAAATTAAAGCAATTTCAAAACAGAAAAAAGGAAGAGATTGAGACAGAAATCATGCCACATTTATGCGACTTGTTACTGAGCAATATTAGTGAAATGTATAAAAATATTAATTCCGGTCAATTGTATTAATTATAGATAATACTATTTTTAAGAACAATTACTAAAGAGGCAACAGTTGAAAAAGGTTGCTTAACACATTGATAATTAATGAATGTGATAAAAAGCCTCAGTCATTATTTTGAATTCTACATCCTCAGACTTTGGATAATTTTTTCATGAATGTTGAATTTTATTCAGATTGTTCAATTTAGTACAAGACATGTTTTAAAGTATCTTGGTTTTCAAAAACAATAAAATAAAAAGACAAAAGGACTGAAATTCAGCTTTGAAGAAGAGTTAAAGAACATTGTAATAGAATGAAGATGGCATCAAGAATATGTGTGAATGTAACCTGGGGAAATATATATATATTGTCTCCCATGGAAAGAAAGCTCATTTATTCTCCAACATCTCTTTTTTTCATCCAGATTGTATGGCTGTAGTTTTGTGAGAAAGAATTGAGTTACTGGCTCTAGAGACAGGCATTCTAGTCTAATGAAAAAGGACATTTTAATTGTATGGGCCTTATCTTGAATACTGTTTTAAGCACTGAGTTGCCATTATAGGTGCTTCTAAACTTCAATTTTCCCATCTATAAAATGGGCACGAGGGTAAGAAACACCGAGTTTGTATGATATTAAAAAAAAAGAAATTTTTTTTTTCAATGTTTCAAATCCTCTAATGGTTCCACTTATGCAACCTAAACCCTTTAGCAAGGCTTAAACCACATATCACATGACCTGGCTCAAAAAGCTTCAACCAAACAGTTCTTTGTGAGTCTTTTCCACACACTACTATGTTGGCTTCTAGCAAATTTGTACCAAGGTTTCCTACTGCTGGGAACCCTCCTTCTGGTGATTTATGTATGACTAGTCTCTTACGTTAATTTGCATTTCTACTCACTTCTTTCAATACACCTTCCAATCAACAATATAAATTGGTGATTCCTGCCCCATCATCCTTTACCTTGTTTTACTGTCTGCTTTTTATTCAGAGTAATTACCAAAATCCCTAGATTATAAACTCTATGAGAGAAGGGACCTTGCCTGTCTCTTTCACTCTCTGACCTCAGTGTCAGCGTATAATAGAAGCTTAATATATTTTGGTCAAATGAATCATATAAAGGTCCCAGCACAGCTCAGATTATCATAGGCATAGAATAAATATTGACATCTCTTCTATTTGAATTTTCCAATAGCATAATAATGTCTTTATAATTATGCAGTTATAATGTAGAGGACCTATATCAAGACTGTAAGGAGATAATAAACTCCAAAGGAGAAAGTACAAACACACAAATACGCATACATGCATATACCCCTTACAAACTTGAGAATAAACTCAAGTCTTGAGCAGATTCCAATTTACTTCTCAGAGTGCCTTCAGTCCCTTTAATGATAACATTAAACGTTTGGGGAAGATAATCTCTAAAATCTATATACACTTTACCTTTGTAAAACCTACTCTGTATTTGAACAAAGAGGAAATCAAACCAAATAAGGTGATTTAAATACACATTGAGATTGTCAGTATATCTACCTTGAATTCTGGAGATTCTGTAGTGTTAGGACAACCCTGAATTTTTTTTTTCTATTTTTATTTATTTTAACCTATTATTATTATTATTTATTTAATGTATTTTGCTAACATTTGCAAATCTCAAACTCCCCCATTTTTCCCTTCCTACCCTCTTCCCCCTGGTAACCATAAGATTCTTTACTATGTCTGCAAGTCTGTTTCTGTTTTGTAGATGAATTAATAGTGTCCTTTTTTCTTTTTTTTTTTGAAGATTCCACATATGAGTGATATAATATGGTATTTTTCTTTCTCTTTCTGGCTTACTGCACTTAGAATGATGATTTTCTATGACCATACCATCCTGAACGCACTCAATCTTGTCTGATCTTGAATTTATTTATTTTTGAATCTTCTTCACAAGGCTTTTCCTTTCTATACCTTCCTTCTAATGGACTTGAATGTTAGGTTACTTCCTCAACACAGGACTGGATTTCTTGTTGATGTTTTTATCTGCCTAACATCTCCTCCCCCTGCAGTTTCTTCTTTTCTTGACAGTCAGAAATAGTGAACTAAGCCATAGCTTAATATTTTTTCCTCCCTCATGAAAGGCTAGTTGAGGCTAGAGCTGGGTATTTTCACTCCCTTAGATCAGTTAGGCTCTGATAAAACCCCAGTATATTAGTCACTGGTTAAATATCTTCTGAGAGACAACCTCATTAATAAGAACAGAATTATCTGGCATATTTCAAAATGGTTCCTTTTCCCCTCTCCCTGCCAGAAGCACAAGGGGATTCTTCTCTGATCTTCACTGTAAGAATCTGATGGAGTTCCAGGAGGTAAAACTCACTGAAGTGCTGCAGCCTTCCAAAGATTGAGGCCTGTGTAGTTTTTAATCTCTCAAACTTGTACAGAGGGTTTCTAGCCATTTATCACATTTCAAGTTTTCCTATATGGGTAATGGATCCCCTGAAGTTTTTACTTGTGGGTTTTTATTCCAATAGGTTGTGATTCTCTGTATGTGTCTGTCTCTCTAATTTTGGGGGCAGTGATTTTTCTCTATGTTATGAACTAAATGTTTGTGTCCCCCTGTGTAGTGGTAATTACCACTTTGAGGCAGTAACTAGGATTAAGTGAGGTCATAAGGCTGGAGCCCTCACGAATGGGATTAGAGCCCTTAAAGTATCATAAGAGAGCTTGGTTCCTCTCTCTGCTCTCTGTCATATAAGGATACAATAAGAAGACAGCCACTCACAAATTTCAAAAAGGGCTCTCAACGGAACCCAACCATATCAGCTCTCATCAGAACCCAACACTGACCTTGTACTCCAGTCTCCAGAACTTGAGAAATAAATTTCTGTTATTTATAAGCCACCCAATCCATAGTCATTTGTTGTAGAAGCCCTAACAAATTAAGACACCCTGTGACCTTAATTCTCTCATAGATCTAAGAATAGTTTTTGATTTTTTTAGTTTGTTAGTTTTCACTTGATGTTAGAATAGAGTGATGACTTCTAAGCTTCTTACATACCAGACCAGAAATTAGAAGTTCTGAAAATTCCCACCAAAATTTGTTTCACATATGCAGAGGAATCATCTCATTAACTAAGAGGGTTAGTTTTCCAAGAGGAGGTTGCCTTTTCATTCTCAAAGAAAGTAGATACATCCGCTCTACCTCTGCCTTGTCCAGACACTCACATCTGGAAGAATGACTGGACAGGAGAGTGTCACATGTTTCCCTTGATTAAAGGAGCTATAAGGTTATTAGCCTGGTACCACCACATAGAGAGAACTGCCTGAGCATAAAATCAACCCAAAGTAAAGGACGGTCTGAGCAATAGAAAGAACAGCGTTTCCTGGACAAATTATTTGAGCATCTGGGCTCATCCAGTTGTGAAGACAAGAGCAAATTTGTATTTTTCAGTTCTGTAAGCCTGTAAACTCCAACTCACCCAACTTCTTTCAATGTATTCTATTTTGCATTGGGTTTCTCTTACTAGCAACCATAAGAATTTTGACTAATACAACCCTCCTTCCTCTCACTCTACAGAATTACTCTGATTTCATTTAACACTTCAGAGTGTTAATAGTGGTGTTTCAGATGCACAGTAACTTGAGTAATTTTTACATTGGATCATTTGGTGTAAAATCATGTCTCTTATTTACCACGGTCTAAGTAATGGAGAATTTTTGTATGTTCCTAAAGATAAACCCTGATCCTTTTCCCAGTAAGAAAAGGTAGACAGCTCTAGCTCCACCTAAGTGCCTTGAAAACCTCAAACATGACAAAACACAACAAAACACACTTGAATTGTTTTGTATGGCTTATTAACCTCCTCTTAATTCTGCAAGTTTCTATTTTGTATGTAAAATTTCCCCCATTTTTCTTTTTTCAACCATAAACTATGTTTTCTATTTATTCAATCTTGATATTCATAAATACTTGAGAGAATAAATGAGTAAATAAACAAAAAACAGTTTTCTCTCAACAAGTATTTTTGAATATCAACTATGTACCAGAGATTATGCTGTATGTCAATGGAAATAAAAACAAATATGGTAATTATTTAAAAATATAATTGTCAGTTGTTTCAGAATACCAAAGATGAGCCAGGAATATAGAATCCAGCTTCCTGAGTCCTCACAATGCTCCCTTTTAAAATAAAAACTTACTTCTTTTACACAGTGACACATGGTATTTCTGCACTTGAGTAGATGTGGAAAAGTCCTCATTCTTTTGCATAGGAGTAACAAAAATTGCCCAAACATCATTCTATCCAAAAGGAGAAGTGGGGAATTCTTTCCAGTGTGCACAATTAATAAAGAAGACAAAAAATATCACCCTCATTTACTAGAACTCAGTCATGAAAATACATTTACCTCATCAAAGAAAACATTTAAAAATTAAGCCTCTATTTAAAATATCAATTTTTACTAACTGAAAAGACAATTGCCAACAACATTTTGGCAATAACAGCCTTGAAAGCTTTCATCAACTTCTAAGAAAAGTGCTGAAATGGCTTATTTTTTGTGATGCCCAGATATATATTTGAGAAAGACATGGGCTAAATATGGAGAGACCCTGGACCTTGTCTCAGTTCTGCACCTGACCTGCTCTGTGACCTCTGGCAAATTCTCAATGTCTGGGCCTGAAAATTCAACTTGTCCAAACATCTTATTTTTAAATGTGCAAGAGATAAAACGTCACACTGTGTTAAAATTGGCAAGTTTGCTCACTTAGAACTCAATACCAAAGAGTTAAATTGGGATTCATATTGATAGATGTCATCATTATCCATATAAACCTGAGACTCACTAGTTCACTTATTCACTCATTTATTCATTCATTTATTTTTACTTTCTTCATTGATTCAGTTCATTCCTGCATTTCATTTCTACTGGATAAAAAGTCAACTTCTACTTTAAAGTGGCACATAACAAATATCTATTATCTTATTATATGGGGCAGATAAAAATAATTATCTTAGTCTTTGCAGGCTACATAATATCTGTGAGGAGTGTTTCAGGAAGAAGAAAAAGGAAGAAAATTTAAAGACTTTGGGCTGGGAGTGTACTTGGCCTGTTAAAGAAATGATCAGGAAATCCAAGTGAGAGGACTGATGTCAGCATGATGACTCGAGAAGAAGTCCTTTGCTTTCCTGCTCATATTCTCCCTCAACAATGATAAGCTGTCATCCGTCCACAGACAAAGTGCATTGTGGGAGCTTCAGGACATAAGTAGGAGATTGTGAAACCTCAGTGCAGTGCAAAACCAAGGAGCAACACTTAGAGAAGACACTCAAGAAGGCAGGCTCCTACCCAAGTGGCTGACTTGCTGATGATGGTCTCAGGTACTGACTCAGAAAGAGTTTTGTACTGTTTGGCCCGATTTGACCTTGGTCCTGCCAACAGCAACATACACTGAGGGTCCCAGGAAGAGTCAAGCTCACCCATGCCTCAAGTAATAGGCACAAAGATCTCAGTATCAGCTGTGGGCCTGAAATGACATGAAGTGGGTCGCCCTCTCAGGTCCTGCAGCTCCTAAAGGTCAGCACAACAAACTCAGTCTGACTGTAGATTCTCAAAGGACCCTGTAGCTGATTACCTACTTTTTGCCTATTACTACTTGGAGAATATGATGTCTGAGCAAACACAGAGAGATTTGGTAGAGGGAGCAGTGTAGTTAAGACATTAAAGGGAGTGCTTATAAATATTAAATACACACACACACACATACACCCCACTTACACTCCACCAATTGCTCCAACACCCTCCTTGAGGTTATAGTCCAGCTTGAGGACATTCCTGTTTAGGATATCATGGTAGAAGTCTTCCAACTGTCTTCCTCACTATTCCAGCCAGTTCACACCTTCCCAGTTTAACCCAGTGTCCTCTAGAACACTTGGTGTAACAAGTTTTAGGATGGGACAGAATCAAAACTCAGAGCCGATAGCTGAATGAAGATCCAGAAGCCAGAACCAAGCTCAGCACCAACCTCAGCACAACAGAATACCAGCTGACTCACAGGACAGCCTGGTTTCTAGATTCCTTTTGATGATAACACTCACAAACTTATTAATTTGACTAACATTAAGAGTCTAGTGTATGAACACCCTATGCTGACTTCAGTCATTTCAATACTATCCAAACTACATTTTTAGAAATACATCTTATTTTTTATCAAAAGTTTTTCAATTTTTATCAACTAAAGAACAAGTCTTACATCAAAACTACAGCAAATACACTTTAGCCCTTGGGTGGTGGAACTCTGATCTGTGTTTCATACTGTCTTACAGAGTTCCCCAGCTGGATTGAGCTCCAATTGTCCATAGTGGTATTCTGCCTGCTAACACACACTCTACTGGCTTTCTTCATTTCCCTGACTTCTCTATTTTCCTCTGGGTTCTTCCTGTGAACACTTCACAAATAAACTATTTAAATTTACATCATTGTCCCACAGTCTGATTCTGGAAGATTTCAACTTAAGACAAAGCTAATATTGAAACCTGATGTGCATTTAATATGTCACTAATGGGGGTCCAACCTTTATTCCTGACAGCATATCCTTAGGACCTTTGACCAACACAGTTAGGTAAGGAGTTTGGATGCTAAATTACATAGCCAAAGTTTTTTCATGTATTAGTTGTTGATTGGCAAAGTCAATTAATATCTCCTAAACTTCAGAGATTTTCATCTATGTGTACACTAACGATCATCTTTCCATCTCGCTTACTCCAATTGTTACTCAGAAAACACGAGGTGATTTAAATCCTACAGTTTTCCCAATCATGCCTTTATTATTAAAATATATACATACCATTCTATCTTACATAGGTTTACACAACATTGCCTGTTACTTATTTTGTACTTTTCCTACTATTCTGGGTAGAAAAACTACCTCAAAAATCAGTACAAAGACATGTCTATTAATTTCATCATCATAATTCAGATGGGGAAACATATCTACATTTTATTGGATTAATATTGGAGATTTTCTTCTGTTAGAATCATTGGCTCTTCTTCTGGAATACTACTAATGATAACTAATGATAAACATTACTAACACGTTAAATTTTTTGCGCACTTATGTTAAATTTTATAAAATCATAAATTCCTATATGTTAGGTATTGTTTCCATTATTAGCTGTGAAAACTGAAGCTCAGTACAATAATTAATATTCACTTAATTTCAGAGCTAAAAAATGTGAGAGCCAATATTTGGCACTGAAGTGAGAACTATTTGAAATAAACTGATGTATATTTCATCAAACATGATATATGTTAAGCTCAAGTCACTTTTCTCACTTTATACTTTTACCTAATAATAATTACTGATCCACAAATCAGCCAAGAACTGATAATGCATAGTAAGTGATCAATAAATAGTAGCTTCCACTATCACTATTACAATAATAATTACTATTTTTAAAGTATATTTCTGGAATTCAGGAGACTTGTCAAATACTGTTTATTTCTATTTATATTTGAAGAAACAGTAATACATCTAACCTTAGGAATCCAGTACACAGACAAATGTCTGATATCAAAATATACATGACTTGCACATGAAATCTGTATGTAATCAAACTTCGATTTTTCCATAAATACTGCTCCATGCTTCTATGCTATACTGAAATAGTCACCATAACCAGAAGTGTGTTTGTAGTGCACCAACCTTTCTAAGAGTGGTTAAGTTGCAGTTCAGCCTCATTAAATTCCTTGCCAGAATTCCTTGCTTGTGGTATATATTGTTTTCTGGTTTTTGTTTGTTTGTTTTACTTAATAGCTTCCAAGTCTGACTTTTAGGGTATTCTAGAAGTTATACAAATTATTTAACACCTTTTGATAATATATATTTCCCTTTAAAGTAGGGTAGTGTCTGCTTTTTGTAGCCAAACTGTTCAGTATCTAATAACAGTGATTAACACATGGCAAAGGCTCAATAGATTAATAACCAAATATATAATACAGGAAACTCTGGGTCTCAGAATAGTTGATGAAAATGCCTGGAAAATTCTGGGTTGCTTTCACTTTCTTCAAACAAGTCAAAACTCTTAAATACTTCCATAATATCTTACGCAGTTTCCCATATTTGTTTCCTAAAACCTCTGAGCTAGGAAAGAAACAGAGTTCTACAATTGAATATACTTATTCCAGTGACTGAAGTGAATCTTTCAAACCATTAATTTGTGACTAACACCTAATCAACAACAAAAATGGAATCGACATTTCCTTTTTAACACACCTTCGCAGTTCTCCTTCAAAAGGTAGAACGCATAATCAAATTAGGCTTACTTATTCTTCATATTCTTCAGATGCATTTCCTACATTTATGAAGATAAAGTAAATATTTTCTCCATTTTAATAATCCTTTCTTTCTCCAAATTTGGCTTGTATAGTTTAAACTCAATCAACCATCTACTGAATTAGCGTTGAACACATATATGCATGCACACACAAATATTTATTTCTTAATTTCTATAAAATCTTCTTTCAAATTCAGTAGTAAATAGTAAACTACTGAGTTGATACTGAAAAATGTTCCCCTAACGAACACAAGTTCCTTGTATAATCAAATTAGACAGAACACATGGGTTTTTTGTTTTGTTTTGTTCTATATTGAAACATTATTTCTACATATCACTATGTGATGGACTGTACTGGCAAAATATGCATAATTTAGGTGCTATAAAAACAAGATATCCAAAAATTCATCATCTGAATTACAATTTATTCTACAACAGAACAATTCCTTTTGAATGTAGATTACTATCAAAATATATTAGGCATAATATATTTAAATAAAAATGCATTCTTCTCAACCAAGATTTCTCAAAGATACTAATTTACAGTTCTACAGAGAGGAGAAAAGTGTTGCAATATAGATGCATGTTTATCATATTAAATCACATTTGAAATTGCAACATTAGACTTTGGGAAGTATTTTAATTTTATTCATTTTACTTTATTTTGTTCTTTTTCATAAAATAGTCAATTTCCAGCTCTTGGGTACATCTGAAATTTTTAAGATATGACAAGAAAACCCAAAGAAAAGGGCTTTCAGTTCTTACTACAATGTTGTGAGCAAAAATGAAATTTTAAATACTTCAGTAAAGGAGTTAGAATCATTCAAAAGTTCAGGTTGTATATTTTCTCAACTTCAACCCTCATGAAGAATATTAAAGATTTTTTGGTTACAAGATAAACAACAAGTAAATAAATCATACAGAGAAAGTATGGACTGAAAAATATCACACAGTATTTTAAAGTGTAGAGAATTCTTATTTTTAAAATATGTCATAAAGAGAATTATTTTAAATCGTATTACATTTTCTATCAGAAATAGTTATTTCATATTTCCTTCATATTCCATTTTAGGAAGAGAGGCCACTTTCAGAACAATTTCATTATATTGAATGACTTCATAATTGTCCACATCCCAGGTTTTCAGGAAAATAATGGAAGTATTAGATACTTCCAGCTCTAGAGTTGAACAAACTGAAAGGACTCCACCTTTTTTCTTCACCTTTTGTCAGAATGTGTTCTGTATTAAAAGAGGGCAGGAGAGTCAGCTTACTGCAGAGCTTTGTTATCTTTCTAAAACCTTCTTGGTCAGGGATGTGCTGCATATTAAAATACACCAAGGACACTTCCCAGGGGAAAGTGACATTTAATCCCTTGCTAGTATTATGAGCAAATGCTGTCACTAGACGCAGCATTCACCAGAGTACAAGTCTATTTCTTCTCAAAAGATTCTGCTCTAATATATACGAAATGCATCTTGACGCTCTTTCTTTGAAAAATACTCTCTTTAAAATAGTCAGAAGGTGGCCTAGCAGGTGATTTTTCCTGATTTGCACTGACTGTTAAGAAAAGAATCAGAAAATCACCTCTAGAGATTCCGTTGCTTGGGATCCATTCATGTGAATGTACAGAATCTCAGTTGTATGTCACTTTATAATCCTAATAGAAACTTCACAAACTTAACAAGACTGTTTTAGTAATTCCTATAAATCTAGTATTGTTCTAAGAGCTATCTGTATACAAAGGAGGCATAGAACAATGTCTTATTTTTCCTGAGAATGGTTTATAATTAAAACATACCTGACAATAGTTGTGAAATTCAGCTTAGTCCTGAATGTGAATAGTCATTTATTGGTAATATTATATGAACTTAAAGGCCATATTGTGCAACGATAAAGTCAATGAAATAGCCCTAAAAGTCCTCTTTCTATTATTTTGATCTGATACATATAGAAGTTTTCATAAGAAAACGCAAATTAAGATTTTATTGCTATATACCTTTTCATGGGGGAAAAAAATGCAGTTACTTGAGACTATCTTTGAAAACATGAAATGTGATTTTTCAGGGATGTTTGGAAATCAAAATGGGCCAGACAAATGAGGCATATGTCTTGAGATTACTATTTCGTCAGAAAATGAGATGAAGAAAAGTCAGGTAGAAAACAAAGATTGGAGAAGCTAGGGGACAGGAAAGGAAGAACAGCTGGGTAGAGAAAGGGTTCTGTTTGAGAAAGAGTAGAAAACACGTTTGCTGTGAAAGGCAGTCATAAGCCAGGGGAAGGCTTCTAGGTCTGCCAGCAGGCATCTTTCAGCTCTCAGCCCTTTCAGTAATTATCTTCGCTGTAGAGAGCTGCCTTGATCAAAGCCACACATACCATAAAAGGTCAATGTGGAAATATAAAGGCCTGAACATCTTGCCTCATTTGGGACAACCCTGAAGAGGCAGTCTAGTTCTGGAGATTGCCAAGAAGTTGGCCACAGCTGCTATTACAAATGCATCACATGCTGACCTCTTCCCCTGTCCATTCCTGCTCCCTCTTCCCTTCCACAGGTGTTGATCCCAAGTTATTCCTTAATATAAACTTCCTGCAAACTAAATTCCATTTCAGAGCTAGCTTCCTTGGAAACCCAACTTGCAAACTCCTTGGGACACTGGAAGAAAGAATATGTTGATGTTGATGAACAAACTTTACTATTTATCTGCAAGGAAGGGAATTCAATAGGTTCTGAAGTGGAAAGCTGTTTATTCTTTTAAATTATTTTAAACTTTGGAAGAAAACAAAGATTGATCATTAGCTTTTTTCTCCTCTTTAACTGGCCAAATACTTTCCAAGACAGTTCAGTATGTTTTCTGAAAATCAATGTATCAACCTAAATTACCTCTATTTTAAAAATCACTGAAGAGTTGAGATTGTGCTTTTAGCTTTCCAGATCTTAGAAAGGCAATAGCTTACTTCAAATACGAATGTTAGGCTTTTACAATTAACTGTACCAGAGTTAATTTTCTATTTTAGAAAACAGCCATAGCTCCTGCATCTAAGTATATTATCCATGTCCTCGTTCTTATGTGTTGAGACAGTGTGGAATTAAAAAAAAAAAAAAATTACAGCCCTTGAAATAAGGGAAATTTGGGTTCAAAGGTAGATCTCCTATTAGCTAGCTATGTGGTATTTGCCAAATTTCTGTCATTATTATGTTTTAATCTTCTCTCATAAGGTAATAGCTTACATAACTGATAACTCCATAGACAAGAATGCAAACCACTTTTTCATCTTATCAGAAAATTTTAATCCACTAGTAATAAGGAGTGCTTTATTGAGAAGCATTCTGAATGTACACCTCAGTTTGTTTATTCTTTTATCTAATTTTTTTAAAGAAAACTTACATAGTATCAGTGGTATGTTGGAGGTGACCTGTATAGGCATACATGGGAGATAACACGGGTTAGGTTTCAGACTACCACAATAAAGTGAATATTGCAAGACAGTGAGTCATACAAATTTTTTAGTTTTCTGTGCAGAGAAATGTTATGTTTACACTATACTGTAATATATTAACTGTGTGATAGCATTATGTCTAAAAAATAATGTACATACCATAAGTGAAAAATATTGCTAAAAAAATGCAATCACCTGACCCTTCAATGAATTATCTCAGATCACTGTTCTCAGATAACCATGAGAAATATAATAATAAAAAAAGTTTGAATTATCACAAGAATTACCAAAATGTGCCACAGAGATAAAAAATGAGCAAATGGAACTCATACACTTGCTTGATGCAGGTTTGCCACAAACCTTCAATTTGTAAAAAACACAATAAACGAAGTGCAATAAAATGAGGTGTGCCTGTATAGACTTGCAAAAGCCAATCATTATATAATTAGACATTGGTGAACTGATTGTTAAACACAGACATTATTTAAAAATTAAATAATATAAATGTACAATTAAATTATATTAAAAACAAAGGTAAGAAAATTCCAAAATTCATTGCCTCCTAAAGTATTTTTACTACATTTTAATAATGTCTATACTCTAGGGCACAGACATTATAAATGACCATAATAGAGGTCATTTATGTCTATTCTATTCATATAGTGGAAATTTGTGCTCCAAATGCTACAGTGCAATTCCTTCCAAAACATCTAGTGATATCATGCTGGAGTATGAAATTGGTCATAGTAGTATTATTTACACCTAACAAACACTACAAATGAAGGTCCCTCCCCATCCTGCCCCCAGAGCCAGTTGTTCAACATCTACTAGCACATCACTATAAAATGTTTATTGTGGGACAGACATTGTCGTAAGTGCTTAACTTATATTAAACTCTTTAATTAGACCCTCAACAAGTCTATGGAATGGCTGTTATTATGATGCCACCATAAAGATGAGGAACCTAGGGCAAGTTGTTTGATTTCTCAATGCCTCTGGCTCACATTATGTAAGCGGTGAAGCTTACAAACTGAATCTGGGCAAACTGTCTCACAGATGGCTCCCAAACACTTCACTCTGTTTTATACATTACAGCTGATGATCATCTCTGCTTGGAAAGGAGAACTGAAGAATGGCCAGAGTCATTTTATGGTATATCCTCGTCTATGTGAGTGGCACTCCCGAGGATTGAGAGCATAGTCTGATGTGTTACTGTGGCAGTTTATGCTTCAGTGTCCTCGTCTGAAAAACGTAGACAGCAATAATCTCTACTTCTGTCTAAGCAAAGCTGAAATTAAATAATATATGTAAAGTCTTCAGCATAGCATCTGATACTTAGCAAGTCCCTTAATCATAGTTGTTTTCTATTTTATTCTATATGCTATGAAGATTATCATTTTATACAACTATAGGAGTTTTATAGAAACTGATTTTCTTGCAAATTAAACAAGTTAGAGCAAAAACGAACATGTTAAAGGAAGGTAAGAAATATAGTAGAAAATAAAGAAAAAAGAGGTTAGGAAAAAGAGAATGATGGAGAAGTAATGGGTATGGAAGATATGAAAGAGAAAATATATGGCAGACAGAAAACAGAGACTACAAATGAAGCAAAGGGAAAAATGAAGATTGAGCACAGAACACTTCATTAAATTCCTGAATAATCTAAATGCTGATAATTTTATTATTAATAAATTTCAAGATTACATATAAACAGAGCAGGAAGGTGCCAATGCCAAGATGGCAGAGTGGAGAGATTCACAGCTCGCCCTCTCCAACAAATACACTAAGAATTACATCTACAAACCCACTGAATCACACAGAACACCTACTGAACTCTGGCAGAGTGTCTCTCAGCTTTGAAATACAGGAGGATTTTCAAAAAATCTCGTAAGAAAAAAGAAGAAAATGATGTAGGACTGGTCCTGCAGGGAGGGAGCAGCATAGGAAAAAGACACTCTCACACTCAGATGCCCCCTCTCCAGCCGGGAGGTCAGCAGGGACAGAAGCAAAGTTTCTGAGGCTCAGAGGAGAAAGTGGCAGTTGGCTGGCAGACAGAACTAAGGGAAATTGGCACGGAAGGTCCCTGAGATCCCCAGCCCTAGACTCGAGCCAGCAGGGACAAGCCGGGACTGGCTGCTGGAAGTGAGTGAGGAACCCGGGCAGAGGGCTGAGGCCCACTACACAGAGGCAGCCTCAGGGGACACAGGGTGGTGTGAGCTCTGGCTGGGGGATGTGCGGAACAGAACAGCCTGGTACCCCCATAAAAATGCACCACTGCTGGTGTTGTAGAGGGGGAGATTGTGCAACAAAGCCACGCCATAGCTGCCATCTCCTCTTGGCTCCACTGTTGGTGTGTTCTTGTGAGAAGAGAAGTGGGACTTGGTATAGCCATTCCTGCTCACAGAGGCAGGGATGAAAGCTGAATCCACACCCAGTGGCCCTGCAATTTCACAGGAGGGACTGAGATTTATTTACAGCCCCAAGCAGAGAGGATGGATTTGCTTTCTCTGGACCCTATGTGGACCCGCTTCTCTGGGACAGACAGGCAGTGAGAGGAGTTCTGGCACATGGTGGGGGTAAGTATGGGTATTTACAACAAGCCCCCATACCATACCATATGCTGACGCAGGGCTGGGGTCTGCGCTGACCCTGTGGCACACCACAGATTCAGATGTGTGTCTGCAAGCTTGCTACAGCGGGTCCTAGTGTGACACTGGCTGATCTGCATTGGTGGTTCCTGGGGCCCAGAACCTGGGGGACTAACATTCCCACAGCAAAGGTGGGGATGAAGGCAGCATCAATAAAGAGTACTTTCTAAGCCCGCATAACAAGTGGCAGACTACACCACAGAGGGCACTTCCCAGTGGACATCTCCTGTGGAGGTACACTCAGGGACTCTTCTTGCCCTGAAGAACTCTTCTTGGAGCTGAAGCACTCCAATCCCACCTACCACACACCACAGCTCAGAAATGGGTCTAGAAGCCTCTACTCCAGCAACATGGGAGCAGACCCAGCCCCTGTCAAGCTGTGATAACCACAGAACAAAAAAGGAGGCCCCACACAACAACAATCAGGGAAGGCTCAGATCACCACAACACCAACCACACTCACAATCAAAGGGATAAGAGCCAACACACACAGAAGAAGGCAACCATCCATACTAAGAACCAGCCCTCACAACAAAACTATTAGACTCACACAGTCTACACAGGAATGTTCTCACTTTAAATAAAAAACAAATGAAAAATAAAACAGCCCTTCAAGACCACAGTAGATAACTGATACTCTTAAATCCATAGAGCCAGAGAAACATAAGTAAAAAATGAAGAATCAGAGGAATCACTCCCAACTGAAAAAAAAAAAAAAAAAAAAAAAAAGGAGAACTCCTTGAAAGAACGAACAATGAGATAGACTTCAACAGTCTACCAGATCATGACTTCAAATAGGGGGTGATAAAAACCACTAAAGGAAAGAAGAAAGATTATGAACAGAGGCAGAGAATACTTTGAAAAGGAAATAGAAACTATAAAGAGGAGACAATTATACATAGAAAACTCAATGGCTGAGAAAAGAGCTGAGATAAAGGCAGTGAAAAGCAGACTACATAATACAGAAGAAAAAATAACTGAATTAGAAGACAGGATAACAGAAGTCACCCAATCAGAACAGCAGACAGAAAAGCAAGTAAAAAATCAGTGAAAGTAGTATAAGGGACCTATGGGATAATACAAACATGCCAACCTACACATAATAGGGGTCCCAGAAGGAGGAGAAAGAGAAAAGAGGATTGAAAAGGTATCTGAAGAAATTATGACTGAAAACTTTCCAAACCTAAAGAAGGAACCATATCCAAGTACAGGAAGCACAGAGGGTCCCAAACAAGAACCCAAACAGACTTACACCAAGACATATCATAATTAAGATGGCCAAAGTTAAAGATAAAGAAATGATTCTAAAGGCAGTAAGAGAAAAAGAGTTAGTTACAAGTGAACCCCCATAAGGCTTTCAGCTGATTTCTCTACACAAACACTGCTGGCCAGAAGGGACTGGCAAGATATATTCAAAGTTATGAATGATAAAAAGCTGCAACCTAGCATACTGTATTGGCAAGACTATCCTTTAGAGTAGAAGGAGAGATAAAGAATTTCACAGATGAACAAAAACTAAAATAATTCAGCAATACTAAATCTATACTAAAAGAAATATTGAAAGGTCTACTCTAAATTGAAAAGAAGCAGGAAGCTATAGAAACGAGAAAACAAAACCGTAACTGGAAATGCGATAACTACAATAAGTTGCAAGAGAATAAACTTGAAGATGTTAAAAAAAAAAAAAAAAAAGCAGGGGCGGGGGTAACATCAAAATCATAAAAAGTGGGCGAGGGGAGCAAGAAAATATAGTATTTTTTTCTCTTTCTCTTCGTTTTTTTTTTTTTTTTCTCATCTTAATTCTTCTTATGATGTGTTTGAGCCTATATGACTACCAGTCTAAAGCAAACAGATATAGTAAGGGGTTAACATACTTGAAAAACAATAACCACAAATCAAAAGCATAGAACAGAGTCGCAAAAAAACAAAAAGAAACCAAACTAATACAAAAGAAAATTATCAAAACACAAAAGAAAAACCAAAAGGAAAAGAAAGGAACAAAGAAGAAATACCAAATCAAGTGGAAAACAAAGTTCAAAATGGCAATAAACACCCATTGATCAATAATTACTATGTCAATGGACTCAATGCTCCACTCAAAAGATAGAGTGGCAGATAGTAAAACAAAAGCCTACAATATGCTGCCTACAAGGGACCCAGAGTGAAGGATACACATAGACTGAAAGTCAAGGGATGGAAAAAGATATTTCATGCAAATGTAAATGACAAGAAAGCAGGAGTAGCAATGCTCATATGAAACAAAATAGACTTTAAAGCAAAGGCCATAAAGAGAGATAAAGAAGGACACTATATAATGACCAAAGGAGCAATACAAGATGAAGATATTACACTCGTTAACATATATGCACTCAATATAAGAGTACCTAAATATATAAAACAAATCCTAACAGACATAAAGGGAGAAATTGATGGGAATACAATAATAGTAGGGGGCTTTAACACCCCACTAACATCATTGGACAGGTCTTCCAGACAGAAAAGCAATAAGGCAACAGAGATACTAAATGACACAATAAAATAGTTGGACTTCGTTGATATTTTTAGGACATTACATCCCCCAAAACAGAATATACATTCTTTTCAACTACTCATGGAACATTCTTTAGGATAGACCATATACTCAGGCACAAAAGAAGCCTCAACAAACTTAAAAGGATAGAAATTTCAAGCATCTTCTCTGACCACATGCCATGAAACTAGAAATCAACCACAGAAAAACAAGTAAGAAAAAAATGACAGCATGGAGACTAAACAACATGCCACTAAAAAAACAATGTGTCAATGATGAAATCAAAGAAGGAATTATGAAACACCTTGAAACAAATGACAATGAAAACACAATCACACAAAATCTATGGGATTCAGCATAAGTAGTCCTAAGAGGGAAGTTCACAGTGATACAGCCTTCTTAAAAATACAAGAACAATCTCAAATAAACAACCTACCACCTAAAAGAATTAGAAAAAGAACAAACAAAACCCAAAGTCAGCAGAAGGAAAGAAATAATAAAGATCAGGGAGAAAATAAATAAAATAGAGATTAAAAAAAATAGAAAAAAATCAATCAAACCAAGAGCTGGTTTTTTGAAAAAGTAATAAACAAATGGACAAACCTCTGGCCAGGCTCATAGAGAGAAAAAAGAGAAGACACAAACAAAATAAGAAATGGAAATGGAGAAATTACAACCAACACCACAGAAATACAAAAAATCATAAGACAATACTATGAACAACTATAAAACAATAAATTTGACAACATAGAAGAAATGGACAAGTTTCTAGAAACATACAGTCCACCAAAATTGAATCAAGAAGACATATGTCATTTGAACAGACCAATCACTAGAAATGAAACAAAATCAGCAATAAAAAACCTCCCTGCAAATAGAAGTCCAGGACCAGATGGCTTTACCAGGGAATTCTATCAAACAAACGAAGAAAAGCTTATACCAATCCTTAAAAACAGGGCAGATAATTTAGTCTCTCTATAGCACACACCATTATAACTCTTTCCAGACACTCTTGTAATGTATTTATATGTGTTTGCCAAGACAGACTAAGTTTTTTTGTTGTTGTTGTTTTAATGGAGGTACTAGGGATTGAACCCAGGACTTGGTGAATGCTAAGCATGCACTCTACTACTACTTCTCTACTACTGAGCTACACCCTCCCTGCTCAAAATTTTATCATTTAGTAGCTTCTGCAATATAGACATGACTCAATAAAAGTTAAAGTTAAATATTAAAGTTTGAAACATTTAAATAAATTTGCCACATGTCTTGTGAATTTTCCATAACATGGATACTTTTTAAAAAATCATATATTCTCATTATTCCTCAAATCTATTTCATGATGATTTAGAATCTAGTGACTGTTCTACAAAATGGCATGCTTAAAAAGAATCTCCATTTTATGGCATATGACCCAGTTAATTTTTATTCTGTTTGCCCTAAGTAATGCTCTTCCAAAACTGAGAAGGAGGGATGGTAGAAACATTTGCTGTGCTTCTAAGTTGGTGGTTGCCTACAATCAATTCTACTCAAATTAATTTAGGTCCTTTGGCACATTTTTACTAAACATCATATTATTAAAAAAGCAAAATATGCCAAGACAGATATTGAGAGGGAAGTATTTCAGTGTGAGCTGCACTTAAGCTTTTATTGGTACATAATTATGAAATGTATGATAAATGGAAAACATAAACATAATTATTGCATAACACTCTCAGTAGAAGAAAATGGGAATTTTTCATAAGTCCAGAGGAGACATTATGACTATTAATTATTAACATATGTATCACAAACAGGAGGAAACCCTTTACTTCTGCATAAGAAGGTAGCATGCTCCTTGTCAGCAGAGCTTCCTGGCTCTGCCTGAAACTTCCATCTGACATAGATGGTGGAGGGTCATGTGTGCAATAGGAAGGAGGCTGGACCAGAATTTGGCTGATAGGCTTTCCCATGAGTATTGTCATATGACTTCTACCCATATCTTAACAACTGATGCTCTGAATCCAGAAATTTTTTTCATTATGATTAAAATTTCAGAGCATAGTTATTGATCATTTAAGACAAGACTTTATGCTAAATGCAAGAGATTAAATGGTGCATTCAGTTACTCACTTATTTAACAAAAACAACCAAAAAATGATAGTGAATGCATCTCATATACACTTGAAATTATGCTAGTTTCTGAGAATATAACATTAGTAAAACACAGTCCCCTTTTCCTTAAAGAGTTAAGTAAAGCATGATCTTTCTATCAATGGAAGGCCATATGGCTCAGTGGAATGAGCACGCCCAATGGAATTAGGCAAACCAGCCTTTTCTCCCTGAACTCTTCACCTATTAAAACTGTAATATAAATCAAATAAACTCCCTCAAACTTGTTTCTCATCTTTAAAACTGATGTTAATGCCTAACTCATAGGATGGTTGTGAGAATCACATAAGATATTTTGAGAATCTAGCACAGCACCTAACCCATTACAGACACTGAGTCGATGTAATTATTGATCATATTCTCAACATAAGCACTATAACATTCATACCAGTGTTATTACATTTTGTATCAATATATGATATGCTATTTATTAATCCTCATATTATATATATTTAATATAAACAAAAACTTTGATTGCAAATATTGATATGTTATTTTTGCCATCCACCTGTAACTAGATTTAAGAGTCTTCTTATGATCTGAAGATTTAGGAAAATAAAAACCTCTCTGAATATATGATTGTTCTTATATTACTGAGTTGAAAACTTTATTTTAACATAGCATTCTGTAACTGTTTAAGCGACAAGGAATATAGGTTAACCATTCAGCAATTTATGGATAAATACTATTTGGGAGAAAGGCGGCACCGACTAATACGGAAAGCAGAAAAATATTTTAATTTAAAGATGCAATTAAACCAAGTTTAAGAACCTATTCTGATCTATTTGTGAAGGTTAAATTTAAATAGAGAAGGGAGGACAGAGAAATATTGGAGAAATTATCATGCATATGTGTCTTCTATGTATTAGGCATGATACTTAACGTAACACTTAACAAATTAGATATATCAAGACAGTAAAGCTGTAAGGTACGTGATATTAGGCTTAATTTGTCATGAAAAACATGGGGAAATGGTATCTGAGCCTGAGTTTTAAAACATCCACATGGCATTCACCCCAGGTCATATGATGGATTAGCAGAGCCACACTTTAAACCCATGTGTATGAGTCTAGCAAATTTTGGGGGAAAGATTACTGCTCTGAAACCAGGCACCAAGTTTTAGGTAGGATGAGGCTAAAGAAATCTAATGTTGCTGCATGACTATGTATATTTCTACTGCCTCAAACATAATCTGAAGTCTTAACAATCATAGAAGCATTTTCCATTCCAAACATGGAGGAATAAATTAAATTCCAATGCTTCTATCTGTAAAGTATTTTTCATGTTTGGAATTGAGCTGATTTTAACTTATTTTTTACATTACTTCAGTTTGTGAAGTTATTTTTATTTATTTGTTTTTAGAAACTAATTACAGATAAATTAATGCCCATTTCCCCTATGGTTGACAGCATATGTATCAAATTTTCTATGATATGATAACCAATGTAAAATGCATAAGGCCGATTTGAACCTTTTTTTTTAAATAAGTCAGACCAAAAAGGGCCAAAACTAACTGGAGTGGAGGAGAGCTTTGGATGCCATGCTTGTTATGGTTCAGTATGAATGGCTAAGAAAGGCGCAGCAAAGCTTATCTATTAAGTAATTCTCAGAAAGCTAGTCTCACACTCAATTCCTCTCCCTCCAATTCTAATTGTTAATTCATGTGTAAATACTAATCCACCTCAAGAAGTGGCAATGAACGTTATCCGATATAATGTTCATGATATGTGGTGAACTAAAGCTCTGTAATATGTTCAAAGATCAACTGTGGCCCTCTGTGTATTAGTGCGTTCCCCTCCTCCATTAAGAAGAAAGACAAGCAGCTAAGGCTGGGCTGTATAGTACATTGGTTTCTTATAATTTGTGCTGATATCTTTCTGTCAGCATTATTTCCTGTGGTTTATCACTCGCAGCAAGCATATTAGTAAACACCATTAGCTTGAGTCTAGTAACTACAATCAAATTATCTTTGACTGGAGATCATTTGCTATTAATAGGGTCTGAGTATTCTACTGAAGAGAAAATCCTGGTTATAACTGCTGAAGGATGGTGTACCAAGAATTTCAAAAAGTGATTTCCAAGAGTCAATGTTATCTCATCAAACCTGTAAATCTTCATTGTCAAAACTCAAATTGATTTTAGAATATTTGGAAAACAGAGGAATAAATCCAAGCCTGATAAATAGAAGCTTGAGTTTGCACTTGGTGGTTGGGAAAGTGGTAGGAGTTAGTGTAGAAAGTTAAGATTCTGTGTGAATCTACACATACTTTGGAGTCTCAGCAAGTCAGCCAAACTCTCTTATAACTGTCTTTTCAAGATGGAAAAGTAAACCAAGACCTTTCTTTAATATTCATGCTCTGAAACACAATGTTCAATTTCATCAGGTACATTTAAAAAATTTCCCCAACTTCAGTTTGTATTATTAAGAATTCACAATCTCCTAAACATTATATACCTTCAAAAGGAATACTTCCAAAAGTCTATTGCTCTGTAAGTTTTCAAGCAAAAACTGGACCACAAGGAAGACATTTTCATTTATGTTCCAAGAAACAGAATTTTAGTTATTGTTGTACGGATGTGTCTTGCAGAAGTGAGGTTTATAAAAGGAATTTTGAGCTTCCAGACAAATGGTAAGCTATTAATAATTTTAGAACTAATGTTTAATTACATGCCTCTAGCTTGAGAGTTAGAGCTATATTGTATAATGACATTTTAAGGATAAAATTTTCAACTTCTGATAATGTTAGTTGTTTATATGGAATGAAAGCCCTTTAGAATTGAGCCCAATTATTTGTTCTTTGGGCTTTAGAGATAAAATTAAATCTTCCCAAAACCTTTGTGTTTTTTTCCCCCAACAAATGTCTAAAAGATTTCTACATTCAAAATAGAAAATTCACTTTGTATTCTGATTTAATGGGGATACGTTCATTCTTTCTGCTAACATTATCCCTGAGATAACAATTCAAAATGATTGTACCTCTTACTTTGAGAACTACTACTTGGAGAATCAGTAGATATGAATTTAAATGAAATTTAGATAGTAGATCAAAGGCAGGATTGATCTTTTGTTAATCTTTGATGTTAACAACTGTTGGAAAAGGGGTTGGTAAAAATGTCTGTTATCTTAATACTTTTTCATCATCAGGTTGTCTAAATAAGGTACAAAATGGTATACTAATTCTGAAAAAAAAACTACTAAATCTGCTTCACCTAAGTCCTGTGAAATCAAAAAATACATAAAAATTCAATAATAAGCAGTTTCTAGCTAAAATATACTCAATTTAGGAAAAAATTAAAATAGGTATTTTGCTTTGTGATGAAAAATCTTACCAACTATCCTAACTTCTATTTTTCCCTATTTAGAGCATCACAGAAATGACAGTCAATAGATACATATTGTGACATAAGTAGAGATATAATTTTTAAAGTTTATGTCCAAATCACCTAGATTGCTTGCTAAAATACAGTTTTACAGACCAAAACTAAACCAACAGATTCCGTATCTCCAGAGATTAGAGCTGAGAAATCAACATTTCACTCATCTTTAGGTGACACGGGTTGAGGTCCACTGGGATAGAAATTTGAAAAAGAAAATTTGAACTTTGCTATAAATGGTTTTTTAGCTTATTGGATGCTTTTCTCTCTCTCTGGTCATCACAAAGGAAAAAGGAGAGTTATACATAATTCATGCTCCAACCAACACATGTAGTTGTTTTCACTCATTCTTGTTTTCTGACAATTGTATTCAAGGTTTCACATTTTCCCAGTTATTGCTTTAGCAGTATTACACAAATTTTGATATGGAGTGCTTTCCTTTTTATTAAAGTCTAAGTATTGCACAATGCTTCTGGCTTCTTGATATGTAACTCAAAATGCAGTTGCAAATGGAAACCATTTTAAAATAGCAGTTAGAAATAACGAAATAATGCTATTACTGTAATAGCACTTCAAGTATATTTGAGTTTAAATAAGGTTTTGGCTGTTGTCTGCAATTCCAAAGACTAATCTACCATAATTTTTATGGAACAATAAACTATAAATTAAATACAAGTACTTGTAAAGGTAATTCTTACAGTATACAAACATTAATGTTGATGCCTGCATGTGTTGGTAATGACTGACTTTACTGTATAAAACTATACCATATTTCAGGTCTAAGAACATTCTAGCTATTTCCACACATATATGTTGACTTTATATATATAAAAATCCAACGTATTATATATATATATATATATCCCCAACATATTTTAGATAACAACATACAGATATCTTAACAGAAAAAGTTCTCAAAAATTCCCTTTCCCGGGTTTTCCAAAAGTGAAATGCCCTGCTTCTCTCCTCCATGCTCCATGCTCTAAGCCAACGTAACAGTTAACCAACTTAAATGGATAATATTTGTGATATGGTAGACTCCAACCTTCATAGTTTTTTTTAAAAATCTGAGGCATGCAAATAATTGGAGGGGAAGATATTTTGAGCAGAGAACCTGATCTACTTATACTGGATACATCCTGCTGTCAGTGTGGTTCCTCAAAAAGAGAACAGACTGAACAGAGCTAGGTGAAAAATTGTCCAGAATATTGAGCAGATAATGAGATGATAATGATTTTTTAAAGGTTTCTTCTAATTAATACATTTATAATCTTCTAAAAATTGGCTATACCTCAATTTCCTAATCCATAAATGCTGAAACAAAGAATCAGGCCATTTTCTGATTCTATTAATTGACTCTGAGAATCTAAACTGTTTCTGTACTCTAAACTCTATTTGTTTTTATATTCCAAATTCAAGAAAGGAAAATACTGATGGTTCTTTGGTCACAGGAATGTATGACCACCAGAACTGATTATCAACCTACCAGAATTGATTGATGTCCATCTCCCATAAGAACACAAGCTTCTGAAAGCCAATCTTAATGACCAAAGTCATACTGTATTGAAAATCAGCCACACAGTAATAGGTACAATGCAGTAATCAGTTCTATTGTTAAGAGTCAACAAATCACACATACACACACACACATACACACACAAACAAATATACAAACTGCCACTTCTGAAGTCCTGTAGTCTCTGTAACTCCTGATTCATCTAACCCTATATGGTATTATCGGTTTGATGTTTCAGATAAATTATTTCTTAATAGTTCACCATCTCTTAGCATTGGAAGCAAAGTGAATTCAATTTTTGTTTCACATGTTGAATGTGAATGGTGACCTCTTCCTTGATAATAGCAAAACTGCATTAACCATATGAGCCTTTATATTTTAAGAAGCACAAATCATATTTGGCTTACCTAGGGTGGTAAATGGAGTAGATTTTTGTTAAAACAATCATTAAACAGGGAAATTTAACACACACACACACACACACATACACATTTGTAAAACAGTTTCCTGTCCAATTAAAATCAAATAATAGAGCCAAACATATAAAGAATAAATGAGAAGTGAATACTAGGTTAATATGCACCAGCATTAAAGTTATGAACATGAGTTTTAAACCTGTTTAAAGCACTAGAAAAGAAAAAAAATTTAAAAGAATCCAGAGGGATGTTTTCCTTGAAAATCAATTATTTCTTCTTAGTGGCCAAACCAGTGTTCTGCTGGGAATTCTTTTCTTTGGGAGATGAATTTTCTAAAAGAAGATCTCAAGGCCAGTATCATGTTAGATACACCATAGGCAGAGACTGAAGTCATAGCTAGTCTTTATATAAATCTTTTTTCATCATATTTAGTATTTGATATTTACCCAGGGACATGGTTACATGATAAACACATGCATGGTTTCTAGGAAAAACAATAATTATCTGTGGGTAGTGATGTAAGAGACTGAAAGGAAAATTTAAAACTTCCATTGGAAGGAGTCAGTTTTTCCACAAATTATATATAACTATTGAGATTCTTACATTTATTATAATAAGGCAGGTTATATTATGGCTATTTAAGTCCACAAGGGTCTAATATAATCTTAGACTAATTATTCTAGGAACACCTATATTAACTTTTATATCTGACTTTGGAGAAAAATGATAGACTATACTAGCAACTGTAAACCTCACATTCTAATTCAGGTTTCTTTGTCAATTACTTGATAAGAAAACAATCATATACTTCTGTTTTCTATACTGCCAGTAAGAAATATATAATAAAAAAGAAATAAAACTTCAAAACAAAGAAATGAAGAGAGCTACATTTATTGTCTACTGAAGATAAACACAAATTTCCAAGTATGTTCTCAATTCATTTTCACAAGCACCCAGTATGTTACTCTTAGGATCTCCATTATATAGATTAAAAAAAGAGAGAGAAATAGAAAAGTAAGCCTGATAAATATGATAAAAGATAAAAGGAATACTGACATCAATAAAAATGTTAGAGTAAGGACTTCCAAAAGTATTCTTCATTAAAGCAAAGGACAAAAATGGTCAACATCTTTTTGTTTGTTTGTTTTTTTCAGAATTCACTAAGCTAGCTAAAGGCTTGAAGCAACTCAAGGAGCATTTATTAAAAAAATAAAAAGACTAAAATTCAGTAAGAACAGTGAGTTTTGTATTCTTTTAACTAGCCCTATTCTGCATCCCTTTGCATCATTTTAACTAGTCTTATTTTAGATCCCTCTCTCAATCTCTGGGTCTTGAAAACAAAGAACCTGCAACTGTGATGACAGTCACAAACTAGGCAGCCACTTGAGGCTCTTATGCAAGCAGTAAGTGAAAACAAAGGTATAGTAATAATCTCCCTGGCTTCATATTGAAGGCATATCTTAACATGTGCACAGACTCCTTTGCAAAGGCTGAAGGATATCTTGGTTCCATATTTCTAAGGAAATCATTGCTCAGTCACTATCTGACCAGTAATCTAAGTGATCAGAGACTTCAGTGGTCAAATACTATAAAAAATATAGATTTTTCAAAATTAGTTCTGAAAAGACAGTAAATAATCAATAACAATAGCAAACATCAAAAACAAAAACACTATGGGGAAGTCAGAGAATCTAATTTCAAGAGCTGATACTTTTCACATTTAAAATGTCCAGTTTTTAACAACAAATTAAGAGACAAATGTAAAAACCAAGATAGTATGGCCCACAAAGAGGGGAAAAAACTATCCTTAAGAAAGCCCAGATGATAGACTCACCAGACAAACATTTTAAGTCAGCTATTTTAAATGTGGTCAGAGAAGTAAAGGAGAGTTATGAGAATGATGTATTACCAAACAGAATATAGAGACTGAAATTATGAAAAAGAAACAAGTGGACATTACGGAGTTGAGATGTAAAATATCTGTGATGAAAAAAGTCACTAAAGGGCTTAACAAACTTGAGCAGGCAGAACGATGAATCAGTGAACTTCAGATAGATCCGTTGAGATAATATAGTTTGAGAAACTGAAAGAAAAATACTTCAGATAAATGAAAATATACAGGAAGTATATCAAAAGTTATGGGATGTAGCTAAGCAGTGTGTATGGAAAAATTTGCAAGTGTAAATTCTGATATAAAAAAAAAAAGATTTAGAGTTAATAACCCAATCTTCTATCCTAAAAAAGAGAGAGAAACCTAGGAAAAAAGTGCAAACTAAAGCCAAAAGCATGCAGTAAGAAGGAATGAAATATTAAATCAGAAATAAATTGAACAGAGATTAAGAAAACAATAGAGAAATTCAACAAATACAATATTGGTTCCTAAAAAAAGAATAACAAAATTGACAAACCATTAGGGAGACTAAACAAGAAAAGAGAAAAGATTTAAATTACTAAAATTAGAAATGAAAGACATTATTAGTGACTTTACATAAGTTATATATTATATATATATTTATATGAGTATATATATGAATCATATATAAATTGTAAGTATATACAAAAGGAGCATACTACAAATAAGTGTAGGTCAATAAGTTAGATAACCTGGATGAAGTGGACACATTTCTACAAAAACACATACTATCAAAATGATCCAATAAAAATAGAGGATCTGAATAGACTGGTAACATGTAGATAGCTTGAATTAGAAATCTAAAAACTTATCACAAAGAAAAGCCACAGACAAGATGGTCTCCTGGTGAAATCAACTAAATGTGTAAAGAAGCAGTGATTGAAAAATTTCCTCCAATATCAGGAGCAAGACAAGGATGTTCATAATTGTTACTTTTATTTAACAGTGTACTAGAGGTTCTAGCTCTGGCAATTAGACAAGTAAAATAAAGTTACCCAGATTGAAATCGATGGAAAAATGTTTCTATTTGCAGACAACGTTATCTTGCATATAGAAAATCTTTTGAGAACACAAAAACTTAAATACAAACACACATGCACACAAAGTTACTAGAGGTAATAAACAAGTTCATCAAGGTTGTAGGGTACATAATGAAGATACAAAAATCAATCTTATTCGTATTCACTAGCAATGAAGAATGACAAAATAAAATTTTTAACAAAAATTCTATTTACAATAACATCAAAAATACTTTGGAATTGGTTTAACAGAAAAGGTATGTCATGTACACTTAAAACTACAAAACATCATTAAAAGAAACTAAAGAAGAGCTAAATAAAAGAAAAGGTATTCCATATTCATGAATTACAAACTGTAATGCTGTTAAGATAAAAAATATTCCCTAAATTGATCTACATCTATCAAAATTCTAGCTGAGTTTTTTGTAAAAAATTGACAAAATGATCACAAAATTCATATGGAAATAGAAAAAACTAGAATAACTAAAATAATCTTTAAAAAGAATTACAAAGTTGGAGAATGCAGACTTTCTGATTTCATAATTTACTAAAAAATCATGGTAATACCCTGTAATATCATAAGAATAGACATACAAATTAATGGAATGTAATTTAGAGTCTAGAAATAAATTCTTATATATATGGTCAATTTATTGGTCTTTTATATATGGTCAATAGACAAATGGGCTAAGATCATTCAATGAGAAATGAATAGTTATTTCAACAAATGATGCTGGAATAACTGGATAGCCACATGCAAAAGTATAAAGTTGGTTATAACTACCTCACAGATACTAAATATTTTACTTAAATTGATCAAAGATCTAAATGGAATAACCAAAATTACAAAACTTTTAGAAGAATACCTAAGTGTAAATCTTCATGAATTTGGATTAGGCAATGAATTCTTACATACAATACCAATATTGTAAGCAACCAAAGGAAAAAAAATTGATAAATTGTACTTCATCAAAATTAAGATGTTTGTTCTTTAAATAACACTTGTGAGAAAATGAAGATAATCCACAGAATGAAAGAAAATATTTGCAAAATCACCTATCTGAAAAGACCTAGTCTAGTATCCAGAATATCTAGAGTACTTACAACTCAAAAATAAAATTTAAGATTACCCAAAGTTTTAATACAAATTTCCAAAGTATTGTTTAAAATTTTGTTAATTTATGAGTACTTACATCTTGATTTAGGATTGAGACATAATATACTCACAGTAGGGATTTACAATTAATAAAGAAGAGGTTAATCATTTTGCTTAAAGAAAATATTCCATATTCCATAAAAGTAGAAACCTTAAATAAAATATATTATTTGATTTTTGTCCTCTACAGTATATAAAATATATGCTGCACTGAGTACGAGATATGATTGAAGTATTTATTCATACAGTTTTATCAGCCTAAGTGTATTTATTGAGAATAATAAAATTTTTTCAAAGTGCTCCATAAAATTAAATAGTTCAAGCTTTGAAAGTTTAAGTATTGATGATTGAGGCTGCTATGTTAACCAAAAGTATTCTTATAAGGTAACTGGTTTAAAACTATTATTATAAAACAAAACAAAATGTGATAACTGAGGAATCAGTGTATCATATACGTAAATGTTCTTTGGAGGCCAATTAGTCCTGATCCTTCAAATTCTAGATCCATATTTGAATAATACTAGTTGCTTAAAAATATCTAACAGGATGATCTTCTTCAATTTCAAACATAAAGTATATGTTTCTTGCACCCTCTATTGGAACAGAAAATCGAAAGAATTTGTAAGCAAGTTAGATTCCTTTAGCTTCTAGTCAACAACCAACAGCAACATGTACATACATTATTTCATAATGAATGCACATCAGCAAAAAAGTATAACTTACTTACTTTTCCTCTAAAATATAAGGTTGCCATTTGGAATCTGCATCTCAGTGGCTCTGTATCTGGTGCTATGTCTCATGGGCATCATTTAAAGAGACAAGCCTAAAAATTATGGCTCTCCTTCTGTCTATCCCCATAACTGCTAAAGAATCCCACATCTGTTTCCCAGTTTTGCTTGATTAATAAAGATGTGCAAAATAGGAATTATCTTCTCCCCTTCAATTGAGAAAGGAAAACAAGGGGCTCAGGAATACTAAACAAATTATGGACGAAGCAAAATCTTTCCCATCAGCTCAGTGCCAAGAGGGATTACACCATTGTTAGTATGTACAGCCTCTAATTTGGGTGGTACATCATTTTGCTAGAGTTGAAAGGATTATTTTCTCCTTAATTTTGGAGTTGAAAAGAGATACTAGTTCGGTAAAATCACAAGGATATATAAATGGGTTCTAAACCTATGTCTGCCAACAGGCTGTGGTAAGACAGTTACGTTTTCATACTATTTGGCTTTAAATTATAATTGTCTGTCACACAAAGATCACTCATATTTTTTTCTCTTCTATAGCTTCTGCCTTAATGATCCTGAGCTTGCTCAAATAGCATTGAGTTTGGTTTGCAGAAAGAAAAATGAAAACACAAATGGAGAATATATTGACTTTCTATTAATTCAAGTAGTATCGATTGAGTACCTTCTATGTCAAATTAAACAGAGAAAATGCCTTGGAAATATTTTGATTAGCTACATAATATTAGATTTCATGGTTGTCTCAGAATTCATTTAAGTAATGCTATACTTTTGAACAGTTAAGCGAATTTCAATTTTTTATCACTATATGAAATACAGTGAAGACCATCCTAAAACAAATACTTCCATGCTCACATCCCAAGGATATATTCCTAGAAGTGAAATTTGGGACAAGAAGTATACAAAATTTTTAAGACATTAGCACTTACATACACTGCTGGTAAGAAAGCAATTTGATTCAATTTTCAGTGAGGAACATTTGACAATTTTTTTCCACCTTTTACAATAATCTATCTTTCTGTATATATATAACATTTTGCAATTTAAATGAAGTGTTGAGATCTAGGTCATTTCACATTTGGAAAAAAAATTATTTTTGTAATTTATGCCAAAGCAATAAAAACTCCATGAGTAAGTGGTCAGTAAAATAGACCCCTTTTCTTCCTTGATTATTCAGTGAAAATTTTATTACAATTACACCAACTGAACCAATAGTCAAAAATTGGTAAAGGCTCTGTCAACATTTGGATGAGATTTATTTCTACTTAAGTACAAATAGAACAGAAATACTTTATATTAAAAATCACTTGCTAACAAGGTCCTATATACTTTGAGTATAAACAAACAGACATCTAAAGCACCTCCTATCAAAAGAGTGACTACCAGAAAACAGGATTTAATGTTACCACAGTGAGATGGCATTTCTATTGTTCCTCTAAGGTTAGTGATTTTGTTCTGTTTGTTAACCATATTTGTAAATAACTTAATTTCCACTTAATAAAGCCAAAATCTACTATATCCTATTTCAAATTCCTCCTATATAATTAATGAAGTGGGAAGAATAGTGACTACCCCAAGGACTTTTCCCAGAAGTAGTTATCTCCGGGATACTGAAAAACACAAATAAATCTTGATGGAGTAAATTATTGCTGGTACACATAGCATGTATTTTAAAGCTTTCAACCTAGCAGGTTATCAAACACAAAACTAAACACCATATATTTCTGTAACTTAGACTTCAGTGACAATGAAAAAAGGCATTAAAAGGATAAGAGGAATCTGACTCTTCTTTCTTAAAACTGAGCAGTATGTGTTGTTTTCTAGTGCCAAAAATAGGGTTAGTTTTATCTATTATGTGCAAATTTTAAAAAATTAATCAGAGCAAAACAAAAATCTGAAAAAATATTTTTTGTTTTCCAGTTGAGCAATATCACATACAATGCTACTAGATTGTCAACACATGATGTTCTAACCTCAAGCCCCAAAACAAGACTTTAAAATTCTAGCTAAATGGAATTTTCTGTCTTTGAGTAATGGAAGTCTAAATTCATGTAAACTTATTTGCATAAGCCAGCCAATATTCATGTAACCTCATTTAGGACTGGATGACATTATCTGTTAAACTGGAGACTGATATTTGGTTCATGTTAAAATGAATTGAATTTGTGAGATACGATTTTTACTAAAGTACAAAAAGAACAGAAATATGTTATTTTAAAAATCACTTGCTAACAGAACAAGGCAATTATTTTCCCTCTTACTATTCCTTTTGAACATTATATAAGAGTTTCAACTAATGCAGCAGGATAGGAAGAAAAAAATAGAAAGCATATAGATTAAGAAGAAACAAATAAAACTATTTTTGCAAGTGACATGATTGTCTATGGACATAGTTTTAAAAAATCAACAAAAAAATACTCCTGAACTAAGAAGTAATTATAGCAAGACTGCAGGATACAAGGTTGGTATATAAAAGTCAGTATTTTTTCCATATAACAGCAATGAACAAGTGAACTAGAAATTAAAAGCACAGTATCATTTACATTAGCACTCCAATATGAAATACTTAGATATGACAAAATATATACAAGATCTACATAAGGAAAACTACAAAACTCTGATACTATAAAACTTTGATAAAATATATCAAAGGAAAAGTAAACAAATGGGGAGAAATTCTATGTTTATGGATAGGAAGACTCAGTATTATCAAGATGTCAGTTCTTCTAGTTTGATCTTTAGAGTAAAAAAAAAAAAAAAAAAATTCTAATCAAAAGTCCACAAAGTTACTGTTTATATGGAGAAGCAAAAAGGACCCAGAATAGCCAACATACATTACAGAAGAAAAACGAAGTCAAACAATTGACAGTATCTGACTTCAAGACTTTTTAATAACGTTATAGTAATCAAGATAGTATGGTATTTGTAAAAGAATAGACAAATCAATGGAACAGAATAGAGAGCCGAGAAGAAAAACCCAAATAAATATAATCAATTGATCTTTGATAAAGAAGCACAGACAATACAAGAAAAGATAGTATGTTCAACAAATAAATGGTGATAGAACAAATGAATACCCACACGCAAAATAATGCATCTAGACACAGACCTCACACCTTTCAGAAAAATTAATACAAACAGATTACAGACTAAAATGCAAATGCAAAACTATAAAACCCCTAGAAGACAACACAGTAGAAAATCTAGGTGACCTTAGGCAAGGCAGTGACTTTTCAGATACAGCACTAAAGGCATAATCCATGAAATGAAAAATTGATAAGTGGGCTTTACTAAAAATTTCTGCTCTGCAAAAGACACTGTCAAGAGAATGAGAATATAAACCACAGACGGTGAGAAAATATTTGCAAAATACATATCTGATTAAAGAATGTTATCAAAAGTATACAAAGAATCCCTGAAACTCAATAATAGGGAAGAAAAAGAAAACTTGATTCAAAAGTTGGCAAAAGATCTGAAAACACATTTATTTCAGCAAAGAAGATATGGAGATGGCAAATAAGCATATGAAAAAATGTTCCACATCATGTATTAGGGAGACGCAAATTAAAACAATGAGATACCACTACATGACTATTAGAATGGCCAAAATCCAAAATACTGATAACACCAAATCCTGGTGATGATTTTGGAGCAATAGGAATTCTCATTTATTGGTGGTGGGAATGCAAAATGGTATAGCCACTTTGCAAAACAGTTTGGCAGTTTCTTGTGAGACTAAGGACACTAATACCATAAGATCCAGCAGTCATGCTCCTTGGTATTTACCCAAATGAATTGAAAACTTATGTCCACATATAAAAAAAGATGTTTTTAACAGCTTTATTAATAATTGCCAAAACTTAAAGCAATTAATATGCTCTGTAGTAGGTGAATAGATACATAAACTGTGGTATATGCAGACAATAGAATATTATTCAGCACTAAAAAGAAATGAGCTATACTCAACCCTTGGAAAAAAATATGGAGGAAATGTAAATTCATATTACTATATGAAAGAAGCCAATCTGAAAAGGCTACATACCATATGATCCCAACTATGTGACATTCATTCTAGAAAAGGCAAAACTATGGAGATAGGAAAGAGTTCAGTGTTGTTGTTAGTGGGGAGGGACCTATTCATAATAAGTAGAGCACAGGGGATTTTTAGGATAGTGAAAAAACTGTACAATACTATGAAGCTGTATGCATGCCATTATGTAGTTGTCAAAACCACAGAACATGCAACACAAGAGTGAACCTCAATGTAAACTATGCACTTTGGATGATAATGATGTGTCAGTGTAGGTTCATCAATAATAACAAATTTACCATTATGGGATGTTGATAGCAGGGGAGGCTGTGCCAGTGGTGGGGGTAGGGGATATTTGGGAACTCTGTATTTTCCACGGACTTTTGCTGCAAATGTATTATTGCTTCTGAAAATAAAGTCTATTTAAAGCGTGAGAAGAAGACAAAAAAATAAAACAATAATAGCAAAAGCAAATGAAATAAAACAAAATATTTTTCTAAGTCATATCTACATATTATAAAAACTCATTGCAAAGCAGGACTAGAAAGAAGCATCCCTAATCTAATTCTTTAAAAGCTCGGCTAATACCTTTTATCTCAATTTCTTAATTTTTAAAAAAAATGATAAAGTTTGCAAAACTTATACAAAGACTTTCCACATATAAGGGGTTCTGAAACTTTCTAGTTTCACACCACCCTCAGAATTTCAGTATTTTTTCACCTTACCAAGCCAAAACAACTACTTAATAGGTCCATTTATAAAGTACTATAAAGTCAAAACTATGTAATAAACATTTATACTCTAAAAACTTGACAGTCATTTGAAAAAAGCAATAAAAATAAATTGGAAAAGAAAATCTTCACTTCACTTTTAAAAACCACGATTACTGTTGATACATACGTATGCCTGAAAGGCCCCACATACCTTCTCAAATCTGAAACCGGAGTAGATATGACCAACCTCATTAACTGTTCCACACAGATTTTTAACATTTTATTTTTGTTGTTGGTATCATTAATCACAACAATGATGGAAAAATCTAAATCATTCAAGATATATCATCAAAGCAATGTAACCTGACTTAATGTTGAAGCAGAGAATTATCTTAAGCTAGTAACACATACAGTATCTTAAAATTCAATTTTCTTTGAAAAGGTAAAATATCTTCTGGTGCTCAGATTACCCTAGTTCACCATTTTGGACTAATGATCATGACTCTTTATAAGATTTCCTAGTACTAATGTTTACCACATTAATGTTTGATAAAAGTATCATAAATACACTTTTGAAATCTACTAAGTGATGGTTAGAAGATATGTTAAATATTAATATGTTAATACTCATTGGACCCAAGTTAGTTTGTAATTGTACCCAAGTGTTTATTTTTCTTATCATTTACTGTTAGAGCAAACTGTAACTTGCTAAACATAATATACTTGTAATTTTTTTTAACTTTTCAGTCCAGTTCATTCAGGGTCTTAAATCAAATGAAGTTAATAAAAACAATACAAACAAACAAAAAGACATCTTGATCCCCAAGACATAAAGCTGAATAATTAGTAAAATTATAAAAGAATTAAAATGTGAGTCACTGTTTTCTAATATAAAAACACATCTAATGTTTCTGCATTAAAACAATGTAAAATTTTCTTCAGCAACCTGCAAATGGGTCAAACAATAAAGAGCTTGAAAATGTCCTGTGAGTTCTTTTGAAATTCAAAAACTGTTCTTCTATAAAAATTGAGCTCTGTTGTGACAGAGTTGGCTTGTTAAATGACTCAGAAAAACCCCCCAGGCATGATCTTAAGGCAGAAGTACCTGGGGCTTGTCTCTCACTGGTCAACAGGTGCCTTTATCGTTAGGAAATGCTCTTGCTATTCATGTAGGGCATGGAAAAAGGCAAGCCTGATTACCTCTGCTACGTCTGGAGTCTGATTTTAAGTGACCACTTTTCATTGTGAGTTTATGAAATCTTTAAGAGAAGCTGTGAAGGAATGTAATAAATTCAAGAAATAAAGCTGTCTCAAGCACCCCATAGATCCCAGTGGATATAATTTCACAGAACTGAGTTACTGCATAGGACAGCCAAGATATTCTCAATGCTCCTATCTGTAGCCCAAGATTCTCTGATTTACAGTTCTAGAGGGGATAAAGTCTTCTGGTTAACACAATGAGGAAGAAACAAAAGCTACAAACATAATACGTGATTTAGTTAATACACTGCTGTTTGGCTTCCTGAATCTTGCAGAAATGTATTATCACTAGATATGGGTCTATTATTTCAATGATCCAAATAGTACTGAATGTCAGAAGAAATAAAATCAAAGTATCTAAAAACAACAGAAACCCAAAAAACAAAACAAACAAAAAAGAAACACTTCAAAGAACAAAAGGAAGTTCTGTTGATTCCTCAGGATATTCTTGTAAGCCTAAATACAGAAACTCAACTAAAAATTCTTATTTTAAGACAGAGTTCACATATAATTTTATTAGAAACCATGAGCTTTCTGCATTTTATGGAATGAGCATAAAAATCATGTTATTAATTCCTGAAAAAATATACAAAACAGCCACTTCTCAATTACTAATAGTTTATTCTTTTAAATTAAATATCCTTGTATATATTCTTCATTATCTTGTAGGAAGTCAATACACTACCAGAAACTGAGTTTGACAACAAATCCTAAGACTTACTAGTCGTTATTTTTTGGAACTTGATTTTGGTCTCTTCACTTCTCTATGTTTGTCAGTAACATTCTGTCTTCAAAGACAAGCACAATTCATTCTTTCTCTACAGAATTTTTGTCTCCCCATGACCTGGCATAATAAAGAAGGTGAAGTCTCTACTTCAAAGATACCAGCTTCTCATAATCTTCCATTACTTACCAATTCTCTTGAGAACTTCTTGCCTTGATATGTGTGCACTCAGCTACATTATTTATCATCTTATCATCTGCCGACACATGCACTTTTCGCTACCCAAAGCCTCTTCTTTATATCCAGCATGTTACCCTGGGCTGTTGACTTCCTGTATCCTCTAAGAATCAGATATTCATTCTGATGACACATGGCCACCAGTTGCTCTGTGAGGGTTTCTCATTTAGTCTAGCACAGACCTTGGGAAATTAAATCTACTCTATGCCCTGGCAGAGGTCCACGAGGAGTTTGTCTCAGTCCTAGAATAGAGCCTAAATGACTATTCTTGATGAATTAAATATCCACTGATTGAGTTCATTTCAAACTTCTAATTTCTCACTGGAAATGAAAATATCTTGTCTGCTCTCAACAGCCCTCAAAACAGAAGTTTTTCTTTGAATATTTGTGATGGGATAATATTTTATCCTATAGTATTTTGTCTACAGTATTTTAGAATCATTTTATCTTTCAATAGTATTTTGAAGTTTGACTTGTCAACATGCGCTTTTATTTACAGATGACAACTGGTTTCATCTTACACTTGTGCGTGAGAATCACATTGGCTAAAATTTCCTAATGTTCTGTGAGAGGTCCAATTTTCCAAGTTTTTTTTTTTTTCAAATCCTAAAGACTTTTTGGTTAAAAACACCACCTGCTCGAAATCATTGCTTCTGCAGAATTCATGCTATTCTCCAAGCATGTGTTCTCCCATTTTGGGTCACTTAGCTCAACACCACAAAACCCCTTTTATTCTCCAAAATAACATCAAAGATCATCTAAGTGTGTGTAACTGGAAAAGGATCATATTTTAACTCACTAATGGAAATTATTTAAAATTGAATCTTAGATATCCTTACTTTTAAAACACCTCAAGTCAACATCACAATTGCAATGACCTCATTGGCAATCTTCATGGACTCCAGTCTCATGAAATCATTTTAAAAATACTGTTAAATACCTACTTTGTGCAAGGCACTATGCTAGAGCTCAAAATACAATATTTAACAAAATAGATGCAGTTTTTAATGATTTACATTCTAGTGAAGAAAAATAAAAGAAACAAGTAGACAATCATGTACTGCTATTCTGAGTGATAAATACAATAACAAATCAATTACTGATATATAAATTGATGAGGGGGTTGCCGTCTATACATTTTAGCATTAAATTCTATTTTCTCTTTGCTAGCTATCTAACTGACTCCCACATAATTCAGAAAAAATTTACAATAGCTGTTTGGATGTATTTTAGGATTTATCTCTATCTAGTCAGTATCCTCAAGAGTTCCCATCCCTAAAGTAGACAATCAAGGTTTGTTATTAAACAGAGGTAGTTGTGTCTTCTAGGAATCTTATTGATAGCCTATAAATTACGTTTTGTTTTCCTCACAACTACATATATGGAAGGAAACTGAAGGTACGTTCTTTAGGTAGGATTTTTTTGTTATTTGAGAATACTATTCTAATTCTTCAACTACTAAATTTATATTTTAGTAATAAACATTGACTTGGATCTTCTATATGATGTGAATTGTTCTAAGTGCTTTTCTTATGTTATAATCCATTCAATCAAGATAACAACCCTCTGAGTTGGGACTTCATGAACCCTTTTGCAGATGAGGACTGAAACAAAAAGAGGTTCTAAAACTTGCCCAAAGTCACAGAGATGTAAGTGACTGAGCTATATTAACCAGTTAATCAGTACTCTTAATCCCTACACTGTTTTACCTGTCATGACTCACTTGGGTTGGTTGAAAAGCACAGCAGTGAGCGGCTACTTATTATTGTACTGGATATGCAAATGTAACAATATGACCCTCCCTATAGTTTTTTTCCCTACATTAAGTCTCAGGAGGAAATATTTTAAAAATCAGAGTGAGAAAAACCTTAAATATTTTGAAACAACATGTCTGATAATGAGAATTATCTAAAGATCACCTCACCTCTTTTACTCTGGTTCCTAGAAAGCCTGAAGAAAACTTAACAATTATTTGTAATGTGTAATTTAGATATATACACTTTAAAAAATGATTGTCTGACTTCACTGCTTTTTTTGTATATATATATATTTTTATTGTAGTATAGTCAAGTTACAATGTTGTGTAAATTTCTGATATGCAGCATAATGCTTTTTATTTCAGTTCTAAGATGGCATCAAGTATAAGACATATAGTTTATTTAATATATTTTCAGGAAAGTATAGTTAAATGTACACATTGATTACAATGTTCATACATCCTTCAGACATTAGAAAAATGATCCACTTTAAAAGGAAATAAATTATTAACTTAATATTATTCCTGGATACATATAATTTTTTAAGTATGTTTTAAAACCATCTCAAAATCTGGCACTATCAACCAATATAATTACAGAATATTAAAAAATATTTAGTTTATCAAAAGATAAAGTTGATTTTTGTTTGCATGTTAGCTTTTGCAGATGGGAAAGGTAAATATGTCTCGTTTTCAAAAAGAATGGTTGGACAACTATTAAAATTCATAAGGAAAAAACAAAGGTAAAAATTATTAATTATAATGTAGATATAACATGAATATAATAGTGAAAGTTTAACAGTTTTGTATAATTTAAAATTAATACATAACCATTTTCAAATGAACTGAATTTCAAAAATTACAATTTATTATAATAACTTCTGCTAATGCAATCTCTAAATAAATGTCACTTTAGTTTTAACTTACTTTAAATTTACTTTTCCAGCTGAATATTGCTTAACATAGTGGTTCAAACTCTTCCTATGAATAGTTTTAATAAAGGCAGAAAATACTGATCTCTATTTGCAAATCAGAACCGCTTAAATAGTTTAATGAATTTCAAATATCATTTAAGAAAAAATTAATTAGAAACATGAGAATATTAAGCATAATTTAAAATGCTTGACAGATAATAAAACTACATTTCCATATCATGTTATAGATAATAAAGCAAAAATACTTCTAAATTAATACAAATATTTAAGCTTATCTTTTCACCTTAATTGCTTGATATTGTTGAAATGCTGCTCATTGTTACGCTATTCCAATTCCCTTTCAAGATGTATACTTAATACCATACTCTCTCCCACCTACCACAAATTCAGTAAAACGACATAAAGTATGTAAAAGCATATATAAGTCCATATCATTAAGGATATTTTCAAAGAGAGAAACCAACCAACCAAGCAACAATGTTTAGTTAAAGGTCACTGTTTGGTAACTGGCTTCAGCAGAGTACTGTGACGAACTTTTGGGTCAGGTGTTAGGGGTAGAAGTCTCTGCCCTCACACAGTTACATTTAAGCATGAAGCATGGGTTTTAAGGATGGAATGCTAAATATGGTGGACTGTCAAACTCAGAGCTATCAGAAGTAATTAAATTCAAAAGGTTTGACCTGCTGCCTTAAACTTTACTCAAATCACCTGCACAGTAGATACACTAGCCTATCATAGAAAAAGGCAATAAGTTATGTTTATATATGTGTATGTATGTGTGTGTGTGTGTGTGTATGTGTGTGTGTGTGTGTGTGTGTGTATAAATGCAGGATCTTTATAGAAATAAGGTTAAAACTCTCTGAAGTCCATAATAAAAGTCTTACTGAGATGATATGCTCATGGGTGAAAAAACTCAATATAATACTTACACCAAGTTTATTCAAATTAATCAATAGATTTAATGGAATACCAATAAAAATTCCATCAAGATTTCTAAAGGAACAAAATACTGTGCTTTCATAATTAATATGAAATTATTTATAAAAATAATGAAGAATTTTTGAAAAAACTAAAAAATGTGGACATATTCTACAGACACTAAAACATTTTTTAGCTATAGTAATTAAAATACTGGGGCACTGTAATGGCAGGTATATCAGGACTTGATATATTTGTGCAGTTAAAGAAACAGAATAATTAAACATGGCATTTCAAATGATTGGGGGAAAAATACAATGAGAAATAAGAGGTGTTGAAATAATGATATATTTATGAAATAATAAAAGCAGATCTTTATCTCTCATAGTTCAAAAACTCCAAAAATAAAGTATAAATGGGAACACATTAGATAATTAATTATATATATAATTATATAGAATATATAATATTAATTGTATATAATATACAGAAAATATACATAACAAAGTATAGATGGAAGCACAATGAATTATATATAATTAATAACATTATATTATATATAATTATATATAAATATTCAATTTGCTTTCATCTGTACCTTATTTTCGTGTATATGTGTGCATATATATCTACGTAATTATAGTCAGATATTTAATTATGGAGATTTCATATATAGAGAGAGAAGAAGAAAATATACTATAATCTGGTTATACCTTTGTATTAAACACAGTCTTATTAAACAATATATAAAAAGTGAACATCAGAAAGAGAAAATATCAAATTAAAAGAATGGTTATGAGGTATAAGCAGACATACACATTTGCAAAATAACAGAAAGCATTGGAAGCAAAACTATTGAAGCAATCTTCTACAAACTCTTAAGGAACAGATAACCCATCAGAAAAAAACAGCAAAAGATTTTAAAATATTCACATTGTTACTACATATAAAATATTTAAATAAAAAATGAGCAAGATACTGTTTTCCATCTATCAGACTTACAGACATCACAATGTATAGCAATATAAAGTCTCACAGTCTTAGTACAACTATAAACTGGTACCAATTTTTGAAGGGATATAGGGAATAGTATTAAACATGTACACCATTTTATTCAGAAACTTTTCTTTTAGGTGCATATTTTAAGAATATATTTGCAAAAGTACATTAAAAGACAAAAACAAGAAGGCTAATTAAAGCATTAGCAATAAGAAATGAAAAATAAGCCTAGATGTCCTTATTGGGGCAATAGTTAAATGTAGAATTATTTATATTCATATAACATTTAAATTTATATCCATATAGAGTAGTATAAAGCATGAGAATAATTAATATATATTGATATGAAGTGGTATACAGGAGATACTAAGAAAAAAGTAAGTGCAAATTGCAAAACAAGATATTCTTGATTATATAATTTATGAAAAAAATTAAAAAACACATTTCTGAATAAATAAATATTTCATACACCAAATCAGTTTTGTTTAATTTTGGAAAAAAAGTGATGTTGGGAGCCATAGGTAGGAGGGTAAGAAGGGAATTTTAGTTTGTAGTTTTCAATAACATAAACATGTTCAAATACTACTTACGGAAAAAACTATCCCTTGCCTACAATCGTTTGTCATTTCAGCTCTTCCTCCCTCCCTGTTAGCACCTTACTCTTCCTCCTACTCCAAAAGGGGGAAAAAGTTATTTCTGGTAGGTTGAATTTTGTCCCTGAAGAATATTTCATGCCCTAGTTTCTGGGACTGTATGATGAAATACAACATCTGTGACAGTGTTACCTTAAACAGCAGAGACTCTACAGTTGTAATTACAGTTGCTAATTAGCTGACCTTAAGTTAAAGAAATAATCCTGGATTATCTGGGTAGGCTAAATGTAATCCCATGAGCCTTAAAAGCAGCAACAGAAGAGAAAGCCGGTGGGTGGGGGAGTGTGAGGGAAGAGGAACCATGGGTTGATGTACCACCACTGGCTGGAAGATTAGGGGGCCATGGGAGAAGGAATGAAGGAACCTGTAGTGACAAAGTGGATCCTGGCTTGTAGTCAACAGTTGGAAACAAGCATCTGACACCTATAACTACACTGTAAAATGATAAATGGGGATTGTTTAAACCACTGAGTTTGTAGTAATTTGTTATGAAGCAATAGAAAACTAAGACACTATCAGAAAGAACAACTTAAATTTCACCCCAAATATCCAAAGACATAATATGTACCTTTTCTTTGCACCTTTCTTTATATTAATGGCTGATTTCTGATTATCTTTGCCTAGGTCTGTGCTTTGGATTCCTAGTTCTTAGAAATCCTGATTGTTCTTCTACTTCGGACCTATCTCTAATCCCTGGCCACCTGATCTACATATGAACATACTGAAGACTCTTTAGTTTTAACTATTCCCCACTCATGACCTCATACTTCCTTCCACTATTATCTCATTTTATTTTTCATTTACAGCTCATTCTTCATCCCAGATCTCTTGCTTTAATTTGAGACCCATATATCAAACTCTACTGGATAGCTCTCTTTGGATGTCATACAGGCAGCTCTAACTCAATAGATCCAAACAGAACTCATCTATTTCTGCTATCTTTTAATCTCAGTGAGTGGCACCAACATCCATCCAGTTGATCAAGCAAAACCCCATATATCATGATTCTCTCTGTCTTCATGCTTTATTTCTAATAACATGGCATCTTCTGCTGATTATGTGGTCTGGGAAACTCCTGACTACCTCCATTTCTCTCCACCTTTTCTGCCACTATTCTGATGTATATCAGTACCATTTATCATCCAGATAACTAAACTAGACTTGAAACTCATCTACCTTCAAAAATTGTACCCTCTTATATGTTCACCATATTAAATCTAAAGGGAAATTTCTAAACCCAGGATTTGATCATACTACATTTGAGTACTTATTTAATACCCAGAAATATTTCAAATGCCTGAAGTGCTTTGATTTTTAAAATTTTTACAATAGTCTCTTTGACAGACCAAGAAACTGAAGCCTGAAGAGGTCAACTTGCCCAGATCAAACACCAGTAAGTGGTGAAGTGTCAAACATCAGTACTCTGACTATAGCTGTTAACAGCCTCGTGATTTGCCTGTACGAAGTGCCCAAACACTATACCACTAATTTTTCAACATTTTCATTTCACAGATTTAAAGAAAAGAAGGTAATAAAGGTTACTCAACCTCCCCAAACTGGTTAGTAGACAAATAATGACTAGAGCTCAAGTTAGTACTCACTATCTCATTTGAAAAGCACGACAAATGGTGACATCCAAAAGAGAGAAAATGTGTCAAAGAGCTTATGTGGCTTGGAAAGTGTCCCATTACTTGATTAACAGCATAGATGAGAAAGAACCCAGGTTCCCAAACCAAGCCACATTAATTACTATTTTTAATTATCACAAGTATTTATTAAGAACTTAAAATATTATGATAGGGCCTGCAAAAAAACTGGTGAATGAGACCAACGTGTTTCTTCTCCTTGAAGTGCTTGCTTTTTGGTAAGGAATGGGGACTTTGAATAAATAATTTAATAATTAGTGATTTGATGATATTTAATTAAATTCTACATAAGACAAAGACTACCTGATTAAAAAAAAAAAATAGAGTGCCATGACCTGGTCTGAGAAAGTTTCCCAGAGAAAGTGACATTTTACATAAGCTCTAAAGGATGAGTAAGATAGTTTTGACCATAGCCCTGGAATAATTCATTTCATTTAAATGCTGTCAACAACTGCATTGGGCGAACATCCAGTGTGACTACTTATCAGAGACAGTGCCTACATAATCTCAAGTTAGAATCATAAAATGTCAGTCAATTCAGGGCCATGAGTCCAGCATCTTAATCACTGTATTGTGCTGGATTGGTGAAAGAATATTTTCTAAATGTCTGCTCTCAGTTCATTACCATTCAAATAAACCTGGAGCTGCTCAATAGTTATGAGGTGAGGACCTTGTCCACCAAGCACTTTTCACTCTGCGGACATAAGGTGAACACAGATTAAACAATTTAGGAACAATATCTTAATACAGCAAGCACCAGGATTCAAATCCGCAACTTTTCCTTAGCTGAGTATTTTCCCACTCAAACTGGTTGATTTCTGGTCCTTTATTAACTGCATTTTCTTTTATCCAGGCTTAACTATCTAATCCTATATGACTGGTTCACGGTCCTCGCCCTGCTCCGGCTCATTACCTGTCAGTGGATCCCAGTGACCTAGAGGGAAAACTCAGTCCAGTTGAAGCCTGTATTCTGGGAGACTTTCTTATCTCTTTTCAATTTTATTAAATCTCTAAAGAAATCTAGCTTTTGTACAACCACTGTAGTAACAGTTGTTCACCCTCTCACAAGGTTGTGCATTCAATTGCTGGGCAGCCCAGACCTCTTTTTTCACTCATTTCTTTGAGCCTCAGCAATCATGAGACCATACAATTGTGGCTTTCATAAAGTTCTTTTCTGTTTATTTCCATTTTCCATTAGACCCTCACAAAAACACACCTAATTTAACTTCTACCTCTCTATTTATACTGGATAACAGCACATAAAACATGTGAGGTTTTTTTTTTTTTCCTGACTAAATATATATTATATCTGCTTGTCTTGACTATTTCTCACTTTAAAGAAATCACTGCGTCATTTCTAGGGTCACAAAATAGATACAGGTACAGAAATGAACTGAACAAAATTAGCTTTCAAATAAGCCATAAAATGAAAAGGTTTGCAACCTACCTAATACCAATGTATTCTCTGATTTTTATTGACTGTAGGACCACTAATTTTTTTTCTCCCCATCCATGCTTTTTACATTATCTTATAAAATTAGTCTAGAGTATGTTAGGCCTTAACTTAAACATCACTTCATCGGTGAAAGCTCTTCTGAGCCTGTAGACTTGCTATATTCTCCTTAATACTCACCCATAGCACTCTGTTTTTCCCATCCCAACCTCCAATTTTCATTATTACATATATTTTTATTGCATGTTTGTCCTTTGTGCCAGATTAATAGAACAATTACAACATTTGCTTATAATTTCACTACACTCAGTCCTATCAGAGTCTAGCATCTAACTGTAATTCAATATGTCTTTGATATATGAATTAAAAAAGAATTGTAACTTAATTGTGTGGAAGAATCTACCACACATGAAAGCCAACTTCTATTCTGAAAGCAAAACACAAAAACAAGCATTTAAAACAAAGGCTTTGGTAATGTAATTCTCTAATTCTGCATATAAATTTCATAATTTTTAAAGTTAAAGGATTGGAAAAGAGCAGAACTTCCCAGCTCTTGCAACCACAGATTTCTTTTCTTTTTTGCTTTTCATAGAAATTCTTGGCTCAAATCCACACAGAGCTTGAAAAAATTAAAATAAAACTATCTATTTATCATTTTCCACTTTTTCCCAAGTAGAAAAAAAAGATCTCATCATATCCATCAGAAAATTTTCAGGACATCCTGGGGAACTTTTAAGTTGAAAAATTTTTGCTATTGAACTTCATACTCTAAATTATATAAATATGAACTTAAAAGAAATAGAAAACAAGGAAAAAAAGGAGAGAGAAAATGCATTCTATGTTTTAAATATGACTGAGTTTAATATGGTTTGAAATGTTAAGTGCACCACTGTTAAATTTTAAAATAAAATGATTTTTTTTTTTTTAGAGTTGTACTCTGTATTTCATTCCAAGAAATAGATTTCCTCCACTGGCTTTTTAAGAATGACAATAATTAAAACATTTGTTTTAATAATGTATCGTCTGTTAATGTAAAAATGTTCCTTTTAGAATACTGAATATGCTTTGTTGTACAATTCCACAGTTGCTATGGGAATCACCAAAATGTCATTTTCTTTTTGTTTATCTTAATGTTCCAAATTAACATGCATATGTCACAAGCTGACATAGTCATACCTTCCCTTAACCAATATTTTCTAAGAGGGAGAACAGCCAATAGAGATGTAGAGGATGGGAATTTATTATAAGAAAATCAAAAGCCAATAATGCACTTCTTAATATCAATATATAATTAAATATAATAATCTTGTACGAGAAAGGGCCTTGTGCACTTTCTCAAGGGGAACCAAAATGATTACATTTTCCAACATTTTCTTTAAAATGGTATTAAATGATGTACAGCTTGGGAAAGTCTTGGGCCAGAGGTCATTTACTGTGACCTTTTTCAACAGGCTGCAAATCCATTATACTCTACAATTGTAGAGCTTCTAATGAATTCCTAATTAGGAATTAGTCAGCCATATTAACAATATGTAATATTCCCCAAGCCTGTTGTCAGGGGGAAAAGCACTCAGTATCCTGAATGTTGGGATTATTGATGTCTGCCCAAAGAGGTGACCTTTACTACAGAGGATATATTTTCCTTTTGGAAAGGTGGGTTTCATTTCCTAAAATTATAGGGAATGATGTCCCTAAAATTCCTGAAAGAAATAAATCCTAAAATACAGGCAAAGCATTTATCACCAGTAAAAATTTCCTTTTTTAAATCTACACCCTTTTAATTAATCATTTTTTATTCTTACTTCTTTTAAAGATACCCAGTGTCATTGTTAGTATAAATATATGTGCGTGCATGTCTACATAATTATATATATAATTAGGAAAGGGCAAAAAGTTCAGATTATATTGTTTTTGTAAAAGCCGTATCATTAATTTTCAAATCTGGGACTTTAAGGGATAAAGATACACCTTTGGCATTAGTTTAGAATGTATGAACACCCCCAAAATGAAATAAATATTAAACAGCAGAGCTTTAACATTAATGCTAAACTCAGTAATCAAAAAAGTTAGAACTAAGAGAAACATGAGTGAATTTTTCCTTAGGATAACCACAGAAAAGAAACTGAAAACTGTGATTCCTATTGACTATTCTTATATTTATTCAAGTTGAATATTTCACATATCCTTTCCAAACAACACGTAATCATTACAATGTAACTTAGACAGCCATATAGATGGCCAAAACATTTTGGAGACATAAATAGTCAAAAGAATGGACTCTCAATGACTAGATTTTGCAAAATGACAAGACATCTGATGACAAAATAGCAAAGAAGTTTGGAAGAAAGAAAAGGAAAAAGAGGAAAGGAAGTTGCTTTGATACCAGACAATCAGGAGAGACTGAGTATATATCTTTGATCTGTTCAATTATTGGCTCAAAAATAAAGTTAGAAACACAAGTAGCAAGGGAAGTATGTCTTGGAATGACTAACAGTTTTGAATTATTAAAGTAAACACTACTCAGTGAATATCCACAATGATTACTGCATTCTTTGATTGACTTTGAAAAACATTTTCAAAAGAACTTTTATAAATTTATATTCCTCAAAATATTTTTAAGTACTCACACTTCATCTTGAAATTTTTTCTTAATGAAAAATAAATCCTTAAATAAAATATACACATATTTTTACCAATACTGTTTAGTTTGGGTTTGTTTTTGCTTTTATTTTTCAAGATTTTCTTTACGACCATCCAGCAAGTAAAATGGCTTTAATGTCAGGCTTTGCAGAGGAAGTTTATAGTCATAAGTACAATGTGAGAAAAAATATCTAACCACAGAATTATATTTATGTTGTTTTCCTAGCAGCTGATTTAAAGTAAGCCTACAGGTCTTAACAAATATCAGACGCTAAAAAGGTTCTAGACATATTTTTATTAAGGAAAAGCATAATTCACTTGTATTCACTGAATCAAAATGAGTTCTTTATGGAAATAAATAACAACCCAGCTGTCAAAAATAAATGGTTACACAAGCAGGAGGAGAATCTGGGGTATGTTCTAATCATGAGCCTGATGATTAAATCCTTCCCATACTACCTTCCCATGAAAGAGGCTTTAAGACCCTCCATGAACTCTAGGAACTGACACCTAAGATTCTCCAGCTCCTTTTTTTATGGGACTCTTTAGTATATTAACATAACTTTCATCCCTTGTTTTGCCTTATGATCTTGACTCACTATGCACACCATGAAAGATGGGCTGACCACATATTTAACTCTTTGCAGACAAGTTCTTTCCTACCTGCACTGTTGCATTTTTGTTTAAAGAACAGCCTGAATTTGGACACCTTACTAAGGAGTGGGATCAGAGAGAATGAAGTTTAAAAATCCCATGCTCCACATGAGAATCCTGAGAGTTTATTTAACTTTCCTCAAATGTAAAATAAGAATAAGGACCATCATGCTCAAAGTCATCTGCACATAGTGAGGGCTCAATCAATATAGGCATAAAAATATAATAATATTAGTGTCATTCCTCTTTGAAGTATGCCTTTTATTTCCAAGTGTCCCCTAAAGATCAGGCTCCACTTGGGCCTTTTTTTCCTTTACCCATTTATTTTAGTTTCTTTAGTTCCTGATTTGTTATCAATGCTGTAAATTTCTTTTGTTATTCTTTCTCTCCAAACCCAAGTCCACTCTGATTCTTCACATCTTAGGGATTAGGAAAAAAATCATAATAATATGAAGAAAGGTTTTTCCACAAGACATTTACTGGATCCCCTTCATACTGATTTCACACACCACACACATACACACACACAGGAATTTATTAAATTTATATCACAGATACAGCTTGGTTCCATATGTGATATACAGCTGGATCATAGGTTTGACACTTCAGTCAGTCTGAGGAAGACTTGCAAATTCTAGGTACAATGTTTGAATTTAATAGGGTGTTAAGTTACTAAATAATTTTAGGGACTTTTTAAAAAAATGTTACAAAGTTTAATTTTGCTTTCACTCACATGAAAACTATAGAAAACTCATGTCATAATGTTCAAGTTTCCAATAGGTAAATTTTTTTAATCAATCCTTATATTGTTTTTTTTTTTAATTTTATGATACTTGTTCTCAGGGTTCTAAAATGTCTTTAATTTTATGACTTTACAGTCATTTTTAAAAATAAGTCAAACATAAGTCTTTGAAAACTTTTTGAAAATATAAGTTAAAAAATACCCTTAAGAAGACTTTTCACTACAAAGAGTTGCAAAATTACTAGATAATTCTACATACCTTCCACCTCACTTCTTCCTAGTGTTAACATCTTAAATAACTTACAGTACAATTACCAAAACTAAAAACTAACATTTGGTACAATACTTCTAATTAAACTACAGACCTTATTCAGATCTCATCGGTTTTTTCCCACCAATGTTCTTTTTATGTTCTGGGATTAATCCCAAATCCTACATTGCATTTAGTTGTCACATCTCCTTAGTGGCCTTCGAGTATGTGACAATTCCTCAGTCCTTCTATTTTTGTTTTATGACTTTGAGATTTTTGAGGAGTAGTGGCCAGTTATTTTATAGAATGTCTTTCAATTTGCATTTCTCTAATGTTTTCTCATGATTAGGTGGAGGTTCTATGTTACTGGAAGAATTTCACAGGGGTGATATGGCCCTGTCAGTGATTCATATAGGGGGTACACCATGTCAGTATGTCTTATTATTGATGCTAACCTAGATTACATACTTAAGATGGTGTCTCCTAGATTTCTCTACCTTAAAGACACTACTTTTTGCTTCGTTAAAGAACTATAAAAATAACAGTTATTTAGGGGAGACCCTTTAAAAGCATACAAATACCCGGTTTCTCCTTAAATTTTTGCCCATTAACTTTAGCATCATCAGTGTATCTTGCCTGCAGCAATTATTACTGTGATATTCTGATGGTGATTTCCTATTTCCCTTATTCCTTACATTTTAAAATTGGAATTCTTCTATACAGAAGAGTTATCCCTCCTCCCCAGTTTATTTGTATCAGTATGAACTCAAGGATATTTATTTTAATTTGGGGGCTTTAATCTAGTACTATTATTATTTATTTTGCTGCTCAAATTGTTCCGACCTTGGCCACTGGGAATTCTTTCACGTTGCTTAGTGACTTTTTATATGATACTAATAATAAATGCAATTTAAAAATTTTTTTCAAATAAGCATTTAATACAAATATATTTGACTTGACTTAACTTGGAATAAGGAGCTACTGTTTATTGATACTTGATCAGTCAGCACAGAGGCCAAAACAAATGGTACATTTCAATTTGGTTATTTGAAAAGAATTTAATAAAGGATCTATTGCAAAGCTCTGGGAAGGATGTAGGGACAACAAAAGGAATATTGCTAGGGAACTACAGGGATTAATAAGTGGAGTGGTGGTCCATTAGCCCCGTCAGGCTTAAAGGTGGAAGGTGGGAGCTGTCCCACAACCCAGAAGGACACAACTGATCAGACAGGATGGCATGAATGCAGCTATAAACTTGGTCTTGAGAAGAAGCAGAAGCCAATGGGCACCAATAGGAGGAAGTTAGAGAAACAAATACCTGACTTCATTCTGATTCTTCCCTCCTGTCTCCAGCTAGCACTCCTTGTAGCTAAGCCCAACCAGAAGGCAGAAGCAAGAGTACCTTGTGGAAAATAGAGAGTGAATCTGAAGGAACAAAGAGAGGCTAATGAGCACAATTCTAATTAATTTTAATTGAAAATATTTTTCCAGAAATAAACACATTACTTAAAACTTTAAGTGACTGGTAAAATCTGATGTCATCTTAAGGTGACAAGAAGACAAAGAAAAATGTAATGACTCCTTTGGGTGATGTTACATTAGATTATAACTATTATTGAGAATAAAATACAAATATACATATATATATATATATATATATATATATATATATATATATATATATATATAACCAGTTCACTGAACATGTTATGAAGGAATTTAAAACATTAATTGGAATATATATTGAATATTAACTGTAATTATGAAAATGCACTTGCATTTTAAAAAACTGTACATGAAGGAAGTTAAAATATGTGAACACAATTAGTGTGATACTATTCTGAATTGAATAACTCAAATATTCAATATTTGAACATTGAATAAATTCTAAGAAGACACCATCTTCTGGCTGTAACAGACATTACCCTGATAAACCCTCATCTTACATATCATTTGCATTGGCTTCTTCATATTGATGGGCAGGTAGGTGAGGGTGGGAATTAGATCAAAACTTAACTGTATTAAACTAGGAAAGTATCATTTTTTCTTTAACAAATTCAGAACCCAGGTTAATATGGCTCTAGGTTCAAATCATGAAATGTTTATACCAGACTCCAGTTTCTAGGGGCTGTAATGCAAATTGCTTCTAGGAAATAAATTTTTTTCAATGGTCATTATTGTTTCAATTAATATTCTCACCAAATATGTATGCTGAAGATACTAATGTTAGCCTCTTGGATACCTTTAAGCAAGATCACAATACTTGCAGTTAATGTAACTGAATGAGCAACAGCTTATCTAATAACTGTCATACAAGTCCCAAATACACACTCTGGTTAGAGATTCTGCAATAAGCTTCAATTTTTTCCTTCAATTTTTCTCCTTTTTTTTTTTTAAACATAAGACTAAAGAATGAACACAAATGTCTAAGAAAAAATAAAATAAAGCCTGGGTTCTTTTATATCAAAACAGCAAAACATCAAAAAGGAAGCTGACAGAACCCCACTCTTTATTAACCAAGCCACAGGTGAATTTTCCTGACACCATAATTGTTGCCTTGCAACAAGAGGAAAATAAACTACAAGCAGCCAATAAAAATAAACAAATAAATAAACAGATACATAAATAAATACATACATAAAATTTTACAGTAAATTTTAAAAAAAGAAAAAACAGGAAAAAAAAACCATAGAAATACATCACTCCCTACTACATTACTTGATAATAATTGTGTGGACCTTCTTTTCCCTAGTGCTTTCAAACACTGTAATTGACAGTGAGGGTAAACATAACTGCAAAAATGTAGAGGTTTCAAAGTAGCTTATATAGGTCACTTATCACGAGTTGAGGGAATGTCAGGGGAGTAGGAGAGAATGGAGAGACAGAAAAAGATGGACAAAGAAGTCAAAACTGCTGTGATTATTTTGTCTTTGACGAAACTGTTTATATTAATAATATTAGAGAAATATACTGAGAAAGGCCCCCAAGAGCCATTTTGCTGAGCAGGTATCCTTAAACATATACATAAAATAATAATCAACCATGACTGACACAAATATTGTCCACTGTATGTTCTCAATCATATTGAATTAATAGTGATAGTTTATTCTGTCTGCAGATGACATAATACTACATATAAAAATGCCTAAAGATGATATCAGAAAACTATTACAAGTAATAAATGATTTCAATAAAGTTTCAGTGCACAGATTAATATATAAAAATCATCTTTGCCTCATGCCATCAAGTGACATATAATTTACAGTGGAAATACCTGAGATAGTTTATATATGTGCAAAATCAGTTAAATGTAGAATCTTTTTACTTAACCACTTACCATAATCCTTATAGTATTTTATATCTATTCCTCTAAGTCCCTAAGCTTAATTTTAATGTGAACTGAGTCAAATGAGAATGGACTCATCTTGTTTATTGTTTCCAGAAGATTAATTTTTCACCATTTTACCAGAAGAACTAACTTCTTTTTTTCCTTTCTACCTCCTCCACTTCCTTCCTTCCCTCTCCTCTGTCTATAACAGGCATGAATATTATAGTCCTGTATCAGAGATACAGTAATCAAAGTATCTCAAAATAAGGTAATAGATAATTTAGTATTTTAACATGAAATCATTTTTTTCAGTATTTTTAGTCTGCCAAGTCTTGTAACGCTATAAATACCCATTTTATCTTAAAAGTTTTCAGTTTTTCCATTCCAATGAGGCAAAGAAAGAGGTTTGGACCCTTAAAGTACTGAATTTATTGTTTTTAAGTTATTTTGTAATTCATTCTATGAAAAACACTTCAGAAGATATAGTTCAGCACAGTGATGGCTTAGCTATGATAAAACCACTCCTGTGTTGAAAGTTACCCCAAATCATAGAATGTTATTCACTACTCTGAGAACTATAACCTAAACAGATTTTTTTAAGTATTTAATTCTTCAAGGTCAAGATATATAAAATTTCCAAGCTAACCCTTACTTTTTAAAGGTCAAGAGGTTAGGTGATTTGGTCATGCTTTATCTCACTAATTCAGCCCAAATATCCTAAACTTCTTAACAAACTACCCTCCATTCTTCAACTCTCTTTGGAGCTGAGCTGGGTATTTATGAAGATCTCTTTGTGAAATTCTCTCTCACTCTGTTCCACCAATTATGTTCAAATGACTCTTCATTCCAGTCCAAGCATACTGAGGGGAATGCCATTTGGAGCAAGCAAGATCTTTTGATCTATTTGGAGTCATTTGTACACTTCACCTTTCTGCTGACCCTACCCACATCTCATGTGCACCTTCTCTTTTTTCGTTGACAAAATCTTTACTATCATTTATTTGGGAAGAATAAATATGTTCACTGACCTGTTTGAACTGTTAGATATTGCTTCTAACACTTGTAAAGATCTATGTTAGTATATTGATGGGAGAAAAAAGGGATACTGTATGGTGGCTTGCTAGACACTTTCAAAGATTAAAAGTTTCATACAAAAAAAGTCAGCTTTACTCCCCTGCAGTTTCCTTCTTACACATCCTATAACCCTTAATGAAAGAGAGATGCAATGTTATTTGTCGCTGATGATGTTTCACATAAAGAAATGCCCCAAATCTGAGTATGTGTCATTTTACCATAAATACTTACATGATTAATGATTAAACCATTTACCGTATATGTTAGGTATAATTCTGGAAAGGATCTGCTGGCCTCATTCAGAAAGTCATTGGTCAATTATTTCAAGTCTAATATCCCTAAAGGTAAAAACCAGTAAGTATGTTGTGAGTCAATTTAGGGGTAAATGTAAAAGATACACTAATCTTTTGCAATAAATTTATTTGTATAGAAATAGTCTTTCCTCTGAACTTTCACTGTAATTTGTATTTTAAAGGTGTTATTTGAAGTGGGCATATATATACTAATTGGATCACATAAGTGAATAGTCTATACTGACATATTTTAGTCAGTTTTTCTGGGAACAGCCTGAATAGTTTTAGTTTCTTGTGGCTGAGGGGTGGGGAGGTAGTTACTGCCTTTCCTCATATGTACAAATTTAAGGGTGGTTAGAACTCTGGAGACTGGAGTTGAGAACTAATTGCCCTAAAACCAGCCTGATCATCTCAGATGTATTGTGCACTCTTTCCTCTATCACTGATGCTTGTCTTTTTTTTTTTTTTCTCCCTTCTCTTGCTCTTGTGTCTCTTTCCTTTGGCTTCTCTTGTTTTCAGAGAATCAAATATGAATTCTGGTGCCAAAGAGTCATATCAGAGATCCACCACACAGTGTGAACTGACTCTTGGTATCAGCCAGCCAACTGTATGGAAAAGGATGAAAATCATGTGATAAATATACTCACCTTGATCTGTTGCCTTTAGCATGGGCTAAGATTCTGTAGAATTCTCACAGAAGGGAGCTAAAGAAAGGGACTGCTGAGCAACACCAATTCTCATATAAAAGTCACTTCATATGAGAACTTGTTGATTTTAATATCTTCCTTTATTTTTCATGTCTTTTTATTTAAAATAATAATATTACAAAATAGAACACACAAAATTTCCTGCATAATCCTATGCTTTCAGAAGTGGAACATTCACCTTCTTATTTACTTCCAAATTTTTTGAAATCATCCCAGTATTTTTTTTCCTTCACACTTATTACCCACCTGCAGTTAGTGTTTTCTCCACCTATCCATCTTTCCCTTAAATAGTATAGTAGGGAAGAAAATAATAAACTGTCATATGACTGATGCTATTTGGGTTACTTAAGACTGAATAGAGTCTGGTTTCCATAGTTATATGAAGTAGAACTTCTAGTTTCATAGATGACTAGTTGTTTCAAACAATATCTGAGTAGTTTAATAATGTGGAATATGTTTTAAACTATATTATAAATTATAAAATTGTTTGGACTCAATTGAGCTGAATTGCATATTTTCAATTAAGGGTAAAAGAATAGTATTAATAACCAGTGATCTACTGGGAGCAGTTCCTTGACAGAATCACAGAAAGTGCAATTTGCAGTAACATGACCCAGGAAGGTCTCATTGACTTTCAGACCCACTGAGTCAATATGGACCAAAAATAGCAATTCCTTGCATGCCAATGGTCTCTAGACCAGAGAGTTTTAAGCGGCCTAAAGGTCCCTGTATTGTCTTTCTAAAGCAAAATGAAAAGATAAACAACCAGGATATCAGTGAGAAAACACAAACCGAGAAACAAGAAGTCTGAGGGAATCTGGATCAGAACGCAGAGAAGCAAAAAGTTAATATCACCTCACACCTGTCAGATTGTCTATCATCCAAAGAACACAAAAAACAAATTTTGGCAAGGATGTGGAGAAAAGGGAACCTTTGTACACTGCTGGTGAGAATGGAAATTAGTGCAGCCACTATGGAAAACAATATGCAGATTCGTTTAAAAACTAAAAACAGAACTCCCTTATGACCCAGCAATTCCACTCCTGGGTATATATCTGAAAACAACAACAACAACAACAAAACTAATTCAAAAAGATACAGACATCACAGTGTTCACAGCGACAATTACTTACAATTGCCAAGGTATAAAAAAAAAGCAACCCATGCATCCAGAGATTAATGGAAAAGAGATCAATAGAATCAATGGGTAAAAAAGGTATGTGTATAGTGTGTGGGGGGGTATACATATACATACACATATATACTATTAAGCCATAAAAGGAAGAAAATTTGCCATTTGCAACAACATGAATGAATCTGGAGGGTACTATGCTTAGTGAAGTAAGTCAAAGACAAATACTGTATGATATCACTTACATATGGAATCTAAACACAGAACTAGTAAATATAACAAAAAAGAAACAGACTCACAGATTTAGGAACAAACCAGTGGTTACCAGTGAGGAGAGGGAAGAGAGTGGGGCAATACACGGCTAGGCGATTAAGAGGTACAAACTCCTATGTATAAAATAAGCTACAAGGATATATTGCACAACAAAGGGAATATAGCCGATACTTTGTAATAACTGTAAATGGAGAATAACCTTTAAAAATAGTGAATCACTATATTGTACACTAAATTACTACACATATAATTATAACATATAATATTGTACATCAACTATACTTCAATTTAAAAAAAAATTTTAAAAACATGAGCTAGCTAGGATATCACTTTTCAATTTAATAACACTGCTACATTACATAGTATTAATCTTCTTTATTCTTCAAAACCCTCCAATGTAGAAATAATTACCCCTGTTTTAAAAATGAAGAAATGTCTAATAAAAAAATAAACAGGCTGAAATTTAAAGCCACAAGCTAATGATGTATATGAATTCTATTTCCTTTAAGTTGGAGAATATGATTAGATATTTGTGTTAATCTTATATACAGCCCTATACTTGGTAGGTGCTCTATAAATAATTTAAGTCATAGGGCTAATTTTAATATATGACAAAAACTGCAGTGTGAGTTTTATATGCATTATCTCATGTAATCACTCACCTAGATTTTATTAGTATTCCCTTTTTATAGAATAGGAAGTCCAGTTTAGAAAGGTTAAATATATTGTTAAGACCAAACAGCTAACAAGTAGCAGAGGTAGAACTTGAGCTCAAACAATCTGATGCCAAATCTTGTGTTATTAACCATTATGTTCTATAGTCTCCTGAAAATACTTTCAAACACAAGTCAGTATTTGTTTTGTTTTGTTTTGTTTTCTTCTGCTACACTATGGTCTTTAAGCCTGCACTGTCCAACAAATACAGTGCAAGTCACATATGCAGTTTTATATGTTACAGAATACCACATTAGAAGGGTAAACAGAGAGGGCTGAAATTCATTTTAATAATATATTCTATTTAACTGACATTTAAAATGATAGCATTTCTACATGTAACCGATATAAAATATTAATAATATATATTTTTTTGTTTTGGACTAAGTCTTTGAAATCCAAAGTGTACTTTACACTTATATCCCATCTCAGTTGGGACTAGCCACGTTTGAAACGATCAATAGCCATCTGTGATTAGTGGCAACCATATTAGACAGTGTAAATTCAGTGTGTGTGTGTGTGTGTGTGTGTGTGTGTGTGTGTGTGTATTTTAGGAGTGAGTCAGTTCTCTCCTCATCTCAAGTATTAACTTCAAAATCTCAGGATTTGGTAAATACTTATGTTTTTGCAAGCCTGTAAGGCAGTCAGAGTCAATAAGCCTTTTTTTTTTTTCCTGAGCATGAGCAGTTTTATATGCACAGAATCTTATAAACAGCTTTGTCTTGAAACTCCATGTCTGCAGTGTTTTAACAGCACACGACCAAAATACTTCAAAGTGGTTCTTGTTGCTTGCTTTCACAGTGGCGGCTTTTCTCTGTGAACCCCATAGTGAATGAAGGCTGAAAGAAGTTTGGGACCTGATGAAAGCCTTCACCAAGAATTATTCTCCATGCATCTCCCTATCAAGTCAAGTGTAAGTTTCCTGTTTCAAAATGACTTTGGTATTTGAGAGGACATTTACTAAAATTTGTAAAAAGATGACATTAGGGAATATTGGATGAAGGTGACATAGAACACTGTCTTTGCAAAAAGTAGACCTCCTATTTTTTAAAAGAGAATCTATGGCTACCTCAGAATGATAAAAGCAATGGTTATTATGCTATCTGCCAAAATAAACTAAGCAGGCAAATTAATGAAAACAGGAAATTATTAAAATTATTCATAAAACCTGATTTTCTAAATTTGAATTAAATGCCAGTCTCAAATCTTTCTTAAACAAATTACTAAGTAATGAACATTTTTTCATTACTAATACATTTAAATAAGTTTTTTTTAAATTAAGCACTGCTTATTACAACTCCCCTAGAGGGGGGCTATAAGCATGGAACATGGAGGTTTTTAAACCACACAGTGGTCTCTTGTAACTCTCACATGTAGCCATCCAAGTAGCTGGGAGGTGTTTGTTTATTCGTTTTTACTTTCTTCATTAACACTTGGTTACTAAGTCTTTTTTCTTATTAACTATACATCATGCTAAGCAATGGATCTACATGGTCAGAGTGGCAAAACAAACGTTATTCCCACTGAATTTGGGATCTAGATAGAAAAAAAATTTTTAAATTATGACACAAATTACTACACAAAAAGACTTCAAATGATTACACAAATAATTACAAACTGAGGCACATATGTTGAAGGGGAAGAAAATGCATTCTGAGGAATTTAAAACAATGGTATATAACCAATAATAAAGAACTCAGAAAATATCCCCAAAGAACTGACATTTGAGAGACATGCATAATGAATACGTAGGAAATAACCAGGCAATAGAGAAAAAGATAATGGAGATAAGGGAGAAGCAATTTCAAGCAGAAAGGGGAGAACTGAGGGTTGAAGTTAGTTTAAAATGCTAAAGAAGAAGAATGTGAGAGAAGAAAAGTGATGGATGTGACATGAAGGTTGGAGAGTGAAGAGGATGTTGGGCCATACATGGAAGGCCTTGGAGAATGTTAACATTTTTAACTTTACTGTAACACTAATAATGTATTAAAGTTGTCTTTTTCTTTCTTTCTTCTCTTCTATTTTTCTTTTTTTAATCTAAAGTGCTTATGAATTTGACTATCTCTCCTGACAAACAAAAGAAATTTAATTATAAAATTAATTAGATGAACAGCCTCATAAGGTTGAGGCAACAGTTCATTTATTTATTCATCTATCTATCTTAAGTGGCAAATACTAGAATGCAAGACATGATGCTGAGGACTGGGGATGCAGGCTTGAAAAAGATGAAGTACTGGGATTGAGTGAATTGACCTGCAAAAAGGGGTTCTCTGCTCTCTTTGAATGTTGTGTGATTTGGAAAGCAAGGCAGGTTATGTTACCGTAATAGAGAGCTGTCAAGAATTTAATAGGCAGTTCGTTTTCTCTTTCCTCCAAAATGAGGACAAAACCCCTTTGTGATGCACTGAAGGTAGATTTTTCCCTTTGAGTATACCCTATATATTTTTTAATGTTCTTAAAGAGTCACTGCATCTATGTGCCTTTATTAAGTGTCAGGTACAGTGCTACATGCTTTAAATACATGATTTAATATAAGCCAATTAGTACAGAGCACTGGCCATTACATAAAGCAAAGTTGTAATATCTTCTAATACTTGACTTGGACTCAATTTTACCAATTGCACCAGCTTCATCCCAGAAATTTTTTAAAACAAACCTTCCCCTAGTCTTGAAGTCACGGCAAGTTTTCATATCTAAGTTTAATATTGCTGAAACAGTTATGCTGTTTTTGTTGCTGTTACCTGCCTAGGTTGAACCACAAGTTGCAAGCTGAGGGTGGTAAAAGTGGTAGCATGATATGGTTTAAACTCAAAATTACACCTGCCAGATTTTTAACTTGAACTTCCTTAGTGATCGGAAATTTTAAATTTTAAAAACTCACTCAAACAGACAAATAAGGGGTATCCATTTTGTCACAAAACCCACGGAGGAATTCAAAGGCAAACAAGATAGTTTTCCGTGTTCCAGGAAAGGTGTGATAACGAAGAAAACTTTCACGAGTCTATTAAGGAAAATGTCAGAGAAGTGGAACATTTCAATAAATTATTGAAGGATGAGTATGAATTTGAAATGAGTCCAGGGAATGGGAGTGGTAAAACAAGAAGCTGTTTCAGCCACAGCAAACAGCATGGAAGAAAGCATAGATGTGTGACATGGAAAGGACTGTTTAAGCAAAGAGGAGTGTTATGTGCTACCCCTCAATCAAAAAAAAAAAAATTAGTTTTTCAGAAACATATCTTTTCTATGGACTGTGTAAGACTACAGTGTGCTCTGAGGCATTTTGGAGAACTAAAATCAATGTGAAAGGTTCTATATGGAGTTATTTCTATGTATGTATATGCATGACTGGGACATTGTGCTGTACACCAGAAACTGACATGTTGTAACTGACAGTACTTCAATCAAAAAAAAATTTTGAAAAAAAATTAAATGGAGATACTTCTACTCAAACTAAGGAAAGTGTCCTAGTTGAGCTGTCCAGCAAAGAGAAGGCAGCTTCTAGAGATTTCAGATACTGAATACATTCAAGAAAAGGTGGGCCAAACACCTAAGAAAAGATTCGTATCTAGTAAGGATTAGATAACCTAAGAATCCATCCCAATCTAAAAATTTATTATGTATTTTAATTTTTAAAGGCAACTTTTTCTGACAGAGGCAGATTCTTAAAATATTGTGTTGACTTTAAATATAAATTTTTTTCCATTGCTTAAATTTTTAATAATCTCCACAATCCAAAGTGTGTAGGAGGCCAGCTGAAGTAGAGAAGTTCTAGAAATAGATACCTGATGTTGCAACCCACTGTGAAAAACTTTGAAAAATGGTGCACTTAAGAGTTTTAGAAGCATGCTGCCATATTCTGTCATTAAAAGAACAGCACAGACCCGGTGAAATAAAGATAAATCATATTTTTGGAGGCTAGAGGATTTAATTTGATTTAGTCTAACTCAAGATTGCTCAAAAATATAACAGAAACAATGGTGAATGATATTTTTCCATAAGGTTTAGTCATTTTAAATAAAATATACAATTTTAGATGCTATCAGTGGCAATTTATTTGTAATTACATACAAGATGTTGAAATTATGGTTAAAATTTAATTATTAAAATCAATTTAATCATGCTAACACTTGAATAAGGAAGCAGCATTTTTCAAAAGCTTGTCTTCTATATAAGCATTAAATCAAACAAATAATGAGTTATAGGACTGAAGGAGATAAGCCTATTCCATAACTTATTCCACATAAGTACAAATTAAAGACCAGTGAGGGAATGTGAATTTTCTAACGTCACAGTTCACACCAAAGTGGAACTGGAATGGGAATATCAAAATTCCTAGCCCACATTTTTATCCCAACTCTAAGAACAATCGTTGTATGTAGAGCCCTAGAACACAGTCTGCAGGAGTACTGTTATCCTGCACTGGTTTCCTTTGACTGATGAAATATGGACTAAATGCTATGCAGTAACAACAGGACACCATAAAATCCCATTAATTCTGGAGTAATAATTTAACAGCTATGTATCAAGGACAAATATGTACAAAAAAATGTGCAAGGTGCCATGAAAGATAAAATGATGATTGAAAGCATGTTTCTATGTTTTAAAATATAAGTATCTCACATCAATCAAAAGTATGTACTAATAAATATTCACAAACTACCAAATATTAATTTCAATTATGTAAGATACACTTAGGTTAAGGAAATGTTAATTGATATGTTAACAGAGCCTTAACAAAAATTCACAATTTTTGACCCAGTATTCAATTTCTGGGAGCCTACTATTAGGGGGAACAAGTTTTATATATGAAAATAACGACTAAGACATTACTTACAATAGCAAAAATCCAAGAAGAGTCTATTTAAAATGAGTAAATATCTAAGGTAATTATGGCATACCTGATACATACAACATTTACAAATGATCTTTAGGAACAATTTAATGGCCTAGAACCTGATTATTTTACAATTTAATTTTTAAAAAGCTAAATTTTTAATAAAACAAAGATTTAAATATAAAAATCATCTACATTAGCATATGATATCATGTCAAAATGGGTGTCTGAGGGATATAATGATCTATGTATTTTCTCCCTTTCTAATTTTATCTACTTCCAAAAATGTCAACAAATTATTTCTTTGTCACTCTCAGTTCTCAAATTTAATCACAAAACAAAACTGAATGCTTAATTAATATAATTCCATAAGCAGTCATTTCTTAAAAGAATGGATTCAGTAAGTTTGGTGGTTGACCCTCTTGAAGGCCAAATCTGTTTATTTTTCTGCAAATTCCAAGGAGACTATATATAAATTAAGTTGCCTTGAGCAATCCAGGTGTACATCTTAATACATTGCATTTCAATTTCATCAGCTCTCAATATGATACAGTTATACTTTTTTTTTAAGGTTCTAAAACTTTATATGATTTTATTTATTTATTTATTTTTAAACATTCTTTTTATTGAGTTATAGTCATTTTACAATGTTGTGTCAAATTCCAGTGTAGAGCACAATTTTTCAATTACACATGAACATACATACATTCCTTGTCACATTCTCTTTCGCTGTGAGCCACCACAAGATCCTGTATGTATTTCCCTGTGCTACACAGTACAATCCTGTTTATCTATTCTACATTTTGAAATCCCAGTCCCTTCCCACCCTCCATCCCTCTGGCAACCAAAAGTTTGTATTTGTCTATGAGACTGTTTCTGTTTTGTATGTATGTATGTATGTATGTATTTATTTTAGATTCCGCATATGACCGATCTCATATGGTATTTTTCTTTCTCTTTCTGGCTTACTTCACTTAGAATGACATTCTCCAGGAACATCCATGTTGCTGCAAATGGCATTATGTTGTCGGTTTTTATGGCTGATTAGTATCCCATTGTATAAATATACCACCTCTTCTTCATCCAGTCAACTGTCGATGGACATTTAGGCTGTTTCCATGTCTTGGCTATTGTAAATAGTGCTGCTGTGAACATTGGGGTGCAGGTGTCATCCTGAAGTAGGGTTCCTTCTGGATGTATGCCCAGGAGCGGGATTCCTGGGTCATATGGTAAGTCTATTCCTAGTCTTTTGAAGAATCTCCATACTGTTCTCCACAGTGGCTGCACCAAACTGCATTCCCACCAGCAGTGAAGGAGGGTTCCCTTTTCTCCGCAGCCTCTCCAGCACTTGTCATTTGTGGGTTTTTGAATGATAGCCATTCTGACAGGTGTGAGGTGATACCTCATTGTAGTTTTGATTTGCATTTCTCTGATAATTAGTGATATTGAGCATTTTTTCATGTGCCTATTGATCATTTGTATTTTTTCCTTGGAGGATTGCCTGTTTAGGTCTTCTGCCCATTTTTGGATTGGGTTGTTTGTTTCTTTCTTATTAAGTCGTATGAGCTGCTTATATATTCTGGAGATCAAGCCTTTGCCGATTTCATTTGCAAAAACTTTCTCCCATTCCATAGGTTGTTGTTTTGTTTTACTTATGGTTTCCTTTGTTGTGCAGAAGCTTGTAAATTTAATTAGGTCCCATTTGTTTATTCTTGCTTTTATTTCTATTGCTTGGGTAGACTACCCTAGGAGAACATTTTTGAGATGTATGTCAGATAATGCTTTGCCTATATTTTCTTCTAGGAGGTTTACTGTATCTTGTCTTGGTTTGTTTTTAAAAGGCATGAAATAAGTCATAAGAAATGCCTATGATCTAGCACACAGTAGGCATTCAAAATTGGTAGCTATGATCATGTTCTATAGAATGTTTAAATAACTTGTTGAAAAAACCTTCTTATTTTTAACAGAACCAACATTAATGCATGATTTGGGGAAGGGATGTGTGTCAAAAATATTTTCAGTCTAAGTTTGGGAAAGTGTTAGAAATAGCAATGAACTTATGCATGGCTGTTGAGTAAAATTAGTTATGTCTGTGTAATTAGGTTGAGAAAGCTGCTATCTATCAAAATATTTCCTCCCATCTCAGCTGAGTATACTGCTAGTTTTTTTAACAAACATACATAGTATATTTGCCATGGAAATTAGCATATTTTCAGTATTTAAAGAAATAAGGACAGTTAGAATGTTTAAGGTAACCTGGCATTAGCCTTATAAGACAATTTTCAAAATGCTTCCCTCTTTATTTTTGCTAGGTTTTCATCATAATTTGAATGTGTGACTTAAATAAGTGAAGTGATTATAAGGATATGATTGTGCATGGGTAGAAAGAACTTTTGTTTTAGGGAAATTAGCAAGAGTGGATAAATTTTAGGAAGAAAGTAAAACTAAGAAAGAAATGTGAGAGAGGAAGCAAGAATCATCCAGTGGAGAGGACAGAGGTTAAAATTAGTCATGACATGAGGTGATTTTGGGGGGTAATTTCAAATACTTTGTTTTGCTGGACGAAAAACTGACAACGAGGAAAAGATGTGACTGATCCAAGCCTGCACAGTGAGTTATGAGATTGGTGATTAGAGGTCAAAGTACAAAGTGCTTGTTTGGTGCTCTGGGTACCAGATTATGTTTGGATTTTTTTCATTGCCTCACATTCTTCAAGTTTTCAGTCACATATTTTCTTCTTAATGAGATCATGGTGGGTTTTATTCTTCTTCCTTGTTTTAGATTTCTCCATAACACTCATAACCATATGACATATACATCTTTTCTTACTCTAATTGCCTATCTGCCCCCCACCAGAATATAAACTCTATGAAAAATGTATTTTTGTCTATTTTTTCATTAATGTATCCTAACAATCTATGGCCCATCTTAAGAGCCTAATAAACACTTGTTGAAGAAATAAATAAAAGGCAAAGAATGAGAATAAAAAGGATCTGAGGATCTGAGTGATATAAATACTAATGTCTTTTACCAGCTGGGTAACATTAAGTGAATTACTACCTCCCAGCATCTTAGTTGCCTTTCCTATAAAATCTAGTTGATGCCATATGCTACAAAGATTGTTATAAAGAAGAGAGTCCTATTTACCAGCCAGATTGGTCAAATTAAGTGAGAAAATTAGGGTATGAGGCAGCAAGACCACCATTCTAACCAATATTTCCACTGTTGTTGTGAAAATTAAATAACGGATACAAATTGTTCTAACAGAACAGAATAGACACTAAATTAATGTTAGAGGAGAAAGAGAGATGATTTTGCTTCTAGCCACTTCTTTCGAAGGTAAAATAAAATAAAGATATATCTCTATCTATCTATCTATCTATCTATCTATCTATCTATCTATCTATCTCCAATACTCTCTCTACCTATTACAAGCACCTTTTGCAGAAGGCCAAAGTCTACATCATAAAGTAAAGTAGTAAATGTACACTGGGAGGGCAGTAAGTGGATATGAAAACAAAAGACCTGAAGGGTAAGAGGTTCTTATCATTCAGAGGTAATATCCTGGGTCAATCAATTTAGAGAATTACTCTTTACTGGATGGCTATACCAAGGACACTGTCCTTCTTGACATCATTCTCACTTGTGGGCAAAATATGGCTATTCTGTACATAAAGAAAAATGGAAGGATATCCCAATTACCTAAGAAGGCAAACCATGATGAAGTATCTGTATGTGTCTGTGCTTGTACCTGTAACTATCATTTTTTAAAAATATAAAATAATTCTCCTCTGATCAGAGATTTACTTTCTCTGTATATTATATTTGCCCTTTATAGACTACCTACCTCCACAAACAATTTTAGTCATAGATATAGTTAAGTGAAAGTTCCATAAGGTTAGCAATCACAATTCCCTTCTCACTTATGATCTTAGTACTGGAAATAGGATATGTACTGAAAAAACAAAACTGATTGAATGTATAAATGAAATTTTAAAGTCTAGGTCCTGGAAAGAAAAAGGAAGCATGATCATTAAGATCTAGAGACAAATAACTTGCTGGGACTGAGAACTAAGTTCAGTTTTCAAAGTCTTTGTGTCCAGGCAAGAAAGGGAGAATAATGGATTACATAATTATAATTCTCCAATAGAAGGGAACATGTGTTTAAATTCTATAACCTTCAACAGCCATGACTCACACACAGAACACACAGTACATATTCCATGAATGTCACAAAAATGCTATGCATCATTGGCAGATCACCTATGTAGCTCATACAAGCAACTGAATAGTATAAAGATCTTTTTTTAATTGAAGTATAGTCAGTTATAATGTCTCAATTTCTGATGTACAGTACAATGTCCCAGCCATGCATATATATCTATATATTTATTTTCATATTCTTTCTCATTAAAGGTTACTATAAGACATGGAAGCAACCTAAATGTCCAATGACAGATGACTGGATAAAGAAGTTGTGGTATATTTATACAATGGAATATTACTCAGTGCTAAAAAAAAAAGAATAAAATAATGCCATTTGTGGCAACATGGATGGACCCAGAGAACATATTCTAAGTGAAGTATGCCAGAAAGAGAAAGAAAAATACCTTATGATATCACTCATATGTGGAATCTAAAACAGGAAAAAGAGGACACTAGTGAACTCACCTACAAAACAGAAACAGACTCACAGACACAGTAAACAATCTTTTGGTTACCAGAGGAAAGGTGATGGAAAGAGGTAAGTTTGGGAGTTTGAGATTTGAAGACGTTAACCATTATATATAAAAACAAAAAAAGAACAAATTTCTTCTGTATAGCACAGGGAACTATATTCAATATCTTGTACAGATCTTAGTATGTTATTCAAATAGAGAGAAAGATGTAGTTTTCATAAAGCACCTACAGTCATTTTATTTTTCCTGCCATTCTCCCAGCTAACTCAGTTAAAATAACTTTGGCTGCACATCATCTGAATTTAACTAAAAGTTAGTTCTGCCATACTGCACAAAGTGTTTTGTGATAATTGGCAACAGAGCTGGCATTATTAAAAGGGAATATTAGCTGTTTGATTTTGCTGCCTGATAGTACAACTTTATGGTGTTCATTCTATAGCTTGAGCAACATTCTCCCTCTTTCTCTTTCCCCCTCCCTCCTGCCTCCCCTAGCCCCCATCTGGTGCAAAGAGACACAACACTTTCATTATAAGCAAACAAAACCATCTCTGAATGTTTTTTGCTAAGCTCTTTAAATTTCTCTTTCATTCGATCTTTAACAAAACATATAAAAAATTTTAAAGCATATGAGGTATATGTTGTCCCATGTGTCAGTTGAAAAAATGAGAGGGGCAAAATATTAAAACTTACCCTCAATCAGTAAGAATAAAAGATTTGGATTAAAGATTTGACTTCATGTATTCCTGACTCAAAGTTCATGTTTTTAAACCACTCTGCTATATTGGGAACATTTTCTTGTCAACTAAAATCAAGGATAAAAGCAAAGATAAAGTGGTAGGATGATCTTTATTGGCAAATGATCATTATGACTCTGATGAGGTTCCTTGCTATACTCCTGGACCACACGTAATGATGTGACAAGAAGCCTCAGAGTATGCTGTTTCTGAACTGCTTTTCTGTACTGGCCTCCAACCTTTAATCCTACTTGGTTTCTGATCAATTCTTTTCCTAATAATTCCTATATATTACTTTTCATATCCTTAACTGCCAACCTTTATTCTTACATTAAAAAAAATTCTTAGCATCCATGTATAAAATCTTAATTATATCAAATCTGTATCCAGCCCGCTAGGGTGCTATGTGTGTATTATATGTATTTAGAGGTGGAGTGGGGGAGGTGTTTTATTCATGAGTGCAAACATAAACAAAAATTCAGAGGCATTAGGAAGACACACTGTGGGGTTAATACAAAGTCAAATATTCCTGGTACCTTGATACATGTAGGAAAAATCTGCAGCAATATGCAACCCTAATGGACAATATACAGGATACATTTTTTCAGAGTGCATTATTTGAAAAGTCTAACCAAACATTAGTTTCCTACTATGTCCTATCCATTGGGTACACAGAGAACTGTAAGATCCTCTGCTTGATTTCAAGTATGAGCAAACAAATATTTCTTGATTTTTAAAAATAATATAGGAAAACATAAATTGCTAATGTAAATGGTAAATACTGGGCTGTGTTTCACCCCACCAATCCCTGCTCATGGCTCTCCTTTCTCCAAGTCAAGATGTAGCATCAGAATCCTTCCTATTACAGAGTTTCAAGAAAAAGCTACCAGTCAGAGTTGTCACAGAACATGAAACCTACATTGGGTTAGAACTAAAAGAATACAGTTAATGAAGACTAATTTAAATGACTGAACTTTAAGCAATTTAAGAAATACTACGATTTCTCTTCAATGAGAAAAAAATCTTCTATAAGGAAGCAACAGGTGTAAGAACACAGAGGATTAGTATGCAATGGAAACATGTATTGGTAATAATGTTGAGCTAGGAAAAGGTTTAAAATAAAGAAAGGAAAGAAAGGAATAAAGGAAAGGAAAGAAAGGAAAGGAAAGAAAGGAAGGGAGAGAAAGGAAGGAAAAAAGGAAGGAAGGAAGGAAGGGAAGGTTTTGTAGATACTTCTGGTGCCCTAACTATGTATCTGGAACTTTACCACTAAAGTCTCCTCCAGCCACATTCCAACTGTCAATACCTATCTCTCTTTGCTGGAAGACCGTCCAAATCATGGCAGCCACAAGTGCCAAAGTGCTGCTAAATTAGCACTCTCTAATGGTGGATGATGACAGAAGCTAGTTCCTATAAAAATATTTCTTCTCCCTTACCCTTCAGTTAAGATAACTCTGATTTATGTACTTAACACTGTCTCCAAGAGTCTCCCTACAAGATTAAGTATCAGTCACCTGCAGCATTAGATAGATTGATAATGAACCGACTTTAGTTGCCTTTGTTTCCTTTTGTCATTTCCCATTCATCTTTCAATGTTTTCCTGCAATTATCTCTAAAATAAACTACTTGAACTTTAATTTTTGCATCTGAGTTAGCCTCTGGAAGAACCCAAATTAAATTTGAATCTTCCCTTTGCATTGTATTCTCCCTTACACACACATACATATACACACATAACCTATCAAGTCCACATAACACTACTCCAAAATTAACTCTTAAGACTCACTTCATATCCCCCACCATGCCTCATATCTCTCATAGATTAACTTCAATAAAACAGAGTTTATGATGTCACTTATCTGTGTAGCATATTAAACCCTCTGTTGACTATAAAGCAAATCCTAAGTATGCCTGGCATAAAATATTCATCATTTATAATCTGGCCCTGAACTGAGATTTCCAGCTTTACCATCCATGACGACTTCTGTCCATGGACAGATTAAATATGCCTTGTACATGGCAGGAACTTTCAGGATTTACTGCCATTACTTCTTACTATAGAGAATTCTATCCCCTCTCTTTGCCTTTCCTGGAAACATCAAGAACTTCTTCAGAACTTATCTCCAGGTTCCTCACATCAATGTAGATAAGCACTTAGTATTCCATGTTCCCACAGCATTCTGTTCATACCCTTATTTGTTGTATTTGATGCAACATAAGGTCATTTATGTGCTTTTGAACTTATCTGGTTCACTAGATTATCATCTCTTTTGAGCAGTGACCATTTTCTACTGATTTTGAATCTCTTGTATTAGTACCATCTGATCACAGAGTCACTATCAAAGAATGTAAAAAGTTCAGCAAGGGTTTTGCTTCCTTAATACTTTTACATCCAAACATTTCTCAATAAAGAATTGTGAGCATTATAAAAAAAAAAAACATAATAGAAGCCATAGGATGCATCTGACATTGGTGGCCATTTCCCTTACATTTCTCCTATGGAGTAAAGAAAGAACCTTCCTTTTATAAAGGATTATCTCCAGCTTGAAAGATCTACCCTCCTACATAAACCCTCAGAGAAAGCTGAATACAGCTAAAAGCAGCTTAACCTACTTCACAATTTTGCCTCTGGCCAGCCCTGACTGGAAGTGCTACCAAATGGGAACGAATTTGACTTAAATCAATATGAAGTACGGATGTAAATCTGTAGTCTCTATGTTTAACTAAATGTTCATTGGTTAATATATTAGCGATCAATTTTCAGCTATCAAAAACTGACTTTATGGAACAATTAAGAGCTTTAGTATAGTGAAGACAGTAGGAGCACCAAATGCTGTAGGATCACAGAACCTACTGACATCAAAACAACAAAGCAGGTGAAAGTAGACTCGTCAGAAAAGGTGATGGTTATCTAGCTCCAAACTTATAAAGACTTGCAAGGTATTTTTACATGTGAGATCAGTATAAAATGCTATTCAAAGTTCAAAAAAATGTAGCATCTTTGTGTTACTTATTTTCTAGGACTGAAATTTGGAATTATGGAGATAAAATCAAAAGCTCTTCAGAAAGTTTCAATTCAGTTCAAGTCAAACCTGGTCAAACTATTGAAATTTCAAAGCTGAGAGACAAACCTAAAGTCATGGCTTTAATGGACTTCTGTGGAGTGGAAATACTGCCACCTAATTAAAATGAGTCTATTCATCTTTTTCTAGATAGCTGAGATTTAGATTTTAGAAACTGATATTGAAGACTCTCTGACCTTTGGCAAAATATTCATTCAGTTTTGAACTCTGAGCTTCCAGGTGAGCTGAAATGATTACAGGACTTTGAGGTCATCTACAGAGCAGGCTGACTGACCAGTAGAGTCTGCATCACACAGTTTTACTTTTTAAGGAATTTTTCCCTGAGTGGTAGTACCATTGCACTGCAAACCTACAGGGCTGGGATAACTTTGCAATCATTACACTCAACAGACTTTTGGAAAGTAATACTAAGAACAAAACCAACTGTCTACATTTTTTTTGTTGTTTTACTTTATTTTTTAAAATTTCTTTTTATTGAGGTATAGTCAGTTTACAATGTGTCAATTTCTGATGTACAGCACAATTCTTCAGTCACATATGAATATACATATATACATTTTCATATTCTTTTTCACCATAAGCTACTACAAGATACTCAATATATTTCCCTGTGCTATACAGTACAGATTAACTTATCTAGTTTATATATACCAGTCAGTATCTACAAATCTCGAATTCCCAGTTTATCCCTTCCAACATCTCTCCCCCTGGGCAACCACAAGTCTGTATTCTATGTCCATGAGTCTGTTTCTGTTTTATATATAAGTTCATTTTTCTCCTCTTCCCCCTCCCTCTCCTTTTTTTTTTTTTTTTTTTTTTTAGATTCTACATATGAGTGATATCATATGGTGTTTTTCTTTCTCTTTCTGGCTTATTTCACTTAGAATGACATTCTCCAGGGCCATCCATGTTGCTGCAAATGGCATTATTTTATCATTATTTATGCCTGAGTAGTATTCCATTGTATAAATATACCACCTCTTCTTTATCCAGTCATCTGTTGATGGACATTTAGGTTGTTTCCATGTCTTAGCTATCATACATAGTGCTGCTATGAGCATTGGGGGGCAGGTGTCATTTTGAATTAAGGTTCCCTCTGGATATATGCCCAGGAGTGGGATTGCTGGGTCATATGGTAAGTCTATTGTCAATCTTTTGAAGAATCTCCATTCTGTTTTCCACAATGGCTGCACCAAGATGCATTCCCACCAACAGTGTAGGAGGGTTCCCTTTTCTCCACACCCTCTCCAGTATTTATCATTTGTGGACTTTTGAATGATGGCCATTCTGACTGGTGTGAGGTGATAGGTCATTGTAGTTTTGATTTGCATTTCTCTGATAATTAGTGATATTGAGCATTTTTTCATGTGCCTATTGGTCATTCGTATGTCTTCATTGGAGAATTGTTTGTTTAGGTCTTCTGCCAATTTTGTTTGTTTCTTTCTTATTAAGTCATACATATGAGCTGCTTATATATTCTGGAAATCAAGCCTTTGTCAGTTTCATCTTTTACAAATATTTTCTCCTATTCCGTAGGTTGTCATTTTGTTTTTCTTATGGTTTCCTTTCCTGTGCAAAAGCTTGGGAGGTGAAAGACTTATACATGGAGAACTACAAAACATTGATTAAGGAAATTAAAGACGACTTAAAGAAATGGAAAGACATCCCATGATCCTGGATTGGAAAAATCAATATTGTTAAAATGGCCATACTGCCCAAGGCAATCTTAATGCAATCCCTATCAAATTACCCAGGACAAATTTCACAGAAATAGAACAAATCATATTAAAATTTATATGGAATCACAAAAGACCCAGAATTGCTAAAGCATTACTGAAGAAAAAGAATGAGGCTGGAAGAATAACCCTCCCAGACTTCAGAGAATACTACAGAGGTACAGTCATCAAAACAGCATGGTATTGGTATAAAAACAGACATATGGGTTAATGGAACATAACAGAGAGCCCAGAAATGGACCCACAAACTTTTGGTCAATTAATCTTTGATAAAGGAGGCAAGAACATAGAATGGAATAAAGACAGTCTCTTCAGCAAACGGTGTTGGGAAAACTGGACAGCAGCATGTAAATCAATGAAGCTAGAATACTCCCTCACACCTTACACAAAAATAAATTCAAAATGGCTTAAAGACTTAAACATAAGAAAAGACACAATATATCTCCTAGAAGAAAATATAGGCAAAATATTATCTCACAGATATCTTAGCAGTGTTCTCCTAGAGCAGTCTACCCAAGCAATAGAAATAAAGGCAAAAATAAACAAATGGGACCTAATTAAACTTACAATTGTCCACATTTTTATTTTATTTACAAATTTGTAGTTACATATATTACATATGTTCCCTAAATTAGCAATATTATAATGAAGTAAAAGTACATGTTCTGTCTTATGTAACCTTCAGTTAATTGCTACACAGCAGACATTTAATGATTGTGTACTAAATTCCAAATCTGGGGTAGAAACATGAATAGTAACACTTCCTGGTGTCAAGGAGTTTTATTACAATAGAGGAGAGGACCAGGCATGTGCAAACGGCTACAATAAAGTATATATGTTGCCTGTATGGGTACAGAAGAAATCCTGAGTTGTATGTGAGTATGAATATCTGAGACTGATTCAAGGGGAATGTTAAAATTAAACCTGGCTTTAGATCATGAGCTTACAGTTGGAGAAGGACAGTGGGACAGTGGGATAGATACACAGGAGGATGCTAAGTTGTAAAAGAACATAAAGTGTTTTTAAAAATGGTTCGTGACTTTACTAACTCTGTGAGGAAAGTGTTAAGAGGAGCAAGAATAAGGAGCATATGCCACAATAAGGCAAACAGTGAAGATTAGGCAACGGTAAAGTGTTAGAACATAAGGAACACTTGATTATATCCATGTAAACTTAGAAAGTTTAATTCATTGCTGGAATGGGGAAATGGGAAGAATGGAAAGGAATCCAGGAATAATTTAGGAGGAGATTAGAATACTCTATGTGAACAAAGAGAGGCTTAACATTAGGGAGGAAAGGAAGAGGAACAGGGTAAGAATTTACAAAGCAGGATGGGTCTGAAGATATGCATTTAAGGTAGATGGGAACATAAATATAAACAATATTAAACCAGTTTCTCAAAAATATACTAACCATCAGCCCACAAAAAGTGAGGCCTTTTTAATATTTTTATTTCACTTTAGTTATATATCATGGTAAATATTTTATCCTTATTTATTAACAAAATAACTTGATCAAATATGTCTGGTGGAGCCAGGATTAAATGTAAGGTTTCTCTTATCCCAAGTCTCACTCTCAAGCCACCATACTGCCTTCTGGTTTTAAAATACATTAATTTTAAAACCAATATGTGATAGTTTTTCCATTTGGTATTTAGTGCTCAAGACAATTAAATTAGCATTATTTTCCTCTCTACATCCAACAACTCACTTCACTTGTCAGGCAGAGAATGTAGATTTTTTTAACAGAGCACTACACTTAACTTAGAAAAGTTTGCTTCTTGACTCAAGCGACCTAGTAATTATCTCCAAATGTCTCCCAAATCCCTGAGCCTAGGTATTTCTTTCATGTATTAAGAAAATAAACTGGATCTTTTATTACTCTATTTTTGACACTATTTATTGATATGGGAAACAATGCCTTATGAATCTGCAGAAAATTTAAAGGCCCTGAAATCAAGTTTTCCAATCTCAAACTCAAAAATGCACCAATTTGTGACATAAAGTATTACAAATTCTTGCAAGAAATGTTTGTAGATTGTAGTACATGATCTAAAATATGGTTAGAAGGAGAGAGAAGCAAGATGGCGGAGTAGAAGGACGCTTGTAGCTCACCCTCTCCCACAAATACACCTAAACTCACATCTACGGACCTACTCAGCCAACCAGAGCACCTGCTGAACTCCGACAGAACATTGCCCTCTTCAAAAGACAAAGACGCCAAAAATCTGGTAGGAGAAAAGGAAAAAAGAAAGAAGAAAAGGCAAAACAGTGTGGGACCAGTCCCATGGGGAGGGAGTGGCAAAAGAGGACTGGCGATCGTTCACTGGGTCTACCCCCTCCAACGGAGGGGGAGCTTCCGAGGCTCAGATCTGCCCCGAGCCCCCCTTGACTGACAGAACTGAGTTAAATGGGCACAAAGGATCGCCGCGACACCCAGTCCGAGACGTGAGCTGGCAGCTGGGGCTGGGACAGGCCTCCTGAGCCTGGCAGAGGACTGGGGTGGCTGCAATGAGGCAGTCTGGGGGACTGCAGGGGGCTGCACACCGTGGCTGGGAGGGGATACGAAACAGAACAACCTCGGTCCCCTTTTAATTGTGAAAAAAGAAAAGCAACACAGCTGGTGTGCCCTGGGGAAAGGGGTGCCATAGCTTTTGTCTCCTCAGACCTACGCCGCCATTACTGGCACTTCTGGCGAGAAGAGAGGCAGGGCTCAGCCACAGCCGCCATCTCCTCTTGTGCGCAGCACCCAGGCAGGAGCAGCTCCACTGCCTCCTAGGCAGGACTGAGACTTGTTTGCAGCCTGTGGCAGATAGGATCTTTCTGCCCTGCCAGCTCAGAGAACTCACGCTGACAGTACAAAGAGCTGAGATTTGGCATGGAACGGGGCGGGGTGTTCCGCAGTCTTTCCCGAGCCCGCCTTCAGAGCACCGACCCGAGACGGAGCGGACGGCTGCACAGAGCAGCAGAGGGACCAGCGCCACGAGAGGGCGGGCGGCCACCCCACTTCCTGGCAGGAATGCAGCACCTGACCAAGGTTCTGGGAGGAGGCATGATCCACTCACCTGCCTCGCCCCAGCGCAGCATCTAACTGCTGCATTGGGAGGGGAAGTGACCCGCCCACCCACCTGGTAAGAACTCAGCACCTGACCCAGTGTTGGGAGGGGGCATGATCTGCTAGCCGACAGCCACCAGGAGCAGCACAGAGGGGCCAACAGAGGGCCTCTGGAAACAGCAAGCTGAGTTTGCGAAACAGGGCAAAGACACAAAGACCTGTCGATAAAGTCATTAAGAGCACACCATCTCCAGGAGAACTAGATAACTCATACTCCTTAAGCCACAGTGCCAGAGAGATATGAGTAATATGAAGAAGCAGAGGAACCACTCCCAATTAAAAAGAGAAATCCTCTGAAAGCAAGATCAAGGAAATAGACATTGATGGCCTACTAGATCAAGATTTCAAAAAAGGAGTGATCAAACTACTGAAGGAACTAAAAGAAATAGTGTTTAGAAATATAAAATATGTCAAAAATGAAACAGAAGCTATAAAGAAGAACCAAGTAGAATCAGTAAACTCATTTGCTGAGATGAGAGCTGACCTAAAGGCTGTACAAAGCAGGCTAGATAATGAAGAGGAATGAATAAGTGACCTAGAAGACAGGACAACAGAAAGCACCCAATCAGAACAGCCAAGAGAAAAACAAACAAAAAACAATGAAAATACTATAAGGGACCTATGGGACAATATAAAGTGTGCCAATCTATGCATAATAGGGGTTCCAGAAGGGAAAGAAAGAACAAAGGGGATTGAAAAGGTATTTGAAGAAATCATGACTGAAAACTTCCCAAACCTAAAGAAGGAATCAGATATCCAAGTACAGGAGGCTCAGAGGGTCCCAAACAGGAAGAACCCAAACAGACCCACACCAAGACATATCATAATCAAGATGGCCAGAGTCAAGGATAAAGAAATGATCCTAAAGGCAGCAAGAGAAAAACAAAGAGTGAGTTACAAGGGAACTCCCATCAGGCTCTCAGTTGATTTCTCTACACAAACACTACAGGCCAGTAGGGAGTGGCAAGATATATTCAAAGTTCTGAATGAAAAAAAGATGCAGCCTAGGATACTCTATCCAGCAAGGCTATCCTTTAGAATAGGAGAGATAAAGAACTTCACAGACAAGCAAAAACTACAAGAGTTTAGCAACATTAAACCCATGCTAAAACAAATATTGACAGGTCTTCTCTAAGTAGAAAAGAAGCAGAATGCTACAAAAATGAGAAACTCATAACTGGAAAGGAGATAACTGCCATGAATTACAAAAAGAATAAACACAAAATTGTAAAAGAAGACATGTAAATCATTAACAGTGGGAGAGGGAATCAAGGAAAGCCACTATGGAAAACAGTATGGAGATTCCTCAAAAGACTAGGAATAGACTTACCATATGACCCAGGAATCCCACTGCTGAGCATATATCCAGAAAGAACCCTACTTCAAAATGACACCTGCACCCCAATGTTCATATCAGCACTATTTATAGTAGCCAAGATATGGAAATAGCCTAAATGTCCATCAACAGATGACTGAATAAAGAAGATGTGGTATATTTATATGATGGAATACTATTCAGCCACAAAAACCAACAACATAATGCCATACCGCCATTTGCAGCAACACTGATGTTCCTGGAGAATGTCATTCTAAGTGAAGTAAGCCAGAAAGAGAAAGAAAAATGCCATATGAGATCATTTATATGAGGAATCTAAAAAAAAAAACCAAAAACAAAACCAAAAAAAAAAAAAAAAACAAAACATAAATACAAAACAGAAACAGACTCATAGACATAACATACAAACTTGTGGTTGCCAAAGGGGCGGGGGGTGGGAAGGGACAGATTGGGATTTTAAAATGCAGAATAGAATAAACAAGATTATATTGTGTAGCACAGGGAAAAATATACAAGATCTTGTATAACTGAAAAATTGTGCTCTACGTTAGAATTTGACACAACATTGTAAAATGACTATTACTCAATGTAAAAAAAAAAAAAAAAAAAAAAAACCCATAGAATGTACAACACAAAGAGTGAACCCTAATGTAAATGATGGACTCTGGGTGACAATGATGTATCAGTGTAGTTTATCTGCTATAACAAATGTACCATGTTGGGTGGGATGTTGACTGTGGGGTGGGACATGTAAGTCTCAACAGGGGATATATGGAAACTCCCTGTACTTTCCACTCAATTTTGCTAGGATCCTAACACTGCTCTAAAAATTAAGGTGTATTTTTTTTTTTAAGTCTAGTGTATAAAAAAGAAGAAGCAGAGTAAAAAAATAAATTTAAAAAAATTAGAAGGACATTAAAATAAAATAAAATAAAATAAAATAAAATAAAATAAAATAAAATAAAATAAAATAAAGTAAAATAAAATAAAATATGGTTTGATAGAAATAAGCTACAAATACAAGCACACAAAATTTTTGCATTTTTAAAGAAAGTAACTATTTTTAGGTTTTCTCCTATAACCACAGAAATATTTCCTGAGTAGAGAATTAGCCAGCCTAGGCAGTATTATCACTTTTTAATATATATACTTCATTACTCAAGATACTCCAATTTTATCCCTTTATTAAAAAAGAACCAGAGAATGCCATACCTAAATTCATCTATCCCTTCTATTCTGTACCTATCTGCCATTCTATGAATTGTCACTTAAGATTTTGGGTTTATATTATGTTTTGGGTGACCACAGGAGAATACAATTATTTATATCTTTGCCTAATCTTATAATCTAGGGGATCAATGATTATTCCAATGATCCTTACATGAGCATCCTGGGACAAATTCTTTTTCTGGACAGGAATGTTACCCTCCTCTAGTGAACTCATTAACTTCACTTTTAGTAGAAAATGAAAAATATCAAGATTCAATCTTGACTTTAAGATAACATATATCAGTTTCTAATTACGACTTAACCTGCCATATTAGATCTCTCTCTCTCTTTCTCTTTCTCTCTCTCTTTCTATCTCTCTCCTATCTTTATGACTATTTTTCTTTTCAACTCTCTATGTATTATTATTCAGAGATCACATGATTTTTGATCATGTTCTCTCAATTATTAACTATAAACTGTCAAAACTTCTGGGAACCAAAAGTAATAACTATTTTTCTTCAAATAATACTAAGCTAAGAAAAGTAGAGTAAGCTTTATAAAAATTAGCCTGAATTCTATATTACATACTTACATCCAATAGATATTTATAAGCCCTTGTCTTAAGGATAGGAGACAACGTCTTTGTCTTAGATGTGGTTATCAGGAAATATCTAGATATGGGTTTGTTTTTACTTTTACTTATGTTTTATTTATGTTACATGAAATATGTTATGCTTCTTCAGTCTAAGTTTAAATTTCTGTCCTTAAAATATTATAAAATTCTTATGTATTTTCCTTTTTGTTATTGCCTGTCTTATACTACCTTATTCCATATATATGAAGCACTATAAGAAAATTTAAGATTATGTAGTGGAGGAAAAATAATTTTCCTTTTACCCTTCTGGATATTTGGCTGAAACACTCTTGTAATTAAATATAGATTAACAAAAGAAAAACAAATAGAAGTTCAAAAACATGTACATCTCCTGTATACATGGGAGATACCTAAGAAAACTGAGTAACTACCCAAAATAGTCTCAGCCATCACTTTAAATACCATCTCCAGCTAAAGACAAAAGAAGATGTTGGGAGTGTGAGGGATTATAGGAAGTTACCAGTAAAAGCACAGTAAATAAGGGCAAAGTTGTTATGCAAATTTAAGTTGCTGCCTTCTCCATTAGATATTTTTTAGGGTTTAGTCATCTCCTCTTCCTATTACAAGATACCCTTGCACAGGAAGATTTCCTTTATATATGTAAATCTCCCCTACGAAAGGGTAACTTCTCAGTTTTCAGAGCTTCTCCTAGTCAACTGTTTCTTAAAAATAACCAACCTAAAATAAGTCTTAAGCCCAAGAGGCTTATTTTGGGGTGGCAAATGCTGCTCCCCTTCAATGATTTCATTCTGTTTTCCATTTTCCAATTTCTCTTTTATGATTCCACATTTGTATTTATTTCTTTTGAATGATTTCTTCAAGCATAATAGACAAGTCATTAATCCTCATTTTATTTATCTTTAATGTTAAATGCTATTGATTTTTTTCCAATGTTTATTCTGACTTCTCAAAAAATGTCTACATGTGAAAATCCATTTTATCCTTCACAAAAATCTGTTCTTGCCTCAACAATTATGCTTTTTAGGAAAAAAGAGAAATATTCAAACATACGACTATGTTCCAGAGCTAAAATTGCATGCTTTCTGATATTCTTTGCATAATATTTTATTAAAAATAGATTGATTATATAACAACATGGTGACTATAATTGATAAAACTGTATTGTTTAATTAAAATTTGCCAAGATATTAGAACTTGTGTTCTAATACTCAAAAATGATAAAAAATCATTAGCACTTTCTGTTTTTTAACAAAAACTAAGAAAATGTGTGTATATTATTATTCCACAGTGTATTATCTCTTTTTGGGGGCAGGGGGCAGTTAATTAAATTTACTTATTTTTTAATTGAGGTACTAGGGACTGAACCCAGGACCTTGTGCACGCTAAGCATGCATGCTACCACTGAGCTACACCCTCCTCCCATAATGTATTCTTTATAGTTTTAATGGTACTTCATATTATGATAGTTTTATCTCAAATAATATAAAGCTTGTATTTATTTAATTCTTTGCCTAAGGCTTTATATTAGTGATCACAAGTTGGTATGATTAATTGGGAGTCATCTTAAGAAAAAGTGTGAATGTAAATATACATATGACCTTTACATGCACACATATCCACAGGATATATCAATATTCAAAAATTAGTTAGCAATCAATCCAAAAATGAAAGTTAAAAAATCAGAGAATCATAATCAATAAAGTTCACAATCAATAAAAGCAAATCAATACAAGAAAATAAAATAGTTAATAATAAATTTAATAGAAGTATGCCAAACTTGTATCCTGGAAACTGTAAACATAGAAATGAGAGAAAATAAAGAAGACTTTAATTAATGCTGTGTTATAATGTTCACAGAATGCAAGTTTTACACTGTTAAAAGGGCAAGTTTTCCTTTCTACAGAGTCAAAGTAATCACAATCAAAATGTTAGCTGGATTTTAAAATCAAATTGAGAATTTGATTCTAAAATTTATATGAAAATTCAAAGGACCTAGAACAGTCAAAACAATTTAAATAAAAAAACAGTGTTGAAGGACTACCATTTCTGATTGGAAGACTTACTATAAAGCTACAGTAATCAAAACATTTAGATATTGGTAGAATGATAGAAGACAAATCAATGGGACAGAATTGTAAGTCCAGAAAAAATCTCACACAAAATGTCAAAATAATAAAAGACAAAGGATTGTCTTTTCAATAAATGCTGTTGAAATAACTGAATATCCAGATGGAGATAAATCTTGACTGTTTCATTCATTCTTATACAAAAATTAATTCAAAATGGGACATAGCTCAAAAAGTAAGAGCAAAAACCCTAAAATTTCTAGAAGAAAACAGGAAAAATTATCTATAATTTTGTGTTCATCTAGTATTTCTTTAATTGGAAACAAAAAGTACAAATCTTGAAAGAAAAATACAGATGTCACCAAAATTAAAACTTCTGATGTAAACACCAAATTAAAAAATAAATGTAAACATAAAGACTGAGAAAAATATATCTTATAAGAGGACTTAAAGATCAGAATATATGAAAAACTCTTACAAGTCAATAATAAGAAAATGATCTAATTTGAAAAATAAAGATGGATAAAAGATTTGAGTAGACATTTCACCAATGAATAAAGGCAACAAGCACATGAAAAGATGTCCAACATTATTGGGCATGAGGGAAATACAAATTAAATAGAAAGTGTAATATCACTAAAGATATGCTAGGATAAATAGAATTTAAAAGACTGAAAATATTAAGTGTTGGTGAAGATGTCGAACAACCAGTGCCTTCATTATGATTGCAGGCATTCAAAATGGTTTGGCACTTAAAAAATTAGTTTAGCTTCATTCTTAAAAATACCTACTATGAAATTCAAAATTTCCAGCCTAAGTGTCTACTACAGTGAAAGAAAACCATCTCTACACAAAGATGTATGAAAATGTTTATAAGCAACATTATTCATTATTGCAAAAAAAATGTAAACAACCTAATAGCCATCAACTGGAGAATGGATAAAATATGGTATATTCATATAATGGAATACTACTCAGTGATTTAAAAAGTATGAACTCCTAGTAAATGCACTAATGTGGATAAATCCCAAAAATATGCTAAGTGAAAGATAATAGACACAAAAGACCATATACTCTTTGATTATATTTATATGAAAGTTTCTTTAAGGCAAAACTAAAGCACAGGAGAAAATATGTGGTTGTCTTGAACCAAAGATCAATTGAAAAGTGGTATGAGCTGCTTTTCAGGGATGATGGAAATGTTCCAAATCTTGATTTTGTTGGTAGTTGCATGGCTATGTTCACTAACCAGACCTGATCAAACTATACGATTAAAAAGGATGAATTTGATGAATTTAAAACACAGATCTATAAAGCTTTTAAAAATTACATTTGGCTTGTCCCTAAAATACTTAGAACCAAAATTGTATTCATAACCTTACTCTGAAACTCAGTCTCAGCATTTCTCCAGATTTTCTTTTGCCTGGCATCCATGGAAGAAGTACCCTCTTCTCATCTTCCATTAATTGCCTCATCCCTCAAAGATAATGTTGCTATTACTCATACTCCCAGCTCTAACACCAACATATTCTTTGAGCTGAGACCAGACATATCATCTTTTTGAACCGTTATTTTATTTTATATGAAATATGCTACTAGTTAATTTCCAGTGATTCTTCCAATTCTAATTGTCTAATGAAGACTTGAGTCTTACAAGAATCACTTTTGGAAAACATTTCTCTTAACAGAAAAACCATTCTAACTCTGAAATGAGATCCTTTAGAGATAAGATTTCTTCCTCTTTTACTACCTAATTTCTCATTTCATTTGCAAGTATTATGTATATACCTGGATACCAGTACTTTAGCTTACAACTATAAATATAAAGGGGGGTGTACTTGTGCATCAGCTTGACCAGCACATTCTCTGAATATAGAAAAATAACAACTTTCTTCCTTCAGAAGCAGGACTGATAACACTGAATGTGATTACCAAGAGGAACCAAAAGAATGGAATGTACACTTTAACAATGAACAAAAATAACTCTTTTCACTCAGAGAATAATTTTTTTTCTGAAAATGAAGCCATTTATTGCTTACAATTTATGGTATTTTTATTAATGTCTAGTATATAAACTCATATATGCATACATGTTTAGCATATGTTATTTTTAATGAGGTAAAATTGATTTACAATGTTATATTAGTTTCAAGTGTACCAAATAGTGACTCAAGTGTTTTATAGATTATACTTCGTTTAAAGTTATTATAAAAAATTGGCTGTATTTCTTGTGCTGTACCTTGCAGCTTATTTATTTTATACATAGTCTCTTGGAGTTTATTTATATTACAAAATAATCCCCAGTGATCAGCTTCACCATGACTTTACAAATTTTATTTACTGGAATCAAATTATTTCACTTATTAATGCCCACTTCAAAAAATACTATTATCAGTGTGTGCATATATATATATATGTGTGTGTGTGTGTGTGTGTGTGTGTGTATATGTATGTGTGTGTGTGTGTGTGTATCTCCAATAAAGGAAGACCTTAAAAACAAAAAACATTCCATAGTGGCATGAAAATACATCCCTAAAGCAATTAAGATGTTTCATTAAAACAATGCTATGTTGTTAATTAGTCACATTCAGGCTGAGCACTATACCTTACAGAAAGCACACGCGAGACAATGTTCATCAGGTTAATGTGTTAAATTAGTTTTTACAGACTTTTATGATCCATCCTTAGCAGCTTCTTCTCTGTGCCATTATTATTATTATTATTATTATTATTATTATTATTATTATTATTATTATATTATCATTATTATTATCATTATTATTATTAATTACCACAAGTTCTTTGCTCAACAGCTAGCTTATCGTCTTCTCAACATAAGTTCTACATAACTTCAAAGCATAAATCACCTGTTACCCGCCCCTCTGGGAAAGCTCCTTGGTTATTCCAATAGAAAGTAATTACTCTTTCTACTGAATCCTAAGCAATTTGTCTATGCCACTTTATGGTACTTGCATTTTCCTAATTTATTAAGTTATTAGTATAAATCCTCTTTAGCAGCTTTCTTTCAACAATCAATCAATATCCTTGTATGTGGCAAACATTTTATATTTTTCTATCACTCCCATCAGGCTTCAATCAATTTGAAGGCAGACAATGTATGTTTAATAATTTCATTTCTCATAACACCAAGAAACATTACCTTGCATAAATGAATCAAAGCTATACACACTTACTCTGAATCTGATATTAAAGGATAGTTTTAATTTTTTTTTAATACAGTTTTCCTTAAGAGATTTTCCTCATCTTCAGGATGTGGTCATTGATAAATACTGACTGAACTCTTACTATGCCCAGGAAATATACCTGGTGCTTGAAGTATACCCAAACACAGCATAAAATTACCTCTTCCCTCATGGAACTGATGAGGATGGAGACAAATATTAACTAGATATTTAGATAAATAAATAAATAATACACACAGTAAAGTACAAAGTGATACATACTTTAAAAAATTAAGGCCACTAATGAGGATCAGGAGTACGGGGAGATTAGAATAAATCTCACTGAAAAAAAGTAGTAACTGTGGCCAGACTAAGAAAAAAACACAGAGGATATAAATTACTAATAAAATAAGTGAAACAGGTGGCATCACTACCAAACCTATGAACATTAAAAGGATAAAAGAATAATATGAACAACTCTGTGCTCACATATTTGACAACCCAGATAAAAAGAACCAATTATTTAAAAAACATGATTTGCCAAAATGCATACAAGAAACAATCAGAATATATCTATGTCTATTAAAGAAACTGATTCAATAATTAAATTTGATTCTGCAAAACAGAAAGCCCCAGACCCAGATGAATTATACCAAACACATAAGGAAAAACTGATACCAATTCTCTCCAATCTCTTTCAGAGAACAGTAACAGTGAATACTTCTTAACTCATTCCAAGGTTAGCATTAACCTAATACCAAAACCAGACAGACAATGCAAGAAAAGAAAATCACATACCAATATCTCTCATGATCACAGATGTAAAAATCTTCAATAAAATCTTAGCAAATCAAATTCAACAATGTATAAAAAGAATTACACACTATGACCAGATGGGATTTATCTCAGGTATGCAAGGCTGATTTAATATTTGAAAATCAATTAATGTAATTCATCACGTCAACAGGTTAAAAAAGAAAAATCACATGATCACATCAATAGATGAAGAAAAAACATTTGACAAAACCCAACAGTCATTTATAATAAAATCTTCCAGTACCCTAGGAATAGAGGGAAGCTTATTCAACTTGATAAAAAAATACTCACTAAAAAAGACACACACAAAACAAAAACAAAAACAAAACAAAACACCTACTGATAACATCATACCTAATAGTGAGAAACTCAGCACTTTTCCTCTAAGATCAGAAACAAGTCAAGGATATCTCCTCTCATCACTCCTTTTCAACATTATACAGGGAATTCTAGCTAATACAATAGGCAAGAAAAGAAAATAAAAGGTATTCTTACTGGGAAAAAAGAAACAAACTTTCTTTTTTGTTGGTGACATGATCATTTATGTAGAAATCTGAAAGAGACACACACACAAACAAAATAAAACAACACAAAACAAAATAAATAATACAACTTCTGGAACTAATAAGCAATTAACTCAAGGTTGCAGTTTAAAGGTTAATATACAAAAGTTAATTACCTTCCTATATACCAGTAATGAACAAGTGTAATTTGAAATTAGAAACATAATTTCATTTACATTAGCACCTAATGTATTAAATATTTAGATATATATCTTTTAAAACGTGTACAAGATTGATTTGAGAAAAACTACAAAACTGTGATAAATCAAGAGTATCTGAATAAATGAAGAGACATTTCATGTTCATAAATAGGAAGATTCAGTATTATCAAGATGCCAGTACTTCACAACTTGATCTACAGATCCAATGCAATCCCAAACAATATCCTGGTTAAGTTTTTTGTGGATATGGACAAACTGATTCTAAAGTTTGTATGGAAGCTATCAAATGTCCTTCAGTACGGGAACGGATAAACTGTGATACATCCAGACAATGAAATATTATTCAGTGCTAAAAAGAAATGAGCTATCAAGTCACAAAAAGATATAAAGGAGACTTAAATGCATATTACTAAGTGAAAGAAGCCCATCTGAAAAGATTGTACACTATGATTCCACCATATGATATTCTCTAAAAGGCAAAACTATGATGATGATAAAGATGAGTAAAAACAGATGTTTTCAAGGGTTGGAGAGCAGGGTAGGGATGAACAGGCAGAGCAGAATTTTTAGGGCAATGAAAATAGTCTGAATGATACCATAATGATGTATAAATCATAGGTACAACACCAAGAGTGAAATATAATATAAAGGATGAACTTTGGGTGATTATAATGTGCAAGTGTAAGTTTATAAGTTGTAACAAATGTACCACTCTGGTGAAAGATGTTGATAATGTGAAAGTCTACAAATGTATGGCGGCAGGGTCTATACAGGAAATTTCTGTACCTTCCTCTCAATTTTGTTAACAAACCACTCCTAAATATAGTAAGTTAAAACAATTATCAATTTAGCTTATGATTTTGTGGTTCATCAATTTAGGCTGAGATCAGCTGGGCAGTTCAGGTTTGGGGCTGCCTTAACTAATACTAGCTAGATTTTTGCATTTCTGGTCGTTTGGTGGGTTGTCTGGGGCTGAATGGCCTACAATATACCTGGAATGAGATGGCTGGCATAACCAGGACCTCTCTCCTTTTGGTCTCTCATTGTTACCAGGCTTGCCTTGGCTTGTTCAAATGGCACTCAAAGGAGTCCAAGAGCAGCCAGACTGGAAGATGAAGCCTGATCTTAGAATTCTCACATGATCACAAGGCCAGCCATACTTAAGGGGTGGGGAAACAGGCTTCATCTCCGGATGGAAGGAGATGAGGAGATAAAATATTGTGGCCATTTTGCAATTATCTATAACTACAAAGTGATAATTAACAGTATTGTTTCCTTACTCTTAGAATGGAAGTGGGAACCATATCATTGTTTCCTAGCCAAGCCTTAATATTTTCAATAAGAGAACTGTATTTTACAATAAACCATCTTAATTGTGAATTGATTTGAAAAAATGTCTGTGTTTCCAGCTTTAGATGTTGAGGATAGATCTGTGTCCCTTCGAAATAGCTTTCTATCATGAAAATTAAATAGTCTCTCTTCTAGACTTTTTTTTCCATAATAAACTGTTAACATGACATAGCTCCTATCACATCATTATGTCTTCATACATTTCCAAAACATTCATCTTTTCTATGTTACGTGTATGAGAAAATGAGTAAATGTTTTAAATTTAAGTCTGACCAATACCTTTATCTGATCAATAAATATGATAAAAAGATTAATTTCCTACTTTTGCATGCCATTTTCACATTACTATATTTTTAACTTTAAGGGTAACCCAAAAAAATCTAGTTTCTGAGGTCCTAAACACCTAGAAATGTTGTACTAGATATTATTGCTGCTTTCCTCTATATGGTCTGTAGATTCATTCTCCAAGTATATGCTTCAACCAGATTGAAAATCATAAATTCTTAAAAGGGTCATACAACTTATATATCTTTAGATCAAGACTAAGTCACACCATTTCTACCATTCATAAGTTCTTTGAAATTAGACTTACTTTGCCTCTATAAGCTTAGTTTTTTTAACTATCAAACAGAAACATTGCTATCTCCTTCATATGATTTTTGTGAAGATATGTAAGAGTAGATTAAAATTCCCACCTCAGTGCCTTACATCTAGTATATGTTCTATAAATTAGCTGCTCCCTACCCTTTTTACTCATGTTTTTCAATAGTTTGCCAGCTCTTCTAACTCAAGTCAGGCATGTTTAGAATATAATCTTAAAGATTTATTTGCTGCTCACAGATAGATCTATAGCAAAGACCCAAACAATCCATTCTACATTCATGGCTGGATTATCGGTTTCACATCAGAGAAATCCCAATCACATACTTATTCTGATAACACTGTGAAGTTATTTGTTGTTTAAAAAAGGAGAAGCACATGAAGTGGGAATAATGATGGTAACAACAGTGATGATAATGTAATAATAGCTACCATTTTTAGGTTTAGTACTTAAACAACCGTATAAGGAAACCACTATTCTTATTCCCATTTTAGGGACAGAACACTGAGCCTCAGCAAAGCTGACTTGCCTAGGGTTACAACAACTATTAAGAGATAGAACAAACATTTCAAATTCAGGTTTATTATACTCTGGATGCTTTGCTTCTTAACCATTACTCCGTACCATAAAAATGAATGTAGTTAAGAATTTTTCACTAATGTACTGACATTAAAGCTGTCACTAGTCATATTTATGACTTTTCAATAAAATATTTTTAAACAAATTCTAAAGTTGAGTGATATTCCAACACACCAGTACACATGAATTTGAGAGAGATGACTGCAACTATCATTGGATCAGATATAACTTAGGCCTAATTACTGGAGTCTAGTAAGATTGGAATGCAGACCTGCAGTGATGATAATGGGATTCAATGGATATACGTCAGGGTTGTAGAGAATGGGGTGACAGGTGGCAATAATCATTAGTGACTTGAATAAAGATGTTGGAGTCTTCTCACTCATTAAACCAAACAGTTTAGTGGTCATTAGAAGTGGCTGTAAAAGGCACTGAAATACCATCAGAAAGAGGGTAATGTTTATTACTGAAGCAACCTAATATTTTCATAATGGTGATGTGATTAAGAAATCAACATCAGACATTTCTCTTTATCAGCTGTGGCTTTTAAAAGCTGGGGCAATGGTCACAAATCAAACCTGGAAAAGTTTCTATACCTTTGATGGAAGTAACATGGCATATACCACTTTCTTTTTCAACTATGACATTAATTTGAATATTATCAGGGGCAGGTCAAAACAGATCTGCCATAAATCACTTCAAAAGTTTGGTCAGAGTTGATGGTATATGCACAGCATTTGCTATGAAAAGGAGACTGCAGTTTTATAGTCACAGTTTGTTACAAATCTCTGAGGAACAAGAACACAGATGCGGTTGTCACATTTTTTTTCTCTTATGCACTGGCTGTAAATACAAGATGCAGGGCTTTGTTCAAGAGTTATACATCACATCATGAGAAAAACACCACCCAGAATCTACACTAGGAGAGGGAACTGCGTAGACTACATAGTAAATTAAAAGATGCTAAAAACTATACCAGAGGACATTGTGCTTAAGGAAACAAATTCTCATTATTTTGAATAAGACTTTGAATTCTTAAAGTTTGACCTAAATGACAATTATAATTGGATATTTACAATAAAAATTTGTAGAAAACCTACAAGCAATAAGTCAATGATTATGCACTTGCTAAAAACATGTGCTTCACATTTTTTAAATTCCCTAATTAAATCCTAATTAGGATGTGCACTGGAGTGTTAATTTTTGCTAGCTATACCTCTGGGGCATTTTTCACACCTTCAGAAGCCTAGGCTTATACAGATATGTAAGAAATAATTATCAATAAAAAGGACCACCATGTTGTTGGCGCGGAGAGTTGCTTATATATGGTTTTTGCTTCTGTCTAAACAGCCCATGGGACCTTTGTGACTATGAAATGTTAACTCTTTCTTCAGTTGCCCAATTGGTGAAGTATGACTTTCCTGCATCCACCGGCCAGGGCTTTTCTTCCAAAAAGAGGGAAGTCTCTGTAGATGCTCAACACGTCTGTATACAAGGTGAAGAGCCAAACAGGAGTATTCAAACTTCGGTTCCATTTAACAACTCAGAGTGCTAACATTAAATCTGTTAACTCAGCCTCAGAATTCATGAAGCCCACTTTAACTTCATGATCTATGCATTAACGTTAAATGATGGGTTTTGTGTTGTGGATTGGGCATTATCCTTCTTAACTGACTTCCTAAGATTCTCTTGGAGAAGCTTTTCAACATCCATTTTTTTCCTATATTGCCAACTCATATTTAGAACTTCTTTCCTATCACCCAGGTTGTCAAAAATTTTGGTCACCTTATATGTTAAGATCCTAAATTAGGTACTGAGTGAGACATGGATAAAGGCATACATAAAGAAAATCAATGCTCCATGTTCGAGATGTTTGCAGTCTATGAAGGGAAACAGTCACAGTCAGACTAATGATAATATCATGCCACTAATAACATCAGCAATAATAGTAATAGCCAGCAATTATTTCATTCTTGCTGTATTCTAGATATTCTGTAGTCTCCTCATACACAGGCTCTCATATAATCTGCTCCAACAACTTTCAGACTGCCAAAGTAGGCAATTTCTATATAGTTTATTCATATGGGACTGAAAAATCAGGAAAATTAAGGAAACCATGTCTAGAAGCAGCAGAGTCAGGATACCTAATTCCTTGTCTTGCCTTTTTTTTTGGACAGAGACAGGTGCATGACCAGAATGAGGAGAAATCTTACAGCCATCATATGTGTAGTTGTTAAGGGAATTTGAGGTAAGAAGCCTGGGTGAGAGAGGATTATGAATGTGGGGGTGGTAGCGGTGGTGGCGATGGGGAAAAGCACAGAGTAAGGTATCTAAAAAGTTGTCAAAATGGAAAAGGAAAAAAGAAATAAGAATGTTGGGCTCATGGTCCATGCAGGTAGTTTCTATCTAATAAAGATTTTACCTGTAACAACTTTTCATTAACATTTATGAATTTTAATTTTTAATTTTTTAATTTTTAATTTTTCTGCCTAAAATGTTGAGTATGAGACTGGACAATTATTTGGAGAAATTACAAGGAAATTCCTCTTTCCTCTTGGTTTGCTAGCCACTAGATGCTACCTGTATCTCATTTACTCATTTTAAACCATGCACACCATATATAGACATATCTAACACTATTTATTACTTGTCTCTTGCCTTTGCCTTCAGAAATCATGTTCTATTTGTAATACTGGGTTCCCTTCAGAATCTCTCAGGTGCATATAAAGTGTTCAACTTCACTTTGGCCTACCCCAAATCCTGACCCTAGTTAATGCTGAGTTTTGCTCTAAGCTAGAATATGTGCTGTTTGAGATGGCATGCAGCACAATTCTAGGATTCAGAGAATGAAAAAATAACCTCTCCTTATAAGCACCAGAAGCAATGTTGTATACTATAAGGGTTTCAGAGTCTTTGGTTTAGGTAAAGAATCCTTTAGGGTGGACCTGGACTTGGAAAATTAGAATACTGGCTGCCCAGAATTGGATACTCAACAGGTCTCTCTTTGGGTAAGGTACATCATCTCCTTGCTCCACCCTCTTAATGATTTGGCTCAGGACTTAACTAATGTTGGAAATCTTGGGGAACAGTCAACTTTGCTGACTTGACTTGGAGCCAATCTGCTTTTGGGGAACGTTCCTGATAATAGATTTCTGGTAACATGGCAACACTATCAGAGACAACACTCTCTAATTATGAAGTGGCCAAGATAGGAAGCATTCTGAGATGTGTTTTTCCAAATCTTGGGGCCTATAACAAAAAAGGAAAGAGACTCATATGCCTACCAAGTTAAAACAATTTTATAGTAATTCTCATTGACTTTTCAATACAAACCAATGAGTAGTTATATCCGAATTTTAGAGGCGGGGATTCTTAAGCTCACAGATGTTAAGGGACTTATCCAAGGACCTTTAGCTACTAACTAATAGAGTCAGGATTTGAATTTAATAATCAACCAGAATCATGCTCTTGAATAATCTAAATCCACTTTTACCAATCTCATCCATCCAATGTAAAACATAGTAAGAGAGTCCTTTCCAAGTGACACATCCAAAGTTTTATGAATTACACACCTATTCGTAATTTTAATAAATCCTTCAGTATACTCACTTTAAAAATTACAGTTTCCTCTCATTTTGCTCTCTGTGTTAACAGTGGAGAGCAGCTGTCAACAGATGTGATAGTTTACAGATCATTAAATTCTTCTCCAAAACACATCCTCAGAAATGCCCTGGTGTCAAAAGACCTCCTCTTTCCCATCTGAAAGGATTGATTTTAGAACAGGTTTCCTCGAAACTACTAACTTAGTCAATTTTCTCCACTGCGCAATTAACCTGAACAATTCTGGAGACAGGGGCCACTGCGCAATAAATTACACCTAGGTTCCTTTTTGCATCTGTATCCTATCTTTCCATCTACTGGGCTATCTACATTCCCTTATAGACCTTCACTGGTTCACCTAAAGTCTGTGGGACAGACTGTTCTTCAACAAACTTTACAACAGAGCAAATTTAATTTGGGAAAAATTAAGAGGAAAAATTCCTGCCAGTCAAAATATCTATCTGTCCCTCACTCTGCTTCTCTCTCTTCCTCTCTCTCTCTCTCTCTCTCTCTCACACACACACACACACTGTATATTATAGTATAAACATGTATTTACTAATATATACGTTATTGCCTCTGTGTAAAATGCATTTCTCCCTATTATTTCTGCCTCCAATGATGAAAAATTATGAATATTCCTCAAATCTCTAGTTTAGTTACCATACTCAAAAAATAATTTTATCCTGACTTATGCAGTAAAATAATGTTTTATTTGCATTCTATCTGTAACTTATGCATTGCATAAAAACTACACGTTAGCAATTTTTATTGTATGGCTTTAATTTTTATACTTCTATATCCCTTACTTTACTATATGCTCTAAAATGCAGGGACTGTTCACTTACAACCTAAATATCCCCAACACAGAGCACAACTCCTCACACATAGTTGTTGATCAACATTGCTTATTCACTCATGTATCTTTTCAAAAATATATTTAGCATTTACCAGGGATCTATAATGGGAAGACTCCTAAGACGACTCTCAGTGATTCCTGACTCGCAGAATTTATGTTCTTGTGTTATACCATGCCCTTAAGTGAGGGCTACACCTAGATATTAACAAATATAATACAGCAAAGGTAATGAAATGCCTCTTCCATGATTAGGTTACACAATACTGAAACTTCCATCTCACTGGCACTGTCTTATTTTCTGGCTTTGATGAAGCAAGGTGCCATGTTGGAGAGACCGATATGGCAAAGAACTGTTGGCCTCCTGGCCAACAGTCTGTAATGAACTGTATCCTGACAACAATCATGTGAGTAAGCTTGGATCTGGATCTTTCCCCAGATGAGCCTTTAGACAAAACCACAACCCTCCTTAGTACCTTAATTGCAGCTTTGTGTCACTCTGAAACAGAAGACCCAGATAAACTCCACTAGAATTCCTAAACCAAAGCAGCTGTGAGATAATAAATGTCAGTTGTATTAAGCCGCCGAACTTTGTATGCAGTAATACACAACAAATATGGTGCTGAAATCATATTAAGTGGTAGCAACACAGTGATGAGTAAGATAGGTAAGATCTCTTTTCTAATAGTGCTCACATTCTAATAATCAAATAAAAACTATCTCATCTAATTTTAACTAAATAGCTCAATATTCTGTTTATGTGAAGCCATTTTCAAATGGTGTATCAGTTATCTATTGCCCTATAACAAACTACTCCGAAACTTAGTTTCTTAAGATAATAATTACTGATTATTTCTCATGATATTCTCAGTATGCTTGGTGGTTCCTCTGCTGGTTTTGTCTGGGCTTGCTTGTATAGCTACACTCATGTGGCTGGAAGGTCCAAGATGGCCTCAGTCAAGTGTCTGGCAGTTGATCCTGGCTATCACCTGGGGTCCCTAGGTTTCTTCCATGGAAGTCTCTTGCCACAGTAAGCTGGACTGGATTTCTTATGGGGCAGCTCCAGGTCAGTGTTTCAAGAAGGCAAGACACAATGCACTAGTACCTTTTAAGCCTCTGCTTCCAACATGTTTGCTGACTGGCTAATGACAGCAATGTGGCTAAGCCCAGAGTGAATATGAGAGAAGACCATATGAGATTATGGTTATCTGAAGTCATGATTCATCGGAAGCCATTGCTAAAAGAATCTACAACAAATGGTATTGACATTTAGATTAATAGAGATGGCTACAAAACACTATAGCTTAAAGGAGTCTTAGGAGACATGCAGTTCAATTTCCTCATCAAAGAATTAAGAAAACAGTTATGACTAGACCAAGACAATTACCTAAGTAAAAAAGAGTTGGTATTAAAATTCACATGCTTTTTAATCCAATCATATTATCTTTTCCCTGTAATGCACATTACCTGATTGTCAATCTCAAACCTTTCCAAAAATTTTACAAAGCATAAGGTCACATCATGCCACTCTGGGTTGCAGAATATAGTTTAAAAATACCTGATCCTTCTTTCTTTAGCCTAGGGTATTTCAGTCCAGAAATTTATTAGCACTCTAGTAATTAGAAACTCAGTCTACCTCAAATCATACCATAATGTGCCAGGTTTTTGAGAGATCACTGCTATTATACTCTATGAGTTATCTCCCACTGGCAATTAGAATCTAGTCATCTAAACCATTGTTTTTATATTAATGCACTTTCAATGTAGTTATTAGCAAAACATCAGTGAGACCACATTCAACTATACACCTGATTTTAGCCTTCTCCATGATTATTTGTATTAGTTGAAATTATTACTGTTCTATACTTTCTGTTAAAATAAACCTAGCCAGGGTGTAGGTACAGATGAGCACAAAGAATCATTATGCAGGTAAATGCTTCTGATTTTTCAAGCCTGGATTACTATAATTCTTATTTTCTGGAGCTTTTGCTCATGGTGATTTTTTTGGATACAGCTCCTAGAGAATGCAGAAGTTGAAAATCAGGAGAATACACCTGTCTTGGTAAATTATTCCCATTTTGATATCCATGCACATGATCCTATCTACTCTCTAATAATAGGATTCACATTTAAGAAATAGAAGGACAGCAGCTTTCTGCTTTTAGCTAATGCTATTTTTTTTTCTTAAAGTCTGAATCATCACATCATCCTAGTTGCAAGCCTGAGTTTCCAAGGTTACTTTGCTAGAAAAGTCGTGATCATCACTGAAGAAATTTACCTGACATCTCTATTTGACATTATTTTTTAAAGGCTCGCAAATCGATTGCTATTTTTTACTATCAACTTAATTTCATTTTAGGACAAGCATTTGCTCTTTAAATCTCATTCTTTCCTGTCTATAACACATTTTATAAATGTTGCAAATTTTCTTTTGAAACATAATATGGTCTTGTAAATCTTTTGGGAGGGAGCCAGTATGAGGGATTTGGTCAGAATAATTTTTAAGTACTGATTTTATCACTTATCTGGTGTTTGATTTTAAGCAAACTCTTTTACTTTTTTGAGGCTATATTTACCTACTTATAGGTAAAACGGGAAATTTACCCAAAGGAAAACTGTTTTTAAAAAAGGATTAATTTCTCTACATTAAGTAGTTTGCAAACTATAAAAATCTCTATGGTGAGAGTTGCTTGAAATAATGTTCCTTTCTAATAGTATTTATTGTTCTCTATTCGGACATTGCTGATTGTCTTCTAAGATTGGTTGCAACATGCCAATATTATGGATCAAATCTTATTAACCCGTATATCCCTGATAGAATGCATAATATTAAATGTTTTACAAATAATTTTATGTACATTGTTTTAATTTGACACTTAAGAGAAAATCCTAATGAGACAGACAATCTATTACTTTCATCTGTCAAATTAAGAAGCTGGTCTCAGAAAAGTGAGGAATCCAGGACTGTAAACTGAGTAAAAGAGGAGTTGAATCTAAATCCATCAACTCCCAGGCTACTTTTCACCATGGTGCTTCTCAATATTTATTTCTGCTGAAATATCCCTATCAGTAGAAATAGGGTCTACAAGACATGCATCCCCAGAAGTTATGAAGGGCTGTCTTAAATGTTCTGCTCAGGTAGAAAACTGAACATTATCCTTTAAATATATAAACCCCCTAAATAAAAAAGTAGATTGGAGACACTTTTTAAGACATCTAACTTTTCTGAAATACTAATAAAACAACAGTAAAAATATTTTTAATGGTTTAATACTTAAAATAAAAAGAACAAAGTGGAGTGGATTCTAAAGGCATACTGAATGGCTTCTTGTCTCCTTAAAGTAATGGGATATCTTTCTGTTGACTAGCTTGCCTCAAATAACATATGCTATGTTCTGTTATAACCCCAAACATCAATAAGACTTGTAGAGCTTGCCAGACACTTATTGTAGGCTAAAAATATTTTTTGAAGTCAAGATCTACATAAATGAATCTCTAAGTTGTAGCCTCAAAATGTTTCTTCCTATGTTGGTCCCTGTATTACCTGTGAAAGAATCTTTAATATAGTGTATCCATATAGCAAGAATAAAATGTCATGCAAAGTAACAAAATAAGAAAAAGGCCTTGAAAATTAAAATTTCTAAAAATTCAGATAAAAAGGAATAAAAATTTAAAAACAAACCCAGTAAAATCTTCTGATTTCATTATAAAGATAAAAATTTTAAGAACAAAAAATGAAGGAATAATTCAAGATATATAACATCTTATGAATAATCATTCCAAAAGGAAAAATACAAAGAAAACTAGATTAAATTTTTCTAAAAGACAGAAGGGTTTTAAACTCTGAGTTAAAGAAAATCAGTCATCAGTAAAAGGCCTGCCAAGTAACTGAAATGGTTCATGCCTAGACATCACTGCATAATTTCGGAATCACAGGGAATCAAGTGAATATCCTGAAGTGGTGGTCAGTGTGGCGTGGAACAGTAACAGGCCACTTACAAATAAACTAGGATGTTAGAACTGAGCAGAAAAGGGTGTTGAATGTTTTAGGGATTAAATGATGCACAATTTAGAATTGTATACTTATTTAAACTATCAAACATATAAGAAAAAAAATCTTCATATACATGAGGACTTATGCACTTGGATACCTCTGCCAATACACCATTCCTTAGGAAGTAATTTGAGAAATTCTCTAATAAAATAAAAAAGGGAGAAAGAATATATAGGATATAGAAAAAAAACAGTTCCTGCCACAAAAATCAATGAAAGAAACTCCTAGAATGAAGACTGTAGGGCAGGCATAAAAAGTTATCAAGTCAGAGTAAAGCAGAAATTTGTACAGATTCAAGAACAATGTACACTGGATGGTATTTGGCATGAGATTGTATATATTTGATAGTATCATTTATTAATTTTCAACTTACCTAGAGCAAACTGCTCAGGGCTTATATATGTTATAGAAGTGTATATAAATATAACATGTAATGTTATATAAAGGGAAGTAGAGTAAATTATAAAAGACATAAATGACAGAGTGTGGAATGTAAAAAGAATAGAGGAGAACTATGGGAGATGGTAGGTGGGTCCTGTTATCTTCAACTTACAAAAGAAAGTACAGAAACAGAGCACCTTAGAAAACACATAGGATGTGCATTATTTAAAAGATTCAAGGTTAAGCAACACAGGAACAGAAACTATAATGAATTTCTGAGGCACAAGGAAATAATCAGAGACTATGGTGTGAGTTCGACCCTCACGTTGAGGGCAGAATAATCAATCAGTTATGAAAAATACTGAACATCAAGATATTTAGTATAAATGTATTGGAGTGGGCATTGTCAGCACCTTGCCTTATTCCTTCGGACTTTACTATTTTGTGTGTTCCAGAGAACTGCAACCTGCAAGTCTGTGCCTCAGGACTTCTTCCAGAAGGCAGCTCTGCCCACTGCTGGGGCAGGTCAGAAGTGTGATGAAATTAACAACCACCCAGAGCAGAACTTGACCACTGCTTGATAGAAAAGGTGTACAAATATCCTAGCTCATTCCATCAGCAAGTGGGATATTTTTGACATACATGTTGTATATTTTTCCTACATTTCTTTGCTGTAGGATTACTCTCTATTCACTCAACATAGTGAACTGATATAATAATACACTCTATATTAGCTGCCTTTCCTTCCCTGTGTCTCCTCCTCATGCCCTTGAACCTTTCTAATAAAATACTTGCATCTCATTCCTTGTCTCAGGATCTGCTTCTTGAGGAAATTTATATTAATGCATATTTGTAGATAAGAAACCAACAGACATTAAAATGGCTTATCCACTGAGGATGAGAAGTAAGGTAAGGGAATGACTCTGCACTGTTAAGCCCTTAATTACTATTTGACTACAAATAAATGGTCCTATTTTTATATAGAGACAGATATATATTGGTAGCTGACATGGGTATATAAATCAATAGATGGTAAGACAGATGGATAGATAGATGGATAGATAACAGGCAGCTTTATTGTCACAGTTGTAAATTAATCTAGCCAATTTATAAAAGCCTCGGTTTTTAAATTTTTTTAATGTTTTAAATTTTTAGGGGGTTCATATCATTTATTGTAAAACAAAACAGGCATTTTAAAAGTGAAAGTATACATTGAAAAAGTACACTTATATCACAAAGAATTGATCACGTAATAGTTGCAAATACATTTGCTGGAATGTATACATCTACACTAAATACTAGATACAAAATAATTTTCATTTCTACACAAAAATATTAACCTCCTATCAGTACTGACAGATATTTTGTACATTTTCAAAAAACAAAAAAGAAGCCCACATTTGACCAATCTAAAGTTTCCTCCAAATACCAATGCCAGTTGGACAGCACAGATGTGAGATGAGATCCATTCACACTGGTTTTCCTATACTTGTGGTGCCCATGCCAGTGGGAGGAGTAATAGGCAGAAATGGTGCCCAAGAAATTTCTGAGCTCACAATGCAGTTTATCGTGTAGATCTACCCTTCAAAGTGTTTATTATTAAACAGCAGTTATGTTCTCAGTACAACCTCCTGCCAAAATCCAGCTCAGTTCCTCTTTCATGTGGTGCCAAGAAAATCAAAACCATAAAGTCTTCCTCTATCATCCTTATATTTCTAAATTTCTTGCTGACCGAGACATTCACAGCCTGCTGACTGAGTCATGTTCGCCTAATTCTTCTGATTTAGTATATTTTGCTTGTACTAATGTAATGCATAGTATTTTCAAACACACAGAACTGCATGATCGGTATGTCTTCCTCTGGAAAACTTTTAACCAAACACATTTAATGTACTTCTCACTTAACCTACACATTTCTATACTTCAGAATAAGTTTTCCCTTTTACTCAATATAAAAATATATTCTTCTCATATCTTAGGTTAAAATTGATTCTCCAAAAAGGTGAGCCAATCTTCTAGGGTCCCTCTGGGACTCTCATACTGTAGCCCTGTAACAATGTATCTCCCTAGGGGTGTTGTAACTCATTTGAAAACTGTAGATCTCACTGTCCTTATGCAAAAATAGCCCTTATTCTTTTGAGTAAGATTTGAGATATTATAAACCTTATGCCTTATGCTGGTTCAAGTTGTAAGAAATACATGGAAACTTTCCAGAGTTGATAAAGGCAAAGGATTTTGGTGCCCCTGAATGAATGTTATGTTACCAATGTCTTGATGTTGCATAAAGCCTAAATTTTTAACGAAGATCATCTTCAGGATAAGGCAATACTTTAAACTTTTCACTCAACTCACTTTTTGGGTGACACAGCAATGACCTGACCTCATTAATGGCCTAGCTTGGGATTAAAAATGAGATTCCTAACTTGATTATGGGCTCATTTGATGATAAATACTAGAAAGCTTTCTGCTTAGGGAACAAATGTCCCTTAATGTCATGCCAAGCTCCCAAATTTTTATTGAAATTTTGCTGAGAAGAAGACATTAAGGTTGGTGCTTAGGACAGAAACAGACCCAGTCTTGAGGAGCTTAGAGAACTAAGCATACAATCTGAAAATAATTAATAAAAAAATATGATCCTGATGTGTCTCTCTCTACATATATATGAATGACATAGCAACGATACCTAGTCTAAAAGAACAGGGAAATTTTCCCTGAGATCTGAAGGATGAATGGGAATAACCAAAGTGAAGTGGAGGATGTTCCTGATGGTAAAAATGATATTTTGAATGAGAAAAATATGGGCAAAGATTCTGAGACAGAGAACAGATGCCTCTAGGGAAGGGATAATAGACCAGAGACTGAAGACTACATCCAGCAAGCCATCATATTTTGTTTTCACAGCATAGTATTTTGATGCTTTTTTTTTCTATTGGCTACTAGCCAATATTTAAAAACCAGGAGACAACAAAGAAAACTCTGCATATCTTTCAACTGGAAAATAAGAAGGGGCAATATTATAGCTACATTCCTGCACACACAGATTAGCCGAATAGTACCAGAGACCTTTAGATGGGTTATCCTCTCTCCTTGCCACATTCCACATCCTATTGTGCATTCATTTTATGAACTGACTTGCCAGGGCAAATGCAGTGGTAACTACTGCTCCAGTATATGAGTTCTCTAGAAGTAGGATCTCTAGTAACCCTTTCTCTACTGTGTTGCCATTAGAGAACCTGGAACGTGATATGAGCTCAAAAATTATACTCAAATTTGAGGGACAAATGTAGGCTAGTGTGGCAGGATACAGAAGGCAAGAGGGAAACACTAAGGGAGAAGAGATTTGAGGATTAATCGGGAATGAAACCACATCGACGGATTTTTACTTTATCTTAGGGCAAGGGAAAACCATCAAAACACATTAAGCTAGGGAATGAAAATCAGATTTGCAAAGTAAGGATTCCAATCCACTGGGAGGGAGGGAGGCCTTTGGTGTAAACATTATAGTTTATAAAGTAATTCCCCATGTATCTTTTTTTAGATAATAAAAATTGTGAGGTATCAGTTGAGATATATCATCTGTCTCCAGATGGAGAAAGAGACTCTGAGAATAGTGTCTTGCCCTTAGACCACAGGTCTGGTGGATTTCAAGAGTTAAACAAAAGTTTTATCCCTTGACTACCTATGCCCTCCCCACAACAGAAAGTAGAGAGACAAGCTGTTTTCACAATTGTTTTATTTATTTAAGATAAGATCTAAACTTATGTACCTGCCTAAGAATGACTAATATGATCTAACAGAATCTCAATAAATATTTGTTTATAGTTGATCAGGAAGACAAGACCTTGATATCTGTTTCCTTTTGGTGAATATGTGCTGATCAATATTTAAACAGACATCTTTAAGAAAAACATGACAGTCTCTGCAACTAGAACCTTAAAATCTTGATTTAGAAATTAAATCCAAAGCTCTATTCACAGATTCCATATGTGCAACTCTGTACATCTTTCTAACATGATCAAAATGAGGTTTTCTACCATAAAAACACTGCATTTTAAAGAAAACTGTGGTACGAAAAAAAGCAAAAATTACCACTAAATAAGCATCAAAATAAACCTTTGTTTTTTCTTTCCTGTAATAACAATTAAAAAACAAAAAATATTTCAATGTATTTTCAAATGTAATTCTAAAAATAACAAAGAACCATTTGCTCTTGGGATCATCAAATAGATTCTACTGATCTGTTGAAATCGTGGACTTACGTTATCACATATTATATAACATTTGCAAAATATAATCTGATTTTAAAATAAATCATAATAACAATTGTATGATGCACCAATTTATTAACTATGGAGGAAAAAAGAAACATGACTATATGACAAACTCAAAACTTGTAAAATACTTCCAAATTATGGAAATGCCATGCTTTTTCATTCACATTTAAAATTAGAAATATAACTACATTATTACTTCAATCATATTTCTTTATAAATTAACTTGCTGTAAAGTGTATTAATAAATTCTAATGAAAAATTACATATGAACTACAATTGTCCCTATTTTGTGTGTCTTTAGACATCTTTTTCTGTGCAGCTGGAGTGATATTTTCAAAATCACCATCAGAATTTGTTATTCTGGTAAATCCTTTTCAATGAGCACCTGTTGCTGTGAGCCTAAGTCTGAACATGCCATCACGGCCATAATAACCTGGTTCCAGTTTGTTTACAGTGTCTCCTTAAACACACACCCCCTCACCCTCTCAAAACTGATCCAGTCACACTGGATGCCTTTCTGCTCCTAACATGCATCTGGTCTTTTTCTGTCACCAGGATTTTGTACTTTCTGTTTCCTCAGCCTGCAATGCTCTTTGAAATGTGTTCACAAGTCTAGTTTGTTGTTATCTTTAAATCTCAGCTTAAATGTCACCTTTAAGCTGAGGAATGCAACTCAAACTGAAGGAAAATATGAATTCTCTGGGTCACCGTGCCAACCCTTGGCATGTTTGCTATGAGAAGCCCTGCCTTTTTTCCTGCCTTGCTACATGACACAGGGAGGTACAGTTTTGATGGCTGTGCTTTCCCACTTCCCAGGTCAGTTGGCTTCTGGCTGGGTTTGGGCAATGGAAGGTACTGACAGAATTGTAAGGCAAAGGAAAGAGATGACACACATTCTGCTTCCGGACAGGGATACGTCTGCTTGTGGTTGGAGCATCTTCAAACAGACCTACAAAATTTCAGCTTCCACAGAGTTCCTCTTTTGTGTGTCCTTAGTCACACTTTATTCCTGTTTCTGGTAACAAAGCCTACTCGCCTCTATCTGTCCCAATAAACCCAATGTCTTGGCTGTTAAATCTTTCTAATTTTTAATTTGTTGTTTGTTTTAAAATCTCCACCTTTCAAGGTGGTGAGCTTCTGTCCCAAGAATCTTCTTTCCTGGAACTTCTAATTAATAATTACTCTTGTCTTGTTAAAGCAGAAAAGTAGATGCACTGCATTTTCCACTGATGGCTTTTCAAAATATTTGAAGATCACAGCTGTGTAACCAGAGTTCTCTTTTGTTCCAGGTGAACAGGTCCATTTCCTAAAAGGAAGGTTCTTCACAGGTTATCTCTAATATCTCTTCCATAATAAGAATCATATGGTTAAAGCATCGAACTTTGGCTTTTGTTCAAAATTATAATTAAGAACTAGCTAAATGATGTCTTAATCCTGTGGCCATCCTTAGGAAATAAAAACTTTCCCAGAAGCAAATTGTGCACATGAAAAACAAAATAGAATTCATTCCCCTAATGATGTTTTTGGGATATGTCCAACTCTGATGCATTGCTTAGTCTTGCTCTGTCAAGACTTGGACTTCAAATATGGAGGCTTCATTAATTTGTTTTGACTGTTTTCTCCACGCCCTGATCCTAACTGTCCACTGAGACATTCATAATGTAGTTATGACCTTTAGATTAATTTGCAAACATATTCTTACCTTCTAGATTCTTGGCATCTGTGATATTAGACACAGGTTTAATTTAAGAATCTAATTTAATGGGAAAAGTAAATATAAAAGCATAAAGTATGTAGTAGGTTATAACTCTGATACAAGAATATCTTAATATGCAAAATACATAAGGTGAAAAAGTCATTCACTTTTAAAATTAATTTGGAGAGTGACACAAGATACAGCTCTGTGTTGGTTGAGGAAAAAGCCCCCTCCCTTTTCTTTCTTTGCTTCTATATTTTGTTACTGATATTACATTTATGTTGGTTCTTCTGGATTCTTTTTAAATTTTTTATTGAAGAGACTCTCTGAGTATCTTAAAATGGGTCCTATAATTTCTGTAACATTTCCACCCTAGTCAACCCACCAACTTAAATGCCACAAATACACTGAAAGATTTGGTATTTTAACATATTTTAAATGCTTTTCCTTTCATGTTATTTTATTAAACTCCTCTTTCTTGTCATTTTAAGCCAGAAATTGTCATCTCTTACTGCCTGTTACCCCCATCATTCATCTTTTTGGTAAGATCTCCTGTTCTATCCATATCCCCAGTTGCTATCTAGGCATTCTGGTATTTACTCAATGTATAGACTCAAAATTAATGCAGAAATTCTGGGTATTCTAAAAAATGCCTTCTGATACTGCTGAATTTTCTGTGCATCAATGCAGAAGTACTTACACATATATACATACAAACACACTCACACATGCATTCAGTTCAGAAACCTGTTGGTCTCTATTCAGTACTGGCTTTCTTAATTTCCCTTATTTATTCCCTGGAGAGACTGGTAAACAATTTAAATCTCACCAGTTATAAAAGTGAGTTGGTGCGGAGGGTGGAGAGCATAGCTCAAGTGGTAGAGTGCATGCTTAACATGCACGAGGTCCTGGGTTCAATCCCCAGTACCTCCTCTAAAAATAAACAAACAAACTTAAATACCTCCCTTTCCAAATTAAAAAAAAATTTAAAAAAAAGTGAGTTGGATGTGAGAAATGTTGGCCTGGGGGGTGAAATCCTGCAAGAATAACTGATAGTCCTATCATCTCTTTCCCTCCCATATCATGAACTTACAGCTACATTCCTTCTGTGTACTTTCTGGTTGGTTGAATGTATCTAACTTACCTAATGCTGACTGAGCTAAAGAAGAGTTAAATAAGAAATAGCTAGTTTCAGTCTCCCTTCTCGAACCCTAGATAATATTTGGAAACCCTTATCAGTTTATCTTCCAAAAAAGAATAAAATTTGGGAGAGGGAAAAGCACAGTATTTTACACACGGATTTTATAAATATGTGTTTAATTATGTGATTACATGTAACATATATACTCGTACATTATCACTGTGCATTGATATTTTGTCAGGAAAGTGAGTAGAATAGAGGGAATCATCACAGTGATGCTATTTTTGGTTCAAAGGGTCCTAAATAATGCTTGAATTTCATTGCAGAAAACATTTGTCACAAATCTTGAGGGCATTCAGCACAAATATTGTTTGTCATTGCAGATCTCTCAAGAGAGATTTTTCTGAAGTTAAACAGACAGAAGTGGCCCAACTATGGGGAGAAAGCTGCCTCCTAATGCCAAAGACTTTGTGTGTGTCTTCCTGCAACTAAGGGAGTTAACTCATCTTGACACCTTTTAACATCTGCAGTCTTTTTTTTCCCCCTTCTGTTTATATCAGATCCTTGCTTTTCTCTCTTGATCGTTATTGAAAACTAAATTCAGGGGATTAAATGGGAATGTCCAAAAAGTCAATTTTTTTTATGATGGCAAGAAATGCTGGCATTTAATGATACATAATATGGTCTACTAGGTTTTAGAGACCATCCTGGCCCATCTATTTCACTTTGCAATTTAGGAAATTGAGGCTAAAACACTATAAAAGTCTCCTATTATTACACTGCTAATAAGCAGCATAGAGAGGGTCCAGAAGCAGATATCTGATTCTGGCATTATTACTTCCTTTTCTACCCATTATGAACACATTCATAAACAAAGGTAGAGGCAATAGAGAAAAAATCCTAAGTTGGATTTGTCAACCCCCAAAGGCTAGGTGTAAAAATAAGCATCACTTTTTGTTTTCAGTAAACTTCAAAGTAAACTATTTAGACTGTACATTTTTTTTTAATAACACAATTTGTGGGATTTTTCCCAAGCCAGAGCAAGATATAATAAAGCAGTTTCTCCTTCCATAGCAAAGCACAAGAAATGGATCATGAATAAAAATGTTAACATCAAACATACCCACTGAAAAGTAATAACACTACAACAAGATAAGGCAATTTACATGAGTATTTCATAAAGATTTTTCTCCTGAGATTCTTATATGATCTTGCTATCTCCTAAGCCCTGATTTTTTTTAATTTAAAGGAAAGTGTAGTGATTAGTTACATTGCCTTTGAGAACTAGATAAATATTTATGAAGAAAGAATGTCTATGTATATCTATACAGAGATAATGTACAGGGAGAGAAACAGATATTCAGAATTGGAACCTCACTTTTGTAGGGTGCATCTATTGCATCAGAAACCTATTGCCATTCTTTTGTAATGTGAGCACATGAGCTGCATTTAACATTTATCTCTGATTTGGAGCTTTTGTATTTCAGGAGGCTCAAAAAAGCCACCTGAATGCTGTCTGCTTTCATGAACAAGAATAACCATGGTGTCATTTGTTCAGACAGATTCAACTACATAGTATATAGCTGGGCTACAGTAAGATATAAAGTTGGATACCCCAGTGTTGATCCTGACAAAAATTCTTAACTTTTTTGTGACGTTCCCATGAGAAACTGTATCACTTTCGCTGTCTATTTGCTTCTACACAATGATAGGTGCATTAAGTATTCCATTATGTATCTACTGTAATTGTCAACTTGTCACTTGATATTTTGGTTTCACCTCCCATTCCTGCCCTAAAATGTGCCCTATCCACTTGGAGCTAAGAATATAATTCTTTTCCAGTTTGACCTAATTCACCTTGAGGAATATTTTAGTAACTGCCATAGTTATCCATCTAATTCTGTCTGGAATTACTTCCTAATCTGCTCCATACCAGTGTCCAAGACCAGTAACAGCATCTGATTAGACTTTTGGGTCACTACTAGAACTGTTCACACCTCTTCAAGAAAGGAGTCCAATGTTGAATACAGGTGCAACCATGCTTTTATGCAAAATCAGAGTGCAGGAGGGAAAGGAAGTTTTCAGGAGGAGGCTCAGCACTACTTTCTCAAATTCTACAGCACATCAAGACTTCCTGAGTACAAGCTGGTGCCAACTGGTGGGCAATGAACCAAATGTATGTATGTATGTATGTATGTATGTATGTATGTATGTATGTATGTATGTAGTGGTAAAATTATTTTCCAAAAATATCCACAACAATACATATCACATCTCATAAGCTCTTCTTACAGTGTGCTATTGAGTTTCTTTCATTAACAATTGGGGGTAATAGTCTGTTCTCCGTGAACTGAGTAGATCTTTGTGTTAAGTGCCTTAAAGAACAGACTGTGACAAAAGTAATCCTCAGTGACTTCCAAGGCCAGTTCAGAAAAGGTGATATGGTTTCTACTAGTCCTGTTGATACATTTGTTTTGAGCTGTCCTGGGATGACGGATAAGAAGGCTGACTTCCCTGGAGTCACCTTGATTGTGGGACCATGTGGAGAGACCACACAGAAATAGACAGAGATGCCTCAAGGAATCATGCTGTGAGAGCCTCCAGCTGACTGAATCTTCCCAGCTCATGCACTAGAGATAAGCAGACACACCATCAGATGATTCCAGTCCCCAGCTTCCTGGCCACCCCAGTTATAGTTAAATAGAGCAGAAAGGAGCTGACCCTACTAAGACTTACCTGAATAACTGTTTCATAAGCAGAATGAACACTGCTGTTGAAAACTAGTAAATTTGGGGTTGGTTTGTTTTTAAGGCATAGTAACTTGGATACGCAAGTTCTTTGGTGGTCTCAGTAAGGCTACATTTTCAAGTTTTCCACACCCCCTACCACTAAAAGCCAAGTTAATCATCTACATTTTCTACCTAGTCATTTTGGCATTTAAAATTAGAGCCCTGAATTGTAGTATATGATCCTCCTTCTTCCAGTTCTCATAAAAATTAATGGCAACAATATAGGCAATTGTCTCAGGATACTGATGCAGATACTGGACAATGATATAATTAAATGTTTAGGGGATGCTTAGCTAGTACTGAAATTTACATTTAAAGAAGGATTTTTGTTTAAGTCTGTTCATTTCATATCAACAACAACCTAGCAGTAAGTAGGCAGTTAAAAAAAATAGGTCCATTTTCCATGTTTAGGAAACAGAGGCTTCTGGAAGCCACAGGGATAATAAGTCTTCTAGCCTTGTTCTATACAAGGAGTGTATGTCTCATTAATTCCTCCTATATTTCCTCGTACTGCATATATGCCCCTCTGTGGCTACCATGTATATTAATTTTAATAAGTTTAATCTTACTGATTGGGTTTGCCAAAGACTTTTATTTCCTTCATGATGGTTTCAGGGATATATTATCAGTTTGTCTGATTTTTCTCTCTCCTAGAAAAGTAGATTCTTAGAACAGCTCTGGCCTGGGGAAATGTCTCAGTAACCTAGGTCTGAGCAGCACTGGGGAATGGAAGGGCCATGCGCCATCTGAGAAATTTATCATGGAGAGAAAAAAAAATGTTTTAAAAAGAAGAAGAAAGAAAAGGAACAGCCACACAGTCCCGTTCATTTGATCATTGTTCCACAGGCAGAAAGGGAGGCCAGTAACACATCAGAAAGAAACAGTCCCATGGGGTTTGTCTGAAGAACTGAGCAAGAGGCAGATGTGCAGAAACAGTTGGGAGATGAGGGATGATCTTGTATGATGTTTCTACACAACATGGAGCAGTTTTTGCCTTCAACTATCTTTTCCATGATATTTGTATAGGAAACAACCTTGGAAGATAAAAGTGGTATCAGAGCAGAGGGAAGATCTGATTCCTGACCAACACAGTCAAGATGCCTCCCTCTAGGTCAAAAGCTGGGTGTGCTTAGCAACACCTCCCTTACAAGATTGGGGGTTTCTAAGGATTTGATTTCCTTAAGTGTGAAATAAGTCCACTGCATGTGCAATATCCACTTAGGTCACGCCACATCACCCCCACAGGACTTGTGGGAAAAGGGGAACTGAAGTGAACATGGAGCTCATACACCCAGCTATATGCTGCATGATCTCTGATGCAGGAGTCTTGTGTCTCCTGCCAGCTTCTATGAAACTGGCAGGTTCACTTGTTAGCTTGCAAGTAGGGGAAATCATAGAAGTAGCATGGAATAGTATTTCCTTTGGTCATAAAAACATAATCCAGGATACTGCCCCACTCTGAAGAGATTTTTTTTTAGAAAAAGCTAGTAACAGTTGGTACAACTTCTCTCTCTTACAACAGAGGAAGGAAAAGGTTTCTGGGTGGCTAAAGTACTCTTTAGTATCTACTCTACACTGCCCCACAAATCACACTCTCAGTCGCAGTGTGTCAACACGCTGAGGTCTGCATTTTGGATTCAAAGCTGAATGTGGACTCTTTTTTTGCCTCCAGTGGTATCAAGTCTGGTGCACAAGAACAATGTATTTACATATCCTTATTGCAAGCAATGAAATTTACTATAGTAAGTGGCAGAGAGAGGAGAAAAATTCTGTATGGAGGTCTTTGGAAAGTATACTAGAAGGAACATTGTTCTGGGCATCAGAAAATGAAGCAGGTGTTGGACAGTCATGTGTATGAAGGAATTCTAGGCAGAGGAAACAGCTTAAGGCAAGTCCAAAAGGCTTGAACTCAAAAGGTAAGATTTTCACTCATGTCATATTTGAGAAATGAAATTCTTCACAGTATCCTTGAAGGCAAGAATGGCAGAAGCTCCTCAGATCATATCCACAGAATTCTGGCTCCCTGGAGAAAACGGAGGCTAGGAGACTAGCTTCCAGCTTCCTTCCAAATACATTTTGGTAAAAATGCATTTCTGTTCCAGCTGTAGTCAGGCCCCTTTATTTATATTTTACAAAAGAGTGAGACCAACACCTTTCTGAAGATTACATGGCCAGTAAGTGGCAGAGCCAGTTTTCAAACTGGGTGTTATAGACTGAATTGTGAACACCTCTCCCCAAATCTATATATTAAAGCCCTATCACCCAACGTGACTGAAATATACTGGGGCTTCCACTTCTATGCTCACAGCTTTTCACTACACCAAACTGCCTTTCATGATGACTGCCAAGATGTCTTCAAATACAAAGACATTCAAATCCATCAAAAAGTCACTCTTGTCTGCATTTGAGTTTTGCAGGGAAAAGAATACACGTAACCCATGGACTTTTTTTTGCAGATTATTTTCCTTATTTATTGCTAGATAATGAAATGATAAAACTGCTCAAAGCACTTTTTAGTTGGTTATGAAGAGAAATCAATACTGCTTTGTGTTTCAAAAAGGAGAGGCATGCAAGGACGCTGAGGTATTAATCACAAGTGGATTGAATAGTTATTTGTGAGGGGTTGCTAACAATCGAATTACTATTTTAATGTCATAACATGGCAGTACTCAAGATTACCTTTCACATCTAATCATACCATTTACATGGAAGTGGGAAAATGCTTTTGAAGTGGCCAAATGCTATTCACTGAATTGGTCACAATAACACTAAAAATTGCTCCAGAGGAAAAATAATCAGACTCCTCACCAAGCTCTAGGGAAAGGTTAATGTTTCTTCATTTGAAAACACACATACACACACACAAAGCACATTTTTTTTAAGGGGCAGCTTGTGGCAAAAAATTACCATGGATTTGGGCATTGGTTCTTGACTCCAGTCTCAACTGTAACACTTGAGAGTTACCTGTCCTTGGTTTTGTCACTGGTAAGACTTGAGTTATAATCACTAATACAGAAGAACACTATGCCCCCAAAATACTGATTTTTATGCCACTGCATCTTGGGACTAGGTACTATTTTTATCCTCATTTTACAGATGAGAGAGTTGAGACAGAAAAAGAATGCAATTTGCCCACCGTTGGAAAGTGGCAGAACAAGGATTCAAGAACAAGTCTAGTTCTATGGAAAGGTAATATGCTGCTGTCATCAAGAATCCTATGTACCACAAAGAAACTTCATGAGAGATATTGTATACCTCTAGCTTGGCACCTGTCTCCTTGCTGAGGCCCCAGGCTACTTCTGTAGCCCACATTCACTATTCCCAAGCCCTCCTCCCACTCCTCTAATTCATATAGTTAGATTTATATTATTTCATATAAATGCATATTCATCAAACACACTAGACTTTTTTAAATGTCTTTTTGCCTTTAATTTTCTTAGAATGCCTTTCTATTTGTTCCACCTTTCTGACACATGCAGCTCGTATGTTACATCCTCCAGGATTCCTTTCCGAACTGCCTCAAAGAGTCTGATCTTTTCCCTTCACTCCCAATAACATTCTGTTGAATCTCTCTCAGGGGATGTGTACTATGATGTAATTATCTGTTTACTTACCTGTCTTTCCTGCTTAGATGTAAACCGTTGGAAGGTTCTTGCTTTTAGTATGTCTGGCATCAAAATACAAAAATGTTTGTATATTTTTATATATGTTCTTATATTTATGTTTTAATGTTTATACAGCAGTAAATATATGAAATTAAGATGTTCTAAGATTTCTGAGACTTAATAACAGTGAACATGTACTGGGCACTTGCTACATGCCAGGTATTACTGTGAGCATTTTGTGACTAATGATTCACGTGACTCTCCCATTGTCCTATGATGCCCATTTTCTAGATGAGGGCATCAAGGTACCAAACTGTTCACAGATCTTGTCCAAGTGGACATAGTTTTAAAGTGAGCAGTCTGAGCTTTAAACCTAAAAATATGGCTCTACATCCCACATTATCAATCATTAACTTTTTACTGAAAAACCAAGACCCAAATATGATAGAGCAAGGAAGAGCTTCAGGGTTCCTCTATGGCTATACTGTTAAAAAATATCAAACAGAAGAATTACACAACTCTTGTCTACATAAAAGAATTCCTACTTTTTTCTTTAAAGACTGAATACTTGTAGTTGTACCTAGCAATAGCCCTCTAGCATTGACTATTAGAAAAATAAGCACTTATCCTTTTAGAGCATCTATTTTAAGATGTCGATACTTGTATCAAGTGTTTAAATATGCACAATTCTAATACGCACTCATAGGATGAGTGGCCTGGAGCACCTGCCATGTGTGTGATTCTCTCAGAACTCCAAGGTGAGCTATGTTTTTAAGGACAAAGGATCCTGAACTTCTCTTGGAGATGCACTACTGGGAAAGATGGAGCCACCCTCGCAATAACATTATCATTCATCTTTTCCAAATGAAAGGACAAGCCAACCTAGACCTAACACTTTATCTGCTGCGATGAGACACCTATTAATTTTACTGCATGATCTTGTGTCAATCTGATCTTGTTTCCAGATCTGTAACAAGAGGAGATTAGATCAGTTGAGTCTCTCCCAGAAGTCTTTAGTGTCCTAACATTTGGATTAAATTCAAGGTCATTTTTATGAGCATATGATTTATTTGGACTAAGACAATCCATGGTTTGAATCCTGTTTATTAGATGTGTGGCACTGAGGAACTTGCAAAACCACTCTGAGACTCAGCTTTCACATCTTCAAAATGGGGATATCAGCAATGCCTACCCCAGATGGTTGATGATTAAATGATAGAATGAATGCAAAATTCTTAATCCAACACTAAGCATCAACATTCATTATCTCATTTAACCCTGCCTACAAATTCATAATGGGGTAGGGCTATTTCTGATCCTCATCTTAAGGATACAGAGAATAAGGTAAATGATGGAAGAGAAATTTTCCCTTTAGCAGACCAGAAGTGTTACTTTATTTAGCTAAATTATATTGCCTCTGTTTGCTCTGTCCCCAGTGCTTAGAACTTCTACATAATAGCATCATGCAACTGTATTGACTGTTGATTAGGTAAACACAGTATGTGGTCATAACCATACTTGAAAAAGACCAACGCCCCCAAATACGTAAGCCAATAATTTCTCAAAGTAATAATTATAGTTATCCTAACTGGGCACACACAATGTGCACTAGCTATGTGCCAGGCATCAATCAAAATGCTTTCTGTAGATTAACTCCTTCACGCTTCACAAACTATGTATCACTGATACCCTATTCGACAAATACATTCATGTGTACATAAAAATACAGGCACAGAAAAGTTGACCAACTAGCAGTGTCACACAACTGATAAGTGGATGAACTTTCAATTTAAACCTAGTCCTACAATCTCAACCAAGACGTCTCCCTACTTCTCCGCACACTCCACTGTCTGTGTGCTCAAATTTGAAGCAGCAGATTGTAGGCACATATTTCCCAAAGTCATCTCCTGATTAATTTCAAGTTAAAAAAATTAAGTATGAATATCCTTCATCAACTAATTAGCAATTCTTTATGATGATTTATTTTGTGTGAAAATTTTGTTTAAACAGTAATGCTGAGATAAATAGTCCCTTCCCCTCAAAAAATACTGAATTTACACATATCTTTTCTTCTCACTCACTGCATTTATGCAAGATTTTTTTAGTTAAAAATCTGTGGAATAAAGCTACTCCCTTTTTCCTCCAATCTCTCCACAGGGAAGAAATGCATCTCAAGAAGAGACACATTTACTAGAAAATACTAACTAAAAGAAGAAGAAAAGGAAGACAGAGAAGATGGCGGAGTAGAAGGACGCTCGCAGGTCACCCTCTCCCACAAATACACCAAGACCCACATCTATAGACCCACTCAGCCAACCAGAGCACCTGTGGAACTCCGACAGAACATCGCCCTCTTCAAAAGATAAAGACGCCAAAAATCTGGTAGGAGAAAAGGAAAAAAGAAAGAACAAAAGGCAAAGCAGTGCAGGACGGGTCCCGCGGGGAGGGAGCGGCAAAGAAGGACTGCTGCTCGCTCCCTGGGTCTCCCCTCTCCAACTGAGAGGCCAGCGGGACGGAGGGGGAGCCTCCGAGGCTCGGTCTGTACAGAGCAGCCCTTGACTAACAGAACTAAGTTGAACGGCCACAGAGCGTCCCCCCGACACCCAGCCTGAGACACGGGCCGGCAGCCGCGGGCAGGGCCAGGCTGCACAAGCCGGGCGGAGGACGGAAGTGGCTGCACGGAGGCAGCCCCGGGGGAACGCAAGGGGCTGCGCGCCGCGGCTGTGGGTGCACAGGGCAGAACAACCTGGGCCCTCCATAAAACAGCAAGGTTGATGTGCTCTCGGGGGAAGGGTGCACACCCCCATCTCTGAAAACCCGCGGAAAGTTTTCGGGGGAAGAGAGGCGGGGCTCAGGCACAGCCGCCATATCCTCCATGCTTAGCACTCAGGCAGGGGCGGGGGCGAAACCTGCATCCACACTGAAGGGCTTAGCAGCCTCAAAGGCCAGGCTAAGACTGGCCTGCAGCCCAGGGCAGATAGGATCCTTCCATCCTGGTCCCTCAGAGAACTTGCTCCACAAAGACAAACAAGGAGCTGGGTTTTGGCTCAGAGCAGGGATCGGTCTTCCCTGAGCCCACCCGCGGAGCGCCGACCAGGGCGGAGCGCCGACCAGGCGGAGCTTCGACCAGGCTGAGCGTGCAGCCGCACAGAGCAGCGGAGCTACCGGCGGCGGCACAGGTAGAGCGAGAGAGGCCCCCCGCCTTTCGGGCAGGAACACAGCCCCTGACCGAGGTGCTGGGAGGGGGCACGACCCGCCCTCCTACCCGGCCAGTATGCAACATCTGACTGCGGCATCCAGAGGGGCAGCGACCCGCCCGCCCACAGTAGAGGAGAGCTGCACCTGACCCAGTCTTAGGAGGAGGCGCGATCTGCTTGCCAACAGGTGCTGGGAGCAGCACAGAAGAGGGCGCCAACGGAGGGCCTCTGAAAACAGCAAGCTGAGCTTCCAAAACAGGACGAAGACAGAAAGACTTCACATTAAAAGCACACAGACTCCAGGAGAACACCGACAACCCCCCCCCTTTTTTTTTTAAATCTGTTTTTACCTGTTCTATTTTCTATTACTCTCTTAATCTTTACTTCTTAATTCATTTCTATTTCTCTTGGGTTTTGATGTCCTGCTATTGATTAGACACACGTTTCAAATACATCTATTCATCTCCCCCCGCCCCTTTTTTTGTAAAGGTTTCAAAAGGACGTCTCAACCCAATTAATACTCTGCTTCAACTCACTCTTCTATTATTCATTATACACTGTTTTCAAACCCTTTCTCCCTTCTTTTAAAATTCTTTCTCTCTCTCTCTTATTTTTTTTTCTTTTTTTCTTAAGTTCTATTCCTAAATAGGCATCAGATAGATAAAATCCTTAAGGACCAAAGTAAACAACTGATACTCCATAAACCACAGTGCCAAAGAGGTATGAGCAAGATGAAGAAGCAGAAAAACCTTTCCCAATTAAAAGAACAAGAGAAATCCCCCGAAAGAAAGATCAACGAAATAGACATTGATAGCCTACTAGATCAAGATTTCAAAAAAGGAGTGATCGAATTGCTGAAGGAATTAAAAGAGATAGTGTTTAGAGATATAAAATATGTCAAAAATGAAATTGAAGCTATAAAGAAGAGCCAAGTAGAATGGGTAAACTCATTGACAGAGATGAGGAATGATCTAATAGCTGTGCAAAGCCGACTAGATAATGCAGAGGAACGAATTAGTGATCTAGAAGACAGGGCAATAGAAAGCACCCACTCAGAAGAACTACAAGAGAAGCAAATAAAAAATAATGAAAATAGCATAAGGGACCTATGGGATAATATAAAGCGTCCCAATCTTCGCATAATAGGGGTCCCAGAAGGAGAAGAAAGATCAAATGGGATTGAAAAGGTTTTTGAAGAAATCATGACTGAAAACTTCCCAAACTTAAAGAAGGAATCAGATATCCAAGTACAGGAAGCTCACAGGGTCCCAAACAGGAAGAACCCAAATAGACCCACACCAAGACATATCATAATCAAGATGGCCAGAGTCAAGGATAAAGAAATGATTCTAAAGGCAGCAAGAGAAAAGCAAAGAGTAAGTTACAAGGGAACCCCCATAAGGCTCTCAGCTGATTTCTCTACACAAACACTACAGGCCAGAAGGGAGTGGCAAGATATATTCAAAGCCCTGAATGAAAAAAAGATGCAGCCTAGGACCCTTTATCCAGCAAGGCTATCCTTGAGGATAGAAGGAGAAATAAAGAGTTTCACAGACAAAAAAACCCTGCAGGAGTTTAGCAACACTAAACCCATGCTAAAAGAAATACTGAAAGGGCTATTCTAAATAGAAAAGCAGCAGGATGCTACAGAAATGAGAAACACACAACTGGAAAGGTGATAACTCATGAATTACAAATAAAGTAAACATGAAATTATAAAAGAAGACATACAAATCACTGAGAGTGGGAGAGGGAGGCAGGGAAATATAGAATATTTTTTTCTTTCTTTTTAAAATTTTTTTAACAGTAGGATGAGTTTGAGATCATGTTACTATCAGTTTAATAAAAACAGTTATAGTAATGGGTTGATACATTTACAAAAAAGGGTAACCACAAGCCAAAAATTTACAAAGGAGTCACAAAAATTAAATAAAATCCATGATAATACAAAGGAAAATTACCAAACCACAAAAGGAAGAAAGGAACAAAGAGGATATACCAATTCAACTGCAAAGATAAGTTCAAAATGGCAATAAACACACATCTATCATTAATTACTGTAAATGTTAATGGACTAAATGCTCCAGTCAAAAGACACAGAGTGGCAGACTGGATAATAAAGCAAGAACCTTCAATATGCTGCATACAAGAGACCCACTTTAGGGAGAAGGACACATATAGATTGAGAGTGAAAGGATGGAAAAGGATATTCCGTGCAAATGGAAAAGCCAAAAAAGCAGGTGTTGCAGTACTGATTTCAGACAAAATAGACTTTAAAACAAAGGCCATAAAGAAAGATAAAGAAGGACATTTTATAATGATTGAAGGAGTGATACAAGATGAGGATATTACACTCGTTAATATATATGCACCCAATATAGGAGCACCTAAGTACATACAAGAATTACTAACAGAGATAAAGGGGGATATTGATGGGAATACAATCATAGTTGGAGATTTTAACACTGCATTAACATCACTAGACAGATCTTCCAGACAGAAAATACACAAGGCAACAGAGAAATTAAATACTACAATAGAAAAACTAGATTTGGTGGATATTTTCAGAGCATTACACCCCCCAAAAATAGGATATACATTCTTTTCAAGTGCACATGGAACATTTTCCAGGATCGATCATGTACTTGGGCACAAAAGAAACCTCAACAATTTTAAGAAGATAGAAATTATCTCAAGCATCTTTACTGACCACAATGCCATGAAACTGGAAATCAACAACAGAGAAACAAAGGAGAAAAAAAGGAAAGCATGGAGATTAAACAATATGTTATTGAAAAAACAATGGATCAATGAGGAAATCAAAGCTGAAATTAAAAAATACCTTGAGACAAATGATAATGAAAGCACAACCACTCAATACTTATGGGACACAGCAAAGGCGGTGCTAAGAGGGAAGTTTATTGCGATACAGGCCTTCCTCAAAAAAGAAGAACAATCTCAAATAAACAATTTAACCCACCACCTGAATGAATTAGAAAAAGAAGGACAAAAAGCCCCAAAAAGCAGCAGAAGGAAGGAAATAATAAAGATCAGAGAGGAATTAAATACAATAGAGATTAACAAGACCATAGAAAAAATCAACCAAACCAAAAGCTGGTTTTTTGAAAAAGTAAATAAAATCGACAAACCTCTGGCCAAACTCACAAAGAAGAAAAAAGAGAGAGCACAAATTAGCAAAATAAGAAAGGAAAATGGAGAAATTACAACAAACAAAATAGAAATACAGAATATCGTACGAGAATATTATGAAAAGCTATATGGAACCAAACTGGATAACCTAGAGGAGATGGACAAGTTTCTGGAAACATACTGTCCACCAAGACTGAATCAAGAAGAATCTGAACACTTGAACAATCCGATCACTAGAAAGGAAATAGAAATAGCAATTAAAAACCTCCCTACAAATAAAAGTCCAGGACCGGACGGACGGCTTCACCGGGGAATTCTACCAAACATACAAAGAAGAACTCATACCAGTCCTTCTCAAACTCTTCCAGACGATTGAAAAGGAGGGAATACTCCCAAACTCATTCTATGAAGCCACCATCACCCTGATACCAAAACCAGGCAAAGACACTACAAAAAAAGAGAATTATAGGCCAATATCACTGATGAACATAGACGCCAAAATCCTCACCAAAATTTTAGCAAATAGAATCCAACAACACATAAAAAAGATTATACATCATGACCAAGTGGGGTTCATCCCAGGGACACAAGGCTGGTTCAACATACGCAAATCAATCAGTGTAATACATCACATCAACAAGAGAAAGGACAAAAACCACATGATCATCTCAATCGATGCAGAAAAAGCATTTGATAAAATTCAACACCCATTTATGATAAAAACTCTCGCCAAAGTGGGTATAGAGGGAACATATCTCAACATAATAAAAGCTATATATGACAAACCTACAGCCAGCATAGTACTCAACGGTGAAAAACTCAAAAGCTTCCCACTAAAATCTGGGACAAGACAAGGATGCCCACTATCACCACTCCTATTCAACATAGTCCTGGAAGTCCTAGCCACAGCAGTCAGGCAAGAGAAAGAAATAAAAGGGATCCAAATTGGAAAAGAAGAGGTAAAAGTGTCATTATATGCTGATGACATGCTACTATATATAGAAAACCCTAAAAGGTCCACACAAAAGCTACTAGAGCTGATTGAAGAATTCAGCAAGGTAGCAGGTTACAAAATTAACGTTCAAAAATCAGTTGCATTTCTTTACACTAACGATGAATCAACAGAAGAAGAAAGTAAAGAAACAATCCCCTTTAAAATAGCACCCAAAGTAATAAAATATCTGGGAATAAATCTAACCAAGGAGGTGAAAGAATTATACACAGAAAACTATAAAACATTGATGAAGGAAATTAAAGAAGACTTTAAAAAATGGAAGGATATTCCATGCTCTTGGATTGGAAGAATCAATATTGTTAAAATGGTCACACTGCCCAAGGCAATCTACAGATTTAATGCAATCCCTATCCAATTACCCAGGACATATTTCACAGAACTAGAAAAAATCATAATAAAATTCATATGGAACCATCAAAGACCTAGAATTGCCAAAGCATTACTGAAGAGAAAGAAAGAGGCTGGAGGAATAACTCTCCCAGACTTCAGACAATACTATAGAGCTACAGTCATCAAGACAGCACGGTATTGGTACCAAAACAGACATATAGACCAATGGAACAGAATAGAGAGCCCAGAAATGAACCCACAAACTTTTGGTCAACTCATCTTTGACAAAGGAGGCAAGAATATACATTGGAATAAAGACAGTCTCTTCAGCAAATGGTGTTGGGAAAACTGGACAGGAGCATGTAAAACAATGAAGCTAGAACACTCCCTTACACCATATACAAAAATCAACTCAAAATGGATTAAACACTTAAACATAAGACAAGATACAATAAACCTCCTAGAGGAAAACATAGGCAAAACATTATCTGACATACATTTCAAAAATTTTCTCCTAGAAGAAATAAAAGCAAGAATAAACAAATGGGACCTAATGAAACTTACAAGCTTCTGCACAGCAAAGGAAACCAGAAGTAAAACAAGAAGGAAACCTACGGAATGGGAGAAAATTTTTGCAAGTGAAACCGACAAAGGCTTGATCTCCAGAATATATAAGCAGCTCATACGACTCAATAAGAGAAAAATAAACAACCCAATCCAAAAATGGGCAGAAGACCTAAACAAGCAGTTCTCCAAGGAAGACATACAAATGATCAAAAAGCACATGAAAAAATGCTCCATATCACTAATTATCAGAGAAATGCAAATCAAAACTACAATGAGGTATCACCTCACACCAGTCAGAATGGCCGTCATTCAAAAATCCACAAATGACAAATGCTGGAGAGGCTGTGGAGAAAGGGGAACCCTCCTTCACTGCTGGTGGGAATGCAGTTTGGTGCAGCCACTATGGAAAACAGTGTGGAGATTCCTCAAAAGACTAGGAATAGACTTACCATATGACCCAGGAATCCCACTCCTGGGCTTGTATCCAGAAGGAAGTCTACTTCAGGATGACACCTGCACCCCAATGTTCATAGCAGCACTATTTACAATAGCCAAAACATGGAAACAGCCTAAATGTCCATCAACAGGTGACTGGATAAAGAAGAGGTGGTATATTTATACAATGGAATACTACTCAGCCATAAAAACCGACAACATAATGCCATTTGCAGCAACATGGATGCTCCTGGAGAATGTCATTCTAAGTGAAGTAAGCCAGAAAGAGAAAGAAAAATACCATATGAGATCGCTCATATGTGGAATCTAAAAAACAAAAACAACAACAAACAAACAAAAACAAAGCGTAAATAAAGGACAGAAATAGACTCACAGACAGAGAATACAGACTTGTGGTTACCAGGGGGGTGGAGGGTGGGAAGGGATAGACTGGGATTTCAAAATTGTAGAATAGACTACACCGTATAGCACAGGGAAATATACACAAAATGTTATGATAACTCACAGAGAAAAAAATGTGTGTGTATATGTCCATGAATAACTGAAAAATTGTGCTGAACACTGGAATTTGACACAACATTGTAAAATGATTATAAATCAATAAAAAAATGTTAAAAAATAAATAAATAAAAGTTAAAAAAAAAAAAAAGGAGAAAAGAAGTTTAAAGTATGTAGGAAGGAAGTAGGGTGGAGGGAAGACCCTGAGAGTGGAATCTGAATTACTGTCTTCAATTCAGACAACTCTTAGACCATGTCAATATTATTACAGTCCTCAATGTGGTTTCAGGTCACCTCTGACCAGGAGAACAAATAAAACTACAAATTCTTACTTTAGGCTTTAAGCTGTATGGCTGTACTCTACAATACTCAATGATCCTCCTTGGAACATCTCCATTCTCCCACCCTGGAGAAAGACAGTTTCCTCTGTATAAAGTTATCCTTTCTCACCTTCAATCAGCAGGTAGTTTGTTCTCTTCTGTCATCTTTTTGGTAACTATCTTCCCTCCTAACTACTTGCCCACAGCAAATCTGATAACCTCTACCCTTAGCTACCTTTTAAACCTATTGTTTCTAGTGGCTTTTCAGTTCCCATGATCCTAGATACCTTCTGATGTTCTGCAATCTTTGGTCCTGACAAGCCAAAGGCAAATACTAAGACTTCCTTTTAATACCCTGTTCCTTTAGCTCCAACCCACCATGTTCTTGGGCTTGCTTTTTTAAGCCTCACCACATCAGCTGAGAATACTTGACTGATCTGTAACACTGCCAATGGATGATAGCTACCTACATGCTGTCCCTACTGATGGGTTCAGGCTATCAGCTTAGTCCTTTGCCTCCTATGATGAATCAACAGGCCAGATATAAAACATAACTTGCCTTCATTACATATTTATTGCTCAACAATGATATGTTAAGCCTTAGGGGCTGTGGAGAAAGCAGAGATGAATAAAGCACATTCTTTGCTCTGAGGGTCATGGATATACAGTAAAAATAAATTACAAAAAATAAAAATCAGCTTTTTAAACACATACAATAAGTGATATAGAAATACTTTAGTGGAAATACTATGCTCTTACTTACTTATTAGTGTGGCTGATTGGGTAAAGTGTGTGCGGAGTGCTTTAAAAAATTTTTTTTCTCAAAACCATTTATAAGCTCTTTACCCATGGTGTTTATTAAAGAGTTTTTCAAAATATGGTCTTGATAAAATTCATCCTTAACACCTTAGGAACTTGTTAAAAATGAGTCATGCACCCTAGTCCAGACACATAGAATCTCTGAAGCTTGGGCCAAGCTGTGAAGTCTAAGACCTCCAATCCTGAGGGTTTTTTTTGTTTTGTTTTGTTTTGTTTTTTTTTTGTTTTTTTTTTTTTGGTTTTTGGTTTGCTTTTTTGCTACAATGTTTTTTATTCTTAACCATTTTTTAATTGAAGTATAGTTAATTTACAATGTGTTAGTTTCAGGTGTACAACAAAGTGATTCAGTTACATAGATTTATATATTTATACATTAAATATATATTATTTTTCAGATTCTTTTCCATTATAGGTTATAACAAGATAATGAATATAGTTCCCTGTGCTATGCAGTATGTCCTTATTATTTATCTATTTTATGTATAGTAGTATGTATCTGCTCATTCCAAACTCCTAATTTTTCCGTCTTCCACATCCGTTTTCCCCTTTGGTAACCATAAGTTTGTTTTCTAAGTCTGTGGGTCTATTTCTTTTGTAAATAAATTCACTTGTATCATTTTTTTAGATTTCACTTATAAGTTATATCATATGACATTTGTCTTTCTTTGTCTGACTTTATTTAATATGATAATCACCAGGTCCATCCATGTTGCTACGAATGGTATTATTTCATTCTTTTCATGGCTGAATAATATTTCATTGTATATATAAATATATATGCCACATTTCCTTTATCCATTCATCTGTGCGTGGACATTCAGGTTGGTTCCATGTCTTGGCAATTGTAAATACTGCTGCAAGGAACACTGGAGAACATGTATCTTTTCAAGTTAGAGTTTTCTCTGGATATATGCTCAGGAGTGGGATTGTTGGATCATATGGTAACTCTTAATTTTCAGTTTCTTTAAGGAATCTCCATACTGTTTTCCAAAATGACTGCACCAAGCACCAAGTTATATTCCCATCAACAGTGTAGGAGACTTCCTTTTTCTCCACATCCTCTCCAGTATTTATTATTTGTAGACTTATTTAATGATGACCATTTTGACTGGTGTGAAGAGACACCCTGACTCTTTATGTTTCTAAGAAGTGGTAAGAATGAAGTCTCAATCAAATGAGTATCCAACTAAATAAATACTCAGAGTTAATTCCTGGGGCCCTAATGATGAATGATTCTTCAGCCTAGAATCACTGGGCGACAACAGAGCTTTCTCATTGAAGTGGTTATCACCATACCTCTTTACCACAGGACTGTCTTACCTCCATCATCTCTCGCTCGGCAAACTCTTAATCTTTCAAAAGTCACTTTAATTGTCATTTTTCTTGTAAAAGTTTTCCTGATTTTTCAAGACCTAACTGGAATATAGCTCTTAGTTCTGTAAGCTACAATGCATATCTTTTCCCTAGACTGTGACCATATCAACTTTAGGGACAGATTCTTATGCACTACTGTACTCCTCAAAATTTGCAGAGTCTGATGCATGGCACGCACCTTAAATGCTGGTAAAATGCCTAAATTAATGCATGGGAATGCCTCTGATATTCAACGAGAATTCTGATGTTCATGGCCAATAGCACTTCTGAGTGGTCAGTGCGAACATTGTACTTATGGTTCACTATTGTGAATATAACCTTTGCCTCTGTCATGTAAAATGTGTACATTTGTTGTTAATACATTTAATTTTTCTCAATCTAAGGCCTGCAGAATTCAGAATTGCTACTAATGTGGTTATGACAATGTAGTTACACTAGTGCTTAAATTTACTAATTTTATTGTGTAGTGTTATTTTGTCAGATGTACCACTTTGTAAATTCATTTTTCTTACAGAGCCATTAAAGAATTTTTAGAAGTTCTTATTTCTTTTTTTCCCCTCATGATTAGCATTACATCATTTATTATTTTTTTAACTTAAAAATTTGGAACACTTCTATAAATTTTGCTAAGGTAATTATACTGCCAAACTTCTCAACCACTTTTAAGAGTTTACACGTCTGTAGACACAGATTTTCATAAAAAAGGAAATAGGACTGTTTCATCAAAAATAATGAAAGAAAGAAGGAGGGGGGGAGGGAGGGAGGAAGGAAGGAAGGAAGGAAAGAGAGAGAGAGAGAGAAAGAAAGCAAGCTATGAAATTATGAAATGAAAGGATTTAACCTAAAAGTAAGCCACATCACCTTCATGAATCAAAGGTCTTTCTCCATTACAAAGATACCTGCTTAGAAATATTAAGTGGTTACTTTTTTTACATAACCTATGTTTATTTTGTGTCTAAATGCTCCTGTCTTTCTGAAATTACAAAGCAATAGGGCATCCACCCAGGTTCAGTTCAAGGACTTTAATAAAACTTGATTCAGGCAAAGTGGCAGCACAGAGGACTTCTCTATTAAACTATAACTCACAGGAGACTGCTCTGAATAAAAAGCAGGGGTGATTTTGCAGAAGGTGATTTTCTTAGAAGACCACTCCTTAGAACAACTGAGAGAGTAGGATTACAATGCTGTACAAAGAAACATGAATTTCAGAGTCAGACAACTGAACAACCATTTTCGTCTTTTATAAGCTGTGTGATCTTTCATGAATTACTTAACCTTGCTGAGTCTCAGGATCTTTATTTATAAACAGAGATAACTACTTGAAAAATATTTCAAAGATTAATATGGTAATAAATACTGAAAGGTGGGAATGTAATTGAGACTCACTATACACACATCCTCTTATCTTACTATTTAAGCTATAGAAAGAGATTTAACTTAAGGAAGAGTATTGATTCAGACTAATTAGAGATCAAATGGAGTATTCACCATACTGACATTTGAAAAAACATCTATTCAGTTCTTCTGCCCATTTTTAAATCAGTTTTTGTTTGTTTGTTTGTTTTATTATTGAGTAGCATGTGTTTCTTGTATATTTTGGTATTAATCCCCTACTCGATATAGGATTTGCAAATATTTTCTCCCATTCTGTAGGTTACCTTTTCATTTTGTAGATGATTTCATTTACTGTGCAGAAGCTTTTTATTTTGATGCAGTCCCACTTGTTAAGTTTTGCTTTTGTCACATATGCTTTTGGTGTCAAGACCAAAAACCCATTCCTGAGACCAATGTTAAGAAGTGCTTCCTTTATGTTTTCTTCTAGGAGCTTTATGGTTTCAGTCTCAGATTTAGGTCTTTAATCCATTTTTAGTTGATTTTTGTATATAGTGTAAGATAAAGATCAGATTTCTTTCTTTTGCATGTGAATATCCAATTTTCCCAGTATAGTCTATTGAAGAGACTATCCTTCCCACAATATATATTCTTAGCACCTTTGTCAAAAATTAATTTATCCTGTATGTATGTCTAGATTTATTTATGGAATCTCTATTCTGTTCCATTTTTCTATCAATCATGCCAAAATTGTACTGTTTTGATTACTATAGCTTTGTAATATAGTTTGGAATCAGGAAAGGTGATGTTGCTAGCTTTGTTTTTCTTGTTCAATATTACTTTAGTGATCTAAGGTCTTTTGTGGCTCCATACAAATTTTAGGAGTCTTTTTTCTATTTCTGTGAAAAATGACTTGTATCTACCCATCTGGTTAAATAGGCTCAGTTATCACAGAAAAATGATAATTTGTGTGGCATTTTAAATTTATCTTCTTTGCCCTTTCCATTTGTAGCATTAATCTCAACACAAAATGCTTATCATATACCAGATGGTTCTGGAAAAATTGTATACACCACATGGTATGCCCATTTTCCTGTCTATCTCTAGTTATTTTAGGATTTGATATCAGCCACTAAGCCACATATCTTAATTTTTTTAAGATTTACTATTTATTTTTTATTGAAGTATAGACAGTTAACAATGCTTCAATTTCTGGTGTACAGTCATACATATATACATTATATATATATATTCATTTTCATATTTCTTCATTAAAGGTTATTATAAGATATTAAATATAATTCCCTGTGCTATACATAAGAAATTTGTTTTTTATCTGTTTTTATATATAGGAGTTAACATTTGCAAATCTCAAACTCCCAAATTTATCCCTTCCCACACCCTTTTCCCCAGTACCATAAGATTGTTTACTATGTCTGTGAGTCTGTTTCTGTTTTGTAAATGATTTCATTAGGTTCCTCTTTTTTCTTTTTTTTTTTTTTTTTAGATTCCACATATGAGTGATATCATATGGTATTTTTCTTTCTCTTTCTGACTTACTTCACTAAAAATGACCATCTCTAGGTCCATCCATATTGCTGGAAATGGCATTATTTTATTCTTTTTATGGCTGAATAGTATTCCATTTTAAAAATATACCACAACTTCTTTATCCAGTCATCTGTTGATGGACATTTAGGTTGTTTCCATGTCTTGGCTATCGTATATAGTGCTACTGTGAACACTGGGGTGCATGTATATTTTCAAATTAGAGTTCCTTCCAAATATATGCTCAGGAGTGGGATTGCTGGATCATATGGTAAGTCTGTTTTTAGTTTAACACAAATCAAAAGTACAATGAGTTATCACTTCACAACTGTCAGAACAGTCATCATTAAAAAGTCCACAAACAAATGCTAGAAAGGGTGTGGAAAAAAGGGAAACCTCCTACACTGCTGGTGGGAATTTAGTTTGGTGCAGCCATTATGGAGAACAGTATGGAGATTCCTCAAAAAACTAAAAACAGATGTTTTAAAGAGCTGTTTTTCCTGGAATAGTCCTGTATGACTATGTTTCTCAAATGTTACATGCAAAAAATCACCTGTGTAATATACTTATGAAGATTTCAGCCAACATATTTAGATTAAGGAGTCTTAGGTACAACCACTGAATCTTCATTTTCAGTAACACTCCAGGAATTCTCAGGCAGATGGTCTAGTGAAATTTATAAGTAGTGACTATTCCATTCTCAACTATTTACCTGAAAATAGAGACCTGTATGGACTGATAATCAAAAGAAAATATGATGCAAGTTTGGTCTCAATAAGAGACAAATTTTTCACCAAATTAACAATGTAGAAATCTCACTTTTGTAGTATTGGCAGATTTCATCTTTATTCATACAGTCTGTCTTCAAGATGGAGAAGTACTATGAGGTTTCTAAAAAACAACTGCATTGCAAAGCAACACCCGAAGAGAAATTGCAGAAGGTGAAGGAAATTTTCTGAAACTAGATACCCTTGGCAGATATTTAATTTGTAATGCATAGACCTAGAGATAGAGGTCAAATTTCCTCTTCAGCCTCCCACCAATTAAAACACCTAATGGTCCTTAAGTGGCTTTTTAATCAACTTGTAATTTGAGGTGCCTTTTTTTGTTCTCCATTTTTGAGTATCTTTGTGTACAAATCACTGTGCGAACCTGAAAGAAGTATTAGGCATAGCTCACAATACCGGAGAAAGCAAAACCCTTTGGCTTGGATAAGCTGGATTTGAAAGGGATGTGCTGATTGCTACATGAACACGAATCATCTTCCACACTTTTTTCTAACGTTTAAAATGAAGATACCCATGCCTTCTTTAAAATTGGTTTGATGCACACAAATATACTCAGTTGATTTTTAACAAAGGAGCAAAACAATTCTATGGAGAAAAAATAGCTTTTTCAAAAAATGGTCCTGGGGCAATTGGACATTCAAAGTTAAATGAAATGAACTTCAGTCTAACTTTACATCTCATACAAAAATTAACTCAATAGATCATGGGCTTAAATGAAAAATTTTAAAAGTAAAATTGTTAACTCTACTAGAAAATAAGAATTCAGGAGAAAAAGATCTTCAGAATCTAAGCCTAGGCAAAATCACAATCCATAAATGACCTCAACAGCACTAAAAAGTTCACTTTGCAAAAGACTGTTAAGAGGATGAAAAGACAAGCGACAGAGAAAAGTCAAAACAGAGTAAGGATATTAACAAACCACATATCCAACCACAGCTTAGTTCTAAAATGTATAAATAATTCTTAAAACTCAACAGTGAAACACACACACAAACACACACAAACACACACGCACACTCCAAGTAGAACATGGGAAAAACACTTGGACAAACATTTCACTGAGGAAAGTACACAGTTGGCAAATAAATACACAGAAGTGATATTCAACTTCATTAGCCACCAGAAAAATGCAGATTAAAATTATAATGTGATACCACTAAATATCCATCAGAAAGACTAAATTAAAAATGACAAAACCAAATGCTGACAAGAATATGGAGAAAACAGATCACATATACATTGGTAGTGAGTATGTAAAGCACTACAGCTATTCTGTAAAATATTTTGGCAGCTTCTTGTATATATAAATATGTAAGTACCATACAAAGCAGCAATTTCACTCTTGCACACTGATCCCAGAGAAATGAAAACACAGTTATGTGCAATAATGTTCATAACAACTTTACTTGCAACAGCTAATAACTGGAAACAACCCAGATGTCCTTCAATGGGTAAAAGGTTAGGCAAACTATGGTACACTCAAACCACGGAATACTGCTTAGAAATTTCTTTTTCAAAAAAAAAGGTTGATAAATAGAACAACTTGGATAAATCTCAAAGGAGTCACACTGAGTGAAAAGAGTACCCTAAGAGGTTAAATGTTATAATTTTTATTAAAAAAATTCTTAAAATGGTAAAATTATATAAATGGGGAAGAGATCAGTGGCTGCCATGATTTAGCAACAGCTGGCATGAAGAAAGGTGAATGTGGCTATAAAAGGGCAAGACAAGGGCCCTATCCCAGCCATGATGGAAGTGTTGTCTCTTGAATGTATTTATCAGTGCTACTGTCCTGCTTGTGATATTCTGGCATAGTTTTGCAAGATGCTAGTGAGTATACTGGGGGAAACTTGTTAAATAGCACAAAGGTGATCACTAAAGTATTTGTTACAGCTATGCATGTGTATCTTCAATTATCCGTACATTTTTAAAAAGTTTAGTTTTAGAAAAAAAGATTGTTGAGTATTATACAGAAAAACAAAAATGTTTTTGGAAAAAATTCTGTCTACAGCCAAATGATATGTTTGCAGACAGAAATTACCACAGAAAGTTTACCTTCTATTTATATTTTTTTAAATATTATTTCAGTAAATACTCCTGGAAAAAAGATAAATGAATCTTCAAAAACATTTTAAAAATGAAAGATAAGAGACCTCTTAGATTTCAAATATCTCTTGATATAAATCAGACCATAATTAAAAGTATTTATGAAACAGTAATAATGAATAAACCAAATTATTTCATGAAAGGTACACACATAACATAAACTGAGTGATCTTTTTTAAGATGGTAATATGTATGTAATGTAACTGAATAAATGTTTGTTTATTTCTGTCCACAGAGGGAGAAAAAATAACACTAGAAAAAAACCTATATAAGTAAACTGTGATGCTTACATAAGTCAAAATAAAATGTTACCTAATATTCCTGGTGAGTATTAAGAGAATTATGTGACTTTGACATTCTAAACCTTCTCATTTGAACATCACAGATATAGACATGTAAGTTTATATGATCTTCCTGCTTGGTATGTGGTTTTCAAAAGGTGACAAATTGTTATAGATTGCAGCATTGAATGTAAATACAATAAATCATAATATTAAAAATGAAGGTATAATCCAAGAGAGGGAGGCAAAACAAGGGAGAAGTGAAGAGAAAGTTTAAAGATTGCATAGTGGGGAGACAAGATGTATTGTCCATAGCTGAAATATAAGAACGTTGCAATTTTATCACTTAAAATTATTTGTTAATTTCAAACAACAGGAATGTGGAGGTATGCATATTTTAAAGTGAGATAAATTCACCATCTTTCATACTTTATATAGCCAAATATAATACAACAAGAAATGGAGGAAAAGACCATTATTTTAGAATTGTATTGGAATCACCAGAAGAATTAAAAGCAGAAATGGTCAAAATTATTAATCTCTGGGGGAAAAAATCGAGTTGGTGTCAGTCAGGAAGCATTCTTATTTAAATACCTTCTTTGCTGTTCGAATATTAATTTCTCTTTGCAGACATTTAACACTATAGCAGCAATTTTAACACAGGAAAAGAACATTAATATAGAAAAGTCTCCAGCAAGTTGTTGATATAAAGATGCAATAAATAAAGGAAAAGATAAGGGGGAGTAGGGCAGTGAGCATAGTTAAAAAGTAATACTTAAAGAAAGAGTCTCATGAATGTTGAACAGATTTTATTTTTCTGAGAAAGAAGTGTGATTAAGCAGAAAATGACCTTAAAATGGCTTAAAGGATTCTAACTCTGAGTATTTGAACAAATGACCTGAGATCCTGTGCTATCATTTAATCTGGTTGGGATTCAGTTTTTTATTAAGAAAATAAGAACATATAGTAAGGGTGTCATCCTCACTTAAAATGCTCTTCCAAGTCAAAGAAGTAAAATATCATGGATCTAGAGGGGAGAAAGTTTGCAGTGGTAGCTACAGCAATGTGCTGCTCAGACCTCCGTTCAAGACAGAACTTCCTGCTCCGGACAAGGAGTGCGGTTAGTTACCAGCCTCTAGCTGCTACCACCTTCAGGCTCTACCTCTGCTTTCCTGCCATGCCATGCTTTTCCTGGGAAGTTCTCACCAGTGGTTGACACCAGGAGAGGTACTGCGATTTGGCTATTTCCATCCAACCTTGGGCTCATCTAGTGGGAAATCTTTGCTTTGGATCTCCTCCTTGGATTCCCTGAGGAATTTCCAAATCTACATTGCACTCAGAGCTTTTCCCTGTCCAAATCTGCTTTTGTTCCTCTTCCTTCTCACAGGAAAGGATCCACATCATGGAGCTTTCCCAGCTCAATCCTATTTCCACCCTCTTGTATCTTTTGAAAACATTACCAACCAAAAAATCTTTGGGTATTCCTATACCCATCTCAGTACCTGCTTCCCAGGGGACCCACCTAACAGTGTCTTCTAAGTTTGCTTCTGCTGCTGCCTCGAAGGTAACTAGGAATAGAAAAGTCGGTTTTCAGTCTGTTAAAAGTTAGCTTTGTTTCTAGGTCAGGTTTCTTCTTCCATTGTTAAATATGCGTGGCTTTACCCATCCGTTCAGGTCCTTTCCATCTCATTTTAGATGTCTCCCAAGGGAAATACTGAACATTTTGTGTTCTTGTCAGTAGTACATTCAGTACTTTGACCTATTGCAAACTTCCTTTATTTTCTGTTTAAAGACTGCTATTAATTGAATCAGATCTTGAATTTCACTTTGAATGAATAAGACTTTGCTGAGAATTCTGCATCGTCTTTGATAAAAAGAAAGACTGCTGATTTTCACTTTTATTATAACCTATTTTTTCTGTCAAAATGTCCTTTAATAAGACTGTTTTAATCTCTTTAAATTAATGAATCTCATTAAATGACTCTTAAGTAAATCATTTTGATAATGGTTGACAGATATTTTTTGTGCCCCAGATGGATAGTTTAAGATAGTTTCTTTTTTAAAAAATAAGAAAAAGTGCCATTCCCAAGTCGCATTATTTTGTGTCTCCCTGATAAATACTTCCCAGTGCTAGCTTCTAGTCTGTGACCAAAGAGCGATTTAGATGTTGAGAGAAAAATGACTTAGCTACACATCAAAGAACAAGACCTCAGGGACAGAAAGGTTTAGGAAATTCTTATATTTTTGGTCGGTTACACTATTTTGTCAACTCTTTCTAGCCTTGTATTTCTTATTACTGTCTCATACAGTGACCAGATGCTTTTTGTTAAACTACAATTTAACTACAAAATGATCCTCAACATGTACCCCCAGGAAGTCTTTGGTTCTGACCCATGACTTCATATAGTACTAAAGACAGAACATTTTTCATATTATCTACTTTTTATTTGCACATTTTAATCCATTCAGAGTACATTTTGTTAGAATTCTAAGACCATGTTACATTATGCCATTATCATCCCTCAGGACTAGAGGTGGGAGTGGGGGAATGGGTCAGGGATTTGAGTTCTTTGACTTTGATTTTTTAAACAATAACAGTTTTGAACAGAATGTTCATGTATTTTGAATGCCAAAGTCTTCAACTGCTCTTCACACCCTCTTCCAATTACCTCCACTCCTTCAAAAAAGTATGTGTATTTCACACAGTGTAACTACAGCTGATGAAAACACTTATCAACAGGAATGTCCAGATGTAAGATACTTGGGCACTCAGGGCAGGAACTATCACAAAGGGAAAAGATGGAGAGAAGTGTTACAAAGGAAGCCAGGAAAAGAGAGATATCTAGTAATAGCAAAAGTAGGATACAGGAAGAAGAAAAGCTTCACATTCCATGAGATTTGGTTCTGCATCTTTCTTTCAATGTGGTTTCCCTAAGACACAGAAGGCAGTGAATAAATCTTACTCCTTTGAATGGAGTAAGAGATTGAAAGAATGAGTAAGAAAAGGAGAAAAATATTCTAGAGACCAAAGCAGTAGGATGACATTCCTACTAGAGTGTACGTGTGTGTGTGTGCGTGCACGCTCATATGTATGTGTGTTCAGAAGGAGGGGTGGGGGAAAGGAGAGAAACTGTTTTGTACTGAAACTCATGCTAAGCTGGGAAACTCAGAATATAGTGAGTAGGCAGAAATTTGACATTCTCTGGGTTTTAGAACAGGAAAAAATAGTGATATAGGTACAAGTTACACCCCAGACTTCACACTGCAGAATGTGCAGAGATTCCCTATATGGAAGCTAGCTGTAAAGGCCATGATAGAAGAAAAAAAAAAAACCTTTCAGTCACAGCATCTTAACAGTGTAGTTCATGCCAAAGTTCTGGATCTCAAGCTCAACAATTATTGAAATTTGACTTTGTTTATAGTCTCAGACACAAACAGGATGGAAAAAAGCTTAGAAAAAGAATAAGCAAGATTTAACCCTGCTTGCTTACAGCTTGACCACTATAAGTCCCTTGTCCAATGGGCAATATTGGTTAAGTTGTTCTGGTCCATGTTTCATAGTACTGGGAAAGAAAGCAGCTACTGTGACCAAGTACAGGAGAAGAATGCCAGCAGCTTGTCTGAGGGACACAGTTTGGACTGAGTGGGTCTTTGAGCTTAGGAGCCTGATGATGTTTTTGAAAGGGTAATGTCAGAGCCAAATGAGGATCAGCAAATCTTTGAAGATGGGAACAAATATACATTAATAGAAACATGGCAAAATATGGTACTTGTATTATTTTCAGACAAGAGGCTGTATTTTAAATTGGTTCAGTTTAGGTGTAAAGGTAAAGCCTAATTAAGTCAATACACAGAACTCTCCAGTTGACCACAGAATCTTGACCAACAGGATCTACATATTTTTCAACATCAATCTTAATCCATTAACTCTGCATCTCATAGGGAAAAGAATGCAAAAATTAAGCGAAGCTTCAGTTTTCTTATTCATAGGACTTTCAAATCACAGACACTTTCCCAAAAGTTACTTAAGAAATTTCCATATCCTAAATGCAGCAATTCTATCTGAGGAAAGGGAAAAATAAAAGGTAAATCTCTGATCTGCCGTTGGAGTTTTCACAGAATAAACTGTCATCTTTTTTTTTTCTTTTCCCCCAGGTGACAGATTATCAGTAGGCTGTTAAAAATCCCAGGATTTTTAAATAATATATTCATGAGGCTTCCAATAGCAAAACTTGAAAGTTAAAGAGGAAACTCTAAGTGGGAAGGATGCATAGGACGTGGAATGTGGAGAGTGGGTGCAATACAAAATGCCATAACAAGAAAGGGGTTAATCATCTGTTAAACTCAGGCTTCAGCTGTCTGGCCTCACTTGGGATATCGTTCTGCACACATGATTTCTCCAGTCCTGGTCAGCAGGAGCAAATTCTGCAAAGTGAAGCCCAAACAACCTCATCTGACCAGGTGAACTGACAAAATTGGAAAAAAACATGTATTTGCAATTTTAAATATACCTATATTCCAAATGCTTTCGTTTTTAATTTTTTAATTTTTTGTGGCTTGAACTACTTTTTATTTCTTCCTACATATTACTAACTTATTTTGAGAAAAAAAAAAAAAAACACTTTCTGCAAAGGTCTCTGGAAATAAATCTTAATCTTGTAGATCAAGGGTCAGCTATCTATGATCCACAACCAAATCCCTCCCCTGACTGTTTTTGTACAATCTGGGAGCTAAGAATGTTTTAAATTTTTGAATGTTTGCATTTTCAAAGGTTATATAAATGCCTTCATGGTATCTTCCAATTTACTGTCTGGCTCTTCAAAACAAAAATCTCAACCCTTGTTCTCCCCTTGTTCTCAATCACCATCCTTCCCATTTATATGTTCTGATACTGTATACCTAGACTTAGATGAACCCAAGGACATGGCAATGCAAAATTATGTTGCAATTTGCCTTTCTTTGTTTCCTTTGCATCATTCTATCTATTACAACCTCTGAAACTACTACCTCATTTGTGTATTGATATACTGGAATGGAAATATATATAATTAAAATAATAAACATCTGGCAATAAAATGGATTAAAATGGAACTATGGAGGCACAGAATCTTAGAGATAGAAGTTGTTGAAAAATTTCAGCTCCTCTGCTTCAGGATCTGATAGTATATAAACCATCTCTTCTTGCTCCATCCTTCCTTCCACATTACATGAGAAAGTAAGTATAGTTTCTGGGCAAAAGAATGAGCCTTTCCTTTAATAAACCATAAAACTTATGATGAGAAATGCTCATTTGCCTTATTATTAATTAACAACTAATTCATAGGTTAATAAATCAGTCTGTTACACAGGTTAATGATGCCTATTAACAATTGATAACCAGTTTATAGCAGAACCAGATTTAGGAGTGGAATCCAGATCTACCAATGTTCAAGTCCATCCCCAGAATGTTATTCATTCTGTATTCATTCAGTATGCATCCTGTTTCCATAAAGTTGCCAGTCTTCCATCTCATCTATGCATTCATATTGGCAGAGGAAAATATCCAGAAATGGCCACTAACACAGTGATGGATGGTGGCTCTGGTGCTGGAGTTTAGGATAATTTTTATTTACTTCCTTACACTTTGTAATTGTTTTTTGTTTGCATTGTTTACAATGAGTATCTTTCAATGGGTTTATATTGAGAAGACTGAGTTACCAAGGGGCACTTTTCAAACACATTTCCTGTGAATTATCTAAGGGTTACCAAGGAATTAGGCACATTAGGCTAGGGAGGTAGATGTTAAAAAGATACATAGTACTTGAGCAGGGAGCCCAGAGCGTGCTTGGTCACTAACCTATCCACAGACCATTACATGGTCTAATTAAGTCTTAATTCTAAAATGCACCTCCATCCAAGTCTGCCTCTACATTTTGTCTCGGTGAACACACAGGCACACATTTTCCTTAACTAAGCATGGCTTTGATTTAAAAACACCAACACAGTGATCAAGTTTTGCTTAATTTTAGTTAAAAAGTTCAGTGCTCCTGAATTAAACAAAAGGGTTTAAAAATGGCAACAGTAGACGCAAAGCAAACGATGAGTTTGGGAATCAGGCTGGGAGGGTTTGAATTTGGACTCTGTTGCTCACAGACTCTGTGACACTAGGCAGGCTATTAAGATCTCTGAGCTTCAGGTTCCTCATCTTTGAAATGATGATGATAACATATACTGCAAGCGCTCTCTTGAAAGTGAGATAAACAAGTGTTCATTAAGAGGGACAACTGTGGGGATCCAGTGAAAATTCCACTGTGTGCAGTGTAGGTCATTATTTCTCCATGTTACATAAAAGGATAGAAAGAGAAGGGGAGCAATACCAGCATCACTAAACCAGACAGAAATAGGGCCAGTGCACAGAACCTGGGTTCTTCTAACATTCTTCAGGAGGCAGCATAGATCAGTGGTTGAGAAAACAGCTCTTAAAGTTGCAGCCTAGTCGATGGGCAGATCTTTTAGCACCGTAGAGTTTCATCTATAAAATGAGGACAATGCTGTATCTTCCATTTGGTCATTGTGAGAATTAAATACTATTTAAACTTTAGTTAGCATATATTAGGCATTTCTCCTCTGACACCAGCAAATAAATACTAAGAGCTTAACAATGAGTGAGCTCTTATATCAGCCCATATCTTATTTTTCATAGTATCTCCAATTCTTAGATGTAGGCCTGGTGATCAGGAGACAGTCAGTCAATAAATAAAGAGTGAAAAAATGAATACATGAATTAATTAATGATGACAATGGGCCGTTTCTGCTATTTTCTTCAATATTAACATTACAGTCTAATTAGTCATATTCTTTTTTCTCTGTTCTCATGTTTTAAGTAGTGTTCAGGATCATGTCCACATTCCTGTCCCCTCTTTCAATCATAGTAAACAAGGTTAAGGTTAAACATGATAGTTTTAGTATCTGGAGTATGGCTTCTCAGGGCCCATTCCCATATCCACAACTTAATAGCTGTGTGAAGTTGAATTAGTCACATTATCTCCCTAACCCTTAATTTATCAAAGATTATAGTAGCTGCTTCAGAGGCTTATTGGAAGAATTTAACACACTAATATTTTAAGATATTTTGCATTGAGTCTAACACATAAGTGATCACTAAATGTTATCTATTTTTATTATCATCCTTATTATTACTTATATCACACTAACTGTCCCAGAAGATCTGCCCCACATCTGTACAGAGGAAGACACAGTTCTTAATAGCAAAAGGATTCTGCTGGCCTTCAATGGGTTGCCATTACCAAGTCCAATTTAACTGGGGATTTCTGTCTTAGGGGCGGAAACAACATCATTCACAAGTGTTGCCTGAACTTGTGTGGTCCAGGAGATCTGGAATAAGCTCTCTGTCTAAGAGGGAATTGGAAGCCCAAAAAGAAAATGAAAAACTGTACACTGTGTCATTTAACCTAAATAGACACTTTCACTATCTTTAGAGGGAGAGAGTAAGAATAAGTGTTGCGTGTGCCTTGCTGATGGTAGTTAGGGAAGAGGGGAGCTAAATCATGTGCTATTTATCTCAGTATTTTATTCTGTCAAATCCTCACACCACTCTTGCAAAATTGATACAAGTGCTTTTATTTATAAAATGGAGATAATGCCAAGCATCAGAGAGGTTAAATAATCTGCCATAGACACCCAGCATTTAATGGCAGAGTTAGGACTCACACTCAGATCTGGCTGTTGCCAAAACTCATCTTTTGTAAATAACGATACTTTTTATTTAGAAAGTGATGCACGCATATTTTAGAAAATTTAAGAAATGCAGAGAAAAAATAAAGTCAAAATTATTTTGAAACTACCACTTAGAGATAGCCTTCTGAATAAACGTCCTCCAGGTTATCTTCAGTACACTACCCTCATCTCACTTAACTACTGAGACCCTCATTTCTCTCATCTGTAAAATTGAAGACAAAGCAATAGCGTTTCTTTGGTATCTTACAGCCTTAAAATCCTATGATTTTATACCTCAAGTGGTTTTGCTTTCAATTTTTAGTTCCCTTAATGGAAAAAAAAAAATGTACCCACACAGAACGACAGGCAGATTTCCATGAACAGTTCAATTCCTCCTGCATAGGAATAACATTATGCCAAAGAAAATGTCTCTTTGTAGGTTCCATGTCAGTCCCTCCATTCCTCATTTCCTGGAGACTTCATTTTAGTGCCCAGTGAACATGTGGCTATATCCTCTGCCACTGGCTACATTTAGGATGATTAGAGCAGGGAATAAGAGCAGAGAAAGCTGGTTTAGGAAGGTTGTAACATTTGTAGGTGTTAAAGCGAGACTGTTGAATACAGAACTGTTGACCATATTGGGAACCTGAAGAAGTTACTGGTTCAGATGCCAGTAGCTAATAGACTGCTATTAAAGCAGAAGCCGTGGTTAATCAGTCACCTTCTCTTTAGACGTTCAGTCCTTCTGGTTTGCAGTATTTTTCTCCTCCTGCCTCCTGACTACTGCACTGACTAAAAGATTAGAAAGTTACATAACTGCATTAGGAATAACAAGGAAGTTCAGGGAAAAACTGATACCCTGGCAGTATTTTTAGAATAACGTGGAGGAGCTGCCATTACCATCTTCTTGAAAGTTGTCTTCATTTGTCAGAAGGGACAGAGTGAGCCTACCATCAACATTTTCAGATTACTGGATACTTGAAAGATGGATAAAAAGAAATAAAGGGAAGATCGAGTGGTTTGGAAAATAAGGACATAACTAACACCTTTCCAATGACTTACAGATACTCTGTTTTTTCTTTCTTTCCTTTGTCAACCACAAGCACAAGATTTGCATTATTTCACATATTGTAGCCCTTATTTTCCCCTCATTGACTCACCTTCTCATTTTTCTTTCTTACCTTTTCATCACACATGCACAAACACACGCATCAAATGCATACACACACAAAGGGATGCAGAAATGCAATCACATAGAAATGCACACACACACACACACCAGACTGCAGAAAGATATATTTTCCTCAAACTAACTCTGCATATATCATATATATCTACACAACACCCTCACGATGCATCTTTCCAAACTATTTGTGATTTTCCATTTCTCTCAGCCTCAACTTCACCCTCTAAAATTAGGATGAAATGTCATCCTACCAGGATTATTATAAGATTTTTAAATAGTTAACACCTTTGGAATTGAAATTGACAGAGATCCATATTGTACTCTCTTAAGCAAAAATTGGAAACCTTTTGTGTAGAAATGGATTTGTTCCACACATAGATGGACAGGAATGGCTGGGTCTTAGGGATATGTATAATGAGAAGCTTGGATACTGTCAAGATTCATATTCTCTCCCTCTCTCTTTCTCTCTCTCTCTCTCTTTCCACATGTAATTCACATATTTGATTCCCTGAAGTGGTAAAGTCTAATCCCAGAAAATAACATGCAAGGTCATATTATCCAACAGCAGTTCACTACAGAATTCAATGAGTATAAATGTAGTATAAAAGTAAGCATTGACAAATTCCCCTCTGCTATCATCCCCTTGCCCTTTTCCTATCTGCTCTAATTTCCAAGGTGATCTTCACTAGGAACCATTAGTAACCACTGCCATTCATGATCTTGTGCTTCTCTAACACACTGAAATAGAAATATAATAAAAGCTAGGAAGAAACAATAATGTAGAGCATTTTATTCATTGGGAATTATATGCAAATTATCACAGAGAATGCAATGAGAGAGAGAATAATGTAGTGTCCTAGATTACACCCTCCTTTAGAAGCACGGGAGTTGGAATTTTAAGGTGTTTACTGATCCTAGAGCAACTTGATGTGGCTGGTAAGTGGGAGAAAAACTTGTAGTCACCAAAACTAGAATGGAAGAAAAACAGAAGAAACTGATGAGCAGAGTGCTAAGGACTGGAGCATAAAGGATTGGTGAGAAAGAGAAAGAGAGAGAGAGATTCATTTATCAGAAAATTATAGAAAATGTTTTTGTCTGGGTACTGAGCACAGATCTTCCCCATCCCAGTGTGTATCCTCTCACTAGTTTTTGAGAATGATCATAGTAAGTCTTTGTATTAATTGTAATAATTTTAGATGTTAAATTATTTAAAATATTTGTACTGACATACTTTTTAGATCAAGATTTTTTTGTATGTATAGTCAACAAAGCCTGGGCCATGAGGAACCATAGTTATATTTAGGTTGCACACATGTGTATGTCTTATCTCCTCTATAGATCATGACCTTCTTGAAAGCAGGGTCTTCTGATTCAGTATTCCATATCTGTTCTACCTGCCTTAAGTTCTGGAAATAATAGGTTCTCAAGGCTCATTTTATGAAATGAAATGTGAATAGAAGAGAAGAAACATGACAGGATGGAAAGAAATGAAAAGGTAACAAGGAGTAAGTGGAGGTAAGAAAAAAGGATGGGGCAAATCTCAATCTTGTCCTCTTTCTTCTGGGGGCAGAAAACGGGCAGAATCCATGCCACTGTTTACAGCAATGGTATGATGTCCCTGCACCAGGTGTATCATACTCATTCTCCAACATTGACAAAAGGAAATCAACCCTCTTACATGTTTCATTTTCCACTTCTTTTCAACTAAGCAAATTATTTCATTTATTCTATTTTTTACTTGAAAGTCTGGCTCCTTAATCACACAGCTGTTTCACACCAACCCCCCAGTGATTTCACTCACACATACTCAATAATCTCTCTTGCTGGGGTCACAATCCTGCTATGAGGCTCTTTATGGCAACTGGGGAGTAGAGCCAGTTTCCAAGCCAATTTTCAGTCTAGCACATGTATTTCTGGCTAAATGCCATCTTTAAAAATACCTAGTTTGTTTTGTTTTTTTTTTTAATTTTGACTACCAAAGCAGAACCCAGAAATGAGAGTAACTTCAAAGTTTTATGGAATAATGGTTGAACTTGTTGGTTGACTTAAAAAAAGAGAGAGATTAGGTTTGGTACTCATAGATCCCAGTTCTAGATAATCATCATCATTCAGCATCTATTAAATGGAGCATATTCCTATGATGCCTCAACCTCTTTATATTTTCAGTGTCTAACAGAGTGCCTGCTACATAGTAGGTGCTCAATCAGTAATTGCTGAGTGAATGGTAACATGCATGGATAAAAAACTCTCAATCCTACTTTATAGTGATTACGTGATGATAAAGAGGAAATGTAGCTCTGGTGATATTTGAAAACTCAAAAGAGTTTAAAAAGGAGGGTGAGAGAAACTATAACACGGAGGCAAACTAATTTTTATTACAACATATATCTCTAACTTTCAAAGAAGTAATCACATCTATATTGTGTGGGCAACTTAGTCACCCTATACTGTGGGGAGTTAGTGCTGAACGGGGATTACAGGATGCTTAGTTCAACCCTTTTTCTTTCACAAATGAGAACACTGAGATCCAGTAATGGGAAATGGCCTCACTGAAAGCATATAGTAGGTTAGCAACAGAATTGGCTAGATTAATTTAATGAGGGTTTTTGTAAAACACTGATTTTCCTTCCAGGAGCAGAATCTTTTCTTACATTAATTTTTTTTTTTTAAATCTCAGTATCAAGCTAGAATATCAAGTACCTGACTCCTTTTGGAATGGGAAAAGCCTGCAGAAGGGTGAGCTGATGATGTAACAAAGTCCCTCCATCAGTTTACTCAGTTATGTTGGTAGGGACTTCCTTCCACAGTGACAGGTTTGGTAACTTGGTCTTAAATGAACTGTGATTAAATTCCACTATTCTCTGGAAGAAGTCCAGGCAAGAAATGTTTGCTCATATAATGAGAAGAAAAGAAGATATGGGAACTGGAGTGTCTGCTCTGTTCCAGAAGCAGTTCAAGATGCGAGAAATAAAGAGGTAAGTAAGAAATCCACTTTTCATAAAGAACTGTCTCGGGGGCAGACTGAGAAGTAAACAGAAAGGACAATCGCAGTACTGTGTGACACGTGGTTTGGCAAAAACCTGCAAGTGATTCTTTATGAACACAGGCAAAGAAATATACCTATCCATGTCAGCTGAGGGTTGGTGATAGATGCAGGCAATTAGGAAAGGCTTATTGCAAATTTGCCCAGTGAGCAAGATAACAGAGTCACCCACAGCAAAGCCCAGAGGGATCAAAGAACAATTTCTAACAGAATCTTTTTGTTATCACTTCTGGGCTCTTAGAGCTCTGTTCTCTGCATGAAGTTTCCTACAGAATTTATGGTACCTTTTGGTGGCAGAAGAAGCTATGGGATTCTACATCTTTAAAATTGAATAGCTGATATAGGTGAATGGGAGGAAGAGATATATAAAGCAAATATTAAATAAGAAACCCATCCCCATAGCCTGATGCTCAGATGGGCCTTCTCTGACAGCACCCTGCTTGGAAAAATAATAATAAATTATTCTCAATCTTTCATCTCTTGAGTCTATGCATAGTCCATGATGTGATGCCAACTCTTACAGAAATACGCAAAAGCTTCTCATAAGCCAGACATAAAATGTAATGGGAATAGGGTTTTGGTGGACAGATTTAAACATATGTGTGGACCTTATTTTTTTTTCAGATTTTGTCTGATATATTTTAATGCCTATATTTGACTCGGATCCTCTTCATTTATCTTTTAATGCAAGTTGAGTAGCGTGACTATTATGTGCCAGGTCTCTGTCCTAGGAATTGTTTAGGAGGGCTGATAGTCTCTTTTCTTCAGACACGAGTTAGAGTAGGAGAAATAAGAAAAGTTACCCAAAAACTATTACACAAAAGTCTAACAAGAGAAAGCAGAATGATTATAATAAAATGTATATGGTGCTCAGTGGGCAAAGGAGAGATATATTACACAGGAATAACATAATAAGCAAAGATGTGGTGACAAGAAATAACTTGCACATTTGGGGAAACATAAACTTGTATAGGGAATATTTAGGTGGAATAAGGGGAATTAAGTTGGAGAAATATTTGGAAATATTGCTTTATGCATTGAGAACAGTAGTTTCACTTAATTTAGTAATCAATAAGAAAAAATATATGCCACAAATATGGCATAAATGTTCAAGTTAATTTTGCTTTATTTTGATCTTGTCTGGATTCTGGGATATATATTTTTAAGTTTGCTTTTTTTCCTACATTTTTGGTATTTCATAAATTTTCTTGAAATAATTAGTATTTTATCTATAGTATAAAAAATACCTATTACACAAATGATAGATAAGGTACTACTGAAGGCTTCTGAAGGTCACATTAGAGAATAGGAGGGATGTTTGAGAAACATAGGACCAGTAAGGAGAAACCAGATATACTGTCATGAGTTTAAATAATTGGAATAAAAAATTTGAGGTCTTTTCAAGTAAATAAATTATTATTGATACAAAATAATAAATCATTTTTTGGAAGAAATGAATAATATATATGCTTGCTGAGAATACAACCCTCAACAAAACTACCCCCAGCTAATACCCTTATTTTTTGGTGCCCAAGTCAAAAAATGGAAGAAATTTAGCAAATCCACACAGGAGCCATATCTAAATGACAAGCATCTGATGCTAAAGCTTAAGTGCAGTTATTATGCAAAAATGACCTTTATGCTTGCAAATATGGTAATTCTATATAAATGACACTCCTATCCTGATTTAGTTATAAATATTTTCTAATGTAAACCCAAGCCCCAAGTCAAACCAAGATATATTTTCTATATTAAATTGGTTTATTGTTCATTTTTAAAGTAATTCTTGTTCTTATACTGGCACTATTCACAAGCATGACATATTTCAAAGAATATTCTCTTTTCCTTTAAACTTGAACAGAAAGAATGACTGATTTAAGGCTGATTCAACTCCTTTAATAAAACTCTCTAGACAGTTGCTTTACTGCCCTCTGAATTAAAGTATTTCAGAGGAGAAGTCTGAGGCCTACTGTAGTTTTCTTACTTGTTTTGCCTAAACAGATGCAGAATACTGTCTTCCTTGTAATGAATACTGAAATATTTGTCTAGATATGCATTAATTATTTTAAATTAATTGATTAATTTCTTTAAATCTGACGCTTTTTTGGTCCAGCTTTGGAAATTTTCTTTGGATTATTTGTATAAGCATTTTTCTCCCAAAATTGTGGTTTTATTTCATCATGAAATATGTTAATTGTAGGTTTTCCCTAAAGCCCTTTATCAAACTAAGAAATTTGTCTTCTATACCGAGTTGCTGAGAATTATCATGAATGGATGTTGAATTCTGTCCAGTGTTTTTTCTAAACCTATAGAGATGATCATACTTTCCTTCATTATTCCATTGATTCTATGACTTATAGTATTTGATTTTTCTAATGGGGAACCAGTCTTGCATTCCAGGAATAAATCCATTTCTAACATATTTTTAGATTTATTCACTGATAATTGTTTAGGATTATTGCATCTATGTTCCTGAGGGATTTTAGTCTGTCATTTCTTTTTCCTGTAATGTCCTTTTCAAATTTTAGTACTAGGGTTGTTACACTGTTCTTATTAAAAAAAAAAAAAAAAAAAAAAGTTGGGAAGAGTCCTCTCCTCCTCTATTTTCTAAAGGAGAATTAGGCAGAGCTGCTTTTATTTTTTTCCTAAAATATTTGATAGAATTCACCTATGAATCCATTCAAGCTTTTATTCTTTCTTCCTAGGAAGGTTTTTGGTTACAAATACAATTTCTTTAATAGACATACTGCTTTTCATATTTTTTCTTGTGTTATTTGTGGTATTTGTATTTTTTAAGGAATTTAGGTTAGGTTAAAAAAAAACATTCTCTATTTTCAAGTAACTTATACTAAACAAGGAATATTGAAAAAATATCCACACAAAAATAAAAAGGAAAAAAAGGGAAGTATTCCTGAGAGAGAAATTTCCTTGTTCAGATCATTCAAAAATAAAGCATGAGTAGACCCTAACTACTATATATAAAATATATAAACAAGAATTTTCTACTGTACAGCACAGGGAACTATATTCAATATCTTATAGTAATCTATAATGAAAAAGAATATGATAAGGATGTATGTACATGTATGATTGACTGAAACATTATACTGTACACCAGAAATTGATACAATATCATAAATTTATTATGCTTCAATAATTTAAAAAAAAAAGTAAAGCATGAGTAACTTTAGATCCTACTACCACAAATTCACTGTTTAGTACAAAGGCAATAATGCTCTTGCTTTTCTTCTGCCTCTTTAAGTCACACCTGGAATTCTGCATTTGTTTCTGGATTCCTCTTATTAAGACAAATGTATGCTAAAATCAGAATAAATTCAAATCTATTTATGAAAGGAAAGCAGAAAAAGCCAATCAGTGGCATGGGCAGCATTCTAGATAAAATAGACAAATGCTCAATAAACAGCTCTTGACTTTCAAAAAACATTGTGTACATACTCTATTTTAAAAGTAGTCCAGCTGATAGTTGCCAATTCATCAAGAGAAGCAAGAAATTGGATTACCATGAATATATGGCAACTAAGGGGAGGGGAGAAAGGCTGTAAATGAGAGTCTCTCTTTGAGTGACTGATTTGAGATACAAAAAGTACAAAGAAACATATATTAGGAAAACTAAAAATAACTAAATAGGATTTATGTCTCAGAAGGTATGATCCAGAAGGAGTATAATACCTGTATTCAAATATTTCCATGACCATAAGAAGAAAGAGGGTCTAAAATACTGTTTCAGGTATCAGCTCATGAGTAGAATATTAACAATGATAAAAAGCACTTGAATAGCATTACTCTGTGCTGGGTGATTCAGAGCATTTAATTCACAGTATGTGATACAGGTGCTCTTATATATCACTTTATGTTTGAGAAAAGTGAAACACAAAAATACTTAAATAAATTACCCCAGAAAATATAGTTTCTAGATCGTAAGAGTTGAGATTTAACAAGTCAGTGTGCTTGAGGCTCCTCCCAATGGCTCCCAAAAACTGACTGTGTGTACACCTGTTCCCAATTCTGTGCTCAGCAATGTCACATTGATAGCCTGAAGTTATCCATGAGGGAAGTATTTATGCCACAAAAGTTGACAGATGCTACAAATCAGCCTCTCCCCAAGAGCTTTCAATAAGTTAAGGTTGCTAATCATTTACCAGCCCACAGCTGATTTAACCTACATAAGCTACTCCAAATGTGTGCTCTTAACTATTATCTTACATAAGAATTATAGAGATCCCAAGGTAAGAACTTTTCTTAACAATAAATGTGTACTCCCAAAGCAGAGGACATCTTAGCCTCCACTGACATTGGGAATATTTAAACAGAGTGGGCAACCCCAATTGATGGGTATAGCAGAGAGGATTCACTAGGTAGAATGATTGGAATTCTTCATACTAGAGCCCTATATGGTTCTTTATATAATATCCTTTAGATATTGAGTCTACCACAATGGCATAAATAATAACACTAATTTAGACTAGAACGTTCTCAGTAAGATAAACAAAATTCTAGCTCCTTAAGTTTGACCCAATATTATGTTTAGCTTTACATACATCATCATTGTATTTTTTAAATGTATTATTTTTGAAAGTGGAGAAACAACTCGAAAAACCTTGAAATTTCACCTCAACTCAGAAAGTTAACTCATACAGCAAATTAAACATTTCCTAAAAATGCCATCCCAAGTCTGGAAGGGTCATTTTATTTTCAGGGTGCATATTTTGGAGCAGCATGACATTTTCTTAGAGTCTTGTTTTATGTTGTAAAATATTGCACTAAAATTGAAGCTAGGTTTACAGATTTTAGAGCTTATTATTTTAAGAAGAAATATATGTCAATTTGGGCCTTTTATGCAAAATGAAAGCCCTCAGATTCCAGATATAATGTTGTTTAATAAAGGCTAATTTAAATTCATCATGTGCTCACTGCTTTTGCAAAAGACTTTTTGGGGTAGAGGGAAATTTAACAAAAAGTTTCTCTAATCATAACATAATGAATAACTAATAGACTTTCGAAAATGAGGAAGCATCAGAGTGAAATACAAAATGTTCTTTGATTTCTATTGTTTCATACTGGTAAAACTCCCGTTTTGGCTAGTGGGTATGCTCAGGTCACATGCTGAGAACAGTCCCTTTTGATGGGCACCACTAAGGTGATAAGTGCACTTCAACTTTGCTCTTTCATACTTGAAGTCTCTCCAGGTTAGCACTTTGAACATTATTTCACTGCTGACCTTAGCCATTATGATTTGCAGGCAACTGACTGCAGTCATTAGCAGCCTCCTCACAAATCTGCTTCCTCCCTATGTTTTCTAGGGATGTGTCTATATTCTTGATGTCACTTGTCATTTATTTTCTTGCACTGAATATACTGTAAGGATCATATTTGACAGACCACAGATAAACTTTGTCTCTTAAAAAGTAGTTTTCAATTATCTGAAAACTTTCCAAAAGATCTTCTTTGGATCTTCTTTTTAAATTATTAAATGTTGTAAAAAAGTTGATACTGAAAATTATGATGTACTTTTTATTTCCTTTCCCAATATGGGCAGAGAGAAGTAGAAGAGACATATGAAGAAGAGAGGGAAGAAAAAAGATTTAAAAAGAAAGGGAGGACATAAAAATATAAGTGAATTCTATTATATATTTACTAAGTAGTGTGCTAAGTGATTTAACATAACTTTTTCCCTTTTAATCTTCTTGGAAACTTCTTTTCTTCTTAATTCTGTTCCTCTTATTCCCCAGCTTTACAAAGGAACAACTGGTATACAAAAAAAACTGCACCTATTAATGTATACAATTTGTTGAGTTTGAGCATAAGTATCCAGTTGTGTTACCATCACAGTCAAGGTAATAAACATATTCATCATCTCCAAAAGTTTCCTTGTGTCCCTTTTATGGGATGGAGTAGGGAGTTATAAGAACACTTAACATGAGATCTACACTCAAGATTTTTTTAAGCTTACAATACCTTATTGTTCAGTACAAGCACTATGTTGTACAGCAGATCTCTGGAGCAACTTATATCATATAACTGTAAGTTATATACATATATCTCTCTCCCACCATCCCCTAGTAAACACTAGTCTATTGTCTACTTCTATACATTTGACTATTTTCAATGCCTCATAAAAGAGGGCATGCAGAATCATTCAACCCTCTGTGACTGACTGACTTCACTCTTCATGTCTTCCAGGTTCCTCCATGTTGTCACAAATGGTAGAGTTTCTTTATTTTTTAAGGCTGAGTAATATTCTATTTTATGTACATACCTACATTTTCTTTATCCATGCATCTGTTGATGGACATTTGGGTTGCTTCCACATCCTGGCTATCATGACTAATGCTTCAATGAACACAGGAGGGCAGATATCTCTGAGATCCTGATTTCAATTCTTTTGGATATGTACCATAAGTAGGATTGCCAGATCATATGATAATTCTATTTTTAATTTTCAGAGGAGCTTCCATGCTGTTTTCCATAATGACTGTACCAATTTACATTCCCACCAAGGGTAAAAAAGGGTTCCACTTACTCTCAACCTCAACAACTCTTTGTTAGCTTTTTTGTTTGTTTGTTTGTTTGTTTGGTAATAGCCATCCTAACAAGTGCGAAGTGATAGCTTATCATGGTTTTGATTTGCATTTGCTTAAGGATTAGTAATGTTGAGGATTTTTCATATACCTCATGTGCATGTTTTCTTTGGAGAAATGTCAAAGCTCAGGAACTTTATGAAATGTCAAAACTCAGGTACTAATCATGTACCTATTAATGTACACATTTATGAGATAAGTATAGTAAGACTCAGTGTTATACAAACAGTAAAAACTGCATTAGGAAAGCAAATAATCGTTTAACAATGAACAATTGAATGTTCTGAAAATAAAATTTCAATTTTTATTTTTAGAAAAATTTGACCTTTTATAATTGATCTGTAAAGAAAACTGCACCTGAAGGTTGAATTTTAAAGGATGTTAACAATATTGAACACACCCTTCCTACTTTTATTTCCAATCAAATCAAACAAACAAATGAAAAAACTAAGCATGTTTCAGAGCAAACCCAAGAGTCATTTTCAATTTATAATGTTAAATTTCAGGCTGGCTTCCATACACATTTGCTATATACAAAGTAGGGGAACATACAAATAATGAATGTTTGAATATGAATCCATAACATATTTATAACATACATTATGAATGCAGAGAAGACATAGAGAAAAATGCCATTAAGATAGAAATACACTAGTTACCTAGTAAAATGGTCAGATAATACCTTTAAGTCTTATAAGAGAACACACCTACTTCCATGGCCCAGATTAGGTCCTTATCTCTTCTTCTCTTACATGGGAGCATCACGAAATTTTCTCTTCTATTTTTAAACTTCATAGCTTTATCCTCTAACTTTCTTTACCCAAATTCTGTTGAGTGGGACAAAGTTTTCTTCCCTGCCTATACACATTCTGCTGATTTGATGTATCAACAAACAACCTATCATATTTGTATTAGCCCTGTCCTAGGTTTTAATGTAAGTCACTCTAGAGATAGAGACAGGAAGTAACCGAAAAGACAAACGAAGAAATGGCAGACTTAAGAATTATTCAGATGTCTAACTTTTTTTCAGTTTGAGTTGCATGCCTACATTCTATTTATTATATTGACACCCTTTAAATGTCTTTTGTATGTTATATTTAATACAGTAAACTGTTCTGAATACATACATTAAAACTTTCAAAGCGCAACAGGGGAAAGATCATTTTTTAATTTACCACATTAGGGTGCTGCCTACCACCCAACAGTTTAGTTTAGCCTACCTTATTTTTACCAGTTCAGTAGAATTTCATTTTGCAATTAATACAGTTTATTACATCTTAACCTTATTACTTTATAAAATGGGGTGATAAATAAGACCAAAATGGCACTAGTAATAAAAGTGTTAGGTCTTATGGCCATCAAAGCAATTAATATGTAACTGACAAAAACTTAAAGCAAGCCAATGATGATGAATTCAGTTGTCATCCTACATTCTTTTAGCATAAATAGACAAAGTTAGTGCTAAATGGAAAGATTTACTTTGGACTTTTATAATTATTTTAGCTCTCTGGGATGACACAGCACATGTTTATTGCTCAACTTTTGCAATTTCACCTCTTAAATGAATTTTTCATAATGCTTTTTAAATGTACTATCAAAAAAATTTAAATTTCAAGTTCTATTTATCTCATTATATGGACATTTGGAAACTTATCTACCTATGTAGTCAATTCTTATTTCTAAGGGTGAGATTTACCAACTATCATCCACCTAACATTCAGGCTGTTGCTACAGAAATCATAATATTGATAATCAAGATGATAAGACAAAAATGATGATAATGCCAGCAACACATACTAATATCAATAAAAGATCTGGTAAGACATTAGATACATTATCCAATTTAATCTTCACCCTTATAATGATTAGGTAAGAAATGTTTATAGCTCAGTTTTACAAATTGGGGAAGAGCTGGCTTTACATAGTACTTCTAGAACTTTAACATCACCTAACTGGTAAATGGTGAAAGTTGTACTTAAATTCATGCCTACCTACAATCAGAGTTTCAAGCATTTAACTACTATGTATAGACTGCCTCTTATATTCAAACTACTCATTATTTATATGTGATATATTCCTGTAGAACCAGAACCAAGCCTTTTCACATTATCACCAAAACCACCATCATCAACACCAGTACAACCACTATTCACTTTGTCATCTTTACCTCCTGGTATCCTAGATAATTAATTCTCTTTTTAAAAAAGCATCACCTTTTAAATTAATATGTATTTATGTATGTATTTATTTAATATATATTATGTATTATTACTATGTGTATATGTATAATATATAACATATATGATCTAAATTATGGAAATATAGATCAAAAGTGAACATACAGCTTGGGGAATTTTCACACAGTAGAACTATTCAGGTAGCCACATCCCATATTACAAATCTTAATTCAGGACTCCCTCATGACCACCCCCCACCATTAGTCCTTCTTTTACCCATCTGGTTCTATCACCATAAATAAGTTTTTGCCTGTTTTTGAAATTTATATAAATAGGATAATGACTTATATAGTCTTCCTTTTTTATTTTAAACCTGGTTGATTTTGCTTGATACGTTTGTGAAATTTTTAAAGGTTCTGGCATATAGCAATAGTTCATTCATTTTTCACTGATGCATAGTCTTTCATTGTACAAATTAATTATTTTTCCTCCAGTGGATTTAGATCAACATGTGAGTTGTTTCATGTTGTGGGTTCTTAAAATCAGTACTACCACAGCATTTTCTGCAAATATCTTTTATTCCACATCAGCATGGTTTTCTTGGGTTTATACTTAGTAACAAAAATGTTGTTCAGAGTATATGCATAAATGCAACTCTGCTAAATACTGCCAAACAGTTGTCCAAATGTGGTTATACCAATCCACACCCACCTTGCACTGTATTAGAGTTCTGGATGGTTCACATCTTCACCAACTCTTGCTATTATCAGTCATTGTAATCTTTCACCTTTCTTGTGGTGGTATGTCTTTTCTCATTTTCTATTCAATTCTCTTTTAAATATTTCCTCTGAGTCCTTTGTCATACCCATTTTCAGAGATAGAGGATGAGTTACTAGAACTGAGCAGAACAAATTTAAATTTGTGGACATTGGCGTGCATTTCTAAGTATCCTAAATTGGACAAAACATGAAGGATACCTGAAGATAAAACACCCCAGAGAACATCCAGAGAATGAGAAAAAAAAAAAAAAGCATGAATGGCTTGCGTCACCTAAGGCAATGTGTGACCATGTAATGTAAATAGTTATTTATTTTTTTCCAAAGAACACTAACATCTCTTCAAAGGGGTAACAGATAATTACAGAATTATATGGTGAGTTTGGAATTATATGGTGAGTTTTTCTCCTAGCTCTCACAACACATGAAAGAAATTTAAACCCAAGGTCATCTTTGTAACACAAATCCAAATTGTAGTCTCCATTCAAATCCAATTACCTAAAATTTCAAGGTTATTCACTAATTCGTAGCACCCTTGGTCATGTATTTATATTTTATTCTAAGAACAATGGGTATTCGTTTCAAGACTCTAAAGGTTACATTTTCCATCTTAGTTTTCATGAAGGCAGAACAGCTCAGTTAAAAGCATTAAATGTTGGACTTGCAAACTGATATGTAAATAAACCAGCCTGTTCTTTCCCTCAACCCTTGTCCTCTTATGGATTTTACTGTCTTCATCTACTGTAGCTTCAATCATATTTGATAATTTAGAGTTAGTCTCTTTTACTAACTTCTGTGGTTGTTTTTCATTTTTATTTATCACCAATGTGTAAAATCCCACTATTGAATTTCTCTACTTTTTTCTTGCACCATGGATTTTATGCCTTTTTATGGTACCCAACTCCTTGGCCTTTAATTTCCTTTGCTAGAATTGTGCCATTTTATAGATTTCTAACACTGGGTAAATCTAGGATTCAAGAAGCCTTTTTATCTCTTATTCACATCCTACCATACTCTCTAACATTTATTTTCAAACTGCTTTTCCATGTCAATAAACAAAACATGGAGTTGACAATTTGAGGGATAGATTAAAAAGATGAGCAACAATCCATTTTTAGTTTCTGGAGATATTTTGTGCTGAAGTCACAGGCTTTCATTATTCAAGACAAATTAAGATTATAAAACTGCATTCCATCTAATCACATGGGCATAGTGTTGGCAACTGCAGATTAATGAAATAAAAGATAAAGATACATTTTCCTTTGGCTCATAGAAAGACTGTTCAAATGGTAATAAGCTAGAATTATCATTTTAAAAGATCTCTTATTTCCCTCTAAAATATAGTAGCTACTTTAAAAATTTTCTTCTCTCAGAGAAAAATGATTCATCATTATGGTTAATGAATTTTTATTTTTTTACCTAAACCAATGAAGGTAACCCTTCTTTTATGCTGTAAAATAATGGACTGAATTTTAAACATCTATGTACAAGTTTTTTTTTTTTTACATCAAGGTATATCACATAGATTCATAACCTCAAAATTATAAAAACTATTTCTCTTAAAAACACTAAACACAGCCAAAAAGTTTAACAGGATTTCTATAAAGTTTAATTTCTACTTTAGTGGTTGGTTTGAAAATTAAACCTCAACACTGAGCAACTTTTGTTTTTAATTAGTTTCTTTTTCAGTTTTAGATCTATAACACATGATCAAATAGTCTCACTTCATGCAAAAATATGAAACTATTTTTACATGTGAAAGGGTAGTTGTAAAACTTGGCTCATAGCTTATTTTCCATGATCATCTACCCTTAAGCTAGTTATGTAAATAAATTCATGCCTAACTGTCTTGCTTCCTATATAAAACTCCATTATTCCTTCTTATCTAGAAGCCTGCTTTTACTAAAAATGGCATTAGGGTAAATTTATAATTTCTAAAATAATCATGTCATAGTCATAATCTAGTGTTTCTGAGGTTTGACTTATTCATGGTTTAAAATCTTGCATTAGCTATAATTCTACTGAGTTCTTAATTACAGGAAAAGTTACATTGCTAGAGTCCATATAAACCACCTTGTCTATGATCATGACTTATTCCATTTCTAGACCTTCAATGGATTCTCTCTTGGCTGGAAGTTGAACTATGTATTCTGCATCTAGAATCTTTCTACCTAACCTACCCATTGCCTTGGCACTAGAGTTATCTTTTCACATACTATTTAGCAGCATGGGTTTCGGAATTACCAGCTGTAAGTATGACTCCAACTCTGCCACATTCTTGCTATGAGCCTGAAACATCTTATATAACCTCTCTGGGCCTCAGTTTCCAATTTGGGGAAATAACAATACACAACTTGCAAAGCTGAGAGAATCAGCCAAGCTCAGATGATTCAAACGTTTACCATACATAGCATCTGTCAAATAGTATATGCTCAAAGCAGGAGTATTACATGTATATTTTTACTCAACTGTCTCTGCCAAGAGACCCCAGGTTTCTTGAAAACAGGAAGGATATTTTTGGTTTGGTTTGGTTTATCTTAACTGTACTAAATATGACTGAGCTGATACAAACTAAGAGCTCAGTAGATGATTTTATTGTAATTGTGTACAATTCAACTAAATAATAAGGTTCACTTCACTGTTCTGCATTTCTACTCAATCCTACTAAAATTCCATCTTCATAGCAGTTGTACCTGCCTCCTCTTTTGGATCCTCTCTGACTGGTGAACCCTGTTCTGCTGATGTCATTGTTCCTGAGATCGTATCTTATAGCCTGTATGGGACAGACAATGAGACCCTTTGGATTCAATTGATATATCCTAACATGTAATCACCACATGTCAGCCACTTCAGTAGAACTAAACCTATCACTGAATTTGACCCAACTTCCCGGTTGTAAAACTCAGTTTATAAGTCTGAGTCCTACATTGGCCTTGATTTTGCCCCTCTCCTTTTCTTCTGTGTAATTTATTTTAGCATTCTAATGAATGGCCAGAGTTAAAATGAATTCTTTATACAACACATGAATTAATCTAAAAAATGGATGCCCTTCTTATAAAGGCAAATAATGGGAAATTCACTACCTCCTAAGGCACCCTTTTCCTTATTAGTCCATAAGGTTTTCCTTTATTAAGCTTCTTTCGCCTTCAAGAATCTTCCCTCCTACAGTTCTAATCCTACCTTTTCAGTCCTAGAAAGGCAAGCTTCATTCTTTCCTTAGTACATATTTTTAACTATTTAAGGGTAGCTCTTGGCTTACTCCCTGAGACTTTATCATAGAAAAAAATATTTCTTTCAGTTATGTTTTATGAACTTTAATCTTGGATTCCCTAAATGATAATCTTTGGGCAAATTCAGTCTTTCTGTATCCTTGTTCAGGATCCATACCAAAACCTGACAATAGTATGGTCTATCCAATATGGAAAATTTGTGCCAAGTATTTTCTAGACATCAAAATTCTGGATCAACTTTAGGCCTATCCAATAGTCCATCAGTGTTGAATTGTGATTAAATTGTCATCAACTAGAACCTTAACACTTTTTGTTGTTTGCTTCTGATAGTCATTAATCTCTCTCCCACCTTGAAAATGCCAGATTGTTTTAGCAGACATATGTTTTGCCCTATTAAATTTTATTGCTAATTTCTGACTCATTCTTTTAACACACCACAAAGATATTTTTGGATCCTGATTTTATCAGAATCTGAAATATAATCATTTTCCTTCCCAGTCTACCAATCACTTAGCATCCACCTCTGGAATTATTTTTCATTCCAACTACCTTGTAGCCAAGTTTATCAACATTTATGGCATTTGTAAAACTACAACACTGCTTCTGAAACATTTCTCATTTTCCATCCAAAAATACACTCTGAGATTTCCAAACTTCAAGATATTACAATACATATCTGATATTAAAATACATGTTTATAAAATAAAAAATTTAATGCTTTTTTCCCATCCCATTTACACCATAACTCCTTTCATGTACCACAAAAATACAGAAAATACATACATTATCAAGGTTTTTTTGGTTTGTTTGGTTTTTTGCCCATGAATATGTCAGAAAGAAGATGTGTATTTCATAGGAAAACATTAATGACTACTTTTTCTTAATTGCTTTAATGATCCCAATAAAAGATTTTAATAGTTTCAATTATTGATTAATTGCATTTTTTGTAATTACTATATTCTCCATAATTTATGAATATATGAGTTTCAATTAGTAACAAATTCCTGAGTCAGTGGGTTTTTAAATAGATAGAAATCTAGGGATTTTTGGTATTGTTGTCTCGGCAACCATGGAGCTTTTTACTATCCCATGGTTTTGCCTTTTCCAGATCGTCATATAGTTGGAATCATAAAGCATACAGTCTTTTCAGATTGGCTTCTTTCATTTATCAATGTGTTCAGATTCCTCCCGGTCTTTTTATGGCTGGAAACTCATTTCTCTTTATCTCTGAATAGTATTTCATTGTATGAATGTACCTGGTTTATGTATTCACTATAGCAGAACACCTTTATTGCTTCCAAGTTTTGGCAATTATAAGTCTGCTATATACATTCATGTGCAGGTTTTATGTATGGACATAAGTTTTCAACTTATTTATGTAAATATCTAGTTGCTAGATCCTATGTTGACTATGTTGCCAAATTGTCTTTCAAAGTAGCTTACCATTTTTATTCCCCCAGCAATGAACAGGAATTCCTATTCTTTACATCCTCATCTGCATTTGGTGTTGTCAGAGTTTTGTATTTTAGCCATTCTAATAAGTGTATTGTGGTATCTCATATTTGTTTTAATGTGCACTTCTCTAATGACATGTGATGTTCAGCATCTTTTTATAGGCTTATATGCAGATATATCTTCTTTGGTCAACTGTTCACATCTTTGCCCCTTTTTAAATTGGGTAATTTGTTTTCTTACTGCAGGCTCAAAAATATTTTTAGATACCAACTTAAGGCAAAATCCTTTCTAAATCATGTCCTCATCAGTAGTACTGATCTGTCCTTTGAAATACTCTTAAAATTCTATACATAATTCTATGAAAATGCTTGCAATAACTAATTGTAATTATTTGTTCATTTTAGATGACTTTATAGATGACTGAAATCTTTCAGAAGAGAAGGATATCTGTATCATACCCAACCACATGTGTTTCCAGGCACAGAAGTATTCCATACATGATTTTGAGTGGATATTCTCACTGAATTCAGCTGAAGCAGTCCCTATAGCTAGTTGTCTAACACACTGTCTCAAACATATGGTAAAATTCCCTGTTTCACATGGTTTTTCAAAAACAGGAAAACATGTTAGACCATCTATAAGACATTTTAAAAAATACTTGGTCCTTTGTTCCTACTTCTTCCTCTGGTTTCTTAACAGTTGGAGTACCTGGGAGTTATATTCTGGCTGTATCATTCATGAAAATATCCATTCCCTTTAACCTAAGCCTTTACCAAGGATCAAGATAAAGCAAGGTTTAAGGACCTATTGATCAGTTCCAGCTAGTCAGTAGTCAATTCTAGTGGGGGGGTTTGAAGACAGTGGTGGAATCATCTTGATCTTCTTAAATGAATCTACTTCAGTAAACAAAGTACTATTATTATCATTAGTTTAAATCATATGTGTATATAAATATATGATAATTTGGGGGAACAGGAAAATGAAGATGAATTTAGCAGTATCTGCATACGCTTTTGTCTGACTCAGAACTCATTGCTATATATTCTCTCTTTGGAAACTCTCATATTTGCTCATAAGTAACCATATATATTATTTTTAATTGCAGAATACAGGAAATAATATAAATAACCAGCAATATAGTCATATGATAAAATGCTATGCACTAGATAGATAGATAGGATAGATAGATAAAGGCTATATGCAACAATGTAAATAGATCTCAAAACCAATATTAGGTGAAAATTCAAGTTGCAAAATGATATGTACACAGTGATATAATTTATACAAATTATCAATCAATATATTTTCCTATGTATGAATATATGTTGTAAAATATATATTAAAAATGGACTAACATGATATGGATCATGTTCAAACTAGCATCTGCCTATGTGGAAATGTGACTGAGAAATATTTTTTTAAAACTTTGTTTAATTTTTGTGTGTTAATTTTTAAGTGTTCTGAAGCTAATATTACCAGATACTAAGATTTCAATAAGCATAGATGTTTGTTTCATTGTTTCTCTACATTTAACTATAAATTTTAATTACCAATATAAATATTTCTAGGTAGACTACATTTTCTTCTAATTTCACTCAATTTCATAGACTGCAAAACTGATTTGGAAAACAGACTGTCACATTAGTTGGAAAGACTTCAGTTAAAAGTGAATAAACATAAAAATTATCAGGATCAGCTCAAGGGAACATAGCAAATGTGCTTATCACAGATGGGACTTTAGACAGGGAATTTCACCTCCTTAGATTTTTCTTTCCTCCTGTAAAGTGATGGCTATAAGTACATACAATGGAATATTACCCAGCCCTAAAAATGAATGAAGTAATGCCATTTGCAGCAATATGGATGGATCTTAGAGATTATCATACTAAGTGAAGTAAGTCAGACAGAGAAATACAAATATTTTATCACTTACATGTGGAATCTTAAAAAATGATACAAATTAACTTATTTACAAAGCAGAAATAGACTCACAGACATAGAAAAGAAGTTTGGGATTAGTAGAAACAAACCACTGATTATAAAATAGATAAACAACAAGGTGGGACTGTATAGCACAGGGAACTATATTCAGTATCTTTTAATAACTATAATGGGAAAGAAAAACAATAAAAAGTAAAGGCTCAATAATTCCTCTCCCATATGATAACATATTTCAAAAAATTATTGATATAAGTATCTATAATATACCTTCCATCTAAAATATAATGATCCTCTGAATATGTTCTACATGATGTTTTAACAATCTTCCCTACCTTTAAAAAAATTTGATACTATTACATAAGAAAAGGAAGAAAAAATATTATGGTTTAAATAATTAGTTCCTTCTCCACAACCTTTCCTTTTCTTTTTCTTTCTGAAGGGTAAGCAATATTAGAAACTGAAAATCAGACACTTTTTTCCTTCAGATTCCCTTAAGTTAACCCAATATTGGCCAATGAGATGTGAAGGAATATCTGTTGGGAAATAGGAGCTTCTGAGACAGGAGCTCCCTTTTTGACCAAGAGATGGGCAGGAAAGTGAGCCTTTTCCCTCTCTTCCTGTTGTGGATGCTGGTATGTGATACACACTGCTTGGAGTTACATAGCAGAGCCATCTTGTGACCATGCAATGGCAAACTCCAGCATGCAGTGTTAGCTCAATGACATGGTCTGTGTTCAGTCACTGCAGGTTTGACTACCTTCATCCAGGCTTATTAAGTGAAAACACCAACTTTATTCTCTAAGTTATTGTTATTCTTTTACCTGCAGCCAAGAGCATCTTATTTGCTCTGGTATGTTCTCATAGTTCTCACCACTGTAGTACTCTGCTTTCCACTATATATATTTTTTGAGTCTGATTGGCCCATATTTCAAATGTCTCCCCATTACCAGATGTTTGAGGCTGGAAGACAAAATAAACGGCCTAATATTAGTTTTCTTCTACATAAAATTAGGATATTGGCCCTATATAAAAATATAGAAAGAAAAAAAAATAGGTTTACCTCATTTAAAAAAATAGAATGGGACTACCTTGTATTATATGAAACTTAGACCACAAAAAATTAATTGTATCACTTGTCATAATCCTTGGCACAATAGTTTCTCAACACAGATGAAGATGAAGTATCCCTACTCTAGTGATCCAGGGAATAGGAGATAGAGAAAACTTAGCTCGTGGTAGTAGATCAAGACAACTGTGGGCCTTACCCACAGGTTGATTGTGGTACAAGAGGGAAAAACAAAGGAAAACAAACAAATAACAGAAAAACAAAAATAGAGATTCTAAAACCACAAGTTTTTAAGGGAAACTATTAAGTAGATCAATGTTTCTTCCATGTTGTTTTCCTTTGTTATATGAAACAGTGTGTAGAGCAATTATATACATTTTCTTTGACTCTACTAATTAATTGCAATAAACCCAATTTAAATTCTCTGAATCTCTCTTTCCCTTTGTAAAATATGGATAGCAATGATTGTGTAAAAGGATTAATCTAAGGATAAAATTAGAGACAGAGTACTCACTGAGACTGACTGGCATATTATAGGCATTCAACAATATTCTTAGTTTCATTATTATATTTGTGGTATACTCATGCATACACTTCTCACTTTTGATTCCTTTGATCTTGGTAAGGGGCTGGAGGAGAAAATGAATTAAAATGAATTAAATGAATTAAAAATACACATTAGACTTGATCTAGTTTTTTGGAATTGCTCCAAGTAGCAATTATCTTGGCACCTTCATATAATAGATATCATCTTACACATAAGACTTAAAAGAAGTTGCAATTCCTGAGCACAAGAAGCTTAGAGTAGAGCATCAAACTTCAGGAAAAATTTCAACTTCTTTTGTCAATTCCCTCACTCATTGCTTTCCTCGCTATACACCCTTTCTCTTACAACCACTTCTACTATGAACAAAGTGGTGGGTAGGATATGATGGGGCTCTTTTGCTTACCAAAGTCTACGTATTTAAGGGCAACCAATTATTTACCCCCTCCATCATAATGTGTTCTTTGATCCTTCTACTCAGAGGCAGTATCTCTTTCTACTCTGATACCCACTACACTTTATTCATGCTCCCTTTTAAAAAAAAATAATTTGTTAAGTACTGCTATGTATTATAATTTTGACACTTTTTTCTTTCTCTAAAAGAAAATTAGAGTAATATCTTCATCATTTTTAAACTCTACCATATATAGTGCTGAGTTGTGCACTATTGCAAAATCAGCATATATTTGTAAAAGCATGAATACATATGTATAAAGTAACTAGATGATAATAACTACACTGTATTTTATTGTATTGTACTAGATGTTTAAATGCTTTGTACAGTGTATTATTCAAAGGATATATCCAAAACCATTATGATGTTCATTTTACAGAAAATAGTTAAATCATGTAATTTATTACCAAGAAATCTAGGATACACCTTCAAAAAACTCTAAGGATAAGCAGTTTGCTCTCACACAGCTAAATTTGTCAATTTGCATACTTCTCTTTGAGATCATAAGATGACACAATTTAAATCATCTTAGTTCTTAAAAGAAATTTATTGTCTCATGTGACTAAAAAGTTCAGAGGTTAGTCTTGAGGGACAGTTTGATACAAAGTTTTATGATATGGACTCTGGCTAATTTCTCAAAAAATGTCTGGACTGTGCCATTCTTTATGTGAAAGCATCTTCATTAGGATGGCTGCCTCATGATAGCAAATAGTTGCAGATGTTCAGACCTCACATCTGCATCCCATGTCATTCTGAGCTAAATGGATCAACTATTAGGAAAGATTCCTATTATTTATAGAATCTTCATTTGTGGAAGAAGTTTATCTAGAAGGCCTGGGAAAATAATCTCTACTCACCCAGATCATGATAGCTGCCCATATATGTAAATGTCCAAGATGACCTAGACCTCTCGCAGACAGGGGGCCCAACTGCATCCACATCATTTGACCAAAGTTAATTGGGGGAGAATAGACTTTGTCAGAGGACAAGGTAAGGGTAGATCTTTGGAAAAGGTTGCCAAGAAGGCAACATATAGGGCTCATTATAACAGAGAATGTCAAAGATTGGATCATGTGACATCAAAGCTCATATTCCTTAAAATTAGTCTGTGTGGCTCCAGGCTCTGTTACGGAGGGCAGGGATCATTTCTCCTCTAGCTACCTAAACCACTGTGCAGGAATTTTCAGAGCCTTTAGTAGTGCATATTGTACACTGGTTCCAAAGTTCTCTTTTCGAAAACCCTGCCCTTTCTCCCTAGGGCATATTGCCTGTTCTTTTCAGCCAAGCCATCCTTCAGCAGTCTGAGTCACATGAGTGCAGCTCAAATGTAATGCCAAACAAATCAACAGAATAGCTGTCAGGCCTTCAGCAGAAACAATATTAGCCTTGTCTATTCATACTGAGAGCAGAATGGAAGTGACACAAATAAAATGTTATGGGATAAAATATGTTGCTCAATGCACAGTAACAAGGAACTATTGGTTGACAATTTTTTTTTCTCTCCTCACTACATTTCAATATGTTAGTTTCTCTATGATTTCTACAGTGTTCATTAATTAAATGCTTATAGTAGTGTCAAATACACAGTAGGAGCATGATAAATGCATTTAATGAATGAATAAGTGAATGGATTAATTAAATCCAATTCAATAAGTCAGTTATAGAGTCTATACTTAGAACTGTAGAATCATCAAGTTGGAAAATAATCTTGGCTTAATAGCCATATGATCCACCTATTGTCCCTGAAAATGAACCCTTTCCACAGAGTTCCTTATGTGTAGTTATTGTGATTGTGATGCTGGGTGAATATCTTTGGAAAGAAAATTCTTCGCCATTAATTCCAATGACATACAGAGACACATATCTGAGTTTCTTATATTAAAGTGTAATAACAGTCCTTGCGACATCCAACACCAAACCTATCCAAGATAGATTGTAGGAATTAGAGAAGCATTAAGGAGATAAATAAGTCAACACTATTGCTTTTGGATCTATAACATCTCATATGTCCATGTAATTAATAGCATGTGATACAATTTTAAATAAGGTAACATGATTCCTTTAAATCTATAGTTTTATCATGCTTAATACTGTTCTCTTCCCTCAACAAATTCTATTTTCAAAATTTAAAAGACAGATAAAACTAAAAGGAATTGGTAAGCATTTTGGGGTGTCTTAAATATGTCCATGCATTTCATGTACAAAATTCCTATTCATCTTTACAGTGATACCATCAAATAGGTATTGCTATAAATTCAATCCTCAGAAGAAACAGGTGGAAGAATTTAAGTAACATGTTCAAGGTCACACAGCAGCTAATTTGTGGAGCTGGCACTTGAACCTGTGTCTGTCAGGCTAGAAAGTCCATACTTTATACCTATATCCAGTGCCTTCCAGTCATGTTTATTATTTCTCTTCTAAATTGTGTCAAGAAAAAAATCCAAAGATATTCTTGGCTAAGGATTCACTTGATAAAACACACATGCCATTGGTTCTTCTCTAACATTTAACATTTGTGATACTGTTTGCTGAACGAAGAGAAATGCTAAGACTCGCGACCAAATGTTTACTGAGCAGATTACTCTTGATGGCCTTCTGCTTAAAAGTTTAAAATTAAAAATAGAACACTATTCACTGTTTGTCCCCTGCCAAACTGTGTGGGAGCAGCAACACAGATTTCAGGGCAAGGCTTCTGAATCTCTAAGCTCAGTAATACATCTTTCTTTTGCCCCCAGTATTAATATCCCCTCTCCTTTTCTTTCAGAACAGAAAATAGTAACTAATAGCTTTAATAGCTGCCACTTTCATCACTTTAACTGCAAATAAACTCTGTATTCCTTTCATCCTTCACAATCTGCACACCATGGACAGCCACCTACGGCTGTATGGAGTCCTGAAACAGTTGCTTTGAGGGTATTACTACAGTGCTTCCCAAAATATGCCTCGTTACAAAAATGATACATAGTGGTAAAGGAGTAAGGGTAGGATCTTAGGAGACTATAAATATGTCCCTTGGTTCTCTGAGAACACTTTGGGTTCTCATCTTGAGGGAATGTAGCTGCAGGTGTATTACATGCTAGGACAAAATGAGAGTGCTCTTTTCTCCTCTGACAGAACTTGGGGAACAGGGGGATTTTGCCTGGGGAGGAGGTGGAATGAAATAAAGTATTTCCCTTTTTCTTGATCTGTTTAGTTAGGGAGAAATGTGTGTGTTGTTGAAAGGCATCATTGTTGATTCTGCAGCCAGATGTGTTGGTGTGTTAAGTAGGCAGGAGGAGATATTGGAATGAGCACTGAGAATGGGCACAGACAGGCCAGGGTTCATCTCCACCTCTGTCACTTTGCTGGCTGTGTGACCTAAGACATGTAATGAAAGTTCTCTGAAACTTAGTTTTCCCAATTGTAATATGGGGCTGTGTTAGCCTACCCTGCAGAGTTCCCAGGAGATTAGGGTTGCCATACAAAGGAAATACAAAGCTCCTAGTTAAATCTGAATTTCAGATAAACAACTACGTTTTTAGTATAAATACATCCCAAATATTGCACGGGCCATAATTACACTAACAATTACTTGTTACTTATCTGAAATTCAAATTTAACTGGGTGCCCTGTATTTTATCCGACAACCTCACTTAAGAAGTAAAGGAAAGCATCTACTAGCACGATACTTGACACAGATTTGTTGCTCAAAAGAATTTAGTTCCCTCTCTCTCTACCTCCCACATATTAGTTTCATGCTTCACACAAGGACTCATTTTTTAACTGTCAAAATGAGTCAAAATTTAATTTTGTTTCCTTTGAAGCCACATATTAGCAAAGCATCAAATGTTCTCTTTGGTAAGGACTAAGAAATTTCTGCCTCCCACTATCAAAAGTTCTGGGAAAGTTCAGGGTATCAAGGTTGAATCTCTTTTAATAACTGATTTAAGAAGTAAATTAGTTTGTCAACTAGAAAATATAAATCAGTATTACTTGAGTTTATGTGGCACCATTTTCTGTAGAGACACAGATATTTAATTTCATATTTCATTTGACTGTGCAACAAGGAAGGAGTAGAAAAAGACAACTCTTCATTTCCTTTTTGGAGAAGTTGAGGTACTGACTATTTTAGTGAATGATTTACTCTCCAAAACGCAATCAAATAATCAGAGGGTAGTAAGAAAATAAAATTAATTCCCCAGGTTCTAACCAAATTTTATTTTTCTATTTGACTTCACAAGATGAAGAGAGGAGTAAGTAAGACAGAATATATGTAAGTATTTCAAAACCTTCAGAAAAAAGGCAGTAAAACTAAAAACATTGTTATTATATAGAAGCTAAATTTATTTGTCACAATTAGGTCTATTTTCCATTATTCTAATATTAAAATGAAGAGCAACTGAGCTGCACTTAAAAAGCATTTAAATTAGATTAATGTGTATAAAGTTTAGTAGTATGAAATGTAGCTCTAATTTTCATTTTACAGCTGAAGTTCAGCCTTCTATCAGTGTTACTAAACTCTATTTTAAAACATTCCTCTCCTACTAAAAATAAACATTTGTTCTTTAGAAAAATTACTAGAAAAGTGTAGATTTATTTTAAGTGTTTACCTATTAAGTGTAACAAACACTACAATATTTGTGCATTTGATTTATCTACTACTTATAAGCAAGTTAATATTAAACTATTTTTTTTAATGACCTGATGTTGTAAAAAAGAACATCTAGAATTCTTGGCAACCTCTAGAAATCAGGATATATATGTTTGGTGTTTGATACTGAGCTTGATACATGTCCCAGTCTGTTTTCCCTTTAATTTATTTTAATTTTTCCAGGTCCAAAATAAATACTACTTTATTCTGGTAGGAATTTATTTACAATACACTTTTTTTAAAAAAGGACATGCAAGATAGAAACTATAGCCTTTTAAATGGCTTAGAATTAGTCTCTATGCTAAAAAGTGAATACATCTGAATATATAAAATATTTTATATATATTAATTAATACAGTATTGCACATTTGCAAGTTGCTAAGAGATCGTCAAAGTCCTCAACACAAGAAAAAAATATGTAACTCTGTATGGGGATAGATGTTAACTAGACTTATTCTGGTTATCATTTTGTAATATATACAAATATCAAATCATTATTCTGTACATCTGACAGTAATATAGTATTGTATGTCCACAATATCTCATCTAAAAAGAAAAGACTTTGAGAGAGTTCAAAACCTTTGTAGTTGTAGTTGGTGCCATAAACTGAGATATTAAAATATTGGTCATGCTCTTCCAGGTATATGTAATTATTCTGGGCCACATTTTGAGAATTCACCATCATCCAGATTTTTAAGGAAATGAGATAGTCAACAATAATCCCTTAATGACAAATAATTGTTTTCATATTTTCTCTTTAGAAATCTAAACATTTTACCTTTCTGTTTTTCTAGAGGCAGCGTGAGGCCCACAGGAGGAAGTCTGTATCTTTCATTTTGATGTATAGATGTGATGATAAAAGTTTATCTCACAGCTTGTTTGTTCACTTCTCTGATAGAATGCAGCCTACAGCAATGTTTAAAGACAGGTTATCCATAGCTGAATGTAGTCTGATTTTAGTAAACATAGCCTACAGTATGAACATATTGAATTTAGGTTCAAGTTGTACAGAAAAGTAAGAGTATTCCAACATGCAATACGTTTTCCAATTAATTCTATGCCTAAGACTTTGTTTTGTTTTTTAACCCCTCAATCTTTAGGAAGTTAAATGCACAGTACACAATGGTCAATATACACTATAAATTTATCGATGGAGTATTTAGCCTAGATGCAAATGTTGACATTGATACATCTAGAAAATAGTTTCTTGAATGTTCCACACCTGGCAGACTCTGTTGTGGGGGAAAAGTCTACAAATGCCTCAACCCATATCAAGTTTATGAGTTAGTGTGGAAAATAGATAACAAACATGCAAATTACAAATAATGAAGCAGGTTACAATGGGTTTGCGCAACATGCTATGACACAATATAACTGAGTATTAGGGAAAGCTGAGGAAGAAATATTTAATCTGAGACTGAAGAATGAGGAGTCAGCCAAGCAAAGAGCAGAAGGAAGACTGCTTTTGCCAGACTCTGATGACTTGAAGATCCTTAGCAAGAGGGTGTGGCGCTGATCAAGATGACAGGAGATCTTGCTGAACCTTAAAGACCATTACATCAAACCTTTGGAAAGTCAAAAGTAGAAGAAGGATAGATTGAGTAACATTCTCCCCTCTTTCCACTGTGGATAGAGAATATACTGAAGTTGGCAAGGATGGAAGCAGGAAAATCAACAGAGAAGCTTGTTGCAACTGTATAGTGGCAGTGGAGATAGAGAGGAATGGATTATTTGGAACATGTGCTGCATTTATTTTTGTAAATGAGTAAGTGAGTAGCAGAAACCTCCTTTGAGTATCCTCAGAGAGGCCTAAAAAAACATACCAACACCCAAAACATTAAAGAAACCCTCCAAGATGAACGATACTAAGAGATGAAATTAATATTATATCCTCTGCAAAGGCATCACAATTTTACATAGTGTGAGGTCTCCCTTCTCCTTAGTACATACTTCTGAATACCACTACCATGTAGAGTAATGATGTGATTTTATGTTTGCCACCCTACAAGGGCCTCTTAATCACACCTACCCTTCCTTGCTACTCAGCTCTCTATACAGTGCCATTCATGCACCAGATATTCGACACCTGTGAACAGGCAGAATAAATGAATGCCACTCTCTATATCAAACAATTTGAAGGAACGTGATTTAACATAGCTGTTATCAAAGAAGTCATATGAGACAGGAGCTCACTCACCTCTGCAGTCATCCTAAATAAGGATAAATACGTTATTCCACAAAAGGAAGAAAGCATAGATATAGCTATGGTAGCTAGAGGGGAACTTCACATAAGAGGACTACAACGTGTTTGCAGTGTTCAAAATAGACCATCATTGCTAAAAAAAATTCAGGAAAGTGACTGTTTACTATTTTTAGACAATCCAGGTGGTGGAAAAGTTATATAATTATATTTGATATGCTATAGAAATAAAATGTTTTCTTTTTTAACAATTGGTAGACTGTGCTCTGCCATTTGCTTGGACTGAGGGATCTTAGGATAGCTATCAACTCCTTTAAGTCATAAAGATTAAGACCCAGAAAATATTCAAACTATGAAGAGATAACAGTAATGAACTTCAGATGAAAGTCTCTTACAGAAATTTATTTCTAAAGAAGCAATCTATACAATCCCGTATTTCACAACACAAAGCCATCCTACATCCATGGTAAGCAATTCCATTCCCAGACAGCTAGGTATGATTCTTAACTTTTTAACTAAAACTCGTATTTTAACTGTCATCTCTAAGCATATTTTTGAAGTATATAAGTCTTATTATTTTAGTTTTGTTATTGTGGTTTTACAGAATAAACACAAAGCTGAATGACTTAGTCTGAATGGATCTCTGCTTTCAGCACATACAATTGTTTGTTATAATTTTTTAATTTTAATATTTTCCTTCATTTTATAAAGTAAAAAAGCAAGCTACCCTATATATTTAGATAGTTTAATAAGTACTCATTTTCAGACAAAACATGGCAAGATTAAAGAATTTAAGCTGAATCAGCTGATGTGCCAAATATCCCTAGGTCCCTTAGGGATGGTTGTTTAGCAACATCAATGGAAAAGAGCAGGTAGCTTGAAAAAAAAAAAATCAGCTGAAAGCTGAGGATATTTGAACATTGCAGGGACTGAGTGTGGTATATTTCCTTTTAGAACAACTCTTGAAATGATTCCTTTATTCTCTACCTGAGCCACCTATTCTCATCACTTTAGAGAACTGATTATCCAATTAAATCAGCCAGTTTTACCAATGGCAGGGGTGAGAAAATATCTCTGAGAAGTCAAGTAATTTGACCTAGTAACACAGGTAAACTGAGGCTTAAAAATGCATACTTGAAGAAATTTTTCAGACTATACATCACATATACTGACTCGAAGGCAATTTCTCTTTGTAGCATACCACGCAGATATCTCTGCCGTTGGAAAGGCAGAATGGAATGGGCAAGCAAGGTCAGCTAGAGGTCATTTATCAATTCTGAAAAAAATATTGGGTAAATTTTATGTTATGCTAGGAACTGATGGTCTTCTTGAGCAATATAGAATCATACGGCAATAGGCAGCAATAAAACTTATACCACAGCATTAGTGGGCATGGATGAGGAAGCTGTAAAATACTGACCCAGATGCTATTTGTGAATGTTATTCTCACCAACAGAATGTTTCAGGAATGCACTGGGCATCACAAAAGGAAATTCAATTCAAAGAAACCAGACTATGTTTATTCACTACTATCCTCCACATCTAACCAACAATCTGTAGAACTGCTATCTGCCTTTTTCCCCAGCCACTGAACCAAGTCCTAAAATAGTGTAATTGAGGTTTCCTTCCTGATCTCTTGGTTTTCCAAGAAAGATATTTAGATGTTTGTGACAGGAGAATGTAGGCAACCATACTCATCTACTTAGGACAACATAGCTGAAGGGAAACTGCTTTTACCCAAATAAATTTTTCCAAAAGTCTCTCTAAAACAAGAAACAGTTGTAAGCAACATACAGTAACTGTGAATGGCTGAGAAATCACAGTAGTTTAATAGACCTGTTGGGCATATCTAAAAAGAATTTTTTTTTTTTTTTGAACAAAGTAGTTACCTAGGTCTGCAAGCACCATGGGGCCCAGGGGCTGGAACGGAAAAAAAAATTAAAGCCCATTCAAAATGCAAAAAACTATCTTTTATTGTGATTTTCAACCACAAGTAATAATCATAGTAATAAAAACAACTGTAAGAAAAAGAAAAACAGTTGCCACTAGTCACTTTTTATAAAGACCATCTTATAATACATTGAAAAATGCATGTATCTATGTGTTCTTTTCATATGAGTATTAAATATACACTCCAATTCAAAGTGGTTTGAGCTAAAGGAAGAATGTGGTTTTTTTGTTTTTTGGGTTTTTTTTTTTTTTTACGTAATTGAAAGGCTTCAGGTACGGCCAATTTAAGGCACATAGCCAATGTCGTTATAACTCAGAAGTTTTTGCTCTCCTCTCTTTCATGGGTCTCCATCCACAGACAAGCTTTTCTTACTGGCAGAAGCTACAAGCAACCCAAGATATGAAACCTATCTTCTCACTGAGCTCCAAAGAAAGCTCTCCAATTCTTTTAGCCAAAAGCACTGCAACTGAATTCCAACATCCCTGATCGTCCTTCCTTGGGTCACTTGCCTATTTGATATTGAGCCAGTGCCCTGGTGGACCTGGTCTGGTGTCAACCTCATTTGACTCATGTAGAATGAAGAAGAAAGGGTTCAACATGAAAACTGGCAAACCACCATGAGAGTTTGATTGAATGACTGCTGGGCAGACACAGATATCCTCTATGTTCTTTACTAGAAAGAAGTAGAGAAAGAGGAATTTGGCACTTTAATTTGAAGGATGCTAAATCAGACAAGGAGTCAAGGTTTATGAAACGCTAACATGAAGGAGGAATTGCATAGCATTCTCTTATAATGTAAGAACTAAAACAAGAGTGAAGAGGGCTTAAAGAATTAAAGAAAAATCTCCTGTGAAATTCTGCTTGCTTTCATGAGGTTATCAAAAACTGAGTTACACCTGTATACAATCCAGAGTATTGGGGAGGGAAAGGTGCATGGGAAAGGTACATGGAAAAGGAGTAACTGGGTATTACACATCTCACTCTCAGTCTTCACAACACATTAGCCAAATTTGTCTTTTGTATCATTATTTTGGGGGTGAGAAAATAGATCAGAGAAACAATGTAAAGTCCTCAAATAAGCCATCTTGTATGTGTGGAGCCAGAAACTGATCCTAGAACTGGTTGACTCTAAAGCAATTTCTAAGGGAAAACCCACTAATATTCATGTCCTACTAAACTAAGTATAGAAACAATGATTAGCTGAGGAATTTACATTAAAGTGTTTTTCAAATGTAAAATTTTCATGGAATAAAGACAGTCTCTTCAGCAAGTGAGGCTGGGAAAACTGGACAGCAGCATGTAAATCAATGAAACTAGAACACTCCCTTACACCACACAAAAATAAACTCAAAATGGATCAAAGACTTAAACAAAGGACAAGATACAATAAACCTCCTTGAAGAAAATATAGGCAAAACATTATTTTACATACATCTCAAAAATGTTCTCCTAGGGCAGTCTACCCAAGCAATAGAAATAAAAGCAAGAATAAACAAATGGGACCTAATTAAATTTACAAGCTTCTGCACAGCAAAGGAAACCATAAGTAAAACAAAACAACCTATGGAATGGGAGAAAATTTTTGCAAACGATGAAACCGACAAAGGCTTGATCTCCAGAATATATAAGCAGCTCATACGACTTAATAAGAAAGAAACAAACAACCCAATACAAAAATGGGCAGAAGACCTAAACAAGCAATTCTCTAATGAAGACATATGAATGATCAATAGGCACATGAAAAAATGCTCAATATCACTAATTATCAGAGAAATGCAAATCAAAACTACAATGAGGTATCACCTCACACCTGTCAGAAGGGCCATCATTCAAAAGTCCACAAATGACAAGTGCTGGAGAGGCTGTGGAGAAAAGGGAACCCTCCTACACTGCTGGTGGGAATGCAGTTTGGTGCAGCCACTGTGGAGAACAGTATGGAGATTCCTCAAAAGACTAGGAATAGACTTTTGTAATCTGCTCCTGGGCATATATCCAGAAGGAACCCTAATTCAAAATGACACCTGCACCCCAATGTTCATAGCAGCACTATTTACAATAGCCAAGACATGGAAACAGCCTAAATGTCCATTGACAGATGACTGGATAAAGAAGATGTGGTATATTTATACAATGGAATACTATTCAGCCATAAAACAACAACATAACACCATTTGCAGCAACATGGATGTCCCTGGAGAGTGTCATTCTAAGTGAAGTAAGCCAAAAAGAGAAGGAAAAATACTGTATTAGATCGCTCATATGTGGAATCTAAAACAAACAAACAAACAAAAAATACATAAATACAGAACAGAAACAGACTCACAGACATAGAATACAAACTTGTGGGGGGTGGGAAGGGACAGACTAGGAGTTAGAAATTTGTAGATACTGACAGGCATATGTAGAATAGATAAACAAGATTATACTGTATAGCACCAGGAAATATATACAAGACCTTGTGGTAGCTCACAGCAAAATAAAAAAAGGGACAATGAATGTATGTATGTTCACGTATAAGTGAAAAATTGTGCTCTACGCTGGATACTGACATAAAATTGTAAAATGACTATAACTCAATTAAAAAAATGTAAAAAAAAACTAAAACATATTAACACTTGGAAAAAAAATTTTCAAAATCATAAAAAATGTTCTCAGGTACAAGTCACCAGTAAAAAAAATGCATAAAATTTTGATAAACTCATCCTAGTTTTGAAGACATTTATAACTAAGGCAGGAAAGTTAATCTATATTTAAGGTGAAAAAGAATTACAGCTTAGCAGTTAGTGACATGACTGTACAATTAACACTGATTTAAAGATGTAGAAATAATTTAAGTATTTTTAAACAAAACTAGTATTTAAGAGAGACAAAATCACTCTTTGCCTCAAAATGCAGTAAATTGGGATCAAGGATTTGAATGTTTAAAAGCTGAATTCTCTAGGAAATGCCAGAAATATAATTATTTAGAATTTGACTGTTGTTGCCTCATGTTGAGCAGTATTTAGTCCCTTCTCCCCTTCTCATCTTTTTTTGTGGCTAATGTGAGGGAATATTTGAAATGTGAAAAAAAAAATAATAACCTTTTTTTTCTGTCCCTGATGGTGTTACCATATGGCTTTAGCATTTGGTTCCATCCTTTTCACCCTCCTACTATTTATTTATTTTAATCACTACTCGTGATTAGTAAAATGAAGGGCTCTGAGAGTCTATTCCTGGCTACATTCTGGATCCACATTTTGGCCTCTATCATTCAATTTCTCTTAGCTGCAGAGACTGCCATCTTTAAATGAGTATAACATTACCAGTTGAATGAAATCCTTAAAAATGATAGTTCCTTATATTTTAAGAGTTTCTATTATCTCTGGGGGTTTTTCTCCCTACATTCCAAAACCATCTGTGCCTTCTCATTTATGACCAAGACTTTTCTGAGTTTCAAATTTGCTTAGAGCTGACAAAACACAACATCTGGATTTCAATTCAGGAGGAAGGCTCATTTGAAAGCTTTTTAATGCCCCTGGACCACAATGAAATCAAATTGAAGAACATTTTTTTATGAGTTGAGTGCAGATGAATTAGAAACATGTGGATTAAATTTCTCTTAAACCTCAAAGGGAATTTAAATATTAAGGAAAAGTGCTTTGCAAACTGCTTCTTGGCTTCTGCCAAAGTCAGAACACTTGAAAAAAGAGTTGGTGATATCTTCTGAATTCTAATGCACCCAGCCTTTTCTTCTCTAATGTATAAAGAACATTTTGATCTTTGAATAAAAGGGAATATAACCAAAGATTTGCAAGTTTCATATCCAATAATGCTTAATCTTCAGTCTAAAATAAGCATATTCCTAGAGTTCATATAGTCTTTTCTTGTTTTTTTTTTTTTTTTCTTTTTTATTGCTTTTTGTATGTTTGTTTGGTCTGGTTTAACAATAGCCCAAAATATGAGTAAATGATATCATTTTACTGATGTGACACAAAATCTCTCAGTCATTTAATGTACTTTATTTCAGGTATGGGAGAAATTGATTAATAAAAATTTATTTGTTTTAAATTTGTGAATACATTTTTTTTTTTTTTCATTTCAAGTCAACTTTATCTTGTTGGGTTAAAAAGCTTTTCTGATTAATGGAAAGTAACTACTCACTCCATTCTGGATACATACTAGTCTCATAAACACTCAGTTTATAACCAATATTGTCAAAACATGTGTGCTTTTGGCTCCATATGTGTGGGTTTGTGTGTGCAGGGATGTGTAGAAGCAATGTTATTAATACTTCAACTCATGACATCTGACCCTGAGGCCCCTGTACACACAGATGAAGTAATTCTTCAATTATTTGCAGGGAAAACTTAGCCATGACCATGGACCTGAGTGAAGTCTCTGCAAAGGACCGCTATGAAGAGGGCAGACTGAGGGAAGCAATCATCAGTGTAGGAGCTGCAATTTTCCCAATTTCCTGAGCTGGGAGCAGCTTAAAATGATCCTTCACTGGTAGCCACAAAATCTGTCAGTGACAAGGAGTAATTCTCCCCTTCTGCCCTTTCCTCTGGAAGCCTTGATCTACTTTTATCCTGAGGGTAACCAATGTCATGACATGTCTGCAGCCTTCCTTATCACCACCACTAATAACAGATTCCTGCCTGGAGACAGCACTATGAGCACAATTTTAAATACTCTCTTCTGGCACAAAATGATTTTGTAAAGCAGACTCTGTTGTTGAAGCAAATACTCACACATGTGCCAGTGATAACACCAGAAATCACTTGACATTAAGATAAAACCTTATTACTGACAAGTGTTTTTTTTTTTCTCCACTACATCTTACATTTTAACATAAGACCTTCAGATACATCCTTGTACTACCACTCTCTCTACTCAGGAATAATGTTAAAGGATGCATTTGTTAATATGAGTGAGAAAGAAGTCCCACAAACACATCTGTTTTCTGAGAGGACAATGAGAGTTGGCTAGTCGGGGCTAGAATGGGGTCTGTCAAAAAAAACCCTCCCAAATTAAGAAAAAAAAATGAGATACAGTGTAAAAAAATAAAGATGTGTTTTCTGAATAATAAAGATGTTATTTCATTACTTGGAAGATGGCGGAGTAGAAGGACGCTCGCAGGTCACCCTCTCCCACAGATACACCAAGACCCACAACTACAGACCCACTCAGCCAACCAGAGCACCTGTGGAACTCTGATAGAACATCGCCCTCTTCAAAAGATAAAGACGCCAAAAATCTGGTAGGAGGAAAGGAAAAAAGAAAGAACAAAAGGCAAAGCAGCGCCGGACGGGTCCCGCGGGGAGGGAGCGGCAAAGGAGGACTGGCGCTCACTCGCTAGGTCTCCCCTCTCCAACTGAGAGGCCAGCGGGACGGAGGGGGAGCCTCCGAGGCTCGGATCTGTACAGAGCAGCCCTTGACTAACAGAACTAAGTTGAACGGCCACAGAGCGTCCCCCCGACACCCAGCCTGAGACGCGGGCCGGCAGCCGCCGGCAGGGCCAGGCTGCACAAGCCGGGTGGAGGACGGAAGTGGCTGCACGGAGGCAGCCCCGGGGGAACGCAAGGGGCTGCGCGCCGTGGCTGTGGGTGCACAGGGCAGAACAACCTGGGCCCTCCATAAAACAGCAAGGTTGACGTGCTCTCGGGGGAAGGGTGCACACCCCCATCTCTGAAAACCCGCGGAAAGTTTTCGGGGGAAGAGAGGCGGGGCTCAGGCACAGCCGCCATATCCTCCATGCTTAGCACTCAGGCAGGGGCGGGGGCGAAACCTGCATCCACACTGAAGGGCTTAGCAGCCTCAAAGGCCAGGCTAAGACTGGCCTGCAGCCCGGGGCAGATAGGATCCTTCCATCCTGGTCCCGCAGAGAACTTGCTCCACAAAGACAAACAAGGAGCTGGGTTTTGGCTCAGAGCAGGGATCGGTCTTCCCTGAGCCCACCCGCGGAGCGCCGACCAGGGCGGAGCGCCGAACAGGCAGAGCGTCGACCAGGCTGAGCGAGCAGCCTCACAGAGCAGCGGAGCTACCGGTCGCGGCGCAGGTAGAGCGAGAGCGGCCCCCCGCCTTTCGGGCAGGAACACAGCCCCTGACCGAGGTGCTGGGAGGGGGCACGACCCGCCCTCCTACCCGGCCAGTCTGCAACATCTGACTGCGGCATCCGGAGGGGCGGCGACACGCCCGCCCACAGCAGAGGAGAGCTGCACCTGACCCAGTCTTAGGAGGAGGCGCCATCCGCTTGCCGACAGGTGCTGGGAGCAGCACAGAAGAGGGCGCCAACGGAGGGCCTCTGAAAACAGCAAGCTGAGCTTCCAAAACAGGACGAAGACAGAAAGACTTCACATTAAAAGCACACAGACTCCAGGAGAACACCGACAACCTCCCCCCCCCTTCTTTTTTTTAAATCTGTTTTTACCTGTTCTATTTTCTATTACTCTCTTAATCTTTACTTCTTAATTCATTTCTATTTCTCTTGGGTTTTGATGTCCTGCTATTGATTAGACACACGTTTCAAATACATCTATTCATCTCCCCCCGCCCCTTTTTTTGTAAAGGTTTCAAAAGGACGTCTCAACCCGATTAATACTCTGCTTCAACTCACTCTTCTATTATTCATTATACACTGTATTCAAACCCTTTCTCCCTTCTTTTAAAATTCTTTCTCTCTCTCTCTTATTTTTTTTTTCTTTTTTTCCTAAGTTCTATTCCTAAATAGGCATCAGATAGATAAAATCCTTAAGGACCAAAGTAAACAACTGATACTCCATAAACCACAGTGCCAAAGAGATATGAGCAAGATGAAGAAGCAGAAAAACCTTTCCCAATTAAAAGAACAGGAGAAATCCCCCGAAAGAAAGATCAACGAAATAGACATCGATAGCCTACTAGATCAAGATTTCAAAAAAGGAGTGATCGAATTGCTGAAGGAATTAAAAGAGATAGTGTTTAGAGATATAAAATATGTCAAAAATGAAATTGAAGCTATAAAGAAGAGCCAAGTAGAATGGGTAAACTCATTGACAGAGATGAGGAACGATCTAATAGCTGTGCAAAGCCGACTAGATAATGCAGAGGAACGAATTAGTGATCTAGAAGACAGGGCAATAGAAAGCACCCACTCAGAAGAACTACAAGAGAAGCAAATAAAAAATAATGAAAATAGCATAAGGGACCTATGGGATAATATAAAGCGTCCCAATCTTCGCATAATAGGGGTCCCAGAAGGAGAAGAAACATCAAAGGGGATTGAAAAGGTTTTTGAAGAAATCATGACTGAAGACTTCCCAAACTTAAAGAAGGAATCAGATATCCAAGTACAGGAAGCTCAGAGGGTCCCAAACAGGAAGAACCCAAATAGACCCACACCAAGACATACCATAATCAAGATGGCCAGAGTCAAGGATAAAGAAATGATTCTAAAGGCAGCAAGAGAAAAGCAAAGAGTAAGTTACAAGGGAACCCCCATAAGGCTCTCAGCTGATTTCTCTACACAAACACTACAGGCCAGAAGGGAGTGGCAAGATATATTCAAAGCCCTGAATGAAAAAAAGATGCAGCCTAGGATCCTTTATCCAGCAAGGCTATCCTTGAGGATAGAAGGAGAAATAAAGAGTTTCACAGACAAAAAAACCCTGCAGGAGTTTAGCAACACTAAACCCATGCTAAAAGAAATACTGAAAGGGCTATTCTAAATAGAAAAGCAGCAGGATGCTACAGAAATGAGAAACACACAACTGGAAAGGTGATAACTCATGAATTACAAATAAAGTAAACATGAAATTATAAAAGAAGACATACAAATCACTGAGAGTGGGAGAGGGAGGCAGGGAAATATAGAATATTTTTTTCTTTCTTTTTAAAATTTTTTTAACAGTAGGATGGGTTTGAGATCATGTTACTATCAGTTTAATAAAAACAGTTATAGTAATGGGTTGATACATTTACAAAAAAAGGGTAACCACAAGCCAAAAATTTACAAAGGAGTCACAAAAATTAAATAAAATTCATGATAATACAAAGGAAAATTACCAAACCACAAAAGGAAGAAGAAAGGAACAAAGAGGATATACCAATTCAACTGCAAAGATAAGTTCAAAATGGCAATAAACACACATCTATCATTAATTACTGTAAATGTTAATGGACTAAATGCTCCAGTCAAAAGACACAGAGTGGCAGACTGGATAATAAAGCAAGAACCTTCAATATGCTGCATACAAGAGACCCACTTTAGGGAGAAGGACACATATAGATTGAGAGTGAAAGGATGGAAAAGGATATTCCGTGCAAATGGAAAAGCCAAAAAAGCAGGTGTTGCAGTACTGATTTCAGACAAAATAGACTTTAAAACAAAGGCCATAAAGAAAGATAAAGAAGGACATTTTATAATGATTAAAGGAGTGATACAAGATGAGGATATTACACTCGTTAATATATATGCACCCAATATAGGAGCACCTAAGTACATACAAGAATTACTAACAGAGATAAAGGGGGATATTGATGGGAATACAATCATAGTTGGAGATTTTAACACTGCATTAACATCACTAGACAGATCTTCCAGACAGAAAATAAACAAGGCAACAGAGAAATTAAATACGACAATAGAAAAACTAGATTTGGTGGATATTTTCAGAGCATTACACCCCCAAAAAATAGGATATACATTCTTTTCAAGTGCACATGGAACATTTTCCAGGATCGATCATGTACTTGGGCACAAAAGAAACCTCAACAATTTTAAGAAGATAGAAATTATCTCAAGCAACTTTACTGACCACAATGCCATGAAACTGGAAATCAACAACAGAGAAACAAAGGAGAAAAAAAGGAAAGCATGGAGATTAAACAATATGTTATTGAAAAAACAATGGATCAATGAGGAAATCAAAGCTGAAATTAAAAAATACCTTGAGACAAATGATAATGAAAGCACAACCACTCAATACTTACGGGACACAGCAAAGGCGGTGCTAAGAGGGAAGTTTATTGCGATACAGGCCTTCCTCAAAAAAGAAGAACAATCTCAAATAAACAATTTAACCCACCACCTGAATGAATTAGAAAAAGAAGAACAAAAAGCCCCAAAAAGCAGCAGAAGGAAGGAAATAATAAAGATCAGAGAGAAATTAAATACAATAGAGATTAACAAGACCACAGAAAAAAATCAACCAAACCAAAAGCTGGTTTTTTGAAAAAGTAAATAAAATAGACAAACCTCTGGCCAAACTCACAAAGAAGAAAAAAGAGAGAGCACAAATTAGCAAAATAAGAAAGGAAAATGGAGAAATTACAACAAACAAAAAAGAAATACAGAATATCGTACGAGAATATTATGAAAAGCTATATGGAACCAAACTGAATAACCTAGAGGAGATGGACAAGTTTCTGGAAACATACTGTCCACCAAGACTGAATCAAGAAGAATCTGAACACTTGAACAATCCGATCACTAGAAAGGAAATAGAAATAGCAATTAAAAACCTCCCTACAAATAAAAGTCCAGGACCGGACGGCTTCACCAGGGAATTCTACCAAACATACAAAGAAGAACTCATACCAGTCCTTCTCAAACTCTTCCAGACGATTGAAAAGGAGGGAATACTCCCAAACTCATTCTATGAAGCCACCATCACCCTGATACCAAAACCAGGCAAAGACACTACAAAAAAAGAGAATTATAGGCCAATATCACTGATGAACATAGACGCCAAAAATCCTCACCAAAATATTAGCAACTAGAATCCAACAACACATAAAAAAGATTATACATCATGACCAAGTGGGGTTCATCCCAGGGACACAAGGCTGGTTCAACATACGCAAATCAATCAGTGTAATACATCACATCAACAAGAGAAAGGACAAAAACCACATGATCATCTCAATCGATGCAGAAAAAGCATTTGATAAAATTCAACACCCATTTATGATAAAAACTCTCGCCAAAGTGGGTATAGAGAGAACATATCTCAACATAATAAAAGCTATATATGACAAACCTACAGCCAGCATAGTACTCAATGGTGAAAAACTCAAAAGCTTCCCACTAAAATCTGGGACAAGACAAGGATGCCCACTATCACCACTCCTATTCAACATAGTCCTGGAAGTCCTAGCCACAGCAGTCAGGCAAGAGAAAGAAATAAAAGGGATCCAAATTGGAAAAGAAGAGGTAAAAGTGTCATTATATGCTGATGACATGCTACTATATATAGAAAACCCTAAAAGGTCCACACAAAAGCTACTAGAGCTGATTGAAGAATTCAGTAAGGTAGCAGGTTACAAAATTAACGTCCAAAAATCAGTTGCATTTCTTTACACTAACGATGAATCAACAGAAGAAGAAAGTAAAGAAACAATCCCCTTTAAAATAGCACCCAAAGTAATAAAATATCTGGGAATAAATCTAACCAAGGAGGTGAAAGAATTATACACAGAAAACTATAAACCACTGATGAAGGAAATTAAAGAAGACTTTAAAAAATGGAAAGATATTCCATGCTCTTGGATTGGAAGAATCAATATTGTTAAAATGGTCACACTGCCCAAGGCAATCTACAGATTCAATGCAGTCCCTATCCAATTACCCAGGACATATTTTACAGAACTAGAAAAAATCATAATAAAATTCATATGGAACCATCAAAGACCTAGAATTGCCAAAGCATTACTGAAGAGAAGGAAAGAGGCTGGAGGAATAACTCTCCCAGACTTCAGACAATACTATAGAGCTACAGTCATCAAGACAGCACGGTATTGGTACCAAAACAGACATATAGACCAATGGAACAGAACAGAGAGCCCAGAAATGAACCCACAAACTTTTGGTCAACTCATCTTTGACAAAGGAGGCAAGAATATACATTGGAATAAAGACAGTCTCTTCAGCAAATGGTGTTGGGAAAACTGGACAGCAGCATGTAAAACAATGAAGCTAGAACACTCCCTTACACCATATACAAAAATCAACTCAAAATGGATTAAAGACTTAAACATAAGACAAGATACAATAAACCTCCTAGAAGAAAACATAGGCAAAACATTATCTGACATACATTTCAAAAATTTTCTCCTAGAAGAAATAAAAGCAAGAATAAACAAATGGGACCTAATGAAACTTACAAGCTTCTGCACAGCAAAGGAAACCAGAAATAAAACAAGAAGGAAACCTACGGAATGGGAGAAAATTTTTGCAAGTGAAACCGACAAAGGCTTGATCTCCAGAATATATAAGCAGCTCATACAACTCAATAAGAAAAAAATAAACAACCCAATCCAAAAATGGGCAGAAGACCTAAACAAGCAGTTCTCCAAGGAAGACATACAAATGATCAAAAAGCACATGAAAAAATGCTCAATATCACTAATTATCAGAGAAATGCAAATCAAAACTACAATGAGGTATCACCTCACACCAGTCAGAATGGCCGTCATTCAAAAATCCACAAATGACAAATGCTGGAGAGGCTGTGGAGAAAGGGGAACCCTCCTTCACTGCTGGTGGGAATGCAGTTTGGTGCAGCCACTATGGAAAACAGTGTGGAGATTCCTCAAAAGACTAGGAATAGACTTACCATATGACCCAGGAATCCCACTCCTGGGCTTGTATCCAGAAGGAAGTCTACTTCAGGATGACACCTGCACCCCAATGTTCATAGCAGCACTATTTACAATAGCCAAAACATGGAAACAGCCTAAATGTCCATCAACAGGTGACTGGATAAAGAAGAGGTGGTATATTTATACAATGGAATACTACTCAGCCATAAAAACCGACAACATAATGCCATTTGCAGCAACATGGATGCTCCTGGAGAATGTCATTCTAAGTGAAGTAAGCCAGAAAGAGAAAGAAAAATACCATATGAGATCGCTCATATGTGGAATCTAAAAAACAAAAACAAAAACAAACAAACAAACAAAAACAAAGCATAAATAAAGGACAGAAATAGACTCACAGACAGAGAATACAGACTTGTGGTTACCAGGGGGGTGGAGGGTGGGAAGGGATAGACTGGGATTTCAAAATTGTAGAATAGACTACACCGTATAGCACAGGGAAATATACACAAAATGTTATGATAACTCACAGAGAAAAAAATGTGACAATGAGTGTGTATATGTCCATGAATAACTGAAAAATTGTGCTGAACACTGAAATTTGACACAACATTGTAAAATGATTATAAATCAATAAAAAATGTTAAAAAAAAAAAAAGATGTTATTTAATATGTTGCAGTAAAAGATACAAACAGGCCTGCTCACTCTCTGCCTCACCTGAGGGAAACCTGCAAAGACAAAATCTTTTCACAGCCTCCTACTTATCCAGGGCAGAAAGTACCAGAAGTGTAGAATAGCCCCATTCAAATGATAAACCTAAGAAGAGGAACTCTACTTTAGTGAGGGGTGAGGAGTAAGCATAAAGCAAGAGAACAGGTGAGTTTAGGGGAAAATGCCTCCTTGTAGAGAGCAGAGATGTGATAATGTATCCTCTTGAGACAGGAAAGGGGCAGGGCACAGCCATTCAAGGAATGCCACAGCAATTAACATCAAAATGGTGAAAGATTCAACCCCCAGTTGGCCTTGAGGCTCAGGATGATGAGAGATTTAACTTCTAGTAGATCTTGAGCTTCATTATATGCCCACTGTAATATTAACATAGTAAATAACACGCCCACAGGCACCATGACAGTCCCAAGGCTAGCCACAAAAGGTCAAAGAGTGGGAGATGGCCACCTTCCTGGGAATCCCAGCCCCTTCCCCTTAGACTGGTCCTTCTACTTATTAGCATATGAAGCCACCAAGCCCATAAAAAGCAGCAACACAACGCCTCATGGCGGCCCCTCTCGCTCCCTCTTTCACTCTGAGCACTCAACCCTGACACCTCATGGCCTTCCTCTTGCCTTTCAGTGTATCTCTCTGAATAAATCTACCTTCACTCAACTGTGACTCACTCTTGAATTCTTTCCTGCTCAAAGCCAAGGACGTACACTTGGCGGGGCACGTTCCAAGGGCTTGACTGAAGCCTGGGACACAGCCCTTCTTATGCCCCACATCTGTTGTCCTGCATCACTCTCACCTCATAATTTAGTAAAACAAAATTTTCACACATTTCTGGGAATATGTGTTGGGTTATAACAAAAGACAATTCACATGTTGTAAAAACATTCCTGACCAGTTACAATGCAGTGACTGATTTAATTACCACTTTTCTCAAGGCATTTCCTTTCTTAGTATACCCAGTATATTCATTAAAGGAAACACTAAGTTTATTTTTATTTACATTTTATAAAACTCCTCTGGAGCTCAGATCTTCACAATATATGCTTAGTTACAGTTAATAAAGAAAATGTGTTTTACACAGTCTGAATGTCAGATTTTAGTGGTTTCTGATTCCTAACTCCATCCTAAGACTATTGCCCCTCATGACAAAATACAAGAAAAAAAATTTATGTCCTTGCTTGTCCTTATAGTCAGGGTCACTGTAGAGTAGTTCCCGATGAAAGTTCCTGTGAAAAAGTGGTTTTCTATGATTTGCTTAAGTCTTCCATCTTTAACACTACATAATGATAATCTATAAAGTTTTTCACATATATATTGGAATTGGAAAATATTTTTCTGTGGTCACTAACCACTGACAAAGTGAATTAACAAGGAATGAATAAATATCAATGAGAATACTGAAATAATTAAGAATAATCCACACAACATCCTTTGTCCTCAATATGGAGTATTATAGACATTTAATAATATAATTTTATGATTAAAAGCATCATGTATTCAAAGTATGGAATAAAATATGTTAATACTGCAATACTGAAATTAGAGAAAAATGATTAGAATTGTTCCTAAACCTATATAAACATAAGGCTTTCATTTACTTATTCACTGAGCAACCATTTATTAAAAGCCAAATGAGTTGGAAGAATACAATGCATGAAGACTGAAAACTGACAGAATACCAGGAGAGGCAATATCTAACTTTCACTGGCCACTAATTACATCAGGCACTGGCTAAAAACTCCATATACTGCCTGATTTAATTACTAGAACATTAAAAACAAGGAGAGACACTGTTACTAGTATTAGAGATACTATCAATTAAATAAGAGAGATAGTATTATTAGTGCTAGTTTACAGAGGAAGACACTGAGGCACCTATATGTTAAATAGCTTATCCATGGTCATAAAAGCAGGAGTGATCAGAGGTAGGATTTGAATAAAAGCTAACTATCTCCAGAAGTATTAATCACATGCCCTAGTTCCTTAGTGACAGATCTAAAACATGTTGCTCCTTCTTAATACATTGAGCTAAACCATAGAAAACTGAGATGGCCAGATATTTTAGTGCAGCTGCCTCCACTCTGCAGCTAGAGAGCCTCTTTCAGTCATCTAATTTAAAATGTCTAATTTCTTGTGCAATGTGTCCTATTTGTAGCATGGATTGTGCATAGTTATAATAGGGGTCTTGGCAGGACAAGGCTGTGTAAATTGTCCAGGACTGAGACAATTACAGTGATGTGCCACTCAAGTTGTTCTTCAGTGTGTCCCATGCTCTCCTTCCAGATACGCAGCAATCAACTTACCAGCTGTGGCAATTATTCGACATACTTTTGTTAATACCTAAAAGAATTGTACTTTTTGTGATAGTCCTGTTATCTAGGTTATTTTTTACAGCCTTTAATATGGCATCTGCTCTGTGTTGAGACCTCAAGCATAATCACATACAAATTACTGTTGGTTCTTTCTTCCTAGTACCCATTTTAACTCCTTGAAAAGATATTTTTTGCAGAGAAAGTATGATCTGAACACAAGACCCACTTTACTTTTCACATTATTTTTACTCAATCTGCACAAAGAAAAAAAAAGGAACTAGTTTTCATGATTATTCATTAAGTTCCCAACAGCAAAAAAGAGACTGATCTATGAGGGTTCTATTTCAACATGCATCCAGCAAATTCCAAGTGCTCTTCACAGCCCAGTCAGATGTAAACTCTTCTGTGAAGACCTCCCTGACAACTTCTACTCATCCAATAATGGTGATCGTTGCCTCATACTTGTATCTTCTGTAATAGTCATACTGCTCTGTAATCTGTTAGCTGTCTTTCTTGCCAGACTATGCACTTCTCGGAGGCAGTAAATGTGTGTTATTTATCTTTATATCCCTTGTTCCATCTTAAGAGCCTAGCAAGTTATTTCAGCTTGAAAAATGATTGTTTAAATAAAGGATAGAAATCAGTATCCTGTAGACATAGTCTTAATAAATGTCTCTAAATGTTTTCTGTAAAATATTTCCCTGAAATTTTACATTTGTAATGTGTTGGAGGCTTGGGAAAAAGCAGCAGAAAAAATTAAAGAAAAATAATAAAAATAGATAGTACTTGCTGAATGTAGATTAATCTACCTGCCAGATATTCTGCAAAGTGTTTTTCAAAGATTATCTCCATTTATCCTCCCAACAACCTCATGTAATGAAAACTTTCATTACACACACACTATAAAACAAGAAACTGAAATACACAGAGGTTAAAGGACTTTCCTACGAAAGGACAGTCAGCTCAGAAGTTGTGGGACTCGATGTCAAACAAAGCAGCCTTACTCTAAAGCCCATACTTTCAACCCTTATATATTCTCTCTCCCTGGGAAATGGTGACACCTTTGGTGTCTAAATCTAGCAAAGGAACTTGAAATGAAGTCAAGGCAAGACTCACTAAGCAAGAACTTAAAATACAAGAAAAAGGATAGCTATGATGGGACATCTGCAAACCAGGAACCAGACCTTGCAACTCAAGTGTAGAACCCATCAATAATTCTCTTTTTTAATGGGTGCTTCAAATTTTCACTATGTACCTGAGCTCCAAGTCTCTCCTAGCCCCTGACCCAATGCCAAATGAGACACAGCATAAGCCCTCGGGGGTATCACAGTTTGATAAATTTTTACTCTAGAGCTGCTCTGTACAATATGCTAGCCACTAGCTACATATGGCTACTTAATTAAAATTAAACATTCTGTTCCTCTATCTCTCTCACCACATTTCAAATGCTTAATAGCCACTTGTAGCAAGTGGTAGCCACATAGGACAGGACACATATAAAATATTTCCTATATTGCAGAAAGTTTTATTGAACACTGTTGTTCCAAAGAACTGCATTTAAGAGTAAGAGCTCTTAAATCAGAGACAAGCAGCAGCTATGCCTCTGTGGGCAGGATACATAACTTCTCTATGCCTCAGTTTCTTATTTCTCTATCTGTAAAATGAATATAATTATAATACTTGCCTTTGAGGGTCACTCTAAGGATTACTGTAACAAGTTCATGTAAACATTTTGAACATCTGCTTAGTCTATACGTACTTAACAATTACTGGATTTTAAAGTTATTGTCACATTTATCACTAATGATGTTATTTACCACATGTAAACAGTGATTTATTTGTAATATAAACCCTGAAAGACAAGGAGCCTCTTTTCAATTTACAGATAAGAACACATAATTCTATGACAAATGACTCACATAAATCAGATTCATTTAGTGGGATGTTGAAAGCACGATTCATGTCCAACACTTGTGCTCCTGTCACATGCTTGGCTACCCTGGTCATGGATCTTCCAGCATTTATATACCAAATATGATAATATATGTTATGATATAATTTATATAACAAAAAATTATTTATTATATAAGTAAAATGAAACATATATGATAAATAATAAGAAAAGAATAAAAGAAAACACTTTTCAAATTATTTACAGGAACAAAGAATTACCTAAATCTGGCTTGGCTGTAATAGAAATAACTGAAGGAAGACTTCATCCATAGCTCTTCTACTGTATTTGCCAGGTAATGGGGCTGGTTTCAGCTAGTATATACACATGAAGTTACATTTTGCTGTCTTAGATAGATCCTATTCAATGAAAGCACTGGAAGTGGGTAATAAAGAGTGCCAGAGCATCTTTCAGAGAACAATGAAAAAGTGGAAACCTTGAGTAAATGAGGCCCCATGAATTCATTATGCACTGATCTTAAAGCAATCTACTGAGTAAGATGTTGAGCATTTGTACTATCCCATACACTGAGCAACTGAAATTCATTTATGGATATATATTTGTAAATGTTGCTTAACTTAACTAAGATATTGCACTTCAAAGTACTTTGTCAAACATGCATTATTCATTCAAGTGATAATTTTGTTTTACCTCATGGAAAATTATTTAGTTATTGCTTTAATGCTGATGCTCCACCTTCTCACATATACAATAATGAAAACAGTGAGAAATTATTGTATGCCTATTCTATTCCTTGGACTTTAGACTCATAGATGAATACATGTAGAAGCAAAAGAAAAAAAAAAGCAAAGCAAAACAAAAGCAGTAAGTTAATAGATATGTTTGATTCTGACATTTGCTAGCTATGTTAGCATGAGCACATTATTCAGTGCGCTGAGACTCAGTATTCCTATTGGAATAATTTCACCTACCTTTATTTTTTTTAGTGAGGATTAAACTGGGTGATGGATATGAAGCCCTTAATACACTGCACATCCTACATCATTTAAATTAGAAACTAAAATAATGAAGAATCATATTATAATGTGACCCTCACAAAAATCTTACAAGGTAAGTATCTGATCTGCAGTTGAGGAACTTGAGGATCACAAATCTGAAACAGGATGTCCAAACTCAAAGCTGTAAAAATGATGCTTGATATAATTGACCATTTATACCCAGATCTGCCACATACTCTCTGTGGCCCTTAAAACAATACTAAATGTTGCTATGAGGTAATATTAAAGATATTTTAATGCATTGCTGAAAAAAAATGATCTATATATTCTACATGCCTACAAATAAGGTATAAAACAAATATGGAGAAAATCTATATGCTGGTGACTCCAAACTTACATTCCTAGCCTGGATCTCTACTCTGAAATTCAGATTTTTATGCAAGTGTTTCCATGACAGCTAGGCTTGAATGTCTAATAATCTTTTCAAAATTAATATTCCTAAAACAGAACTCTTCATCTTACAATCTTTCAACTCCCACCATCTGCTCTGACATTTTATTTTTCTATCTCTATACCTGGGAATTCCATCTCACCAGTTGCTCAAGCCAACACCTGTGAGTCATCTCTTATATCTCATACTCAATTACTCAGAAAGTCTGGTCAATGCTACCATCAAAATATATCAAGAATCCAATCACTCCTCACTTCCTAACTTATCTCCCCATTTCTTTCCCTTAATCTGTTCTCAGTACAGAAGTCACTCTCCCACCATGAACTCTCTAGTTTCAAATCATAGGACTGACCCCTTGCTCACTCTACTCTAACCACTGGTTTCTTCTATGTTCCATTAACAATCGAGGCATGCTCCTACTTTAGAGTCATACATTCATTGTTTCCTCTGCCTTGAATACCGTCTTCTCAGTTATCTAGTAAGGTCAAAATTATACCTTCTTCAAGTCTTTGTTCACCCTTTCTCAATGATCCTTTCACTTGCCACCTTATTTAAAATTGCAATTCCTTTACCCATACCGACACTCCTAATTCCTCTTCTCAGTCTTATTTTTCTCCATAGTAGTATGTATATGTATGTGTATATAAATATACATATATATAAAATATATAATGTATCATTCTCTGTTAATAGGATAGGATAGGACTGACATGGTATTTATTCTCTGGTTCCCTTTACTAAAATTTAATCTCCATGAGGGCTGAAATTTGTATCTGTTTTAACTTCTTTATCCATAATGCCTAGAATAATGACTTGAACATTACATGTGTCTAACAAGTATTTGTTAAATGAATGAATGAATACACAAGGGGAAAAAATATTACAATGATAGAATGATATTTCATTCTCCCTATTTTTCTTCTCTTTTATATGAGCAGTAATTGTTTATATTTTAAATGCCTTGTTTTCTTACATGATAGAATTTATTTTTGAGTTTTCATCACCATGCCTGTAATATTTCATTTCTCTCTGTCTCCTTGTTTTGATATTAAGAGCTCTGCTTTTGGCAAGCAGTGGAAGAATCTAAAAATGTCCATCATTTGAAAGCAAACATTTAATGATAAATAGTTTACTAGTAATGGTAGTAGTGGCAGGAGAACAATCACTCACTGGGGGCCTTTTATGAATAATGCACCATAATTGATCTTGTATGTGTGCTGTTTTTTTAACCCTCAGAAAAATCCTATGAAATATCAGTAATTTACAGATGGAAACTGAAGTTCAGCAATATTGGATAATCAGATCAAGATTACAGAACTAGTAATTGAAAAGTTGGAATGTTAATGCTGATAAGTAGTCATCCATATAGCCACCAACACCTTTATCTCCAAACATTAAAGGAAAATACACTGAAAATGATTTAATTTGCTCAATATATTCTTGTTAACATATCTGACTATCATATGGATTGAACATATTCAGAAGGATTACAGTTGTCCTATATACTACTTCAGCAAAGTTTCAAAAATAATTTACAGTTCTCAAGTGAATTCCTCTTTTTTGAGCTAACAATACCTTACTCTTTGTATGTATTTTGTCTGCATGTACTTTTTTCTTCTGCTAAAGGTCTTGTAAGATAAGCAAGTGACACTTCACACAGCCTGACTTTCTGAAGAATGGTCTCACTGCCTTGAAAAGGACTCAATCACTCCATTACTTTTCCTTAGAAATGTTTGCTGGACTCCTTGGGGAGGCTTTGAAATTCTGACACTTCGTGTAAGCGCAGAGTGTTTGCCAAAAATATTCTTTGTTGGGGAGACTGAGGACTTTTTTATTTACTTATGGACACAGCATGGTTTATAGCCTCCCAGAGTGAGGAAATAGAAAACGAAAATGGCAGGAACAAAATCGAAACCAGACATTTGATAAAATAACTTTAGTTTGTACAAAAGGAGATGGAGAAATTTTGAAAAAGGAAACTCCTTAAGAATTAATCAAAGTGGCTTAAGGGGAAATGATATTTACTGAGCACCTACTGTGTGCCAAACCTTGTACAAAGTGTATGTTTTATATTGCGTCTTTGCAACAAATCACTTACATGGATGTTAATCCTACATTAATATTTTTATAAAGTGGCAGTGATATTAAAAGAGTTTAATAACTTATTCAAAACTAACTGCCTGAATGTCTCTTCAGTTTGAAAAACATGAGATTCCAGATTCAAGTACATTAATGAAAGTCAGGAGTATGCTAAACTGTTTACTGATGTGATTTACTCTTTCCTCTTTTTTTTTTAAATACTTAGTATATTTCTCTTTCACTTTAAACCCTTCCTCCTCTAGTTATTTTATAGTCATACTATTTATAGGATTTTAGAGGAATAACAAGCCTTTTTAAAGCAATCCTGGTGAAATCTTCCTCTTTTGATCAAAAAATTATCATTTGCTTAATAATGATAAACTTTTCATTAATCGTAAATTTATCATATATATTCTGTCAGAGTTCTCTAAAACATAAGCTAAGGCCAAAATGGAGTAGCAGGTGTCAGAGTATCATTTCATTAAGAAGAACAACACAAACTGACAAAAATCTATGAAATAATGTTTTCCAACCTTGCACATTAGGCAATCAGGACAGTGATACCTGAGAAAGGTGAACTCTGTGACTGCCCCCTAGTTATAGCCTACTGAGGGTTTCCAGACTGCAGCACTGAGAGGGAGGACCCTGTAAGAGGCCAGCAACCTCACTGAACTGAGGCATCTAGGGAGGGTGGAGCAAAGTCTAAAATTAAGATTTAATATTATGTACTGCCTCCACATCTGCTGAATCCAAAAGGCCCTCAAATGTGGTAACCACAAGTTCCCCTCCCAACTCTGTGCCAATGGATGAGGTCTCCTAGCCAAACAAACTTTCTTATTAAGGAGACCAGGCACAGTTCTTGTTTTTCTTTGAGTAGTGGTTTTCAGTTTCCTGACAGCCCATAGAATTATAAAACAAGCCAATCACAGCCTCCCACAGGAACTGGGGTTACCACAACCCCTTAGTACTACAAAGCCTGTCTCCCATGGCCTCTAGCTGTTCACTCTGTTCCTGAGTACCACCTTCATGTGGTGTATGTGGTGTGCTGTGTCCTCCTCCACTAGGCTGTGAGTATACATCACTAACAATATGACTATGGTCAATCTCATGTATCCAGTGTTGGGTGACATATGTTTAGTTGGAAATACCATAATTCTAGGGTGGAAATTCCTTCTTTATCAATGGGGTAAATAGGAGGTGATTAAAAGGAGAAGGCCAAGATGGGAAAGGTTTGCAGGTCAAAATCCTAAATCCTGAAGAGACAGGATCTGCACAGAAATAAAGCAATGGAGATCTGCAGAGCATTTTCTCAAGTCTTCATCTTATTATTGACAAACATGTGTAAGAGACACTACTTGAGGGCAGGAAAGTATCATCCACCCAGAATGGAAGAAAAACCTCATAATTCACAGGAAATCAAGTAGAGTACTTAGAAAACTCAGTAGCGTCTCGGTGGTGGGGCAAATTAGATGTAGATTAGTCTAAGCTAATGCTATTTAACATAGCTTAGAAGCAATCTCAAAAGGATTTCTCTCTTTCTGAGTAACATAACTGTGTTCCCTAACAAAGTTCAAGAATATTTACAGATATACAAAAATATTCAGCAACAGCGAGGTTAAAGGTCACAATGTCTGGCATTCCATCAAAAACTGCCAGACAAGCAAAGAATCAGCAAAGTATGACCCATAAGGAGGAGAAAAATCAATCAATAGAAACAGACTGAGAAATGACCCAGATAACAGAATTACTAAATAAGGACATTAAGACTATCACTATTATATTTCTATATTCCAAGAAGAAAGGGGAAATATTAAACATGTTAAGTAGTGATACAAATGATAACAAAAATATTGAACTTCTAGATGTAAAACTGACAATGTCTGACATGAAAAACACATTTGCTTGAATTGAAAACAGAAGAGGTGTTTCAGAAGAAAAGACTGGTGAATCTGAAGACATAGCAAGAGAATCTACCCAAAACGAAACACAGAGACCATGAAAACTATGAAAAAAATGAATGTATCATCAGTGAACTGGGGGACAATTTTGAGTGGACTACCACATGTGTGACTGGGGTCAAAGGAAAACAACTCAGGGCAGGAGGTAAAAGAAAAAAATATTTGAGGAAATTATGGCTGAAATTTTTCCAAGTCTGATGAAAACTATAATCCCTCAGATCCAAGAAGCTCAATAAGTCCTAAGTATAGAAAACATGAGGAAACCAACACAAAAGTACATCTTAAACAAACTGCTTAAAAACAGTGGAAAAGAGAAAGTCTTCAAAGCAGCTAAATAAAAAATACTTTGAATAAGATAACGAAGATAAGAATGATAGGTTTTTCATCAGAAACAATGCAAGTCAGAGGAAAGTGGAGCAACTACTGGATAAAAGAAAACATTATCAACCTAGAATTGACAACTTAGTAAAACAAGCCGTCAAAAATGAAGATGAAATAAAGACTTTCTTAGACATCTAAAGCTAAAAGAATTTCATCACCAGCAGACCTGTGATGCAAGAAATGCTAAAATGTCCTTCATGCGAAGGAAATTAATATCAGATGGAAATAAGTACATAAAGCAATTAAGGATATCAGACATTATAAATATGCAGGTAATTATAATGTATTTTCTCTACTTTTTAATTGCTATAAAATTAATTGAATTTGTGTAGTAAAAAGTAGTAACAATGTATTCATTATGAGGTTTATAATATATTTAGAAGTGAAATGCATGACAACATTATTTCAAAGGCCAGTAAAGAGGGCAACAGACGTATACCACAGCAAAGTCTGATGCTATATACAAAGTCATATAATAGTACTTAAATTATAAGTTAAAGACTTAGGAAATGATGGAAAATTGTCAACAGGACACAGGAACAAACTGGGCTCCCATTCTAGGGAAATTTGAGAATCAAAATATAATCATGCTTATATCCATTGAATAAATTATAATCCATTGAATAAATTAGGACTCTATGAGTGCATACTAATAAACATAGACAAAAATAAATAATTAAGGAAGAGGAGAAAGCTCTAAATTTCATACTTTCCTGATGTATAAGGTAGCTTTTTTCAACAAACACATAGACTGTGTTCTGTAGATCCAATCTAAATGCCACTCTCAATTATAAATTGGTAAATCAGTTCCATGAAATGAAATGAATGCCTCCTTAAACTGAAAGTCTTAGACTGTACAGACAGCACACTTGACTGAAGGCATGAAACAAAACTTTGCTTATCTATATTTGGAGTTCTTCTTGTTATTGCTTTTACTGATTTAGAAACACAATTTGATTTTTCATTTGCCTGTGCATTTCATGTTTACCTCTTTTTGTAATCTCTATGAAAATGTCTGTTTTCATGATATGCCTAGTCCAGTTTTTAAACCCAAGGAAGAAAAACATATGATTTTTATAAACAGACAACTCAATTGATTCTCAGAACTTTTAAAATGTAACTATGTACTCAGTGGTACTACTAAAGTTGATCTATTTGAGTTCTTTAAATCCAGAAATAACTGCTAACATGTGAAACCATCTGATATGTTCTCTTTCTCTCTACCTCGTAATTCACAGAGAGCATGTATATTGTTACTTCTCAAAAATAAAATAAAATTACCACTTTCTCATAACTAGTTACAGAAATAAGACAGAAGAGCTCTTTCTTTATATCTGATATTACAAAATATCTGTTAAAAAAAATGGCAATTTCAGTAAAATATAACAAAAACTTTGGACAACAGACCTTATCATAAAGGTACATAAAATAAGCTTCAGATATGCATGTTTTGGGAAAAAGGGAAAAAAATCTACCTCAGTAGAAAGTGACAGTAAGAACTCTTTCTCCTTCTTTGCAACCTATTTACTGAGTGTCAAATATGTGCCTGTTCTAGGTTCAAAATACAAACTCCCTATAGTCAAGCTTCGTATGCTGACCATCACTGTCCCTCCTTAAAAAAAATCCAATCATTTGAGAATGACTTTTGATAGAGGTTTTAATAAATACAGTGTCTGGAATTTACTTACAGACAGCTATTAGACATAACATAACTTTGAAAATTATCTTCAGATAATAAGAAAACTCAATGAGACCCTCAGAAAGGATTTCTAGCAATCTGTATTCCCTTAGGAAAAGAAATCACCTGGTTTTCTCCCTACATGTATTTTCACATGAAATATATAGCAGAGGATAAAGACATATTGTTGTCTGAACCAAGAAGCTAAGCATTTTCAAGTTTAAAATGTATTATAGGTGGCTGTCAAAAAAAAAAACTCTATATGATAAAGGAAAAAAAAGGACATTTCTATTTCCTTAGTTTGTGTTTTGACTATAAAATCATTTAATCCCTCCTCCCCAACAAACACAGATATCTACATTCTTGGTGTTTTAAATTTTTTTTAAACAGATTGAACGAGACAGTTATCTTAGTCTCAATAGTCAATACGATCCTAGAAAAAATTTATTTAATTTTTCCAGGTGAAATCATCATTGACCTTTTGCTAAACCTCACCTTGTTCCTGAAAATGTAAGTCTTCTAAGGCAAAAATATTATTTGATTTATTTGGTTATTATCTACTAAATATGTTAGCAAAGTTTTAACATTATAATTAAAGACAACAGTAACCAAAAAATAACTAATCCAAAAGCCTCATGTTGGACTCCAGAATGATACCTAAAAGGAGTAAAGTTAAAAATAAAGAAGCAAACAAATGAAGAGTATTTAAATATCAAACTCCACATAGTAAGTGAGGATGTATAAAAGAGATTTTAAAAATCAAAATTTTAAAAGGCACTTGTCCCTTATTTAATAATAGAAAAATCACTCAAGTTGTGACTAGTATGCTAGTTTCTGGAGCCTAGCAAATTCTTTGTTTATTTTGTTAATAGTAGCATACATTTCTAAAATCCTCTTGCATTTAGAGACCTGAATCAACAAGAAAACTATTATGAGTATGATATGCATGCATACGATTTGATATAGCCAGAGAGTGAAGCCCCAAATCTGGTGTTCTCAGCCAAAAGAACAACAGAAGGGGGAAGAGAGAAGACAGACAGACCCAGGAAGGCCAAGGTAGAACAGGTGGGAAACGTACTTTAAATACAGAATGTGGAAGGATAACACTTGCATGATACAGCCCTAAGACTGTGCTTTCCATAATGAAGACAGAATCATCCAGATCAACTATTTGCAGGTGTGATTACCAAACTATCATTTCACTGAGCATCGGTTAGACTCTGTGGACTAAACACTTGAGCATGGAATTTACTGTATGCATGTATATGTTCAGCCTGGGGGGAGGAATTATGTAAGACATCTAAATTTAAATAGTTCTTGATTAAACTAAATAGAAAAGTATCAGAAATAATTCTGGACCTGTTTAGTGTATCAAAAGATGATTAGAGGTAAGCATTTATTTGATCACTGGACTACTTCTCAGATGAATCATTTGATGTAGCTAATGTTAATAGCTCCATGTCTGCCCAAAGGTTTTATATTTGCTATCCCTTTTGAAATAGTCTTTGTCTCAGATTTTTGAGGGCATCATTCAGGCCACATTTCACATATTTCTCTCACCACCCTAACCTGAGACCCCAGTATCACTCCTACTCCAAGCACTCTCCCACACGACTTTGCTTCATTTAGTTCAGAGTACTCATCACTATGGAAAAATATCTCCAAAAAAAAAAAAAAGGTTTTCTTCTCTGCTGAATTGGCCTGCCCTCACCTCTTTGAGAGCAGGAATCTTTATAATTTTCTTGATTAGATGCTCTATCCTCAACTCTTATTAGGGGACCAATAAATGTTGATTAAATGATATCACAGAGAATTTGGGACAAGTTTTATTACAAAGTAATCTTTCCCAAATACAACTGAAAATATTTGTTGAGATCAAATATGCCCAGAATTAGAACCAGGAGTGTTTTACTCAAGTTAACCTAACTATAAGACAATATGGGGTATACAGCAGGTTCCAAAATGATTGTCTAGTTTCTTCTCAATAAAATACTGAGAACTGTTAGCCAGTATAGTTGAGAAAGTTGTGCCCTGATCCTAGAATGAATAAACTGTTTCTTAGTCTCCCCTTTCTTCTTTTTAATGTGTCCCAAAGTATTGTGCTGCCCTGGCGTGCTCTACAACTGGTTTCTTTCATGTTTCAGAATCCTTACTAGCATTACTTATGCCTCATGTTACAATTGATCAAAACAGTCTTCAAGTCTGAAACTTTTATCAATTGATTGCTACCCACATCTGCTCTACCAGTATACTTTGCCATCCACCACTGTGGATTCTCTCTCTCTATTCTAGTGAGTTTTCAACCCTGCTTATACATGAGAATCAGTTGGGGAGCTTTTAAAACTAGTATTGCCTGAGCCCCATCTCAGGCCATTAAATCACAATCTATGAGGATGTGGCTCCATTGTGTCTTTTTAAAAGCTCCCTAGGCAGTTACAGTGTGCAGTCAAGGTTGAGACCTACTGCTTTAACCTGAACGCCATGCTCAACATCTCCTCTTGGCATCTCCTGTCTCTCTCTCTCTTACTCCACGCTAAAGTGATCACAATGTTTATATGCTACTCTTCAGGTGCCAATTTCCTTTTGCTAGGTAAATCCCAGCTAAGAAAGAGTGAAGAAACACACAAATACCATGATATGCCATATATATATATATATATATCTGTATCTGTCATTACCTCTGTCAAAGTGTTTTATTTTCTAACTATTTACTGATATATTCATATATCCCATACATTCATTTATCCATACATTTGTACATAACTCTGCATCATTCAAAGATTCTGTACTTCCGACAACAGCTACCCTACTTCCTTGGTGACACACTCGAAAAAAAAAAAGGCCTCTTCCAAAAATGCTTCCAGGAAACTTCCACAGATATATTCTTGAAAGAGGCTTAAATGAGGATGATTTATCATAACTGGAGAGAATTCTACCTACTACACACCTTAAGGGGTAGAGAATCTTTCATGGTACTCCTCTCACATTTTCTTTTAAAAAAATTTTTTTGTGATAAGGCCATTTCTTGTTATAATCTTGTTATTATTTATATAATCTTGTTATAATCTTATTATTATTAATCTGGTAAAATACTTTAAAATGTATTAATATTATTTCCAACTTTAAAAATATACATTCAAGATGTACTTGAAAATGTAGCAACTGTAAAAAAAAAAAAGCAACTTAAAAGAAATTTTGAAAAAAAAATAACACTGACAGAAAACTATTATAATAATAAAGGCCACTTTGACTATATCCCAATCCTAGTTTCCTTCCTTGAGTATGCATGTTTTTCAAAAAACATTCCCTAAGCATTTACAAATATATACAAACATATATAACTGCTGTATTTTGAACACCTTTTTTTAAAGTATTACTCATTTGCTATTGTGATTTCTACCAAACCAGCAGCAAAATGCTAAGGGGTCCTGTGCCTCTGGACCCTGCTAGAGCTCACTGTTGGTGCCTTAAACCTGTCAAAAGCTCACAAGCAAAGCATACATGAGATGAGACTGGGAAGAGAAACAGCAAAATTCATTATCACTTTACTTCTTTAGGTAATGCCTGAATGTTTTGTTTTCTTTTTTCTTCTGAGCTCTGGATTGTTTATTTCAGATGTACAGGTTTCAAGAATACAAAGTAATAAAAATGTATAACAATGCTTGAATGTTTGTAATGGGACATGTGGACTATTACAGTGATGGGAGGAGGGCTCGTGTCCATTGTGAGGAGATGCGAAAATATCTTCAAGGAAAATTCTTTGCAGCTACAGCTAAAACACCACATTGATCGTCCCATTTTGTGATTTTTCAAGGTTGCCTGGGCAAGACCACACCCTGCCTTCTCCATATAACTAGAGAAGGGGGGTAGGGATCTGACCTATTAAGCGGGGGCGAGAGGGCCGGAAGGGCAGTTTCTCAGTGTGTGGTCCATGAACCACGTACCTACAGATAAAGAACAGCTGATGTTCATGTAAACGGCTTAGGTCCCTCCCCCAAACAGGCCCGCACACTGATTTCAGACTCCCGGCCTCCAGCACTGTCCCGGCTCCAAGCAGAGCCCGCAGGAGGATCTAGAACGCACCTCCTCCCATGGACACGCTGAATCTGTAGCTACATGTGAAACAACTTACTCTGGGGGAAAAAACAACCTAAAAACCGAGTCTGAGAGACCCCTACACCTCCAGTCAATGAGAGAAGATCCCCATCCAAGCGCTACCAGAGTCTGACCCAATCTCGTCAGAAACCACACCTGCGGTGGCGCGACCCACACCGGGAGGGAACTAGTAACTCCCAGCTGCTCCCTGAGGAGCGAAAGGTTTGAACCCCATCGGGTGGGCACCGCAACGTTTACTCTCTCACCCTGCACCTGAGAGACAAGCTACCAACATGTGTCGTTTTGAAGGCCAAAGGAGCTCCGGAACTCGAGACCCGAACTGAGAAATAACACTTAAATGGCTCGAAGGCCACTCACCGGCCGCGGGGCTCCCTGCACGGGTGGCAGCTCCAGCAGTGCCCAGACTTTACTTGAACGAAGCTTATTTCTTCATCTTAAAGCCTCGCATGAGGGGCAGGCGTCCTTTTAACACACTTCAGGAGGCCTGCTGGCTGGCGGCACGGCCTTCAAGCCCTCCCTCAGGCGAGCTCCAGCTAGAGGGAGCCATCTTTTTTTTAAACTCTAGGCTCCGCCCCTTCCCCCTCCTCCGATGTACCGCCCATGACGTACCGCCCATGACGTACCGCCCATGACGTACCGCCCATGACGTACCGCCCATGACGTACCGCCCATGACGTACCGCCCATGACGTACCGCCCATGACGTACCGTGTACTCCCACGTCTGTGTACTCTTACGGACTTTTTTTCGGTTTTCAGTAGCTATGTTGCCTGTCAGTCATATTAAACCTCAGAGGAGGATCTCCTTTTATTGCACTCAAAGCTTTAAGGCTTCATCTATGGTTCTGAAAACTATTAACATTCTTAAGTCTCAAGAGCCTGAAGAAAACACTTAAATATTTATAAATATTTATAAAAATCATTAGGAAATAGGTTCTGCTGGAGGAAGACAGTTTACTGGGTATTTTAAATTTACATCTACATGCGCGAGTTGTGTCAATATGGAACTAGCACCGGTCCTTCCCATTTTTCTGGTTCACTTTATCATCTAGGAAAGACCCACAGAATGCTTCACAGACTTGTATGACTGGATCCATTTGTTCTTACCACTTTGACAAAGGGCGGGTCTTGTTGATGGGTGATGTCTTATGTCCCTTGGTCGGTCGGTGCTGGCTGTGATTCCTGAGGCCCCTCCTCGATCCCTTGGCTCCCTCCAGTCCAGCCCCACCCACTGTTCTCCGAAAGGAATGCCAGAAACTTTTGACGCAAGAAACTTCCTCTGAGGGAGGAGTTATTTTTTCTAAGTGCAACTTGTTACACTGAAAGTTGTTCAATAAAATAGTTTGTGCTCTCAAAGAAAAAAAAGGGGTGGGGGGGCTTCTCCAGGACCCTGAACACATCACACCCCTTCCAACCTCCATACCCTAGTTCACCTACCCCCACACTGACTCCAGCCCTGCCTTCCTCCCACTGATGTCCTCCACCTACTGGTGCATTCCTTCCACTTATCCTTTCCTCCCTCCTATTAGCCCACCTCACTTCTCCCCCTAACGGCTGCCCCTTGCCCCAACTGAGAAGTACAAGTACCTCTGATATATCCTCTCCCCACAGTGACGTACAGTACCTGGTGCTCCAATACGTGGCCACTATGTCCATCAAGTGCCCGGGTATGTTTGAGCCCAATTAAAAGAGTCTCTGTATCAGGTCCACCGACCCCAACCAGATAAAATCCTGAAGCTGGAAGCACTGACCAACCTGGCAAATGAGACTAATATCCATATTGCCCTTCAGGAATTCCAGACCTCCATTCACAGCACAAACAAGGACTCTGTGGCAGCCACAGTGCAATCACTGAATGCTGTGCAACTAACATCAGCCGACTTGATGACATCTGCCTCAATGACCTGGTGCAGCTACTGTCCCGCTGTGTTGAGCTCAGGGTCACAGAGTCAGTGGTCATCATGAAGAAGCTGCCACAGAAGCAGCCAGCACAGCATGAGATCATCAAACACTTGCCAAAGCTCACAGACAACATCCAGGTGCCCATGACCCAAGGCAGAATCCTATGGCTCATCGGTGAGTACTGTAAGCATGTCCCCAGGATTGCACCTGATGCCCTGAGAAAAATAGCCATGTTCTTCACAGTATAGGAGGGCATCATCAAGCGGTAGGTCATCAACCTGATGGCCAAGATTCACCTGAGCAACTCTAAGCAGACACAGCTACTGACCCTGTATATACAAAGTCTGGCCAAGTATGACCAGAGACCGAGCATGCTTCACCTAACAACTTGTGGCCCCTTCAGGGCAGGGTGGGTACCCTCAGTCATCATGCCAAGAAACTCTTCCTGGCACCCAAACCAGCTCCAGCCTTGGAATCTTCCTTCAAAGATGGGGACCACTTCCAGATGGGCTCAGTGTCCCATCTGCTCAATGCCAAGGCCACAAGCTACCAGAAGCTCACAGACTGGCCAGAGGAAGCCCCTGACTCATCCGTGCACAACTTGGAGGTACCTGAATGTACCAACTGATCAAATGGGGAGAAGAGGAATAAAGAGAAATCGTTCTACTCAGACCCTGAGGGGTAGTCAGGACGCACAGCCTCTGCAGGCAGGGACCCCCAAGTCTGAGGGTGACACATACAGTAAGAGCAGTAGCAAGAGCAGCCTTGAGGGTCCAGGAGTAAGTCCAATAATGATGACCAGGATGAGGATGAGAAGAAGGGAAGCAGCAGCAGGAGGGATCAGCAAGAATGAAGGTGAGAAGAGGAAGATGAAGAGGAAGACAGAGTCAGAGAGACAAGAAGGCTTCTCCTTGGATGATGGCAGGGATCCCAGCAGTCATTCATCAGTCTGAGATAACATCATAGTCTGAGGAAGAGCAGATGGAACCTGCCTCCTGGAGGAAAACCAAAAAACAAACAAACAGAAAAGACAGTGGTAAAAGTGCCCCTGCAGCCAAGGAGATCTCTCTGCTTGATCTACAGGACTTCACCCCTCCCAGTGTCCAGCCTCTCTCCTCCCACAGTTGTGTCCATCAGTCTGGCTTCTGACCTAGAAAGACTGACGTCACTCAGACTCCCCTCAGGCACCCTTACTTCTGAGCCTATTGTCGGGTGCTGGGAGGCAGGAAATGCTGCTCCTCTTAGCTGGTGAGGGGCTATCTGTGGACTGTACCTGCAACAACCAGTCTTTCTCCCTTGACTCCCATGTGTGTCTGTGCACATCCACTTTTCCAACAGCTTCGATACCCCCATCCAGGGTCCACATGTGAGCATCCCCTAAACTTCCACTGGCAACAGCATCCTAAAATGAGCCCCTAGCACTCAGAGAATCTGCCACTGCTATAATGGACATTAATTTCTGTAACTCAGACTAGGAAGCCGGGCTTCCAACTGTGAAGTCAAATCCCACAGTTCTCTCTCCATCCAGCCACTGGGGAGCTGATGGCTCTGTGCTACTGAGTGAGAAAGAGTTCAGGAACAGGGAAAACTGGCAGGCATGAATGAGATCATAAAGGAGATCAAGTTGCCAGACACCTGTCAGAGTAACCACATTGTGGTGCAGAAAGTGACTGCCACTTCCTACCTGGATTGTGTCCTGGTGGGGCATATGGTGAGTTCAGGTTTGCAGAAAGGACATTGACCAGTGGGAGACAGGTCCTGCTGACCCTGGAATGCCCTGCCCATTGGAGCTGCCCAGGTGACAGTCTACAGCAGGAAGATGGTGATGGGCACCATGCTGGTAAAGAACATGGTGCAGGCTCTAACACAATGACTCCGAAGTTCCGTGACATCTTTGGCCCCTACCTGTCCCTCATAACATCTGGGTTGTTAGCCCCACCCCACCCCCCATATCAGATTGCCTAGGCCAGACGACATCCAGGGGGTCTTCTCTCCCTCTGATCATTATCAGTCACCCCTGCCAATTCCCCTCCTCATGAGTTCCTTAGTGACCTGTGCAGAAGGAAACAGCAGCTGCTCCCTTCAGTCCTCCTGGTTTTCTATAGCTATTAATGTAGCAAAACCTCAGTAAAATGTCTTCTCCTTAATATAGGTTATAAAATATATTATGAATATGATGGATATTAACTAGACTTATTGTGGTTGATCATTTTGCAATGTATACAAATATCAAATCATTACATTGTTCACCTGAAACTAACACAATGTTATATTACATGTATGTATATATGTATATACTGTCAATAGTAAATAGATAAATAAAAAGTGTACTTCTGGACTGTAGTCGAAGGACATTGAATCAGAATATCTAGATGTGAGCCTAGGAATCTTCCTTTTAAAAGTGTCTGACATAATTTTAAAGCAGAGTAGAGTTTAAAACTGTTAACTTACGTCTTAGACACCTCATGTTTCAGCAGTACCACTGTCTCTGCCCTGCGCTCTTCCACATGGAACCAGCCTTTCAGAAAGAACCTTGGTAAACTGGAATTGAGGTACCAGAAGAAAGAACAAAACAGTAAGAGAAGTGAGATCTCTGGAGCCTGCTCATTCTGTCGGAGCTAGTTTACAGCAATTAACCAAGTAAGCATCTATCAAGACACAGGCCAGGAGAGGCAATTCTGGAAACTCAAAGAAGAATGGCATCTCTCACTTTAAAGAGTTTATAATCTGATAAGAAACAAAGCTACATACAAAAATTATGTGAGGAGAACAGAAAATCTAATCATCCTAATTACTTGGGTAATTGTTTTGACTTTTACATCTACTTTGACTATAGAGATAGAAAGCCTGAACAGAGTCTTCTAACCGCTAGTCTAGGATTTCCCATTAAATATCCTAAATGCATAACTATATAATATAGCCTAGACTTGCCAGTCTCTTGTCCAGAAATTTCATTTACTTTATGTGTAAACCACACTATATGCTGGAACTTAAAGGTATGTCTAGTTTCAAATATCCTGGATTATTTTCTTAAATTATTAAGACTTCAGAAATTCCATCACTTTGAAATCTTTTACTGCTTTTGCACTCAGAAGTCACACAGGACAGCTATTACTTTTAAAACTCATTCATTCATTGACTCTGTCATAAACTGAGAGCCATCTATATCTTGGAATACTAAAGATGGTTAAAACTTGGTGCCTGTTCTCATGGACCACACTCTAAGACATAAGGCAGATATAAATACCATGTGCCCTAATTTTGGAGAGAATGTGTGTGTGTGTGTGTATATATATATATATAGCCACTATAGAGAATATATCTTTTCCCCTGTTCTTGGCAGATAATGATGATTTTAGAATGCATGAAAACACGGAATTACTATACAGAAAGTAGTTCTATATAAGTTGTGTGGAGAGTGAGCACGCATTTTAAACCAGCAGGGATATGGGCAGGTGACAGTCTTATTTTAGCAATGGAGAGGTAAAGGACCTGTAATGATCTACTCGGTGAAGGGAATGCGCCCCTTAAATAATCACTATCTGACATGCTCTTTCTATTTGATAACTAGATTAACTGTGACACAATAGAATTTAGGGCATGAGTGAGGGAAGGAAGAGGAGCTCTCAACACAAAATAGAAATAGGGCTAGAGTACCGGGTTGCCTGGCCCCACCAGCTAGAGATATCTCATTTGTGAATGGAAGCACCCATCAAAGAATTTTCAGCGTGGAACCCTGGGACGCCTTCGTTTGTCACCCGGACTTCTCCTGGCTATGGCAGGAGTCTCAGATGCTAATTGCCATGAGGAGTTCCTAGATTTACACACTGAATACTATGACATAATCCTGGAGGAAGATAAAGAGATTGGGAAAGACAGATCTCTTCAGTCCTGCTGCTTGAGAGTAGAGATAAGCAAACCCAAAACAAACCTGACAACTTTCCCTTTAATTGATTTAAATTAGGAATTTCTCCGACTTCCAAACTGTTTTCTAATTAAGTTCGATGTGAATGATGGCCCATATTGTGGATGGTAGAAAGGTGAGTTTTCTAAAATAATAAATGAAGCAGGAATGTGATCTCGTTTTCTGGAGGAGTAATCCATGCTATTCAAATGACATCTTTCAACATTTTGGGGAGGTGGTGGTGAATAGCTTATTTTAGTTTTTAATGAAATGATAAATCCCACTCAAAAAGCCTTCCAAACACTAAGGCTCATCTTAAAAATAATTTTAATGAGATTTATTTTTATTCATTTTAAAAATTAATATGTGCTCCTGAGAAAAGATTTGGGATATAGAAAATAGAAAAACAGGAAAAAAAGAGTACCCATAATAACAGACAGTCACTGATAAAAATTAACATTTTCAGTATACCTCTCTCATGCTTTGTATTTTAAACTGTAAATAACTTTGATATCATATTAAATATTGTATTTAAAAAGTATATGTCTTTTCATGTAATGTAAAACAAATACGTTCCATACTATAATATTTTGTAAAGATGAATTTAATCCTTGCATAATATTTCTTTATATAAAACATGCCATAATTTATTTGTCCATTCCTCTCTTCAATTATAAGTATCACTGCCAAGTAGTCAGTATTTTGAATAAGGCTATACAATATGTATGTACATCAATGTGGATATTTTAACTTTTTGTTGGGTTTGGTTTTTTTTTTTTCCTTGGTTTTTTGACCTCTCAGGATTTATTTATAGAAGTGGGATTACATCTTAAAGGTTGGTTATTAAAATATTTAAGAGTTTGATATATTCTGTGACATTTTCTGATAAGACTACTCCAATTTTTGCCTCACCATCAGGGTAAAACTGCCTATTTACTGTAAACATTCTCATATTAAGTGTTCTGTTTTTTTATGTTTGTTCATTTGTGTCTAACCCTGTAGCTGGCTTTGTATTTGATTGCTGAGAGGTAGAATATTTCCGTATGTACTTTTCAATCAGTATTTCTTCCTCTCTTACAAATTGTCTATTCAAATCTTTTTTTTTTAAAACACATGAATACAATGTTGTCTATTGCTTATCTTTAAAGAATATGAGTGGATTTTGGATAGATTTTCAATAAAAGTGGGCATAAAAACTCACACTTCTGTAGTTATGCTACTTACAAAACTTCAGTAAAATTATCTAAAATTAAACAATAGCAGGAACCCCCTCCAACACACACACATATATGCTCATTGTCAGGGAGGGGAAAATTTCCTTCTCTATTTCTCCTGAGTTCTTATGGTTGGACTAATAATAAAATCGACACAAAACAGATTAACAAGAGAAAAAGAAATTAATTTTAACTTGTGCACACAGAGGTCTCATAGAAACAGGACCTCAGGATTGGACAAAGCTGGCAGCTTTTATAATTTAAGACAAAGAAACAATGAATTTGTGAGGAATTGACAGGACCAACAAACTTAGGCTTTGGGTGATGAAATAGTGAAGAATCTAAGCAGAGTTTGGGCTTGGGGCAGTAAATTATAGAAGTAACAAGGTTTGTTTATGAAGGATTCTCTGCCCTGATTTCCTGTCTCTGGTGATAAGGGTATCCTTCTGCCTCCACATGGAGGGAGTACACTTTTCACATGCAAGACTTATTACCTACTTTCAGAGAGACTGAGGAGGGTCAGAGTGTCCCTCTTACATTGGTGGTTTCTTAAGTAACTTTAATTCAAAATCATCAACATGCCAGAAAGGCACATGTTTGGGTGGCCTGCCCTGGGCCCTAACAACACTCACCCTCCTATCCATATTCTTCGTACCTCTTTTCCTCTTAAGAAACCTGCACAGCATACTTCAAGCAGCACTCAGGAAGAGTGGGCCCAGAGCCCCTTCAGGGGTGTGCAGGTTGACTCTGAGGTATGGAACAAAGAAAAATTATCTCAAGGGCTCCCCATTCTCATTCTTTGCCCTGCATCTCTAAACACACATCAGTGGTGAGGGAACAACGTGGTGGCACCATTCAGAGATGCTGATTTCCTTTGGAAAAGGGCTGAGGTTAGAGAAGTTGGCTGGAATCTCTAGGAGAAAAAAGGTTTAGCAAACTGTAAAATCTCTGTGGTTAGGGACCTATTTGTGCTTCACAGTGAGTTCATCTCAGAAAAATAAATATATAAATAAATGTATTTATTGTCTTTATAAGGGAGAATACTGAAAATTCAATGAAATCAGTTTTGCACACACTTCTCTGGGCTTTTTATTATGATAATTTTCTACAGTGGTTTCAAAGTTATTAGCTTTATTGTTTCTGCTACTAAGATGACTGATCATTAATAAAAATACCTAAAATAATAGAAATTCCTTTATGAGTCAATGCATATATTCATACCTAAATAATATAAAAGGGAATTTACTCTTGGGCTGTTCTATATAAAGTGCATTTTTCTATCAAAAAATACATTGTTTTCTTAGCCAATTGCTCTATAAAATTTGAAATGTGCTTCTGAGGTGGAGGAGGGGATTAAACTAATTTAATGAGAAAATTATACCTAAAAGTTCTATTTTTGTTTTATACTAAAATGAAATAACATGAAAATACTACTCAAAATAAATTTAAACTATGAATATAACATAAATTATTAGTAAAAATAATATTTTTCCTGCTAGAAAGAAGTAAATGGGATTCATTTCTCATCCCATTTCTTTCTCAAGCTTCTCTCCTACAGGAATTGTTTCCACAGGGGATATTTATTTTCATTTGTTTTCAACCTTCTGACCTTAGTTTCCTGACTGAAAAATAAGATTAATATTTCCCACTCCACTGCATCTTTGTGAGGATTATGAGAGAATTATATGTAAATTAAATAACAAATGCCTAGCATTTGATAGGTGCTCAGTAAGATATATTTCTATCAGGTCACCTTTCTCTTAAGTATTATAAATTACATATGGCATAATCTGTAATTTTTCAGTCTTATTTATACTTGGGGCAATGTGTACCATCTACCATATTAGTAGTTGAGAAAAAATGGCAAAACCTAAGAAAGACAGTCTCCATTCTGAAAGCTTGAAGAAATTGATTCATTTTCTTCAATAATGTCCCTCTTTTTAGAGAGGATCAATGCAGTGAGATGCAAAAGAGAAGCTCTCTTCTGATCATTGATGAAAGGAAATGTTAGCTGTACTTTTTAAACATATGTGGCTAGCAGAGAAACTAGGGGATGACATTGAAGGCTCCGTAGTAAAGAAACAAAACAGAATTTTGGAGGAAAATGCAGAAGGATCTCTTAAGGGTGATTCACAAATCATACCTTTGTCAGGTGTCTATGTGACTATGAAACTGTCAGGATTTGTTTAGCTAATGCCTCTAACTTGTTAAAAATTTAACCATAGCTCCTTTAGCTGCATTTCAAAGAACTCATAATGTTCCTTTTATTATTTGCTTCTTATGCTTGAAAAGATGATCTTACGTGAAATTTCTTATCATTTAACAACATAAGGGAATTTATTCAACTCTGACCCATCATCCTTCACTAACTGAGCTAGAGGTTCTTGTTCTAGCAGACTACATCCATCCTCTTTTCTTTTACTTGGATTTCTAGGCTTCTTCCAGGGTAAGTAAAGCATGCAGGTATTGAGGATGTGAACTGGAGGTGAAGAAGAAGGGATGCCATTGGTCATTTTGAGGAAAATGGCAAATTGTTGAAATTGTTGAACATTTATAGAAACACAGTGCTAAGAATCTTAGTTATATCACCTTGTTCAATATTCATTATAATCTTCCAACATAGTAATTATTTTCATATTCATTATGTAGATGAGGAAACTGAGTATAAACAAGGTTAATAATTTACTCAATGTATACAACTGATATGTTTTCAATAAACCCTGGATATTCTTAAAAATAATGGCTATGAGAAGGCTTTTTAAAGTTTCTTGAAACAACCTGCAAAGTTCTCGGGCACCAAAACTCAGGGAATTCATTAATTTGCCTAAGTTCATAAATGCATTTGATCACAAATCTATAAATTTGATCTAAAATCTATTCCACAGTTCTTGACTCTATATCTCTTTTGATATTTGTCTGTCAATGGGTATTGCAAATGATATAAAAATAAAATTCAATCTTTCCCCAGATGATCAGAGCCTATCAGGAGAAATAAATTTGATATTAAAAACCATCTAGAGTCTAACAGTCACCAGATAAGAACAGCAAAGAACTGTGAGATGAGATAAGAGAGGCGAGATCTGAAAAACCTGGATAAAAAATGAATAGTCCTCCAACCACTTTCTGTAGTGAGATTAGGTAAGAAGATCAGAATTAGCAATCATAAAATCAAAGAATTTACCATAGAGTCATTCTGGAAGAAAGATGCTCTTATTCTGGTCCACTGTGATACAACAGAGCCGTAATATTTTGGTCTCCATTTACAAAGAGATTTGAATAATATTGTTAGTGACTTGTGAAATTTGCTTTAGGCTTAATATAAAAAATGGTTTGCTGATAAATTTTGGAATTAAAACCAAAAATAATTCGGATGGTTCTTAATGTGTTTGATACTTTGAACTAATTGGAAGAACTTTTACAATAATTTGTACATTACATTCCCTTCAAGATATAAACTACATTTGGGGAAAAAAATTAATTATATAATAACTCTAAGAAATGCAGTTTCAATGCTCCTCTATTTGTTAATAGGATTTTTACTCCCCTGATTATACTAACTTCGTATTTTTGAAAGGGTAAAATTTGGGGACTTACTCAGACCTGTTTAATCCCTGCTTCTTCTACTTACTTGCTTTGTCTGTAAATCTTCTAAAACTATTTTTTCACTTACAAAAAGAAGGTTTTACATTCTGGGGATTAGTGGTTTAAATAAAATGTATACGTAAAAAGTAGCCTGGTTTCTAGGATCTAGCAGACACTTAGCAAATGTTAGTTCCTTTTCCTTGGGTAAAATGCCTGCTCTTATGCCTGGTCCATACTGGGTATTCAGAACTCATAGTCCTTCTAAGCCTCCCCCAAATTAACAGGTAATAATTAAAAGATAATGAATAGTTACAGCGTATGTTGCTCTAACTTTACATGTCATAACTTGGTCATCACACACTTGATTTTCAAGCAGAGGTGGAAACACTCTTGAATCTTCCTCTTTTTCTTCTCATCAGCATTGTGATAATGCCGAAGGAAGTTTCTGCATTTTCTCCTCACTGTGCCAGCTGTGAACTGTAAGAAATACTAGCTATAGACTAAGCAAAACACACATCAGCAGTGATTTGTAAATAATGAAAGTTATCATTGCCATTAAAGACCAGCTCAGCCATGAAGGCACTGATTTTAAGTTTAAGAAATAAATGAAATGCTCTGCTAATATTTAACTTTAATTTTCTGACAAGCAGAATGTAAGGAGTAGCTTTTAAAACGACTGGAGAAGAGAGAAGTTTGGACATATTTGCCTCAGGGAAAGAAAGATAAAACAATTGGGAGAAGAGACAAAAATTGGATATAGGAGTGGAAGAACATGTGATGGAAAGAAAGATGCCTGTACTAAAAATATTGGTGACCTAGAAATTCACTAGTGTTGTGATTTGGCAAAAGTTTAGAGAGAGAAAATGAATCACTTAGGCGTCCTTAGACTTTTGAGAGATAATGCTATTTCTGTCCTTTGATGGACTTCTTTGCAAGAGAATCATGTAGCTCTCAAAATACACATGTGAGTTTATCATCCCAGTTTCATTTCAAGTGTCATAAGGGTAAGAGGGAAAGAACAGAAGAAACATAATGTAGATGGAACACCTACCTGGTTCTAGGCACTTTGTATCCATGATCATTACATGAGGTAAATACACTTGAGAGAATTAAGACTCAGAGCTATTTAACAAATTCCTCAAGGTCACAGAGGTAATATATGAAAACTAAGAGTTAGCATTTAGGTAGGTTTTACTCATAAGTCTGTGGTTTTCCATTACACTTCTTTGCCCCCAAGAAAGAGATTTAGGCTGACTGGCCATTGATTCAACATCTTCTCTTCTCTCTTACAAAGATCTAAGTGCTTACCTCCCAGAGATCAAGCATTTACTAAATACCTGAATCAGGGAACACTCCAAAACAGGTCTCCAATGCCCAATCAACAAACGTGCCAGTCAAATAGGATTCTTGCAAGCCTTGAAAAAAATAATCGGTGTAGCGGAGCAAGTGGGTATTGTTCATTCAAATGCTGTCCTGGGGAGAGAGTGAAGGACAAATTTGCTCGACCTGAGAGTTAAATCTCCATTGTGGGGATGGAAGCATTATATTAAAGGATTCTGACACTGTTGCACATTTGGCTCATGTCACAAGTCTCTTTAAGCCAAGTTCTGAGAATCTGGCTTCTGCCTAACTTGATTATGTTGCTCTTAGGGCAAATGTAAATCACTTTTTTTTTGATACTTACAGTCATTTGCTTTGCCCTTTTCATTTGCACATGGGTTTTGTTGAGCCTTTTTACTGAAATCAGCACTCCTGAGAATGATCTATATTATATCACAGAAGAATTCAAAATGGAGTTTCTGGACCTTTAAGGAGAAGGGCCTGAGACTTACTTCTGGTGAAGGAAACACCCCTCTGCATAACTCTGTCTCTTATCCTTTCACAGGTGAAAAATCTAGCAGATAGCCCTCCTATTCAGAAGGATTCAAAAAAGTTCTGATCTGATAAGTCTGTGGCAATATTATCAAAGCAATAGAGTCAATGTTTTATTAGCATGTTATTTAGCTGATTATATTTAGATACTTTCATCCCCTAATCTAATGCTTTGTGTTAGTTTGGTTTAGTTTAGCTAAGTGCAATTTAGTGTGGTTTAGTTTTGATTCAAATTCTGGCTCTCCACCAAGGTCTAGCTAAACTGTGAGGTCCCCACAGAAGTGGGGTGTGGAGGTAGAATGGAGAGGCATATACACAATCTCATAATTAAAGATATTTTTCCTTAGAAAGAAGAAAATACAATTTTAAAACCATTTATTTATTACACTGATCCAATTTAGATACGAAGGAGATACAACTATATTATATTCCATTTCATTATATAGCATATTATATCACCATATCCCATCACATTATATCATATTAGATTATATTATATTCTGGCTCAGATGATTTACAGGCACAGTGCCTCATTCCTCTCTCTCATTTCTCTTCTTAAATAAGATTTTTCTTTATATATCCCTCTCTTCTTCCTTTCCCCTTTGGTAACCATAAGTTTGTTTTCTATGTCTGTGAGTCTATGTTTGTTTTATACATTCATTTGTATTACTTTTTGGATTCCACATATAAGTGATATCATTTAATTGTCTTTCTCTGTCTAATTTAGGCATACAGGATTAACAGATACAAACTACTATATATAAAATAGATAAGCAACAAGGATGTACTACATAGCACAAGGAGCTATATTCACTATCCTGTAATAACCTATAATGGAAAATAATCTGAAAAAATATATATGTAACTGAATCACTTTTCTATATACCGATCACAATATTGTAAATCAGCTAAATTTCCATTAAAAATATTTTTGTCACAAAATAAAAGGCAATATATACCTAGTTTTGATATGCATGCAAACTTATTTCGGGTGGTAGGATACTTAATACAACGTCAGAATCTGCTGCAGTCTCTGGGAAGGCAAAATTTCAAAATTGCTTTGTTTTTCAGTAAAACATTGATTTATATAATATTGTGACCAATATTTTGCATTAAATATGTTTTTTATCTTGAAATTGTTATTATCTACAAAATCAGTACCCCTTCCAGGCAAAGATGTGTAGGGGATGATGTTTGACACAATCCATGGATAATTTGAACTATTTCAATTAATGCTGTTTTCTGAACAATTGGAAGTGACGAAGCTGCAGTTCCTGACTGCTTCAGGAATTTTTTTTTTTTAATGTTATTAATGCAGTGACAAAGTTTTCAGTTATCTATAGTATGTAAATATGAATGCATACTATCAACATCACCACAATAATGCTTGGCTTATTTTTCCAGGAATAGAAACATTGTCAGTTTTAGATTAATTTTAATAGGAATTAATGACTCCTTAAATAAATGGTTGTTGACAAGCAACATTTTCAGAATCACATATTCTTAGATTGATGTTTGTAACTTGGAGAAATGTCCGTATATATATTTATACCAATAGCTCATTAACTTACTCATATTTTATTTAAAGACTCAGCTTTATGCCATGTCAAGGATTTCTTTCTTTTTTTTTTTTTTTAGGCAAGACACTCTACTAGTGATTTGACATCTTTTCAATCAAATTCATCAGTACCAGTGTGGAAAAGAAACTACTGTCCTTATTTTGTATTACAGAAAATGAACAATAGCAAAGGCTAACTGTCACTGCAGGACACGTGGATGTGGTGAGCAATTTATTATTCATTGTTTCTCTGTTATGTGCCAGGTGTTTCAAAAGGAGCCTATTATTTAATGTTTCCAACCCCTACATGCAGAGATATGCTTTCAATTAAATGGAATGTACCTCTGTTTCTTTTATATACATAGAAACATCATTAGATAATTATCATCAGATGGTATTATGTTGCATTATGATAATCCTGCAACATGGTGAGGGTGTGTGTGGAGGAAAAGTATGCCATAAAGTTTTTATAGAGATATGTTTTGAGTTATTAATTCATGACTTTTATAGTGGATCACAACCCAACATATGAAAATTTTGTATGCTTGGAGTGGTATATCATGAACATTTTGGAATATCCCTCTAGGCACCTAGGATTGCTTCTAGTGGATTGAATGCAACCATATTAGTATGTACCCTAAATTTCTCTAATTTAAGTGACAGAAAAAAAATGTGAAGGCAGATGTAAAGTGAACCATGCAGGGTTGGTGATGATGGCCTCTGTCAGAAATATGCTCATAATTCAGAGACTAAATCCATCAGATATTTTATTATTATCTTGTTTTGCTTTACAAAATTTCAAATTTTAGGCCTTCAGCTAAGAAAATAAATGTGTCTTGTTTATCCATAGCATCAATTCAAGCACTTACCATGGGTGGCTTAGATGTTGCCGTAACCAGAGTCCCAGTTGTGGCAATCAGGGTATCGCTTTGAACTTGAATTACAGCCCCAGTGGTGAAAAATCAGAGATTCATGCACTTAGCAGTCAGTCTTCTTTGTTCTAGGCATTCAGCTTTATTAAGCATGGAGAAAGCTTTCTATCCCTGCTGCTTTATTTCCTTTCCTCCATACCAACCACACCCCTGAACACAGAAATGTACACACATGCACCTATACGCACACGTCTGCAAACATTCCCCATTTAAGCTAAAAATTTTCATGCATGAGAGTCTCTTTTTGTTTGAATCTTTAGTGCTATGACAGCCATGGAATATTCTTAGTCTCTCTCAATTGGAAAAATGAGCCTATACAACTTTGAAAAAAGGGGAAGGTTGTTAGGGGAGTGTGGTGAGCCTAAAACTAACATGTTATTAGTATATGTCAAGTGGCAAGTATAGTGATATGTGCCCTTTATAAAAAGCCTTATATAACCTTCAAAAATTATTTTTGGAGTTAGTATCAATAGTCCTTCTTTACAAAGAGGAGATTCTCTCTCTCTCTCTCTTTTTTTTTTCTTTGTATAAGCTAGGTTAGTTAAATAGTCATTACACCTTGGTGACAGTGGACCTGCAATTTGAATATAATTCTAGGTTGCTCCAAAAATGTATCTTTCAATTTAATGCAGCACACTGTTAAGATGGCAAAAATTAAACAAATAATAAAAAGAACGACAAGACAAAGATTATCCTTTAATTCTCTAGAGCTCATATGCTCCTATTCGGAATAGGTGGCAATGCATGCAGAATGTTCAGACTCCACAGGAGAAACAAATAATTATACAAGACACAAGGCTCCATTACTATCTTTACAATCAGATTATTCTTATACTTTTATGTATTTTGGGTGCATATTGTGATGTCCGCTTTATATGTAGAGATAATGAATTATCTGATAGATAATAGTTTCAAATGTCCTGTGTATATTGTCTGTTCCTCAAGATCAGTTCTCTGCCCCTCACAATTCTTCCTTGTCTCACAGGCCTGGCATACATGCACTGTATCAACAAGGCCTCCTTACCACCTGGAGTCCCACTGGGTAGATCCACAGAGATAAACTGGGTGGAGACTGGAGGGTAGGAAGAGATAAAGACCGTGGTATGTATACTCTTGGCTCCCTCCATGCTAGATCTAGGCTTGCAAGCACATATATATGATCCTCTTCCAAAAGACGCAACCTTTGTTTGAGGAATCTCTATTGTAGTTACAGCTGTTTCCAGGTTCCAATAACTTCTCCTCCTTATACCTCAGGCCTTAGAATGGCAATACCTCCTACTATAGCTAAACCCAGGTAATTCACCATGCTTTGTTCATTTCCTGTAATCTTAATATCACTTTTATAAATAATCCTTTCATTAAGCTCTATTTAATTATTTCATTTGAATACAGTGTTCTTTCTGTGCTGGGCTCTAATTCAATTATTATAGAAGAACTTAGATGCAATTGAAGAGAAAACTCTGAGACTATTACATGCCTAATAAAACTCTAAAAACAAAAAAGATAGTTGAGGTGATCACCACTGAGGGAATGGCTCTAGAAAATAATTCTGTGTAGCGTTTTCCCTTTAATCTTAAACAGAATAGATATGCATGCATGTTGCCCTCAACTAATACTATGGATTTTTTGAAAATCTAATTAACTCTATATAAAATTTTCCCTCAGATAAATATTTGTAACCCTACTAAATCAGCTTCACATGTGTCTTAATATTTGTGCAACTTGGTATTATATTAAAAGATAGAGTCCAGCAAATAAAAGCAATAATAGAAAGATTCCTAATGTTAATTGCACGTCTTAAAGAATTTTAAAGGGGATCCAATTAATATCCCAAAGCAACACATCATCTAATACATTTTTACTTACACTCAGATTATATCTCTACTCACCAGTGTCCAAACCACTCACTTGCTTAAACAGCCATTCACCATAAAAAAAATTCCTTGAATTTTCAGCTTATAGAACTTATCTTTTCCTACCTCATCCTGTTTCTTCCTGCTTCTCTATTCTTATCTCTTCCTCTCTTTCCCATTATTGGTATCCATCTGTTATAAATTATATGTATCACTCAAAAATCATACTCAAAGACAGAACTCACATAAATGGATAAGGAAAAGAAAAAGATAACTGGGATTTTTTTTTCTTTTTTAATATATTTTTTAAAACTTTGTTTCTTCCTGCTAGTAGAACATAAGCTGTTGTGTCAGTAGAGAGTATATGTTGAACAAATAATTCTATGCAATTTAGGTTTCAAGGGATCCACAGGGACAGTGAAGCTCCTTCATGGAAATACTAGACACCTGAAAAGTAATGGGCCTCAAATTAAAAAGCAATGAGCACAACTATATATAAAATAGATAAACAACAAGGACCTACTACATAGTACAGAGAACTATATTCAATACCTTATTATAACCTATAATGGAAAAAAACTGAAAAAAAAATGTACGTATAACTGAATCACTATGCTGTACACCTGAAACTAACACAACATTGTAAATTAAGTATACTTAAATTTAAAAAAACGGGCAAAGTAAAAAAATGATAACAAAATGAAAACTAAAAGTAAAGAAGAAAAATCTATATTCAAAAAGCCAATTGACTATACTTCAATTAAAAGAAAAAAAAAGCCCAGACATGGCTGTTGATAACATTCTGATAAATGCGTACTATAAACAATCATATATATAATATTTTATGTATTTATTTATCATATATATGATAATAACTTTTGCTTTGACCTATCTATCATTTTGTATGTTTCAAAATGAGATTTTTTAAATTGCTTAAAATATTCATTATAAGGGTTATTGTAATTTCTCTGCCAATTTCCCTCTTAGACATTTATGCTATTCCAATTTTTAAGCACTATATCAGCTTTTAAAATCAAACATTTTTCCACTTATTAATTATATAAGTGATTAATCATTACTTCTCTGATCGATTACTGGACAAAGATGTACTAGGACAAATGTTAGAATATCTAAGTCTTCTGATTTGCATTGCCAAAGAGATTTCTTGAGAGGTGGAATCAATTCACACTTCTATAAGCAAGATGTAAGTGAGGTTGTTTCTCTATAAAAATCTCCAGCTATTTATCAGGTGCTAGTTAACTAAGTAAGAAATGGCATATTGTTGTTTCCATTTTGTATTAGTATGAAGTTTATTATGTACTTCATAGGTTTATTGACCATTTTTATTACTCATTTAGAAACTCTTCCATTGATATATTTTGCCTATTTTACTATTGGCAAAAATTTTATTAAATTTTATAGTGCTTCAAATTAGGGCATTATTTCTTTGTCATTATCTTTGTATGATTACATTTTTGTGATTTCCTGTTAATACAACATTTTTTAGCATTTAACTTTCTACCAAATATATTTCTTGAGAATTTCATCATAACTATTATCAGTTAATAGCATTGTTCTCAAATGTGTATGTGCTTGTTTGTATACACGTTTTTACAGATGTCATCCTTTTTCACATATAAACTGTTCATCAGGCAAAGCTTTGTTAATACATACTTGTGATGGGGCCAACAAAGTGGGGATGTGATGCAGGTAAGTAAGAATCTGTGCTCTTCCTACTATTTATTTGATTGGAGGAAAAAGATATGTTTTCCCTTTTCACTGGAATTATTTAACTGGGAGGATGGAATGCTAGAGAGGACAGTAGCCATCTTTCCTGGCATAAGGAGAGAGTTTGTCTGCAGAATGAAGCTAAAAAGAGACAAACAATGATGAGATAGATGGAGACAAAAATCTTTGAGATATTTGCTTCACTTCAGCTCCCAGAGCTCCAGTTTCTTCAGCTCTGCTTTGATTCTGTGAATTTTCTGGGTTTCTTCTCAGAGTAGTTTATATATTTTCTTACGGTTTAAACTTGGTTAAGTTGGGAATTAGTTACCTGCAAACACTTCTAATGCTTACCATTCATTCTTTAAATGCACTATTAATGGATATTGATAAAGATTATACAACTTCATAGTAATCTCACTGGTTTATTCTTTGTGAAATGGACTTTCTGCTCATTTTTCTTTAATATTGAGATAATCCTTCATCTCCAAGTTTATTACATCTTGTCCAATCTCCAAGGGTACTTAGACATTTGTTAAGAGCACTATCTAGATGTCTAAACAAATTCATTTTTCCAAAGTAGAGTGATAATAATGGAATTTGGTGAAGAGCCATTAGAGGAGTTTCATAATGAACAGGCCAGCAGGTGAAATTTCTCAATCACCTATAAAGTGATACCTGCTGTACACGTCTCCTGGCTAGTCTTCTCCCTCACTCCTGCTATCATACATATTTCTATGATCCTTTTGGCCTGTCCCAAATTCTGGAATATGCAATTTTATTGCACAATGTTTTTATTTGAATAAAACATTGGGCAACCGTTTAAATGTTTAATTTAACTGAAACCACTGACCGGTATGTGTAACAGGGAAGCAATAAAGTTTTTACTGACCTACTTTATATTCTCCCAATAAATTTATTTCATCATTCTCATGAATAATAAAATATTGTAACTTGCTCTTAATGTTATATCCAACTAAAGGAAAGAAAATTCACACTGTAGATCTGCCATCTAGACTTAAGCTTGTTTCTGCCTTCTCATTGCACTGGGTTAGGGAAACCGTGAAACACATGGTTCCTTCTCTCACAAATGACACGTCTTAGTGATGGTGGCATTTGGGTAGTGCACCTGCTGGCAGAGCTGACAATTACAGTTGCCTGATCTGCATTGCCCATCCTTTCTTTTCGGGAAGCTAGAAAGAGCCTATGCACCTGTCAGGTCTTAATTTTAAGGTCATTTTCACTAGAAGTCCTAATGCTGCTGCAGACTAGGTTAAAAGTGTAGGTTATAGAGTTGAATAGCATATTCTGAATATTCTTACCTATTACCTCTTGAATTAATATTCGATTATAAGATCATGCATGATTTGTCTATCAAGGGATTCCTAAGTATAAATGAATGTGCTTTATTTCTTTATAAGAAATATCATGGCTAGATTTTTTTTTGTAGGATTAAGCACAGAGACCTATAAGCATAACAGAAAAAAGCCTATTTTGTTAATACAAATAAGATGAAACAAATATTTGTATCATGCGAACTATATTCTGAAAAAGCATGACTTTTCACACATTTACATGACATCACATCAATTCCAAGAAAGTAGTTGGGTCTACAAGTGGAGCATATACAATATTAATTTTTTCTAATTAATTTTATGCAAATACTCTGTAATAGGAGCGTTAGGGAATGAGTTGTCTCTTGTTATTTTTACAGCAAATGTTAAAAGGGAATCTACAATGCAAATATTCTTTCCGAACTCTGAACTAAGTCCAAATGTTTTCTTTGAGGGTAGGGTAGAGTGGAAATGCAGACAGAGTGTAAATACCAAGGGGTGAAAAAAAATCTTTCTTGGTACTTGGTTATGAAGGCTCGAATGCATGGGCATTAAGAAAGGAGAAGGGATTTAAGGGTAAATTCACAGCAGGCAGATCGCTTCTTATGTCTTTCAACTCATTTGCATGTAAAACAATATCATATCATAACGTTAGCCATTAGAAAGCCAGAGAATGGAGCATATGAGAAATAAATTTCTGTGCCAGGCCAAGAAACAACTACAAAGTGTGTGTGTGTGAGTGTGAGTGTGTGCACTTTTATACACAGAATGTGAGGAATCTAGAAATCTATCTGTTCTCTGTTCTACATATGCTAGATGTTTTTAGAAACCCAAAAAATTCTAAGGAAGGTGTTTCTGGTGTTTTAGGGATGATATTCCAAAGAGCCTATTTTAGGATCACAAAGTGAGGAACCCATCTCTAATCTCTCATGTAGGCAAACATATCTGAGCAGTGCTGATGCAGGAAAAACGGATGTGGGGCATGAGGAGGGCCATGTCCCAGGTCTCTGTTGAGCCCCTGCAATGTGCCCTGCCAAGTGTAGGTCCTTGGCTTTGCGCAGGAAAGAATTCAAGTGCGAGCCACTGTTGAGTAAAGGTAGATTTATTTAGAGAGATACACACTGCATAGAGTGTAAGGCAAGAGAAAGGCAAGGAAAGAGGTGTGGGAATTGGGTGCTCAGGTTAAAGTAAAAGTAGGTACACACTCCCTAGACAGAGTGCAGGCCATCTCTAAAGAGGAGGGAGTGAAAAAGGGCCTCTAGGTGTGGTGCTGTCAGCTTTTGTGGTCTCAGTAGCTTCACAGGCCTATGGGTGGGACAGTTCCAACTGCCCTGGGGAAGGGGCTGGGATTCCCAGGAATTAGGCCACCTCCCAGGCTTTGGCCTTTTGTGGTTAGCCTTGGGGCTGTCATGGCGCCTGCAGGCATGTTATTTGATCATGCTGTTACAATAAGCATATAATGAAGCTCAAGGTCTACTAGAAGTCAAACCTCTTAATCCCCAAGGCCAACTAGGAGGTGAATCTTCTACCATCTTGGTGTTAAATTGCTATCATTCCTTGAGTGGCTGTGCCCTGCCCCCTTCCATTCTGTCTCAGTGCAATCTGACAAACATATATTTGTTTATGTTTGTTTTCCAATTATTACTCTCTGGACATTTCAAAATTGAAGAAAGTCAGCTTACAAAGACAATTCAGTGAACTGTCAATTTTGGTAAACACAAACAACTTAGTAATTCAGTGTCACTAGTAACTAGGTAATACTTCAAGACTCTAACTTCATACTGACCTAGGTACTTACCTCGGGGGCTTTGGATGTTACAATCTTGCCTAAGACAATTATACTAGAGCCTCTAGTCCCAGCTATTTCATGGGACTCTGTTCCTAATTTCTCAGTCTCTGGATTTATGGCTTGTCTCTTATTTTGTATCATAGCTCACCCTGAAACATTATATCACATCCAGCTTCCAATTTTTCATCTTTAGCACATTCTTTTTTACATTGTTTGAACCAGAGCATCACCTTTTCCTAGTTGTGTGAACTTATATCTCTTAAGCCTTCTAAATCTCAATTTTTCCACCTGTAAAATTGGTTTTGTGCAAATTACTCCCTGTAAAAAATCCAATAAAAACACCTAGGAAATATGACATGGTGAATGAATAGTAAATCTGAATAATTTGTTCTCTTCTCTACCGGCTTCATGGAGCACTGTAAGAACAGTACCTTGACAAATTCCCATTTCCTTTTAATGACTACCTTCCACCCCAAATTCTGCCATGTCCCATATGGGGTGTGGTGGAGATGGAGGAGGGGGCAAAAGCAAGAGCAGACATACATGCCACAACTCAAAATTCTATTAAAAAATAACCACGGAGTGAATCCAGACAATGTAGAAATAAAGGACATTCAAAAGATAAAACTGAATTAAATAAAAAACAAAAGAGATGATCATCTAAACCTAAAACTGATTCTTTAAAAAGACTGAAAAATAGAAAAGCCTCTGCCTAAATTTATTGAGGATGGAAGACAGCAAGTGCAGAAGTGCACATTAGGAATGAGAAAAAGGACCCTAAATACACGGAGGATCTTTGTAACTTACAGGAGATTTCTGAATACAACTTTTTGCTAAAAATGCATATCTTTTCTAAATTAAAAAAAAAATCTTTCATGAATACTAACTCAAAAAAATTTTAAATCTCAGTATATCCTTAATTACTAAAGAAAATTAATAGGTAAAAATAATTCTCTGAAAAAAACCCCAAATAACACTAAACCCAAATTGTCTGACAGCTAATAAATCCTAGCAAAACAATCTAAAGTCTCTACTACCCTATTTTTTCCAAATTACTATTACAAGCTACAAATGAAAACCTAGATACAGAAATGCAGGAATTAGTCATAGTGAATTATTTTGGGGAGTGATGATTTGCATATACAAAAAAAAGTATTCCGCTTAAATCATTTACATTAACTGGTTGACACTGTCTCTTGTCATGAAAGCCAGGCTTAGTCATGCCAAAACAACAAAAATCAAACTTCCTCTATTCCAACTGTCATAGTAATTAATTTAAATAAATCAATAAAGAGAAGAGAAGGTAAGGAGATGGCATTATCCCCAAGAGAAGGGAATAAGTGTTATTGTAAAACATGTACAAAGGAAAGCAGGTAACAAAGGAAGACTATGAGAGACACTACACAGAGGTGGATTTAAAAAAACTCTACAGAGAGGAGTTTTGTTTGACTAACTCTGAAGAGGTAAGCAGGAATTTACAAGTTAGGGAAAAGAAAAGCTCTGGAGAAAGTGTGTAGATCAAGAAATTGAATATACTGAAGGTAAGAAGCATGAAGTTTGAGTGAGTGAAACACACTTATCTTAAATGTGGCTTCTGGTAGCTCCTTAATTATCACAACACTCTTGCTATGTGTGTCTCCCCAAATTCTAGTGTTGAAGCCCTAGCCCCTAATGATATTTGGATAGGGGCTTTAGTGACAATTAAAGTTAAAAAGGATCATAAGAGTGAGGCCCTAATCTGGCAGGATTAGTGTCTCTGTAAGAGGAAGAGAAACCAGAGCTCTCTCTCTCCACAGTGTGAGAACACCACAAGTAGCAAGCCACTTGCACACCCAGAGAAGAGGCGGCAGACTGAGAACTACATTGCCAGCCCCTTGCACTTGGACTTCCTAGCCTCCAGAACTGTGAGAAATACATTTCTGTCATTTAAGCCAACCAACATCTGGTATGTTGTTATGGTACCTTGAGCAGATTAATACACCTATCAAAACTGTATGAAGTGAAGAGATACGGGAGAAATAATTCAAATGACCCTAAGTGCAGCTGAATCAAAAAAGCAGCAGCAGCAGCAGCAGGCTGAAGGAGATCGGAGATGTTGAAGGGGCCACAGAATATTACATCTTGAAGGATTCTTAGGGATCTCATTTTCAACTATTTCATCTTACACCGAAGGGAACAAAGACCCACCTTTGCCCAAGGTTATACGTAAAGCCAGTTACAGAGGCATAGAAGGGACTTTGATCTTCTTTATATACGCAGGGGCTCATTCCTCTGGAGAGGATCTAGCAGTGTGGTATCATTTTTGCAGAGAATAATTCCGCTTTCCTCTATACTCACATAAAGTGCTTTCCTAATTCATTCTTCCGGATATGGCCTGATGCCTTCATTGAAGCAGTTGATTAATTACTAGGAACCATCAAACTCTGCAGTGACATCCCCTAGGCAAAGGCTGCTTCTTTTCTTGAAATGCCGATCTCGGTGAAGGTCTGAAACACCCCATGTTTTCTGACATTCTCAGCAGTGGGCCCCTCTGCCTGGGGCTGATTTGGTGCAAAGAGGGTCTCCTTTAACAAACAAGATACTGCTTCCCCACCAGCAGGCCTGCTGTTGCTGTTGTTTCTAATTCTCCAAAGGCGAGATCCTCCATATGCTCACCTACCACTGCTTCAGCACAGCATCAAATGGATGAAGAAATGAATGGGAAGAGCAGAAGCCAGTGGAATTAAAGAACAGGACTGGCAGGAAGCCTAGTCAGGCAAAAGGGAAAGACAAGTACTGTATCATAAAAGAAGGGAAAACCCCGGCCCAGGCTGCTATCTTAAGGATGGAGTTTCTGTTTTCACTGTGTCCCAAGCAATGCCCAAAGTAGTCAGAACATACAGTTTTGCAATCAGATCTGAATATCACTTTATGATTCTCAAACTCACAAAGACTGAAACCAATAACCATGATATCATCTGATGCTGAGAAGTATATAAGGAGATGCATTTAACCCCTGTATTTATGAATATATCCGATTTCACCCTCTGGATGTTGTATCATCTGGAAATATTCATGAAGGGCCTTAAAAATGTCTACCTGCTTTGTATAATAATTAAAAAATAACATTAGAGATCCAGACATATAAGAACAAAAAAAAAAGATCTATGTATAATACGACAGTCATGAAAATGTGCTGCTTACATATCCTGCTGTGGATGTGAAGAGTCCAGCTGTTACCCTTCTGTAATCTCTATCAAGTCTGCACCACTTTATGTGGGCTGCTCCAAGCCAATGACAGAGTACAGTGGGCTTATTTAGGAGTTATCTGGTGAGATGAACTCCTTTGCTGACTGATTTTTAGTTTGAGGACTCCCCAATGACCTGGCCAAAACTTTCCTTGAACTGTGCTGCGGTCTCAGATTTTTCCTGACACAATTAACCTTCCTTCTGTCTCTCGTTTCAGAGGAGTCAGATCTGCATTTTATGCTGAAAATTCTCCCCACCTTCTCCTACTCCTTCCCCAAATAAATCTTTTGGATGTCTAATCCTGTCCTGTCTATTTCTCAGGAACCCAAATTAGTATATGTAAGAATATTCAAGAACATTTCAAGAGACCTGATCAAACTTTTTTGCTTTTGCCCAGCAAAATGGTTCCTTTTGCACAACAAAGGAAACCACCAACAAAACAAAAAGACAACCTATGGACTGGGAGAAAATATTTGCAAACAACGCGACCAAGTGGTTAATATCCAACCTATACAGACAGCTTATACAACTCAATATTTAAAAAAACAAACAACCCAATCAAAAAATGGCAAGAGACCTAAACAGACATTTCTCCAAAGAAGACATACAGATGGCAAACAGGCACATGAAAAGATACTTAAAATCACTAATTATTAGAGATATGCAAATCAAAACCGCAATGAAGTGTCACCTCACACCCATCAGAATGGCCTTCATCAAAAAGTCTACAAATGATAAATGCTGGAGAGGGTGTGGAGAAAAGAAAACCCTCCTACACCATTGGTGGAAATGTAAGTAGGTGCACCAACAATGTGGAGGTTTCTAAAACATTATGGATGTTCCCCCAAAAATCTAAAAGTAGAGCTACCATGTGATCCAGCAATCCCACTCCTAGGTGTACATCTGGAAAAGACAAAAACTTTAATTTGAAAAGATACGTGCACCCCAATGTTTATAGTAGCGCTATTTACAATAGGCAAGACATGGAAACAACCCAAGTGCCCATCAAAGACAGCTGGCTTAAGATGTGAGAGAGAGATATATATATATATACACACATATGCACACATATATATTCCACGTATATATATTACTCAGCCATAAAAAAGAATGAAATATCGCCATTTGTGGCAACATGGATAGACCTAAAGAATATTATGCTTAGTGAAGTAAGTCAGACAGAGAAAAGACAAGTATTACATGATATCACTTATATGTGGAATCAAAAAATTATACAAATGAATCTATATTCAAAACAGAAGCACACTCACAGACATAGAAAACAAATTTATGGTTACCAAGGGGGAAAGGGAGGTGGAGAAGGATAAATTAGGAGTACGGGATTAACAGATACAAACTACTATACATAAAATAGATAAGCAATAAGGATTTACTGTATAGCACAGGGAACTATGTTCAATGTCTTGTAACAATCTGTAATGGAAAATAATCTGAAAAATATTATACATGTAAATAAATCACTTTACTGTACACCTGAAACAAACACAATATTGTAAATGAACAATACTTTAATTAGAAAAAAAGTTTATGACCTCCTTCATTAATTGTCACCTTCCTGTGTGGGAGCATCGTTCCCATGTATTTCGCTGTCAATGTATGTCCTGCTGGTGCCTAAGGAGTGACTATTTCATCTCAACATGCTCAAATGCACAACTTGGGGACAAGATGCCCACTTCCGTGCCTCATTTTCCTCATCTGTAAAATGGGGAATCATAACCGTACTGGTCTTGTAGGGTCTTGGCAGCACTAGATGGGTTGTCTGTAAAGTTCTTAGAGCAGTGCCCTGCCCATGTTCAGCCCTAAAATAATACGGGCAAGTGGGGGAGATTGGGCATCAAGTAGAAATAAAGATTTCAGATAAACACAGACCAAGGAGGCAGATTCGTTTGCCAATGTGATAGACTGAGAGCCAGAGGGGTGGGGTGTGAGGAGTAGCCAGGCATACAGAGGCAGGCAGGGCAGAGTCCCCAGTGGGAAAACAGCACAGAAAGGCTGGGGCGGCTAGAATACAATAATGGCTGAAGAGAAGGAAGTGGGAAGCAGTTGTAAATGTAGGCAAGGCCAGATGCTGTAAGAGCTCGGAGATCAGGGCAAAGCCATTATTATAAAAGCAAAGAGGAAACAGGGAAGCCACTGATCTGAGCTACCTTTTTAAAAGCCTGGAGACCTTTCCGGCTGCTGTGCAGAAACAGATTAGGAGCAGACACAGGGTCCCGGGAGGGACGGCACTTGAGAACAGGGGGAACTGTTAGGAGGCTACTGTGATCACGGAGAGAGAGATGGAGGTGCCTGGACCAGCAGTGGGGATGAAAAGTGAAGGGAGCAGAGGATGTGGTGATGACTACATGTAGGGGAGGGAGAGAACGTGCAGGTCCAGATGACGATGTGCAGGTTTGTGGCCTGTTTGGTTGGAGTACAACTGTGATGAGAAAGCCCCAGGGAAAAAGAGGTTTAGACCAAGACAACGCAATCCCACCTGGCTGACAATGCCGTCTGTGGCCCCTCCACCTTTTCCCTGGGCGCGCTGTGTGCAGTTTCCCCGGGCTTGGCTGTGCCCATTTGTGTGTGTTCCCATTTGGCCTTTGTGACTTACTTTCCACACTGCTCCAAGCTCCTCGTGATCACTGTGCTTGCCCTGGGCATAAGAATGTGCTGTAGGGCTGCGCCCCTGTTTACACAGCTGTCTGCCCCTGGCCAGTGACTGAGCCTGTTTCTAATCCTGACAGTAACCAGGACCTTGGTCCTTCCTGAGACTTCCTGGAGGTTTGGACGTGGTGAGGGGAAAGCATTTTGGAGTTCGGAGGCTTTTTTAAATTTTAGAACTCTTTCATATTTTAACTGTGTGCTTTTTATCTGGTTACATAAATAATATGAACAAGGTTCAGTTAATCCAGAACAGAACACAAAGTCCCCTTCACCATTACCCCCCAGCGCCCAGCTCCCAGTGCCTCCCTGCAAGTAACCATCATTAACAAACAGGTGGCTTCCTTCCAGTCCCCTTTCAATCCCTTTACACGCCTACACACATCTTTTACATACGTTGGACCTTATGATACATCTGTTCTGCAACTTCCCTTTTTCACTGAGCAGTGTGTCTTGTCAGAGTGTCAGAGATCTAGCTACTGTGTTTTCTTTTTTAAACAGCTGCATAGTTTTTATAATATGTTAGTATTATATTTTCTTGAATATTTTATTTGTTCTGTTTACTCACCATCTCTGAAAGTTTGGGCTGTTCACTACTTTTCACAATGCTGCCATGAATGTCACTGGACTTATATTCAGGCTCACGTGCAAGGACTTCTGTAGAACAGGTTCCTGGGAAAGGTGTTGCTAGATCAAAGTTCATGTACACTTAAAATTTTGATAGTTACTTCCAAATTATCTTTTCCAAATCTGCTTTTTTCTTAAAAAAAAAGTTTCTTTGATTACAGAAAATAATTCATGTTCTTGCAAAAAATATAAAGAATACAAACAAGACCAGAAAAGGAATTTTCAAGTACTCATAATTCCATCACCCAGTAATGACAGCTATTAACATATAATCTATTTATTTGAGTCTTTTTACTGTGCATATATGTACACACAAATTTTTAATGAAAATGTGATTGTAATGTATAGTCTTTTTAGAAACCTGCTTTTGGCAGTTAACTAAATACCACAAAGATCTTTACAAGTCATTGAAGAGTCTTCTATGGTGATATTCTAGGTAGTTAACGTGGTTTAAGGACAAGAGAAGGAAAGCTTATGTGGAAGGAGGGAAGCTAAAAATGATTTTTTTAATGACTGTGCTAAATAGTTGATAACCTGTGTGCAGAAAGTGTTCACCTGAATTATTTATGTAGAAGAAGAATTCTACAATCCTGGTTCTTGGCTGTCTTTGAGAAGCTGATAAAGCCATCTTCTTCCCAGCAATGTGTATGATCATACAGTTTGTGTATAATTTCAGAGGTCCCTGTCCCTTCTCTCCCGACCAAAAAAAAAATCCCGTCTACAACATCATTTTAAATGGTTGCATTGAATTCTTCAGTATGGTTGAAACACATTTAACCCATAGGGTGTTACGAATCTGGACTCAAGTTGGACACACCCCATCAAATCCTGGCTCTGTTGCATACTCTTCAGTCCCTCTGCCTGTTTCCTCACTTGTAAAATCCAGACAATAATAGGCAAGTTATAGGGTTGTTGCGAGGTTTAAAGAGTTCATTTGCATAAAATGTTTAAAACAGGGTCTGGCACATGGTAAGTGCTAATTAAATGTCAGCTCTTATTATTTCCAGTGTTTGGCTTTTGTAATATTTCTAACTACATCTTTGCACACATCTGTGATGACTTCCTGGGGATAAATTCCTAGATGTGGAATAGCTACGTGGAAGCATCCACGTATTAATAAGATTGTGGATACATAATACAAAACTCCCCTATAAAGATTCAGATTCAATAATTATTTTAGTACTGGGTTTCCAGTGGTAAACAAATGGACGAAAATCTCTGCCCTGGTGGAGTTTACACTAGAAACAGGGAGATGGTAAACAAAATAAGGAAGTGACTTATTAGAAAGTGACAAGTGTGCTATGGAGAAAAATAAAGCAGGGATGGGTGGCGGGGGGCTGGGACGGGGTGGGGGCTGCAGTTCGAAGGAGGGAGGGAAACCCGAGGACAAGGGGGAGAGGAATGTTCAGGCAGAGGGAATAACAAGTACAGGGAGCTTGGGGCAGGGACATGCCGGGTGTGCCTGAGGGGGCCCAGGAGAGGAGGACAGAGCCGGAACAGGACAGGGACATGTCCCAGGGGGGCCCCGCGGGCTGAATCACACTGTGCTTGGGAGCAGTTTTCATGCTGTCCAACGATCAGTCTAGGAAGGATGAAGTAGGTGTTCGAGGGGACAATTCCAATGAACTTTAGGTTTTCCTTGTTTCAATCTATGCGTAAGAGCACTAAAAGGAAATGACAGCTCTCATCTTTCTCCAAGAAAACCAGAGGTTCCTTGTTTTCTGAGTGAAATGTGAATCTCTCAGATACTCAAGTCCAGTCTTTGTTTTCTTTGTTTTTCCTAAAACAGTAAGAACCAAGAACAAAGTGAAAAGACACAAGCTTGTTTCATTCGTTCCTGGGCCATGTCTCCAGGACAGACTGTTTGCCAGGTGTGTGATTTTGAGACAGTATTTATCAGGGGAATTTTGGACTACGTGAGATGACACTGCCTGGGGTCGATCGTCCCTGGGCCCCAGGCCTCACCTCGTCCTGTCCTGTTCGCCCTGCACCCCACAGTCACAAAGCATCAGCCCCAGAGACACAGGCAGAGGGCAGAGAGGCCAGCTCAGAGGTTACAGTTCAGGGCAAAGAAGTGGCAAACCACAGGTTCCTCTCGGGGACCACCGCGGGGAAAATAGGTGACCTGGAATTTCTACCCACTTCCTCAAACTGCAGAACCTCTCCTGCAAATAAACAAGGAGGTTCTGGGAGCTTGGGAAGGACGAGACTTCAAGCTGAAGTGATTATAAATGAGGGGAGGCTGGTGGGTGCGCCTGTTGCCGGGCGGGGTCAAAGCTGAGCCCCGATGGGACGCCCGCTCCTCCCGCTCTGCTCCTTCTCCCGTTTGGGCATCATGCACGCCTTTACCAGCGCTGCCATTTGTGACTCGGCTTGTCGACAGCACACCATCCACCGCCTCCTGCTATAGGCACAGGGCTGATGCTACAGGGGAGGATGCAAATAATTGTATTCGGAGGAGCTGCCAGTTCCCGCGGGGGAGGGAGGGACACTTTGCTCCCCTTGCTGGCTGACTGCCCCTCCAGCCTTGGCGGCTCCAAGTTCACATGAATCAGCCGGTCGCTTCTTTTCCCTCATTCTCTCCCTCCCCTGCCCTCTGTTTTGGAGATGGTACAAATTTATCATTATGAAGTGGGATTAGACATAATAGATAACTTATTCTAATAATTGCATATTAGTTTATTTTAATTTTTTAGCAAACTTCAACAAGCAAATTGAAATGCTCGTTGCAAAAGATAAAACTATAAGAAAACATTCGAAGGGCCAATCTTCACCGCTTCTACTTGCTCCTTCTCCTCTCCCGAGATACCCACTGTTGACATATCAATATTTACTTTCCATATAAGACCTTTTTTTACCACATGCAACCTATTTCTGTATATATTTTTTATACAGAAAGAGAATATAAATCCTTGTTTAATTCACTTCTGTGTTCCCAACTCCAGGAACATGATAGACAGTGGAAATATTTGTTGAACAAATGATTAAGAATTTCTGAAATTTGTCTCTCTCATTCAGAAATACACCATGGACACCCTTCCATGTCTAGCGCATCCTTTTATGGCTGCGTAGTATTCCACAGATAGTCTGACCTGTTATTTAATCACAACTCTACTGTCAAACGTTAGGAGGTCTCTCTGCTTTCGGTAGTTGAAGGCCTTGCACCTACATCCTCACACACTCACGTGAGCATTTCTGTAGGCAATTGTGGGAAACAGAATGATGGCTTCCCAAAGAGGCCCACGTCCTTGTCCTCAGAACCTGTAACATTGTTTCCTTATGTGGTGAAAGGACTTGCAGGTGTGTTTAAGTTGAGGCTCGAAATGGAGCGTCTCCCAGATTATCAGGTGTGCTCTATAATCATCAGCATTTTTATCAGAGGGAGGCAGGAGGGCTCACAGTCAGGGGATAAGATGTGGAGAGGAAGCAGAGGGAAGGCGGGAGGGAGGCAGGGAAGGAGCTGCTCCGAGAACAGAGGTTAGGGTGACGCCGTTGCTGGAAGGGGGCTTTATAAGCCAGAGTGCGAACAGCTTCCAGATGCTGGACAAGGCAAGGAAATGGATTCTCCTCTAGATCCTCCAGAAGAAATGCAGCCCTGCCAGCCCATTTTGGACTTCTGACTTCCAGACCTGTCAGATAATCAATTTGTGTTTTTTTTTTTTTTTCAAGTTTTAAATTGTGGTAAAATACATGTAATATAAAATTTACTATCTTCACTATTTTTAAGTATACCATCCAGTGGTTTTAAATACATTCATAATGTTCCATCAACATCATCTCCATAACTCTTTCCATCCCGTAAAACAGAAAATCTAGACCTATTAAACAGTAACTCCCCATTGCCCTCTCCCCTCTGCCCCTGGCAGCCAACTTTCTACTTTGTCTCTATGGTTTTGTGTACTTTAAATATCTTATATAGTGGAATCATATATCTTTTTGTGGCTGCCATATTTCACTTAATATAATGTTCTCAAGGTTTATCTAAGTTGTAGCCTATGTTAGAATTTCCTTTTTTCTTTAAGGCTGAATAATATTCCTAGTGTGGCACTGGACTTCTAAGCAGAACTGAGACAGGCGTTCTTAGCTGAGACACCAAAGGGTGGTTAAAACAGTATTAGAACATCAAGGCAGCTGATTCCAAGTAGAAAAGCCAGTTGACAATGTAGCAATGTATTTGAATCAGCTGTCAACGTCATTAAGCGTATCCATAAGTGATTGGGGCAGTTGGAGCTGGGGAGGTGGGGAAGTCCTTGACAGTTACATCAAACTTGTGCTGTTTAAATTCAACAAAAGGGTTTACATAACAGTTTCAGAAGGAAATCAAGTCTCTTTTAGTTTTGCTTTTATATTTTTAAAAAATATAAATGGGCTAAATCCAAGCTGATTTGACTAGATGGTAATGATTAGATGTGGAATACTAAAGGGTGTAAATATGGTAGGAACTAAACTAGCCATAGGAGACAAACTTGCTTGAGAAATTCTGTGCTCTTGATAATCAAAAACTAGTGTCTGATGCCATAGAGAAGCTTTAATTAAACAGTTCAAAATAAAAGGTAGCTTCTTTCTACAGAAGTTTTGCAGACTTTGGTAGTTGTAGATTTTTTTTTCTGTGCTGTGAAAAAATTATTTTAAAACTGAAAATTTTGTTTACCCGTTTATCTATCAATGGCCATGGGTTGATTTCATATTTTGGAAATTGTAAATAAAACTGCTATGAGCATAGGGATGAATGTATCTTTTTGAATTAGTGTTTTCTTTGGATATATACCCAGGAGTGGAATTGCTGGGTCATATGGTAGTTCTATTTTTAGTTTTTTGAGAAGTCTCTATACAATTCTCCACAGTGGCTGCACCAACTTACACTCCCACCAGTAGTGTACAAGGGTTCTCTTTTCTCCCCATCCTTGCCAACATTTGCTACTCATGTTCTTCTTGATGATAGCCATTCTGACAAGTGTGAGGTGATAGCTCATTGTGGTTTTCATTTTTATTTCCCTGATGATTAGGGATGTCGAGCATCTTTTAATGTGCTTATTGGCCATCTGCATTTCTTCTTTGGAAAAATGTCTATTCAGTTCTTCTGCCCATGTTTTAAAAATTGAAGTACAGTCAGTTTCAATGTGTCAATTTCTGGTGTACAGCACAAGGTCCCAGTTATGCATAAACACACATATATTCATTTTCACTAAACATTATTACAAGATATTGAACATAGTTCCCTGTGCTATACAGAAGAAAATTTTTCTAAAATCTATTTTTATAAATAGTGCTTCTGCCCATTTTTTAATAGTGCTTTTTTTTGATATTGTATGAGCTGTTTATATATGTTGGATATTAATTCCTTGTCAGTCATATCATTTGCAAGTATTTTCTTCCTCTCAGTAAGTTGCCTTTTCATTTTGTTGATAGTTTCCTTTGCTGTGCAAAAGCACTTCAGTTTTCTTAGGTTCCATTTGTTTATTTTTGTTTTTATTTGCTTTAAACCCTTAGCATACATATGATTTACAGAAATTTTGTCACATTCTGTACACTGCCTTTTTATCCTATTGATACTATCTTTTGATGCACAGATTTTTTTAATATTCATAAAGCCCAATAGCTCTTTTTCTTTTGTTGCCTGTAACTTTGGTGTCAGTATTCAAGAAATCATTGCCAAGTCCAATGTCATGAAGCTTTTGTCCTGTTTTCTTCTACAAGTTGTATAGTTTTAGGTCTTACATTTAGGTCCTGATCCATTTTGAGTTAATTTTTATATTAAGTAAGGATCCAGCTTCATTTTTTTGCATGTGGATATCCAGTTTTTTTCAGCACCATAGGTTGAAAAGACTTGTTCCCCCATTGAATGATCTTGGCAACCTTATAAAAAAATCATTTTACCATATGTATGAGGGTTTATTTCTAGGCTGCCTATTTAATTGGTCTATATATCTGTCTGTATGCCTGTACCACACTGTTTTGATTACTGTAGCTTTGTAGTAAGTTTTAAAATCAGGAAATGGGAGTCCCCCAGCTTTGTTCTCTTTTTTCAAGATTGTTTTGACTATCTGGGGATCTCTGAGATTCCATATGAATATTAGAATGGAATTTTCTATTTCAAACTCCCAGAGATGTTTTTTGAAGATAGAGATTGCAGTGAGTCTGTAGATAACACTGGGTGATATTCACATCTTAATGATACTAGGTATTCCAATCTATGAATATAGGATGTGTTTCTATTTATTTATGTTTCCGTTAATTTCTTTCAGCAATATTTTGTAGTTTTCATTGTACAAATTTTTTACCTCCTTGATTAATACTATGTTTTTGATGCTATTGTAAATGGAATTTTCATAATTTCCTTTCCAGGTTTTTTTTTTTTTTAAGTGTACAGACATGCAAATGGTTTTTGTGTACTGACTTTGCATTCTGCTATTTTGCTGAATTCATTTATTAGCTCTAACAATTTTGGTTTTGTGTTGTGGAGTCTTTAGGATTTTCTACATGGTTGATTTTACCTGCAGAGATAATTTTACTTTGTTTTTGCAGTTTCAGTGCTCTGTATTTCTTTTCCTTGCCTACTACTTCTGGCTAGAACTTCCATTACTACGTTGATTTAGAAGTGGCAAAAATGGGCATCCTTGTCTTGTGGCATCCTTGATCTTAGAGGGAATGCTTTCAGCATTTCACCACTGTGCATGAGGTTTGCTATAGGTTTTCCTACACATATGGCTTTTATTATGCTGAGGTACTTTCCTTCTGTCCTACTTTACATTATCTTTTAATCGTAAAGGGTGTTGAATTTTGTCAAAGGCTTCTTCAGGAGCAACTGAGATGATTTTTTTTTCCTTTAATCTCTTAATGTGGTTTATTACATTGATTAATTTTATGTTGAATCATCCCTGCATTCCAGGAATAAATCCTACTTTGTCAGGGTATACAATCCTTATAATATTCAGTTTTCCAGTATTTTGTTGAGGGTTTTTCTACCAATGTTCACAAGGGAAATTGGTCTGGTAGTTTTCTTTTTGTTTTGTTTTGAGTTTTCTTGTTTGTTTTGTTTGCTTGTAGTGTCTTTGACTTCAATATCAAAGTAATGCTGGCCTCATAGAATGACTTACTGCATAAGTGCTAATACCTGTAATAGAATTAAATAATCATAGCAAAATTCTGAAAATGAGTTGTATGAAATATATATATATTACTTGTTATTTTATCTAAGGCAATTGAAAATATGCATAATACCTAAAGATTTGAGGAAATGTGATAAACATCATTAAATGAATATGTTTATTTAGTCTGTCCAATATTATTGAGAGCCCTAAAATAATGTGTCTCAAATTACTAAAAGGGGGGATTTGGTATACATTGATAATAGAACAGTCTCTTAAAACATTCAGCCTATAATTTAATCAAAAACATGTGTTAATTATTTTATATATGTTAAGGCATTTACTAGGATTAGTATTGCTAACACCCTTTAGAAATCAATGTTAAAGTAAGATTTCATAAATGCCAACATTCTTTTTATGCCTTCTAAATATAATACTTATGGTAATAAAATTTACTTGTTTATGTGTAGTAAGAACTTATACATCAACTTAAAAGCTTCATCCTTATCCTCATAATATGTTTTCCCCTCCCCAGGATCCAGCAAAGATCTTTGCATGTAGTAAGAGCTTAGTAAATATTTGCTTCCATGGGTTAACCCAATTCTAATGCCAAATCATGTCTGATTTGTTGTTGTAAAATCAGTACTAAAAAATAATAAAATGATTCAGTAGACAAAGCATTTTTAAGAAATGTGTTACTGCTTCCAACTCTTCATGTGGTTTCTTATATACCTGATAATTGGTAAATGTGGAGACTGTGAAACTACAAGGAAATGAGAGTCTTTTCCTGGCATTGCTGATATTGCATAATAATCTTATAAAATATTTAAATATGTGAGTGATTTAAATAAGTCATATTATTGAAAGACGATTTGAATAGTAACCCAGTGAAAACAAGAATGTGCAAAATGCTATTCTATAAATGAAGCTTGACATTGACTTTTAATGCCTATTCATTCTGGCTGCCTTTCTTTATATTTCTTATCATTTATACTGTTGGTGTAAGTGAACTGAAACATACTCTAATGGGCACAGATTAACACTGTCCCTACTACACAGATCACTCTATCTTTAACCCGTTACAAACACTAATACGTAAGAATAAATTTAAAAGAACCAGACATGTTCCTATTAAAAAGATTTAATTACTTATGCAATATGGTATTTATTTGTCCCAGTAACCATTAAGAGATAATAGATATTTCTTTTGCTAATATAGCATGAACACACTGAATAAATGACATTTAGAAAGTAACATCATTTTCACAGTTAATATCTTTTCACATATCATGAGGATCACGCCTCTTGATCTGCCCTCATGATGTGTGACATCCTTATTTTATAACACATATACATTACCTCACAACTATCTTCTGTTACCACATTTTCACAGTTCAAATTATACATATCACAAATGCAGAGGCATGAGACAGGGTTATAGAAACAGCTATTTACCACAGCTACCATAGAAGTATCACATTTTTATATAAGACCCAAGAATGCTATTATGACCAGGAGTCAATTTACCATCACATTTGATGTTTACTTTAAAACAAACAATAGTGCCATTATAAAAAAATTCCCAATTTCATACCCAATTTCACATGTTACAGTCTTGTTCCTTTTGAGTAATTTACAAGAACTTTTATTATCTTCTAATAACAGAACTTGTAATTTCCATGTTTGATAAAAATCACTCAAAATTAACTATTTGGCCAAGGATCTTTCAATTACCTTCTGTTCTTTTAATAATTTACTTTTTAATTGAATCTTTTGGTCATAGCTGAAAGAGAAACCAAACATTGCCTTGCTCTACTAATTCCTGTAATCTATGAACAGCTGGCCAGAGTTCTCTTCATCAAAGCTCGATTTCAATTGCTAGATTAGTTTTCTATATTATACATATGTCACAGAGTTGTTTTTTTCTATATTCATTTATTTTATTCCCTTAACAAATATGTGTGGCTACTATAAATCAGCTGGTGTGAGGTGCTTGCTACACCCTAGGGAACAAAACAAATTAGCTTCCGACCTTCATGAGGCTTATATTTGGGAAACGTAAAAATAAAATTACAACTTGGAATATATTCACAGGGGAAAGAAAGGAGCATAAAAACAGGAGTAACCTGTTCTAGACAAAAGCAGTGAGGTACACCATGTCTGAGTTGGTGGGAGAAAAGAGCATGTGAAAGTGCCTGGGATGAAAAACAGTGTGACGCTCTGTGTGTACTGAGAGCAGAGATGGGGGAGGATATGACAGGAAATTAAGTGAAGAGGGGGTAGGGGCCAGATCACAAAGGGTCTTACAGGTGCCACCGTGGTTTACTCAGATAAAACGGAAAAGAATCACCTCAGGAGCCTGCCTTTTCCTTCTTTACGTTTAAATGTTAACCATCATTACTCTCGAATTAAGTGGTGTCTCTGAATGGATTCTAATCAGCATTTAACCCATGCGAACACTATCATTTGGTGATAAAAACGTTGTTACAATAGATAGCAGAGTTCCCTGTGCTAACAGTAGTTCCTTCTGCTTATATATATATTTATATATAGCAGTGAGTATATGTTGATTCAAAATTCCTAATTTATCCCCCCACACCCGTTTCCCCTTTGGTAACCATTAGTCTGTTTTCTACATCTGTGAGTCTCTTTCTGTGTTGTAAATAAGTTCATTTGCATCATTTTGTTTTTATTCCACATACAAGTTATATCATATAATATTTGTCTTTCTCTGTCTGATTTCACATAGTATGATAATCTCTAGGTCTGTCCATGTTGCTGTAAATAGTGTTATTTCATTCTTGCTTATGGCTGAATAGTATTCCATTACATATATATACCATTTCTTTATCCATTTATGTGTTGATGGACGTGTAGTTTGCTTCCACATCTTGGCTACTGTAAATAGTAGTACTATGAACATTGGAGTGCATGTATCTTTTTGAACTAGAGATTTCATCTTTCCCAGAAATATGTCCAGGAGTGGGATTGCTGGATTATATGACTACTCTGTTTTTAGTTTTTTAAGGAACCTTCATACTGGTCTCAAAAGTGGCTGCACCAATTTACATTCTCACCAGCAGTGTAAGAGGCTTCCTTTTCTCCACACCCTCTCCAGCATTTAATATTTGTAAACTTTTACATGATGGCCATTCTGACTGGTGTGAGGTGATACCTCATGGTAGTTTTGATTTGCATTTCTCTAATAATTTGAAATTAAGCCCTTGTCAGTCCCATCTGACCGATAAAATATTGGCAAATATTTTCTCCCATTCTGTAGGTTGTCTTTTTGTTTTGTTATGGTTTTCTTTGCTGTGCAAAAGCTTTTACGATAAATTAGGGCCCATTTGTTTATTTTTGCTTTTGTTTCCAGTATTCTAGGAGACAGGACCCCCCGCCCCCAATATTGCTGCAATTTATGTAAAAGAGTGTTCTGCCTATATTCTCCTCTAGGAATTTTATAGTATCTGGTCTTACATTTAGGTTTTTAATCTAGTTTGAGTTTATTTTTGTATATTGTGTTAGAGAATGTTCTAATTTCTTTATTTTACATGCAGTATCCAGTTTTCCCAGCACCACTTATTGAAGAGACTGTCTTTTCTCCATCATATACTTTTGCCTCCTTTGGCACAGATTAATTGATGATAAATTCATGGGTTTATTTGTAGGCTTTCTGTCCTGTTCCATTGATCTATGTGTCTGTTGTTGTATGCCTACCATACTGTTTTGATTACACCATAGCCTTGTAAGTATAGCCTGAAGTCAGGGAACTTGATTCTCCCAGCTCTATTATTCTTCCTCAAGATTATTTTGGCTGTTCAGGTTTTTTTTTCTTTTCCCATACAAATTTTAATATTTTTGTTCCAGTTCTGTGAAAAATGCCTTGGTAATTTGATAGGGATTTCATTGAATCTGTATACTGCCTTGAGTAGCACAGTCATTTTAACAATATTGATAATTCCAGTCCAAGACACAGTATATCTTTCTGTTTATGCAGTCTTCAGTTTCTTTCATCAGTGTCTTATAGTTTTTGGAATATAGGTTTTATAGGTCTATTCCTGGATATTTTATTCTCTTTGATACAATTGTAAATGGGATTATTTCCCAAATTTCTCTTTCTAACATTGTATTGTCAGTGTACAGAAATGCAACAGGTTCCTGTATATTAATTTTGTATCCTGCACCTTTACCGAATTCATTGATGAACTCCAGTAATTTTCTGGTGGCATCATTAGGATTTTCTATATATAGTATCATGTCATCTGCAAACAGTGACAGTTTTACATGTTCCTTTTCAGATTGAATTCCTTTTTATTTTTCTTCTTCTCTGACTGCTCTGGTTAGGACTTCCAAAACTGTGTTGAATAAAAGTGGCGAGAATGGGCATCTTTGTCTTGTTTCTGATCTTAGAAGGAATGTTTTCAGTTTTTCACCATTGAGTATGATTCAGCTTGCTAGCATTTTGCTGAGGAATTTTGCATCTATGTTCATCAGTGATGCTGGCCTGTAATTTTCTTCCTTTGTGTGGCATCTTTGGTTTTCCTATCAGGGTGGCGGTGGTCTCACAGAATGAGTTCAGAAGTGTTCCTTCCTCTGCCAGTTTATGGACTAGTTTCAGAAGGATGGGTGTTGACTCTTTTCTAAGGCTTTGGTAGAATTCACCTGAGAAGCCATCTAGTCCGGGATGGCTTGGGAGTTTTTAAATTACTGATTCCATTTCAGTCCTGGTAATTGGTCTGTACATATTTTCTGTCTTCCTATTTCTGTCTTGGGAGGCAGTGCCTTTCTAAGAATTTGTCCATTTACTTTAGATTGTCCATTTTATTAGCATATCGTTGCTCATAGTATCTATTATGATCCTGTGTATTTCTGCGGTGTCAGTTTTAACTTCTTTTGTCTAATAGAAGTACTGATACTCTGGCTTTGTTTTGATTTCCATTTGCATGAAATACCTTTTTCCATCCCCTCACTTTCAGTCTGTATGTGTCTCTAGATCTGAAGTGAGTCCCTTATAGACAGCAAATATATGGGTCTTGTTTTTGCATCCATTCAGCCAGTCTGTACACTTTGGTTGAAGCATTAAGTCCATTTGCATTTAAGGTAGTTCTCCATATGCATGATCTTATTGCCATTTTGTTAATTGTTTTGGGTTTGTTTTTGTTGGTCTTTGTTTCTGTTTCTTCTGTTCTCTTGTGATTTGATGACTATCTTTAGTGTTATGTTTATATTCCTTTTGTTGTGTGTGTAAATCTATTACAGATTTTTGGTTTTGCCATTACCATATTACCATGAAGTTTCCGTGTAGTAGTCTGTACACACACATGCTTTTTTTTAAGTTGCAAATCTCTTAATTTCAAATGCATTTTAGATATCCTGCATTTGTACTCTCCTCCTCTCATGATTACTGTTTTTGATATCATATTTTACATCTAATTGCTTTCCGTATCCCTTCACTGCTAATTGTCGATACAGATGATTATAACACTTTTGTCTTTTAACCTTCATACTCCGTTTGTATGTGTGTGGTTTCCTACCTTTACTGTATGTTTGCCTTTACCAGGGAGCTTTTTCACTTCATAACTATTTCTAGTTTGTGGCCTTTTCTTTTTCACCTAGAAAAATTCCTCTAACACTTATTGTATATCTGGTTTGGAGATGCTGAATTCTTTTAGCTACGCTTGTCTGTAAAGTTCTTGATTTCTCCATCAAATCTGAATGAGAGCCTAGATGGGTAGAGTATTCTTGATTGTAGGTTTTCCCTTCCATCACTTTAAATATATTGTGCAACTCCCTTCTGGCCTGCAGTTTCTACTGAACAGTCAGCTGATAGCCTTATGGGAGTTCCATTGCATGTTATTTGTTGCTTTTCCCTTGCTTTAATTTTGTCATTTTGATTACAATATGTCTTGGTGTGTTCCTCTTTGACTTAATCTTTTATGGGGCTCTCTGTGCTTCCTGGACTTGGTTAGGGAGGTTTTTAGCTATTATCTCTTGAAATATTTTCTTAGGCCCTTTCTTTCTCTCTTCTCCTTCTAGGGCCCCTATAGTGTATTAGTGTGCTGGATGTTGTCCCAGAGGTCTCTTAAACTGCCCTCATTCTTTTTTCTTTTTTCCATTCAGCAGAAGTGATTTCCACTACTCTGTTTTCCAGTTCACTGATCCACTCTTCTGATTCATTTAGTCTAATATTGATTCCTTCTAGTGTATTTTTCATTTCAGTTATTGTATTCTTCACTTCTGGCTCTTCTTTATATTTTCTAACTGTTTGTTAGAAACTTTTAACTTCTCCTTCTGTTCATCCATTCACCTGAGTTCTTTGATCATATTTATGATCATCACACTGAACTCTTTCTCAGGTAGATTGCATGTCTCCAGTTCACTTAGCTCTTCTTCTTAGGCATTTTCTTGATCCTTCATCTGGAACATATTGCCCTGCTGCCTCATCTTGTCTAATTTGCCATTTGTATTTTTATGTAGGTGGTAGGCTTGTTAACATTTCTTGACCCAGGAGAAGTGGTCCTCCATAAGAGGTGTCCTATGGGTCCCAGCAAAGCACTCCCCTCTCGTCACCCAAGCTACATGCTCTAGGGGTTCCACCTTAGAGGGCTGTGTGGGTCCTTCTGTTGTGTTATGCTGACTCTGTGGGCAGTCTGGTTGGCACTGTTGGCCCATAGTTTGGTTGGTTTCCTGGCCCTACCTGTGCAGATACTACTGGCTGCTGTGTAATGGGGCCTAGTCACAAGGTAGGTGTTTGCAGAATCCTAGAGGGACCTGGGGCTAGTGCTGGATCATTGGTGGGCAGAGTCAGGGTCCTGAAGGCTTTGGAGATGTTGCCCAACTGCTGGCAGGTGAATTTTAATTTTATGCTGGCGTTAGTGCTGGACTACTGACAGGCAGAGCTGGTTCCTGGAGTCTGGCTGCTGCACCAAGGGGTCCCAGAGCTCATTTCAGATCATTGGTGGGTGGAGGGCCTGACACAATTGGGCATGGGCCTGGGGTGTCCAGAAGCTTGCGTTAGCCTGCTAGTGGGTAGTAGGGTCAGGGCCCACCGTGTCCAGGGTAGGGTCAGGCCTGTGTGGTGGGATCCTAGTTTTCTTGCTTCTGCTGTCTGCCCCCTGGTGTGTGATGCTGGTTTAGAGGCTTGTGCAGACTTTCTGGTGGAAGGTTTTGCTGGGTGGAGCTGGGTCTTATCCCTCTGTTGGGCCGGTTGCTGGGCCATGTCTAGGGCCATGTTCCGAGGCACCTGTGGGCCTCCTAGTCTTTCGGCAGCCTGTCTGCTGCTGAGTGGGGCTGCATTCCAGCCCAGTCGGTTGTTTGGCCGTAGGCAACCCAGCCCCAGCACTGGCACCTGCAGGCTAGTGGGTGGTGCCAAGTGTTGATGCTAATGATCTATAATGTCAGCCACCGGCAGCAACAGAGTTTCCACAGCTGAATGTTCCCCAACATGTCTGCCACCAGTGCCTTTGTTCCTAGACTGAGCTGTAGTCACTCCTCACCTCTCCAGTAGACTCTCTAGGACCAGCAGGTAGGCCTGGTCCAGGCTCCTATCAAATTCCTGCTTTTGCCTTGGTTCCTGGTATATATGAGATTTTATGTGCAACTTTTAAGAGAGAAGTCTCTGTTTCCTCCAGTCCAGGGAGGCTTCTGCAATTAGGCTCCACTGGCCTTGAAAGCCAAATGCTCTATGTGCTCACCACCCCAGTGCCAGATCCCCAGCCTGGGGAGCTTCATGGGGGATTCAGAACTCACTCCTGTGGGAGACCCTCTGCAACATTACTCTCTGGTTTGTGGGTCGACCTCCTTGCAGGTATGGGATTTAATTATATTGAGACTCTGCTCCTTCTCCCTGTCTTGTTCTGGATCCTTCTTTATGTCTTTAGTTGTAGAAGATCTTTTCTGGTAGGTTACAGTCTTTTTCATCAATGGTTGTTCTGCAGGTAGTTGTGAGTTTAGTTTGCTCATGAAAGGTGAGCTCAGGGTCTTTCTACTCTGCCATTTTTGCTGCCCTTCCCCAGTGCATTTTTAATTTCATTTAATTTTAATTAGTTTACAGTAAACTATCCCCACGTGGCTAGTTCTGCCACATTGAAGAGTGCAGCGTTCGACTCTAGCCCCAGTTTGAACATTTATGGAGACAGGGAGGTCACCACTTAGGAAACACCTGCTCCATTACCCAATGCCTCTAGTGTTCTTCCTTGTTTTGAAAGCCAACATGAGTCCTCTTATACTCTGTTCAAATTACTTCTAGCACAATCTTCTGGAACCACATAAAGAGTCAAATCCTTCTTTGATGTTACAGCTCTCCAAATTGATTTCTTCACCGAGTATTTTATTGTCCACTACAAGTAGCCCCCTTTTCATTAAGCATTTCTTTAATTTCATGCTTGACTCCAGTCTAGTAGACTCTGCCTTTTAATCAGACAGCTGTGGATTGGAAGCTCAGCTTCTCCATTTGCTCAAAATACATTCCTGGAAAAATGAACCCCAGTTTTGTATTCTGTAAAATAGGTATTACAATAACAATAACCCTCTCACATTTTGTTAATAAGGAAGGATAAATACACCATCACACTGGCTGCAGAGTAGCAGGTAATGAAATTTTAGTTCTTTGCTACTTATAATACTATAGTTCTTGTTGGTCTCCATCCCTCCTAAATTTTGATACACAAGTTTGAACTCAGCATTCCCTGAGTTTATAAGAATTTGACTATATGCACAAAGGATAACCTTCTAAATACAGACATTACTTTGTTGTACTGTGCTTCACTTTATTGAGCTTCACAGATAGTGTGTTTTTTTTGTTCTTTGTTTTTGTTTTGTTTTTTATAAATTGAAGATCTGTGGCAACCCTGAGTTAAGCAAGTCTATTGGTACCATTTTCCAGAAAGCATTTGCTTGTTTTGTGTCACATTTCAGTAATATTTGCAATATTTCAAACCCTCCACTACCAAAATGATTATGACTAGCTGAAAGTTCAGATGATGGTTGGCATTTTTTTGCAATAAAATATCTTTTAATTAAGGTATCTATTTTTTTAGACATAATGCTATTGTACACTTAAGAGACTAAAATAGTAAACTACAAATTTTATATACACTGGGAAATCAAAACTTTTGTGTGACTCACTTATTATGATATTCACTTTATTTGGGTATTCTGGAACCAAACCCCGATATCTCCGAGGTATGCCTATAATTGACCTGATGCACTCATATCATTTTAGAAAAAGTATTTAATAGTTTTTTCTCCTCCGTAAAAGAGCAAAAGGGAATTGCTTTGGTATCAAGTTCGATGTTTCTAAACTTTCACTGAGAACAGGCTTTCCAGGATTTATTGAAGTTATCTTGTCTGCTGCATTCTTGAGTTACTTGTTCCTGACTGCAATAATTTGTTATCTACAGGATTCCCATTGTTACTGTTGGGGGGAAAAAAGCAGTTTTATATCAATACACAACAGACAGCTTATTCATTTGGCCCCCAGAAATCGTCCATTACTTTTAAAAGGAAAGAATGGCTAAAAAATGTGTAGGTTTCCACAGACTTTTTTTTTTTTTTTTTTAACTACAAACTGCTCCACTGGAAATGTAGACTACACACCAAAAGGGAGCAATGGAATTTTTTTGAAGTGAAAAACAAGCATATATTTTCATGTTTGTGAAAGTACTCCTAAGTTTAAGCATGCTAAATAAGGAATGTGGATCAATAGATAGATTGATAATACATAAACAAACATACCAAATATATATAGTATATATATTTTACTCCAAAAAAATGACTACTTTAGTTTTCTAATTTATACAAACAGAAATATTGGGGCACCATGTGCAGGAATGGATTCTTAGGGTATGGGATAATGGTGGAAGAAACAATGTTTTTTCTTTTCCTTCACTAAATTACCTTTCCACTTTTGTTCAGAATTAATCCACCAAATATATATGACTCTGTATCTGGACCCTAGTATGTTCATTGGTCTGTGTTGACACTAACACCACCTTTTATTGACTACTGCTACTTTATATAGTATCTTCAATTGAGGGAGTGTAAATCCCCCAAATTTGTTGTTCTTATTCAAAGTTGAGTTGGATATTCTAAATTTTTTCCATTTTCGTATGGATTTTAGAATCAGTTTTTCATTTTCTTCAAAAAACACTGTTGAAGTTTTGATTAAGATTGTGTTTTGACATTATCTGACATACATCTCAAAAATATTCTCCTAGGATAGTCTACCCAAGCAATAGAAAGAAAAGCAAGAATAAACAAATGGGGCCTAATGAAACTTACAAGCTTCTGCACAGCAAAGGAAACCAGAAGTAAAACAAAAAGACAACTTACAGAATAGGAGAAAACTTTTGCAAATGAAACCGACAAAGGCTTGATCTCCAGAATATATAAGCAGCTCATAAGACTTAGTAAGAAAAGAACAAACAACCCAATCCAAAAATGGGCAGAAGACCTAAACAAGCAATTCTCCAAGGAAGACATACAAATGATCAATAGGCACATGAAAAAATGCTCAATATCACTAATTATCAGAGAAATGCAAATCAAAACTACAACGAGGTATCACCTTACACCAGTCAGAATGGCCATCATTCAAAAGTCCACAAATGACAAATGCTGGAGAGGCTGTGGAGAAAAGGGAACCTTCCTACACTGCTGGTAGGAATGCAGTTTGGTGTAGCCACTGTGGAAAACAGTATGGAGATTCCTCAAAAGACTAGGAATAAACTTACCATAGGACCCAGGAATCCCGCTCCTGGGCATATATCCAGAAGGAACCCTACTTCAAAATGACACCTGCACCCCAATGTTCATAGCAGCACTATTTACAATAGCCAAGACATGGAAAAAGCTTAAATGTCCATCAACAGATTACTGGATAAAGACGATGTGGTGTATTTATACAATGGAATACTATTCAGCCATAAAAACCAACAACATAATGCCATTTGCAGCAACAAGGATGCTCCTGAAGAATGCCATTCTAAGTGAAGTAAGCCAGAAGGAGAAAGAAAAATACCATGAGGTCGCTCATATGTGGAATCTAAAAAAAAAAAAACAAAACATAAATACAAAACAGAAACAGACTCATAGACATAGAATACAAACTTGTGGTTGCCAAGGGGGCAGGCGGTGGGAAGGGACAGACTGGGATTTCAAAATGTAGGATAGATAAACAAGATTATACTGTATAGCACAGAGAAATATATACAAGATCTTATGGTAGCTCACAGCGAAAAAAAATGTGACAATGAATATATATATATATTCATGTGTAACTGAAAAATTGTGCTCTACACTGGAATTTGACACAACATTGTAAAGTGACTACAACTCAATAAAAATAGTTAAAAAAGATTGTGTTTTGATTAAGAATCTGAGGACAATTAACATCAATATTGAGTCTTCTGATCTGTGAACATGGTACATCTCTGAATTGAGGTTTTTTTTCTCTCAGAAAATGCTTTGTGGCTTTTAGGTACTGGAATTGCAAGTGGTTTGTCAGTTTTATTGCTGAATGTTTCATAATTTTGATGTAACCACGAAGGTTATTTTTATTTTAAATTTATGATTTTTTTTCTACCAGTATAAGGATATAGAATTGATTTTGTTTTATTGATCTTATGTACTACAATGTTGCTAGATTCACTTATTAGTCCTAGAATAAGCTTGTTTAGATTCCTTAGGAATTTCTCCTTTAGATTCCTATATAATTTCTCCTTAGCTGTTTGCTAAGATAAAGAATAATGTTTTTTTCTAGTCTTAACAATTTTTATTTTTCATATCTTATTTCACTGCCTAGAAACTGAGTACAGTGTTGAATAGAAGTGGTAAGAGAGTTTCATCTTGATTTCTTGCTGATCTTAGGAGCAAAGCATTTAGTCCTTAACTATTAAAATATGACATTATCTGTAGGTAGTTTTCAGAATGTAATTTATTTGGTGCAGGAGATTTCTTATTATTCCTAGTTATTGAGATATTCTGTCAGGAATAGATGTTAGATTTTGTCAAATGCTTTTGCTGCATCAACTGAGATGATATGATTCCATTTTATCTCTTGTTGGCTTATGAACTATATTTCTATTTTATTTAGGGTTTGTAATATACTTACTTAAGTAATTAGAATCTGCCTTTTAGTAAAAGTATACCACTTCATATCTGTACAAAGATCTATCTATTCTCTGCAGCCTCTTGCCAAGTTTAGTGCTGTGTGTCATACATGTTAGGTCATTATATGTTAAAACAACACACTATGTTGGTACTAGTTTTGCTTTATAGAGTCAATTATCTTTCCTTAAATTTAATAAAAGTCTTAGCATTTGCCCATTTTAGTACCATATCTAATGCTCTTTATTCATTTTGTGTGTATCCAGATTTCCATCCGATATCATGTTCTCCTATATTTATCTTTTGTTGTAGTGCAGATCTACTTGTAATAAATTCTTTTCATTTTCTAGGTCTGAAATGTCTTATTTTATTTTAATTAAAATTTTTTTTCTCTGGCCTATACAATATTAGGTGGCAGGTGGTGTGTATATTGTGTTTTCCTTCAGCACTTTAAATATGTTCCTTCATCCCGCACCTTTTTTGTGTATTGTTCCTGCAAGTAGTATGCCATTACTCTTATCTTTGTTCATCTCTTTTCTCTGGTTGTTTTTACAAGATTTTTTTCTGTACACTGGAGTTAAGCAGCATGTTTACAATTTGCTGTTGTGTAATTGTCTTCATATGTCTTAATTCGTTGAGTATCTTTAATCTATAGATTTAAATTTTCATCAAAATTGAAAAATTTTCAGCCATTTTTTCTGCAAATATTTTGTGTGTTCATGTTTCCCTTTTTCTCTTCTTCAGGAATGCCGATTGCACATATAATAGGCCATCTGAGGTTAATTCACAGTTCACCAACATCCTTTTCATTTTTGTCCATTATTTTTGTGCATCACTTTAGATAATTTCTATTATTATGTCTTCAATTTGAGTAGTTTTTTTCTGCAGTGTCTCATCTGCCTTTAAACCATTTCTTGGTTTTCATCTCTTTCTTTAATTTTCAACTTTAGAGGCTTTATTTGGGTCACTTTATATCTTTCAGGTATCCACATCCCATGTTCAATATTGACTCTACCTTCTTAAACATGTGAAATATATTTCTGTTAGTTAGTTTAATGTCTTTGTCTACTAAATGTATAATCTATCATTTTAGGTCAGTTTTAATTGATTAAATTTTCTGCTTTTTAAGAGTATACAAAACATCAAGAAACTAAATCTCGGAAATTTTCATTGGATTCTAGACACTATAAATTTTACTTTTATGGCATGGTGGATATTTTTATATCTCAAAAAATATTTTCTTTTTGTCTGGGATGCACTTAAGATACATAGAAACAGTTTTATCCTATTAGGTATTGCTTTTAAACTTTGTTGTGACTTGAGTATAATTTAATCTAGGATCAATTTTGCTCATTACTGAGCTAAAAACCCTTCTGGGTATAATTCCTGATGTATCACACTTAAGAGGGATTCCATTCTGCTTCGTAGAAACAGAAAATACTTCTAGCTAGGTGGGAGCATCAAGGATTTTGTTTTCTCTAATACTTTCAGATCATTCTTGCCCTGGCCCTAGGTAATTTCTATACATGCATTCATGACTAAATTTCCAGTAAGATTTGAAGGAGACCCCCTGCAAATATCCACCTTTCTCTCTAAGTGTGGCTTTACTTATCCAGTATTCTTTTCTGAAAATTCTAGTCACTCTGGCCTCCCTAGATTTTCTGCTCCACCGTTTCGTATCAGGAATTTCTCTAGATTCTTCCTGGTCTCTCCTTTCTCTGATACATGGCCTGGAAGCTCACTTTGGTCAGTAAACTCTGGCCAGTGCAAGGCTCAGTTTATTTGTTTCCTGATTCTTGAGGAACACTACACTGTCCTTCACTACCTAATGGTCAATATATGTACTTGTAAGGAATATGTTTTTATTACTGACTTATGTTTAATATTAAGCAAAAGTCTAGCCCTCAGATATTTTCAGCAGTATTCTGAAATGCCTTTGTAGCAGGTATTCAAAGATGATACTACACTAGTTTCAAAAGAGAATATTTGTTAAAAATATGATTTGTTTCCAAACAGCCTATTAGTTGCTTTAGAACATATTCTATGACTACATATTCATATGACATTTAACATTAGTATTCCTATTACAACATTTTAAATGAATTTTTTCAGCTATATTGAGGTATAATTGACAAATAAAAATTATATATATTTAAGGTACACAATGTGATGATTTGACATAGGTATACGTTGTGAAATGACCACTAAAATCAAGCTCATTGACATATTCATCTACAGTCTTTTGATGTGCAACTGTTTTATATAACATAGTGTATATAAATTTTACTGTTTTTTTCCAAAGAGGGGAATGGTAAATTGGATTACTATTTATCTTATTCAGAAGGGAAGTACATGCAGTTTTTACAGAAACAGCAAAGAAAGGATTGTGCCTCAAGTCAACATTAAGATAGTATCTGAAAAAAAATGTATCAATCTAAATAAAGACATGTACAAACTGAAGAAATACCAGAAAACAATGGTCTCAGGCAATGACACATTTTGTAATAAGCTAAATAAAAATAAATCAAAATTAGAAAAATCAAAATTAGAAAAGTTACTAAATAAAAGACAAAAGGAAATAGTAGGCGATGAAAAGAGAGCTGAAAAAGTTCAAGAAAGATGAAAAATAAAAGAAAAAAATGGAAATAAGGGCTAAATTGGAAGCCATGAATGTACAGATAGCACAGAGAATCTCATAAACAAAATAGATAATGGAGAGGAGAAAATGAAAATTATAGATGTAAGTGAGAAAAATGATAAAAAAAAAGAATTTGAAAAAAAAAAAGGATACAGAGGAAAAGCAAAGATAATCAATGTTATAATGGCAAACACAGAAAAAGAAAACCAAAGCAATGGAACACAAACAGATACATATAATCAGTGCTATTATATGCAGCCCAAGGAAACTTTCCCAAATTAAAATACAAACTTTCACAATGAAAGGGCAACTGGGAAAAATGGACACAATGTGGTGATTTTAGTAAGACATATTGTAGTAGAATTACTAAATTTGAAGAAATAGAATATCCTCTGTTTATTCAAGCAAAAAGTTCAAATCACTTCAGGGAAAGAGAAAGTAAGACTGATAGCAGAATATTAAAAAAAAAACAAACCCTATTTCAAGAGAAGTTAGAGTAATATATTTAAGGTACTGAAAGAATAAAAGTGTAAAGCAAGAATTTTATGTCCATCCCAACTGATCTCCAAGAATAAAGACCACTGCAAAGCTGTCATAAACAAAGAAGCATTCAAAGATTATTGTTTCTATGGACACTCCTCAATGAAGCTAATAGATTTCAAAAAGTAATTTGACAAATGTCAGGAAACAAGTAATTTGAGAAACTTCAACATAAAGATACGTAGCTGGAGTATTTTCCACTTAAAAATACACAAGACCAAAAAATGGCCAAACAATAAGAAAGCAAGCCACGTGGATCTCCATACATCTTTATTTACAGAGTAGAGGTACTTTGAATCATCCTACAACTGAATTATCATCTAAGAGAGGATCTTCTATTAATTTGGAAAATTAAATACAATGTAGTATGAAGATTCCCATAAAAGAGGAAGCTGTGGAAACACACAACAAAGATAATTAAACTTGATCTATTTGATGAGGAAACTGCTACTAAGGAAAACGTCTTTACACTTGGCTGACAAAGGATGGGTAAGAAAGATGCAATCCAAACAGGTGAAGAAAAGCATTCCTAGCAGAAAAAGCATGGAGTGCAAAGACTTGAAATGTAATATGTGGTATCTTCAAGTAAGTGAGAGAGTACGTAGCGTGTAAAGCAGAGAGTGACGTGGGATTTTTGTGAAGAGATAAGACAGTAACCAAGTCTACAGGAGTCTTGAAAGCACTATTAGGGAAAGTGAAATGTAAAAATATATGAAGACTTTTATCAGGAGAGTGGCAGAATTAAGTCTGCTTTAGTAACATTAAATATGGACCATTATATGGACAATATATTGAACTGTGTACATGGGGAGGAACAGCATTTTTTGGTAGGAAGGCCCATCATAAGGGTGCTGCAGAAATCCCTGCAAGAGATCATGGAGACTTGAATCAGGACAGTGGCACTGTGGATAGAGAATATATTAGCCCTTTTAAGAGATATTTAATAAACAAGAGTTCACTCAACCTAGCAAAAACATTAGATGTGAATGGTAATGAGAGTGAGCACTCAAAAACAAAAAAGACCATTTTTCCTTAGATTGAACAGTAGCTGAAGAAGAAAAATAGCTGACCATTAATTTAGCCTCTATGATATTTATCATGACTAAATATACAAAGACCCTAAGATAGCTGAAGAATCCAAGTTGAAATTCACTATGTGGCATTACCTAATCTACTCCTCCAAACATGATTTAAACATGTCATGGATCAGATTAAATCTGGTTCTCAGTTTTCTTAACTATAAAAATTTCTTATACCTCCAGATTTAGCCCCTTGATTACTCACAGGAATGAAAACATCCTTACATTCAGTGATCTTTGTCTGAAAATTTAATCTATAGGAACATCTGCTCTCTCAGCTCTTCTATCTCAGCAACTGGTACATACCCTCGAATATAACAGACGCTTGATAAAAATTTATGTAATTAATTGATTTATCAATACACAGAAGTAGATTATATCATACAGAGCAGCAAAGACCTAATATCGCTCCATAATATGATAATCATTTATAGTCAATTGTACTGTGTTAGTTTTCTATAGCATCTATAAACCTACTACACATTAGTGACTTAAAGAATACGAATAAATTATCATAGAATTCTGTTAGGTCAGAAGTCCAGAATGGGCTGAAATCAGTCATGTATTCTTTCTGGAGGTTCTAAAGGAGATAATACGTTTCCTGCTCCTTGGGCTGTTGACAGATTTCAACTTCTTGCAGTTGTGTGACTGAGACCCATGTTTCCTTCTTGGCTGTCACTCAAGGACCATTCTCGACTTCTAGAAGCCACCACATGCCTTGACTCATAGCTCCTTTTCTCCCTCTTCAAAGCCAGTGATACTGGGTCAAGTCCTTCTCAAGTCACATCCTCCTCTGACCCGTCTTTTTTTGTTAAATATCCCTGACCACAGCCAAAGAATTTTCGTAACTTTAAATTGCTTATTTGATTAAATTTGGCCCACCATGATAATCAAGGATAATCTCCTCATCTGACGGTCCATACGCCAACCATATTTTCAAAGTCCCTTTCACCAAGGTAATATATACACAGGTTTGAGGATTTAGGAAATGGAGTCATTTTTCTGCCTTCTCCTACTCTACTTTTCATACTATGAAAATTCCATAAATTCCTTCATAATAAGGATTGGATATACTTTACTCAACAAAACCTACAAAGTTAATTTTCCCTTCAGCACTGAGCTGAAATAACTCCTTTTTAAGGAAAGATGAGTTTAGGTGCTGGGTTTCATGAAAAATACGTATTGTATCTTGAAACGGTTAAATCATTGTCATCAGAGTAAGATGTAAATATTACAAGGGCTCTGAAATCCTGAGAAAAAGAGGAAAATAGATCCAGAATCTTAGTTTGAGGGTTACAAAGGTGAGTGAACACACCTGCACAATTCTAATTGTTCTTTTTCTCATTTCCTTCTTCAGTTCTTCTTTCTTTACCTGGATTTCTCCTTATTTCCATCTCCCGCTCTCCTTTTCCAGATATAAGATGATGTAAATAAGAGAGATGTAGGTAATGATACAGTTTCACCACTGCAAACTGATAGTCATCAAATTAGTCCCTGAGGTGCCTAGAGTGGCATTTGTCTTGTATCAACAGGCCAACAGCATCCTCCCCACTCTAAGCTTTCTTCTGACTGACATTCACTTCAAAGGGCTTGAACAATTATTTTAGTTGCTCAAAGTTTGAAAATGTCTTGATTGGATGGGAAAAGCAAAAACAAACCAGGAATATTGAACTGAAGTCTTCAAGTTGATTAGTAACAGATTAAATTCATAAGATGAGTAAACCCTACCCTCTGTGACAAGGACATTTCTCATAACCATCATTGCTATCTCTTTGAGATAAATACAAAGAAGCTAAGTACCTTAGTACTACTTCACCAAGTACTACTTAGTACTGTTGGTAATATGTCACTACCCTTACCACCAGAAAACCTTTATTAAAAAGAAAACATAGGGGTGGGTGGGTATAGCTCAGTGGTACAGTGCATACTTAGCATGCACAAGGTCCGGGGTTCAATTCCCAGTGTCTCCATTAAAAAAAAAAATGTGAACATAGAATTAAATGAAGCGATATATGTAAACTGTCAAGGTTATATATAATTCTGCAAGGATGATATGATTTTCTGTTTCACAGATGAAGATGCAGAGGTTCAGATACATTTACCAAACAAACTGCAACACATAGCTATTGAATGTCAGGAGTTGGGGATTTTTACTCAGGGTTCTCTAACCACAGCACAGAAGGTCTTTTCGATAAAATCTTTGCAGAGTTTTGTAGGCATACTGGCAAGGATAGGAAAAGCACACTGCATTCATTTCCTAGGACTGCTATAGCACAAACTGGGTGGCTTCAAACAACAGAAATGCGTTCTCTCTCAGTTCTGAAAGCTAGAAGTCTGAAATCAAGGTGTTGTCAGGGTTGGTTTTTTTTTTTTTTTCCCCTGAAGGGTCTGTGGGCGATTCACCTCCATGTCTTCTTTATAGCTTCTGCTGATGTCTTGTAAATGTATCACTCCAATGTCTGCCTCTGTCTCCACTTGGCCTTCTCCCTATGTCTCTGTGTCTTCACATGGGCTGAATACTTGTAAGGGCACCAGTCATATTGGAATAGGGACCTACCCTACTCTACAACTTCATCTTAACTTTAATATCTGCACAATTCTATTCACAAATAAGTTCACATTCTGAACTGCTGGGGGGGAGGATGTCAGCAGAGCATTCTTAGGGGGCAGTTCAAATCCTAACAGACATTTCTATCTGTATGTGAAAAGTGTTCCCCCCAAATCTTACAGGGTCAAATCAGAGGACAACACTTGAAAAGGCAATTAATCTTTACAAAATTCAAGGTGAAATTAAATAGGTCCTTGGCTTCAAGAAGAAAAGGTTATTTTTGAACAGCAGTTCTCTAATGCAGTGCTTATATTTTATTAATAATTAATAAATGATTAATGCAGATTTCTTTCTTCCAAATAAATTATCAGAATGTGTTATAACAGATGTGAATAAATCATAGGCTCTAGTTCATGAGTTGTCTGCACAAATGTCAGGAGCATAATACATTATATTTAAATATTAGTTATGTGCCTGAAATATGGCTGAGGACTCAGTTGTAATATACTAACCCCTGTTTCTATCAATGAGTTATTAATTATTGAAAGTCAGCATGTTCTGAAATGACTTTCTAGATGTTTATTGTTTAAAGCATGTAGTGATACTGATTTAATTTTCTCTTTTCCTTTCAGTGGTGTAAAATTGAATTGTTAAAAATATATATAACAATTAGTGACAGTCTAAAACACTAGCAATAGAGTAAAAATATTATCATACATTTTTTCTTTCTATTAGGAAATGGAATTGCTTATTCAACATTTTAAACCATTTGCTTAATGGAAATAATTTTTACATGATAAGAATGAAGTAGCAGAATGATCAGCATGTAATTGTCATCATCATCATCTTCCTCCTTCTCGATGCTATTTCCTGAGTGCTGGTTTTGTGCCGGGTATTGAGAAGTGTTCTAAAAAACGTCATTCTAATCTCAAAACGATCTTGGGAATGAGCCACCGTTACACTTTCCATTTTACACATGAGAAAACTGAATTTTAGAGGAGCTAAAAATTAACTTTTCTAGCACACGGTTAACAGGTTAAGAGCCAGGATGCAAACTCAAAAAGTCTAAGTTCACACGTGACAGTCTTAACCTTGTATATCTCAGGAGGTGCTAGGCTTCACAACAAAATAACTTGGAAAGGTCTTGCTGTTTGGGTTTAGTAATTCAAACTCTGGGGACTTGATGTCCCTCACCTGTAATCCAAAGCTACTAAAGATAATGACATGCATAGAACATACAACCATCAGATTCTTGGTGTTGTTCACATATTAACTCATTTAACTGTCAAAATAGCAAAGTGTGGGAGGGTTCTTAGTCTGCCTCTACACATGAGAAAACTGAGACTAAGTAATATTTCCAAGGTTACACAGTAATAGTTGTACTAAAATGTGAAACTAAATTCTGGTTGTAAAAACTCTGCTCCTAACAATTACACTCTAGTACTGTGTGTGAGTATGTATGTTTGTATTAAAATAGAAGATTCCCACTCTCCCCCAGCTCTGAGCATCTGTGACTCTGTTTTATTTGTTATTTCTCTCGGACTGTGGCTGAGTCTTTGTTCAACATCCCAAGAGCATTTTAAGGTGATTTGTCCTCCAAGATCTTGTTGAGTAACATTTGCCAAATGGAAAGTATTATCCAAGCACTGGGAATAAAATTTTTTTAAGAATGTTCTTGAGGGCATGATGGTAAATGAAGCAAATGTACAGCAGTATGTCTAGTGCAGGTTGCCCACGGTTACTTCAACAGCCACCTTTATTTCTTAATCTTTCATCACACTCTGCATCACTCACAGGCCCCAGTCTGGTTCAGCGTACTGAGCACCAAAGTATGTGCTTTTTGTCCTAATCTTATGCAGTCAGTATCTTGGCCTACAGGTACCAAAATTGCAAACTCTAATATCAAAAGGAATACATTGGGAACCTGGAAATTCTGGAACGCAGAGTGATCACATAAAATAGGTAAAATGTGATGATGATCTCTTCTTAGGTGTTTTGGCCCAAAAATACATTTTCTTTTTGTGTGTGTGTCAAACAACCTGGCCTAATATTATTTCATCATAGGTTTAATTCCCAGCTACCACTGGCTGAGAATATAGCTGTGAGCCAAATCCATGTTATTTTTTCTTTGGATCTACTGCTCACCTACTTTTGTCAGCTACTCTGTTCATCAGGTGACAAGACCATCTTATTTAAGCAGAATTGATGCTCACTATACCCAGGAATGGCTCACAAAATTAAACAGTCCATGGATCCTTGATGTTCTCGATTCCCCTCCTGAGTATAAGACAATGTAATCCATGTGTCTTTCTGAAAGCAGCAAAGCCACGAGAAAGAAGGGGCCAGGCTCCCTCAGTTTACCACTTGGAGCAGAGTTGCCTGCTCATTTTTATTTTAGGTGAAGAAAAGTAAACTTTTTTTCCATGTTTGAACAAATAAATATTTTTGAGGCATTTGTTACAGTAGCCAGTGTTATCCTTAATAATGCATAAACTAAACTAAATAAATACATAGTTGAAAGTTCCCATTGTTGAAGAATATGCTCAGGAAAAGCAGTTACTCCCTCTACCTTCCAGCTAGCTCGCACAGTCTTCTGCTGACCTCCTCAGCGCCATCTCATTTTAGCCTTTTCTCAGGTCCACTAAACTTAAGGAGAATTCTAAATACATATATACACACACACACAATGTATATATATGTATGTATGTGTATGTGTGTATCTATATATATAATCATTCCTTCTGTATTTCCTGTTTTGTGGGTCCTGACATTTTGGGAAGTCCTTGGTCTCTGGAGCTGTACTGTCCAATATAAAAGCCATTTGTCACGTGTAACTGTTTCTTCAGTTACAGCAGCTGCATACATGTGATTAATAGCCACAGGAGACTTGGGGCTACTGTACCGAACAGAACAGATCATAAATATTTCCATGACCACAGATAATTCTATTAAACAGCAAGTCTCCAAAGACAGACTTGGGACTACGAACAACTGAATTTGCCTCGCTGTGCCTGTTTCCCAAATATCTTAAGACACCCTTGATATTAAATGAGATATTGTATCAAAGCAGTGCCTAGTAGACAACTGAGTCTTGAAAATGGTTAGATAGTATTTTTATCTCTAAGCACATGTGGCAGGTTTCTGCGAGGTTCTCCCAATAGCCTCAGTCTTAAGCAATCTGCACTATTGTATAATGGCTTAACATACCTTGCCCCCTATTCTTAATCTAATCTTATCGTTTAACTCTTTCCCTTGGATCTGATATGTAGTCTAATGTCTGACTACCATTTTTACTTTACTTTTCATTTGTGAAATTTAAGCCTTTTCTTGCTAAGCTCTCTCAGAACGCTTTGGGTAAACATGTTTTTCTTGTTAAACTCTTAATTCCAAAGTTCCAAAGACAAAACTTTTAAGATTCTTTTTCTCCAAACAAATTCACTTATAAATAAAGAAGAAAGACTAGGTACAAATAAACCAGAAGGCATATCCGAGTGCTGCCTTCCACCGTCTCCTGAATCCTATGGGAAGTTAAGCCATGGAGATTGCTTAGTAAGAATGACAGGATTCACCACTGTGTGCAGGGTGCGGAGAGGAGAGAGGAAGGTGTTTTCTCATCATTTCAGAAGTTCATGATCACTGGGCTTACTCTGCCATTTTGCACAGATGCCCCAACTCCATGTAGGTTTCCAAAAGATAAAACTGCACTTACTTGACCCAGAGTCTATTTCCAATTCCTCAGGTTGTGCTAGAGCAAGAATCTTGAAAACCACTTTTTTTTATAGTCCACCTGGATATAGTCGTGGTTGTTACAGAAACAGTACAGGGCTTAATGAGTGTGCCTCCCCAAGTCAAAGGCAGCCAAGTAATTCTTCAAATACCACTTAAAGCTAAGCCTTTTCTTACATTCTAGTAAACTATTTACACCTTTATTTCATTTATCCCTTAGCAATGTTGTATGATCCTGCTTAGAACTTAAAGCCTACGAGGGGCAGTATGATGATCAGTATAACCAACTAAAGAAAAGACTTGTTCACGAGATAGATTGTTCTGGGCACCTCTAGGAATATCACATGTCTGCCTTTCTGGCCGGGCCATATAAGCTATTATTACTACTAATAAAGAAAATCTATGATGATCTCTACCATTTACTGAGTGCTTTACATGTTAAGCACATTGTTCACTCTTTATAAAGGACAAAGTAATAACTATCTTTAAATGTTGAGAGAATAGGAGGTAATTTATTTCAAAGGAATGGAATAAACCTAGAAAGGTTAAAAGATTCATAGGCGGTTGTACCTCTAGTAAGAATAGCAGCTGAATTTCAGGTCTAACTATGTCAACCCCGAGTTTGTGCTTTAGAGAAGTGGCTACGGGCAAATTTTTCCCCAATCAACACAAAGTGGGGATTATCAGGAACTTTTAAGCAAATGCCAGAGGATAGGGTATAGGTTTTTCAATCTTATAGTGCTTAATGATTACCTGGTGCTCCTTAAAGACTTTCTAATTCCAAATCTTTTGGGGGTGAACCTCTGAGAATGTGTATTTTTACAAACCAGGAAGGTAATGGGCTGTCTTTTCTTTGAGAGTCCAAGCTCTAGAGAGAGAATTATAGTTTCCTCCCATTGTCGGAGACAAATGAGCTCAGTGAAAGTCAAATTCCAGATGGGTGAGCTGGCCTACTAACAGCAATCAAGGTTAATTTCCTACAAAGATCTTATAGTAGGAAAAAGAAACAGGGAAGCAGGGGTTTCTAACATATTAAGCGAAGAGAAAAATTGCATAGTAAAAGGAAACATTCATTTTCTTGACTTAGCAAGTACTAATTCAAGGCGGAGAATGAGCCACATGTTTGGCTTACAATTGGGATATCACGGAAATGAACAATCAAAGAAAGAACAGAAAAGAGTCAATATCTGTAAAGTGAGGTAAGAGGGCTAATAGAGGGTACAGAAGTGGGTCTTGGGTGCTAAGGGATCTGAAGGATGCAGGAAGGTGGCAGAACACCAAGGCATCATCTTGGATGTAGACACTGTGGAATTCCCCAGAATCTGGTGTGCTACCTGGTGAAGACAGATGCTCCACTACCATTCAGGTAAGCCTCTGTCCTTAGAATATTGATGTTGTTACTGATCATTTAAGATTCTTTGAGTAGGACAGCTAGAAAGCTAGCTTTGAGAAATGTCAGATCTGGTTTTGCACCCTAGCCTGTGATGGTTGTGCAACCTTGTTTGATTTACTTAATTTCTATGAGTTGAAATTTTCTTCTTCATACAATATGGATAATAACATTATTGATCATCTAGAGTTTTGCAATGATTGAGTAAGTACACATTTATTATCTCATTTAACATTTCTTCAAAGTATTTGGAATAGTACTTTGAAACTAAGTAGAAAATAGGGCCAAGAATAAATCCTATTTTCTTTTCTCTCTGTATTAACCTCTTATATTGCCTCATTTAGTCTCACGGTCTTAAATAACATTACTATCCTGGTGACTCCCTCAAGCTTTAGACTAAATATTTAACTTAGTATATGAAATCTCATTGTGGATACTTAATAAGTATCATATAACTAATATATCTCCCCCCAAATTAATATATCCAAACCCAGACTTTTGGATTTTATTACTACACATTGTTCATCTCTGAATTATTTAGCATCTCAGAAAACAGGACCATAATTGAGGCAAAAATATTGTCTTGATTCCTCTCTTTTAATCTCACACTATATCCAGTCCCTGTGCTATTCCTGTTAGTTCAAAATGTATTCCAAATCTCACCAATTTCCCCTGGTTCTGTGCCCCATCCAAGCCACCATCATCTTCCGCCTGGTTCACTGACACAGCTTCCCAATTAATGTCCTTATTTCAGTTCTTGACACTAGATACGCTTTCTCCCTGTATTCACAACCACAGTTACCATTATTTCATTAAATTCAGTCACGTCACCATCCTACTCAAAACCTGACAATGTTTTCATATTACAATTAAAATAAAATCCATTTTGTTTATGCTAACCCCATGTCTAATATGATCTGCCTTCTGTTCATTTCTGACTTTACCATGCTGGCCACATTTCTAGGCACCTAGTGTTTCTTGCTATTTTTCCAACAGGCTCAAGTGTGCTCATTTCCACCAGAGTACCTTCACACGTGCTGATCCCTACTTTGATCCTTCATACCATTCATGTCACTTCTAATATGCCCCATTCATAGAGACACCCTATATTCCATTGTCCACCCTACAGAAAACAAAATTTTTTCTACCTGTTACCAATCTACTCCTTTACCCTACTACATTTTTATTATACGTACCATTGCAATCAGCTAATTTCTATTCTTTAAATTCATATGCCTTCTGTTTTTCTCTTTATAATCAAGAATGCAAAAATAATGCCTGCTTGGTTTCTGCTCTATCTTCAGAACCTATAAATGCTCTCATGCACACAGTAGGCACTTTAAATAATGTGGAAGAGAAGACATGAAAGTGTCAGGCACAAAAAAAGGTACTCAGTACATAGTATAGTAAACAACAACAAAAAAAAAACAAAACAGAAGTAATTTATAGATTCTTCCCCAATTCCTTCATCTAGGCTGTACTAAACTACTTATTTTCCAAAAGCACTGTGACTTTTTGAGACTCCTTGTCTTTGAACGAGCTGTTCCCTTATCTCAAACAGTGGAAGAGAATTACAGGCTATGTTCAAGATCCAGATGAAATATTTCCCCCTCTGGATATCTTTCTCTAGACTTTCTTTTCCTTTGATTCTATTAGATAAGTTATTTTCACAGCATCTTGATCATACATGTCTTATTTAAAGCCCTTCTTTTTAAAAATGTCTATTCTAATAAACTCTGAGTCTACAATGGATAGGATTAATCATTTTTTCACTGTATTCAAATAGGACTTCTGGCCATGTCACCTCCTGACTGGATAACCTTAGGCAGTTGTTTAACTAAACCCTGTGTACCTCACTTTCCACATGTATAACACAAATAATATAATTGTAAATGCCTCATGGGATTCTTCTGAAGATTGAGAAATGCAGTAAAGTACCCACTGTGTATGCCATGCAAGGTATTATGTGTTCTCTAACTATCAGCTATGATTTTTATCATATGTTCCCAAAGTTAGCATGGGGCCTTCTGTACCATAGATGCTCAGTAAAGGATTGTTGAAGTTGAAGAATTGTACCAGACAGAGTTAAATAGAGAAAAAAGACTTTATCTAAGACTACTGCAGAAGAGGAGAGATAATAAACTCAACTCCCCTGAAACAAAGAGCCAGGGAAATTGAAGCTCAGGGGCAAGCTAGCAGAAAAGTATTGATGATCATTTGGAGAAAGGTTGGTCAGTGTGGTTAGGCCATCTGTGTTTGCTAGTCAGTGCATATGGGAGTTAGGAACCCATCCTCCCACAAAGACTGGGGGCAGAGGCACTATATTTCTTCCTACATTTCATGGGATGTCTGCCAGATCCCTGAAAAGGACATTCCTGGGTTTTAAAGCTGACAAGAGGCTGGGAGAAGGAGTCAAGAAAGAATTTACAATACAAATTAAAAGTAACTTATAGGGTTCTAGATTTGCAGATACTAACTAATATACATAAAATAGATAAACAACAAGTTTATACTGTATAGCACAATATAGGACAGAGGAATTGGAGTTACACAGGTGTGTAAATATTCAATATCTTGTAGTAACCTATGAAGAAAAATAACATGAAAACAAATATATGCATGTTCCTATATGACTGAAGTATTGTGCTGTACACCAGAAATTGACACAACATTGTAAACTGCCTATACTATAATAAAATTTTTTTAACTAAAAAATTATACATTTTCACATTAATTTATAGAGTAAATGCTCTAAGAAAAGGAATGATAGGGGCATATAGTCAGAAAGAAACCTGTTTAAAATTTAAATAAGCTGAGGGGACTTTGAAGACCATCTTGGACACTGAATAAAGATCCTGATCTCAAGACTTATGTAAAACAATGTAATCATAATCTTGCTAAGTACTATGTTGTTATAGTGATATATACCAGGTACTCTTTGGGGTAGTCATTAGTGATGCTCTCAGATATGTCCAGCTCTCTGCTTTTGGGCACATAGCAGGATAGCATTTCCTGCTCCCCTAAGGAGTAGATGAAACCATGTGAATTGTTTTGCATTGTGGGAAGAAATGATATGTGCCCCTGCTGGACTGAAGTTTTTAATCATTTGTGTGTTAGTTCTCACTAAGGAAGCCAAATATTTGAAGGGGAGCTGCTTAGTCATCCTGATTTCTAGAGTGGGAAGAGAGGACACTGAGTCCAAGTCAATCCAAAACGGGCTGCAGAAGAAGAAGAAATAAACGTTTGAGGTTAGAAGCTGCTAATACTGAGGCACTGTACATTGTTTAAGCATGACCTAGACATCGCTTCTCCTCTGTAAGCATCTTAACTGACTTCAATAAGAAAAATAAAACAGAAAAATAACATTCTCTCAACATACGCAAATCAATCAGTGTAATACATCACATCAACAAGAGAAAGGACAAAAGCCATATGATCATCTCAATAGATGCAGAAAAAGCATTTGATAAAATTCAACACCCATTTATGATAAAAACTCTCACCAAAGTGGGTATAGAGAGAACATATCTCAACATAATAAAAGCTATATATGACAAAACTACAGCCAGCATAGTACTCAATGGTGAAAAACTCAAAAGCTTCCCACTAAAATCTGGGACAAGACAAGGATACCCACTATCACCACTCCTATTCAACATAGTCTTGGAAGTCCTAGCCACAGCAATCAGACAAGAGAGAGAAATAAAAGGGATACAAATTGGAAAAGAAGAGGTAAAAATGCCACTATATGACGATGACATGTTACTATATATAGAAAACCCTAAAAGGTCCACACAAAAGCTACTAGAGCTGATCGAAGAATTCAGCAAGGTAGCAGGCTACAAGATTAATGTTCAAAAATCAGTGGCACTTCTTTACACTAACGATGAATCAAATGAAAAAGAAAGTAAAGAAACAATCCCCTTTAAAATGGCACCCAAAGTAATAAAATATCTAGGAATAAATCTAACCAAGGAGGTGAAAGAATTATACACAGAAAACTATAAACCACTGATGAAGGAAATTAAAGAAGACTTTAAAAAGTGGAAAGATACCCCATGCTCTTGGATTGGAAGAATCAATATTGTTAAAATGGTCACACTGCCCAAGGCAATCTACAGATTTAATGCAATCCCTATCAAATTACCCAGGACATATTTCACAGAACTAGAACAAATCATAATAAAATTTATATGGAACCATCAAAGACCTAGAATTGCCAAAGCATTACTGAAGAGAAGGAAAGAGGCTGGAGGAATAACTCTCCCAGACTTCAGACAATACTATAGAGCTACAGTCATCAAGACAGCATGGTACTGGTATAGAAACAGACATGAAGACCAATGGAACAGAATAGAGAGCCCAGAAATGAACCCACAAACTTTTGGTCAACTCATCTTCGAGAAAGGAGGCAAGAATATACAATGGAATAAAGACAGTCTCTTCAGCAAATGGTGTTGGGAAAACTGGACAGCAGCACGTAAAACATTGAAGCTAGAACACTCCCTTATGCCATACACAAAAATCAACTCAAGATGGATCAAAGACTTAAACATAAGACAAGATACAATAAACCTCCTAGAGGAAACCATAGGCAAAACATTATCTGACATACATCTCAAAAATTTTCTCCTAGAAGAAATAAAAGCAAGAATAAACAAATGGGACCTAATTAAACTTAGAAGCTTCTGCACAGCAAAGGAAACCATAAGTAAAACAAAAAGACAACCTACGGAATGGGAGAAAATTTTTGCAAATGAAACCGACCAAGGCTTGATCTCCAGAATATATAAGCAGCTCATATGACTTAATAAGAAAGAAACAAACAACCCAATCCAAAAATGGGCAGAAGACCTAAACAAGCAATTCTCCAAGGAAGACATACAAATGATCAAAAGGCACATGAAAAAATGCTCAGTATCACTAATTATCAGAGAAATGCAAATCAAAACTACAATGAGGTATCACCTCACACCAGTCAGAATGGCCATCATTCAAAAATCCACAAATGACAAATGCTGGAGAGGCTGTGGAGAAAAGGGAACCCTCCTTCACTGCTGGTAGGAATGCAGTTTGGTGTAGCCACTGTGGAAAACAGTGTGGAGATTCCTCAAAAGACTAGGAATAGACTTACCATGTGACCCAGGAATCCCGCTCCTGGGCATATATCCAGAAGGAACTCTACTTCAGGATGACACCTGCACCCCAATGTTCATAGCAGCACTAATTACAATAGCCAAGACATGGAAAAAGCCTAAATGTCCATTGACAGATGACTGGATAAAGAAGAAGTTGTATATTTATACAATGGAATACTACTCAGCCATAAAAACTGACAACATAATGCCATTTGCAGCAACATGGATGTTCCTGGAGAATGTCATTCTAAGTGAAGTAAGACAGAAAGAAAAATACCATATGAGATCGCTCATATGTGGAATCTAAAAAGACAAACAAACTAAGCATAAATACAAAAGAGAAATAGACTTACAGACGTAGAATATAAACTTGTGGATGCCAAGGGGGTGGGGGGTGGGAAGAGATAGACTGGGATTTCAAAACTGTAGAATAGATAAACAAGATTATACTGTATAGCACAGGGAAATACATACAAGATCTTATGGTAGCTTACAGAGAAAAAAATGTGACAATGAATATATACATGTTCATGTATAACTGAAAAATTGTGCTCTATACTGGAATTTGACACAACATTGTAAAATGATTATAAATCAAAGAAAAAAGTTAAAAAAAAAAACATTCTCAAAAGTTCCAAATCATCCACCAAACAAGGTAATAACATGTACAGGTTCCAAATCGTGAAAAAAGCTGTATGTGTATATGGGGGTGGGGTATGGGGAGCAAGGGATGTGAGCTTGAAATATTAGTCTCTCTTCTAATATTAAAAGGGATTTATTTTTCCTTGTTCATTTTTGATAGAAATATGAGCCATCAATTTTCTTTTACTTCAAGATCCTATAGATTTCCTACAAATCTACCACAGTGAAAACATTTATATTTCATTATTACAAATTCCACAGGGAGCTCTCTCCTTTATACTCCTTCTCAATTTCATTACATAATTAAAATGGAGAAGTTGCCTTGGGGAAATAATAAAATATGCTAGGATATACCTCCCAAGTAAATACGTAGAGGGCATTTTTTTAACTGAATATTTTAGATTACTTTAGCCTCTTTTTAAAAATATATCTAATAACCTGACATAGACAATTACCAAAACTTGAGGATTAATACCCTTTGAATGGTAATTATATTTTAATTAGAATGCCAAGGTGATTGAAAGGTGAAGAATAAGCTATTTACTGTGTGGAGTCTAAACAATGAAATAAATTAGAGAAAGGACTTAAATTTTTATAAAGCTTTTCTAGTAATGCTGAAAAAGTGATACTGAGAGCAATTATTTTTTTTCCAAAATACAGTAATACATAAATAGAGGCAAATTAAACCTACTACTCAGCAAATTTCATTTGCCATGGGAAGATTAATATGAAAAGTTTGGCCTCTGAATTTTTATCAGAGCAGAAAACTTAATAGGGTATTTCAAAAATTCAGCTCTGGCTGGCTTGAGGATAGATAATGGAATTGTGCAGCTTAAATCTTGAGGTCACTATTTCAAAAATGCCCCAAGTTGGCAGTAACTAAAAGGCATTACTATCTGATGGCACTGTAGTGCCTATGTGAAATGAATTACTGGTTTCACTCTGATGGGTACCAGATAGGGATCTAATTCCATCTGAACAACTGGAACTAATTGGCCCAACTGCTGGTATTTTAAGGAGACATCCAACAATGGAACATGGAATTACATTCTCACTCTGTACTGCGCTGCTTTCCCACGATGGGAAAGACAGGTGTGGAGTTTATCTGGGCTTATCTTGGGCTTTAATGTAAATAAATCAAAGATTAGTTCTGGCAGCTCATGCTTTCACCCTGCAGAGGGCTGGAGAGCCGGGTATCACGTTGGGGACAATTTATCTTGCGCCCTGTTTGCCTGGAAGAAGTCTGCGATGTTTTAGGGCCCTGTGCTCCTAGGACTTGCTCTAGGCTAGAGGAATTCAGGCAAGGTTGATACGGCTGCCGACTCCTATTACCCAGTTTGCGGAAAACTGACCCTTAGCATTTCAGATTGGAGTAGTGGGACGGAGAAACTGGAGTTTTACAGGTGTGTACATCAGGGACGGACACTAACCATTATACTGTCTCAAGGGAAGACAGCTGATACTTAAGATCACTGGCCCGCAGACAGATGCCCTGGATTCAATTGCTGGTTCCACCATGGAGTAACTGTACAACACGTAGTGTGTTGCCTATGCTCCCTAAGCCTTGATTCCTCATTCTTACATGAGTGTTGTGAGATTTAAAAACTTAATGAATGTATAAACAGTCTGGCACAGAGCAAACATATAATTACACTGGTTATAATATTTTTATTGTAACAAATTAATTGTTGTTATTATTCTTGTTATTTTTAATACCTGTTTGCAAAAACTACTTCTAGATTTGGTATGAGGATTGACAGACAAAATGAATGGGGAATCTATAAACTCTGATGCAAATTCAAGGTGCTAATAATAATTTTAATAGTATCTAGTTTATTTTTATTTATTTTATGTGTCATTTTTTATCTTAGTCCTGAGATTTCAGACAATGGCATCAGGGATGGAGGAACACCTGGACACAGAACAAAGCCAAAGCCAATAGTAAGAGGAATAAAGAGGGGCTTGTGGGCAATCTTTGGGAATACAAAACCTACCACTGCCTCAAGCAGATTCCCTCGTGTTCTGGGTTAGCAGGACTGCCAGGTCACTGAGCATTCTTTGTACATGCTGTTTATTGGAGCCAGTAGGTATTAAATTATTTCATCAAGCAGTCCTGTAACTTTGCAGCTCCCTGGTGGGTCTTCTAATCTCAGATTATGTTCACCCATCGAGCCATGATTGCTGGAAGGGTTATTACTGTTTCTCATTATACTATCTCCTGAGTTCTCTTTTATCCCTTTGTTAAAATTATTCCACTGAGAATTTTTTTTTTAACTCAAATTAAATTTCCTTTCTGACTCCCTACCTTGATGTCATAGAGTTCCGGGTTCCTAAAGAGCTCTTAAAAATTCTAAGGGAAAACAAAATGTGTGAGTTCAGTACGTTTTCCCCACCCCCTTCTTGGGAAAATAACTTTATTCTTTCCATTCATTCCATATGTATTAAAGTTCTGGACCACATCCTGCAGATGGTATGTGCATACACACACAAACATATACATATTTAGTGTGCTAGAGACAACATAGCTAACTCAATGAATTATTTTGATGACTTTGGTGTTTTTTTTTAAAGTATAGTTAATTTATAATGTTGTGTTAGTTTCTGCTAAACAGCAAACTGATTCAGTTATATGTGTTTATGTGTGTGTGTGTGTGTGTGTATTCTTTTTCAAATTCTTTTCTATTATAATTTGTTGAAAGATATTGAATATCCCTATGCTGTATAGTAGGATCTTATTTTTTTAATCTATTTTATATATAGTAGTTTATATGTGCTATTCCCAACTCCTAATTTCTCTCTCCCTACCTGCCTTTTCCCTTTGATAACCATGTTCGTTTTCTATGTTTGTGAGTCTATTTCTGTTTTGTAAATAAGTCTGCGTCAAATTTTAAATATCACTTACAACTAATATATGATATTGGTCTTTCTCTCTCTGACTTATTTCACTTAGTTATGATAATCTCTAAGTCCATCATGTTCCTGCAAATAGCATTCATTTTTTTTTGTTTTTATTTATTTATTTTTCACTCTGCCCACAAGATGCCTATGGAGATTAGTAAGGAAGTTCCTTAAAAAACTAAAAATACAGTTACCCTGTGATCAGCAATCCCATTCCTGGACATATATCCAGAGAAAACTCTACTTCAAGAAAATACATGCACCCCAATATTCAGAGCAGCACTATTCACAATAGCCAAGACATGGAAGCAACCTAAATGTCCATCAGCAGATGACTGGATAAAGAAGTTATGGTATATTTATACAAAAACCTTGTTTTGCTGTTGATTTTTTATTTCTTCTTTTTTTCTTCTGTGGTTTGATGGTTTTCTGTTGTTTTGGGGTCTGTGAATCTATTGTATGTTTTGGATTTGTGGTCACTGTTTTTCAAGTATATTAACCCTTTACTATATCTACTTCCTTTAGGCTGGTTGTCATATAGGCTCAAACACATTCTTAAAAAGAAAAAAGAAAACCCTACATTTTCTTACTCCCTTCCTCCACATCTCATGATTTTGATGTCCTCGTTTACATTTTCATGTTTATTCTTTTGCTGTTCATTGTAGTTATCATCACTTTCATAATTTTTTTAATCTATGTAATGACTTATTTAAGTGATTTGTTTTTCAGTTGTGATTTTCTCTCTCCTATAGATTCTTTCTTCTTTTCCATTTAATGGAAACCTCTCAATCTTTTCTTTAGGATAGGGTTAGTATTGCTGTGCTTTTTTAGTTTTTGCTTGTCTGAGAAATTCGTCCTCTCTCCTTCTAATCTAAATGATAATCTTACCAGGTAAAGTACACTAGGTGGTAAGCTTTTCCCTTACAGGACATTAAATAAATCTTCTGACTCCCTTCTGGCCTGCAACATTTCCATAGAGACATCAGCTGATAGCCTTCTGGGGGTTCCCTTGTAGCTAACATTTTTACTCTTGCTGCCTTAGGAATTCACTGCTTAAATTTTGACATTTTAATCATAATATGGCTTGATGTAGGTCTGTTTGGGTTCATCTTGTCTGGGACACTCTGTGCTTCCTGTACCTGGATATCTACTTCCTTCTTTAGGTTTTGGAATTTTTCAGCCCTAATTTCTTCAAAAACATTTTTGATCCTCTTTTCTCTTTCTTTTCCTTCTGAGATCCATGTTACGTGTAGATTTACTTGCTTTATATCATCTCATAGACCTCTTATACTGCTTTCATTTTTTCATTTGTCTTTCTGTTTGCTGTTCTGATCAGGTGACTTCCATTATTCTCTCTTTCAGATCACTTTTTCACTCCTCTGCATTATTTAGTTTGCTATTTATTGCCTTTGCTCAGCTTTCGTCTCGGCAAATGAATTTTCTAATTTAAATTGGCTCCTCTTCCTAGTTTCTAGTTCCTTGTTACTGTAATCTGCATTTCTATCTCTAGCATAGAAATCTATCTGTTTCTTAATTCTTTAAGTATTTTTATTCCCTTCTTTTTGAACTCAGGATCTTATAAACTGGAGAGGTCTGTTTTATTGTTCTTTCAAGGTATTTCTCTTGTTCTTTGAATTATGAGTGGTTCCTCTGCCTCTTCATTTTAATTATATTTCTCTGTATGAATTTAGGAGAAACAGTTGTCTGCTGTGGTCTTGATAGGCTTTTTTTTTTTTTTTTTTTTTAATGTGGAAGCATCCCTGTGTAGCCTGTGTGAGTCTATTTTTGGTGTGAGGACTGTTTTTAGTATGGACGCCTCCCACATCTTTCCTCTATGTGTTGGCCATTATCTCATTGATAAGGGGTGTGATTGGTGTGGTGAACAGAGCTTGCACTGGATTGAGTAGGGCCTCATCTTTGCTCTGTGGCTGTCACAGCTCTGTCAGAGGCAGGTCTGCTCCCCAGTGTTGGAGCAGAAGCTCCCAGATCCATTTCTGAGCTGCAGTGTGGGGTATGCGGGACTGGAGCACTTCTGCTGGGAGGGGTGCCACTAAGTGTTGCTCTGCAGGAACTGTCCACCTGGAAGTGCACTCTGTGGTGTTGTGCATTACCCGGTGCGTGTGCTCACAAAGGACGGTGTTATAAGCACTGCCCTCAGCCCTGCCTCAGCTGTGGTAATGCAGGCAATCAGCCTGGATATCTGTCAGGTGCTATCCTCACAAAGCCACTACAGATTCACCGAAGACAGACACTAGGACAAGCCATAGTCACGCAACTGGACTCACCGTGGGATCTGTGGAATCAGCACAGACCCTGGCCCCACCTCCACATGCGTGTATCTGCAAAGGCTGCAGGTGCCAAGTCCAGACCTGGCCCAGCCATGGGAGCACCAGTAAGCCACTCACACATCCCACAGATGCTGAGCTTACAAATGCACCAGTGACATAAGTCCCCCAAAGTCAGAAAGCTGCTAACAATGGCTTGGATTTCAGCCCACTTTGGAAGTTGTGTGGCCCCCTCAACTCAGATTTCAGCCCTGCCTGTGTGTGTAGTCAACTGCTGGAGCTTGTAGGCTCTCAGAGTTCATAGAAGTGAAGCCATATGCCCTGTGAGCATGTGGAGGGAATGAGGCTGCTATGGCCAGGCCCCACCCCTCCCTTCATGCAAGTTAACAACTGGTCTTCTATGGTAGACCCAGTCTCCATCCTGTGCATACCACGCCTTGTGGCCCAGGCCACATTCCAGCCCTTCAGGCTACCTCCACACAGCCAGTCCCAGTCATCTCCCTGGGTCTGTCTGCTGAAGCCCAAGTTTCAGCACCCAGCTCCCACGTGCGAGTGTAGTGAGGTGGCCTGGACCATCTGTTCTGGTCTTTCTCCATTCTGCCTGCTATAAGCCAGTTGATTCACTCTCCTCTGTGTATCAGAAGCTCCCTTTCTGTCCCAGCTGATCTCCCAGCCAGTGAAAGGTGTTGTTTCTAGGGTGAGGGAACTTTCCTCTCCTTTGTTCTTTCACAGTTCCCTCCCAAGTGCGCAGGTCCCATCCTGATTCTTTTTATTTTTCCCCTTTTGTCTTACTGGGTTACATGGGGATCTTTCTTGCAGCTTTGGTTGTATGAAATTTTGGGAGAATTGCCCCACATACACATGTATTTCTGATGTATCTATGAGAGGAAGTGAGCTCCACATCCTTCTATTCTGCCATCTTGCTTGGCAACCCCCAACTCAATGAATTCTGCTGATCCTGATTCATAACGTTTTTTGAATAAAATGGAATTAAACTTAGGGCTTTTTCCCCTATGTGTTTGAAGCACAGCTTCTGTTCATTGGTCTTCTCTACTCTTACTCTCAACTCAGGTCTCCTTTTCCTTTTTTTTTTTTTTTTTTTTTTTGTTGGATTAACATTTTTAACATATGGCAGTTACACAATATGTAAGTGAATTACACATGAAAGACCAGAAACAATATGTAAGTGGAATATTTTGCACTAAGTAATGACGCCTTGTGTCTTCCTTGGGCACATATGAGGCTTGAGCTCCCTGCCTTGTGTTACATGTCTAAAAATGTTCTAGTATCTCTTATCAGAACTTATTTTGACCTCAAGAATGCTACCCCCACCTACTCTTCCTCAGGTTTCATTCATTGCACAGACCTTGCAAATGACCCATCCCAACAAAGATCATTTTCTAAATCCCAAATCAGAAAATAACAACTTTTGTTTCCACACGTAAAAGGATACAGGAGCATTGGGATCTCTAAAACATTCTTACAATTACTATGATCAATTTTCAAAGCTAGGAAATCGAGGCACTTCCCAGACAGTTTTGGATTTATAGTTACTATACTACGTACACCTAGAATGTATAGTTTCATATAATATATATATTGTTGGCACCTGCAGTTTTATATATATATAAAACATCCTTACTAAGGACAAAAACAAACCAACACATAAAAAACATTTTAAAAAAGGAGAAATAGTTCATGAAAGGTAACAGCTGGCTGTAATCTTCACGAGAGCTGGGCTATTCCTGTTTCTTACCACAGTATATCTAGTGCCTCGTATAGTTCTTAGCACAGAGTAGAAATTCAATACATATATGTTAAGAGAAAGGAAAAACAGACAGGTCATAGCCACAGACACAATCACAAACTTACTGAAGCCTATGGAGGAGAGAATACACATGATTTCCAGGGATACAGACAGCAGAACTCCAGACTCCTGTTATTTTGTCCAATATATCTACAGTACACATTATCATATAGAACACTAATTTTCTAGGAATCCTCTTTTTAGTAATTATTTTTTATTAAACTACTACCTAACATACAACTTAGTTTGAACAGAAGATTCTGACAGTTCTCCAGGAACATATTCCTAGGAGGGATAGCATATATATAGCATATGTAAGCTTTTTTTCTAACTGTCCACAAGTCACCATCTTACCAGACAGATCTTGCCCTTCTACTGAGACTTAGCCCCACCCTTCTTCATGCAGTTAACATCTATTACAAACTCCCTATGTACGGGGAACAACTCTGAAAATCTTAACATGTGATAATTTATAAAATCCTAACAAACTGTAATGTGCCTATTATTACCAGTCTCTCAACTGTGAAATGGGGAAGAATCTTAGAAAAGTTTAGCTGACTATCTACTACAATCTAGTTATTCTCACAAGGGAAGCCAAAACAAAAATGAATGATATTTGGTCCCTCTATTCAAGGCATTTCTGTTTTATTGGGGTAGAAAGATACAGACATAAGTGATACAATTAAGAAAGTGCTCTATTTGCATGTTCATAGTATAATGATTAACACAAATACTTTTGATTTCAGGTGGCTCTTGTCCCAAAATTTGTTCCATCATTACACAGCTGCATAGTTTCAGGAAACTTAAACTGTTCTATGCCTTATTTTTCTCACACAGTTAATTAAGGTGATACTTGTATTTATCTCCAAGCGTTGTCATGAGAAATTAATGTAAGTAATGCAAGTAAGTGGCTAGACCATATTAATTATTTTTATGTGAAATATATTTCTTTTTAATTTTTATTGAAGTATAGTTGATATACAATGTTTCAGGTATATGATAAAGTTATTAAGATATATATATAATATATAATTTTTCAGATTCTTTTCCATTATAGATTATTGCAAGATATTGAGTATAGGTCCTTGTTGTTTATTTTATGTATACTAGTGTTTATCTGTTAACTGCAAATTGCTGATTGCTCTCTCCCCCTTTCCCTTTTGATAACCATGTTTGTTTTCTATGTCTGTGAGTCTATTTCAACATGTTGTAAACAAGTTCATTTGTATCATATTTTAGATGCCACATACAAGTGTTATCCTATGATATTTGTCTCTGTATGGTGCGTATACATACATATGATATTTGCGTGTATACATTACCATAACTTCTTTATCAGTCATCTGCTGATGGACATTTATGTTTCTTCCATGTCTTGGCTATTGTAAATAGTGCTGCTGTGAACACTGGGAAGCATGAATCTTATGGAATTAGAGACTTCTCTTTTTCCAGATATATTCCTAAGAGTGAGATTGCTGGATCATATGGTCACTCTATTTTTATTTTTTTAAGGAACCTCCATAATGTTTTCTACAGTGGCTGCATAAAATCACATTCCTACCAACAGTGTAAGAGGGTTTCATTTCCTGGACACCCTCTCCAGCATTTATTATTTGTAGACTTTTTGATGATGGTCATTCTGACCCAGGTGAGGTGGTAACTCATTATAGGTTTGATTTGTGTTTCTGTAATAATTAGTGATGTTGAGCATATTTTCATGTGTCTGTTGACCATCTGTTTGTCTTCTTTAGAGATATGTCTATTTAGGTCCTCTGCCCATTTTTTGATCGGTTGTTTGTTTTTGTTATTGAGTTGTATGAACTATTTGTATATTTTGGAAATCAAGCCCTTGTCAGTCAAATTATTTGCAAATATTTTTTCCCATTCTATAGGTTGTCTTTTGTCTTTTCATTTTACTTAGGGTTTCCTTTGCTGTGCAAAAGATTTTAAGATTTACTAGGTTCCATTTGATTATATTTGCTTTTGTTTCCAGCACTCTAGGAGATGGATCCAAAAAAATGTTGCTGGGATTTATGTGAAAGAGTGTTCTGCTTACGTTTTCCTCTAGGAGTTTTATAGTATCTAGTGTTAACATTTAGGTCTTTAATCCATTTTGAGTTTATTTTTGTATATGTTGTTAGAGAATGTTTAATTTCATTCTTTTACATGTAGCCATCCAGTTTTAACAGCACCACTTACTGAAGAGACTGTCTTCTCCATCGTATGTTTTTGCCTCCTTTGTCATAGATAAATTAACCATAAGTGCATGGGTTTATTTTTGGGTTTAATTGTATGGCGAGTCTGCCCTTCTTACCCGATTTGTTGTGTTTCCTTATTTACGTCTTTTGCTGTAGTAGACCTTTTCTGGTAGGTTCCAGTCTCTTTCACTGATGGTGGTTCGGCGGACATCTGCGATTTTGGTGTGCCCATGTTAGGAGGTTAGCTGTGGGTCTTTCTACTCCCAACATCTTGTCTGCTTACTTTATTGCTGCTGGTCACCAAGCACTCCTCCCATATTAATTTCATTAATATTTAAATGATAATATTATTATTGGCAATATATTTATTGTTATTTCTTTAAAAATAATAGTCTACTGAAGCATTAGAGTAGCTGTCACAACAAAGATGCATCTGAGAGGACTATTTAAGGATGAGTAGGTGCTGTCCCAACATTGTAATGGAAGATACTTAGTTCTGACAGCTGTCACAACATGTGCAATGATTACCAGAGCAAAATTGAATTTCCTATAAAACACTGACCTCCAAGTAGAAACATGGACACATCTTCTTCCTGTTGACCACAACAAGACCAGCATGCCTCAGCAGCAAATGAATTATATGGTCTTGATCATTGATCACGCTGAGATCTGTTGTCAGCTTGACTTTTAAGATTTGCCAGGTATTAGAAGAGCTTATTTATAGAAAGCAGATGGCTTTTTGTCATTTAATTCACTGAAATTTACTTAGTATGAGGAAGGGAAAAACCAGGCTGGCTCCATGATAAAAGCTCTCTAAATACATTTAGCTCATTGAGTGGACTGCAGAGGGACAAATAGAACACTGCTTTTAAAATGAATTAGCCTTCTTTTATGTTCTAGAAGAGATAAGACCAAAGTCCTCAGCAGTGAAAGATAACATGAGTAGAAGCAATTTCAGAATTTGCTTTATCAAATGCTGAATTCTCTCTCATCCCATTGACTGCAGTGCCGCCTCCTTTATGTGGTGCCCTCACTGCCTTCCTAGAATGGATCAACTTTAAACAACAGTTGTCTGATTTCAAACCCCAGACCCATTCCTTTCTGATTCTCAGATCTCTGCCTTGTTGGTCTACTTTTCATTTTTTCCATTTAATGATAACTGCAATTGGCTGCCCTCTGTTTTGGTATTACAAAGTAACTTTTGCTTTCTTTGTGAGTAACACATGTTTTGCATCATTTTAAAAGCCACCCCAAATTATTCATCCAACTGTTATGCTTTTATTCAAAACATCATTGTGACATATCTACCAAGATGAGTTGTACAAGTTGGTAGCTCTGCTGTGTTCATCTCTGCCTCTCCTTCTGCCTTCCTCTCCTTACTCTCCAGGACCCGGTGGGCACAATTCAAGGGTGATGGGAAATGTGAGCTTCGGAGCCAACAATCTTTCATTCTGACTGTATTTCTTTTATTTGCAACTTGTGAATCTTATAAAATATATTTTTCTCCGTAATTGTCTAATCTGTAAATTGCTCTCTATACCTCATGGAACTGTTGTAAGTAATAAATAAGGTAATACATGCAAACAGTGGCTGGAAATACAGACATTACTATTATTGCCGTTTTCAATCAACAATTATTGATAAAACCTAACTATTCTTACTAGTCAGGTAACTAGCTAGTTAGGTACCAGGGATACAAAGACAGAAAACCTATGGTATCTTCCCTGAAGGAGCAAACTATGTCAGTTTAGAAGAGCTTAGGGTATCATTACTTTAGGATAAAAGATATACTTGAGTGTGTATATAGACAGATGATGAAGAGAGAAAGGTAATGTTTTAATTCTTTTAATAAACAACCTTTGAGTACTTCTATCCACAAGGGAAGGTGATTGTGTCTTAATCTACATGCACTTGAGATGACCTGGAGCTGCTTTTTGGAAACCTGCACTGATGAGACAGCACAAAAGGATCACATTAAAGATCTTGGGCAGGCACACAGGATGGAAGGGTAGAAGAACTGCCTCATGAGTTTGCCTGTGATTAATACCCTGAGGAAAACTAAGAAACCTCACAGTCACTTACCTTCAAATACAGGACCTCAGCAGAAGAAAGAATAAGTCTCTCAGGGGACAAGGCAAGACTTCTTGGAGGAAGATCTTGTAAATGCCCAGTCATTTTGGCCCAGCGAACATCAATTATGATGGACAACACTCAGTATTTGCCCAGGGTTCCCCACAAGAATCGATCAAGACTTTGCCTGAATCACGTTTGATATCTCCCTTGTTCAATCCCGCCGCCTTTCTTATACAGGTTTTGGTTTCTGGTCTATATCATTCATTCACCCCAGTTTCCATCTTAGCATCTGCTTCTGGAGAAACCAACCTGTGACAACAGTATTTAAATAAGGTGAGATATGGCCATGCATTTGATAGAGAATAAACCTTTCCAAGTGCATGTCTGCATGTGCTGAAAAGATATTTCACACTTACAACAAGCATGTTTGCAGCAGTCTTCATCCCTAAAAGAATGGCAGAGCAGACATACATATTGTATATCATTTTGTCCCAGTTGTTAAGAGGCCAAGGATGGTCTAAAAGTAGTGACCTGCATATGCTCACTGATGTTAAGGTGGGTCTGCTAGTTCAAAAATCTATCTTCTGCTGCCCTGCGTCACAAGGCCCTTTAACAACAATACTGGTGATGGATGCACAACATTGTGACTGTACTAAATGCCACCGGATGATACAGTTTAAAAAACGATTTAAATGGTAAATTTTATGTTTATATTGGAATTTTAAAAAGTGCTAAAATAGTTGGAAGAACACAAGCCTTAAGAATGGAAAAAAAGCCAAAAAGAGATCATTGGGAAGTTGGTTTAGAATAGGAATTTGTCACGGGCTTGTTGAGTGGGAGGATTGGGCATGGAAAATAGGAAAGAGGACAGAAGGAAGTATGCTGACCGAGTAGTGGATCTCTGCCTGTCTTTCACCCTAGGAATTCTAGACCTTCGGCTAAACATGAGACGCATACTGGGAGATTTGAAAGAAAAGAAGTCTGTTCTCTAGGCAGTCTCCCTAAACCAATTAAATTAGAATCTCTGAGGGTAGATCCCAGGCATCAGGCTTTTTAGGTCCCCAGGTGATCCATTATGTAATCAAGCTTGAGAAACTCTGCTCTCCTTCCATGCCCTTTACTAGCGAATGTACTTCATCCTTAATGGATCCTGTTCTGTATAGTAATTCTTAATTGTGAGTTGGTGGAAGAGTAACATCAAAATCTCTCCTCCCCCCAATTCTGACACTACCCTCTTGTTCCCCTAGCCCTAGAAGGGAGTCGGAAAGGAAGATGCTTCCATGGATGAGAATCACCCTAGCAGGGGAGTTAAAGTGTTACCAGTGTCCAGCTTTGCCAGCCACAACCTATGGCTAACACCTTGAAATACATGTCTGCTTTATCTTCACACATCTCCTATTTTACCGGCAATACTGTGGTAGCTCTCAAGCTGTTTTTCTCCCTTTCAGCCTTTATTTTTCCACACCTTTATCTAAGTACCAGTCAGAATAATCACTCAAAAAGGCAATTCTGTTTGTCATCCTCCTGCTCAAAAATCTTCAATGGCATTTTTTCAGTCTTTATAATATGTGGCTGCAAGACCTTGGATGAGCTCTACCTGCTCATTTCTGTAGCCCCATCTTTTCATCTTTGATACCGTCCATAGGACTTTTTCATCCAGTCTCCTGTCCCATCCTGACCTCTCCTCTCCTCTTCCCTCTGTATCTCTACATCCCTCTCTCTGTCTTTCACATCTCAGAACTTGACCTGTGCTATGAATTTGATTAGAATGTTCTTGCCTTTTTCTTGTCTGGTGATCCCCACTCATCTTTCAGGTCTCGAATTAGACATCTTTCCTCAGGGAAGTCTTCCTGGCAGGCTCCATCGTCCCCTGCAATAAACAAGCCAGACAGCAGGCATGGTTCAGATATGTTCATAGCAAGGTACGATATTTCTTGTTCCCCGCTGGCCCTCAAGTTTTAAGAGAGTTTAGTAATGTCTATTCTATTCGACACTTAATCGCTAGGGCTTAATATTATGTCTGGTGCTTTGATAAATTTGTTTCCCCTCAGTAATAGAGTAATTGACTGATCTTAGTTCCTGAAGCAAAATAACTCAAAAGGAATAGTGATTTCATAGGGCCCTAAGATGCGGTGCCTTTTCTTTCCAGAACAATTTCTCTCCATTCTCAAATTAGATGGAAAATATCTTGACAGTCTCCGAAGACTGGGATTAGTCACAAGAGGATTAGATCTTTAACCAACATGATGATAGCTCAGAGGGTAGATGATTACAGCCTAGCGTATCACGAGAGGACTCAGGAGAGTGAACACAGACTTGGCATTCCAAGATTTGTTGACGCAACGTGAACGCCTCCTCATCAATCTTGATAAAGGTCAGATTATAAGAAGTACAAGTAAGTAGCATTTAACCCAGTAGGTAGCATATCTATACCTCTATTTTCTCTAGAGCCTGAGAATATAAATAGTTGAAAGACGATTCAGAGAAATTAACTGGTCCAGAAAACAGTAACATATCATTATCTGCCACCGGGTATCAGCATCTCAGCATCTCTCCATGACTCTTTTTTTCCCCTTTATTTGCTCCTGCAAATAGAATAAACTGAATCCTCATTTTTCTTAGTCTCTTAGATGTACTTTTTTTTTTTAGCAATTTCAATTAGTGCCTAAAGGTCAATAAGCTGAATTGTATGAAGAAATCCACCAATTACTTAAATAAAATTACACACCCCTTCAAAGTTTTTAAAGACAGAATAAACTGAGCAGTAGGAGAGGAAGTGAATGTCATTATCACAAGTTCTGCTCCTGAAGTATGTCCACTTATAGATTTGTAGATTTCCCACAAGCATGGTTGTCTACACCTCACTAACCTCCAGGTCACTGCATGCGTGCACTTTCAGATACCTCAGATGCTACCCCCTGCCAAAAAAAAAAAAAAAAAAAAAAAAAAAGATTAGAGACATAGAACCCAAATCCAATTAATTTTACTGTAGGTGAAGGTGAGCTCTCTCTATGCTGTAGTTGCATTCTGGGGTCAGCAAATTACAACCCATAGGCCAAATTTGCAGGCAGGCAGCTTTTGTAAATACAATTTCACTGTAATATAGTCATGGCATTTGTTTATATATTGTCCACGGCTACATTCAGTGCAAAGGCCAAGTACCATGGGTGAGAGATATACCATAATGCAAAGTTGGAAACCAACTGCCTCTTTGCAGAAATGCTTGCTGACCCCTGCAAGTTTATAAGGTCCTGTTATATCATCACTCTCAGCAATGTGGGATTAAGGTAAGGGTGTCTATTTTCTGAGGCCAGTATTGCAGAAACAGTAGTATATATAGGTAGTAATAAATAGGTAAGAGATCCCAAAGAAACAATTGAATTTTGAGGTACAAGACTTGAGAGTGTTGGCCTCCTCTTCAAAGTTAGCAGTAAAAAAAAAAGCAATTCAATTTGAAGAAGGGGAATTTCAGTCAGACAGATTGGGTATATTTAATTTGGTACATCAGTGGAAAAAGACAGAGATTTTTAGAAGTTCATCAAAAAGCAGAGCTCCCATCTCCCACCTATCTGAAATCTCAGCACAGAAAAAGCCATTTATTTTTCATCAAATGGTTACTGAGAACCCAATTTTTTTTTTAAGTACTAGACCACTGAGTTGTCCAGTAAGTGAAACTTAAAACTTTAAGCGTGGAAATAGCTGTTTAATCATTTATCTTGCTTTTAATGAAATTTTCTTTTTAAAAAATGGTACATATATCATCTATAATGAAGTACACTTAACATCACGTAATAGTCACTTAACCTTGAATAGGTCACTTAACCTGTTAGTGATCTAGTATTCTCATTTGTAAGACAGAGATAATAATGGTTATTAATTTATAAGGTTCTAAGAATTAAAGGAGGTGTTAAATTTAAAAGTCATATAACATTTTTGGCACAGAGAAAGTACTTCATAAAAAACAATAATTAATCTGTTATTGTTAAGAGATGCATTCAGAACTACTAAAATGGTTGTGGTAACCACAATCTCACTAATGTTCACATCCTCAGTTCTCCAGGCTTGTCTCTAAGATGCAGTTGGTGGCTGATAAAAGGAGGACACTGGTCTTACCTGGTGGAGAGATTTCATTTCCTATATTCTGTTTCTTACGAAAAGATCAAAGATGACTTTATTTGGCGTCTGCTTTTTATTAATTTCTTCCTGTTCACAGCCTGACCTCTTCTTTACATTTAGTTTTCCTCAGACAGATTTCTTCTCTTCATCTTTCTCTACCTTTTCTTGTGTTCCAAAGTACTGAAGTTTAAATGTCACACCTTAAGTTTGGGCCTAAATATTGTGACCATACTTTATAAACTTTAAAGTACTGGCCAGATATTAATTTTTATTACTGCTTTCAATCCATGAGAAAGTCCTTTGCCTTCTTGTCACCTATCTTAACAACTCCCTGAGAGATGTTTGTGGTCATAGAACATTTAGCTTTTCTGAACTTGGTCTTTTGTTTTCTGATTTAATGCCTTTCTAATATAGTGTGTTATTAGACATCTGACCTTTATATGCAAGAATCATTACAGTAGCTAAATAATGGAAAATAATAATACTTTACTTTCTATAACATCTTATAAATATTAAATCAATGTTTTCAGGCAGTGTAAAGCTGGACTGTGAGCTTGAGGCCAGAGACCAAAGTTTGTTTATTTTTGCAATGCAACAACTTGCTGCCTCATATCTAGCAATTAGCAGGCACTTAATAATGTTTAAAATGTAAATGTTATCATTAGAAAGGCCCTGTGAGGGATGCAGGTAGAGTACCATCTCCTGTATACAAATGAAAAATAAACTTATTAAAGAGCACACAGAACCAAAATTTAGTTACTATAATTCATTATTCAAAACTTTTTCTGCTACCGTAGGGCTTGCAAAACAAGACCAAAAAGAGAGTGGTTTGTCACTGACATCCTCATGATGATACTTTCAATGACAGGGTGTTACAATGAATAGATTATAACCGGCCCTGACATGACCACATATTTCATATTTAATCAAGAAACTTCGGGTGAAGATCAAGACGGTGGAATAGAAGGACGTGGAGCTCACCTCCTCCCACAAATACATCAAGAATACATCTACATGTGGAACAGTTCTCATAGGATGCCTACTGAATGTTGGCAGAAGATCTCATACAAGGAAAGCTGCAAAAAAGATCACCTCATAACCGGGTAGGAGGAAAGAAAAAAAAAAGGAATCAGGATGGGACCTGCAGGGAGTTGTGAACAAGGAAGGAAGAAGAAAGGTTCCTTCACTCTGCAAACCCTCTTCTTTGATTGGAAAATCAGCTGGCACAGAAAGGGAGCTTCTGAGTTTCAGAGGAGAGTGCAGCAACCGACTTGCAGCAGGTAGAACAGAGTGAGATCAGCATGGATGGTACCGGCCACCTCTCTGCCCTCCCCAGACTGAGACGTGAATCTGCTGGTGCCCGTGGGAGCTGGGCACTGAAACTCAAGTTTCAGCAGACAGTCCCTGGGAGAGGACTGGGATTGGCTGCATGGAAACAGCCTGAAGGGATGGAGGGTGGCCCTGGCAGCAACTGCAGGTGTGCTGTGCAGGCTGGGGCCCGTGTCCATCATGGAAGCCCCACTGCTAACACATGAGAAGGGAGAGCCTCATTCTCCATATGTTTACAGCGGCCACGGCCCTGGATCTATGTGTTCTGGGAGACTGCAAGTTCCAGCAGTTGTTCACACGCAGAGGCAGGGCTGAAACCTGAGCTGATCCCCAGGGTTCAACATCCAGTCTAGGCTCTAGTCACCACAAAACCAATCATACCCCTTAACCAAGGGATAACAGCACACATGGAAGAGAGATATGGTAGGCATCCAAATTAAAACAGTCCTCACACCAAAAATATTAAACTCAGGCAGCTACACAGGGATGTTCCCACATTAAAAACAGCCCTTGAAGACCACAGTAGTTAACTGTTTCTCCTAAATTCATATAGTCTGAGAAATAAAAGTAAAATGAAAAAGCAGAGGAATTACTTCCAATTAAGAGAACTAGAGAAATTTCCTGAAAGAACAAAGGAAACAGACCTATCCAGTCTACTAGATCCTGAGTTCAAAAAGGATGTAAGAATAATACTGAAGGAATTAAAAAAGGCTAGTGATGGAAATGCAGATGACTGTAACAAGGAACTAGAAGCTATAAAGAGGAGCCAGTTAAAATGAGAAAACTCAGTTGTTGAGACAAAAGCTAAGCTAAATGCAATGAACAGCAAACTAAATAATGCAGAAGAAGAAGAAAAGTGATCTGGAAGATAGAACAAGAAGAAAAAAAGGGATTTGGAAGATAGACTAATGGAAATCACCCTATCAGAATAGCAGACAGAAAGACAAATAAAAAAAAACCAGAAGCAATATATGAGATTTATGAGATAATATAAAGCAAGCTAATCTATGTATAATAAGGATCCCAAAAGGAGAAGAAAGAGAAAAGGGGATCAAAAAGACACAAGAATACACAATGGAGGAAAGATACTCTCCTCAGCAAGTGGTGTTGGGAAAGCTGAAGAAATTATGGCTGAAAACTTCCCCAAACTAAAGATGGAAATAAAGTCCCAGGTACAGAAAGTCCTAGACAAGATGAACCCAAAGAGACCTGCACTAAGATGTATTAAAATTAAAATGGCACAGTTAGAGAGAAGTTTATAAAGGCAGTAAGAGAAAAACAAAGTTAGTTACAAGGGAATCCCATAAAGCTATCTGATGATTTCTCTACAGAAATGCTGCAGGCCAGAATTGAGTGGTCAGATATATTCAGAAAGTCCTGAAAGGGAAAAACTGATACCCAAACCAGAAAAGACACTACGAAAAAAAATCATAGGCCAACATATTTGATAAACATAGATGCAAAAAATTTCAACAAAATATTACCAACCAAATCCAAGAACAGATAAAAAAGAACATACTCCATGATCAAGTTGGGTTTATCCCAGGGTCACAAAGATAGTTCAACATAAGGAAATCAATCACTGTGATACACCATATCAAAAAGGAAAAGACAAAAACCACATGATGATTTCAATAGGTGCAGAAAAAGCACTTGATAAAATTCAAGTTATTCATGATAAAAATGCTTATCAAAGGGGGTATAGAGGGAACATATTTCAACTAATAAAACCTACTTATGACAAACACAGGGCCAATATCATACTCAACAATGAAAAGCTGAAAGCTTTCCTGTTAAAACCTGGAACAAGGCAGGGATGCCCACTCATCACTTCTATTCAACATGCCATTGGAAGTCTTAGCCATAACACTAAGATAAAGAAATGAAAGGTATCCAAATTGGAAGAGAAGAGGTGAAATTGTCATTATATGCAGATGACATGATACTATATACAGAAAATCCTAAAGGCTCCACAAAGAAACAACTAGAAGCTGATAGATAAATTCAGCAGGTAGCAAGATACAAGATTAACATACAGAAATCTGTTGCATTTCTTTACACTAACAATGAAATATCATAAAGGAAAAGTAAAAAACAATTCCTTTTAAAATCACTTTAAAAAAACCACTTACACATAAATCTTTCACTTCCATGGTCAGGTTTATTCCTAAGATCTATAAAACATCGATAAAAGAAATTTAAAATGATTTAAAGAAATGGACAAATACCCCATGCTCTTGGATTAGAAGAATTAATATTATTAAAAAGGACATACTACTCAAAGCTATCTGCAGATTTAATGCAATCCTGATCAAATTACCCAGGACATTTTTCACAGAACTAGAACAAATAGTCTAAAATTTATATAGACTCATACAAGACCCAGAATTGCCAAAGCAATTCTGAGGAAAAAGAACAAAAATGGAGGCATAGTCCTCTGAAACTTCAGACCATACTACAAAGCTGCGCTAATCAAAACAGCATGGTTTAGGTACAAAAACAGACTATGGATCAATGGAACAGAACAGAGAGCCCAGAAGTAAATCCACACACCTATGGACAATTAACTAGGCAAATGAGACATGCATATACAATGGAGGAAACACAGTCTTTTCAGCAAGTGGTGCTGGGAAAGCTGGACAACCACTTGTAAATGAATGATGTTAGACATTCCCTTACACCATACACAAAAATAAACTCAAAATGACTTAAAGACTTATCTATATAACACATGACATCATAGAACTCCTAGAAGAGAACATAGGGGAAACAGTTTCTGATAAAAATCATAGCAGTGTTTTTTTAGGTGAGTCCATCAAGACAATAGCAATAGAAGCAAAAATAAACAAAGGGGACCTAATCAAACTTACAAGCTTTTGCACAGTAAAAGAAACGATAAACAAAACAAAAGGACAGCCTATGGAAAGGGAAAACATATTTGCAAATGATGCAACAAACAAGGGCTTAACTTCCAAAATATACAAACAGCTCATACAACAGCTCAATAACAACAAAAAACACCCCAATCAGAATATGGGTAGAGGACCTAAATAGACATTTCTCTAATGAAGACATACAGTTGGCCAACAGGCACATGTAAAGATGCTCAACATTGCTAGTTATTAGAGAAATGCAAATCAAAACTGCAATGCGGTCTCACCTCGCATGGGTTAGAATGGCCATTATCAGCAAATCTACACTTAATAAATGCTAGAGAGGGTGTGTAGAAAAGAGAACCCTCCTACACTGTTGGTGGGAAGGTAAATGGTGCAGCCACTACAGAGAACAGTATGGAGGTTCCTTAAGAAACTAAAAATAGAGTTACCATGTGTGCCAGCAATCCCACTTTGGGGCTTATGTTGAGAGAAACTTCTAATTCAAAAAGATATGTGCACCCTAGTTTCATAGCAGCACCATTTACAATAGCCAAGACATGGAAAAATCTAAATACACAGCTACATATGAATAGATAAAGAATAAATAGTGCATACACACACACACACACACACACACACACAATGGAATACAACTCAGCCTGAAAAAAGAATGAAATAATCCTATTTGTAGCAATATTAATGGACCTAGAGATTATTGTACTAAATGTAGTAAGTCAGATAGGGAAAGACAAATGATATGTTATCAGTCATATGTGGAATCTAAAAAATATATACAAATGAACTTATTTGTGACAGAAACCAACTCACAGAGAAAACAAACTTTACAAAAGGGGAAATGAGGGAGGGATAAATCACAAGTTTGAGATCAACAGATACAAAGCACTATAGACAGAATAGATAAACAATAAAGTCCTCCTGTATAGCACAGGGAACTATATTCAATATCTTATAGTAAATTATAATGTAAAGAATATGAAAAATATACATATGTATAATTGAATCACTTTGCTGTACACCAGAAACTAACAGAAGGTTTTAAGTTAACTATACTCTAATTAAAAAAAGAAACTTCCATGCCACTGTTTACTATGGTATACACTTGCTCTAAGTGACTACTTAAATTATAATTTTAACTAATTAAGATGAAATAAAATTCAAAAATTTAGTTCTTCACACTTAGGCATATTTCAGTTAACCAATAGCCACATGAGATTAGTGACTACCATACTGGAGAGCAAACATATACAATATTTCTATTATTGCAGTAATTTATAAAAGCTGCTGAGATAACTCTATTCATTCCCTGTAATTTAATGACAAGTTTGCCAAAACATCAGTTGGGGCACATAGGCAGAGATAGTATGGTTGGGATGCTGTGAAGGATTGCAAACTATCTCAGAGTTGCAAGTAGTCATTACTGAAAGTTTCTTTAAGAGCGATTTATTGGCCCTCCTACACTGTTGATGGGAATGTAGTCTGGTGCAGCCATTATGGAAAACATTATGGAGATTCCTCAGAAAACTAAAAATAGACTTACCATATGATCCATTATCCTACTCCTGGGCATATATTTGGAGGGAACTCTAATTCGAAAAGACACATGCATCCCAGTATTCATAGAAGCACTATATACAATAGCCAAGACATGGAAGCAACTAAATGTTCATTGAAAGATGACTGGATAAAAAAGCTGCTATATATTTATACAACAGAATGCTACTCAGCCATAAAAAAGAATAAAATAGTGCCATTTGCAGCAACATGGTTGGACCTGCAGATCATCATTCTAAGTGAAGTATGCCAGAAAGAGAAAGAAAAATACCATATAATATCACTCATATGTGGAATCTAAAAAAAGAAAAAAAAGAGGACACTAATGAACTCATCTATAAAACAGAAACAGACTCACAGACATAGTAAACAACCTTATGGTTACCATGGGAAAGGGGATGGGAAAGGACAAATTTGGGAGTGCCAGATTTGCAGATACTAGCTACTACACATATAATAGATAAACAACAAGTTTCTACTGTATAGCACAGGGTCAATATCCTGTAGTAACCTATAATGAAAAAGAATATGAAAATGATTATATGTATGTATATGCTTAACTGGGACACTGTGCTGTACACCAGAAATTGACACATTGTAACTGAGTATACTTCAATTAAACAAAAAAAACAAAAGGAAGAGTGATTTATTGGTATAATGAAATGACATTATTTTATCATTATTTCCTAAAATGTGTATTTGCTCATAATTCTAGTAAGCATCTGAATTTGAGTTTAGGTTGTCTTCAAGAACCCCATACCATTCTTATCTGCCAATAAAATAATATTTCTTTGTCCCTTGTTCCCCCATGAAGGTGTCAGAAAAGTTCCATCAAAATGGAAAACAAAGTGATTTATAATGTTGAGTGGAAAAAAAGTGTCAGATTCAAATGAAGCTCCTTCTCCAACTCTGCATCAGTTTATACGAGCAACATTTACTGGTAATCTATATATGCCAAGAATGACATCATATGCTAGGGATAAAGAGGTCAATAAGACATGTCACCTATATATGCAATGACCTTACAGTAAGCTGAGGAAGACAGACATACTGAGTATCTATTTCAGAATAATTTTAAACTAACACAAAATTTGAAAAAATTATGTGCGTATTTTTTCAAGGATTTCCAGTTGAGATGATGGAGTAGTAGGACCACGAGCTCATCTCTCCTTGAGACTACAACAAAACCATGACTGACTTCTAGACAACCATTGGGAAAAAAAGAAACCTAGCGAGAAAGATCTTCTTCAACTAGAAACACAAAAGGGAACCACAGCAGGAAGGTAGGAGGGGGTGTGCTCACGATATAATCCAGCCCCATAACCCCCTGGGTGGGTGACCCACAAGCTGAAGAATAGTTAAGTCTCAGGGGCCCTCCCACAGGAGTAAGAGCTCTAAGTCCCACGTCAGCTCCCCAGCTCAGGGTTCTGGCATTGGGAGGAGACCCCAGGACATCTGGTTTTGAAGGCCATTGGGGCTTAACTTCAGGAGTCCCACAGGACTGAGGGAACCAGGACTTCATTCTCCTGGGAAGCATACACAGACTCTCATGTGCACCAGGTCCAGGGCAGAGGCAGTATTTCATAGAAACCCAGGCCAGACCTCGCTACTGGTTTTGGAGGGTGTCCGGGGGAGGTAAGGGGATACCTGCAGCTCACGCAGGGGACATAAAAGCTGGTGGTGGACATTCTGGGAGTGTTCATCTACATGAGCTTCCCTGGAGGCTGACATCTTGATTGGATCATTAGCACCAAGACCTAGCCCCAGGCAATAGCCTGTAGGCTTAAGGGCTGGGAAGCCTCAGGCCAAACAACACACTGGGTGGGAACAGAGCCCACCCATCAGCAGACTTCCTGAGCTGAAAATGCCTCTAGACATGGCCCTACCCACCAGAGGTTCAGGACCAAGCTTCACCCGGCAGTGGGCAGGCACCAACTCCTCCTGCCAGGAAACCTGAATAAACCTCTAGTTCAGCCTCACCCACCAGGAGGCAGACACCAGAAATAAGAAAACAACAATCCCAAAGCCTGTGGAAGGAATCCACAAACACAGGCCAGACTGTACCCTGGGACGGGCTGGACCCTAGCCCTTGGGTGACAGAGAGGGTTGTACTGCTGGGACACAGAGGACATCTCCCACAGAGGGCCACTTCTCCAAGGTCGAGAAATGTAACAAACCTATCTAAAAATACAAATAGAAAGATAGAAAATATGAGGTGGCAGAGGAATATCTTCCAGGCCAAGGCACAAGATAGAATCCCAGAAGTAGAAATAAGTGATGAGGAGACAGGCAATTTATCTGAGAAAGAGTTTAAAGTAATGATGGTGAAGATGTTCAGAGAACTTAAGAGGAGTATAGATGCATAGAGTGAAGTTTCTAGAAAAGAATTGGAAAATATAAAGAATACCCAAAAAGAGTTGAAGAATAAGATCACTGAAATGAATAACACACTAGAAGGAACCAAGAACAGACTAAATGAGGCAGAAGAATGATCAGTGAGCTAGAAAACAGATTAATGGAAATCAGTGCTGCAGAACAGAAAAAAGGAAAAAAGAATGAAAAGAAATGAGGATAATTTAAGAGAACTCTGGGACAAAATGAAGTGCATTAATATTTGCATTATAGGGGGTCCCAAAAAGAGAAGAGAGAGAGAAAGGACCTGAGAAAATTTTTGAAGAGATAATAACTGAAAACTTCCCAAACTTGGGAAAAGAAACAGTCACCCAAGTCAGGAAGTGCAGAGAGTTCTACACAGGCTCAACCCAAAGAGGACATGCCAAGGCACATAGTAATCAAATTGGCAAAAATTAAGGATAAGGAGAAAATATTAAAATCAGCAAGAGAAAAGCTACAAACAACATACAAGGGAACTCCCGTAAGGTTATCAGCTAATTTTTTCAGCAGAAACTCTATAGGCCAGAAGGGAGTGGCACAATATATTTAAAGTGATTTACAACCAAGAATACCCTATCCAGCAAGGCTCTCATTCAGATTTGATGGAGAACTTATTCAGAGAATGGAAGTATATCATTCTGTGAAGGAGCCTGTGTTTAAAAGTTTGATACTTTTCTGGAAGCAACCTAAAATAAATGTCCATCAACAGATGATTAGATAAAGAAGTCGTGGTATATATACAATGGAATACTACTCAGCTATGAAAAAGAATGAAGTAATGCTATTTGTAGCAATATGAGTAGACCTAGAGATTATCATACTAAGTGAAGTCAGAGAATCACAAATAACTTATGATATCAGTTATATGTGGAATCTTTAAAAAATGATACAAATGAACTTGTTTACAAAACAGATTCATAGACATAGAAAACAAACTTATGAATACCAAAGGAGAAATGGTGGAGGGTGGGTAGTGGGAATAGATTGGGAGTTTGGGATTAACAGAAACAAACTACTATATGTAAAATAAACAGCAAGGACCTACTGTATAGTACAGGGAACTATATTCAATATCTTGTAATAACTTACTATGAAAAAGAATATATACATATAACTGAATCACTATGCTGTATACCAGAAACTAACACAACATTGTAAATGAACTATATAATTCAATACAAAAAAAAAAAAAAAGCTTGATGCTTTTGGGCGTTTCTTAGTTTCCCATTCCCAAACACACACACACACACAATTGCAGAAAATTTAAAAAGTGAGAAAAAATAATTAAAAAAAACCCCCTTGTTTTCAACACAGCAGTGCAATAGATTTAATTAAAGTAATCCAGAGAAAGCCATGTAAGTTTCTAGATAAAATTTAAATATGCTATTTGGCACCAGCACTTGATATTGTCAGTATGTGCAAAAAAAATTCATGCAGTGAATTAAAATAAATGACAAATTTGACAAGTTAGCAAACTATCTCCCCAGACAACTCTTTGGAGAGGTGAGTGGAGAACATTCACCTCATCAGTACGATTTTCTCTTTAGGATACTCACCATGACTGGTAAGCAAACTTGTCAGGGATCCACTTCTTAGGGTGAAACAGCAGAAGGAAGAGAAGGGAAAAAAATTCAGGGAGTGGTGAGAGCGTTCATGGAAGCAAATTTGAAATCCTAGTGGGGAAAATAAAGAGTGCAAGAATGATTGTTAAGCCCAAACAGAATACCATAACCATATATTTTTAGATTCATTAATTACTGTAATACAAAGTAGCAAAAAATAAGAGACACTTAATATTCACTGAACAAATGAATAAATCAACTCTGGGTCTGGAGGAGTCAAAGCAATAAAATCCCCAATCAACCTGTCGAGGATAACAGATATTTCTCCACTTAAGGATTCTTCAACTTTAATCAATGAGTTGGACTTTCTTAAGAAAAAAATAAGTTGATATATTGAAGTAGAGATGAATAAACGTTGGATTTTAAAATATCATATATCTAGCAGTAATTTCGTTGTTGCTTGTTTCCATGCCCCTTGGTATTGATTGGTGCAATGATAAAAACATAAGCAAATTCATAAATATTTGTGATAAACAGACTAATTCCCCACCTCACGCCTCAAGATGATGGAGTAAAACCTCTAAATATGTTACTTTTCATTGCAAAAGCACTGTGCAGATGTGATTTAGCTGAAGAACCTGAGATGGGGGGACTATAAGACAATGAATATTTTTTAAGTCACCAAATTTGTGGCAATTTGTTACAGGAACAATAAAAAAAACACAATTGAACAACACTTAAACACTGTATATTTCATATTCAGGCATGGATATCCTGCATCTTTTGAAAGATAGAAATACCTGGTAACTCATAACCCTCTACCCATTTCCCTGCATGGAAACAATTGGAAGGAGTTGAGTCCTTGAGCAGGTGTATGAGTGCTAAAAGCATCAGCTACCCTCTTTAAAAATTATTCCCAGCAGCCCCACACATTAATGTAACCTGAATGGTCCCTGCAGACTATGAGTCAGAATCCCATTAGGCCATTATTAAACACTTAAGGGTGTGAATAGGGAAACTGTGTTACTTACAACACTGAAAACATGAGGAATAAAATGAGCATCAAGGGTAAGAGATGTTTGAAGAGGATCCAAAAATGTTTGAGATGTTATACAGGTAGTTTTGTTCTGTTTGCCAAGATGTTTTCCATTATTTCTACCAACTTACACGTTACTGTCATACACCCATCTCCTTGCACAATAAACCTCAATGAAATAAAGTTTATTTGTTGAACACACCATGCCATTTTCTGCCTTATTGTCTTTAAATGTGCTTTTCCCCCTAAATGGGACTCCCCCCACCCCTGCTTTTTTTAACTCTTGCCAGACTTCATTAAAAACCAAAATGAAGGGTCAGTGCTCTGTATATTTTCTGGTAAGCAGCAGCATGTTCTTGAGCCCCAATCTCAGTTTTTCTTTCCTCACTTGTCAAAGAGTTCAAGTTTCATAAGATAGGATCAAATAAAATACATGTATTCTAAATAACTTCCTTTCTGGTCTTTATATTCAATAAGCATTCCTTGGTTTGTTTATTCATAAATATTAAGCATCTTATATAAGCTAGACATTGCATAAGGCACTAATGACATAATTATAAATAAATAGTATCTGGATACATTCTATCCTGTAGCTTGAGGCAGAATTTCTCAATGATGATGTAAAAAGCCTGTCTTCCATCTTTACAACCACAGTGCTAAAGCTGTGCCTGAGATGTGAAGTATCTTATAAATATCTGAAAGAAGGAAAGAAGAAAAAAGAATGAGAGAATGGGAGAAGGAAAGGGAAAGAGAGAGGATGCGAGAAAAACAAAAAATAAGGAGAGACTAAGGTAGGGAAGAAGAGGCAGAGAAAGAAAAAGGGAGTGAGTTCCCTGAATGCCAAGTTTTCCCAACCAAAATTTGGGCTGGAGCTGGCTATAAGGAAAGAAGAATATGCAAGTTTCTCTAGAATATGTATGACTGCCATCTTGACAGAAATTCATTTTTATTTAACGTAGAATATCAAAGAGTTAGTGATGCAGTGTTTCACAAACTTTCCCGCTGAATTATTCTAATAGGAAAGGGGAGGGAGGGAGAACCTCCAGAGGCTCTCAAACCAACTAGAAGAGTGGAATTTCTTTTAAGTCTCTTGGTTTATTTAAAAAATACATATAAATTTTATATTCTACTCATAATACAGCCATGTTAGTTTAAATATAAAAAAAAAACATTAGTTTTCTCTCAAATCTACTAGTGAAATTTATGCTCTAGGAAGTTGCATCCATGTTACTCATCCCGTCTGGCATACCAGCACCTACCAGGCAGTGATGGGCATACACCAGCTTGCAAGACAATAGAGTGCAGAACCATCTGGGGCAGTGGTCTCTGAAAATGATGTCCATATTGACTGTGGCTGGAAACAGTGAATGGGACTCTTTGCCATTAACCATAACCAAGGAGAGATGTCCACACAAAGAATCAGCTGCTCTTACTTTATATGCTTGGAGTCCTTTAGGCATTTTAAAACAGCAATTACTATTTAAGAAGTTCCAGTTTAGCTGTTTCTAAATCAGTTAATAATATGTATTTTCCTTTTAATGTCCTTCTGAGGAGACTAAAGTGCCTCCCACATAATTTCACTAATGTGCACAACATTTCCTTTTCAAAGATGGGCTTTTCATCGCTTAAAGTATCTTACTTTATGCCAAGTTAATATCGAATATCAAACATTTCTCTGGCTTAAGTAATAGCAATGTTTGTAATTGAATGGAAGTTAGAGTTTGAACTTTAAATAGAGACTATTTGCTATTAAGTTAATACAATAAAATAGTGGGGACTATAAAGAATTTTTAAACTCATGGATATATTATATCTATATCTATCTGACTATCTTTTTTAAATTCATAGAAATATTTATAGCAGTAGAGTTCTCATTTATCAGGAATGGCTATTTCTCAATGTAATAGTTTAATTGTTACTAAGTATGGAAGCACACAAGCATGTATAAATATAAACAATGATGTTTCAATTAGTTGGAGTATGAAAAATGATGATATTCTGCTCAGTTGAACATCTTATGTTTCTGAGGGCCAATTACAAAACTTTTTTTTAATGTTTACTCAAAATTTTTATCAAAGATTTGAGAATTCTTTCCCAAAAGACTTCAGAACCACTCATTCCCATATTCGGACAACTCAGCCTAGAATTTGCTCTTTCTGTCACGATGAGAGGATGGTTTATAAAGCCACCCCACACAGATGGTATTAGTAAAACTGAGCAGAACCTTATGGGGCCTTCCCAGGACAGAACCTCCCCCTCCCCCCATGTCCTCCACCTGTCTCTTGTCTGTAGAAAACCTTAAGTCAAAGAATAAATTTAATCAGAAGTAAGAAAATGCAGAAACAAAGGAAAGGCAATCAAACAGGACAGAATAATAATAGTTCAGTCATTAAGCAAAGTCAAGGATGTTTAGATCCTTGTCAAGGGCTATAAATAATATTTTGAACCATATCCTTTGAGCTGTTTTGTAGATACCGAAACCCTCAACAGGTGGCAGAAGTTAAATACATGATGACCTGACTGTAGCCATAACAAGCTGCTCCATCTTACACAATTCCAAGAATTGGCCTCAAGGAAATGGGAACAAACCAACCCTGGAGTTGCAGATTAACCGTACTTAAAACAATCAAGATGATGCTGATCAGACCAGTGCATGACCAATTTTATGAAGACTGTCAGAGCTGATTGGGCTACTCTGCATGTAGCCCCTTCCCTCTGTCTATACATCCCTGAAACTCCCCTTTAAAAGATCTTGACCCCAATCAACAGTGGGGAGTTAGCTTTTCTCCCTTGGTTGCCAGCCTTCAAGATAAAGGAAGCTTTCTTTTCCTACCAACACTTGTCTCTTGAATATTGGCTTTCGAGCAGCGATCAGCTGAACCTGAGTTCAGTAACATGGGCAGCAGGACCTCTGCAGTGTGTGAAGTGGAATACAGTATGTCCCTGACCTGCTAACGTTGCTTAAACATATTGAAAGGGAAATACAAGACTATTCGCTTATAATAAGAAAACTATTAAAGGATTTTTTTTTTTTTACTTTAGAATAGGTGCAGAGGGTTATCAGCATCTCTGTCTGAAATTAATATGATAATTATCAGCTTTTACATTAACAAATGCTCAGTCCAACATGAATCAATTCACACAGCAAATTTTTATTAAATTCCTACTTATTTTAGGGGCTGATGACACAGAAGAGATCAAGACAGAAAAAAAAAAAAAAAACAACAAGCATTCTTTTTTATGGTGCTTACCATCTAGTTGGTGAGATATAAATCAGAAACCATCAGGCAGTGAGGACTGTTTGTTGCCAAAGGGCTAGGAAGGAAAATGAAGCAGGATGTAGACCTGCAGCACAGTGTGCTGCCTAAGTAAACTCTGTGCAGGTTTATCCAAGGTGGCCCTACCAAGGGAGGGCAGCTGAGGTTTACAAATGAAGAAAAGGAACCATATAAATAAATGCCCAAGGAAAGTCATTCTAGACAAGAGGACAAATAAGCTTGTTTTATCCAATGAGTAACAAGAATGCTGGACGGGTATGAATAAGGAGTGTGGTATGTGATAAATCCAGAAATGAGCAGGCCGAAGGCCACACAGGTACCTATAGGGATGGTGAGGAGTTACAGGTGAGGGGTGCTATGGAAATTCTTCAGAGTGACTTCAGCAGTAAGGTTTCTTGGTTTAAAAATGGTTTAAAAAGGATCACTCCGACTTGTGTAAAAAAAAAAATAAAAACAGAATGAAGGAAAGAGTAGAAGGCAGGAGAGCAGTTAGGAGAAATCACGACGGCCTAGAAGACAGGGAAAGGGACTTGTTGATGGTTGTATGTATGTTGGGCAGGGTTCAGATTTAAGGTATGTTTTGAAAGTAAAAGTAACAAAATTGCCAATGCCTTAGATACGAGGAGCGGGAAAAGGTTGACGAGGAGCGGGAAAAGGTTGAAAAATAAAAAGATACAAAGTTTGGTCTAAATATCTGTGTGAATATCAGTGTCATTTATTGCAATGAGAACACTGGGGGATGATCAGTTTGGGGTAATAAGGAATCAAGACTTCCTTGTCCCTCCTAAGTGCGATGTAGTGAGATATCCAAGTGGAGAGGCAGAAGAATTAACAGGATATTTAATCTGCCAGTGATGTGAGAGGTTGAAGTTGGAGATGTACATTTGAACATTGTCAACATATGGTTCATATTTACAGTAATGGGTCTGAATGAGGACAGTTTTAACTGAAAATTGATTTACAGAAGAGGGACAAGGATTGATCCCTGATTAATTTCATCACTTAAACATCAGGAGTGAGCTAGAATGAGCCAACAAATGAACTTGAGAGGCAGAAGCCAAAGAAGTAAGAGGAAGATAAGGAGACTGAGGATCCTCAGAAGCCAAAGAAGAAAGTATTTCATAAAAAAGAGGTAATTACATGCACCCCAGTGTTCATAGCGGCACTATTCGTAATAGCCAAGACATGGAAGCAGCCTAAATGTCCAATGACAGATGAATGGATAAAGAAGATGTGGTACACACACACACACACACACACACACACACACACACACACACACACTGAGATATTACTCAGCCATAAACAAAGAATGAAATAATGCTATTTGCAGCAACGTGGATGGACCTAGAGATTATCATACTAAGTGAGGTAAGTCAGACAGACAAAGACAAATATATACCATGTATATGTGGAATCTAAAATATGATGCAAATAAACTTATTTACAAAACAGACTCACAAACATAGAAAACAAACTTATGGCTACCAAAGGGGAAAGGGGGCTGGGGAGGGAAGGGTTAGGAATGTGGGATTAGTAGATACAAATTACTCTGGATAAAATAGATAAACAAGGTTCTACTGCATAGCACAGGGAACTATATTCAATATCTTGTAATACATTATAATGGAAAATAATATGAAAAAGAATATATATATATATATATATAACTGAATCACTTTGCTGTATACCAGAAACACAACATTGTAAATTAACTATACTTCAATTTAAAATAATAATAAAAAAAAAGGCAATCAGCTGTGTCAAATGCTGCTTTGTCCAAGTGAGATGAAGCTGATAATTAGCACTGGCCATTTCTAGACGAAAATCTTTGGAGAGCTAGTAAATGGCAAAATGGAGGCCAAACTACTAATAGTGTATTGAGTACATAATGGGGATGAAGAATGGGAAAACTTTATCTCTATTATGTTGGTTTAGGCATTTTTGAGTCATTTGCCTATAAAGGGTCACAGAGTATTGGGGTGGTAGCTGGAGGGACACTGAGTCAAGTGATTTTTTTTTTTAATATGAGTTATTACAGAACATGTTTTGCTGGGATGGCAATGATCCAGCTTATCAAGGTCGATCTTCATTAATAACCATCCCTTTCACGTAGTGTGTTTAGAAAAAAGCTTAGTTAAGCCATTTGTATTGGTCAAAATTTCATAGCATAGGATAAAATTTCAAAGATGGAAGGGGGTTTATAGTTTATAGCTCTAATCTCCCATTTGTTACTTGACTCATTTCTATAACATAACCTAAAATGTCTCTTCTGAACAACAGAAAAATACCCAGGAAAGAAATTATAATTGCTACAATTGAACATTTTTGGGGGGTCATGTCAGATATCAACAATGGGAAGAAATCTTGGATTATTTTGGTACAACAACTAAGATTCCCGGTGACAAGACTGATTCTGATACTGTGTAAATCTTTGTTTTCTAGCTTTGATTGTGTCCTCTGACTATGGAAAGACACAGGAAGTTGGCATTTCAGTTGCCACCAGTGTCATATGACTAAAAATTAAAATTAAATTGTTAGGTTGAATTAAGAGAAGAATAAGGTAGAAATTGAAGGTGGTGGCCATCTTTTACTTTCCTTTTCTAATTATATCAGACTTGATAAATTTTAGTGATGTTCTATTTACCCAATATTTTTGGCAGGTTTATTATGTACCGGGTCCTGGGAATTTTTAGAGAAAAAAGATAGAATCCCAACTCTAAAGAGGCTCAGAGTCAAATAGAAATAGTAGAGATAAGAAATTGCAACGCAGTGTGTAAAATGCTCTCACTGTATGATGTACAACTGAAATGTGAAGAGAAAAGGTGGAACAGAGTGTCTAGGAACTGTGGGACAATTAAAAGGTGTGAGGAGAAAAAAAAGTTCAGACAGTAGATACCCAATTCAATTCTTGCCCCTTCTTCCCAGAATACATGGTACTCCCTGATCAAACTGGTACTAAAGAATTAACAGAACATTCAGAGATGAGAAGGGGTGCCACACTTTCAATTGCTGTATGCTATGTGTTTTTGTTTTATTTTGTTTTTTATTGAAGTATAGTCAGTTACATGTGTCAATTTCTGGTGTACAGCATAATGTTTCAGTCATACACATACACACATAATTTGATTTCACATTCTTTTTCATTATATGTTACTACAACATAGTGAATGTAGTTCCCTGTGCTATAACAGAAGAAATTTGTTTTTTATCTATTTTATATATAGTAGTTAATATTTGCACATCTCGAACTCCCCATTTATCCTGTCTCACCTGCTTACCCTCCTGGTAACCATAAGTTTGTTTACTAAATCTGAGTATGTTTCTGTTTTGTAGATGAGTTCATTAGTGTTTTCTTTTTTCTTTTCTTTTTTTAGAGTCTTTTTTTTTTTTATGAGTGATAGCATATGGTATTTTTCTTTCTCATTCTCCCTCACTTCCCTTAGAATGATAATCTCCAGCTTTATCCATGTTGCTGCAAATGGCATTATTTTATCCTTTTTTATTCATCACTGAGTAGTATTCCATTATATAAATATACCATAACCTCTTTATCCAATCATCTGTTGATGGATATTTAGGTTGTTTCCATGTCCTGGCTATTGTATATAGTGCCGCTATGAGCACTGGGGTGCATGTATCTTTTTGAATTTGAGTTTCCTCTGGATATACGCCCAGGAGTGAGACTGCTGGGTCATATGGTAAGTCTAGTTTTAGTCTTTTGAAGAATCTCCATACTGTTTTCCACAATAGCTGCACAAACTGAATTCCTACCAACAGTGTAGGAGGATTTCCTTTTCTCCACACCCTCTCCAGCAGTTTTCATTCTGTTGAATGATGGCCATTCTTACTGGTGTGAGGTGATACCTCATTATAGTTTTGATTTGCATTTCTCTGATAATTAGTGAGATTGAGCATTTTTTCACGTGCCTGTTGGCCATTTGTTATGTCTTCATTGGAGAATTACTCGTTTAGGTCTTCTGGACCATTTTTGGATTGGGTTGTTTGTTTGTTTGTTTTTTGTATTAAGTTGTATAAGCTGTTTATATATTCTGGAAATTAAACCTTTGTCACTTGCATCATTTGCAAATATTTTCTCCTACTCTTTAGGTTGTTGTTTTGTCTTGCTTATGGTTTCTTTTGCTGTGCAAAAGCTTTTAAGTTTAATTAGGTTCCATTTGTTTATTTTTGCTTTTATTTCTACTGCCTGGGTAGACTGCCCTAGGAGAATATTGCTAAGATGTATGTCAGAAAATGTTTTGTCTATGTTTTCTTCTAGGAGGTTTATAGTATCTTGTCTTATCTTCAATCTTTAAGCCATTTTGAGTTTGGTTTTTTTGTATATGGTGTGAGGGAGTGTTCTAACTTCTTTATTTTACATGTGGCTGTCTAGTTTTTTAAACACCACTTGCTGAAGAAACTGTCTTTTCTCCATTATATATTCTTGCCTCCTTTGTCAAAGATTAATTTACCATAAGTCTATGGGTTTATTTCTGGGCTCTCTATTCTGTTTCATTGATCCATATGTCTGTATTTGTGCCAATACCATGCTGTTTTGATTACTGTAGCTCTGTAGTATTGTCTGAAGTCTGGGAGGGTTATTCCTCCAGCTTTGTTCTTTTTCTTCAGTAATCCTTTGGCACTTCTAGGTCTTCTGTAATCCCATTCAAATTTTAGGATTATTTGTTCTAGTTCTGTGGAAAATGCCCTGGGTAATTTGTTAGGGATCATATTAAATCTGTAGATTGTTTTGGGCAATATCACCATTTTCATGGTACTGATTCTTCCAATCCAAGAGAATGGGGTATTTTTCATTTCTTTAAGTCATCTTTAATTTCATTAATCAGTGTTTTGTAGTTCTGATTCTTGACAATCAAGAAAATTTGTAAGGGTTATTAAAAATCATAATTGATATATTAACAACTAACATACAGCACACTTACTATGCACTAGGTGAACTACTTAATTTCACTGTGTTGACAACTCAGTAAGCCAGGTTGCAGAGTTTAATCTCTCTTTTACAATAAAGCAATGGAAGCGCATAGAGGTAAGTTGTTTTTCCAAAGTAACAGAGCTATAATGGCAGAGCCAGGACTAGTTCATATCAGTCAGTTCCAACTTCAGAGCCTAATTAATACTTAACCCTGACAACTAACAAGAGAGTGAGGACATAGAAGCAATAACATATGAGAAATCAATAAAGTAACTCCTGTGTGTTCATCTCCAGGTTAAATATCCTGAGCACATCTGAGCTGGTGAGGGTCATAGTTAGAACGTTTAGATACTTACAATAAAACAAAGTATTTTTCCTACACGAGACATTTATGTGACTCCAGACAGTAGAGCTAGGACTGAAATATCAACGTTATAAGAGGCAGAATTGATCTAATAAAAGGAATGCATTGATTTAATAAGAAAAGTTTCCTCTGTCATTAGGTAGTAAGCCAAAACCAGATGACTAGAATTATTCAATTATATGCTACCACAATCATATGAATGGCCCAAATTAACACATCTCAGTGTACAAGTGTTTAAGAAATAGAAAAAATACAAAATGACATTCCAAGTAAGCTGTAGAAAACTTCACCTGAGATAAAAACTAACTTTAATATTTCTGGCCATGCTATTGTCTAAAGCTATTCATTGAAGAAATACATCTGTAGAACATGGTCTTGGGTATTTTTCAAGAGAAAAAAATGAATGTTAAAAATGACCTTATTCAAATTTTAATAGATCAAGTGACACTGCTGCTTACAAGCTACATAAAGTCTTAATCTCTGTTCTTCATCTATAATGTAGAAATAATAATACCTATCTTCAAGAATTATCATATAGGTTTGAATTTATTCATACATGACACTTTCCACAGTTTCTGGTATATAATACATACTAAATATTTTCATGTTATATATGTAAATAAACAGCATGGCATATATTTACAGTTTTTTTTAAGTTGAGCAATCAAAGAAAGGTACATTTATTGGCATAGATCTGCTGTTAATTTTGTTAGCTTTTTTCAATTAATTTTATTATTTTTGTATATTTGTAATAGAAAACTATATTGAAAATGTATCAAATACAGAAATATGATAAAATCACTGATCACACAGAAGCAACCACAGTTAACACAGCAGTGCATTTTATGATGCAATGATCTCTTTTCCCAGTACATGGAGTTTCAGTTATTCCTGGTCTGCTAAGTGCTGTGATAATGGCCTTACTTTAATGATTCAGGTGTCTTCATGTTAGACCAAACTGGAATTGACTGATGTTGGAAATGGACTCTGTTCTTCTTAAGCCAAAATTTATAGGCATACATTTGATTTAGTTTTATAAATCTAAGGAGCACATATAAATAACCTACAAAAAAACTTGATTCATGGTATAATGAAGAGTTTTGCTCTTCATATAGGGCTGGGGAACACTTTTTAAGTTGGGGGGAAATGAAGAAATCCCTTTTTTTAAAGCCAGGAGGTCCAGACATTCTCTTTTGAGATCCTTTGTTTTCAGGTGGGAGATGTCTAGGCACCAATTACTAACTAGCTTGAGGATTTTCTCCAGTATATTATATAAGTTCTTTTCTTTCCACTTTTGGCATCTGTTAACATTCCTGAATAGAATCCTATGCGTTAGTTACCTGCATTCATATCAAATGTTTCAAGGGCGAACAGGACACTCCGCCCACACTATATACATCACATATTATGGAGGTGCTAATTTCTCCATCATCATAAAAGATCATAATTATCTCTGGAGTTCTTCACTGCTATTTGATTCAGAGACACAATGCCCAGATGCTGATGTCATGTATGTTTTATTAAAACCTCACCAAGCATCAGCAAAGATAACTGTTCATACCTCCAGAATTTTTTATTCATGTTTATCCACAATGGGTGAAAGCAGCATGCAAAATAAATGAAGAATGATACCACAAATGTCTTCAGAGAGATATTAGAAGAGAATCAGCAGAGAGGGCTTATGAAAGTTGTATGAGCTATATATTATCTACGCATGCTCCACAACGGTCAGAACATTTAGTATGTCATGCTCCACTCCAGCCCCCACTAATATTTTTGAAACATAACGAAGTTTTAACTTGGGGTGGGGAAGTAAATTTTGCTTTTATTGTTATTTTTATAAATGTATTTGTCTTTCAATGTGCTGTTCACATGAAAAGTCTCCACATATTTGCACAATCATTTGAAACCAGCCTTTTGTATGGAAACATCAAACATCTATGCTGTATTGCAATGTGTAAGCACCAGCATCATTTTCTTAGCTTGAGTAAGGCTCAGTTTCCTAATGCCATTCGTATTCCTTTTTGTCACAGTGCTACTAATGAATATTGAAGCCGAAGACAGAAAATAAAATGCCCAAGACAAGGTCAATAGGTTAAAGCTGTAGCATATTAAAAAATGCCCATAAAATGTTTCTTTGAGCCCAGGAGTCATTCAGTGCAGTGAAAGATGAAGAGGCCCCCTTGACTTAGAAAGGCATTTTTCTTCTAATTAGCATGTGTCAACCACGGCTGAGGGGGAAATGTGTGATAATATTTCAGACAATGCAATAGAGAAGCTATTCATGGAGTGCAGGGTTAGCAAAATCTATAAGGCTATTTACACTAATTTATTTTATTATAATTTTTTTATGTCTTTGTCCCTTCATCAATATAAAGGGTATGGTTTTCTAGAAACGGAAGGTCAGAGCTGGAAAGGAATTAGACTTAATTTAGTCCAGCCTCTTCATTTTTAAAGATAACTATGCTGCAGTCCAAAGAGGTCATGGGAATTGCTTAAGTTCACATGAATAGTAAGAGTAGGAATGAGGAAAGAGATCACTTGTTTCCCAGTGTTAGCCCTCCCATTTTGTTCTATTCTGTGACCTGAATGACCCACAAAACAAGCATATATTTAAAGAAAACTTCAAAGCTGATATCTGGAACATTTTATTGACCTCACTACTGATGACAAATGGTTTCAAGTATCTCAACGATTTTCAAGACAGAATTCCAATATTCTATGTGGGCTGTGTAGCAAAGTGACATAATATGGTTACAGTTTAGACGCTTGCCTACCACACCAGAGTTAAATGTCTCTAACGTCACAGGAAATATGCTCAACATTGCTAATCATCAGAGAAATGCAAATTAAAACCACAATGAGATATCACCTAACACCTGTCAGAATGGCTATCATCAAAAAGACCACAAATAAATGTTGGCAAGAATGTGGAGAAAAGGAAAAACTCGTAAATTGTTGGTGGGAATGTAGACTTGTGCGGCCACTATGGAAAACAGTATGGAGGTTTCTGAAAAACTAAAAATAGAACTATCACATGACTCAGCAATTTCACTCCTGGGGATATATACATGTATATATAAAACAACAACCAACCAACCAACCAAAAACACTAATTCAAGAAGATATATGTACCCCAAAGATCATAGTAACATTATTTACAACTGCCAAAATATGGAAACAATCTAATTGTCCATCAACAGATGAATAGATAAAAAAGATGTGGTATATATATTTTTTTCAATTTTGTATATATATATAATGGAATGCTACACAGCCATAAAAAGAATGAAATTTTGCCATTTGCACCAACATGGATGGATCTAGAGGATATTATGCTCAGTGACATAAGTAAGACAGAGAAAGACAAATAGTGTATAATATCACTTACACAAGGAATCTAAAAAATAAAACAAACTGGTGAATATAACAAAAAAGAAACAGACTCACAGAGAACAAACAAGTGGTTACCAGCAGGGAGAGGGAAAAGAGAGGGGCAAGAGAGGGGTAGGGTACTAAGAGGTATAAACTGCTATGTATAAAATAAATGAGCTACAGGATTATAGTACAACCCAGGAAACACAGACAATATTTTATAATAATTATAAATGGAATATAACTTTAAAATTGTGAATCACTATGTTGTCTACCTGATACTTACATAATATTGTACATTAACTATACTTCAATTAAAAAGCTCCTAATTTCAAATTCAAGATCTACAATTTCTATTTGTGCCACCTTGCACAAATTACTTGATTTCTCTGTTCTTTTCTCACTTGGAAAATTTGAATTATAAGAGTCCTAAACTGCTATGTTTAGTTGTTATGATGGTTAAATGTGTTGTGTCACATGAAGTGTTTATCCAACTATCTAGTCCAAAGTTAGTCCCCGACATATATTAGCAACTATTATTATTTATTATTCTTAATGATGATAAACAGATCATTCCTTGCCTTACACTTGGATGCAGCCCTGATGAATTCATCTATCTTCTACAAGAGTGTGGTTTCCATCTTTGGAAAATGAAGAGGCATAAGAAGAGATTGGTTAATTCTCATATAATAATAAATGAACATAAACCAAAATACTCGTGGTCTCCTTGGCTTCAAACACATAGGTAGATGGTCTGTTTTGACATACTGAATTTCAAATCCTTTGCAGTCTTGTAAAGTTCAGTCAAATGAAAACCACATTGTAAGTCATGGTACAAGGAGTCAAATACTTGGCAATAGATGAAATTCATGTGTTAGTTCAAACTTAAGAACCCTTGGAAGACAACCACTACTAGACCAAAGGATTTCTTTTGCACAAAATCACTAAGCAACCTATTCTGGCTAGATGCTCTGCAGTACAATATACTGTTAATAAAGTTGGCCTCTGGCCTATGGAAGCATCCCTTTAGCCATGCAAAATAAACAATTTAACTTCAGGGGATGTCCACTTACTTTGTAAGCAACCTATATATGTAACCTACTGAGCTATATTCTAGGAAGAATTGCTAAAGAGCGCCCTTGAGCCACTTTCTTGATGCAAACAGGGTAATCAGTGGACTCCAAGTCTAGGAGATCTTGGAAGAATTGTCCTGAAGGACAATTAGTGTGAATGCTGCACTGATAAATGTAAAGTCTTTCTAGATGTTAGTTTCATGTTTTCTCAAGTGCCGTGTAAAAATCTGTGTGGTCCTGATCAGGTTTCCATTAAGTAGCCCACGACACTAATGAAATAATGTTTTAGCCAGAATAATCCAATCATAGGCATCATGAAAATATCTTCCTTCCTTCACTCCGTAATGTTCAAATCTTCACGGCAACACACCATTCAGAATAGCCAGGGGCCCTAATTACCAAATAGAAAACTAGCTCAAAGCAGGTTTTAAACTAAGAAACAAACAACTAATTGATTTACAAATGACTTGAGGCGCCAAACTTAATTTGTAAGTAACACAGGGACTTAAATATCTCATGAGGACTACTGACTGGTAGAATCATAAAATAATCATAATAGTAACAATTCATAATGAAGATAGGCCAATAGTTAGATCAGTTTTCTTTCTCAATGGAGACTCTACGATAGTAAGCCTTTAATGACATTCTCTTTGATTAATGTTTGCATTACGTACATTTATTGGTCACTTGCTCGGCAGAATCTTTTTAGAAAAAGACTACACACAATAATGTTTCACCAGTTATATCTCCATAAAAACGTACCTAGATTACAAATTGGACAATAGAAGACTAATTAACACTGATCAGCAGATGTGCCTGCCAAGGTGGTACATGGAGACAAACAAATTTACAGCTCAGCTCCTGGAAAATAAATTCATTTGTGACTCCTCACAGAATACCTAGATGGGTATTTAAACTCTATCCCCAAGGCCCTCTTCCCATATTACAACATCAACACATCAGTCTTCAGAGTTAGATAAAAGGAATCTGATGAGGACCACGTTAACATTTATGTTGGGCTTAAATAAAACATAAAGCTAACGTCTTGAAAGACTCTGACTTGAGCAAGGCAGCATTCACACCACGCGATTCAAGAATTATTCATGAAGCTTCAGTGCTTCTCAAGATTTCAGTTGCTTATATCTGATTTTACTTAAAGTTCTTCCTTGCAATGATTGTTTTCAGATATTTCGTCTACCGAGATAGGAAGTGTGCAGTACAGGAAGAAACAGTTTGAGCACCTAATGATACCTAAACACCTTAATTGCCGGATCATCTTCCTTCCTGAGTGTTAAATGTCTCTATGTGTCAGGATGGGGAGGGTGCTGGTGGGAGGAAAGGGGAAGGTTTACATTCACGAAAAGCAGATTTTAAACAGAACAATCTTACTGAGAAAAATTAAGCCTAACCACCTCTTAGGTTCAGAGTTCAGTCAAGTCTGAGCTATTTTTCTAATGATTTTGTCACACATATCTTAGCAAAGGCCCAGAGATCTGACACCCACTAAACGAGGTTTATAAGCAGTTATCCTCAAAACCTCCTGCTGGTAACTGGAAGAGAAAGCCATCTTTTCCCTTGGGTTTTTCATGTCTAACTCAAAACTTCCTCAGTCTCCAGGGAGAAAGAGAATGGTACAAATTGACCCACCCTGACACATTTCAGCCTCTGAAATGGCTCAGTCCTACAGGGTCTCAGAGAATTACTTGTGAAGCAGGCTTTTATCTCCCAATAAACAACACCCCACTTCCTCCAGGAATTCCCCATGGTCCTACTTTGCTAAGTCAGAAACCAGGGACCCCTCAGTGACAACAGAAGGTTGTATCTATTTCTTCAGTGGTTTAGAGTTTTCAAAGCACTTCCACATACATTTTCTCATTTGATAATGATGAACATTTAGCTCCATTGAAAGCATATGTTAGAGTGAGAAAGAGACTGTGGCAGATGTGACATTTATGGGATTTCACACAGGGCAGAAATTAGCATGAAGAAGCGAAGGCTGCTCAAGTGTGTAAGACTCATGGTCCATAATCAAGAGACAAGGTGTCATTTGTATTTATATGCAAGTAGAACTGGAAATGCTGATCATGAAACATTCAGCAACATTATTTCTCTCTCTTTCTCTTTTTAATGTCGGCATGCATTTTTAACTCTAGTGATACCCAAAATAATTTGTGCAAATTTAAAAGATAGAAACTGTTTTGACGCAAACTATGCCTTAGTTAACAAAAAGTAGGAAAAAAAAAAGAACACCAAGCACACAGATTCAAAATAATTCTTTCAGTTGGAGTGTTTTATTCAGTTTGAAATTAAAATGTTTAATGGAGGGAGGGTAGATTGCAGCAGTTATTGTGATTAAATGTGTATTATGGTATTTATGTTTTGCAATGACATGTAACTTTCTCCCTATGACATTAAATTCTCTATCATTTTTCATATCCAATTTCGATATCACAGTGCTAATGCTTTCTATAAAGAAAATAACAGTTGTGTTCTTTTCAAAACCATAGAAACTACACTTTAAAGATTTTATTTTTCAGGAACAAAGTTACAAATATGTCTTTCTGTCTTGAATGTATATACCCTTCAGTTTTTTTATATGAACATGTTAATTCTATCAAATAAGAAATGTTCAAGGACATTTTTTGGATAAACTCTGATTCTGAATATTGTTTAGGTCACTTTTAAAAAAATATACATTTTGGTGGAATAAAACATATATTCAGAAATGCGTATAATTCATAAATGGACCAAGTCAATTAACTTTTGAAAAATAAATGTAATTGTTTAACCATAGTGTAGTTTGAATTTGAACATTACTAGCGTCCCAAAAGCTTTATTCTCCGTTCCAGTTATCATGCCCCCAAAGAAAAACGAACCTATGCCATCTCAACATAGATTAATTTTGCCTGTTTTTAAAAAATGTACCAATGAGGTCATATATTATGTATACATTTGAATATTTTTCCTGAATGTTATGTTTGTGATCTTCATCAATGGTGTAACATACAGAATATAGTAATGGTTTGATCACTTCTTTGCTATGGAACGTTTCTAGCTCAGGTTACTAGGAGCAATCTCATATGAATATGTATTACATGTATTTGATTATATTTCTGTTGAGTATAACCTTTGTTTCTATTTTAGTCTTTCTGGTAGGTGTATAATACACCTGTGTATACTTTTAATTTGCATTTCCTTATTGACTAGCAATGTTAGATATCCTTTTGAGTCAGATGCATGATAAAGACTTTGCCTTTTTTATTGGATTACTTAGCTTTTACTAACTGAATTAACATAGGAAATGTATAGCAACATTATAGATTACTTGTTAGGTAGATAGACAGATAAGTAGATAAATACATATAAATAGATAGATAATAAAATAACCCTGTTTATTCCTGATAATAGTTTTTATTCTGAAATATATTTTCTCTAATATAACCATTTTAGTTTTACTTTAATTAATATATCTGTTACAATTTTTTCACTTTTTTTACTTTTTAAATTATTATTTTTTGATGGGGGAGTTAATTAGGTTTAGTTATTCATTTTTTCATTTTAACGGCAGAGCTGGGGACTGAACCTAGGACCTTGTGCATGTGAAGCATGCACTCTACCACTAAATTATACCCACCCCCCAATTCTGTCAATTTTAACCTGCTTGTGTTTTTCTATTTAAAGTGGATTTTATTGGGGGGGGGTGGGTTAGGTAGCATATACTTAGGTCTTGCTTTCCGTTTTTCAAATCAAATCTGACAATCTCTGCTTTTAAAATGGGATTTTAAAGCCATTTACATTTAAAGTAATTATTAATATGGTTGGTTTTAAATCTACTCTCTCCCTTTCCCGTTTATCAGATTTGTTTTTGTTCCCTTTTAACTTTGGATCAGTGACTTCATTTGTTCACTGCTCCTCCATTTTTTCAACTTTTCTTTTAATTTTGAATAGATCTCATTGGTGTTCATTTTGCTTTATTTAGAGTCAACTCACTACAATTTTCCAATGGCTTAAGGGTAGCCTTGCAAGTCTTCCTTTGGGAGGCCTTAGATTCTGAGTGTCCCAGTGTTTCGTCTCAGTCATCATCTCAGTACCTGCTGGTGAATAATGACTGAGCAAGAGAAGCGAGAAGAGCACAGGCCTTCTTACCTATTGAGGAAGCAGAGGGTTTCTGGAGTGAGAACTGGGAGAAACACCTGCTAAAGCACGGATGTTAGGGCACGGGTATGAGGGCTGAGCAGTCTGCAAGAAACTCTCCAGACGCTCTGTCCTGACACTGAGTCCCTTTCGTACTCCCTTTTTTTTTTTTTAAAAAAAAAAAAAAGCGCTTGGTGAGAAGAATTGTTAGGTGAGTACAGATTTTATTTCTGTCTGTGGCTCCCAGGGATTCTAAGTTTCCATGTCAGCTTGCCCTTGAACTTTGAAAATTCATTAAAAGTTAAGCTTTGTGGTTTTTTTCACCCACATGTATAGTGATTTTTTTTTTTCCTTTTCCCACTGCTCCACCAATAGTGACAAACAGCCATGAGTTTGTCTTCTCCCAAAATGAGCTCAATAGTCTCAATTTTAGTTCATTAGATTTCTTCACCTTCTCAGCTCTCTGCTGGGATTTATAAATGTGACTTTGCAGGTTACCCAGCGTATTCTCATCACTAAGGTTGAAGCACTGTCTCCTGAAAATTTCTGTATCCTAAGAAGAAGCATAAGTCTGTGCCTGGTAATTTTTGATTAAATGTCTTAATGTACATGGAAAAGCACAGAGCATATAAACGGTACAATCTTCCTCCAGAGGTCATTTAGCTTTTATCTGGGAGACTCCTAGAATGTTGCCTAATTGCCTTTATCCTCCTAACACGTGAGCTGATTTGAGCTGAGGTTTTAGGCTGTTCCACTTCCTCTTTGCCCCACTCCTCGAATAGAGCTGTTCCAGGATTTAAATAGAAAGCCCTATGTTCTTATAAGAGAACCTAGTCCCTGGAAGGTCCTAGAGTTCAGTTGTTTTCTTCTTCAACATTGTGAGGTTGCTCAAGCTCTGCTAGGCTTTTTAAGTTCTCAGTGTCGTCTTTTTAGAAAAATGTTCACCTCCTAATCCTTGATGTTTACAGGTTTGCAAGTGCCTTGTGATCGAACTAAACAAATGAGCAGGTTGCTTTTCTGTGGCTCTTTTTCCCCCCCAGGGAATCTTTATTTCTCAAGCTTTGTAATCCCCCGGTTCCTACTGTGTGTGTGTGTGTGTGTGTGTGTGTGTGTGTGTGTGTGTTGTGTTCCCAGCCCTGGAGACTGCTCCAAAGTGCTGAGCCACCACTTTGCATGTCTATGCCTCACCCTGAGAATCAGGGAACATCCTGAGAGAGAAAAATAATATATAAAAGTAGTTACAGATACTGGGTTTGTCCCAATTACTTTTCTTCTCTCCTTTGTTTTAGTTTGCTTTCTGATGCCTTCAATCTGTTTCATGGTCATTTCAAGTAGGGGATTTGCTGTAACACTAGAGGCTCCATCACAGCCTGAAGTAGAGATTTTGGTGATGGTTCATAAATTTAAATTGTTTTTGCAGCTGTCCCACATCATAAAAAATTCTTTGAGAGCCTATCTACATAAATTCCAGTCGCTTTAAATCATTTCATAAGAATTATACTAATATGAAGAGTTATAGCACAAATGTCTTATTGGTAAAGATAGCATCTACTGGCTTAAGCCATACATGCTGTGAGTCAGAATACCTGAATTTAATATTGTACAATTCTTATGAACTACCCAAGTTTATACCAGCTAGTAGAAACTGTTAAGTCAAAATTGTCAATATCCACTCCGCCCAAAGTTAAATTTATTTCAGTTTTCCTGGCATTAATAAATAGAATGAATATTCAAATAGTGAGCCAAGCTGTAATTATCCTCAGTTCTTCCTTCTCCTCATCTACTACATCAATTCATGTGTTCAGACCTAGTGCCTACTTATTCCCTGCCTCTCAAGTGCACTCTCTTCTCCTTCCCTCCCTATTGGCACTACTTGGGCTCAGATCCTCACCTTTTCTTGCCTTAATTACCATCATCTCTCCTAACTTGACTCCCTAATTCCCCTCTCAGAGCATCTATCTTTGAAGTCGCTGCTTTATCTTTTCAAAACACAAGTATTATCACTTCACTCTTATTTTAAAACTCATTATAAGCTCACCACTCACAAATGAAAGTGATGACATATTTTAGGGCAGCAGCTAGATTCTACAGCAGTTTTGTAAGTCAGGCTAACTTTTCTGTCTTAAGGTCTATCTCTAAACCTATAACCTTGTACATTAGCTGCAGTAAACTATTATATGGTTATTACATGATATTTGCATGCATAATTATGTCTTTGTCTGAAAAGTCTTTAAGTACAATTCCTTTGTTTTCTGAGGCCTCCAAGACCTCCTCTGTGAAGACTTTTCTTAATAGACTAGCATTATACATTCCTTCCTCTGGTTTTCCATGACCCTTTATACGTGGATCTACCACAGTGCATCTGCATGGTCTATTTGTGAATATGGTCTATTCATGAGTGGTTACTATTCTCCAAAGATGTCTCTTGAGCACTTTCTCTATTCTCTCATTCATTGATTATGTCCATATCCATTACTCTATTTGCTATGTATATTGCAGTTCAACTTAATTGTCTCTCCAAATTTTCCTTCCTTTAGCTTCAGAACTCTATGCAAATCACTTTCTTCAGTCTCCCCGCTGTATGCTTTATTTCCTCCCCGCTATGTAAAACTGAACGCATTATCTACTGCTCCCCGTGTTATCGTCTCTATGTTACCTAACATGTTGCGGGAGCCTCAGTCTCTTTAACCAAGAAAACCTCCTCCGGTTTCTCAATTCATTTCTTTTCTTTGCTTCCTACATCCACTCAAGTACCAAGACCTGTTGAGTCTGTATCAGAAATATTATTTAATACTATCAATTTCTCTTCATCTTCACCAGCACTCATCTAGTTTCAGTCATCACTGTCTTCTCAAGGGTTATCATTCCAGAAGTGTCCCAAAGGACATCACTTAAAGAGGGACATAAACAACTTCTTCTGCTTAAAACCTTTAAAAATCCCTCAAGATCAAAATTTAGCTCACTAATTTGACATGTAAGACGTTGTATAAAGTTTCCAGTCTGATCTTGTTTTAACTGTACCTCCTGCCCTCCAAAATCATACACACACACACACACACACACACACACTAATATACTAATACCCAACCAAAGACATCATATATTCATGTTATTTTTTTCTACCTGAAAGCATTTCTTTCTTCAATTGGCTAATAATATATTTCATTCCTAAAAACCACATCAGTTTTAATCCTCTCTCTAAAGCTGTATATAACTCCTCCAATCAAAAGTAGTTATTCCATTCATTCTACAGATACTAATTCAGGATCTTCTCGGTACCAGGTACCACTATAAGTGCTTAGAATACCTTAATGAAGAAAACTAAAAAATTCTGTTCTTCATGAGTTTTATATTCTAATGGAGAAGAAAGAAAATAAGCAGAAAAATAAGTATATTGAGAAGTCTGTGAGAAGACCAAAAGAAAGAGCAGCACGGGGTAAGGGGCTGAGACGTGCCGACCCCCTCTTATCCCTTGGATGGTCAGAAGCTTTCAACAGGGTGATCAGAATAGGTCTCATTGAGAAAGTGACATCTGAGCAAAGACCTGAAGGAGCTGAGAGGGTCACCCAAGTGAATCACTAAGGAAGAGTGGTCTAGACAGAAAAGCAAGCTTGTACAATTAGCCTAAGATAGGAACACAGGTGCCATGGATGAGGAACAGCAAAAAAGCTGGATTACAGTGATGAGAGGGAAAAAGTAGGAGATGGGAGTCATAAAGCAACATGGAGAAAACAACTGCATATGGCTTTGTAGGTTACTGTAAGGACTCTGGCTTTAATCCGGAGTAAACTTGTGAGCAATGCAGAATTTTAAGGAATAACATGGTCTACCCTACGTAAGAATTGAAGAAGGTGATTTGCATAAACTTTGGTTGCTCCCAGAGAACTTTATACTCATCTTTATTTTAATACTTAACACAATGTACTTAATTGTCAGATTGAATCTCACTTACCCCTGTCTGATATTCTGAAGTTCTCAAGAATAAGAATCTCATTGTATTTGTCTTTGTATCCACAGGTATAAGCCTGTACTTATAAGCCAGGACATGGCCTGTAGCCAGTAAATTCAGATATAGATTTAATTACAAAATGTTGCCTATCCAGGATGTGTCAGGCACAGAGATAGATGCTGCTACATATTAATTCAACTCACAATAGAAGTCAGAGGTAACTGAATACATGTACTGACAGCAGCACTCATTCCATGGACACTGTTACTTCATTCAAGTATGCATGACTTTAAACAATCATCTTCTGTTGCAAAGTCCCAACTTGGACAAAGAAATACTGTACCTCTTTCCACATATCACCTGAAACCTCTATGTGATTTGAACAAGGTTGCAAAAAACAAAACAAAAAACTTTAAGCCATATTAAGATCCGTTATTATGGTGAGACTTTATGCATATTTTAATGATTTTATTTTTTCATAAGAACCCTAAGAGGTATGAAATACTATTTCTATTTTCATAATGAAGATGCTAATTCTTGTTAAGAATTAGGATTTGAACCCAAAGACATCACTTTCAGATGTTCAACGTCTTTTTGTCTCACCACTCCATTCATCAGAACGTCTATATTACAGGAAATTTATGCATCTGTATTACAGAGATATGTACCTTGACATAAATTCATAGACCTAAGGACACTTATATAGAACTTACATGAAAAAAAATTACTACTGCGTTTAGGAAAACTGCCTTGCATTTAAAAAGAATGTTTTGTGTCAGTGGCAAAGAATGAGATTTTGTCATATCCCAAGAACTGAAGATAGGTTTAAGAGCTTATTTCCTCCAATCTGGAAATTCTGACTACTTCAGTAAGATCCTGTATCAATTTCTCACTTTGGCTTAATGTGCCTCTTAGAATGTTTTGAAAGATACATGGGGCTTTAAATTGCACCTTGGTTCTTTTTACCTCTTCATAGTAGAAATAAACCTTAGCGATTTTTCTTTCTCCCTACCTCTTCCTATTACCTGAGTGCTCTCCTTGTCCAAGGCCACTCTATTCTCACCTGAAGAATAGCACCTATCACTTCCTCAAATGGCTCTGGTGAGGGACAATTCTAAAAGGTACAGAAGAAAAACTGCAACCAACAGTATATGTATAGACAGGTAGATATACAGATAGATACAAACCTACGTACATACACACATACATGACTACGTACATATAGACCTACCTACCTACATATACAGCACAGGATCTCTGTGTGTGTATATTTGCATATAGTTGTTATCAGTCTTAAACTCCAAGATGAGACGAACTGGATTAGAGTCTCAACTTGGCTATCATCTTAGTAACATGAATGTCAGAGTGACAAGCTTCCTAAAATTCAGTCTTCCCATCTGTAGAATAGATGTTGCCACCTTTAGAGGTTATGGCAGAAATATAATGATACACTAATAAAGTTAAGAGCAATAGTGGAGACTAATATTATTTATTTAAAAATAGTCGCTTTCTAATAGTTAATAACTAACCACGTGCAGATTGCATTAACTTCAGTAAGTTTGAGTACCAAGTAATGGGTCGATATTGAATCAGTTTTCATAATGGAGTATTTGTAGTGCAATCATTTATGCAAACAGGGTGTTAAATTCCTTTGTTTTATAAAACCATTGCTATAAACTGAAAATCTTCCAAAGAGTAGCAACGTATTGCTATTGTAAAGGAACTTGCTTCTCAACCCTTCCTCTTGGCAGCTGACTATTTTTTCCAATTTCCTGTGATTCACATATGTGTCCACTGTGATGGGAAGGCATGCCTACAGGTGGGCAGAGGTGGGCCATGAATTGATCTCTGTGACATGCCATTAGCTATCTTCTTTCACTTAATACTATCTGATGGGTCTTGACTGGTTCAATTTTCCCACTGAAGATGCTGTGTTTAATAGAATTAGAACTCTCCCTGGTCTCATGTCATGTTTTATACTTGGGCAGATTCAAAATTGTCTCTTTTTAATTCTCTCTATTTTAAGGCATCTTAGCTAATTCTCCATTCCTTTTCAATCTCTATACTAAATGAAAAGCAAAACATTTCCACTAGCCTGGATAAAATTTGTCAGTCATTCTTTTGGAAAGTTCAGAGTGCTAACTAAACCATTTTGAAGAATTTTTAGAATTGTTTAGCAATTTGGAACTTTTACCTTTGTTATTGTTTGCAACATGATTACGAATTCATATTTTAAAATATATCATTCTAGTTTTGTCAATGGGAAATAATTTATGTTTATTTTGAAATTCCTTCCCCCCACCCTAAATTAACATATGGTAGGGATAAGAAAGTTGTAGTGACCCAAAGTCAATTGTTTCCAAAAGAAAAAATCTGCAACTTTCTTTACAATTGATTTTTTTTTTTTTTTTGCCTACTAAGATGAAGTTTCTGCCATAAAATTAAACATCTATTTGTAAACAGACACACCAACATTTCCCTAATCAGCAACTCTCTCATTCTTCAGGATTTCAGAGTAGAAAGCTTATCAGGGAAATTAGAGGGTAAATTTCATGAAACATATATTCTGTTGACAACTAAACACAAGCACAAGCCATAGCATTAAAACGCATTTAATAAACAGTAGTATCTATTTCTTTCCCGTTTCTTCCCCTAGGTGATATCAGTACACTGTATCTTTTAATGTCTACAATAAGCATCTGAGCTAGTATTTATTAGTCTTATTCTACACATGAGGAAAACAAGGCAAAAAAATAAAATAACTTAGCAATGTTATACACATATAACATTTTGTCTTCTGCCAGTTTCCTTCTCGTATCATCCCAGGATATTCAAGGCAATTCTTAGAATTTGGCTGACCATTTTCAGGCACATTTCATTAGTATTGCCTGAAAGGATTTGCAAAATAACAGTGGAAACAAATAATAACTACACAAAAATAACCAAAACTGCTGAATGACTTGTAATGATAGCAAGGGAGATCAATTTTCAAATGCTCACAATAACAGTACACAGATCACGCAAGAGTTTGCATATGTTTGCACATTTGCATACGTGGGTGCAGGTGTTGGTGTGGGCATGGGGGAGTGAGTGTGTACATCCCAGTCTTCAAAGGCTTCCAGTGAATAAATGGACATGAAAAAAATTTTAACACAAGACAGACTTAAATTTAAACATATCCTCCTTCGATAGCAGTAATTATGGTTCTCTTTACCCTTGTGGCAGGCCTTTCCCTCCATTCTACCTGTGGAAAACTTAAGCTAAATTTCAGGTTCTATTCCAAGTTTTTCTTGACTATTCGTTTCCTCTTGCTTTTGCAAGAAGTTGACATACACTGGCTTAGAATAATTTAAATTTATTATCTGAGGGTTCTGTAGGTCAACAGTCTCACTGGGCTAAAATCAAGGTGTTAATAGGGCTGCATTCCTTCTGCAAGCTCTAAGGGAGAATCCTTTTCCTTGCCTTCCATATTTTAGAGCCCTTCTGAATCCCCTGACTCAACTTTCTTTCTTCCGTGTTCAAAGCCTTTTCAACTCTCTCTCTGACACCTATTCTCTTAGAAAGCCCCTTGTAATTAATTACCTTAGACCTACCAGAATAATCACGGAAATCTTCCCGTCTCAAGATCCTTGATTTATCACATCTGCAAAGTATCATTTGCCATGCAAGGAAACGTATATTCACGAGTTCTGGGGATTCTGACTTGGGCATGTTTGGGAGGGGCAAGATTTTACCTACTCTAGATGGAAATCAAACTCATCTCTGTCATTATAGTTCCATTAAGCATTTCAACCGCTACTGCCTTTTAAATTTAATATGGATTTATGTGCCTTGTTTTTTTTTTTTTCTTGTGGTTTCATTTCACGTCCCTTAAAAGTTAGAATCCCAGAGAGCACTGACATCTTACCTCTTCAATTCCATTTGAGATACTTGAATATACCCCACCTCTTGGACACCTTTTGATTCCTAGAATATCTGACATGAGTTCAGCTTATTTAACTGAACTTAAAAGTTTTGAGAGAGACTGATTAAACTATGAGTCAGTCAGAGCAAAAACAGCAACAGATGATGGAGTTACTTTGTTTAGTGATTTCTGTTAGCCAGTAAGATAAGACTGGCAGTAACACGAACCTGAAGAAGTTTAGAATGAGCCTCCCCCAGATGTGGCACTTTGGCATACAGGCCGTTTTGAGCTGAAGGCAATTCAGACCCAGCAGACTCAAGAAGAACTTTTACCTCTCCCTTAACTACCTTAAATAATTTAGATAGTGGGCTTGGCTCAGAAAAAGAGCTATTACCAAGAGAGAACTTTTTCTCCAATTGACTTCTTTGCATCTAAATACCAAACTTCTTCTCTTCTTATAGTCCCGTGACGCACCCTCCTCCTCTTGGAAGCTCCAGGCCCCTGTCCCAATCCTTAGCTCAAGGTGGGATGTGAACCTCAATTCCTCAGCGTGTCTTTAGGTCTCATTGTTTTGTGAAGCCCCTGTACATAAGCAATTAAATTTGTTTTTCCTCTTGTTCATCAGTCTATGTCAATGTTATTATTAGGCCAGCCAGAGAACCTAGAAAGGCAGAGGGAAATTTGTTCCTCCCTAAGAAGCCCAATCTGGGGTCTTTCAGGAGAACTAAGTCTAGAAACTGAGTTGAGGGGGTTAGTACATTTTCTAGAATGGGTGTATTTTCTAGACTAGGATACAGTCAAATTTGAGAGGCCAGTACCTGTCACAGTCGCTGAGAAAAAAAATTAGAAAAGAAGTCATTGCAGTCTCTTATCTTTAATCCTGATTGCCTTTTCTAAGATGATTTTAGTGATCAGATTGTGCTTCTGCCTCAGATGGAAGGATTTAAACTTCTTTAGACTGTAGTCCAAACCACTGACAATCATGAACTTGCTTGATGACTATCTTTAGAATTAAAGAAGGGATTAGTCATTAAGATAATAATATCTTTGCTCTCAGTTACTGAAAAGGTGGGGAGCTGTGTTCATTCAGGGACTGTGGTTGGGGGAGATAACAGAGTACAGGATACATGGTTTCTTCAAATGCAGAGAAAAATAAAACTGAGTTTTTCCACTGATCATGACTATCACCATGCCAATAACCCATGCACATTTCACAGAGAATCTGAAAGAAAAAAGCCAGAAAATAAGGGGAAAAAAAAATAAAGGAGTTGCTGCAAGGTGAAATATATTCTGTTTTGAGGAAATAGAGTCACGAGATGTTTTTATGTTCAAAGCATTGTGCTATTTGTTTCAAAGGCTAACCCCTATGGCCTCCCTAAGAGAGATGCATTAATAGTCTCCATTTTCAAATACAGATATTAAGAAAAAGAGGTTAAATAATATGAAAAATACAAGAGCACGAATGTGAATTAATATTCAAGTGTCTAAAAATATAACATTAAGAAAATGCATTAATTTTTAAACGAATAAATTGTTAAATTAGCCGTCACAAGATACTCATCACACTGAAGGTGTGTTGTAGGTTAAGTTTTCTGACTTTACGGTAACTGTTAAGTGGGGACTATGTTTGCTAAGAAAGCATATTCAATTTTAAATTAAACAAGTTATTCATGGCCAAATTATTAGAAAAGTAAACTGTAAAAAGTCTTCCAATTTTTAAAAAAATAAAAACTGGTATTTTAAGGCTTTTTAATACATCTGATACAATGTAAATTTAGACCTCTGAAAACCAAAGTGCCTGGCTAGGGCCTACACAGTTTAAAAATAAAAACTTCCTCCCTGTCACTAAATTTATTTTATACTCATTTTAATTTTTTAAAAAATGATTATTTTATAATCTGAAGTTCACCAGTTAGTAAGATCTAGTAAGTCTGAAGTGCAACTGTATGGAAGAGAATTTGGGACAAAGAAGAACAAGGTTTACTGAGAAGACACAATGATAGGTTTCTGCACAGAAAGATGCGGTAGTTACTTTCATGTGTCAACTTGGTTGGATCATGGTAACCAGATATGTTGTAAATCATTATTTTGAATATTTCTGTGAGGTGTCTTCAGATGAGATTAACATTTAAATCAGTAGACTTTGAGTAAAGCAGACTGTCCCCCACACTGTGGTGAGCCTCACCCAATCAGTTGAAAGCCTTAATTGAACAAAGACTGACTTCCCCTGAGGGAGAGGAAATTCTGACAGAAGACAGCCTTTGGATTAGAATTGCAGACTTTGGACCTACCAGCCTCTGTAATCAAGTGAACCAGTTGCTTAGAATAAATCTCCTTAAAGAAATATACATATCCTATTTGTTCTGTTTCTCTAGAGAACCCTGACTAATATAAAGGGAGAAAGGAAGGATTATCCAGAAATAAATGAAATAGAAGAGAACACCATGGATCACAAATAAGGCATACTGCTGAAAGTAGCTTGTGTCATAAAGGTTTAAAAATGACTGCATAGGTGAGGCAAAGAAACCAAGATGTCTTAGCTACTAAGGATTGCGTGACTTGCTTCAAAATTTAACCCCCGTAGCCTCCCTTTGTGATTTCATTAGCATCTTCAATGTTTACGTAATGATACAGAAGCCTGAAAAGTTAAATAATATAGCAACCATAAAATTTGGGGGAAATGCATGAATTAGATCTTCTTTGGTTTTGTTTTCTAGTCTACTTAGCACCTCAGGCCCCTACTCACCCACCCTACACTGCCGCTACCTGTTAACCAGATATTTAGGTAACAAGCTCATATATATCAGGAACAAACTCTTATATTAAACCCGAAGTGCTTACCTCCTGTGTTTCACAGTTGAAGGCTCCTAATTTATTTGTACATCACCACTAGTTTATGTGGTATCATTCACAGGAAGTGTCAGGAATGTAAAATGGCATATATGACATTCAGGTACAGTTTATATGTAGTTCTAAATCACTGCACATATAGTGAAGTTAATTATTGGAAATTAACATTCTGGCAGTGTATCATGCCTACAGTCAACGTGCTGGGCTCTTGCAATGGAGAGAAACCTTCTCCATGGCCCCTCTGTGACTGCAGTTTATTACCTCAATGATTTTGTTGCTTGTTGTAACCCGGTATGTATGTTAGTGTACCTTAAGGAATAGGTTGTCATCCGATTTATTAGTTGGAGTATCTCACATCTTTCAATGGTAGGGAAAATTTTATATTGACATATCCAGAGTTTTTATTGAAGTTATATTAGTCCTATCTATCAGAGATATGCTAGAAAATCTATAACTCCCACCAAAATGTTGCCCATGTGAGCAATTCAGTTTATGAAGTGCAATCTTCTAAGGCAGGCTTAGGGCCCTGTGATTCATTTTTCAGCCTATGTGATGTTTAATGATTTTGTCAAAATAAAAACTAATACACAGTTCTATGTCCATCATCAAATTATGCCATTCAATTTATAGCTTACACTATGAGAAACGACTTCCAGATATGGAAGTCTGAGGACGAGGAAATAGCTCCACTCTATGTAATTCTCTGTCCTCTTTTGACACAGATATTTCTGGTGGGTGAGAAGCTATTTGGCTTATTATTACACTGGGAATTTTTCAAAGAGTAATGACATTGTTTCATTAAGTCAAACATGTAGACATCTACCTCGAGTATACTGTTGGACCAAAAAAAAAAAGATTAAAAAAACAAAACTATATAAAACAAGAAGCAAAGCACTGAAAGCAAAACTATATAAAACAAGAAGCAAAGCACCTTGTTTAAATCAATCTTAAATCCCATTTTCTAAACTGCTAAACAGTAATTTCCAAACACATTCATTTTTGTTAATCATCATAGTCAGAATATCAGGGAGTATTTTTGCAAGTTACGTGTGTATGTGTGTGTGTGTGTGTGTTTGGTGTGTGTGCATACACACATGGGCATTTTAGAAGGCCGGATATAATTCATCTTCTGCTTCTATCTTCTTTTTACATGTTGTTTTCTTAAGAGTTAGATATTATTAAATAAGGTTAAGAAAGGTAAAACTTTAGTGGAAAAAAAAAGAAGAAAAATAAAATGGTTGCCTCCTTGGAGGAAATGTTTTCTGCAAATGCAGTTTACATTGGTTATTTAGATAGCAGTATTCATACAACCACCTTTATGGCAAGTCCACTGTGTTTTTACATTTCAGAGGTGATGAATAGCAACCTTACTTTTCATATAGGGTTAATTTTCTGAGATTCCTTTATTTCCTCTGCCCAAAAGATGAGGTATTTAATATTTGCCAATTACCCTTCCAAGATCTGTGTACATTAGTCTTTTTTGTGTATCACTCTGAGACCTACTATGTAACCCCCTAGAGGTATTAAACAAAGTTCACTTGAAAGGCATTGGCCCACATGTTGAGATGCCTCCTGACCACATAGGAAGACACTTCAATATTCTGAGAAAACAAATAAAGCACAGAATCATTCACCAACTAGCCCAGGGCCTCCTAGTTAATTAGTTGGGAGTTTGGACTCATATTCAGGCTTGTCAGATTCAAGGGCCTATGTTCTTTATGTAGTATCCCACAGTCCCTTGAAGTTGCAGAATTCCAACTGTAATGGGGTTAAATCACAGACACAAGTCAAATTTAGCATTTATCATCACAACGTGCAGCACGGAAAAAAAAAAAATCCCTCTGCATGCAAGACCCTCCCATGAATCATCGTGCCTTTTCCTCACACACACAGCACATGACTCAAAAAAGAAGGCTAACATGGGAATAGAATTTATACTTCCAATAATTGATCTGTTCCTGGATTGTCTAGAAGAGATTCACCTCTAATGCCAGCCTAACCAAAACTTTCATTACCAGTAACTAGCCACAGTTTATCGAGAGAAAGCAGGTAAGTATTAAAAGTAGAATCTTAGTATTTTGTCAACAATAATGTGGTATAAATAGAATGGAATGTTGAGGACCCTGGGATATAAAAGCTGCAACACAAATTAATGGGTCAGAGGGTTTCATAATGGAAGTGCTGATGGGGAAAAAGAAAACGAAAAGAGTCATCAGTTCAGGTCATATACTGCAATAAAGGACCTGGAACAAATGGATGCCTGATACAGGCTGAGGACACCAGAAGAGTCTGGTGTAATAGGGAAAGGCTGCAGAATATAAATCACAGCCAAATCTTTTTTCTGCACTAGATTCCATATCCGAAGATTTCAGCCTCATGAATATTAAAAACATAATGCCCTAGACTTAGACCATTTCACCAAAAGCATGAGTGATGCTCAAAAGCATTTGAGATGGTAGATGGATACTACAACTGAGTGCCACTGTATTGCTGAGAAAGTTTCTTCCTTTTCCTTTCTTTCTCATGTATTCTAATTACATTAATAAAGAAGTCTCCGGTTGGCTTTACATTAACATGTCTTTAACACTTTATTAACACCTGTTAATTTCTCTTCTGTAGTAATATAAAGTTTCCTTTCAAGATACAATTATTTACGTTAAAAAAGGGAATCAGTTTAAAGGAAAATAAGAAGAGACTTTCTGCTGACATGGTGAAAATCATGGTAGTGTAACATGATTATTAAACTTGAGAAACAGTGCACACCTAGATGAAATGGTAAAGCATCTAAATCCGTTAGCAAAATCTACAGACCAGTCTGTCGGAGGTTTGTGGGAGGAAATGACACTGGAGGGTCAAACACAGGGGCCGGTTGAGGCAAGAAATAACAGGTTTGCATTATACAATTCATGATCATTCATTAACTGAATAACAAGCCCTGGATATAAAGATGAATGAGACTGAATTCCCTCTCCCCAGCCCTGCAGTATGTTTGTTCTTGTTTGTCAGTCTCTTATTGAAATTTTCTGTCGCAAGAGACTTTCCTGGGTAAGTTCTAACTACTACAGACAAATGTCTTTCAACCACAGACTGCCTTTCTGTACCATGAGGTCACTCATGAGATTTCTGATCATTCTTTCCAGAGTGTATGCCAGATAAGCATCTCTCGTAGAATCTGTTTTCTCCTCTGAAATACTCAGTTTCTTCCATCATTTCTCAGTTTTGCCTTCACCATCCTGATATCTCATCACTAAACAAATTCCAATTTGCCCATATTTTTGAAGTATTACAGTCAGAACTGAGTTCACTATTTTAGGTCTAGCAATATTATTTTAGGGATCAGAAAACAGATACTATCAACTGAGGGCTGGTATAGAAAATTTTCTCTACTTTCATTTCAGCCCAAGATCACATTAGCTTTGTGTATTCTATTGATGACTCTGAATGAAATTACTGTTACTTGTTTTCTTAAAAGTGTGGGTACTAAATACATCTTAAGTAATTATTTTTTTAAGCTTATGAGTTACAGAACTAGAAAACCAACAAAAGACTACCCCCTAATGTTCTCTAAATTCCTCAGGTAATATAAAGCTACCCCAAACAGAGGCTACATAGACAGCAGAATAGAGTTATTGGTAATATGGCTATTGTTCACGAGAATTTTTTTGAAGACTTCATATAGCCTAAAAGAGAGATTTCTTAAGTTTTTTTTTACACCAATTCCTTCCTCTCCCAACATACTAAATCACTCGCATGTAAGTAAAGCTGTCATTTTGTTACTGGTGGGGCAAAGGCGAGGGCGTAAAACTTCGGCAGTGAAATCACTTACTGCAGCGTGGACCCCCTATCATGATGTATTTCCCCAATACTGTCAGTGGCAGAAGACTGCAGCTTGGTTCCCAAACTAAACCTCGAAAAGTACAGAGGTCTAATATTCTGTCCAACAGAGGAAGGCAACGCTCCACCTTTTTCAACGATACCCTTATTTTTAAAGGACTATAAGTAGGTGCTAGTCCTGGAAAGCAGTGTTTTTATCCCCAGGAGGCTTCTCAATGAGCAGAATGAAAATAACCGCCCCTCTCTGTTTTTTTTTTTTTAATGTAGATAAGGGAGACAGTCAAAGACATTCTGCCTCCAGGTACCCTGACCAAGATTAGGCCAGTTCTCCAACTTTAATTTGCATACAAATCACCTGGGGAGCTCGTTAAAATGCAGATGTAGGTTTCTTGCCTCTGGGGTGAGGCCTGAGAGTATGCATTCCTAACAAACTTCTCTTAGGAGAAGCGATGATACTGGTCCACAGACCATACTTGATTATTAAGGGATTAAGAGGAAACTGGAAGATTAGAAACCTCCTACATTTATTTCCAATTCTATTTTGATACTCCACTACCATGGATCTCATTTACTGAATAAATATGCATGGAGCATCTGCAGTGGTTCAGGGACTGCTGGCCATTCAGTACTGATACTTCTCCCGGTGCCCTTTAGGCGTAGATTCAAAAAAGTAGGTCTCTCCGTTAAGACCTCATTGCACTGGAGCAAGCATTTCTAATGTGGCTTTGACATTAAGGTTAAGAGCAAAAACCCTGAGAATTAGAAAGACTTAATTTGAAAGATGGCTCTGTCATTTCACTCCCTTGCCACCTTGGGTAGATTAACCAAACTCTGAGCCTCAGTTTTCTCATCCATGATGAATTAAGAGGAATTAAAATACATAATATTTTAAAGTGTTAGTAGTGTCTAACAAGAATAATTTTTTTAAATCCTATTTTTATTCTTGCCCCAGTTTTGGCATCCACTGAGTCACAGAGTTAAGCAGAACCTGCAGGCACAGACATTTGAGGAGCTGGGGCGGAGGGGGACTAATAAAGAACAGTGCTGGAGGATGCTGAAAATACGTCCTTAGAGGTCTTCACGCTGCCATTCTGGAGATCTTCGTGTGCATCAGAATTGCTTCTTCTGTAATGACAAAAATGCCTGTATCCAAACTGGAGCCACTGATACGGACAAGCCTTCATTCCGTACAAGCCAAGCCAAGAAAGAGACATAGGGGTCGGGAAGGACAACGAATCAACCAACGAGATTTCACAGAAGTATATAGGGACACAGGGGACTTTCTACACTGCGGCTTAAATGCTGCGGGAAATGTAAACCTCAAAGGGCAAAGGATCATCCTCACAGTAGAAGGCAAAATCAGAAAGAGGAAGGGAGAGAGGTGGCAGGAACCCGGACACCAGAACTGGGGGAGGAGGGGACTCGGACATCCACTCTCAGCAATAATCCAGTTGCTGGTCTAGCAAGTCACCAGCTTAAAGATCCTCAAAGTTTTCCTGACGGAGGAAAACAGGTCAAAGGGGAAGGATGTGAGAGTCATTCTCTGGTGGAACGAATGGTGAAGGAAATCTAACCCGAGGTGCCGTGCTCAACGCTTAAGCAAACTGACCACTTGAATAAGGAAGCACCTTGTTCTGTGCCCGGCTGCTTGCGTGCATGAGACAGGTTCATTTTAAAGGTTATTAAAATGCTATAGTGTTCAGACTGTAGGAGAGAGAAATATGTGGTCAGACCAGAGCACAGGGGAAAATATTAAGAAATGTGTCCAAAGAAATGCCCATTTATTATTTCCGAGGGCAGTCAGAAATCAGTCTGGGAACAAGAACTGTGATAATTTCAGAGGATCCTCAATTACTTGTCACTTCCTCACATTATAGCGTTGACAGTGTCCTGCTTTTCCTTGTTAATCAGTCTAATGACAGAAAGAAGGAAAAAAAGAAAGAAAGGGAAAGAAAAACAGAGAAAGGAAAAAAAACCAACATAAGCTTGTCTGTCTAGGTGAGCACAGGAAGGAAGAGGTAAGACACTGTACTCTGGTCTGATGCCAGGCTTAGAGCACAGGAAAAGATGACGCAAAAGTGAGTGACCAAAGGATAGATATGTCAACTTTTAGAAAAAAATTGAATCAGGTTAAACAATGGAGGCAGCTGGGAGAAAACCAGAAGCCACATTAAACCCAAGGAAGGTACCTAGCCGTAAAGAGCTTTTGTTGTTTTGAAGTCTCCTGCTTCCACAGCAAAAAACAAAACAAAACAAAACAAAACAAAAACCCCCAAACCACCTTTCCTGAGCAGCTTGACAGACAAAAGACCAGCAGGAAGGCCAAGCATTATTGGCAGCAGCAATTAGAGGTCCAGAGGTAGACTAGGAAAAACTTGAATTTGTAAGAAGAATGAACTTCTGCTCTTGTCTTCATTTGCCTTTCTGATCTTAACAGCAGCGCCTGAGCATCTGAAGATGTTTAAATGACTGTGGCCACATGGTAAAATGTCAGAGCACTTGGCAACTGTCAGCCTCCTTGAAGGGTATTTCTCCCCCAGGCTCACTAATCTCACCACAACAATATCTTGTGTACACTGGCATTTTGGAAACTTCCCCATTACTGCTTTCTGATAATCACGCAAAGTGAATTACTGTTCCCTAGTGCGACTTTCCCATGTCTTTTCTTGTAACCGGCTATGAATACACTGACATTAAATGGGTGGAAACACAGAAAAGGTGACTTTGCAGTTTTTGGGTTTTTTTTTTTTTTTTGACTCTTCTGAAAATGTCATGTCCTCAGTTGGAAACTTTGAGAAGTCCTCTTACTTCCTGTCCCCATATAATAAACCACGTCCATCTTTTTTCATATCTGCCTTTTTTCATGGTTTCATTTGGGCATGGTCCAAATTAAAGTAGAGGGAGAGGCACTGCTTTCATAGTGAGGTCCAGGGAAGACATGCGAACTGAATAAATGAGGTCCAGTAAAGACATATAATTTGATTAATATAATGCACTTGAATACACTAGTGTGAGAATTGCCTCTCTCTCTCTTTTTGGTTTTTACAGTCAACATTTTTAAAGCCTCATCAAAGAAAATACCATCCTCATTATAAGAAAGAAAGGGCTAATCTGGAGAAGATGTCTGAAATGCGGTTACATTAACGTATAAACAATTGTGTTTTATTTATTTTATTGCCTACTCTTTAACATTTTATTTCTGAACTCCAGGCAGATTCTGCCTTTGTAAAAGGAAAAAATTACAGAAAAAGTGATCAAGTAGTTTGCCGAGTCTCTATGTTCACATCCCACGGGAACAGAATGTCAAAATCAGAAGCCGCTTGTGCCACCAGGAATTTAGTTTTGATGGACTAGACAAACTCAAACTTCCTTTTCTTGTCTCCTTAACAATAGTCACAGGCTCAAGTCTTAACTGATTTTTCAGATATCTTATATTCATAAACTTAATAGCCATAATGTTCTACCAAATTAAAATATGGTAACAGTTACAGTTTTTAGAGAAGATAGTGGAAAATATTAGTCACACACATCGCGTTATGCTTTAGAAAGGACAGTTTAAAGGCACCTTCACCTTTGCTTTCTGTCTTATCCGCTCACCGGTGGAAATACGTAATGGAATCCCATTGTGCAGGTAAGGGAAATGGAATGGCTTGAGGCCAAACAGCTATGATGCAAAGAAGCTGAAGTTCAGAAACACAACTTGTCTAGTGAGCTAAAAACTGTCTCCTGCATTATCTGGATCACCCTTTGAAAGAAGTGTCATAAAGTAGGTCCTTGAAAATACTCATTCTACAGATGAGAAGTGAAAAATTAAACAATGACAACAGCAGAGTAATTGGCTTATTCAACTAATAATATTTACAGGAGATTGAAATTTAACTTGGTAACATTTCATGCCTTAGGTTCTTTTCTCTGCATCATGAGGGGAGATGAGTATATTCCTCTTCAGTGCACTGGGGACTGGGAAAACAAACAAGCAAACCACAAACAGTAGAATGTAGTGGCTGAAAGTGCCAGTATTGGAATCAGATTTCCACAGTGGAAATGTCAGGTCCACCAGCTTGTCCTTGGGGCAGTTTAGCTGATTTGTCTATTTCAGCATTCTTGTCTATACAGTGGAACTAAATAGAGACAATCTTTTGTAAACGACCAATAAAATACTTCATGCAAGCACTTGACACGTTATCTGGTGCACAGCACACAGTCAATAAAAGTTTGCTATGAGAGGCATGATAATAATTCTTCTTTCTATTTTTCCCTTCAGCATAGCCTAGAATCTAGTACTATTTAGGATCTAAGTCAGCACATTGATTCAACACCCCTCCTCGGAACGGCACCACACCAATCACACTGTAACCCTAGACAGTCTCTGCTAATGTGTTATCTCAGTGCCATGGAGAGAAGGCAGGCACGACTGAATGATGTTTGCTGAGAGAAGTTTGTGTACTCAGCAGAGACACATTTGCCAAAAAGGGAGCAAAGCTTCTACTTCAGGGCTCCTCAACCACATGTGCCCATTACCTACAGAGGACGCAGCCCTGTAGTCACATGGTCATATTTTTGTAAAATGTACAAAGTAAGACACTTTAACCTCGATTAGTCACATGTGCATTCATAATTTTGTATTCTTTACTTAAAGTTTTCACTCATAGGCTAAAAGCTTCAGGAGCAACAAAACATGAACACATCTCTTCTAGAATATCTTCCAAATATACAGAAATTCAGCTAAGATCATTGATTCTTTCCTTTCCAACCCACTGTCCACTTCATCTCATTTCTCCCTTGGGTTAGAGTTGAGGTGCCTTGTGGATGTTTTGCGGATCCAGCTCACTGGAAACTGTGCTGGGACTATGCGGATTTAGGAGAATATAGTTACGTGGTTCAGTTGCTCTGTGTGTGGTAGCTATGCTAGCTGTCTCAATGCAGGGATTTGCAAAGGTTTATACCACCGGGATAGGTGGTATCATGATGTTAATACGTGCTGTAGCCTCCAGCACCAGCATTATGTAATAAAAGAGAAAAAAAAAAAAAAAGATTTGAAATTTAAAGCTTGTCTGTGTAATACTTTCCTATGAATGTACATGTAACTTAAAAAAAAAAAAGGATTTAGTTCTCACTGAAGCCTAGTCAAACCATAGTTTTTATCCTATCAAGAATATACTTGGAAATTCAAGAAAAGTAAACAAAAATAAAGAATCAAACTTGCTAGAAGACTGAAATTAACTTTCTATTCACTCTATAAAACATAGCAATATAAAACTGCCATAAGATTATGCAGCCAAATAATTTAGGGAACAAAAAGTATTTTAGAAGCGTTTTAAGAAGTTAATTTAAACATATGTTATTCTTCTGCATTTTGTGGTGTCTGTCATCCTTTTTTCAATTTATAATTTGTTCTGATTTCTTTACTCATTTTTAATAAATACTATATTTCATACAGATTTGCATTCATAATTTTATTTTCTTTACCTTAAAGAATGTTCCACTCATATTATAAAAGCTTCAAGTCCTACAAAACCTGAATACACCTTTTGCAAATATGAAGACATAACTTAAGCTAAATATTTTTAAGTTATTAAGAGTGAATTCTTGCTCAGGCAACAGAAAGTGGAGTAGAAAGGCAGAAGAGGTAAAGAGGGGAAAGGTGGCTTCATGTTACATGCTCATTCCACTCTTTTTACTTTCCTTTTGGGCTCTTTGAGCAATTTTACCTGAGGCTATATTGCAGAGCTCGTAAGCCCAAAGAAGGACTATTCTCTCTTGATTTGTCAGAGCTACCAGGGGAGCTTTTGGAAGAAAGGAACTGCATAAAGAACAAACAAATAAATACACAAAGAGACTCAAATAGGCGTCATAAGAATTCAAAAAAGGGTTGCAAAAGAAGCAATAAAGAGTCTACTTGGAATCAAGAGACTGGAAATGTTTCCACTGCTTAGAATAATGCTTATTTATATTAAATCCCCCACCATCTTCATTTGCTGGAATCACCATTGTTTCCCTTACATCTTCAGTTACAATTTATACAGTAAATGTTTGTTACACAGCAAATATGTACCAGGATCTGAGCTATGTGTTGGGATATCATCTTGAGCAAAAATATAGGTCCTATGTGGAAAATATAGCTAGTGTGAGACATTACCTAAACCATGTGCAAATCACATAGACATAAATCACAACACTGAGATGTGCTACAAAGGAATGGTGTAACTGAAGGATATACAGGTAGACATGACCTAGTCACAGATATCCAGTCTCCTTGAGTATGCAATATTTGTGCTACGTTCTGATGTATGAGTTAGTGAGGTACAAAAGTTAGAAATGGGTCTTAGATGAGAGGGAATGGTGAACAACATTTTAATTGGAAGAAGAACATAGTGGGAGGGCACAAAGTCACAGAAAAAGAGAGAATGTGAGAACAAGCTATGTCTGAAAATAACTCAATTAACTTTTACTTTTAGAAAGGTAATTTTGTAGCAAATAGACTGAATCGGGCGGGAGCGTACCATCATCATCATGATCATTGTCACCATCCTGTCTCCACCATCACTACTACCACTTCCACAACCACCAATTTCAGTCCTATGCGACAGACACTACACTAACCATTTAAAATGCATTTTCCTTTTGCAAACCTGTGTTCATTCATTCATTCAATCTCCATCCACTCACTATATATTTATTAAATACCTAACCTATAGGAGACACTCTGATAATTAAGAGATATTTGGTAGTTGACAAAAACGGATGTAGACTCTACCTTAATGGAACATTAATTTCTAATTAAATATTGGCTTGACGTGTTACTTGTTATGTTATAGATCTCATCTTATTCCATGTTCTGAAATTACTCAGTTCTTATATAATGGCTCATCCCTGGATGGTGTCTTAAACTGACTAGAAAGGACAAACACAAGTCAGACTCAGGAAGCTCGGCAGGGAGAAAAGAGAATTATGAAAGAATGGAGCTGGCTGAGCAAGTGCTCCTGGACGCAGAGATGCTTGTGGGTGAGTGTAGACTCTCACTGTGTCCATTAGCCTTCCCATGAAATGAATCACACATGTGCCTGGTTCACTATCCATGAACTGATGAACCGAAATGCTGTGCCCTGGCCAGGGGGGTGTTGGAAAGTGGGGTCAGGTGTGTATAACTCAATTGTTTTATGAAGATTAATAAACAGTAACTGAAATGGTTAAAAAAAAAAAAAAGGGTATCTCCCTTTCCTGCAGACTTATCCCTACAACCAACAACAGATGACCAACCTCCAAAGATCTTTAAGCCTCCATGCCAGTACATACTTGGTAACTGTACTAGGGGAAGGCAGAAGGCTTTCTCCTGATGACATGCAGCCTCTGGTCAATGATCTGCCAGAAACACCACTGGGCTGCCAGTCTAGGACAAGGACAGCCTCCATCATGTTCTACCCAAGATGTCTTAGGGCAAATGTGCCCAATGCTGACCCTATGTGCTCATGCTCATGCCCATGCCCCTACAGGGCAGAGAGTTTCAGTAGTCATGGGTGGGAGAGAGAAGGAGAAGGCTGGATGGACCAGGGAACAGGATGCAGGGAGGTAGGTGGCCAAGAACCCATCTCGGGGAGCTGGTGTGAAGCAATACCATATATGAACCAAAGTTCTAAGCCTGGGTACATGCTCCATTGTCTTATTGGGTTTCACTTACAGAATACAAGTTCAAAGATAAAATTTTAATAATTTCAAGACATAAGCTGTAGAACATTGAATCCCAAGTATAGGACCCTTCAAATTATGGGGCTTTGTGAAATTTCATTGGTCACATTCCCATGAAGTTAGCTTTGAGTGATGAGAAAGATCAATGTGTTGGGCAGGAAGAGACTATTACCACGTTAATTCCCCCTACTATAGTCTAAAGATTTGTGTCCTCCATAAATTCTTAAGTTGAAACTTAATTCCCAAAATGATGGTAATTGGAGGTGGGGATTTGGGGAGGTGATTAGGTCATGAGGGTGGAGCCCTCATGAATGGGATTAGTGCACTCATAAAAGAGACTTCAGAGAGCTCCCCTGCCCCTTCCACATGTGAGGACACAGGGGAAAAGGTGGTCATCTATGAACCAGGAAATGGCCCTCACCAGACACCAAATCTGATGGCACCTTGATCTTGGACTCCCCAACTTCCAGAACGGTAAGAAATAATTTCTATTCTCTATAAGCCACTTGGTGTATGGTAGTTTGTTATAGCAGCTTGAAAGGACTAAGACGTGCCTCCCCCTTTCCCAGACTTAGAGAAGTTAATTAACCTGTGTGTGACCAAACCCAAATTAGTCCAACTCCAAAGTCTTTGTTTTTCACCATAGCTTTTTATTTGCTTCTACTTGGGAAGATTGTGTTTGCCTGTTAAACAGTGGACAGGTAGAAGTCAAGGATGCTTTTTTGACAATGAGGTAGGCATAATCCTTCCTTCCTAGGAGGAAATTTGTCAAAAGCTGTAGTTTTAATTCCTAGCTCATTGAAAACAAACAAAAAACCAAACAAATCCTAAACTCTGAACACTCACAAAACCATATGACTTACAAATAAATTGTGAAAAGATCACCATAATCAAGCTAATTAACATATCGATAGATTCTAGTGTGTGTGTGAGTTTGTATGACTGTGCATGTTGTGTGTGTGTGGTGAGATTTAGCATAAGATCTATCTTCTTAGCAAATTTCAAGTATATAATACAGTATTTTTAAACTATTGTCACCTTTCTGTACTTAGATCTCTAAAACGTAATCATCTTGCATAACTGAAGCTTTGTACCCTCAGACCAACATCACCCCATTTTCCCCTCCTCCAACCCCTGGACACCACCAGTCTGTTCTCTGTTTCTATAAATTCGTCTTGTTTAGATTCCACATATAAATTAGATCATACAGTATTTGTTTTTCTCTGTCTGACTTATTTCTGTTAACATAATGTCCTCCAGCTCCATCCATGCTGTCACAAATGGTGGGATTTCTTTCTTTTTGAAGACTGAATGCTATTCTTTCATATATAGAGAGATACTGTATAGATATCCTCTCTCTATATATCATATTTCTTTATCCACTCATCCACTGAAGGACAATTAGGTTATTTCTATATCTTGGCTCTTGTGAATAATGCTGCAATGAATGTAGGTGTGCAAATATCTCCTCACCATCCTGATTTCAGTTCCTTTGGATATATACCCAGAAGTGAGATTGCTGGATCATACAGTGGTTCTATGTTTAATGTTTTGAGGAATCTCCATACTGTTTTTCATAATGGCTGTACTAATTTGCATTCCCACCAGCAGTTTACAAGCATTTCCTTTTCTCCACATCCTCACCGACATAAGTTATCATTTGTCTTTTTGATAATGGTCATCCTAACATATGTGAAATAATATCTCATTGTGGTGTTGATTTGCGTTTACCTCATGATTAGAGATGTGAAACACTGTTTAATATATGTTAGCCATCTAAATTTCCTGTTTTAGAAATGTCAGTTTAAGTCCTTTGCATTGGTCTATTTATCTGTTCTTATGCCAGTATCATACTGTTTTGATTAATGTAGTTTGTTATATAATTTGAATTCAGGAAGTGTGGCACCTCTAGCTTTGTTTTTCTTAATCAGGGTTGCTTTGGTTATTTGAGGTTTTTTTGTGGCTCCACATAAATTTTAGGGCTTTTTTTTTTGTATTTATGTAAAAAAATCAAGAAAGCTTTAAAAAAAAGATAAATGTAACTTTAAAATAAACAACATCAACAAAAGCCTATATGAATCTGTTGTTTTCTTTGCTTAAACAATGTCCTTGACCTCTAGTTACCATAGCTTAAACAAAGATGTTTCTTGTTCAAGTGTCTGATTCTTGTTTTAGCCTTAATTCCTCCTATTTATTTTCTTACTTGAACACTCTAAGATTGAGCAATTAACGATGTTTACAGTTGCCTAAACCTACCTTGTCATTTCATGTAGGTTTTGAATCTTCATTCACGATGTTCCTCATCCACTCAAGGTCCTTCTCCCACTTTGTGCACCTAAAAAACAATAAGGATATAGTCAAAGTCAATCTCATCAGTCAACATCGCTGGAAAAGACTGCCTATATCTTGGGGAAGAAATGTTATGTTCTTCTTGCTCTATCATACCAGTATATTTAGTTTTTAGCTTATTGCTTCAATTGCCTCTATTTGGCACACCAGTCTTTTCCACTATATTAAAATTTTCTTATGTGCATGAACCACATACATTTTGTGTTTTTAGGATTAACATTGTCCTTAATCCCTTGTAGGTACTCATTCAGTGCTAAATGACTTATGCTCTGTCACTAGGATATTGTTTAGCAGTTAAATCCCTCTGTCTGAAGGGCCAGACAGCCCATTGTAAAAATGTTTTCTCCACAGCAAACTTGACTCAATACAGATGCATTAGACAGGCCATATTTTTAACAGCTGAACAGAGGAACAAAGAAAGAAATGTCTCTCTGTCTGTAGGCCATTTTGATGTTGGAATTTTCTTGCCAGCAAACTTCCCAATTAATGTTCAAGAAAAGCCATTTGTTTTGGACAATCATGTCAATGATATGTTTTGTTGTGGAAAAGAATAGCATTTCACTCTGCAGAGATAGAAGCAGACAGACAGAAGAAAATAAAATAAACCTTTTTTCTGTCCAGTTTCAGATATGAAATATATATCAAGGGTAGTTTTTGAGGTCGGTTTGCTTTCCTGTGTAGTTATTCTGCCCATTAAACACCCATGAAAACAAAAAGACTGAACAACCAAACCCAAGAATCTAGCAAACATACATTATTTAAATAATAATTTTATTTTATGTATGTGTATACTATTATTAATATAACATTTTATAAATATGAATATAAAAATAAATCAATATAAATATATAAACGTGTGCTTCCATTGTGCCAGGCACTAGGCCAATAAGTTTGTACACAAAGGCTCATACAGTGTTGTAAGGTCAGCATTATTATTTCACAGATGTGAAAATTCAAGCTCAGAGAGATGAAATGGTTTAAATCTTGATTTTCTTGATTTCAAAATCTGTATTCTTATTCTACTAAATAATAACCACAATAATAATATCAAAAACAATCAAAAAGCACCACAGCAATGAGCATTAGAACTTGAAAACCTTCTTATGTTTATCGAAGTCTCATCATATACTCATTCTTAGCGCTACAGCTATACAGCATGAAGTTCTCACCTCTACCCTGTAAATCTGTTATGCCCAATGGCAAAAGACAAGAGAACACAGGCACAGTGAACAAGGGTTATACTGCTTTTACAAGTTGGAAATGGGTTTGTAAGCTGGGCACTCTCCCTGAAGAACTCCAGTTCCTAATACGTGTGTTTCGGAATCATCTGTATGTGTGATACTATGTATGTGACATCTGCAAGTGTACATATACCCAGTTAAATATCCACTAACAGTTAAATTTAAACGTGTTATAGACAATGTGTTAAAGAAATCTTATTATGATGACAGACTAGCAGGACTGAACATCAGCCTTGAGAGTTCCACCCTCTCTCTCTCACAATCCTGCAATGCCATAACTCCAATGCCACAGCTCTTTGAACGTGATAGGCTCAACATATCTATAGCAAGTCTACTTGAGATGAGGTTGCATGGATTCCGTTATTTTTTAAAATAAGCCCTTCTTACTTGGCACACTGTCAGTACACACATGGATGTGGCTGAATGGATGTATGAAGGGAGTAGAAGCATGGGTGTTGCAGCTGAGTTTTGGCTGGATTTAATGTACTAGATCCTTTACATGCATTATGGTTTTATATCTTGAATACTGTATCAGTGAGTTAGGAAACCATATTCCCATTTTAAAGATAAGGAGCCCAAGTCTTGTAAGGTTAATTTACTTCCAAGATCAGTTACCGAGTTCTACAGATGAAAAAAAAAAAAACACAACAGAAATATAAAACTCTAAAATTTGTACTTATAACTACCAGGTTGTATTATTCCTCTTCCTTCCTATTTGTCTGAAACATGAGGGTCATTTGTCCGACACATGAGGGTCATTTGTCCATGGGAACGCACTCGAGAATATTATTGGTCCAAAACACAAATAAAGTTAGGCATGCAGAAGAGACAGTTTATAATACCCATATCTTTTTCCCCAAGATTATTGTTATTTGTACCTTAGATAAGAGAAAGTCACAGGAGAGTTTCCTGGTGCTGATTGTACCTTTAAAATAGAACTATTCACTTTGAGATTATTAACAACATTCTATTTTTATTTCTATATCTGTGCTTGTTAAGATGTGACTATAATTTTGATGCTAAAGTAAATGATGTCTCTCTTAAAAAGAAAATAGATCCAGCCTGGCATTTGATATGATAAGCTGGACGTAAATCATTTCATGGAAGCTATATTGCCCTGTTGATAATTGTTATTAGTCTACTCACGGCAGGTCTCTGAGGGAAAAAAAGTGATGCCAACTCATAGTTGAGGAACAAAATTTAGAGAGCATTAAGTCAATGAATTAGTTAAAGCATGGTGGTATGGAACAAAGCTATGTATTTAAGAGGAATCTGGAGTTTGTAAAACTTTTTTCTCGTGTTTGACAGAGATCCTATGTAGTTATTGTATATTCACTTATTTTCTCTTTTCTGCTGAAAGCAGTTTAAAAAAATCTCTTTTTCTTGTGGGTGAATACACACACACACACACACACACAACTAGAGCCATTATCAATATGTAACTTTTACAAAAAACCTCAACTGTTCCCCACATAGTTTGCTTGTCTCCCACAAACAGTGATCCACTGAAGTGGATGAAGGGAAGACACTGAATCACACAACACTATGTACTCCTTTAACTAAATGGCTCAAGCCATCAAACATTCCTGCTTGATTTTTATTTTTCTTGGTTTGGTTCTTATGTTGTGTTCATACTTCTTTTTCCCCTGGTTTGCAGTCTTTTTTCGTACCCATCAGCCATCTTTCCTCATCATTAAAAATATTACAGAGTCTACTAGTGTTCTCACTAATAAGCTCTAGGCTTGGAAATCGGAAAATCAAATCTGTCCTTTTAACCTACTGAAGGGATACTTACTGTATAGTTACTATGTGTCAATATACAGGAGACTTGATATTGAACTAAAAGCAACTGAAGTCATATCTACCCTTACAGAAAAAGAGTCTCTACTGAGAGGCAATTAATAAGAGTTGCACAAAGGAATGGTAGCTAAGATAAGTAGAGAGGATAATGATGCTATAAATGTATCTGGTAGGGGAAACTGACATAGCTATGGGATTGTGTCTGAAGAAATAGTTTTTGTTAAAGTGTGGATTTATACACTGGTCATACATAATGATCATAATTTTGAAGGCTTATTTCCCAATAGCCAGTCCAAAAGCACGAGAAGTAGGGAACAGATTAACTCTTTTATACCATCTTCCTACTGCCTGATGCTCAGCACCATGGCGGTGGTTCAACTTCTTTTTGCGCTTCCATATCTATTCCCAGCCTTTATACTGTTACATATTGACAAATGTATAATCCACAATTCAAATTCCTGTTTGGTTGGTAAGAATTATTTTGCTTTTTTTGATAAATGCATAGAATGACCTTATATGTAACTGCCATACAGAGGAACTAGACGACACACTCAAGCTTGCGTTTCTCCTCTTCACTTTCTCTTGTTTTTTCCCAGTGGAAGAGTGTCTAGCCATGAAGAGTGCAGGTTCTAGAGACAACATGCGTGGGTAGAAGGCTTGGATCCACTAGGTAGAATTTGTGTGAATCTGGGCACTTCTTTAATTTCTTTGTACATGGGCCTCCCTATCTACAAAGAAGAGATACAGGTTGCAGGTGTTATTGGGATAAAATGAACAGACTCCTGTTTTGCACGTATCAGCTACCATCACTGACGGAATTTTAGCATGGTAGCCCGATCATGTTAGCTTTTATTGTGGACGTTATGAGCTTAGCTAGCCTCCAATTCTTCGTTGGGTATTTTTGTTGCTTACTTTCATGCTCAGATTTAGCACAGGCTTCTTGATACTAGAGCCATCAACTTATGCTTAGGACCACACATATTCCCCCCTGAAACTTAAGACTTTTATGACAGACTCTTTCACTCACTCTCTTTCACTTTTGTGAGGATTCCCTCACTTCCTGAGTCAGCTCATATGATCTAGTGGTCAAGGAACTTAGTTTAGGTATTAACATTCTCCTTCCTGAATAGCTTTGAACGATAAACATATAACGTAGTCCTGCAAAAACAGAAACCATGCCAATGTGGACTACTCCAAATGGTGTGCCTTCATGTGATACAAATCCCAAATCACAATCAAAAATCACTCTCTTGGTACAGAAAGCTGCAGAGGAAAAGATTCAACTGTGAAACATATTTAGCTGGGAGGTTTGAGCACGTGCTTTTGTTTTGGATTTTCTTATTTTGTAATCTGCATTGTTTGTGCTGACAATTCCTTCTGAGATGAACTTCCAGCCAGAAAAGAGAGAGAGGAAAAAAAAAAAAAAAACAGCTTGCAAGCAGATACACAAAGAAATCTGGGCTGCCTCCACACTGGCATGCACATACTTGTGACTACTTAAGACTTGATGTCTCAACATGGAAGTCTTTTCTGCTATAAATAAGAAATATATACATTTAAAAAAATCACGTAAATCTAGACTTTGCTTATGGGGATCTATATTCTTTATTTTCTACTTATTCTCCACCTCAAACATGGAATAGACCTGGTAAGAGTGCGAAGTCTAAAATCTTTTTAGATCCTTGTGTATTTTACATATATCACGTACATCAATGACTTCAGAGAAGCCAAGACTTTGGCATGAGTAGAGGCAGTAAGAGTAAAGGAGCAAACTAGAAGTGGGTAATGGTCTGGGTGTTATCAGCTATCTGATGAGCCACGATGCGTGGCTTCTGTTTTGGGGGGATGAGCACAGCTCCATCACTGTCATTATAAAATAAAATTAATGATGAAGCCTTATTGAGTGCCAACTATGTGAGAAGCCCTGACTATGTGGGATAGCAACAAATTCTTTAATTCTCCTGATGATGCCATGAGATAAACACTAACATTATTTTTATTTTATACTTAGCCATACTAAAGCATAGTGAAATTAAGCAACCTCACCAAGGTCGAGCAATCAGTATAAAGCTGCAATTAAAAACCAGTGTTTCTCACTCCAGGCCCCTTATCGTTACTCGCCATGACCCATTCTCATGGAAACATGTGAATTGCACCCTTTGAACATTGATGCACACACCCTATAAACAGATTCCCAGTTTCCAGAGGAATATAACTCAGAGACAGAATTTACATATTGCAAAAATGTCTTAAAAAGATTCTAGAAGCAATCATAATAGTCTACCATTTACATTTTGTGTTAAGTAACTTAGTTGGTATCCCTGGAGAAAAGACTTTCCTGGCAATTGTAACCAATATACATTATTTATCACAGTAAAAGATTTATAATCAGAAGTTTCCTAAATTATACAAAGTGTTATACCTGAACCAAGATACAGCTTGTGTAAAAGAAACTTCTTCAAAATAAAATCTCATCCAAAATCATATGAGAATTTTCCAAACAAATAAAACTGTAAATATTACCTTGTGCCTGACCACCATTTCTATTCATATTTTGCAAACATGCTAAACACAGCTTTATCTTTGATGAACTGAAAGGTTATCAGGGGTAACAGGTGAATAATTAGAAGATACTGTTTAAGTGAGGAAGAGAGTATGTACTTGGGTAATAATTAAAAAAATAATATCTACCAATATTTAGTAACTATCAAGTAGCAATGCTAAATCAATTGCTTTCAAACAACTACTTTCATACTCTCAGTACCACTATGATGTCATTTGGTACTTCGGGATCCTCAGGAAAGAAAGGACTTTGTAAAAGACTAAGGTGTGGAAGTGTTCATGGAAGACTGCAAAAAAATGTCACTAGAACTGAGCTGTAAAAGGTGAGCAGAATTAAACATAAAACACGGAGAAGTCCTCCTAGGAGAAGAAAATGACACATGCAAAGAAGGTTAGAGGTATGAGAAAAATATGGGGGATTGCAGAAATTGTGGGCCTTATATGTCATGCTAAGGAGCTTAGATGTTATACTGAAGGCAATGAGAAGACAGAGAAACTCTGAAAAGGGCAATGATGTGGTGATGTTTGTAATTAGGAAGATCTCCTTCGAAGATAGTATAAATCTACTGATTAAACAATTGATACAGAAGAACCAAATGATGCAACTCTGAGACAGAGATTCATTTCCATATCTCTGTATGTTATGTCAACTTTCATGGATTATATTTCCTTCGTATATCAATAGGCAGCACAGAATGAGGGCATTAAACTTAGAAGTCTCCAAGACACACTTTAAAAATACTATAAATGGCTAATATGCCTTTAAGACACAGACCCTGGCTTAATTCCTCTACTAGTATTTATTTACCTTAATGGAGGCCTACTTTACACATAGCAAAACGTCTAAATCATAAGTGTGTAATTTATATTTCTATGTGAGCATTCAAGATGCCACCAGGAGAATGTATATATGCTTTGTTCACCAGAAGAAGTGATGAATATATTACTTAATTAAAATGATCTTTCAATAATCTTTTCACCTCCTCCCATGTATAAACTCATTCATTCCATCAAATGAGTTCTATGGGAAACAGAGACTTTAATTATATGTGGTAGGGAGAGCTGGTCAGTAAACTCAGTTGAAGCTGGGAAGTGCTAAGTGTCAGAAACAGGCATAATGGTTCTTCAGAGTGGAGGCCCTAGATCGTTTCCACCTTCAAAGGTCAAAAATAGCTTCCGGAGGCAATGGGTACTGAACTGCATCAGAACGCCAAGAAAATACTAAACTCTCAGGCACAGGAAATAATGATCTGTTTCAGTTCTCTGTGCTTCAGAGAATCAAGACAATGTCAAGGTAAGTTCTTCCTCAACGTCCTGGAGGATCAACGTAAGACTCCCTAATGGATAGGATGGAACCCTGTGCGAACGAACGTCTTTCTGAAAATGCAGGTATAGGTACGGAGCTTATAAAGATACCAGCGACCTTAAATAATTAATTTAGAGCTAAGGTTATTATTATTAAACAGATGTACCTTTATACGCATTAACTATTCATGGTGTTTGTTTTGGAAATTCTAACCCAAGACATTGATTGCACAGCTAATCTCTGTCAATGTCTGACCTGCTTGTGCCAGGAAAAATAAAATAAAATAACAACTCCTGGGTGAAATAGTCATATCCCACTTTTATATCCTTGAGTTTTGAGAAGGAAGTCTAGAAAATATTAATATTTTAGTCTATTATTGTAAATCCTTGGCATGTTTGGCTTCTGTGTGGTTTATAATTTCCACCCCACCTTGGTAGTCCAGTTTCCTTATTACCACTAGTAAATCTGATTTGGAGTATGCTGTTACTGCAGAAATTTTATTAATTTGAGGAAAAAATACTCATATGTTTAAATCAATAAATATTGCCTTAAAAAGAGATAAAAATATCGTTGAAATTTTTCATCTTTTACTTGTTTTAGAGTGGAAAACTTTTGACAATAAGATGGGTTCTAGCAGACTTCAGTTTCTGGAAAATTATTAGAGATATTTTATAAACTCTTCTAGTGCTAGATATTCAGATCAATAACATGGAAATTCAATGAATAAGTCTTCATTTGGTATCTAAAATATTCAAGTATTTCTAGAAATGTTTAATATAATAAAGAGTATGGGGTCTCTGTTTTTCCATACCTTTCTTGCTAGAGCTACTGATTATCTAGAGACTCCCAACTCCAGAGGTCAGTTGCATTAGGTAAGAGCTTATACTGATAGAGATATAGTGTCACATAACGATATTACCTCCACTGGGGAAACAGGATCTTATTCCAGTCTTGTTCTGTCATATCTGGTATGTCGTGATACAATCACACCCTCTGGGCTCAATCCTTATGACTAGGCTTCTTCTGCCTCACGTGTCCTGTCTAGAGGTGCACTTGCTTGAACTTAGACACCAGTTTTTATGGTTTCAATATTGAAACCAATATTGAAACCATAAAGAGCCCTTGAGGTATCTTTTTTCCTTGAAGACCACATTGTCTTCTCCATGCCTACCACATGGGAAAGAAATAGTCACCTGGACACCATCCTTATGGCCACCAGCCAGTTTTCACCTATTCTCTATGGGATGTTGATTTTTTAGCCCTAGTTCTTCTTATCTCCCTGGGTCCAGGGTTTATGGCACATGACTTGGCAGTCCCTTTCCCTAGAAGAAGAATGCATTTCCCTGGAACCTGAGTTTGGGCTCGGCTCTGTGTAATTGTTTGAAAGAGCCACAAATCTTTGACCTTCCTCCCACCAAAAGGTAGGGGCTAATTTCTTTCCCTTGGAATCTGAACTGGCCTTCTATGATTACTCTGTAGCAAACAGAAGACAACATAACATATACTGGGTTGCTTTTGAGTCTAGGTCAGACGTCATATAGCTCCTGCCTGATTTTCTGAAACACTTGTATGAAGAACCCTGAGTTACCATGTAAGAAATGCAACTTCCCTGAAGCTGAAAAAGCCAAGTTTAGACATTGTTTTGAACAGTCCCAGCTGATTCCTTCCTCCAGCCATCCCAAACCAGACCAGACTATGAGTGAATAAGTCTCTAGCCTAGCTATTCAAATCTTCAGTCATTTCAACCAACTCAGGTGAGGACCAGATACCACAGAGCAGAGGAGAGACATCCAATACTGTGCCTCTTCCAAATACTTGGCCAACAGAATCTGAGAGAACAAAACAGTTGTTTTATACGACTGTTTTGGTTCAACTTGTTTTACAGCAATAGGGAACTAGAAGACCATGTGACTGCTTGTGATGATGAGATCTGGGTGGGAGATGGAAACTACATGATGTAGGTCTGTGTCCACCATGCAGGGAGGAGCCAGTCCCTGCTTCCACACAATCTGAAGCAAAGACACCCAACATATCCAGCAAACCACAGGCAACCTACAGATTGACTCATCAGCAGGAATAAATAATGGTTGTTTTAAACTACCTATTTTGAGGGCAGTTAACACAGCAAAAGCAGACCCAAATACTCCCAAATTATTTCTGCTACTAATCACAATTGTCAGGTTTTTTTTTTCTCATCAAGTAACAAGGCAAATTTGCCATGTCCTCTTCCATTCTGTACTTTGAATTTTTGGTAATTTCCACTCAGACACCAACACCTGGCCTATCATACCTATATGGGCTACAGTCCTAGAAGGTCTTTCCCATAGTTGACTTAAGTTATGAAATAAAATCAATGTCTATGGAGTACAGATTTGGGGGTAATGAGAATAACTAAAGAATGGCATTCTTTCATTTCTCCCATTGTAGTACTTCTAATCTAATCCTTCAGACCCTTAACTTTAAACAAGCTAGCTCTCAGTGATTTCTTAGTCTTCAAGCACTCTAGTATAATCATTCACTCTGCTTCCCTCAAGAGGCAAAGGCTATCTTTATCCCAGTGAAATCCGATTTTTTTTTTCTCCCAAGTCAATAAATGCACAAATGCATTGCATGGTTCTAAATCAACATCTCTTTTCCTCTTTCCCAGTCTCTTTCTCCCTCTCTCTCTCCCTCTGTCTCCCCCTCTCTCTCCCTCCCCACTACACCCTCATGATGGGAGCACTTTAGGATTATTTTCTTTGCCATCTGTTTCTCAGAAAATGATGGAGACTGCAAAGTTGAGGGCTGTACAGACACGTGGGCTGATGGCATCAGTATTTCTTGCTCACATACAGCCCCCCCAAAGCTCAAAATCACATTTGCCACTAAATTCCAATTGCAGAAGCCAGATGGAGAATTGAAATGTGATGGAGCAAGATGTTTCATTTCATTTCAAATGTTTAATGACTTGCCATTCGTAGATAAAAGATTAGAAAATTAGCGTAAGGTACAGAAGTCAGGAAATGTGAAAACGTTAGGATAAAATCTATAGAGTAAAACTTTATAAGTGTGTCTGGAAGAAATATCATCAACATTATACAATGGGAGTTCTGGGAAGGATCTTTGAGTATACCTATTGAGTTTTATAGATGAAAATATAGACTCAAGGTTAAAATACTGCATAACTCTATTCAACTGAACAGAAAGGCTAGGAATTAGATCTGAAGTAGACACTATCTCACCTTTTAAATAAATTCCACTAAAAAGAGGTGGAAAGAAAGAGAGAAAGGAGAAGGGATGGCTCTGGCAGGAGAGAAGAGTAAAGAATAAAGTAGAAACAGAATGCTATTAATCAAAATAAAAGGAATGCATGGGGAGTCCCCTCCCTGGAGGGAGGGTGGGTGGGAATGTAAGAGCTGGACTTTTGCCTGCCCATGGGTGTCTCATTTTATTCTCCAAGAATTTTCTAAAAATTAGGATGATTGACTTATAAGGAGGAGGGGAGGCTGGAAGACATAAAATACTTTTCCAGAAGCTGATTCTAATCCAGACCACCCCAATGCCAAAATTCTTGGTAGTTTTTACTATGCCATACCAGCTTCAGAAAAGAGAAAAGGGAGAATGGGCAAAGGAGACCTGGTGGAAGAGACCAGAATGCAATTGTATTAAAAGCATATGCTTGCAGGTCAACAAAGTAGAATTCAATATTTTGTTCTATCATTTACCTGCTATTTCACTTTGAGCAACTTATTCCACCCCCTCTGCCTCTGTTTTCCCGTCTCTCAAATGAGGAGTACTGTAAGGACTGAATAGTGCAATTTTGCTAAAGCAATCAGCATGTCAAACACTTTTTAAGATGTGTAGATGCTTAGATGATTTTAAATGTGACACAGGATTGGGATGGAAGGAGAGAAAACTTTGCTCAGAAACAAAGTCAACCGATCAGCTAAACAAATTAAAAAAAAAAAAAAAAAAAGCAAGCAAGAAACAACAACAGCAACAAATTTTGGAAAGTGTTTGCAATAGTAGCATGAGCATTTCCTGAAGTCCCACCTGCGGTGCCGATGTTAGCATTTGCGGCAGTTATATAATGCTGTGATTGTTCTGTAATTCTATAATTGTTCTATAAATTCCAAAGCTTGTTATGCCACAGCTATGAAACTTTGGGCACAGCAGTTAATGGAGGCTTTATTCTTGCCTGCATGATGCCAGGCTGCTGTAGCCTTAGAGAAAAACATTTAAAAGGAAATGGGCTTCATGCAATAGAGTTTGTCATACGATGAAATTGATGTTCATGCAAAATGCAACCGTGTTTAAGAAAATCCCAGTCATTTGAGGGTAGGGTCAACTAGGATTCCATTTCTTGGCATTTCATTTTAATATCTGCATCTGTAATCTGTAAGTTGTGAAACTTCTCAGGGTCTAGAAGAGATCACGGCACATAACAGCATGTAAATACTTTTTGAAAGATTCTACTGCTTGTTAAAGTGCTTTATCATTTAATGCCTGAACAGGCTAAATAACAAAGGATAATACAGCGAAGGGAACAATAAGACCTGCAGTTTGTGTTCTAAGCTTAGTCTCTCCCCCTAACAAGTTAGCTGCAAAAACCTAAATTTCCATCTCTTCTGATGCTGCTACCTCATGGGCTGAGGTTTAGGGATTGACATATTCCAGTCACCGAGTGAGGAAATCCAAATATAAGGATCTGATTGTTTACTTCTGGAAATAATCTACTCAGTTTCCAACGCCAGCTTTGTCACTTTATTGGTTGTGTGAACTTGAGAAAGCAATCTCATTTCTTCCTGTCGGTTTCCTCATCTGTATGATACGTCAGGGTCAAGGGGAGGTGGCAAAAATAACTATGTCTGAGATTGTTTTTGGGATTAAAAGAAGTAATCTACATAAACAAATGAAACAGCATCTGGCACAAAGTACATCACTCAATTTACATTGGGTGTTTTTCGTCTTGTTCTGAGAAAAATGGGAAGCTGTATGAGAAGTTTAGACTGGAGTGAGGTGAGGGAGGTTTGCAGTTAAAAACAACAACAACAGCAACAACATTGCTGTCTGGAAAAATGTTAAGTTAATAGTGCAATGTGTGGCTAGCGTAAGAGCATGAGTATGGTAGGCAGCAAGTAATAGCGGGAAACTGACGTCCACTAGATACATGGTCCGTATCATTTCATGGTGGTGAGACCCAGAATTGAGATCCTACAGAATATAAACGTGGAGAGACCAACAAATTCCATGAGAATAAAGAATATCAAAATCCATCATTTCCAACAGAGTTCTAGATCCAAAATGAGCAGGTAAAGGGCATTAAGCTGAGTTGTCTGTGTGAATTTGTTTTGCATTAAATATAAGCAGAAACCTCCTGTAGATTGAAGGAGACAGTGCAAAGATACAATAAGCATGGCTGGAAGAACCGTGTGTGTATGGGAGTAGGGGGTCCTAAGGAAAGGCTACAGCACTGACCGATTAAAACTTTCAGTGATGATGTAAGTGTTCTATATCTGCACTCTCCAACATGGTGGTGGCCATTAGCCACAGGTGACTCTTGAGCATATGACATGTGATTTGAGCATCTGAGAAACAAAATTTTAAATAAACTTAATTAAATTAAAAATTCAACAGTCATGGGTGGCTGGTGGTTACCATATTGAGCAGTGTAACTCTGCAGAATGTAGATAGGATGGCCAAAGGATATTTCTGCACTTAGGAAAACAGAATATTTCAATGCGTTCTAGTTTTATGACTTAGCCAGTCCTTGTATTCCAACAAATGATGCTAAGAAACTTAAAGTTTATGTTTGCTCTACAAATAGAAGCAAGCCAAGGATGCTAACTGCAGCAGGCATCTTCTTTACCAGCATGTAGGATAGAACTGCAGAGAATAAAGTTTTTTTTTTCTTTTTTTTTTTAAACCCCTTCCAAGAGTTACCAGCACTGACTGTTGCTCATTCCTTTTGGAGTCTCCATTCCTGGTACAACAGGACAAATAAAACACAGGAGTTGGCAAGCTATTGTTTTTAACAAGACTATTTTTCATTGGGATGTCTTAAATTGGGAAAGAACACGGTAAATGCAGTAAAATAATGACAGTGGTTGCTTATTTTTCAGATATAACATACTTCAGTTATTATAGTATCATCTTCCTGCTCCTGAAGCATGTAAAACAGAAGATAAAATATGTCATAGTGTTTTTAGAGGTGAATGTACAATTTGGATTTCTGCAAACAGAACTGTAATCTGGCATCCAACACTTTAGGAAGCAGACATGTCCTTCTGCTTTCTGCAACATTTTAAAATAATCAGTGAGGTAGTAAAGCTTTTCCAAACAATTCTTACACTTAAAACATGTTGTCAGGTCTCAATAAAGGTGTCATATGACAGTTGATTCTCTACTTCAAGCTTGGGAAACAGCACCGTTTTTTGTCTTCCCTTAGAGCTCTCTTCTTCCTGAAACTTCCTGGGTTATGCACCTCCAGAGGAAAAATAAAAAGCCCCTGTTTTATTTAAGCCACTGTTATTCTTGGCACCAAGTCCTAATGTATGCAGAATAAGATCATGTTCTATTCCCAACTGATTTGAGTTGAATGTCAGTTCGAAACCATAATATGTCATGTGAGGATCCAGGCCATTTCTCCTCCTACAACTGATGGAATTTTTCTTTCCACCACTAATAATAGCTAAAGTTTATTGAATACTTATTACGTGTCATGCACTGTTCTGAGTGCTTGCACAGTAAGTTCATGAAATCCTGAGAAGCAGCTCTTTGGAGTAGCTATTACACTGGCTCCCAATTTACAATGGAAAGTCTTAATTACAGAGAATTTAAACAGTTTTCCCAAGGTCAGAGGGCTACTAGACGTTGTACTGTTATTACTCACTAATTCCTTGCTAAATGTTGTTCTAGTATGACTTACTTACTCCAGGTAAGTAATACTAATTCTAGTACTAGTCAGTATTACTTCCATGGGGCAGTGGATCCAGCTAAACCAATTCTGCTGGGTTTTGTCTTTCAAAGTCAAGTTTTCAATACTTGCGCATCTCAGAATTCATTTTTAATATAATTCAATCTTTTATTTACATGTATACATTCTTGAGCTTCTTGTTTTTCTTTTCTGAAAACTGCTCTTTGAGTATCTACTGACTACTTATTTGGAGTTTTTGGCATTAGTACTGTCAGCATGACAGGTGATAGAAGCACTTTCTGTATATCAGATCCTGACTCAAAAATTTACAGTAATTATCTCACTTAATATTATTAAAACCTAAATCAACATGTATAATTCTTATCCATATTTTACAAATGAGGAAACTAAAGCTCAGAGCAGTGTGTACCTTTCTCAAGTTGTCACAGTTACCAGTGAACAGCCAGGGGAATTAACCCGGGTCTGCTTTATTCTACTAGCTTTACTGAAGAACCATACACTCACAGGTTGTAATTTTGCCTGTGGACAAAGCTGATCATTCTATCCAACTGTGGTTTTCAACCTGCAAATATACAATTTCCTGTTTAAGTCATAATAAATATGCCAGTTATCAAGAAGACATGACTCAAAAATGCATTCACTGCATTTTCCTCCAGGCAGGTAAGAAACATGCATTAAGTCTCCCTGTGACAGGTGATTCATGGAGCAGCACTGATTCCCTGCTTTCCTCGTGCCCCTCACACACAAAGTGCTACAGTTAAGTGGTGAGTGAGGGAAATAGGAGCAGAATATAGACTGGAACTGAATAAAGAGGAAAAAAAGGAGGGACCAATAGTCTTTGCCAGTGATGGAAATTGCCAGGGCTAAATGGGAATTTAAACTCCCTTTTACTGCCCAGTGAACAAATGCACAACTTTAACATTCTTCCTAAATCTTAGAAGCTTGGTATCATTAAGTGACTTAGTGCAATAGTCCTTCAAGAGAAATTATACCCTATCTAAGAAATAGTGACAAATACCAGATATAGTACTCTCGGTTTGGTCAAACCACTGCCTTGGAAAGCAATAACATTGCCTGCTTTGATTCACACTGTGTTTCTCTGCATCATACACTAGTAGACTATTTGTCTTATTCAATGGCAGCTCAATATAAGACTGAGAGCTATAAAGAATGTATTCTACACTCCTGCCCCAAATTCTCTTCTGGAAAAAATGTTAGAGCCTTGTTTTATTGCACTTTAGGACTTCTCTGTCTTACTGCTCATTCTTTTGTCTGATGATTGTTTTATTTCCTCCACATTCTGAGAAAGGGAAGAATTTTCGAGATGACCACCATTGAGTAGAAAGTCTTCCTTCTAATTTCCAAAATGGAAATGTTTTAATAATCATCTTTTAGATTCCTACAAAAATGGACAACATCCAGAGCAAGTACCATATTCTCTTCCGGGAGAAACTGCTTGCCTAACCACAGCCATTTTCCTTTACCTTTCTCCCTTTCTCAAAGTTAACTGATTTCCATCAGAGAGACTGAAATGTTGTTAATAAATAAGTGTCCTTTATTTATCAGTCTTTTCTCATCAGGCATCAAAATTCTGGCCAATGAGAAATACGAAAGTCTGCTAAGGACTTGTGTGGAAGATTTCCTTCCCTAACAAAGATATAGCTCCAAGAAAGATTCCACCTTCTTCTTTTCTGTCTGTGGAAGAGATGTGTATGAATTGGTGACAACCATCTTGTTACCAGTTTATGGGAAATTGAGAGTGGACAATCAACATGCAGAGCATAATAGAGACAGAGACAGAAAACCCTGGAATCTGATGGCATTACTGAGCTATTGAGCTAATGCTTCAAATACCCCTCTCCAGACCTCTTAATTTGTAAATAATTAGCTATCTTTATTATATAAGCCATTTCCAAGTTTTCAGCCATTTTTTTCCTTCCAGCTAAAAGCATAGTAACTCATGCACCTATATATGCAGGTGTTATAATTACATCAGGAAGAGGACAGAAATATTCTCTGTCATCAGTAAGTTTCTGACATACAATCCTCTTCAGAAAAAGGAGCAGTCAATAAGTCACAATCATCATTCATCTTTGACCATTTGCCTTTGGCCTCTAAGGATTAAATATGGGGAAAAAAGGAAATGGTAATAATTAGCTCTTTGGCCTTGACTTTGTTTTTATTATCAATTTTATTATCAGTAAAATGAAAGTGTAGGACCTTCAAAGGTCCCCACAGTTTCTAGAATTTTATCTTCTTCAGAGGTGTTTTGGGATATATTTGTAAATGGTTGATCAGGCATTACTGAGTTTAGTCCAGATACAATGATACAACTACCAGGATTCTTCATCCTACACATAGGAAAGACTCACCTCTCTGAAAAGCATAAGAAGGATTAAATTTAGAGGTGAATGACGATAACAGAATTACGATAACAGATTAAATAGATTATATAATAGATAATAGATTACACATCAGCACACACTTAATAACATCAAAGAGAAAGAAGGGAGCAACCCTGCTTTCTAGGTGCGATTTTGTTTCTTGACTGTTGGCACAAAACCACTGGTGACATTGAATGTGACATAGAATTTAAAGAGTGGGACACATCACAAACAAAGACAGAGGGAATGACTAGAAGGGACCTCCAGGAATTGGCACAGAGGCAGGATCAAGAGATGGTTCATGGATAACCTACATAAATAACACAAAATCGATTTCTTAAAATGTTGAGTCCTGGACCTTATCCTCAAGTCTAGTGCAAATGAACTTCAGAGGTAAAGCATGAAAATCTGCGTTTTCGTGAGTGTCCTTAAATTAGTCTTTGTTAAGCCCATTTAATTTGGGGAACCGTCGCTCAAGATCTGCTCTGCCATTGTGCAGCTACTAACACATGTAACTGTGTGAGTTTAGATGTAAATTAACTAAAAAAAAAATAAATAAAAATTCAGTTTCTTAGTTGCACTACTCTCCTTTCAAGTACTCCATAGCCTCATGTGGATAACAGCCACCGTACTGGACGGCACAGACAGAACATTTGTACCCTCACAGAAAGTTCTACTGGACACAATAGACCGTGTTGCGAGTCTAAACCATATTGCTAATTAGTTACTCTTCTTTCCTGCTGCTTTAAAGATCTGATTCTTTTTTGCATCTCCCCCTCACCCCCAGATATTTATCTATCAAAACCTCAGTTAGCTTAGATTCTGTAAAGAGAGGAAGAGGGACTGTCTTCACGAAGTTTATGCCTCCCTCTTTCATTTTTCATGATGCTTGTGATTATATTGCACCTGAATAATCTAGGATAATCTCGTTTTAAGGTTAGCTGATTAGCAACCTCAATTCCATCTGCAACCTTATTCCCCTTTGCCAGGTAACCCAGCCTGTTCAGAGGTTTTGGAGATTAGAGTGCAAACATCTTTTGGGACCATTATTCTGCCTGAAGCAATTTTTATTTTTTGCCAAAATAATAATAATAAATACTTTTAAAATTATAAATTATAAACAATAGATTATAAATGATAACAATAATAAACAAATGGTAGTTTTTCAGTCATTTTATTGAGAATTTTCTAACTATGATTTGCAAGTAGCTAGGCTTTAACTGAGAAGTAGAGAATGCAGTTCATGTCTTCATTTCTCTATAGAATAAGATAAAGGCGGAGGGTATAGCTTAAGTGGCAGAGCACATGCTTGGCATGCATGAGGTCCTGGGTTCAATCCCCAGTACCTCCTGTAAGAGTAAATAAATAAACATAATTACCTCTTCCCACCAAAAAAACCAAAAATCAGTCTATAGAATAAGATAAGAATTATTCAAGTGTCAATATAGGGGGAAGGTGTAGCTCAAAGTTAGAGCAAGTGTTTAGCATGCAGGAGGTCCTGGGTTCAATCCCCAGGACCTTTGTTAAAGTAAATAAATAAATAAACCTAATTATCGCCCCCTCACCCCCTCAAAAAGAACAAATGTCAATAAAAAAACAGATATAAATGAGAGGAGTCAGAGACCATGGACTCTCCAAGAAACTATCTGTGAGATGCAGACATACTATTGTATATTAATTTTTTCTCTTCTGAGCACCTCCATTTCAGTACTTGATGTGTTCCTATCCTGAGGCTTAGCTCACTATCCCCAGTTTTATCTGCCATTATGATAACAGTAAAGAGAATACCGATGAGGGCGTTGGAAGACCAGAGTTTCAACCCATGTGATAACTGCAATTCTCTGGTCAATTTGCTTTCTGTCCTTGAGACTGTCTCTCCATACGTAAAAATCACTGAATTAGACAAGATCAATCACTTATCCAGTAAGAACCACCACAGCAGATGGGGTACATGGCACATGCATAGAATACATTTCAATCCTCAGTAATTCTACAATTATCTCTACCCTAAGGATTAAAACATTGAGGCTCAGAGAAGGTACGTAGCATTTCCTAAATGAACCCAACTTGTACATAACAAGTTAATATGCTATCTCATATTATATAAAATACTCTCATATATGTAAGGTATAAAGTTATTTAATAATCCCAGTGTCATTCTGCCATTCAAGTGGAAATAGGTGTGAATGCTTATAAACATACACTTACACATAATGCATAATTCATATCTAAGCAATAAAGTTATTCTAATACCACAAACTCCAAATGATGTATTCCAAAGTGAGGGTAGCAGAAGGCCCAATTTCCCAAGCTGCTGAGTCCTTGCTGCAGGCAGATTCTAGCTCTGATTAAATTAATGCCTGCCCAAATACAGGAATGGAGCCAACGTGAGAATCAATGTCAGTTGAAGCTTTCAGCTCTCTGGGTGTAATTTTTATTTTTCAACACAGAATACAGTCAAATCATTTTCATCACCGCAGAAAGTTAATAGGAGCAATTGGATCAAACTTATCCATGTTATAGACTAAAATATTCAGTAACTGGAGCTACAAGAAAAAAAATCTGAAGAAAATAATACCTGGACATCTATGTTACAAGTTGCTGGTTAAAATTCAATTACTAGAGGCACAACTGGGTATCATTAGCTCTTGCAGGATTTCTGTTCATGCTGTCACATTCTACATGCCCGTTGTCCCTATACCTGGATTAGAGCCCATTCATCCGTTATTTACATAATCATCAAGACTAGTAATGACGGAACCTTCCAGGTACCAGATACTATATTAAGTGTTCATAGAGATTATCTCTTTTTTTCTTAACAGTCTTATAAAGTGGGTACTATTATTAGCCAAATTGTACAATTGAAGGGACAGAGTCTTAGGGGAGATAAGTAACTTGCCTATCACTGCAGAGCTAACATGAAGTGGGGTAACCAAGTTCCCTCCTTTGAACTCTTGTGATATATGTATTATAGCTTATATATATATACATACTAAACTTATGTATCTACATACACACACACACTAAACTTAGAGAGAAATTTCTTCCCACTGAGTGGAAATGCACTATTTTCTTCTGTCTTTCTCCACCATTGTGAGGTCTTTGAGAAAATGACTCCATTTTTTTACCTTTTTCTTCCCATTTGATTTTTCACTGACTGACAGAATCTTTCCTATAGGAGGTGATCAATAAACTATTTTAAAATTAATAAATCTTTTTAAATGGAAAAGGAATCCCCATCTGGAAACTTATCTCTCCATGTTTGTCATTATTGCTAGTGACTGCCATCATTCTCACCCAGAAAAATAACCATCCATTAACAGTCCATGTCATATTCTTACATTTATCAACAAACAATTTCAAGTAAGACAGCAATTATGGTTGGGGTACTCGCTATTTTTTTCTGAGCTACATATTGATTTCAAAAACCCCATTGGTTAACATATATCAAGTATTTAATTCCCTGTGTGAGTCTGAAGTATGTCTGTTAGTCACAGGAATGACTTCTGCCCCTGAATTTGCTTTTTAGTGATCAGATTTCTAAAATTCTTGGTCCCTCTGGTTAGCTCTAATTTTACTGCCAACCTGGAAATCTAAGAAGATGGATCCCTAAGATGTAACATTTACATTAAAGATATGTTTGGAAAACGTTCTTTTAAACACTTAAAACGCTTTGAGGATTATTTAAAGAACAATGATCTAAGCATGGGTCTCTCAAATAAAGATGGCATTAAAAATATTCTGAACTCAAGAGAAAGTACCCAAATCTCCTCAGATGGTCCACCTTGGCCTGGAGAAATTAATAGGTATTTATAAGGGTAGAGAAATCAACAGAAGGGCGACCCAATGAAAGTTCTTAATAGCTGTGGGAATAAAGTAGCAATTCCTCAAACTTCACTGAAAATGGCAACTAGAGTTTTCTGTGAGGTATGTCTCTCTTGGTTACTCTTCCCTGCATGGTTAATACGGTTAATCAGCTACAGCTTTGAATTTGATATCTTTGTTAGGTGACAAAAGATGATTGTGGCTAGGTGCAAAAGAAATACTAGTATTAATCCCTCCTTTTCTGATTGGAAACCAGTAGCAAGATTAAAAGTTAGAAATTCCTAAATCACCGCAACATAACAATTTGATTAGTTTTATTGTTTTTACGATTGCTGCGATTATCAGTATCCACTGTGTTAAGAACTTAATATGAATTACTCATTTAGTTTCATAACCCACCAAATAGTCATGATTATTTCCATTTACCCCTTGGGGATTTTGAGTTTAGAGAGGTGAAATAAATCACTAACGGTCACCCAGTTAATTTGCACCCCTTTCTACCCATACCCTAGATTGTTGTCTCCTTTGCCACCCACAGTGTATGACATTGATAATTTTGGTTAGAAAATGACTGGATAAGCTCAAATCCTGAATCTGTGGCTTTCTGTCTCTTTGAACAAATAGCATAACCTCTCAGAACCTCAATTCTTTTACTTGGTAACACTGAACTTAAGATATTTGTGCATTTAATATTATAATACATGTAACAAAAATCAATAATCAAGAAATCCCAGACATAATAAATACTAAATAAGTAATAGTTCACTACACTTTTTACTTGCATATTCAGTAAAAATTCCTTCATTTGCTCGTCCATTCATCTGTACAAACATCAGGTGTATACTGAAAACCTAATTTATGCCAAGCACTGGGCTTATACTGATAACTAAAACAGAAAAAGTCACTGCCCTGAAGAAAGCCTTGATTTCATTAATAGATTAATGTTACCTGTAGCGAATTCTCAGAAACTAAACACACTTAAAGGCAAGAGTTAAAGAAATGTTCTCCTATATTATTAATAGAATCAAGGGCATGGAGGAAGAATAATAAAATAGAATTTTGGATTAATGAGGTTCAGGAATTTCTGCTCTTTTACAAGCCCATCCACTTAGGTTTTATTCCCATAATATCAAATTATTTTTTTATGTGCCAGTGTAATTCAAAAGTCTCTCACACTGTTTATGCTACTTTGCATTGACCCAACCTGTTGCAGTTTAAGCTTTGCATGTATCTCTATGACACTCATCGGCTTCCCCTGAAAAATAAATAAAACAGCTTCAGCCTTGGTCAATGTGCGTTGTGCTAAAAATACAAAATGGCCATTTTTGGGTTTTTATCTTCTGAATATTGTTCTGTTTTCTCTGCTTTAAAGTCAATGTCATAGGTAGTCGTTTTTTTTTTTTTTTCCCTCCAAATTGACCATCAGACATATGTCTTTCTCATGATCACCCTGGCTTTCCTTTTATTTATTGGCAACCAGATTCCACTTGACTGATTATAGACTGTCTCCTACCTGTTATTTAAAAGCACATATTTCTACATAGTGGATTTCCTAAGCTACAGTTGATTTCAGTCAATTTTATTTAGCTTATTTTTAACTTCCTTCATGCCTAGTCTATAAAAAAAATCAAATACAGTATTTTGTGCTGTGTCATTTGAAAATGTGCAAACTGATTAAGCTAGGACTGCGGCCATGTGCAACATCTCCACTTTCTTTCCAGATTAGGACAGCAAGGGGACAATAGTAGATTCTAAAGAGGAGACAATACAACATATTAAAAAGAGAAAAGAACAAGGACTCAAAAGACCTAGATGCATCCTAATTATGCCATTTCTTAAACCCTTTAAGTGAATCCCCCAAGGACCACCAATTAAAGCCCAGCTTCCTTAGTAATGCTTATAAGGCCATCATGATATTTACTTCAGGCCATCTTCTCTAGCTTTCAGTCTTGACACATGTACTCCAGCCATGTTGCAGGTCTTCATGTTTTCTCATCCCTTGTTCTTTTTTATATTTCTTACTATCTCTCTTGGGAAATCTCCTGCTAGGATAACTTCCACTCACTTACTCTTCAAGATTTAGCTTAGACATCACTTCCCTCTTAGTGACCTATTTCCATCACAGCACTTCCCAAACTTGTGTAAGATAAGAACTATCTCAGGAAATGTTTAATAGGTTTCCAGATCTACTATATTAGTGTTTTAAGTGTATCTGGGGCTTGCTTTAATCAGGTATGCTAAGACATGCAGACATAGAAAAGACTGCTGTGAAAGAAGGTTTTGTACTCACAGACTCTTAGAAATAGAAGGCAAGGCATGCCACACAGGGCCACATGGAGAAGCAGCAGGGTCAGTCAGGAGACAGGAGGAGTGAGGAGAAAATACGCCTCTCTGGTGGTTTCATGATGGGGAATGGAAGAGTTGGTTTCAGGTCTAGGCTTGGCCAGTTTGAGTAGTTTTAGTGAGTCTGGGGCATGGGATCTGTCTCTAGTTGTCTGGTACCTGGCCCAGGGTGATTAGGGCAAGGAAATAATAGCCAGACAGTAAACTCCATAGAAGAGTGTGGGCTCTGGGTTGGCTGTCTTACATATGCTACCAGGTTAGTTGTTTATTATCTCTAGGAGTTAGCTGAACTTGGGAAGGGCAATGCCTCCAGTCTCAACAAAGCTCCAAGATGTCAAAGCATCAAAAAATAAGAGGGAAAAAACTTATGATTAGTACAATGACTTCTTTAGGGAAAATCAACTTCTACAGCACCCAGGAGGAGTTCTAGGAAGGGTACTGGGGTGTTTTGATGGGAATAACCTTCCTGTAGATAACAGTGGTAAAGTTTATGTGCCTTGGAGACAAGAGCAGAGAAAAACTGGAAGGAATGTGACTCCTGATAGAAAGTACATCACTGCATAAGATCTACTTTTAAACTCTTTCCCATTAAGGTTCTTGTGGTTTGCAACATGTGGGGCAGATAAACTCAGGCAAAAACAGCAGCAACAATCTTAGTGGACTGAGGTGGCACAGTATGGACACTAGGATAATAGGGTGCCTGAGGATGGAGGAGAGAACCATAGAAAGTGGAGTCCCTAAATATGCATGTAAACATCCCACAAAACTTTGACCCTGAACTGTTTGTGCACAAAAGACATCAGAAAACAACAGATGATTGAAACTCTGAAAAATCTAATCTATATTCATTAAAAAAAAAAACCTACTGAGATTTTGATAGGAATTAATTTAATCCTCTAGGGGCTAGTAGATTGTGTTAAAAAAGAGGCCAAAGTCTCTTTCCTCATTTTAGAGGAAAAGTGCTCAGTCTATCACTGTTAAGAATGATGTTAGCATTTAAGTTTTTGTAGGTGCTCTTTATTAAGCTGAGGAAGGTCTCCTCTATTCCTAACTTCTAACTGCAGAAAGCTTTTTTTTGTTTTTGTTTTTTTAATTTTTCATTGATTTATAATCATTTTACAATGTTGTGTCAAATTCCAGTGTAGAGCACAATTTTTCAGTTATACATGAACATACATAAATTCATTGTCACATTTTTTTTCTCTGTGAGCTACCATAAGAACTTGTGTATATTTCCCTGTGCTATACAGTATAATCTTGTTTATCTATTCTACAATTTTTGAAATCCCAGTTTATCTCTTCCCACCCCCAGCCCCCTTGGCAACCACAAGTTTGTATTCTATGTCTGTGAGTCTATTTCTGTTTTGTATTTATGCTTTGTTTGTTTTTTTTGTTTTTTTAGATTCCACATATAAGCGATCTCATATCGTATTTTTCTTTCTCTTTCTGGCTTACTTCACTTAGAATGACATTCTCCAGGAACATCCATGTTGCTGCAAATGGCGTTATGTTGTCGGTTTTTATGGCTGAGTATTATTTCATTGTATAAATATACCACCTCTTCTTTATCCAGTCACCTGTTGATGGACATTTAGGTTGTTTCCATGTCTTGGCTATTGTAAATAATGCTGCTATGAACATTGGGGTGCAGGTGTCATCCTGAAGTAGAGTTCCTTCTGGATATATGCCCAGGAGCAGGATTCCTGGGTCATATGGTAAGTCTATTCCTAGTCTTTTAAGGAATAAAAAGCAGTGAAGGAGGGTTCCCTTATCGCCACAGCCTCTCCAGCATTTGTCATTTGTGGATTTTTGAATGATGGCCATTCTGACTGGTGTGAGGTGATATCTCATTGTAGTTTTGATTTGCATTTCTCTGATAATTAGTGATATAGAGCATTTTTTCATGTGCCTTTTGATCATTTGTATATCTTCCTTGGAGAATTGCTTGTTTAGGTCTTCTGCCTATTTTTGGATCGGGTTGTTTATTTTTGTCTTATTGAGTCATATGAGCTGCTTATATATTCTGGAGATCAAGCCTTTGTTCGTTTCATTTGCAAAAATTTTCTCCCATTCCGTAGGTTGTCTTTTTGTTTTACTTATGTTTTCCTTTGCTGTGTAGAAGCTTCTAAGTTTAATTAGGTCCCATTTGTTTATTCTTGCTTTTGTTTCTTCTAGGAGAAAATTTTTGAGATGTATGTCAGATAATGATTTGCCTATATGTTCCTCTAGGAGTTTTATTGTATCTTGTCTTATGTTTAAATCTTTGATCCATCTTGAGTTGATTTTTGTGTATGGTGTAAGGGAGTGTTCTAGCTTCACTGTTTTACATGCTGCTGTCCAGTTTTCCCAACACCATTTGCTGAAGAGACTGTCTTTTTTCCATTGTATATTCTTGCCTCCTTTGTCGAATATTAGTTGACCAAAAGTTTGTGGGTTCATTTCTGGGCTCTCTATTCTGTTCCATTAGTCTATATGTCTGTTTTTGTACCAGTACCATGCTGTCTTGATGACTGTAGCTCTATAGTATTGTCTGAAGTCTGGGAGAGTTATTCCTCCAGCCTCTTTCTTTCTCTTCAGGAATGCTTTGGCAATTCTAGATCTTTGATGGTTCCATATAAATTTTATTATGATTTGTTCTAGTTCTGTGAAATATGTCCTGGGTAATTTGATAGGGATTGCATTAAATCTGTAGATTGTCTTGGGCAGTGTGACCATTTTAACAATATTGATTCTTCTAATCCAAGAGCATGGGATATCTTTCCATTTTTTAAAGTCTTCTTTAATTTTCCTCATCAATGGTTTATAGTTTTCTGTGTATAATTCTTTCACCTCCTTGGTTAGATTTATTCCCAGATATTTTATTACTTTGGGTGCTATTTTAAAGGGGATTGTTTCTTTACTTTCTTTTTCATTTGATTCATTGTTAGTGTAAAGAAATGCCACTGATTTTTGAACATTAATCTTGTAACCTGCTACCTTGCTGAATTCTTCAATCAGCTCTAGTAGCTTTTGTGTGGACCTTTTAGGGTTTCCTATATATAGTAACATGTCATCGGCATATAGTGACATTTTTACCTCTTCTTTTCCAATTTGTATCCCTTTTATTTCTCTCTCTTGTCTGATTGCTGTGGCTAGGACTTCCAAGACTATGTTGAATAGGAGTGGTGATATGGGCATCCTTTTCTTGTCCCAGATTTTAGTGGGAAGCTTTTGAGTTTTTCACCATTGAGTACAATGCTGGCCATAGGTTTGTCATATGTAGCTTTTATTATGTTGAGATATGTTCCCACTATACCTACTTTGGTGAGAGTTTTTAATCATAAATGGGTGTTGAATTTTATCAAATGCTTTTTCTGCATCTATTGAGATGATCATGTGGTTTTTGTCCTTTCTCTTGTTGATGTGATGTATTACATTGATTGATTTGTGTATGTTGAACCATCCTTGTGTCCCTGGGATGAACCCCCTGGGTTATGATGTATAATCTTTTTTATGTGTTGTTGGATTCTATTTGCTAATATTTTGGCATCTATGTTCATCTGTGATATTGGCCTATAATTCTCTTTTTTGGTAGTGTCTTTGCCTGGTTTTGGTATCAGAGTGATGGTGGCTTCATAGAATGAGTTTGGGAGTATTCCCTCCTTTTCAATCATCTGGAAGAGTTTGAGAAGGACTGGTATGAGTTCTTCTTTGTACGTTTGGTAGAATTCTCCAGTAAAGCCATCCGGTCCTGGACTTTTATTTGTAGGGAGGTTTTTTATTGGTAATTCGATTTCATTTCTAGTGATTGGTTTGTTCAAGTGGTCAGTTTCTTCTTGATTCAATTTTGGTGGACTGTATGTTTTCAGAAACTTGTCCATCTCCTCTAGGTTACCCAGTTTGGTTCCATATAGTTTTTCATAATATTCTCATATGATATTCTGTATTTCTATTTTTTTGTTGTAATTTCTCCATTTTCCTTTCTTATTTTGCTAATTTGTGCTCTCTTTTTCCTTCTTTGTGAGTTTGGCCAGAGGTTTGTTGATTTTATTTACTTTTTCAAAAAACCAGCTTTTATTTACTTTTAATTGATTTTTTCTATTTTTTTTTAATCTCTATTTTATTTATTTCCTCCCTGATCTTTATAATTTCCTTCCTTCTGCTGCCTTTTGGGGTTTTTTGTTCTTCTTTTTATAGTTCTTTTAGTTGGTGGGTTAAATTGTTTATTTGAGATTGTTCTTCTTTTTTGAGGAAGGCCTGTATCACTATAAACTTTCCACTTAGCACTGCCTTTGCTGTGTCCCATAAATTTTGTGTAGTTGTGCTTTCATTTTCATTTGTCTCAAGGTATTTTTTAATTTCAGCTTTGATTTCCTCATTGACTCATTGGTTTTTTAATAGCATATTGTTTAATCTCCATGCTTTCCTTTTTTTCTCCTTTGTTTCTCTGTTGTTGATTTCTAGTTTCATGGCATTGTGGTCAGTAAAGATGCTTGAGATAATTTCTATCTTCTTACAATTGTTGAGGTTTCTTTTGTGCCCAAGTACATGATCAATCCTAGAAAATGTTCCATATGCACTTGAAAAGAATGTATATTCTATTTTTGGGGGGTGTAATGCTCTGAAAATATCCACCAAATCTAATTTTTCTATTGTATTATTTAGTTTCTCTGTTGCCAGAAAGCATTTTTTAAAAAATGATAAATGAATATAAAATTTTGTTAAATGCTTTTTGTGTTAATTAATATGATTTTTTTCTCTATTCCATTGAAATAGTGGATTACATTGACTGATTTTAGAATGTTGAACCAGCTGTGCATATCTGGAATAAATTCCACTTGGTAATGTTAATAATTGTTTTCATACACTATTTTATACACTGTTTGACACTAATTTGCTAACAGTTTTTGTATTTATATTCATGGGATATTAACCCCTAATTAAATGTATCATTCACAAATATTTTCTCCCAGCATGCTGCCATTTCACTTTTTAGATAGCTTTCTTCATTGTGAGAAAGCTTTTTAGTTGGATGTAGTCCCATTCATTTATTTTTGCATTTGTTTCCATTGTCCAAAGAAACATATCCAAAAAAATATTGCTAAGACTAATCTCAAAGAGTGCACTGCCTATGTTTTCTTCTCAGAGTTTCAGGTCTGTATTTAAGTCCTTAAACTATTTTGAGTTTATTTTTGTACACCGTGTGAGAAAGTAGTCCACTTTCATTCTTTTGCATATAGCTGTCCAGTTTTCCCAACACCATTTACTGAAGAAACTATCTTTTCAGGATTGCATATTTTTGCCTCCTTTCTCATAGATTAGTTGACCCTGTAAAGTGGATTTATTTCTGGGATCTCTATTCTGTTCTTTTGATCTATATGCCTTTTTTTTGTGCCAGTACTATGCTATTTTGGTTAGTGTTGCTTTATAGTATAGTTTGAAACCAGATAGCATGATACCACCAGGTTTGTTCTTTCTCAAGATTGTTTTGACTATTCAGTGCCTGTTTTGTTTCCATACAAATTTTCAAAATTATTTGTTCTAATTCTATTAAAAATGCCACTGGTATTTTGATAGGGATCGTAGTGAATCCATACATTGCCTTGGATAGTATGGTCATTTTAACAATGTTAATTCTTCTATCCATGAAAACAGTGGATTTTCTATTTGTTTGTGTCATATTCAGTTTCTTTCACCATTATCTTACAGTTTTCTGAGTACAGGTATTTTACCTCCTTGGTTAAATTTATTGCTAGGTATTTTATTCTTTTAGATGTGATTGTGAATGGGACTGGTTTCTTAACTTCTCTTTCTGATAGTTCATTGTTAGTATATAGAAATGCAACAGATTTATGTATATTTTGTATCTTGCAACTTTATTGAATTCATTTATTAGTTCTAATAGACTTTGGTAGTGTCTTTAGAATTTTCTATATCTAGTATCATGTCATCTGCAAACAGTGACAGTTTTATTTCTTCCTTTCTAATTTGGATTTCTTTCATTTCTTTTTCTTGTCTGATTGCTGTGGCTATAATTTCCAATACTATGGTGAATAAAGGTGATAAGAGTGGGTATCCTAGTCTTGTTATTGCTCTTAAGAGAAAATGTTTTCAGCAATTCACTGTTGAGTTGATGTTGGCTATAGGTTTGTTATATATTGCCTTTAGCATGTTGAAGTATGTTCCTTCATATCCACTTTGTTGAGGGTTTTTAATCACAAGTGGATATTGAGCTTTTGTACATCAATGGAGATTATATGTTTCTTCTCTTCAGTTTGTTAATGTGGTGTGTTACATTGGCTGAATTTGAACCATCCTTGCATCCCTGGGATAAATCCCACTTGTTCCTTGTGTATGATCCTTTTAATGTACTGTTATCTTTGGTTTGCTAATATTTTGTTGAGGATCTTTTCATCTGTGTTTATTAGTGATATTGGCCTGGAAGTTTCTTTTTTGTAGTGTTTTGATGTAATTAATGTGTTTTCTACAGTTTTATTTTTGTCAGTTTTGCTAGAGATTTGTTAATTTTTTTAATGAAGCAGTGTTTCATTTCTTTGATGCTTTCCCTTGCTTTAAGTTTTTAATTCCATTTACTTCTGTTTTATCCTTATTATTTACTTCTTCTGCTTTCTTTCAATTTATGTTGCTTTTATTTCTACTTTCTTGATTTGTCAACTCAGATTATTGATTTGAGAACTTTTATCCTTTCCAATGTAATCATTTAGTTCTATAAATTAACCTCTCAGCACTGCTTTATCTGCATTTCACATATTTGACATTTGGTATTTCCATTTTCATTTAGTTCTATGTACTTTTATTTACTTTGAGACTTCCTTTGTGAACAAGATTGTTAGAAGTGTGCTGTATAATTCTCATGGATTTAGATATTTTCCTGTTGTCCTTCTATTATTAATTTCCAGATTGAATCCATTATGGTTAGGCAGTATTCTATGATTTCAATTCTTTAAAAAAATTTTTTAAAACACCTTTATTGTGGTATGGTTCCTGTACAGTAAACTACACATATTTCAGATGTACAATTTGATGAATTTTGATATACCCATGAAATCACCACCACAATCAAGAAAGCTAATGTTTCCATCACTCCCCAAGAGATGCAATTTTCAAATTCCCAATTTATCCCTTTCCACCCCCTTTACGCCCTGGTAACCATGTTTGTTCTCTATGTCTGTGAGTCTATTTCTGTTTTGTAGATAAGTTCATTTGTGTCCTTTGTTGGTTTTGTTTTATTTATTTATTTATTTTGGTTTTAAGATTCCACATATAAGTGATACCGTATGGCATTTTTCTTTCTCTTTCTGGCTTACGTTATTTAGAATGATGATCTCTGGGTCCATCCATATTGCTGCAAATGGCATTATTTTATTGTTTTTTACAGCCAAGTAGTATTTCATTTTGTGTGTGTGTGTATGTATATGTATATATATACACATATCACAACTTCTTTATCTAGTCATTTGTCAAAGAACACTTGGGTTGTCTCCATGTCTTGGCTCTTGTAAATACTGCTGCTGTGAACGTTGGAGGGTATGTCTCATTTTGAATTATATTTTTCTCAGGAGTGGAATTGTTGGATCATATGATAAGTCTACTTTTAGTTTTTTAAAGAACCTCCATACTGTCCTTCATAGTGGCTGCACCAATTTACATTCCCATCAGCAGTGCAGGAGGGTTCCTTTTTCTCCACACCCTCTCCAGCATTTATCATTTTGTAGTTTTTATTTGCATTTCTCTAACAATTAGTAATACTGAGTGATACTCTTTTCATATGCTTGTTGGCCATTTGTATAACTTTGGAGATATGCCTATTTAGGTCTTCTGCCCATTTTTTGATTCGGTTGCTTATTTTTTTGATATTAATGTGTATGAACTGTTTATATATTTTGGAAATTAGTTCCTTGTTGGTTGCATCATTTGCAAATATTTTCTCCCATTCTGTAGGTTGTCTTTGTGTTTTGTTGATAGTATCTTTAGCTGTGAAAAAGCTTTTAACTTTAATTAGATCCCATTTGTTTATTTTTGCTTTTATTTCCATTCCTCCAGGAGCTGGTTCAAAAAATATACTGCTGTGGTTTATGTTCAGGAGTGTTCTGCTTATGTTTTCCTCTAGGAGTTTCATAGTATCTGGTCTTACATTTAACTCTTTAATCCATTTTGAATTTATTTTTGTCCATGGCATTAGAGAATGTTCTAATTTCAGTCTTTTATAGGTAGCTGTCCAGTTTTTCCAGTACCATTTATTGAAGAGACTGTCTTTTCTCCACTGTATATTCTTGCCTCCTTTGTCATAGATTAATTGGCCATAAGTGTGTGGGTTTATTTCTGGACTTTCTATCCTGTTCCATTGATCTGTGTGTCTGTTTTTGTGCCAGTACTATACTGTTTTGATTCTTCTAAATTTGTTGAGGTTTGTTTAATGGGATACAACATGGTCTACCTTTGTGAATATTCCATGCATACTTGAAAACCATATTCATATTGCTGTTGTTAGAAGGAGCGAGATATATATATATATCACTATATATGTACATAGTCCTGTTGTTGACTGTGTTGTTCTGATCTTTCATATCCTTGAATTTCTGTCAGTTGATGAGAGAAGAAGTTAAATTCTCAAGTACAACTGTGAACTTTTTTATTTCTTCTTTCACCTCTATCCATTATAGATAATGCATTTTGAGGTTTAATTGCTTGATATGTAAATATTTAGGATAATTATGCCTTCCTGGAGGATTGATTGGCTTATCACTAGGCAATGTTCCTCTTTGTCTCAAGTGTAATTTTCTTTCCTCTGAAGTCTACTTTATCTTAGATTAATATAGCCACACTTTCTATTTTTTAATTAATGTCTGCATGATATATATATTCTATTATTTTATTTTTAGCCTATGTCATTGAATTTGATGTATTTCTTTTAAATAGCATATAGTTGAGTCATTTTTTAAAAACCACTCTGTCAATTTCTGCCTTTTAATTGATGTATTTAAACCATTTACATCGAATTTATTTATTGATATGTTACTGCTTAACTCTGCCATTTTACTATATTTTCTGCTTATTTCTGTTTCTTATTTCTCATTTTTCTTTTCTTGCATTCCTATGGAGGATTACTTAAATTCCTTACAAGATACCATTTTGATTTATTTTTGAATTTTTGAGAATATTACTTTGAACTATTTTATTTAAAGTTGCTCTGGGTATTTAAATATGTATATGTGACTTATCACACTTTGTTGGTATCAACATTTCATCACTTCAAATGAAGTATGGAAATGTTCCTTCCATTTGGGTTCTTTTTAGAATCCTCATTTTAAAATATCATGGTCTTAAATATCAGATAGTTTTATAATATTTCTCTTTAATTACCACATACTATTTAGGAAACTCATAAGGTAAAAGGATAGTCTACTGTTTTTATCTCTTGTCTCCTTTTTCCATTATTGTTTCTTCCTTCCTGATGCTCCAAAAGTCCTTACTTTATCATTTTTTTCCCATTTGAAGAATCTTCTTTAACCATTCTTCACGGGTTGGTCTACTAGTAATAATAAATACTTTAAGTTTTCATTCATATGAGAACGTCTCTTTTCCCCTTCATTTCTGAATGAAAGCATTGGTGGATATAGACTAAGCAGTTGGCAAGTTTTTTTTTTCCTTCAGCATTTGAAAAATATAATACCACTTCTTTCTGGTCTCCATGATTCCAGATGAAAAATCTTTCAAATTAGTTTTCACCCACAGGAAATACGTCATTTCACTGTGGCTATTTTCAAGAATTTTATTTTTGTTTTTCAAGTTTTATTGTATGACATCTTAGCCTAGATTTCTTTATATTGTTTGGAGTTTGCTAAGATTCTTGTATTGATGGTTTTATATATTTAGATAAATTTGAGAAGTTTCAGTCATTATTTATTCAAATAATTTTGAAGACTTGCTCTCTTTTTCCTCTTCTTCTGGGACTCCAGTGATTATTCTGATTCCTTTAGTTATTGTCCCACATACCTGAGGAGCTCTCTTTCTCTCTCTTTTTTCAGTTGACTTTCTCTCTGTTATTCATATTGAGCAAAGTCTATTAATCTGTCTTCAGGTCCACTGATTCTATTCTCTGTTAACTTCACTCTACTATTAAGTCCATCCAGGGAGATTTTAAAAATAAAATTGTTATCACATTTTTCAGGATAATTTCTTCTTGGTTCTGTTGTATAATGTCTACTTCTTTCCTGAAATTTTATATTTTGAAGAGGATTTATAATTGCTTGCATAACAATTTTTATAATAGTTGCTCTAAAATCCTTGTCAGATAATGCTGACATCTGATTCATCTCAGTGTTGGCATCAGTTGATTTTCTTTTCTTCTTTCCGAGTTATAATTTCCCCACTTCTTGGTATTGTAAGTAAATTTCTTAGTGTTTCCTGGATATTTGTTTTGTGGGTAAGTCATTTTAAGGGATTCTAATTCTTATTTAAATGTTTATTTTGGCATGTAGTAACCCTCTTTAGATTTACCATGCATTTGTGAGTTTCGTTTTAACGATAATCTAATGGTCTTTTGGTCTGCTTGGCTTATCTCATGCTCTTTCCTCCTTGTGCTGTTTGAGGGCATACGAGGGGCCTGCCATTCCAGATTGCCTTATACTTCTAGGTAGGGGAAAGGAATCTTGGGGTACTTACTGTAACGGGATCCTCCCTAACTACTGGGAGTGGAAGGAGAGTGCTTCCCAAGCTAGAAACTTGTTGGCATGGGATATCCTTGCATTGCCAGTCCTAGTGTCTCTGGGCGGGGGAGGGTAGAGTCTCATGTCTGATGAGGAAGAAGAGCACTTTCTCTGCCCTCTTTGCCAGCAGAGCTTCTGACTGGTTCCCCTTGCTAGTTCTACCTGGTGCTTGGTATTTCTGCACAACTGCTATTCTGTCCCAGGGAGGAACTGAGCCATTATTTATTGCTAATTTTGGGGTCAGGAAATGCCAGGTGATATTTCTTGGGTACATTGTCATAACATACTATGATATTGTTCCTTCAGTTCTGAATGCCTAATTTATTTATCTCCCTCTTTCTACCTTTCAGAGTTCTCCTTTAATGTCTCTTGTGTCACTTCCAGGGTTTATGCTTACATTTAAGAAGGAGAGGAAAAGAGAGACAAGCTCATGCCTTCATGTCCAGATTGACTATCACCAATTAATTTTACACAAAGGCATGCATACAATTCAATGGGAAAGGGAGTGTCTTTTCAAAAAATGGTTCTGGAGTAATAAAAAATGTATAGAAAAAATTAACTTTTATGAAAGACTGTTATCCAAAATATACAAAAAATTCTTAAAACTCAACACTAAGAAAACAAACAACTCAATTAAAAATGAGCAAAAGACCTGAACAGATACCTCACCAAAAAAGGTATACAGATGGCAAACAAGCATGTTAAAAGATGCACAACATCATATATCATGAAGGAATTGCAAATTTAAACAATGAGATATCACTACACGCCTATAAGAATGACCAAAATGCAAAATGCTGACAAAACCAAGTATTGGTGAGGATATGGAGTAAGAGGAACTCTCATTCATTGTGTGGGAATGTAAAAATGGTACAACTACTTTGGAGGACAGTTTCCCAGTATCTTACAAAAGTAAACATACCCTTACCATACGACCCAGCAATCATACTCCTTGATATTTACTGAAATGAATTAAAAATTCATGTACACAAAAAAAGCCAGCACATGAATATTTATATCAGCTATATTCGTAATTGTCAATACTTAAAAGCAACCAAGACATCCTTCAGTAGGTAAATACACAAACTCGGTACATCCACACAACAGAACATTATTTAGTGCTGAAAACAAATGAGTTTCAAGCCATGAAAAGACACGGTAGATCCTTAAATCCATATTACTGAGAGAAAGAAACCAATCTGAAAGGGTTACATACTGTATAAATCCCAATACATAGCATTCCAGAAAAGGCGAAAGTAGAGAGACAGTAAAAAGATTGATGGTTGCCAGGGAATAGTCAGGAGGGAAGGATGACTCAGGGGACCAGAGGAGATTTTTAGGGAAGTGAAATTATCCTGTAGACACTCTAATGGTGGTTGTATAATCATTACACATTTGCCTACACTCATAGAATATGCAACAACAAGACTGACTCTGAAAGTAAATTATGGACACTGGGTGATAATGATGTGTTAGTTAGATTCATTGATAAGAAATATACCACTGTGGTGTGGATGTTGACAGCTGGAGTGGTGACTGGGAGTGGGTAGGAGGTATATGGGAAAGCTCTGTATTTTCTGCTCAATTTTACTGTGAAATCTAAAACAGCTTTAGAAAATAAAGTTTATTTTAAGAATGCCTCACAAATTTTCTCTAAGAATTAATGTAATATCCAAAAAGCACTTAGAAGAATGTGTGGCACATATTAAAAAGTGCTCAGTAAATGTTTGGTACATAAAGAAAAAAATAAATTTGATCCCTAAATCACAGGGCATGCAAGAATTAATTCAAGGAAGGTCACTGATAAAAATGCATCAGTTAAAACAAAGTTTATGTAAGAAAGTGTAGGAGAAAATGTTCATAACCTTCAGGTAAACAAAGTTTCCTTAAAGTAGACCTGAAAAACACTGAGTTAAAAAAAAGAGAAATGACTTTGAATTTATAAACATGCATGCACACAAACACACACACACACACACACACACACACATACAAAACATCTTTTGCTCACCCCGTCACACTATTGATTAAATAAAAAACAAAACAAAACAGGCCAGAGATTGGGATAGAACATTTGAATACATATATGCCTATATCTGTCAAATTCTTGCACTTATGCCATAGAAAAAACTAGAAATCAATAGAAAAATAGCTCAGTAAGAAGAAATGGGAAAAGACTGGAACAGATATGTCACAAGAGAAGAAATATGAATAACTAATAAGCACATAAAAATTTAAAATTGTTATTTATATGAAAATCCATATTAAAATCTCAGTTACACACTGTCTCACATCCACAAGAAGAGTCACAAAAACCACAGCTAAAAGCCTGACAACTCCCAGTGTTGATAGCTTTTGGAGCAAGCGAACTCTCAATGTTTTTGGTAGGAGTGCAAAATTATACAACCACTTGGGATAACTGAAGACATTTTCTTATGAAAGTAAACATATGTCTACCCATGACCCCACAATTCCATTTCTAGGTATTTAGTGGAAAAAAAAGAAAATATATGCCTGCAAAAATTATTCATAACAGCTTTACTGTTAATAGCACAAAACTGGAAAAGAACCAAGTGTCCATCAACAGGAAAATGGATTAAGAAACGATGAAATACCTATAAATGTAATAATACTAATAATAGTCAGCAATAAAGAGCAATGAGCTATTGATACTCATAATGATATGTCTGAGTCTTGAGAACATCATGATAAGTGAAAAAAAGCCAGACACAGACAGGGACATATATGAAGTGTAAGACCAGGTAAAAACAATTTATTATGATAAAAATCAGAACAGTGGTTACTTCATAAAATTAAATGTGTATCTTAACAACTAATCTGTAGTGGGATTGGTGGGTCCAGACATTATGATTATAGAGTCTCAACTCTTAACTCTAAGAACGTACACTTTTTCCTCCTCATGATAATTCTGTATAAATCCTTTGTACCCATTATCTCTACCCTTTTTATGTTAAAGCCCAAATCCTGGAAAGGGGGTGGGGATTTACCAGAAGGTAAAAGAGTGAACTTCTTGGAGTGATGTAAATGTCCTAAATTAAGTGATGTAATACAATTTTAATATTATATAATTATGTTATTCTACCTGCTTCTTAAAATGTTTCCATTAAATGCTGAACCATGACAGTTTAAGAGGTACATCACGCTGATAAAGGACAGTTCAAGTGATGAGATGACTACCGTTTAATTCTATCTGCTGGAATGGCCATGCGTATATAATACAAAAATAGCCTGTTGGAAAATGTGCCCTTTGTTCTAACTGCCATTAATGAAAATCCGGCCGGCTGCTCTGAATGATTTTATTTCAGAACTGACAAGCTATTTCATCATGATGTGAACTAATGGTCACATATCCTCACATTTTTCTTCTTTCTCTTCATCATACGACCTGATTTCTCCTGTCACAACTTTGTCTACAACACTACATATTCAAAAAGTCATACTTTCAGGAATCAAAGGAAGAACCAAACTCTTAGATGGGCATTGTAAAGAGTAGGATCAATTTCTAATAACAAAACCAGTACAGGAGCAGCCTCATCAGCATGTCTGGCGTGTTAACTCTGCTCAATGATATTAATAAACTTTAAGTGTGTGCAATTCTGTGAGCAAGTCTCAGTTTCTCCGTGGCTTGCCCCCCACTCCACCCCAGGACTTGTAGCATAAGCTGCTTTGGTAACTTGCCCAAATGTTCTCTTTGGAAGAGCAAAAATTCCTGTCTTTTTAGGATTCTTTGTGAATGATCTCATCCTCATTCTAGCAATTGCTATGTCCGGATGCCTCACTATTGCAGACAGTTTTCTAGCAAAAGCATCTGGGCCAGCAATGATCAGGCAGTTGTGTCGAGTCAGTTATGTGGTTAAATGGATAATGGACTGTCTGGGCTGCCTAGGTCTTTTGAATGTCAATTTCCTCTGACTCAAATTTTCAAGTAATTTATTCATCTTTTGCTATTGTTGATGGCATTTCTGCTGCAATCCCCTCATATGACTCCAATCTATTTAAGGTGATGGGGGAAAGCTTCCTATGCTGATTTACTTCTGCAGAAGAGCCTGAATTTAAAAGGTGTTTCTGTTTGCAATTTACTTTTTAGAATAACAATAAAATATATGCTCCTCTGTTTTTATTTTTCTTATTTTCCTTTTCTGCATGACAAACATTTGCTACAATTATAGCCCTGACAAGTTTTTATGAAATAGAAAGAACTTCAGCTGCTAGCTAAGTTGTTCTAATATGCCAGGAAACCACACCCCTACATTGGAAGCATTAAGCAAATTGAAAAGGTATCTTTATTGGAAATCAAAACTCAAGCAGTTAATAGCCATGCATCCCCCAGTCAGAGGTGCATTTTGTTTCAATGGTGGCCACAAATGTGGACAGAAATCACTCTGATTTATTGTGAGTAAGATAGAAATTTCTGATTACTATCCTGTCTCTGCATGAAACCAATCTCCTTAGAAAGACCATTTGAATCTGGGAAATAGAGGGCAAATGTAAATACGAGTGGAGGTTAAAACTGTCGCTATGAGTATGAAGTCATAAATTATGCAGCCTGAAAATTCATTATGTTGTTTTTGTCACCAATCTCCTGAGCTTTATCACCAAAAAACCTAGAAAAATAAAAGAAAATGAGATTTAAAACAGTGAAAATTCTTCTACGAGAAAATTGGGTTTATTGTAGCATTTCCTGAAGAGATCGCCTCAATGTACAATACACTGCTTACACAATACCTTTTAGATGGTTATAGATGAAAATTATTTTTATTTTCTTAGCTTATTCTTGTTTGACTTTCAAAGGACTTTATTCTTTTCTCACTTATCAGAAATTATCATGATAGTTTAAGGGAAACAATCTATTATTGGAAGAGCAAAGTATTATTTTCAAATATGTAAAGATTTGAATTCCACTAGATGTGTTTTTAAGCTATGCAACTGATATAGTCACTTAAGGTATATTTTAAATATTCTAGTTTACATTCAAACACATTTATAACCAACACATGTATGCATTGATTGATTTATTTACTCACTAATTCATGAAGCTTCCTCTGAATGCCTCTGCAGACAATTTCAGTTAGAGCCATATGACCGAGAGTAAGTTACTTTAGCTCTCAGAATTTGTTTTCTCACCTGAAAACTGGAAATGATGACTCCTGAACTTCCAAACCTGCAGAGTTTTGTGAAGGCCAATTTTAACTAGGATTTACAATTTGCTTTTTAACTTTGAAGGCTGTCGAAGAATGGTGATGATGAGAATAAAGAGGAGGATAAAACTGTCAGGATGAGGGAAATTTATCAGATTTTATTTGCCTTCTATTTTCTAGATATGGATATCATTTTATACTCAGTTTACAGTTAGAATATTGGAAACTTAAGGAACCCAAGGATTGTTGTAAATGGAAGATTTTTCCATAGTGCTGCAACCTAGCCTGATCTTCCTTTCATACTGTACAGAATCAGGAACATCCCCTACACATAAAAATCCTAATCAGTTTTGCTGATGTCAAAAGGAAGTACAAGAGGGATCTCTAAGTCACAGTATCTACATTTGGAATGAGAGTTTTCAGTTGTATTTTCTTGGGCACCATCCAGGCAAAATATTTTATAATTTCTTTTTTAACTCAAGATGGAAAATACCCTATGAGTGCTGGCTTCCTGGCTTAGAGGATTAAAAACTAGTTTTGCATGTTTGAATAGGACTCTTGAGGCAAGCCAGGTGGATGTCTGCCTTGAGAGGGAGGGTAAATGAAATTATCCATTGGATCTTGTGTAAAACTTACTTACTAATCATGATGTAGGCTATTGCTTCTCAAACTTCATATTCATACAAAGCATCCAGTTATCTTATTTAATATCTAGCATTTCTTTTTGATTCCTTCTTCAAGTTTTCATCTTGAAAAGTATGACATCCATTCTTGTATGTTATCTACTTTTTCCTATTAGTGCTATTATTAATCATAGTTTTTCTATATTCTCTGTCTGATAATCTCAAAATCTGTATCATATCAGAGTCTCGTTGTTATACTTGTTTTATCTCTTAGAAATGCTTTTTTTTCCTCACCTGTTAATATTACTTGTCACTTTTGTTGAAAGTTGAATATAATGGATACATATTGGATAATAAGGGTAATAAGGCTTCAGTGGGAGTTTTTATGTTAGTGTAACTAGGAGTTGGTCTGTTTTTAAAGTTTGCTGTAGCTGAATGTGCCTGAGTTTTCAAAGTCCTCTTATGTTGTCTCCCTTGCTGTCTTTGGACTTTCCTAAGATTCCTCAGTTATAGTCTACATTGCAGATCTTTTAGCTGTAATTTGCTGTTATTAAACTGGAGTCTGTTGGTACAGAGATAAGGTAGGGGAAGGGGAACATTTTTTGTCTTATTAAATTTCAGTTTTTAGTGGCCTGGTGGTTCTGAGCTATAACCTTCACCAGTGTTTCTTAGCCTTCCCCCAGCTTGGGTGAGACAGGAAGGTGAAAGCGGATGGTGTAACTGAGTAGGTCCCCATTGGGAATTCCTGGGACGGACTCCCCCCTTGTCCTCCGCCTGCCTCTTGTTTACAGAAAAGCTTTAGTTTCCCTGGCCTCCCAAGAGTTACAAGGGGCTAGCTCAAGAGTTAAGAATGGAAGAGCATGAACATATAGTAACAAAAGATGGCAGTCGGGCCAGGAGAATCAGTAACAAATTAAATAAAGAATCAGCCTGATAGCCACCACAGAATCTTCAGTTCCTTTCTAAAGGGCATAGGTCTGGTGTCTGACACACATTCCTAATCGTTTTTCAAAGACTAAAACTGACACCAGAGGGAAAAAGCTAACTGTATGATGCCTAGACCATGGCTTTGAGATAAGCGGCTCCATCTTGAACAGTACTGAATCTGTGGCTTGCACAATTCCAGGAACTGGCCTCAAGGACATGGGAACAGACCCACCCTGGAGCTGAAGATTAACTGCACTTAAAACAATCAAGATGATGCTGACCAGACCACCACATGACCAGTTTTGAGATGCTTGCTGGAGCTGATTGCACTGTTCTGCATATAACCCCCACCCAGCAGACCCATGAAGCTTCCCAGTTTTCTCCTATTAAACCCTTTTCCCTCTAACTGGCACCCTGGAGACAGTCTTTGGGATGCTACTCTGCCATCTTCCCAGGTTGCCAGCTTCCTGAATAAAGCATCTTTCTTTTTCCACTAATCCTTGTCTCTTGAATATTAACTTTTGAGTACCTAGAGGCTGAACCTGAGTTTGGTTCTGGCTCTGGCCAGAACGATGGAATTAGAGAAATGCCTTTACTCCAGTATAGGTTAAGGCTCTGGTAAATTCTTTGACCCCAGAGAGTAGGCTGTTGTTACGGAGAATGCTCTGGGCATATTTCACAAGTATTACTCTTTGCCTCTTTTTGCCACAGCCACAGGGGAACGCCCTTGGTGTTATACCATGAAACTTGGTGAATTTCCTAGAGGCAAGACCTATGAAAGTGGGGACATCTTAAGACCACAGTCACTCGTGTTTCTCATGGTCATTCTAGTCCTCACCCAGCCCATGAAGACTGCTGTGCTTCTTCCTTTTCCTGATAATCTTGCTACTTTCTAGCAGGGTCCTTAGGCTCCCTGCACTGCTGCACACTTCCTGTGACTGCGTTTGCATTAGGCAGAGTGGTGAGAGAAAACAGCCCGGTGGGATCACTGTCACTACCATCCTACCTCACCATGCCACCACCTCCCACACGTGGGTCCAGGTGTATGACTGAGGCTTGACTTGGGGAGAACCAGGAGAATCAAAAGAGCTCCATTGTACAGGGGATTCCCCTTCTCAGTCCTCTGGCTATCTTCTGTCTGGGAGGAACATTATCCGCCTGCACCAATCTGGGGTTTGGGCTGCCTTGGAGTCTAAGTCAGGAAATACGGGAGGGAAAAAAATAGCTAACTCATTATCTGATGAATCATTACTTCAATTCTGACTCTTGTATCTTGTCTACCTGTTCTTATTTAGTTTTCAGAATCCTCCAGTAAGCTGTATTTTCTTTTAGGGAAATCAGGGAAAGGGGTAGGGGGACAGTCCTTCTCCCATTTTAATTGTATTCAGCCTCATTCTAAAAAGGCATTTACTTTTTTCAGTCAGGAGTATCCTATTGTTTCACTTGATTAGAAGGTAGAGGATTTCAGAATTACTTATTTATGAATTTCTGATTTGATTTTATCCATATTTTGCAAGTTGGAACTAACACTGAGAAAAAAAGAGAGAGAGATACCCTCCCTTCTTGACCCATATACATACACTACCTGAAGATTTTATTTTTCCCATATTTTATGTCATACTGAGTCAGTTTCTGCAGTATATTTGGAGTTCTTCTATCTTTTGAATATCTTCAATAACCCCACCCCCAACTTCCTGCGTAAAAATCGTAATATTCTTCACAATATGAGGGTCTCTTCTAATCCCCCACTTTCTGACAGGAACGAGTCTTAACTGTTGATAGGAGGAGGAAATTTGGGATTTACATCTTCATCAGAGTGGCCATCTATAATATAAACACTTCTTGTCACTGACAGTATTGATAATCTCCTCTAAAAGAACAATGCATTGCCAAAATATATAGAAAGTGATTGATGCTTGTTATGTTAACAAAGGCATTCTTATCTATTGGGAGGAGAGTGAAAAAAAGAAAATTCAATCCTGCAAGAGAAGTTAAATAATAATAATCATAACCACCAGAACCATTATTTGAGTACTCACTTTGCTAGATACTAAAGTAGGTTCTGCATGACTGCCACCTCCTTGGTCCTCTCCAAATTGAAGCTTTGAGTAACTAAGACATGTGTCCCTCACAGAGAGAGTTAATATTGGAGAAATAAGTCAAGTATATCCTGTAGATTACATTCTAAGCTTGTATGCTTTCTATTTTTCTATATTGCTTTTAGAAATATCGTGCGCGCGCACACACACACACACACACAGACACACACACATTAATTATCTGGCAATTTGCCAAAAGTTACTGGAATGATATTCCAACCATGTGTCTGTTTAAATATTTTTATTGTTGTTGTTGCTATTGTTATCATTTTGGGAGTGTTCTAAACTAGACGGAGAACATTTTCTTATTGCAGTTCCACCGAGGCTTCTGAGAAACAACTTCTCTTCAAAAGGTCCCCGCCAGCAGGAGAGCATCACAGTTGCCTAGAACACTGCTGCCCAGAGCTTGTTTGGGAGTGGGCCCCAGAAAATGTGTTTTTGAAAAAATAAAAAATAAAAATAAAGCTCCCACATGATCTGCTGACCCAACAATAGGTAAGCCTCTGGCTTAGCGATATTGGTATCAATTGAAAGCTGAAGCAAGACGGTTTCCATATCTATAGCAAGTATTATTAATATGGGATCCAGGAGTAGAACTGGACTTCTTTCTGACTTTAGATGGAAAATAAAAGATGATGATGTTTCCCAGGGTGTTGGCCCATAATCAAATAGAAACGAATTACCCTTATCTAAGTTTCAGGAGGAAGCTGAAGAGGGAAAAACAGGAACTGGTTAGAACCTAATAGGCCCCAGACGGTGGAAGATTTGAGTTCCAGGAGACCTTGAGCCTCATTAGATGCTCATTGTTACGCATTAGCATGCTAAGTGACACAACCACCAGTGCCACCCCAGTTGACAACTGTCATGATGACAACTGGAAACGACCATACAAGGACTGAAAATGAGAGTTCCATCAGTTCCAGGTCCAAACCATACAACTGTTCTCACATAAATTACGCTATTCCTTCCACCCTTTCCAGTTCCCTCCTTTTAAGTCTCCTGTGTATGTGGTGTCTCCACCTGAATTGGGTTGAGAAGTTGATTTGCAAACTAGGTTCTCACTTCTTCATTTGGCCATTGAATAAAGCTCGGGCTGCTCCAGTCTCAGCACCAGTTTTATTATTAGCTGCACGAGCCCAAATGGAAAAAGAAAATCGCTAGTCAAGACAAGGGGGGCATCTTGGCCCAGGCTAGGATCCCGGCACGGGTCTGGTCGGCCAATTTGGTAACAATTACATCTTTAGTTTCTTTAGCTTTTAACTGAAAGCTTACATTTCCTTCATACAGGAATTTGGACAGAAAATACGGTCAAGCTACAGTATAATCCAGCAGTGTGTGTTACTTTGTTGCTAATAAAAAACACAGATATTTTCATATCTGTATTTTCCTATTAAATTACAGCTGTGTAGGTATCTATAAATATCATTAATATCATTGTGGGGGAGGAAGAAACCTTCCTCTACCCTTCTGGGTTCTTCTGGCTGGTCTAAAAATTAAATTGGCATCAGGCAGATTCACAGGAGAAAAACCAAACAGAAGTGTATTAACGTGTACATGTGAGACTCCCAGGAAAAATGAGTAACTCACCAAAACAATGGCTGAAACCTTCACCTTAAATGCCATCTTCAGCTAAAGACAAAAGAGGATGTTCGTTTGGGCACTCAAAGGGGAGGAAGGTCATTGACGTGGAGATAGAAAAGCAAATGTTTGCCCAACAAATGTTTGTTGAACCCTGCAGAGACAGTGGGACACGGACAGGAATTTTCACAGTCTTTGCTAGGTCCTCCCCGTCTACACACCTAATTCATCCTATGTCATCTCTGGTAACAACCCCCTTCCTGGAACAGGTTCTCTTTCTACATCCTTTAGGTATTAGCAGGAGGCCAAAGTTTCTTTCTGAGTCTGTTGGGCCTTGATTGTTTTCAGCTTGAAATAATCTGCATGCCAAAGAGACATTTTGGGGGTGGTCAATTTTGTTTCCCTACATCATCACTATTTTGAAATTATGATTGCTACTATAACATAGCTAGACCAGACTATTTAATATTTCAATTTAAAAAACCCATATATGATTACAAATTTGCATTTTATAATATTTTAACTAGTGTATTTTTACATATTGCTTTCCTTTGAATCCTATGTATTTTATTTTATGTATTTATAGAGTATTCCGAGAAGGGGTCCTAAGACCTCAGCACACTCTTCCGGGTGCCCAAGGCGCACACTGTTTAAGATCTTCTGTAGTAGGGATTACTCTCCTGAGCAAATAAATTGGTCATTTTACAAAGTAGGACAGAAATGACAGCATGACCACACTGTCACTTCTAGTATTTTTTCGTAGTAAATACTTCACACACTGACACCCATCCTTATGCACTCCCACCAAGTCCCAAATTATACTCTTGAAGTTACTCGTTATATAAATACTGAAGGGTTATTCTGCCGTACTTTATACTGATCAACAGATATGGGGAAAAGAGTTACAATCGAGGAAGAAAAAGGTAAGGGATAAAAATAACTGAAGATAAGACAGGAATATTGAAAAGAGGATAAGATGGGAAAGAAAGAAAAATGATTGAAACCAAAATAAGAGATAGATGTCTTTATTCTCCAATTCCTCAGGCTCCACAGCCTCGGATTTCCTATCCAACTGCTTCTCGCAATCACCCGGAAAATCATCATCCAGCACCTCCTTTGATCCTGAGCGCATCCTGTATTATACTGAGATGTCTGTTATCTTTTGCATGTTTAATAAGTTATATTTTTAAATAATGAAATATTTGCAAAAAATTCTGCGGTTTAAAATCAACTCTCTTTTCCCACGCACAGTGACTCTTTTTAGTAACAAAGTCAACCTGCCGTGGTCAATAAATAGGCTGATATCTGTTTAGTATTTATGTTGTTGCATTTATGTAATGGTTTAGATCTAATTCCTTCTCACAGTTGTTTTGGTGTTTGAAATTCAAAATACTTTAATTGTATCTTTTTGAACCCCTAAAGAATATAGTATATCAATTTACCATGATACTATTCTAATTTCCATGCATAAAACAGATAATTTCCAACCTCCTGTGATAGAGATTCTGTTTATTCCACTCCCATGTTTGAGGGAAAAAAAATCACTAACGGTGATGTCTAAAGCCCTTAAGAAAAATTTTTCAACGTGAAATTGTAGTGGAATGAAAGCGTATTACTGCCAAAAGTAGCTGCATTTCAATTTATGAGAAATAATAAATCATTAAAATGGAAACTACGCATGAATAAAATCAAGAGACAAGAAGTGTGACAGCATTTTAAGTAAACTTTGTATCAATCCTCAAAAGCCCAATACTTATTGTTTATGCAATTGGTGTTTTTATACAACCTTGTATTGAGCCTCCCTAATTATGCCATAGTTGAATTACAATTAATATGTAAATAGAAACATAAAACCTGGTTTATCCCATGTAGCAATCTGTACCAGGCTAACATCCTTCACAATCCTCCTGTTGGAAAATCTCCTGGGTTGCTTAGGCATTCTATTTTTCTCTTCTTTCAGTTTTAGCAGTCTGGTTGGCAAAGCTAATTCAGAGCAGGATATGCTATTCCTGTAACCTGTTTACAAATCTTTAACATCTGGAAAAATGTAGTTTCTCTGTGGTCTTCCTACCCCTCTGACTCAACGACATCAGGCGGGATCACTACCTCAGGCAGAACTGAATTTTGATCATATTCATTTTATAGACATGCTATTTTTTGTTGTTTGCCTTTATTTCCAAATATTAGAACGATTAAATTAATTTTAGGCAGGGCATAATAGCAAGTTCTGGCCTAAAATTCCAAGGCTTAACACGCAATCTATAGATTTTACGTGAGTCACGTGATGAACATAGGATTTGAGGCTATGCTTAAGTATTGGACCCTCTTAAACTCTGTTTCTTCTGACTGTTCTCTTATTTTAGGAATATTTAAGCCTGAAAAATGGTTTTTGTTATTTACCATTATGCCAATGCACCAGCTATTTGGAATCACCTGTTAATTTATTTTATTTAAGTGTAGCAAATTTTTAATAAAATGTGCAATATTAGAAATCAATAAAAAATAGATATTAAATTATAACACTTTCTCCTTGGCTGCCTGGCAAATCCATATCCTTTTAGGTAATAAATCCTGATCCCCTGACCACAGGATTTGGCACATTTTCCTACACTGAACCAATTATAGTGCCCTTTGTCCTGTTTATGGTGCTTGTAACAGGGACAGACATATGACTTTAGCACAGCAAGTTAGTATCTTTTTCAACATTAGCTATAAGTATTAGTTATAAAGTGCCTTTGTAATCTTTTTATCTTTAAAGAAGGGGAATGTAAATGTTTGAGATGTATGGGATAAACCGAATGGCTTAAAAGGTTTGTCTGTCACTGCCATTGGCAAGTGTATTCTTTTAATAACAATAGGTCCATAATAAGCATCTTTGGATATCAAACACGTTGATACACAAGTTTTCTATCCACATAATTCTTCTTGGTTCCTAAGAAAGTAAAGAAAGAAAACTTCTATTAACTGGAGACTAAGCCTAAATTATAGTTTCATGTGATATGTTAGCAAGAAAAATTGCAGCATTTGCAAGAATTGGGAATGTCGTCTGGAAATTAAGATTTCATGCCTGCAGCTCAAAAGGTACTACTTAATGGGGAATTCTCAGTTAGTCTACTTAATATTTATGCATAGCTAGAAATATTGAAATATCTTTTTTAGACCCACATTTTTTGAAAACAGCCATTAAGTTTTTTGATATTCTGTAAGTATCTAATTCACAGTATAAACTATAGGCAATGTGTTAGGCATACCACCACATTAATCCAATTAAATTCTGCTATATTCTTAAATCTGCACTTATATTTCTGCTTTTTTTTGCAATTACTTGTCAACTTCCTACTTTTTAGCAATTATATATTAGAAAATTTAAGCAAATTAATTATACAGAAAAATCACTAAATTTTAGATTTATTCATATAGGGAAAATATATGAATGCAAATATGAGTTAGTTGACCCATAACTGAAAAAATAAACAGCTTTAATAAGCAGTTATTTTTTGGAGTCAAAATTATCCATTTGAGGCCATCATATTAAACAGACTGACTTCTTATTGCCAAATATTCACATAGACTTATGATTTCAGCTGTATATCTAAAAAGAAAAGAAATTCTGAAAGCTAAAACTGTAAAGAAATTATTTAGTCATTTTTTCCTCTTAAAAACCTGTGGTGCAATCAATTTGGAGAGCAGTTTTAATTTTTTTTCTATTAAGAAATAGAGGGCAAAATTAAAAATTAATGAAATTAAAAACATTTTAAGCCAAGAAAACAGTTATGCTTTTATACCTACTTAATAAAACTCAAAGGACCAGCACACTGAAAAAAAATCAATTTAAATATTTAAACACAAAATAAAAAATATTGCCAGACAGCCTAATGCTTTTAGACAAATTCCTGCCATATTATTCATGAACATGGCCTTCAGTAAACAGTCTCTAGGTAATTGTTTATTTGTCCCAGCAGTAAAAGCTCCGTCTCTTGCACAATTGTACTTCAACTCCCAAGTAATTAATATGTCTTCCTATGGAAATACATTATGCAATATGTTACCTTAGGAAAATTCTTCCTATAACACATACGAAATTTATACAATGTTAGAAATATAAGCTCCTTACAGACCCTGCTTTAAAAAGGGTTTAAATAAGGAATGGAAAGAAGAGAAAAACAGGTTTTAAGAACAGTCATTTAGTTACCATTTATCTTTATAAATGGCAGAAGTATATGTCACTCGCCTAGAAGTGAACAGATCTGTAGATACTTTTGCATCTACATAGTGAAGTTGATTTCAGGTCTGCAGCTCTGGTTTTGACAACAGATTGGACCACGTTTATCATAGAGATACATGAATCCTCAGTCGCTGTGGACTTTAGGGCTCAAAACGGAACTGAATCAACCTGACTATAAGAAGTTCATAGCTCTTTATCTGTGTAATGGGCATCCCTTTGACATGGTAGGTCTTAAGCAAAATGGCAGATCATGGTCTATCACATGCCCTTCAGTTCTTACCATTCCGCAAAGTACAGAGAGACAATCAAATCAGCTCTGTTACTAGCCAAGGCATTGCTAGTAATGAAGGAGCCTAATCCATACCTCAACACCTTTCTCACTATGAAGAAAATTATACACATATGCCAGGCTAGAAGAGAGATCATATTAGCCTTTCATGATTGTATTTCAAGGAACTACACCACACATGGAATGTATTAAATTTATACATTTTAAAGAGATATGGTAAAATATTCTTAAGTTAAAAAATGAAAATTATGTATAACTATTATATATAAGTATTAATATATATATATATATATATATATATATATATATATATATACTCTGCATCTTCATTCATTTATGAATTTTCCACCATTCATTAACTTCAATACTTGAAGATTTTAAGTCAAGCAGGAATCACTAAGTTGGCATTTTCCATGATAGTCTGCTTTACTTAGCACCTAACTCCTAGGGAGGGCATGTTTTTGTCTTTTCAAAGATGTTTATATAAACCAAAGAAGAACATCAAACCAACTCACTCTTCTTTTATTTAGTACTCAGGGCTAAGTGAAATGTGTCTCAAACTCCTTTTTAAAGCCTTCATTTTTATGCAGTCATCTCTATGTGATTTAGTTATATATCTTTTTAGAACAATATTCCAAGGGCAGTATTTTTTTAATGTCTCAGTACACCTAAGAGAAAAGCACGCATGAATTCTTAACTTAAAAGATTTGTGGCATATTTAATTTATGAAGACATTTTTGGTGGCATTGAAAAGTCCCACACCCCTAAAGGATCACTATTGTTTCCAGCATAGAGTGTTACTTTAATAATGACTAATTAGTTTAATAGTATTCATTATGTCACTGAACCATGAAATTATAAATCTCTTTCCTTCCCTTAGCCTCTTTGACCAGAATGGTTGAAGCCTGATAGCTTCACAAATCCTATCAGCAACATTTAGAATTTATTGTATCTTAATGGAACCAATTCAATAAATAAAATATAATTCTAGTCAATGGCATTTTGCATTAGCACTTCAAACTTTTCAGTATGTTTAAATAATTGATTTTTTGACAGAATGCAATCTGGTATTGATAGTCTGTACTGGTGTTGATGATCTGTAGTTCTGAAGGAACCATTTATTTTGCTATTGCAGTATTTCAAAACTCCTTTTAATTACTTCACTATCTTTCATGACATATAATTACAATGTGTAAAATTTCCCACCACCCACCCTTCTCTTCTCTCTAAGCTTTCTTCCTTAAGGACGTTATACAGTAATACAATTTTTCTACCATCTTAAAGCTGATTTCTTATCCACATCTCCTGTCCTCTGCTCGACATTTCAAAAACTAGTTCTCTGCTAGTTATTTCTAACTGGATAACCCACCAGAAGATCAAAGTCAACATATCCAAAACAGAACTTAATTTCCCACAAGTCCACAAGTCTTCCTCTTGGCTTCCTAAGACTAACCATCCAACTGCAAAATCTGGGTGTAGTTATTGATTCTTTTCTCTTTTGCTGTTCTCTCTGTTATTCTATCTGGTACTGCACAGATACACACATTCTATTACTTGCCAAATTCTTTTGACCTCACATTCATAAACTCACTGCATTCACTTTCTTTTCCTCTTGCTTGGCCAAATATCATTGCCTGTGCTCAAGACTCTACCTCTTTTTTCACCTCTCAAGCAGGTCCAAAATGGCTTGAAAGAGCAAGGAAATCAAGAAACGGTTGTTGCTGCCGCAAGAGATCTGGAATCGTGTTTATGTAAAGCTATCATATTGCGAGTGTTTTTGCACTTTGAACAGATCTCTCACTAGTAAAAAGAAAGAAAAAAATAAAACAAAGGAGCATATCTACTCATGATCCTTGCACAAAACTATAAAAAATATTAAGGATATAGAGTTATGCTAGAAGTCATTTCTGAAATAAATCTCCAGATAATATGCACGATATGATAGTAATAAAAATATCATCTATTGTCAAATCTCAAGAGCTTGTATTACATAGGTCTAATGTAATTTAGATTAAGGATAATAGGTCTTACGCATCAGGATGTATAAGATATCAGATGCCATCTTTAATAAAGCAAAAAAAGCAACATAATACTAAATAACCATAAATTCATATTTTAAAGTATTTTAATAGCTTTTCACAGAACTTGGCTTCCTAACCCTATTTCCCCTATTAATTCTTAAGTTCCTCAGTTGTAAATTATTCTATCAGTTGGATGTTCAGAAACTGATTATGTTTAATTCCAGTGGACTCTGAAACTTAACTAAAATTCCATAGGTAGGAGTAATGCTTCTCAAAGGTACCTGGTTGATACATATGTGCATCACTGGCTAATGCCATTCCAAATGCAAAACTATCTAGAAAACTCATCTAGTTAATTGGATATAAAATCACCAAATCTACCCAAGTGAAAGATATGGACTCATTTCTAGACATAAAAGGCAAGGACTCTTTATCAGTGGCTAGATCCATTTGATTTTACTTCAGACGTCTTAGAGATATATCCCTTTTTTACCTCTAGCATCTATTCTAATTATTTCTAATTAAATCTCAACTGATTACCATAAACTCCTTTTTTAGATATTCATTTTTAATTTAATTTATAAAATTGAGGTCTCTTTGATATACATTATATTAGCTTTAAGTTACAACATAATAACCAGATATTTGTATGTATTGCAAAATGATCACCAAAATGAATTCAAGTAACATGAGTCACCATATATAGTCACAAAATCTTTTTTTCTAAGCTTTTTAAACTTTACTTTCTTAGCATCTTTCAAATATGTAATATGGTACTGTTAACTAAAGTCACCATGCTGTACATTACATCCTTGTGAATACAATAGACTTCTGGTGGGATGTTCCATCACCAGGCCAGGTCCTTTTCCCTCCCTTATTTCAGAAGCCACAAGTTACTGCATTCTTAGGGTCAGTGATCCAAAGAGAATCATTTGTCATATAAATTTCATACGAAAACATTTCTGATAGCTTAGGTGTTGCTCATACACTAGAATCTATTCTTCACAGGACATTTAAAGCACTCTTTGTTTTCAACTCCTGTCTTACAGACATTCACCTTTACATCCCATCTTCTGAGTATATGGTATAGATGTTCTCACTATATACAACTGATGTATCTATCTTTGTATCTATAAATCTTGTCTATCAATCTACTTTCTAAGAAATATAGAGCATTTTTATGCTTCAATATTTTACTATTACCAGTTTTTCTCAAACATGTCCAATAAATATATCCCAAAACGCATAAGATAATGACAAAATCACCTAGACAAGTAAGGGATACAACTTTTCTTGGCCAATTACCCTGCCCAAGACATAGTTTCCACTGATGTCTCTCAATTCATTTTGAAAAGCACAGTGTCTTCTTTCTACTCCACAATATGCCTAAAATTGTTTTAATTCACAAAAGATAGTTAAAATTACTGATGAGAGTAACACATTGATATAATTAAATTATATACACACGAGACAGTATAGTAAATTGCACCCAGTTATTTACGTGTGTATTATTTCATCTTGAATGTGAACCATTGTTCAGGGATCATCACTTATATGTTGCTGTATTACCCAAGTCACTGAAAAAAAATGTTCCTAAGAATATATAAATATACTGAATTATGATAATACAGAAAACTATTTGTTCAGTGATATTAAAATTTTATGGAAGACAAATATTTCCTTTCAGTAGCTTTTAGAAAAACACATTAATATAATTTTTAAGCATTGATATATTTCTCCTCTCAGTGCAACCCCATCACCTTTAAAATGTAGGGTAGAAAGATTTATTTCTCATTTTAGTTGCTGATTTGGCCATTATATAGAGAATACATTTTTTTGAGGGAGGATTAAGCCAGGTAGGAGAGCAAAAGTATGACTAAAATTCTTTTACTATTTGTAACATATACAATTATGTGTTACACTCAGTCTAAATGGTGAGAAATATCTTTCTGGAATTAAGAACATCTGACATGAGCTCAAGGATATATAAAATTAGTCAAGCCAAAGGGAGACAGAATGAGTGACAGGCATGACGAAGGCAAGGAGACCCAGGCAAAAACTGGTGGGAAATATGCAGAGGACGACGTAGATGTGGAGATAATGTAGATGTGGAGGATGACCTTCATCCCCAGCAGCATTCACCAACAATCACTGTTTCCTAAGTATGTAAACAAACATACTTACCATATATAATAGAAATAAATTAAAATCTTTCTGAGCTTCCATTCAAATAAGAAAGATCTTTCTGTTCAAAATTCCCTTAGTAATAATTAAAAGCATGTATCTTCTAATAATTTAATTCATAAGACCTCCAAAAAAGCAATCAGGTCCACATTAATTAACAAGAGAGTATCAACAATTAGAGACTCATAGCCTTACTTTCTCATCAACCAAATGCAGAACGCTTTCAAGAAAAAAAAAAAGTCAGCCAACAAAGCAAGCATATATTATCTCTCACAAACCAGCATCATCTTTTACTTCACGACTTCACGTTTGCTCTCAGAGTGTATATTACAACTTTGGACTTTTACAATGCAAATCCACAGCAACTCTACAAGGTCCTTCCCGTGTAAATGTCTTCAGATGCATAATCAAGCACAGAGAATAAAAAATATGCCTGGCTTGTTACACAGAGAAAGCAAGAAGTGTTTGCTCAGATAGATTCTGGGCACCATCTGGGAGACAGTGCCTGGTTTTGCAACAGATTGCATAATTTTCCAGTAGAATCTGGAGAAAAGCCCTAACTACTTTAATAGAGAGTTGATTTTACATGCCTTTAATCTTCATTTTGGTTTGTCTTAAAGGCAATCCATATGGCTGAATGGCAGAAGTAGTCATTAGCTTAACAGACTGTTCAGGCTTCCATCTTTCTGTGGGAGACACGCAATATTTCACCTTATAGAGAGTTGGTTTTCATTGCACATGGCAATTAATCTTTTCACTAGCTAAGCATCTACTGCATATGTATGCGATTTGATTGATTAGATTAGAAATTTAATGTTACAGTTCATACATTGGTAATATTTCAATATAACTTGTACCAAGGACTCCACTATCAATAATATGAGTGGATCAAGAACAGCACAAATGAGTACCTGGAGCAGGAAGGATGACCTTGGCTGGTAGGAAATACTTCATCCACAACAGAGAAATCCTAGAGCAAAGTTCACCTTATTAGAAGCTCTCCGTGGAACCTGTGGCTGGAGGGCACAAGGATTCTCAGCAGGTAAGCAAGTGCACATACAAGAAACAATTCCCAAACAGAAGAGACAATCAGGCTACCCTTCTCTATACCTATCTCTACACACCTTTCTTGGCAGGTACTAGAAAGAAAAGCACTCTGGCATCATGCAGTAAAAGATGCAATTAAAAATCAAAACAGAGTAGCAGAGTTGGATATGTAAATGGAAAGTATTGCTCATAATTATATCTCATTGATAGTTTCCGAAGAGGAAGAAAAGTAGAATAGCCTTTTTTTCCATTGAAATAAATTCTTTTTGGGCACGAGGCTCACACACTTGCTAAAAAAGTTACCTATATATGTTTCTACCTACACAGAGAAGGAGAGTTGAGGGGGAAAAAAAAGACACTTTTGCATTTATCACAGATTAGGCCAGATGTTAGCCTTGAAATATCAAATATGTTATCAAATATGATTTCCCTAATAGTACTTGCAGCTGAGAATGTTAGGCTTTTGGTGCCTAACATTCTTGGGATGGAAGTAGGTAAGCACATTCCTAAACTCATAAAATGTTAAGTGGAAGCTAAAGGATTTTAAAAATAGAAATCTGCAACCCAGACTTCTTTTCAGACGATCCTTTTCTCTTTTCTACCTTGGTTCTCCTGCAGGAGAAGCAGCATTCCAAGTAAGGCAAATATCATTCTCTCCACAAACCATCTACCCAGTTGGCCCCAAGGATAAGAAAAATGTACATGTTGGGTAGCTTAATTAAAAGGCACAGAATAGTAATCATGAAATAAAGAGTAGAAAATATAAAATAGAGAATTATAGTTGAGAAATAAAAACAAGACGAAATGTCATTGTAGTAACAGAATTTTTTTTTGTTATGCAGCATTTAAAAATAAAGTATGTTGTAGATTATAATAATGGTTCCAGTTCTTAAACACTTCATATCTTCATATGTTTATACCCTTGGCTTTATAGCTTTGTAATATCCTCCTTTTCTGACCCCATATGGTTTGCTTTGAACCATTTGAATCTTAGCAAGAACTGTACCAAGAGAGGATTAGGTTTGCTCATTTGTTATCCCTCTGCCACCCTAATAAGGAAGTGTCCGGGCTAGCCCAGTGATCCCAGGAGAAGAATAAGAGATATGTGGGTCAGAGATGAGTCACTCTAATCATTCCAGTCAAAGTCCTCCTAGTCAGCTAACAGCTAGACAACCCTCAGATAGCTGAGCAAACCGAATAAAGAATAAGAGAACTGCCTGCTGACCACCCCCAACACCTAAGCAACAAGTGCTTATTATGCCACTGAGGTTTTGGGTTATTTGTTACACAACATTATTGTGACAATACATATCTGATATAAAATAAAATGTTAAACGCTAACATGTATTAACATGAATTGCTATTATGGTAGCCTCCTTTGTTGATTGCATTTCAATTACCACTCCTTGTTTATCTCCAGGAGCTTCTGCTTTCTGAAGATGTGTGCTGTGGCATTTGATATAGAGATAGTAAGAGCTGTTATATCATTAATGTGAATTGTGGCCTTTCACAAATCAGCCTGAGCTTATCACTGGGGCCAGGATAATGGCTTAAGCTAATCAAGACCCATTCCTAGAAATGAGGATGTGCAAAGTTGCTTAACTAGAAAGTACAGCTTATTGCTAAGAAGAAAAAGGGAATGATTAATAAAAGAGATGATTAATAAGTGGGTATCAGAGTCTAGCAAGGAGTTGAATGAATAATAGACAACTGATTGAATGAATGAAAATGTTAAAGCTTAGGTAATATTAGTTGTCTTTTAAGAACAATTTGAGCTATTTGTAGCAACATGGATGGTCCTAGAGAGTACCATATTAAGTGAAGTAAGTCAGAGAAAGACAAATACCATGTGATATCACTTATATGTGGAATCTAAAAAAACGACACAAAAGAACTTATTTACAAAACAGAAAGAGACTCGTAGATAGAAAACAAACTTACAGTTACCAAAGGGGGGAATGGGGAGGGATAAATTAGGAGTTTGGGATTAGCAAATACAAATGACTACATAAAACAGATAAAAAACCAGGTCCTACTGTATAGCATTGGGAATTATATTCAATATATTGTAATAATCTACAATGAAAAAGAATATGAAAAAGAAAATATATACATATGTATAACTGAATCACTATGCTGTACACCAGAAACTGACATAACATTGTAAATTGACTATACTTCAATAAAAAAAAGAACAACTTGAGGATGATCTGCTAGATATTGGTGTTATAATCACTAAAGGATACTAGGCTAAACAAGTTTTTATATTGTTATTAAACAGATATACAATAATATGGTATTCAGTGAACTTAATATATTTTATGCAAACTTTATGCTCTTTAAAGAGTAGACATTATAACTTACAGTCTAGAAAACGGTGGCTGCTCTGCCTGAATGGTGATGTGCATTAATTTGGGTATTCAATGTAGAATCAGTCTACTGAGGAAAGCTTTTGCAGTCTATTTAAACTTGTTTTAATTTGAATCCCAAGTCATTCTTTGTGTCTATAATGTGGAACTGCTTAATAATCTGTAGTAATAAAGCAAAGATTTGGGGACAGATTGGTTTCCAAAGTACCTCTTGAATGTATACCATTGACTACCCAATGGTTACAAATACAGTTCGTATGAGTAAATGAAAGGGAATGATGGATGCAAGTCAATTAACATGTATCATTCAAATTATCAGTCTAACAGCAGACAAACTTTCAATAAGTGTTGAGCTAAAACAGTAAAATCTAATTGTCAGCAGTCAAACCTTATTAATCAATTCTGTGCCTATTTATTAAAAAATTTGCCAGTACTGTTATAGTCAAACAAAGGGATCTATCAAAATATAGTATCAGACTGACATAATTAAATGGATTTCTGCTCAGTGATAAATCGCTATCTAATATTAATCGCACAGAATTAAGATTAGTGAAACCTAGAATTGATTTGAAAGCTACATTTAGCCTCCCTAATAACTGTGGATGGGGGGACACTGCCCACAGTGTGAGAGCGCTGTGAGAACAGCATTCCGCGTATTTGAAATGCTGGCTTCTCATCACGAGAACACCCTGCTCCATGCTGTTTGGAATGTAAAAAGCCAAGAAGCCCCTGGGGATTAAAGAGTGAATACATGGCCTGGTTACGGAAGTCTAAATTATACGAAGTTAAACTGACGGAAGTTGTTAGCAGAGCCCAGTTAGGGCCCAAGATTTAGAGTCTGAATCATGGACATGACAATAAAGCTGAGTACAATGGGGCAATGTTACCATCACACAGGATGGTCAGTGGCAGAAGGAGTTATAAAGCAAGTCCAACGCATCAACTAAATGCAAAAAGATTCCCTTATGTGTCTTTAGACAGAAAGTCTGTGCAACTTACAGTGGCTTTGGGTTCCTAGTGGTCTTGAAAATAAAAATAATGGAACAATAATAAGTGTGTTAGCTTTTCTTGATTGTACATTGTATATACTCTATGTCAGACTCTTCAAATTATTTCTCATGTATTTTTTATTTTTTTATAAGTAGTTTATGAGCTGAAATGTATTACTGTCCTCTTTTACAGGAGAAAATCCATGACACTGAGAGATTAAGGAACAAGTATAAGGTCAATTTATAGCTAGTAAATCAAGCAGCTGGGATTAAATTCCAGGCAATCTGGTGTCAGAGTCCATACTCTTGGAGCATAAGTTTATCCGTATGCCCTATAACTCAACAAGTTGAACTTCACAGTATTTAAGCTCCCTTGTGTCAACTAGGAAGCCAAGACTGTCTCACATTTAAAAAGTCCTTCACCCTCCATGATGCTTTTACATTTGATTTCACAGCAACCCAGTGGGGAAGGGAGGATACTAAGAATGACACAGCTTAAGTGAGTTTTCCAGTGCAGGATAGCTAGTTGGCCCGTTTCTGTGTGTCTGTGTGTGTCTGTGTAGGTTGGTTTCGTTTCGTTTTGATGGTGTACTTGTTTACGTCTGACCTTGTTCCAGACATATGTAAGGTTTGTTCACATAGGCAGGACTTGGTATCAAGACCAAGCTGCAGTCCAGGACTCTCGTGAAGCGTCTGGAAAATGGTTTTATTTCTGCTCAGAGACTGGGAAGACCTATCCATCTCTGCCGAAGTGGTTCTATGACCGGTTGTAAGGTATAAGCCAGCAAACTGTTTTCACGTAGTCTCTTTTCGAACTTTACATTCCATTTGTACAAACTGAAAGGGCATTTTAGAATGATCGTTAAGACACTTCAGATTCTAATATTCTAGGTGTTAGCTAAATTCACTTCCTAAGCTACAAGCAGAAACTCAGGGCTGAATATTCAGTAAATACTGAAAAGACAAGACAAGTGAAGATAGTCTTTTAATATAACGTATTCCTGTGCTCTTGGGAAAGCCAATAGCTTAACAGAAGAAACTTGTGTCAGTATCAACAGCGAGCGATATAACGCTATATCACTTCTGGGTATTTTTCCTAATAAACATCATTCACCACACTCTTTTGCTTGATTATTCTCCTTAATATATAGTTCCTAAACATCTAATATAAATTTCTTACATTTGCCTTGAAATGTAAGAAACAAAAAAATAAATAAAATGCTAATTTTTGAAGACATTGGAAAATATCCTAAAGATAAAATCAGTAACAAAATTCAGATCAGTAAAAGTGCGTACATCTAAATTCAATTAATTAGACATTTCAGACAGTCTGTGTTTGTGTGTATGTGTGCATTTTTTTACTGGTTATTTAGAGAGAAATTTGCTAATAAAATGTTGGGACTAGACTATTCCATGATTTATCAGAATAATGCCAAAAGGAGTGGTTCCAACTAGAAGAGAGACAATCTCATGCAAGCAAAGTCCACTGAAAACTTTAGCTATTTCATAAAGCAATATGAAATATTGGGTTTTGGCTTCAGATTTTAGGAAGCCAAAACAAAGGGATGCAGGATTAAGTTGCAATTTCATTTTAAAGGTCTGGAAAGAGCACTGTGATCTACTGTGGAAAGACACTAATCGCTGAGGACCGTAATGATTGCTGTTTGATAATTTTAATATGTAAGGGTACCTGATTAAAATTTAAGGGGCATCTTGAGTATTTCTGGAGGAAGCTCCATTTACATTTATTGAGTCGTTCTTGGTGCCAGTTTGGGGCTGCTTGCTTTGCACATCATATCCCACATAATCCTCATGACAACTTTGGGAGCTATGTTTCATTAGCTAGGAAAAGGTTTAGATTTTAGTGAAAAGAATAAAAAACTTAGATAGACATGGATTCAAAATTCCCATTTCCACTTTTTTTACTGAGTAACTTTCTTCGAAGAAAGGCCATGCAAATGGGGTAGATGCTTTCTCATTTTAAAATTTGATACATTTTGTGTATGTGCGTGTCTTTCAAAATAGATATTTTTATTCTACGTATTCTAATATCTTTACGTTTAACAGAGAGATAAGACACTGATAGTGGTGAAGAAGCTGTACATTAAGCATAGGGGAAAAGAGGGAGGATGTTTATATATTATTTAAAATCTATAAAAAGAGAGTGTTTTGTTCAATTAAAATTTGGACCCTGTTAACTAGTATATATAAAATAGATAAACAACAAGGTTCTACTGTATAGCACAGGAAACTATATTAAATACCTTGTAATGGCCCATAATGAAAAAGAATATGAAAAGGAATAAATACATTAAATTATATATGTATGTATATGTGTGTGTGTGTATATGTGTATATATATATATATATATATATATATATATATATATATATATATATATATATAAAACGAATCACTTTGATATACACCAGAAATTAACACAACATGTAATCAACTATACTTCAATAAAAAAAAAACTGGACCCTGTTGAAACTCTTATTTCAAATCTGATGGCAGTGTATCACATTGGAATTGTTCAGCTATGAATGGCAAGTATCACTCAGGACAGGATAGATCATGAGATAACAAGCAACCCCCAATTTTAGAGACTTATCACAACAAAGCTTTCTCTCCTCTTCACAAAGAGTCAGCTGTGGGCTAGAGGACTCTCCAGGTCCACTCCTCTCTCTGTGATGGTTCAACATGGCATTAACTCATGCTTGAATGTTAAGAAGCGCCGTGGGAAGAGAGAGGTGGGGCATCACACACCAGTGAGTAACTGCTTCCACCTAGAAGGCACACCCATCACTTCATTCACCTGCTTCACCGGGCAGAGAAGTTCAGAGGACCGCACTTGACTTCACAGTGGCAGAGAAGTGTACACCTCCTGCCTGGGAGAAGCCTGGGAGGAGTAGGAAACCAGATACTGAGCAGCTGTAGGCTAGACATTTCTATTCCTTTTCATGCACTTGTAATTTTGCTAAGAAAAATGTGTCAGAAGTATATTAACTTTCTACAGATGCTTTCATCCTCTCACTAAATGTGTGGAGTAAGTTATCTAGAACTAAAATATCAAATTTCAAAGAAAAATGTACAGAGAAAAAATGTGACAATGAGTGTGTATATGTCCATGAATGACTGAAAAATTGTGCTGAACACTGGAATTTGACACATTGTAAAATGATTATAAATCAATAAAAAATGTTAAAAAAAAAAAAAAAGAAAAATGTACAGAGGTTGCCCTCTGAACCATTAAGTAAGTAAAAAAAAAAAAAAAGTCTGTGTGGCAGTGCCTAAATTCTTGAACCACGAGTTTCCTATGCGTGTGGAAGTCTTCCTGAAAGTTATTACGGTGAACTAACTAACAGATTGCTGATACCTGACAGGGAAACCTCACTGAGGCTACACCTACCTGAATGTAGAATTTACTGCCAGGAATAAATGTGACAGTTAAACTGCAATATGCTTTTCTTGCATTTATTTCTGTCAGAATACTTTTAGCAAGAAAATGGAATGATTTTAAAGTACCTTAAAATGCACAATATTTGGTGTAACATTATAATGTGGAAGATCCATTGGTGAAATATTACATGGAGCAGGTTGCTTGATTACTATCATGAATGTCAAAAGTACGTACTGCGGTACTTAATATAATTCAGTGATTGATGAGTTGGTAACATTATATCCCCTTAGAAGAAAGAAAGAGGAGACCACGAAATTCAGAGAATTTCCAATAATATTGTATTCAAGGATAAAATAGAACAATAGGTTTGAATCTAAATGTAGACAGACATTTTGACTATAACACAAATTTCTCTTGAAAAGTAAATAAACTTAAAAGTCAAGAAGATATTAATTGAAAAAATATTAAAAATTCAAGGATATAATTTTTAAAAACTTGACCTTAGATTTCTTAAAAAGGTTGAACTTCTGAAATGTGTGAGAATAGATAAAATTATAATTAATAATCAACATATATCTTTTACCTTGATTTATTTCTTTATCTTAACAATAGACATGAGAATAGAACCTCCCTAAGATATTATGAGGGTTGAAAGACGTTAAGTATTTAATATGCCCAGCACACTTCCTATTGTAGAGTGCATGCTGGTATGCATCTTAGGTTTGAATCCTGGATAAGCCTCAAAATATAAATCCTAGGAATTCTGATTTAGAAATTGATTATCAAAGTACATATTTTAAGAGGTGATTCAATATAGGGTTTGAAAGTGTTTAGGCACTGAACAATGTTGATGTCATGTACCTATATAATAAATCCCCCCCAAGACTTCATGCGTGTGTGTGTGTACATGTGTGCATGTGGGAGTGTATTCATATGTACTTTCAAAGGCTTCATAAAAGCTCATCTTTGAGTCTTTTGGCAACCCTTAGCCTCTAAGTGAAGGACCACTGTGTTATTTTGTGAAATAATGTTGCTTCTTTTGCCCTAATATATATTGGAATAAACCATACAATTGACTCTACATATTCTCCTCCACAGTAATCATAAAAAACAAATACAGAATGTTGATACAGAATAAATTGGTATTCTATTTAGTGGAGTGGATATGTGAATATTTCAACAAGCAACATTTTTATTCTAGTACCTTGGAATGCATGAAATATAGTACAGGTACTATCAATTAAAGTGTCTGAAAATTAATTACAACAAGGAGCAGAATCACTCAACTAATCACAGCCAGATCTAAATAAATTAGTTCTTAATCATAGCTTTGAAAGGAGAGAAAAAGAAAGCAACGCCAAGAAAGTCAAATTGCCTTCCCTTGGGCAAAGACATAATAAAACATACAATAAGTCAAGAGTTTAACTTCAATTTTGTTGATAAGATCATCATAAGTTTTAATAATGGTATTACATATTTCCCCTAAATCTGGTTCTCAGTATAATTGCTCACTGTTAGATAAAGGAACATATTTGTAAAAGCTAGTGTGAAACCTGCAGACAGGTGACAGGCGTTGATGGAGAAACCTGTGCTTTCCAGCTTCTCTTTTTTTCCCCTAGACTGCTTTTATTTGCGGGGTTCCTTTTCCACAGCTTCATATGGGGGGATCCCTCCTCTGTTCCTTTCTTTACAGAGAAAGATGGGGAAAAAAATCTACCCCAGTTATTTTTTCCCATTTAAGAGATCAAAGATCAAAACTTAAGGCAAAAATTTAGGAACTGAAATATACCAAGAGTTTCTTTCCCTAGTTTGCACAAACCTAACCGTATTGTTTTTTTTTTTAAAGGAAAATAAAACAAATCTGAAGCTAAACAGTTAAAATGCTGGTCTTCCCACTCACTAGCTGTAGGACTGGTCAAATACTTAATATTTCTGAACTTCTGTTTACTCAGTAAGTGAATCCAGAAAAGTTGTCTGTATTGCATAGGAAGAGAGGATTAAATGAGATAATCCTCATAGCTCAATGTTACATAGAATTAGCAGTTTTGTACTTGCTAGCATTTGAAGATTAATTTACTGAAACAGTTATTCTTATGGTTTTAATTGTGATAAACATCTTGGCTCTGCACTTAAGCTATTGTTAATGATGGGACAGAGTTTGTTAAACATTTGGATTTGGTTTACAATCCTGATACACCACAATTTTTTTAATCCACTATGCATATCCAAGGAATAATCTTGAAAATGTTATAAAGGGTACACCATTGGGGAATGTCTGGACACACGTATTAAAACTACTGCTCTTAAGACTCTGCTCGTAATTCCAGTATGTATCTCTTTATCTCTGCATGCTAAGCCACATGTGAACCTTTTCTGTATCAAACCATTTTCTATACAGTAGCCAAATGGATTAATGTAAGACTCAAATTTGATTCTAACTTCCCTGACTTAAAATCCTTCAGTATTCCCCACTGCCCTTTCAATAAAGTCCGAAGACTTTATTGTCTTAACAGGGTTTACAAAGACCTTTTGATCAGGTCCTAGCTTATTTCTATGTCCTTCTTTCATACTTTTCTATTCTGGTGCTCTGTGCTATATTCTACAACATGAGTAGTACCCCCAAGGGACCCTACTTCCTCTACTTCGGTCACTCTTCCCCTTCAGCCCACTCTTTGTCCGCTAGCTTGGATCCTCCAATGCATGTGCTGCTTCTGTTCCCTGAATTACACAACTTAGTTAGGTATGTTGATAGAACATCCTATGATGATCTCTCGGAAGATAGTTCTCGATCCTCCATCTAGTGTTGCAATTATTCATATATTTAATTTTCTTCATCTGACCATAAGATCAAGAACTGTTTTGCATGTGGGCTCAACATCTGGTACAGCACCTGGCATTTCGTAAATGCTTAAAAATATTATGTGAATGAACCATACAGCATTGCAATTTTATGGTTATTGCTTGCATTTCTCTCCATATTTTGAGCTTTTTAAGAACAAGAACAGTTCCAATAAATTATGCAAAAGATCTGTTTTGAATGTAGAATACTGTGGTAAGTTCCTTGAGAACAGGAACCCTGTCTGACTGTCTTTGCTTTTGTGTCACTCAAATCTAGCACGTAGCAAGCACTATGCCAACGTATGTTGAACAATAAATGGATTAAGATGACTTAGACAGTTAGGATCCAGAGAATAATGAAAATAGCAAGTTACCCTCTACTAACACATATTAAATAGTTACTTACTTAAGTAAAGAATGAATGAAAGAATAATGGCAAGAACTTATGAAGTTAGAATGAATATTAACAACCTACTTAATAACCTTCTCATAACTTCCTCAAGTTTGAATTACCTGAATTCCCATCTCATGCTTATTTTGAACTATTAGAGATGTGGGAATATTTAGATCTCCCCACCCCCTTAATTAGCAAGTGTGTTTCTGTTTTTTTTTTTTTTAAGGTAAAACAAATGATCTTCACTAACTACAAGTTAACAAAGAGGGCGCACATTTTGTGAGAGTCTGTGTGTGTCGTGTGTGTGTGTGTGTGTGTGTGTGTGTGTGTGTGTGTAGTACTGTTCCACTCTGACATTCAGACTAATTTGAAAATACCACAATGGGTTGCTTGACATTTGCTGAGAAATTACACTCAAAGTGAATTTTCAAATGATCCATGTTCTGTAATCTCAAGAAATGAACGGTAATGATGTTCCCTTATTATTTGTGTAATGCGTTAATCTCCATCATTGCTAGTTAATTGTATACATTTTTGGCTCCTGAACAAGAGACATTTTAGAAAGATAAATAGCTTCTCTTTCTGGAAAATATTATATATGTATCTTTTGTTTAAAAAAAAAATCTTGCTAGTTTTTATTGAATGCATGCCATTGTAGAAAATCATTACGTTAGGACAAACTGGGATCTATGTCTGAGTTGGAGGATGAAGAAGAAAAGGTGAAGGAGAGGGTACCAGGACTCAATCAGGAATCACTGATGAATAAATAGATAAATAAACAAATTAATTAATTAACAATAATCCAACACTGCAACAATGTGGGGATGGGGAATGGTTCTTGACTCAAAAAACTGGTAAATCTAAGGATAAGTCTAGGTTGGGGCACACCTGAATCAAGGGGTAAATTTATGCCATCAAGACTTAGAACAGCATTCTCTGTGTGCTAATTTTATCATCAGGAAGCCTCTCTCAATTATGTAAACCTACTCTGAACCCAACAACTTAAAACTTTGGATCCTCAAAAAAATATAGTCATCTCTTCCACAGCATCTGAAGGGCAATTCTCAATGAAGGTGGTTTATGTCATGCTGTCATTCCAACAGCAAGAGAAGGTGTAATGTGAAGGACCAGTCTAGGTTGTTATGGTGATGGGAGGGAAGGGGTAACATGACTGATAATGCAACATGGATATATGAACTGAGGTACAGATAATTCTTAAAGGAAACAAATGATATTATTAAAAGAAGAATTTGTATTAGAGCAGCCAAAATGACAGATTATTGAATCTAGTAACAGGTATGTGACTAGGACTTCAAACATACCCTACTTCAAACAAAGCAAGTTTATTTTCATTAGTTTTATATATTGAACATCTACCTGAAACTTTAATTAGAGAAATTGATTTATTTCCTTAACACATCTTGAAAACTTCTGACATTGATTAGCTTAAGGTTTACTCTTGAGTTTGAAGATTTCATTTGTTTCTGAGCAGTGAGGACAGTATTCAGGAAAGAAAACTCATGGAGAAATTAACAGATGATGCTTCCTCAAATGAAATTATACTCATTCTGGGAAATAATTACTACTTATAAGTGGATAAAAATGGCAAGAAAGTGAAAAAGAGCAGAGATTAAATATCTAGCGCCAACACCAACTAAACTTTTCAAGTTGTGATCAATTACCAAGAAAAAAAATACCCATACAGTTGTGATCTTTTATTTACTTATTGCTGCTTTTAGGGAATCCTGAATCAGGTAATAAACAGATTCCTCAGAGATGAAAAATTTCTAGGTTTTATACCATCAAGAAACTGGATGATCTTGTGAGGTGCTGGTTGGCTGAATGACTGCGTATTAGGCAGTTAGAACATCGTCAAGACTATGAGCTCCCTACCCTCCTACACTGTTGGTGGGAATGTAAATCGGTGCAGCCACTATGGAGAACAGTATGGAGGTTCCTTAAAAAAACTAAAACTAGAGCTACCGTATGATCCAGCCATCCCACTCCTGAGCATGTATCCAGAAAAGATGAAAACTAATTTGAAAAGATACATGCAACCCAATGTTCATAACAGCACTATTTACAATAGGTAAGACATGGAGGCAACCTAAATGTCCATCAACAGATGAATGGATAAAGAAAATGTGTTTTTATATATATATGTCTGTGTGTATATGTGTGTGTGTATGTATATGGAACACCATTCAGCATAAAAAGAATGAAATATTGCCATTTTCAGCAACATGGATGGACCCATAGAATATTATACAAAATAAAGTGATTCAGATGGAGAAAGACAAATATTATATGAGATGACATATGTGAAATCTATTCACAAAACAGAAATAGACTCACAGACATAGAAAATAAACTTATGGTCACCATAGGGGAAAGGGAGGTGCAGAGGGATAAATGAGGAGTATGGGATTAACAGATACATTACTACATATAAAACAGATAAGCAACAAGGATTTACTGCATAACTCAGGGGACAATGTTCAGTATCTTATAATAATCTATAATGGAAAACAATCTGAAAAAAAATTTATGACTGAATCACTTAGCTGTACACATGAAATGAAATATTGTAAATAAACTAAATTTCAATTAAAAAAAACCCACTATGACTTCCCTCATTAACTCTTCCCTCCCTGTGTGGGAGCATCATTCCTATGTATTTCATCATCAGTATGTCTTGTTTGTGCCTAAGGAGTAAATATTTCATCTCAATATGCCATAGATGATAATAGAGTTGATAACAGAGATTATTTTTAAGCACCTACTAGGAAATAATACCAGCACTGTATTAAGTATTTATCAACCAACAAATGCCAAATAAATATTCCTTTCATCCTTTTCAAATTAGAAAGCTTAGGGCCGACAGGTTAAGCACCTTGATTAAATTCAAATGACTAATGAAATTCAAACTTGAGTTAATTTGATACCAGAGTTGATTCTTTTCCCCTTTACAACACAAGGTTATCTAACTCAATCCTTTCTTTATTCTCTATGCCCAGAATGATTCCTACACATAACAGAAGAATAAAGGGATGGAGTTTCCATTTTTCAATATTGCTCCTTTTCTTCTTCTTCTTAACTGACTTTCTTACTCCTTCAAACAGGACACTTAGATATAGAGCTAAAGTAATTTCAGATCTACTTCTCCAACTATTCAGAGTCAGGGCTTGCTACAAAAATAGTCTAGACAAATGCTCCTGAGTTCTTGGACCAGGAACTTATCTTCCCTTCAGAAGGAATTGTGTAGTGATCTATACGGAGTCAGATGACCCTCTGCTAATTCTTTTACATGAATAATATAAGGAACAGCCTGTTATAAGAGGCTACAGGGCAATTCTTTGGTTTTAGGGACAACTCTTTTGGGGGATGGCAAGATGGAGTTGGTAAATGAGAAAAAAATTCTCTCATGTGCTAATGACAATACCAGCTAGTCTTGTATTGTAATTTTTCCTTGGGAAAGTACTTCATCTTACTTGATCATTGTAAGAACATTTGAAATTCATACCAATCTGTAGTTTCAAAGGAGGTTAATAGGACCAAAATACAAAACTGCTTCCTGTACTTTAAATTGGAATTTAGAGAAAGTACTTTTCAAAGGCATTTCTCCTGAATATGGAAAGGAAATTTCTAAATTAGAGTGACAGTGTGCATTAGGGACTAAATGTCTGAATCTCCTTTGTCTAAAAGTAGAATAACTTGACAGTGACATCAGAACTGATGCATTGTCCAGGTTAGGACTCATGTACAGAGTTTTTGATGACAAGAACATTTGCTCTTAAATTTTAAATGGATGCTGAGTGACAGAATGTCTCCCATGTCTCTGCCACTTGCAGATGACTCACAGGCTCAATTTGCTTAATAGGAACATGGCATGTGCCACCCCACAAAAACGCAGGCAGGTGCCTTCCAGTGAGCCGTGGCCAATATTGCATTTGAGAAAAATGAAAATTTGTCTGCCTTCACCGAACCAATTATTCAGCCAACTATACATTGGGGAAATTAATTCTTGAAGCAAAAGATTTCATTACATTCATAACTACAAATATTGTTCTTAGATATAAACTGCCCGGCTCTCTTGACTAGGTGACCTTTTATTTCGATGTATCTAATAGATTTATAATATGTTCTGGGAAGAAGCTTTCTTTGCCCTAAATTGATCTTTCAACTTCTTGAATATCAGATGAATATTAAGTCCTTTCAGAGGTATCTGAGAAGTCAAAGAATTCATACTTTTCAAGTTTGGCTTCCAACTTGCCTCAGAGATGTAGAATCTTTTTGCCTCATCGAATCTCAACTATGGAAGGGATCTGGAGCAATTCAGTCTAATCTGATAGTGCCTTTCCTCCCCACTGGCTAGTGAGTGCCACAAGAACAAAAATAAAGGCTAATTAACTCTTATTTTCCCACTGCCCAATAAAGAGTCATGCATAATAAGTCTTAATTATATAAAGGCTAGGTGAAAAAAATGACAGGCTACTATATCTGAGAGTTTTCCAAAAAGTGGTGCCTCTCCTACCAATGTTACTAGACAATTTTAGGACATATTTGGACAAGTGTCAGTATATTATTTCATATATTTTAATATACATTTAATATTGATTAATTTATCCTTGAAGTAAGAAGTAATAACCCAAAAACTGTAAGCTTAAAATAAATAGTAAATCTTAAAAAAGTGTAATAAATAAAAATAAAGATGAAATCACTGACGGTAAAAATTGTGAAGGGTAGAATGGAAGAATGACAGAACTTTGCTCCATCCAATGCTTTGTTCTCTCTGTTTCATCCCTCCTTTATGAGACTTCCAACTTCCGAGGTCTTTATTGTTGTATTATTATTATTATTATTATTATTATTAGTAGTAGTAGTAGTAGTAGTAGTAGTAGTAGTAGTAGTAGTAGTAGTAGTATATCATTGTTGTTGTTGATATTGTCCTATAGAAAACATAATATGAATTTATGATGCCACTGAAATGTAAAATTCTAGTTTATTTATTGTTCTACAGCCACCTGACCTGTATGTATTTGTTACTATCACGGGGTTGAGTGATTTCATCTGTAATATTTTTATACCTTCACCTCTTTATCTTCCAATGCTTCCATTCTTTCTTAGCATCCTAAGACTATCATCCCAGAGGTAGTAGCTTTGAAGATAATTTTTAAAGATATAAGTGGATTGGTTATAAAAGGCGCTTGCAAGTGTGTTGGGGACCAGCAAAAGGGGATGCTGGATTTGACATAAAACCAGAAGGAGAATTCTGGAAATTTTTAATTTTCTTGATCTTCAGATTAGAAAATAAATGTATATATTTATGTATCTATCATCTCCTAAGATATATTTAAAGAGACTCTCATACCTTTGTCTTTTACTATACACATAGGTTCTGCCTGTGGTACTTTGAAATAAATAATGAGGAATTAATAGAAATGCAGATTTCCTCTTGTTAAAATGGACTGGCAGGCTGTGAAACCCTCTGCTATCATTATTTCTGACATGCATTTTCATTTTCATTTTGGAATATTTTTACAATAGTGCTCATTCTACTGTCAGATTTTTTGAACAGAGAAGCAGTATGAACGCATTAAACCATTCACTGAGCATGAATTACACACTTGGTGCCCGTCTGAAATTAGTACCAGGAGAAGAACTTGTTAGTATGTTTTCCCAGAGCAATGATTTAACAGGGCATTTTTAAAGTTTGTTCTGTTATTTTTTTAAATGAATAATAATGATGGATATGCTCACAGGTTTATGTAGTTTGCCACAGTAAAACATCTTAACATTATCAGATCTGTGTTTCTTCCGGTCTTTGGAGGCGACAAAGCGTTTGAAAAGCAACAGAAGTTCTTTGAGAGATGCTGAATGTTGAGCGTCTGACTCTTACTAGGTTTAGATATTGGAAACAATTTCCTAAATTGTGTCTCATACTGCAACTTACTAATAGTTCCTTAAAAAAAAAAAGAATGTTTTCTTATTTTTAATGTGCTTCTAACACACAAAACATGGTTAAATAAAGTATGAATTCCGCACCCATTTTTCCTTTAGCGTCATGATGATGTAACACTTTCCAAGTTCACATCCATGCATCAGTGATACATGACTAGAGAAGGATCTCTAAGATTGATTAAACTGCATGTGAAATGTCTCTAAGCGTTTTTTTTTTTTTTTTTTTTTTTTTTTTTAACAAAGAGATTTTTCTCACAAGGTATTTGCCTCCACTTTTTAACTGCTTGGCTGGGGAATTTTTCTTTTCTTTTCTTTTCTTTTTTTGAGTGGCTAATTCAAACAACTCCGTCCAGTCACGTATTCTTAAAAACTGTTCTGAGTCTGATTCTGATGCTTCCTCTGTCTCTTCAGACTGTATTTATTTACTTGTTAGTGTATTTTTTTTATAATTTCTTGATAGCTGGGCATCGGGTACCGGCTAAAAGGAACGGCTGTCAATAGGACTTCAATAACAGCAGTAAGTTTTCGGGAGTGGGGCAGCACTCTACAGTCTTATGATTAGGTCTCAATCTTTCAGTGGGCCTCTACAGGTTTTTTGTTTTTTTGTTTTTCCCCTCCCTCATGTGGGAAAGGATGTCTAGAGTCGCTGGCATTGGATATTTCTCTTTCTTCAGGTCAGTTAGGCTCTGATAAAACTCCAGCAGGTTTGGCTCTGGTTAACTACTTTCTCCTGAGGGCAGATCTTATTAATAAGAACAGAATGATCCTTTCCCCTCCCTTTGCCAGAACATGCGTTTTTTTGTTTTTTTTGTTTTTTTTTTTCTCTGATATTCACTATGAGAACCTGATAGAGCTCCAAGAGGTAAAACTCACAAAAGGATGGGTAGTGGGGAGGCTAATGACTGGAGGGTTCCCTCAGTCTTTACCTCTCAGACTTTCCATACTAAGCCACCAGAAATTTGTCAGTTACAGTTCAGGTTTTCCTACTCCAGCACTGCTTCATGGGAACCGGTTAAGTTCTGCTCTGTTAAATTGTGATTTTCTATATTTGCCTCTTTTTCTCCAAGTTTGTGTTGTAACCTCACTTCCCTTAAGTATCTGAGAATCCCTAACTTTTTTTTCAGTTTATTCAGCTTTTTATCTGTTTTTAGGATGAAATGATGACTTCCAAGCTCCTTACATGCCTAACAGGAAACCACAATTCAGACTGTGTTTTTCAAAAACCATACATATGCTATTTTGTAAAGACACACAAGCGTAGGACCTTTCAAATGTTCTAAGTAAATGATGGAGAAACATATATTAAACAGATCCTTACATTAAAAAAAAAAAACCTGTGTAACTACATTATGTAACATAAAATGCATTTTAAGACAAAGCTTTCTGTAAGAGTAGAGAAATTAAATATTAAGTTCAATCAGCAAGAAGTTACAGCAATTTTAAATATGTTTGGACTGAATATAGCTTCAAAACATATAAAACAAAATTGATTGAGTTATAGAGAAAAAAAAAAGAAAAACAAGGCATGCAGCTGCTAGCCTAAATGTGGAATTAAGAAGTCTTTCTTTTAAAATCGGGAGCACGACAAGGAAGCCTGGTCTCACCACTTTTCTGCATCTCCATTGGAGGCTCTCCCTGTCTAGTTCTACTTCTTCTCTTTGCTTTCACAGGAGCCAGACTTGCATCACCATGTGAAGATTTTCTATGACCAATCCTGCTTCCCTGCCCCTTTTATCTTTTATAGGCTCTGCAGTACCAACCGACCTCTTGCTCTCCACCATCATAGCAGGATATTTTAAAACATGTCTCTTGATTGCTCATCTATTGGGACCCTCTGTCTCCAGGTCTGATTCCTGGAGGATGTCCCAGGAGAGGTCTAAGAAAGTAAGTGGTAATGTAAGTTTTGACACTACATCATCACTTCAGGCTGGCCATAAAGACCCATTTCTGAGTGGTCCATAAGGGCACAGAAAGTCTCACTCAGGAGTGACTTGAGGGGAATATTCCAATAGACGAGAACACCCTGACCGTAGCAATAAAAGCATCGGAAGTTGGGAATGGCCAGCAGCTTAGAAAGAGGCACTTATCTCCTATTGAGGGAAACTAAAACTTGAGAACCACATTCTCAACCTCATAGTCAAAGTCACCAAACTTCAAAAGGAATTGAAGTTTAACTGATTTAGGTCTGTTAGGCCAAGGCCAGGACTCTTGTTAAGAAAATCTTGGACTGTGACAAATCGCATGAAAACATACAGGTGAATGCCTCCAAAGATTTTAGTTCCCCAGATTGCTCTTAACTCTCAGAGCCGGCAGAATTGATCTGTCCGGGTAACTAGCACTATCCCCGTGTGAGAAGACACAGCAGAGGTTTCTCTCCCACCAAGCATCATGGGTCCTCTGCAGGATCTTTTCCAAATCCATTCCTGTTTGTTGAGTCAGTAATCAGGGTTGAGGTCCAGCATCGACCGAGCTAGAGACATGCTAGGCCTGACAGTGGAGGAAGGGAGTCTGGTCCACAGAAACTACAGGGATCAGCTGGCATGCACCAGACTGGATTTTAAGGGCACTTGACCAAGGAATACAGAACATAAGACAGGATGAGGGAGAGTTCGTTAACTGTGGACGACTCTCTTGAGGTGTGGGATTTAACATTCTGGCAAAATCTTAGGAAATGGTAAAACTTGCTGCTAGAGTAGCTTCTAGAAGCCCGGGGATAGTGATGACCCATTCTGAGCAAAACTGAAATGCCTAAATTACCATGTCAGATGGTAAGAAAAGGATGAAAAGGTTTAGATAAATAAGCATGCTGGATTGGATCTATTATGTTAAGCCAGAAGTACTACAGTCCTTGGAAAGGCCAAGACGAAAATATTCACTTAGAACTTGATGCCCAAGTGACACACAACAAGCGTGGAGAGCAAGCTTAGCAGTGCTTCTCTCCTGCAGCCCTGGATTAAGTACAAGAGGCTGCCACAAAATGGACTCATGGACAGAAATGAGGATGTGGGGGTCCCAAAGCCGCAGAGGGCAGGTGGCAACGCCTTCCTTCCAGATCCCAGGAGCTCATCATTACATAAAAACTGGCAAGGTGTGAGAAGCTTTAAGTGGTTTTGACCCACACTGGGTTATGAAAATGTTTAATAAAACACAGCACCCCTAGGAACGTACACAGACAGTCAGTAAGAGTGCTGCTTAATATAAAATCAAACAAGAGCAAGAACGGATGAGGAGGGTAGTTGCCAAAACCAAAACAAACAAACAAGCAAACAAATGACAACAAAAAAACCGTGCCTAGTTCCTAGACCTGAGCCAGCTGTCATGTGTGTAGCATATCCACTTCAGGGTTTAAAGATCCAATGATCAGGGGGTGTGGAAACACCCTCTGAAAAGTAAAAGCCACACTGCAGCATCTCATATCTGCTAACATAAAGAACTATACAAAACCCAGTATGCCTCTTCAGGTTTTAGAATTACTGCTTTAGCCTCAACACTTAAAACTTTCATCTTTGAGTGAAGCCTGGAGCAGAGAATGTTCTCCAGAAGGTCCAGGCTATGCTGTATGCTGGCTTATGGCCTGGGCCGTATGATACAGTAGACCATATGCCGTTGGAGATACCAGTGCTGGGAAAAGATGGAGGGTGGCGGTACTGGCAGGTCCCAGTGGGAAAATCACAGTTCTGGAGTGAGACCATGTCATCTGCTTTGTAAACAGCTCCTAGGGCACTCACGGGCCTTGGCAGAGATAGAACACCTGACCAGGGGACACCAAGTGACCATTTGTCCTATGACTGCTTATTATAAGTTGTGTTTTGTTAGATTTAGCAAGCAATAGATTTGGGCCGGCACAACAGCAATTCATTGAAAGATGAAATGATATATCCAGGGTCAAGCCTTGAGTAGGACCATAAAGCATGGGACAGTTGTATGAGCCAGCGGCCCTAATCCCCATGTCACAAGTCACAATTGTAAGAGCATCTCTCCCTCAACTCAAACCTATGACCATCAGAAAGGATCCTACGTGACCAACAGAATAAGGAAAGAAAAAATTCATACCTTTTATGGATAGGTCAGTTTAGCAGCAGTATGGAAGCCAAAAACTGATGGAGTTACACTCATGTATAATCTTGGGAGAGTGTCAAGGGGAAGTATTTTCAAAGGGCAGAAGTTCAAGATGTACACTTGATTCTGTATCTTATGTTAAAGGAAGAGTGGCCTAAGGTGAAAATGTGTAGACTCATTCACTGACAATGGCAGATGGGCTGGCAAGCTGGTCAGAGGTCTGGAAAGCAAAAGATTAAAAGCTCAGAGATAAGGAGGACTATGGTAGAGGCAGGTATACAGAGTTAAGTAAGAAGTGTGATGATTTTTGCATCACATGTTAATGTCCACCCAAAAAACCCATCATAAAAGGGACACTGAACAACCAAGTAGATGAAATCTCTTGGTTAAGTGGCATTAGTCAGGCTCTGTCACTGGCATGATGGCCACACAAAAAGAAAAGACACAACAGCAGAGATGGAGACTACTGATGGGCACATTATGGTTCTTACTTACTAGGGCTGATGGAGCCACTTCTGAATGTGCAAGCTGCCAGCAAGAGAGACTAATGCTGAAAATTACACCTCAAGGTGCCAACCAGCCACAGCATATCAAGTCGGGTTTCTTTCAACCTGGAATAGCCAATGGTTCATTCACATAGCAGTAGACACTTATTCTGCTTAAGGGTTTGCTTTTCCTGCCCATGGGAAATACGTATATAGTAATTCCACCCATATGTGTCTATCCAAGTGAAACTCTTGCACTTGTGCATTAAAAGACATAAGGTGCAGAGCAGCAGTGTTCATGCAAAAACCTGAATGCCTATCATTAGGAGAGTAGGTGAATGAATAAGAAGGAAGATAGTAACACAAATGAATGGAATACAGCAGTCAAAATGAAAGTACTGTCGCAACTAGCAGCAGTGTGGATGGATGTTAACAAAAAATGTTAAGTGAGAAACATTGCATTCATAATAAAACACCTCTGATAAAATTAAAAATGAGGATACATCATAGGTGTATAAGTATTTAACTATATATAAACTATATATAGTGTTAGGTAACTATATAACTAAATAACTAATACATACACAAATGTGTATGCATGTGTGTGTGTGTGTGTTACACACCTGAAATTCAAGTGTGTAACACACACACACATACACCTCTTGTACAGGAAAAAAACTACAGAAAAAGAAAAGCAAGGAAATGACAAATATGAGATTGAGAATGTTAAAAATTTCTGGGGAGAGCCTTGAAAATAAGATGGTGAATCATTTGGTTAGATATAGGCTATACTCCAAGATTTTGTTTGGGTGGTAGGTTCATGGTGCTTATTATGTGATTCCAAATAACTAATTAACTAAGTAACTACAGCATAAATAAATGAGTCATGCCTAAATTGATGGTGTCATCATTAGGAATTATAATAATATGTGTTATCATCATAGATTATAATTAATTCAGTTCCATACAGTGAAGTCCAATGTGTGCATGTACTTATAAGCATGTGGGTATGTGTGTGTGTGTGTGTGTGTGTGTGTGTGTTTGTGTGTGTGTGTGTGTGTGTTTGTGTGTGTGTGTGCGCACATGTTTATGCAGGTAGAGAATCAAGGTCAATGTTGAATCAGAAAAGTGTTCCTTAAAAAAACCCAAAACATATATATATGTTTCAGTATTTACATATTTGTGATGGTTCTCAAATCATTATTTGACAAGCCTCTTCTCAAAAGTTGGAAATAAATTCCCCTACATTTGAATATGTGCCAGACATTGTGTTTTGCTTCTAATGACTGTAATGTGGTAGCAATGATGGCATGTGACTTCTAGAAAAATGGCATTAAAAGCATAACAGCTTTCTACTTTCTCTTTTAGATCACTTGGTGTGGGAGAAGCCAGCTGCCATAAAATACAGTTGCCATATTTAGTGAATAAATATTCAAGAAACACTTAAATTTCAGACAAACAATGCATTGCACTTTTTTTTTTTTTTTTTTAGTATAAGTACATCCCTTGCAACATTGGGGACATACTTATACTAAAAATTCATGTGTTGTCTTTCTGAAATTCAAGTTTAATTAAGCATCCTGTACTTTATCTTAGGGCACTTGTACAATCACATGAAGAGGTCTCCATGGCAAGGAATAAGGTTCCTTGCCAAAAGCCACCAGAGTCAGCCATTTTGGAGGCTGGTCCTCTAGCCCCAGTCAAGCCTTCAGATGACAGCAGCCCCAGCTGATGCCTTCAATTCCATCTCGTAAAAGACCCCAAGCCAGAATCACTCAGCTAAGCCACTCCAGAAATACCAAACCACAGAATCTGTAAAATAACAAATGTGTGTTGTTTTATACTGCTAAGGTTTGAGGTAATTTGTTCCATAAGTAATAGGTAACTCATAGACCAAATATCTCATCAATCATGGTTTTTAGAACCATAACCCAAAGAAGAAGAAACTGACACAGATCACTTGTTTCTAAGATACTTCTCAATATGCCAATTTTTGTTGGCTTTTTTTTTGTTTAACTCCAGCATTGCTGGGCCTTAGATGCTGATTAATTCACTAAATTTTGACTTCTTTTAGAATAATCAGTTTTCATGGTTCACTATAACTGTTCTGTCTTGGAACAAATCAAAGTCTTTTTTTTCTCTTCTTGCAGCCACATTTTACTTTCCTAATTCTGATTGAGATCTCAAGAGCATAGAAAGAAATGGAGTACATTTTGTTGAAAAGTGAAAGCTGTCATTTCACAAATGATAATGCTTCTGTTTCTTAAAGAAAAAAAGATATCTTCCTTTCCTTGCTCCCAATAGGAATATATATGGGTCAATTAGTTTTCTCTGCTTCATCACAAGCAGGTTCTATGACTAATTTTTTTCTCCTTGTTGATTATTTGGCAGTTTTTTTTTTCTTACAAGAATATTCCATATTCTATCACTTACCTTTGAATCCTACAGAGGTACTTGTCTCTAGAGGTTCATCTTTTTCTCATTTCCATGTTTAACATCTGTGTGAATATCTGCTTCACTGAAAACCCAATGCAGTTATTTTCTGCTGAGTGCTGTTTATTCCTCCTCCCTTCTCCCCAACCCCCGCCCAGATACTCCAAAAAGAAATGCATTATGATCGTGGCTCAAGTGGGAGACTGGGAGCAAGATGATGTGTGTCCTAATGTTTAGGAGTCCCTGATTACAACTTGAAAACATTCCTTTCCTCCCCTTTAAGCAGTTTACCAGTTTAAACTGCCTCGAAAGATTTCTTTGCCATAATAATTCTTCATTAATAAGATGGCAGCATAATGGAAAACTACAAACTGCAGGACTGCTTACAGGGAAGCAGAACAGCCAATGTGACTTCTCATATTCACTCTGCAGAATTCAAAGTGATACACATGGGTAAAAAATGCTTGCATCAACGTTCTTCCTAAAGAATATATAGTTGTTAATTAACTGCAGCACATGTCCTCCCATAGTTTTTACTCTTAATTCATGTATTTCTTGAAGCAGTTGAAAGGACACTGCCAAGCAAACCAAAGATCTGGTATCGTCCCTCGTTCTGCCACATTTAACTATCTGGTTGCTGAGAATCAATTCAAATATTACCTCAACTCTAGCAACTAAGTTGACTTTGCTGTGCAACATTTACTCTCCTTTCTATGATCCATGTTTTATTTTATTTTTCTATGGCCTTTATGTTTAGTGGCTGGCTCAGCAGTCGTATTATATAACGCATGTCTCCTCATTTTAAACTAACTCAAATTCGTCATGGGTCGAATGTTGGAAATATTAGTAAACGGAAGTGGCTCCTGTCCTTGTAATTTGCTTAAGGATCTAACAGTTGGCAGGAACCAGACAACTTATATACATTATGGTATAAATTTTTAATTGACGTAGACATCTTTAAGCCCTTTTACAGATGACAATATAGAGACAAAACAGTAAATTCCCCAGGTTGACAGCTCTAGTGACTCATTAAACCAAGTCTAGCTAATTAGAGTTCATGTACTTTTAATTGTGCTGAAGCTAAGAAAGTACATACATTTCATCTAAATCCTTAATCTTTCTAACTCCATTCTTTTCTAACTCACTAATTGTAAAGGCAGGTGCCCTTGGTCGGATGTTGTGTTCCACTGACTCACGAAGCTCTGCTGATGCAATATTTGTCACTGATACTGCCAACATTATTTAGTGACAATCTTTTCTTCTTTGCAAAGCTATGTGAGTGGATGAACTGCATCAGGAATGAGGAGAGGGTAGTAAGTTAATTTCCTTGTGTTTCCTTGCCCAGTGACTCGCATTTCTTTCCTTTCCTGAGCTGCTTGCTTCCCATCAGTCAAATACTGTGTCTGTTTTCCCACGTTTGCTGCTGTTGACTCAACAGGCCCAAGCCTGTTGCTGCAGGCTCCTGGCTGGTTTCCCTACCATTAGCCTCTTTCCTCCTCAGGCCTCTTGGAATGACTCTTCCAACATAGTACGCCTGATCCAAGTAATTTCATTGACTTCTAGTCCAAGGACTTTGGCGACTCTTTGCTACTCTCAAAGAAAAAAAATCCACACACATGCCCTCCATCACCTGATGCCTACCTAATTCTCTAGCCTGGTCACCCACGATTCGCCCCTCCATAGACTCACTGTGCTGCCGTTCTGCTGTGTTGCTCACACGGGTCCTGCATTTCTCTTCTTTTCTTTGTCAACTTCTACTCAGTCTCCAAAATGTAAATCGAGCATCCTCTTTCCTTGAAAGAGCATCCTTGTACCTCTCAGTCCCAACTGCATTAGGTGTTACGCTGCTATGTCTATGCAGATTTAATTGCTAGGAACATACAAAATGAAACACAGTCACTTAGTGGTCCTTTCCTGACCTGTTTCCAAAGACTATGAGCCACAGGAAGGTAAACGAGACAAATTTTGTAATACTTTTTCAACTTCTCCAGAACTTCTTAGGTGTTTGTTAGGAAATACTTTAAAACATTTACAAATACGAACTTGGTTGTTCCTCACTACAATCTTATGAAGTAGGTACTATTATTACCCACATTATATGTATAAACAAACTGAGACAAAAATAAATCGGGTAGCTGGACCAAGGTCCCTTAGTTAGTAAGTGGTCAGTCCAGCTCCAGAACCTGTTCTTTTAACCCAGCTCTATACCATATACCTGTATCCTCAGTGTCTTTGTGCTTGGCCAAAAGGAGGTGTCTGATGAGTATTTAGTGCATAAATCACCACTTAGCCACCAATGCAACATTAAATGCTTAAGTATATAATCAAAATGTTAGAATCAAACAACAAAAATCATCCTTCAGTTGAGCATGGCTTTGCTCGGAATGTGCTCCCAAATTCTGGAACATAACTCTATGTCATTCAAAAAGAAAAGAAGAGAAAAGGGAAATGGCAATATTATCTTTAAACATAATGAAGCGGCTCAGCCTTGGAGATACATACCAATGAAAGAAACACTGAATGTCGCCACATCTATTTCAAGCTCTTTAGGGCGCTGAGGGAGCAGATAGATTTCCTCCCTATTTTAGTATTCATTTTATGAAAAGCATTCATTGGCACTGTGGTTGCAACAGTGTCTCTTTGGTTGTTCCCTGGAGTGATGCCACATTTGGGGTGAAGTGGCTCAGGTGGAGAAACAGGAGACGTCGTGAATGGAAGCGATCAGCTCACCGCTGTTCATGACTCAGTCAGCATGAATGCTCAGGGTTAAAAAAACTAACTGGGATGCCCACAAATGTCACATCCATCGAAACACACCCTTACAGCGCTTCTAATGTCCTGTGATGAGAAAGGTTTGAGATTTCACCCAGAATAAATTAGAGGGAATGCAAGCAAAAATGAAATGTTACAAAATATTGAATACTTATATTTTTTAAAAGTTATTATTTTGTGGACATAATAGGGGTGAAAAAAAGCTTAATTTAAGATGAATTAAGCTAAGAAAGCTTAATTTAGATTTTTTTTCTCTCGTTGAAAAAATTAAATAAAACATTTAATACACATTTGAAATGTTTTAAGTGTGCCAGGTTAGAAGTTTTCAGCATGAGTAGTTCTCATAAGCTGTATGATAAATGGTGGTAAACTTGTATTAACCATGAGGCTGTAATTTATCTGCAAGCCCCTACAGAGTGACTTAATTCTAACCCCCACTCTGTAGGGCGAGCCTCACTAACGTGCCTTTACTGTAGGTAAGGAAGTGGAGGCCCCCTGAAGTGAAATAGCCTAGTAGAGCCAGGACACAGATGTGCTTTTGTCTGATTACAACATACATCTTAAAGGGTCACCTGTCTCTCTTTGAAGAGTTAATCTGGAGTGCGTGTGTCTGTGTCTGTGTGGATGTGAGTATATGTGTTTGTTGGAGAAAAATGGGTACAAATGGAAGTCTCATTGTATTCACTAAAGGAATCACTTTCCTGAGGGAGGAATGAGGAAGGAAATCTTCCAAGGATCTGTTTGGAGCCTAGGGAGTCCTTGGTTTCTTCAGCAAATAATCATCTTACAGTGAGAAAAAGGGGGAAATGCGACTATAAATGATATGCCATCTGCCACAGACCACAGGCTTTAGGAAGGAATGGAATAGGGAAGGTGCTGCTGATGGTAGCTGTAGTTACAACAGTGTAACAGCATTGATATTTCTAAAGAACTTTCACATGCTGGTGACCACAGCAATCACTTTATATTGACTACCTCATTTATTCATCCAGAAATCCAAAGACAAGGCACCATTATCATCCTTCATTAACAGAAAACGAATCTACCGCTTGAAGTCTTGACAGGGTGTGCTAGGCAGAATTATAAGATCGCCCCCAAGATTTCTAGCACCCTCCTCTAGTGCGGATGTGCACTCTGAATACGAGCAGACAGTCACTCCAGGGATTAGGTTACGTTACACAGCACAGTTGAACTTTAAAAAGGGAGATTGCGAGGTAGGCATGACCTAATGATATGAGCCCTTAAAAATAGCCAGGCTCTTCTGCAGAAAGCACTTGAAGAGTGAGGAGGCCTCAACACAAGGGAGATTCTCTGTTCCTGGTTTTGAAGACTGAAGGGGCCACATGAAAAGGAATGCAGTGTTTGGATGCTGAGAGCAGGTCCTGGCTGACAGCCAGCGAGGAAATGGGGCCTCAGGGGCACAGCAGCAATTACGACATAACCATGTGAGCTTGCAAGACCCACCTTGACTTAAAGATGAGAGCCTGGTTGAGACCTTGATTTCAGTTTTGTGAAACCCTGGGCTGGCATTACACTCACAGGGGGGCCAGACTTCCAATCGTCTCAAGTATGCGTTACTAAATGGGTGTTCTTTTAAGCCGCTAAGTTTGTGTTTAATTTTTTTAATGCAACAATTTTAAAGTGTGAATAAAATGTCACCTAACAATTAAGTTGCTAAGTGGGAATATAACTCCTAATGTGATTCTGAAGTTCATTTTTCAACCGTACGGCAACAACATGTGCCTAAAGATGAGTCTAAAAGAATCAATTCAGTAAAACTTCTGTAAGACATTTCCAGTGTGAAGAGGCACAGCCGTGGGCTGGTGGCATCGTGTGAAATTTTCAGATGAACGGAGACAGAGGGTCAGAATGTAAGAGAAGCTCCAGGGATCAGCTCATGGGTGGGCGGGTGATTGTGGCCTTGCTTGTCACAGCTTAAGCAGAAAACTGGATGCGCCTTCAGCGGCAACGCTGACAATCACTGGGAGGGACAGTCCCCCTGGGGCAGACAAAGGGTTCAGGGGACATGGGTGCTTCAGCAGACTTTGGGCTTTGGGCAATAACCCCTTGAAAACAGCCAGCTGTTTTCTTGTAGTAAACAGCAATTGTGTACTGGCCTTTCACTTTCTGGAATATTCCAGATGGTTCCCTGCTGCAAACCTTTAAGATACACTTTTCCCCTTGCCAAAAGTGGCTCACCCTTGGTTTTCCTGGGCTATTTTCATTCTTATTTTCCACATACCAACTAAACTACCACTTTCTCAAGAAACTTTCTTTCATGACTTCGTTGAGTCTTGTTTCTCTGCTTTTTCTCGAGCATCCAATTCTTGCCCTTCATTGAACTTATCACACCTTATAATTTTTCACTTGTCTGTTTACTTTTTTATGGTATCTCCCTGATGACTAATATTGCTGTTAATAAAATAGTAACTGGAGTGTTTGCGAACTTATCAGGGCACAAGAGAGATCGCACATGAAGCCTCACAAAGAATTGGGAGAGTTGGGGACAATGATATCCACATGCTGGAGATGTTAAAGCAAGGGAGAATGAGGTTAGACACCACGCAGTGTGACCCGACAGCTAGGAGTAATGCAGCCAGGATTACAACCCAGGCAGTTTGAATTCCTGTTACTCGGCAGTACTGCCTTTCTACCAAACAGTAAACAATGTATACCTAGCAGGTAGCACAGTGCCTGCCACACAGAAATCTCTCAATAAGGATTTGTGACAAGAATAAATGAATGAATGCACAGCAACAGGAGCAGAATCGGGCTGCCTTCACTCAGCTTTTCAGACGGGCTATAATGCAATAATTGAAAATAATAGGAGACATCAGAATGATAAAGACAGAAGAAGCAGGGGGAGAAGATGATCACGGTGGGCACCCTTATCTCACTGTGAATAATAATTACCTGATACTGCAGCTTTACTCCAGACCTTCCAAGTCAACACCTTATGGAGTTGAGGGGAACGGGGAACATGGACATTGTGTTTTTGTAAAATCACCAGGTGAATTTGATGATGTACTAGTGTGTGAGCATGATGAGGTGTTTCTGGTGACTACTGAAAATGGAGCAAAAATCCCAGCGCTTTCTTAGTTGAAGTCTATACTAACACATACATACACACACAATTTCTCACTAAAGCTATATTTTTTTCTATTCATGCATCATCAGGCCAGAGAAATACCAGTATAGATAAAATTATATTAATTCAGCTATATGTATTTGTTTTGGAGGTCTTTACACTTAACAAACATTCCCTAACTGCCTGAAATTGTGTGAAAAGAATGTATCATTTACACACACACACACACTCCCTGTAGATGCTGTAACATCTCCAATTTACACATGAAGAAACGAGACACAGAGAGAGACTATGCAAACAGCCTCCAGCCAGAAAGCTGGTCAGTGACAAAGCTGAAATTAAATTTCAGGTGCTTGATGCTTAAGTGAATCTTCTGTCCACCTAATGAAAACCTACCCATCTTCAAAAAGTAATGCATCACAGTTATTGAGGGGTGAGAAAAATGTGTTCAGCAGATGAAGCAAACACACACACACAAACACACACAGATTAAGAAGATATATTTGGGGAACCAGAATGAGCTCAATATGTTTGGACTAGATGGTGTGAAGTTATAAGTGAATGGTGAGAAATGAGAAATGACGACAGAGAATCAGAAAAAAGAGCCTTGGAGTGCTAAGTTACAGACCCTGGAACTTGTCTTCCTGATGGAGCGCTAACACAGTTTCCTTAGCATCCAGTTCAGGGTCCACATCGTAGTGCTTAGGCCAACACTGTAACTATACACTCAACTCTCATGATAGCCTAGAATAAGTCCGATGGAGATTTAAGACCAGGAAACATTTTTGAGTTCTCATGTAAAATTTTCTTTAGTATGTAGATTAAGTATTTGGTGTTTTTATTATATTTTTCCTGGATGGTTAAAACAGCTGCAAGGTTGAACTTTTGACACAAATCTAATTCCACTGGGGAAGAAAGTATGTGACTCTAGTGATGATTTTGCTTAAACTTTAGCCTGGGTTTTCCAAGGGTCATTCTTTTCTAATAAGCTTTAGGTAAAACTATCCCTATTCTTGCCAGTGCCAACATGAACACATTGTACTAAGCCTGTTTGCAGTGCGTCCTCTATTTGAATTTTCCCCTAATGGAATAATCATAACAACAGAAGTATTACTGGATATTTTCCCCTAGATGCTTTTCAACTTAAATCTAATTTTCACATAAATATATTTCAAATGTTCCTCCATGAAACCCATCTGGATGATGAGATTATATAGACAGTTACACAAATGTGTAACAATGTATACTTTTACATGAGTATGAGTGTTATGCAATCAAATGATCCATTAGAATGACCACTGCCAAACTATGTAAGCCTTTCTTGCTGTTCTTATACTCTCTTTAATAGAAAGAGAAATGCAAAACGCGCTAGAAGTAAATACATTACAAATATTAAAAGTTAAATTATGTAGCGTGGAGCAAAGTGAATTAAGTAGAACAATATTTAAAAGTGGAATATTTTGATATCTCATATATTATAATTGTATAATTTCCTTTTTAAAATGCAAATTAATCTTGAGTGTCATTTAATTAAGAGATTATAATAAAATATTCAAAGCAGGGCAAGATAAAAGTATTTCTGATGAAGTGTTCTATAGAAAGAGAGTATAACTGAGATTGCAAGAGGAAAAGATTGGAATTGACCAAAAGTTTTATATAATATAGCAAGAAAGCTTTACCTCCAATGTCATTTTCATTATTTTGTTGCTATATATTTACTTGGTTTTTAATTATTGCTTCTGTCAAATATTAGGAGTGACGTCAGATAGAGAACTCTTGCCTTCTTAGACAAAAAGAGCCCCTTTCCAAGATTACTTATTACTTTAAACACTTACTGAGAACGTGGTCTTTGACATTAAAGGGCTGGGTTCTAGTGACGAAGGTTAAACAGAACCTTGCTCTTCACAGAGCACATAAGGCAACAGTAAAAGCTCACGTGCAAAAATGCACTGCAATAAGGCGTGTACTACAGAAGTAGGAACACAAAAGATAATTTTGTAGAGAAGAAGTGAGTCACAGGAAAAGAGTCCCCAAAAAGGTTTGCGACATAGAGTTTTGCATAGGAGCCAAAAAATTGAGCAGCAGAAAATCAAATGAGCATAACATTCTGGGGAAGAATTTCTTGATTCACTTAATTAAGGCAAAGGAAAGGGTGGTTTTAGAGTTTATCTTTGGCAACTAGAATCAGGCACTCAAATATAGCCAAACTCCATAAATCATAGTAATGTTTTTTAGGACAGTCTCCTAAGACAATAGAAATAAAAACAAAAATGAACAAATGGGATCTAATCAAACTTACTGGCTTTTGCATAGCAAAAGAAACCATTAAAAAAAAGAAACACAAAAAGACAATCTATGCACTGGGAGAAAATAATTGCAAACATGAGACTGGCAAGAGCTTAATTTCCAAAATACACAAACAGCTTATACATCTCAATGACAAAAACAAACAAACAAAACAAAACAAAAAACCCAATCAAAAAGATTATAAATCAATAAAAAAAAAGTAAGCAGAAGACCTAAATAGATATTTTTCCAAAGAAGACATACAGATGGCCAATATGAACATGAAAAGATGCCCACATCACTAATTATTAGAGAAATGCAAATCCAAACTACAATGAGGTACCACCTCACCCTGGTCAAATGGCCATCATTAAAAAAACCTACAAATAAATGTTAGGGAGAGTGAGGAGAAAATTTAGCACCATGTATTAAAATCAAGTGTTAGGAAATTTCATGGTCTAACCAACAATAACTTTTATTTTGGAACTGAACTATTATTGAATTGTATCCAACCATGGACTACAGTTTAATTATATTCAGTTGTTCTTAAGGCTCATAATTTTCCAAACTTTAAAACAAAAACTGTTGGTAGGAATGTAAATTGGTGCAGCCATTATGGAGAACAGTATGGAGGTTCCTTAAAGAACTAAAAACAGAGTTGTCATATGATCCAGCAATCCCACTCCTGGGCATATATCTGGAAAAGATGAATATTGGGGTACATGTGTCAAGAAGATGCATGTACTTCAATGTTCATAGCAGCACTATTTACCATAGCCAAGACATGGAAGCAATCTAAATGTCCATCAAAAGATGAATGGCTAAAAAAAGATGTGGTGTATATGCACAGTGGAATATCACGTAGCCATAAAAATTATGAAATAATGCTATTTGCAGCAACATGGATGGACCAAGAGATGATCATACTCAGTGAAGTAAGTCAGACAAAGGCAGATATCATATGATATCACTTATATGTGAAATCTAAAATATGATCCAAAATGAATGTATTTACAAAACAGAAACAGACTCACAGACATAGAAACCAAATTTATGACTACTAAAGGAAAAAATAAGGGGTGGGGAGGGATTTAGGAGTTTAGGATTAGCAGGTAAAAGCTACTATATATAAAATAGATGATCAACAAGGTCCTACTGTGCAGTACAGGGAACAATAGTCAATATCCTGTAATAAAACATAATGGAAAATAATATGAAAAAAACATATATATAAAGCTGAATCACCTCACTGTGCATTATAAAATGACATATTTTAAATTGACTATACTTCAAAAAGCATTTAAAAATTAACAATTAAAAAATACAGTCAAACTCAATTTTACACTTCTGTTGTTTCGGAGTGTGTGTCTTGTTTTATTTTGTGTGGTGTTTTAGTTTTATTTACTGCCTTTGATTTTTACGAGAGAACACTGCCTTTCTTCACATAAAGGGTAATATAGATCTTTACCATTTCCAGGCTTCTGTGGCCAAGGACGAAAGGGCTTTTCCTTCTAGCTCAAATTTGACAAATCCACGAGGAAGATTCTCATTGGTCTGGGATTGACTGAGGTGTACCCCTAAAGCTGTGATGATGATCTGAGCCTGGGCCGTGTCTTCACTTCGGGGATCATAGTGAAAAGGAGCAGGTTCTATTCTGACTGTGTAACCACAGGTGGAAAAAAGGACCTCTCAAAATGGCAAGGATCTGTTTTCAGGAAACAAAGGGTGGGTTGATGCCCTAACAAATTCTATATGCACTGCTACATCTGCAGAAAAGTGTCCTACAGGATGCAGTTAAGTTTTATCTACACTGACAGCACAAAAGTGAAAAATCCATTAAAATACTTTGTTTATAGCCTATGTATGGTTAGTTTAAAGCAACAGAGGTAAATTTGTCTTATAAGGAGTGCTTATATGGCATAACTCTAAGGCAGCTGTAATATGGTGTTTCTATCCTCTTTGCTTCCCAGATCCAATTATCTAATGAAGTCAAAAAAGTTCTCCTAAATTTTTTATGTACTTGCTCATTTTTGGTTCTTCAACTGAGAAAGAATTTCAGAACAGATCTTAGTTTCCATTTAGCTCCTATAGGGAGAGATATGCTGAAGGATTTCTAGAAATGGAAAACTTCTCAGAATTTACGTTAGCCTTGGTGATCATTCAGCATTGTGGGGCTGGTAGAAATTTCACGGGAATGAGGTCAAAGGACAGATCTGAGTTCAAGTACAAAATTAAGGTTCCATACTCTAAAAGAATATGATTCATATTCTCTTTCAAATAAACTGCTCCTTACGTTCCTTCATCACCACTGTCATTGTTTGTTTGGGCATATTTTTGCTCCCCTGCCCCGTTCTTTCAATAGATACATAAATTTCTTGAATACTTTGTATGTTCCTAACATAATTCCAGGTATTGGTAATAGAGGAACAAGATATGAAGCTTAGTTATTATTGGGGGGAGGAGTGGCATCTTTGTGTATATTTGACATTAGGAAAGAAATGAGCTATAAGAAATAGGACTACGGCCAGGAGAGCAGGTCAGGGAATAAGGCTAATGGGGTGAAAGTTGACATAATATAGATAGTTCTTTTCTAAAGAATTAACTTCAGAACAGGAGCCCAGAGTAAAGTAGGGAAACCAACCTGCAAATAAGTGGAAGAAAATACAAGAGAGGCTAACTGAAAAGAGTACTACAGAGCCAGCATGATTGGCATGTTGAAAATACTGTAACCAGGCCAGTATGGCTGGAGCACAATGACAAAGGTGGAGGTAGGTGTGAGAGAATAAAATGCATCATGTCTAGTTTCATCATTTAATACATGATCTAGTTCTAGCTGGTGATTCCTATGCTATGTCTGCTGGAGAGGAAACTATAACACATTCCTCCTTGCTTTTAAGAAACCTGTGGTATATTTGGGAAGATAAAAACGTACACATATATGAAACAAGAGCAAACAATTTCGGAGCCAATGATGATGTGCAGTGCAAACTCTAAGCACTGCTCAGAAAGATCAATCAATGACAGCTAGGGGACCAGAGCACTTCATTGCCAACATGGAACCTGAGGTGCATAGAATTAGAAAATCTGAAGGGAAAGAGTCTGTACCGAAAGACATCCTGGAATGATAATGTGGAAAATACTCTTTGGTGAGAAATCAGGCTCATGTAGAGGAGAGAGTGGTTATGGTAAGACCTGTCATTTATTCAACTGAATGCAAGGTGATTATAAGCCTCTGTGGCACAGCACTTGTTTGTTCCAAACTAATTACTAATAGTGCTATCTTTCACTCTCAAAAGTGGGAAAGTTATATAGTCACCCTGGCAAAAGATGACCTCTTACAAACATAGACTGGAATCCATGCACACAAATATGGGGCCATTTACCCAAGTGGACCTCAGGCCCTGTATAAACCTACATAGAAACTGTGAATAAATATATTTCATCACCAGTCAGTTCAAATTTGAAAGTTTCTACCAGTGAGTCCCTCAATTGTAAGAAAAACATCCAAAGAGCACTTTCCAAAGAGCCTTTACTTCCTTTTTAAGTTGGTATTTTGTGTTATGGTTGAATTGTGCAGGTAATGATATCAAAAGAGGGATATTAAGTGGCCATATTTTCTCTTGTTTAAAGCTACAGTAATCTACTAAATAGTTTGATGTTTGGAGATCTCATCCTCGAAATAAAATATTTTGAACTGTACATTTCCTTCAAAATTTCTTTTGGAAAAGAACATAATGGAAGCTGATATATGCTTGATGAAACACAAAAGTAGATAAGCTTTTTTGTTTTTATTATTGTGAAAGGTCAGTAGGAAAAAAGGAGCTTATGAATAAATGAATGTAGCTGACAACTGAGTTAATGAGCTCTCGGATCTTATTTTGATCAATGAGTCATGTAGGAAGCTTTGTTTAGACGTTGGCTAATCAATAAACTGTTTTGTAAAACAAGAAACATAGATTTGAGGGCATTAGATTCGTTTTCAAATTTAATACTTCAGGTAAAGAAAAATCTGCAGAGATTTTAGGATTTTGTAGTTAAAGGTCTTTAGTAGAATGTGTTGTGATTCCAAAGGGAATACAATTTTAGGAAACTTCAACATGTTATGTTTTCACTTATCCAAATTGAACATGTTACTCCTGTCCCATAGACTATAAAACCCTCTTCTGATTTTGCTTTTCAAAAATCTGTAAGCCTAAAAGAACCTTGGATAACAATGAACAAGATCAGACTAACAGTGTTTTGATTATTCCATGCCTCAGTCCCCTCAGGCATGGAATAATCAAAATGAGGGAATCTCATTACCATCCTCAATGTTCCTATGAGTATCTAAGATTTTTCTGATGAAGGCATAAGATTCTGGTAAAAAGTAACAATATATTACATATCACTGTATTCCTAAAAGAAATTTAGCTCAACTTTTTGTGAATCATAAGATATCCATCTTCATATCATCTCATGTATGCAACTGGTAATTATCTAACTTTAAATATAAATAAGCAGTTTTTTCAACATATGATGTGGGTCTGATAATGTGTGAGATGTAAACACTATTTATAGAATTACACATTTTCAGAGTTGAATGTGATTTTAAATATTGTCATTGACCACATGAAATATTAGATGTCCATCAAGATTGACTACATTGCTCAACTCTGAAAGGCAGTTCGATGTATTGATTCATTAACTCATTCATGTGTCTGTCTACTCATCTGTTATTTCAGCCATTTATCCATCCATCCAATTAGCCATGTCTCAACTGTTATGTTAAACATGATGCTGCATACATCCTGTGGCTTACAGAAACACATAAAGGACATTGAGATTTAGCAAGACCTACGAATGCACTAGAAGCTTTACTATAATTGTTAAATTGGATATGGAAATAATTAGGAGGTTACTAAAAATGAGTTACTGTGTATCAGGAGTTTTCATGCAGTTAATATTATTTTATCTTATTCTCTGTGACTGAAAGGAAAAAAGGCATATAAATACACTATGCCCTAGAACATGGGACATTCAGCTATATGGAAGGCTCTTTTCATGTCACCGTGATGTTTCACAAAGAGTAAACACTCCATGATGCAGGCACCAGCAGACAGACTCTAGCTGCATTCCTAAGGCTTATCGTTCTGGAAGGTGATATAGATAAATGCATACTGGGGAGAAGAAGAGTCCTTATCAACTAAGATGGTAGCTCCTGCAGAACTAGATAGCGAAAGGAGAGGATTAACTTGATCCAAAAGTCATTTCACCGAGTTACATCAATGGAGGTATAACTGGTTGTGCAATCTCACCTCCATCAATGGGGATTTAGGGATGTTGCTCTGGATTTAACAAACCAGTTTTAAAAGCAAACTTGTTCTTTTAGCTTATGCAATGATATCTTATGGTTTCTCGGTCACTCCAAGCTTTCCTTGGAAAGTGAGATTCTCCTAGATTATGTTCAGACTCCTTTTCTAAAACTTTGCCAAGTCACCACACATTTTGTAGAGGAAGGGGGGAATAAATGGGCATTTTAGAAAACAAAGTTTTGATATCTGCTAGTTGTGACACTAAACCTCTATGGGCCTAGCATCTTTTTCTATAAATGAAAGGTGCTGAATTAAATTAGGAATTCCAAACTAGTGATCCACTGGTTGGATACCATGTTTCAATGTGTTTTATTGGTTAGAACTGTGTTTTATTCTTATAAAATGTAACCCAAAGGTCCTTAGTTTGGGTGTGCAATCTCAGCACAGCTCCATCACTGCTTAATGTCTAACATTCATTCTGTTTTACAGTTTATGATATGCCATCTGACCTCCATTAACTAACTTCATCTCTGAGCAAAGCCCCTCCCCATTTCCAACCACATGGCTCCAGCTCCACTTGGCTTTTATTATTTCATGAATTCATCCAGCACACTCCTGTCTTGGAGTTGTCAAGGAGGATGAAATTTCCCTCTACATTTCTAGGTTCTTCTGGCTGCTCTAAGAATTAAATTGACATGAGACAAATCAACAGAAGAAAACCAAACAAAAGTTTAATAACATATATACATGGGAGAGTCCCAGAAAAACTGTAATTCAGCAAAATGACTGAAATCTTCACCTTAAATATCATCCTCAGTTAAAGCAAAAGACGATGTAGGAGGTAGCAGTCTGGGATTTCAAAGGGAAGGAAGGAAATTCACAGAGAGATGGAAAAGCAGATGTTTGGTAAACAAATGTGTGCTGGGCCCTGCAGAGACAGTGGGGCACAGAGAGGAATTTCAACAGACTTTGGTAGTTTCCTCCCTGTCGACACACCTAGTTCATACTATAGCTACCCATGGTGACAGCTCCATTCCTGGAACAGGTCCTCTATCTACATTCCTTCAGGCAGTTAAGGGAAAGGTCAAAGGTTCTTCTTGAATCTTCTGGGAGTTAAAAATAATCAGCCTAAATTAATTCTCATGTCAAAGAGACATATTTTTGGGTGGCAAATTTTGCTCTCCTCCAGGGTCTTAGAATCAAACACTAATTCTGTCTTTAATTCTCTTCCTTTATATATGAGCACTAACTGACTCAGATCTATCAATCTTCTGTTCAAATGTCATCTTTTCATAAGGGACCATCAGATTATAAATAATACTGATAAAAACAGAGCATAGGATGGGGGTTAGGAGGAGCAAGGAGGTGAGGGAAATAAGGAGATGCTGGTCAAAGAGCATAACTTTCAGTTATAAGATGAATAAATTTGAGGAATCTAATATATAGCACTGTGATTATAGTTAAGGATAATGTATTATATACTTGAAAACTGCTAAGGGAATAGATTATAAATGTTATCATCACACTAAAAAATAATTATGTGAGGTGATGGAAATGTTAACTGACCTTTGTAGCAGAGGAAAAATAATTTTTCCTCTATTCTTCTAGGTTCTTGTCTGAGACAATATATATGTGTTTTCAAGGTGGATTAACAAGAGAAAAACAAACATAAGTTTAATAACATGTATAACTCCTATATACATGGGAGATACTCAAGAAAACAGAGTAAATCCCCCGAATGGCCCAAGCCATAACTTTAAATATCATCTCCAGCTAAACACAAAAGAAATACGTTGGGTGCTGGGAGGAAGCCAGTTATAGGGGGTTGCCAGAAAAAGCATAGTAAACAAGGGTACAGTTGTTATGCAAATCTAAGCCCTTGCTTTCTCATTAATAAGAGTTTCTAGAGACTTAGAGTTCATCCTTCTCTTCCTGATACAAGGAGGGAGACACTCTTATAAATGGAGGTTTTCTTTATAAACCAAATGTCTCTTACAAGGGGTTATTTCTAGTGGTTTTTCAGATTCCTTTGTGTCTGCTATTTCTTAAAAAGTATCTGTTCAAGATAAACCTTATGCCAAACAAGGATGTTTGAGGGTGGTATATTTTGCTCCCCTTCATCTAATTGTGATAATCATTTCACACTATTTACATGTATCAAAACATCACATTGTACACCTTAAACATACACAATGTTATGTGCCAAATATTTCATAATAAAGCTGGGGAAAGTTTTTGAAACTGCCCACTCCAGATCTCCCCTATCCTCCTCTATTTTTTTCTTCTTCTATAAACTGCTTTATCAAAACATTCTAGTCCGGACATGAAAGTCTTCCTGAACTTTCAACTTGTTTTTGCCTTTACTTTAATATTAGACATTTGCTTCTTATATTCTAGATTTTACAGTCAGCTCAGCCCAATCACAGGGATATTGTTTCATCATGGTGTTAGGATCAGAACTAATTCAATTCAAATTCTCACTTTATGTTTTACAAATCTGGTTAAGTGCCAACTCTGAGCCTCAATTTTCTGTTCCAGAAAAATGGACAGCAATAATCACATGGTATCATATAGTATCAACCATATTCAGACACAGTACATTCAAAAGTGATAGTTATTTTTATTAATGCTTAGTTGTTCACCATATATAAAGTTGAGAGGTTTATTCATGTTGTCAGAATTCTCAGAATTGTTTATATATATTATTGAAATATAGTCAGTTTGCAATGTTGTGTCAATTTCTGGTGTACAGCACAATACTTCAGTCATATATGAACATACATATATTCGTTTTTGTATTCTTTTTCACCATAAGTTACTATATTCAGAATTGTTTTTTAAAGCTTCTGATCTAGCCTAAGTTTATCCAACTACGTTATTCACTGTTGCTATAAATCTATGAATAGATTATTATCTCCAGGCCTGATACACTATTGGGTCTCTAGAAATGTAAAGTAAGGACTTCAGGAATTTTCTTTCAAGTTTAAATTAGGCATTTGAAGCTAGTAGGATATCAAAGTAACAAAAGAAGGGGAAACAAACCTTTCTGCCAAAGTGATTTTACTTTAAAATGGTCTGCACTCCCATGATTGTTTGTAGGCAAAGACTGAAAGTCATGCAGAGGACACAGCTATTGAAGAGATCACCAGGGATGTTTCCAAGTTTAGAAAGTTAATAATCATAAGCTTAAAAATGCATCTGAATGAACTCTCCCACTGCCTTCAAAACAGTCACAGACAATTCCAGAGTTTCAGATTCAAAAGTGGAATGGCGTAATTTTTTTTAAAGGCTGGAATATTTATTTTCTTATTGCTATTGCTAGGTTGGTAGTATTTTGTTGTTGTTATTTTGTTCTTATTATTATATTAAAAATCACTGGGAAAAAGTCCAGAAAGAAAAAAAGATTGTATAGGAGAAATTTAACAGAGAACAATTCTTCCAAATGAATCCCCCACTTTGAGCTTGAAATTCCTAGGATATTTAAAAGAATTCCTTATTCAAGGACATCTAGCTGAAAGTTCTGTGGAAACCTTTTTGGAAGAATTTTAAGTAAGTGCTTCTTAGTAAAATCCTGGAGAATGTATGTCCAATTTCGACTATGTAAACAATCTCCTTCTCACACAGCCCTTGAAGATAATCATTCATTCCTCAGCTTGAGTACTTTTACCAGTGGATAATCCTTGAAAAACCTCTATATTATTTTCAGAGAGCCCCATGAATTAGAAAATAAGTCCTTGGGTTGAACATAGGTCAGGCACCATATAAATTTACTCATCTATTTATTTATTTTGTATACATTAGGCAATAGGATTAGATACTAGGAGTCTAAAACTACAAGAAGGAAGAGAAGGTGCCTACTCTGTTTTGGTATATTTTAGCAATAAAGTGTTTTTAATTAAAATGAGAACATTTTTTGGACATAATGCTATTACATACTAAACAGACTGGAGCACAGTGTAAACATAAATTTTATATGCACTGAGAAATCAAAAAAAATCATGTGACTCAGTTTATCACGATATTTACTCTATTGTGGTGTCCAGAACCAAATCTGCATATATCTCTGAGGTAAGCCCATATAACAAAATGGACTAGTATTTGCATATAAGCTATGCATATTTTCCCATATACTTAAATCATCTCTGGGTTACTTATAATACCTAATACAAAGTAAAGACAATGTAAATAGTTCCCAGTACACAGAAAATTCAAGTTTGCTTTGTGAAACTTTTTGGAATTTTTTTTGTTTTTTATAAAATATTTTCAATCTGTGGCTGGTCGAATGTGAGCCTGTGGAAACTGCCAATACAGAGGGCCAACCGTAAAAGGCAATAAGCAGACACCTCCATCATTAAAGAAACAGAATCAGCACAGAATCTGAAAGATCTCTGAAAAACTACTTGACAAATTCCCAGCAATTAAACAGGAATCAAAATCAACAATCCAAGAATGAACCAATCATGATGTAAAGACCAATGGTGAACAGGAAGTCTTTTTGAGTATAATGATAACACTAAAACAGATAAAAACGATTGACTCATGGATACATAAATTATGAATATATAAAAATATAAAAAGCACACTATAATTTTTATATTTTCCAGGTTTATAAACACAAACACACACACACACACAACATGCAAATTGGAGACTAAGTGTGTAGGTAGAGGGAAGAGCTCTTGTATGTTCATCTTTGAAAATAGTTACAGTTTGCCTAAACTTAAAATACATCATTAAAAATAAACACTGTCTTTCTTCCCTCCCATTTCTTTCCCTCTTTCCTTTCTTCCTTCCACTCTAAAATATGCAAGAAAGACGTTTGGAATTACGGGTGCCTAATGTTTAATGGTAGGACTTGGTGTAACAGTTTAAATTTTTTTGGCAGTTTTATGCATTGCTTGAATTTTTTCTAACATACATATTTTATGTGATAAAAACAAGTAGAAATATTTTTTTCCCCTTAAAAGCAACAGTTGCAACAACAAAAACACAGCAAGTGTATATGCAAATATATTAAGAGTTGTGAGTTGTGGGTGGTAGGAATATAGCTGCTGCTATTTTTTTTTCTGAAATGCTTTTCCATTTAAACATAGAAGGCTTGATATAAAGCAGTTCAAGCATTTTAAGTTTACAATGAGCTCTTTGTCCAAATAAATTAGTAAGTGGTTCAGGAAAAGGTAGACTTAGATTTAAACTCTCCTTTAGTGCTTACTGCTCACAGGACCTTGGGCAAGCTACTTAAGCCCTCACAAGTTTATTTTCCTCATCGGCAACATACAAGTTATCACATGGCCCTGATGGCTTTGCTGTGAGGACAAATAACATTAAAAAAATGATTAATCCTGTGCTTGGCACACAGTAAGCCCACCATAAGTGATGTTCCTTTTTCTTATGTCCCATTTTCCTTTTTCAGTAAATTTATGGTACCCAAATTGCATAATTATGCACATTTAAATACTGCACATACATAATCACAGTGGAGGAACTATACAAAAACTTACATTATATAGTTAAAATGACTTTTATCAAACTTGGGGCCTAAAAATAAAGTTAATTTCATTTTCTCCCAAAAATCACACAATTTGCAACAGAAAAAGCTATATATATATTATATATATATGTAATATATATATATATATATAAATAAAATATGGGGCAAAAAAGTGGGCACTGAACAAGAGGAAATCTATGGCACTTTAAGAAATAAGAATTACTATCACTGTCTCAACTTCCCCCTCTTTCCATCCCTACTACAAAATCCATCCATATGTGTCACTGATAAATAGATGAAAGGGAAATGAAGAAACACTGATCTATAACTCAAAATTATAAAATGAAAACTTGCTTTGGCAAGGTGGATCTTTAATCTCTCAGGATCTGTGGTACCCTGGTTGGGAGTGTAGAAACTTCCCACACAGATCTGGATTCAAATCCTCACCCACCTACTATTGTTTGACCTTGCCAAATAGGTATCTCAGGATTGGTTCCTTGATGTGATAAAATTCATTTCACTGAGAGGCTCATTTTGAAAAATTAATGACCTAACATAATGGACGGTACACAACAAAGAATGCTAACTCTTGCTTTGGTGTTTTGTAAAGACACGGATTCTGAAATCAGACGACACATTCATATTATAGTTCTGCAAGCTGGCTGGTCGTCACCAATTAATTTAAAGTTCTTGAGCCTCAGTTTCTCATTTCTCAAAGATGTTTACTTGTGAACATGACTGACTCCCTGTGAAGATTAAGCTAATTTACACAGACAAAATGCTTGCTATCCTGGCAGTATCCTGATAAGTACCTTAGAATATTACACAGTTGATGCCTTCACTCATTCAACAGATATTTATTTAGCACCTATTATCTATAAGGTAAGGTGAACAAAAACATACACACTGTTTGAGCTCATATTGCAAAAGGGATTCAAACTTTCATTAGCGTAATTACTTGGTTTATATTATTTACAAACAGAGATAATTACTTCAGAGGAAAGAAGCCTACCTTGGAATGGGCGGGCCAGGTAAGACTCCCCTTAGGAATGTACATCTCCCTTCTCTCCTTGAACCAGTTTTTTCATCTGGAAATCAAGTGACTGTAATATAAAAGGCATTTTAAAATGTCAGTGGTGGAGTTGGGAATAGAGCTTAAGTTTCTTGATTTCCAGCCTTCAGCTCTTTCATAAAGCAGCTCAGTAGCTCCTAGGCTTCTGTTCTTTTCCACAAAATGAGGAAGGTGAGCGTGGGGGTTGGGGGGAGACAATGATCTCTATAGCAACCTAGAGTCTATGAATCTTTGAACTTAACACTGTTACAAAGCGAAGTTTGTAAGGAAACCCCACGAGAGGAATTTACTTATTTTATCCCAGAGCATCTTTGGTCTGAACACACATATGCCACCATATGGGATCCATCGAGAACATTCATTAGGAGAAGAATAATTAGTCTCCCATCATACAGGAAAGAGAATAGACCCAGAGGATAAATACTGTGGAAACTGAAATAAAAGACTTTTAAAATAAATCTGCCAAAGACAAACCGAGGAGAAATAAACTGGAGCTCATTTGAAGAAAAATCACATGAAATGAACAATTAATTCACCTGCAAAGCTGCAGAGGCTCTCATGTATTAGGGGAAGAGATTGCATTTAATCTCATATGGGTGGGAAGGAAGAATACAATCATATATATTAACAGAAGCACCCAAGGAGGACTTCTTCTTTATTACAACAAGGAAAAGAACTGCAGATTTAAAAAACTTAGACCCCTGCAAATGGTGATTCAGTCTTAACTCCGATGAGTTTAATTTTGTCATTAAGCACCAGATGCACATAAAAAGCCACAGGGGACCTGCATATTTGGCTAGAGTTCTGGGGGACTGCAGAATAATGAGAGAAAAGTGAGGATGAACAGGAACGCAGAAGAAAAAGTGTTGGAAAAAGAAAAGAGGCGTGCTGAGCTGCCAGAACAGTAGAGGACGGATTACTCATTCATTCATTCATTCGGCAGCTCCATTTGTTCTAACTTGTAAATAGATCTGGTCTCCATGTGCTTTTCAGCACTCCAGCAATGTCTTTGGACTGGACCACAGTCACAGCCTCTAGTTTCTTTGCTTCCAATCCTCCCACCGAAGAAAGTCTACTATCCAGAAGGAAATCTTTCAAAACATAAATAATATTATTAAGTTCATTATTCAAAACTCATCAGTAACCCATCACACTTAGGACAGAAAAGTCCCAAAGGCTTTTGTACTCCCTGTAAAGCTGTCAATAACCTGAAGCTCATCGCCAGTCTGACCTCACCTTCCTCTCTCACCCTCACTCACTGATTACTCGGGCCCACTTATCCTTTGTTTTTAAACGTTAAATCTACTCCCACTTCAAGGATTTGTTACTTGGTTTTCCCTTTTCTGGAAATACGTCTTCTCTCAGACCCCTGGTGAAGCACCTTCTTTCAAGCCGGTCCTAGAAAAACGCCCACCCCATCCTCCTTCCCCTTCTCTTCCATTACTCCAATTTGTTTTCCTTCACAGCATGTATCCTTACCTAAAATTAATTACATATACATTTTCTCCCTGCCGCACTGCAATGTAAACCCCATAAAGGCCACGGCCTGGTCTTCCTGGTTCACAGCAAAATCCTTACCACCTAGAACATTCCATGCAATGGCTTAGGAATTAGATAAATATTTTTGCAGGATTACTAAATTATTTCTATCATCAGTTTGACAAATACTTAATAGAGAATTTAGTATAGGCCTCACCCTTTAGCAGATCCTGAAATATGCTGATAGAAGCAGAGATTTCCCATCACAGGGCTTTTAGTCTAGTTTGTGATCTAGATCATAATCTAATGATTATATTAACTTTAAAAATTATGACTGTGGTGAGGACAGGAAAGGAAAGGGCTAAGAGCAAGGTGAGAAGTCCAAGAAGTCCATCTTGAGAAAGGAACGTGGAAGCAGACCTAAAGGATAAATAAGCATTAACTGATAAAGTTCATTGGAAGTGAGACTATCCCAGGCAGAGAAGACAGTGTGTGAATAAAGGAGAAACAGGGAGGGCATGATGATCTGAATGGCCAGTGTGCACAGAACACAGAGAGCAGAGGGAAGAATATGGCACCGGGTGAGTGCCCTAGTGATCTGTAGCGTGTTAACAATCACGACAAAGCTTAGTGGCTTAAAACAACAATTACACTTATTTTGGTGATGCATCTACGATTTGGGCAGGGCTCAGTGAGGATACCTTCTCTGCTCTGTGTGGCTGGAGCAGGGGTGACTTAGACATGTGAATCAACAGCTGGAGGCTGGAAGCATCACATGCATATCCAACCAGCATCACTGACTGTCAGCTGAGCGCTAAGAGGCGGGGCTGTCGACTGGAACGCATTCATGTGGCTTCCCCACAAGGCTACTTTGCTTTCCCCTAGCGTGATGACCGGGCTTTGAGGGTGAGCACTCAAGAGAAAAAAGTGGAAGTGCTTAGCAATTTTTATGACCCAGTATTGCTTTGACATTACTCTATTGATCAGTCTGGTCACAAAGACAGGCTAGTTTCAAAAAAAAAAGTATGTATACATCGCATGGCTCAATGAGAGTGTAAATATCATATTACAAGAGCATCTTGTGGCGTGGGGCATGTTGTAACAGTCATCTTTGAAAAAATATCATCTGTCACAATACGGTTGCATACAGAGGCAGAGCTGGTTCTGGTCTAGACAGAGTCTAGAAGTCAATGTTAAGTTTCATCTTTATCCATAAAGGAGTGAGACGCCAGATACGTACTTTGAAATGATCTTTTTGGGTTTTGGGTGAAAACAGAAAGAAGTAGACTGTTCCATGGGATATTTATTTAGAAGATAAAATCACCCAGGTTTGGTGACAGATTGTTTATAAAGATGGAGTTAGAAAGGAATGAGATAAATTACTCTCTCCTAGTTATAAAATCTAGGTACAATTAGCTTGCATTTTATGAAGACACCTTGGGTTTCTTAATCATTTTAATGTAAAAGGCTTATTTTCTTCATTCACTCATTTGTCCTCTCATTTATTAAAAAAAATTTTTTTAAAGAGTGTCAGGCATAGCAAGGCAGGTACCAAGAACTAGAGATTACAATTTCAGGGCAGGTGGCCTTAAAGAATTCACAGTCAAGTCATTGGGATACATTCTTCTGTGTTCCTCAGGACATTTAGAGCAGATCCTAAAGCACGTGTATAAACTACGATTGCCATGGAGGAAATGCACCTGTTCCAGAGGCTGTGTTAATCACACCAGTCTCAGATGTGATTACACTGGAGCTAAGTTTTGAAGGATGAGAACATTAGATGGAGAAGTAGCAGAGACAGGTGAGGATGAGGAGTTAAGTAGAGAGAACAAGGCTTACAAATGCACAGAAGCATTAACACCACGTTGGGAAATGCTGTTCCAAATCTTTATCTACAACAGCACGCATAGGTTAGTCTGGAGGTTTAGACATGGTCTCCATCTTTATGGATTATATGAACTCACCAAAGTGTTAAAAGTTTCTGGCTCACTCCAGCTTTGACTCTCAAAGTTTTCAAGAAAGGTGATGATACTCTCACATATTTTCAAATAATTACTTTGTTCTCCTATTTTCTACAGTGCTATAATTTTAGAGTCAGGGATAAACATATAGAATATTCTTGAACTAGTTTAGGCATGAAGCAGTTAAGGTCTGAACCTAGGCTAGAACATTGAGATGAGTGAGAAGTGGGTAAAAACAAGAGGCTAATCTTCCACTGGACCTTCCAGGCAAAGCTGATCATTAAAATGACACAAGATATTTTCATCCTGTATTACTTCTTTAAATACTGATTTTTGGCCTCACCCTGAGAGATACTGAGTTGGTAAATAAATTATAGATGATGATAGATTTCTATTTTTAAAGTTGTCATTATTAGCAAGATTTCAAATCTTTTAATCATAGTGAATACATTAATAGCCCTTAAGATTAGCTAGAAATTATTCTAAAATTTCTTTAAAACTCACAACATTCATATTGGTTAGCTTGCTATCATTATCTTCAACTTGTAAGTGAGAAAACAGATGCCAAGAGGTTAAGTAACCTATTCAAGGAAACTTGGCCAGAAAGTAGTCGACCAAGGATTTAAGCCCAGTCAGACTGGGTTTAGGACTTGTTGACCGTTTGATCCCCACAGGAAAGGGACTAGAGGAAAGCACGTGAGGCACTCACCACAGGTACAAAATCTAGACGGATGCAAGAAAATCTCAGTAATCAAGATAAATAATATTTAATGCAATATTTAAAAAGATTAAAACTAATGCAAAAAAAAACCCCCATGATGCAGAGAATATCAAAATTTTAAATGAAGATAGGATCAGTATGTTTTCCTATTCTTTCTTCCCCACTATAGGAACCACTGAGATGGTCCCTTTGGATAAAAAGCATATTTTAGAGCAGAATTCAGATGTCCCATTTTGGGAGATTGATTTGAGGGGCTGTCTGTATTTGATTGTAAATATCTAGCACATCTAGTTGAAGACATGGAAACTGATGGAGCCAGAAGAGGAGAGCATGAAGAGTTAGAAACAGAGTTCGCTGTAAAGCCAGGAAGAACACTAGGGATTGAACTAGGATACTAGGAATACTGCCGGCATGTACCAGGATTGACTTTAAAGAATGGAGACCATCTGAAAAAGCAGTGAAAGGGTACATCTGCTCTCCCAGAAGAGATGTGTCTCTCCTCTGGCTCATGTTACTAACATTTTACAGGCTACCAGACCACAGATAATCTCAGAAACTCAAGTACCTATTTAGTGGAACCAACAAGGACAACACTAGAAGTCATTATTAATTTAAAATAATAATAAGTACCATTGCGTTATGCTCAAAGAACATAGTTGGATTGGTGATTTTAGAATTACTTTGCTAATAAAAAATATATTTGGATATTTGCATGGGTCTTGGAATCACATAAATATGGGTTAGAATTCATAGATGTGCTACATGATAGCTATGTGAGTTTTAGGAAGTAAGTTAGTCACTCTTAGATACTGTTTCTCCAACTACATACTGAGAAACCTAATTGTTGTGATTACAGAGCAATGTATCAAAAATGTCCACTCTGTGTTATATGGTCTTTCTAACTCTTTATCAATGAAAAAGCGAACAAAAGCCAGAAAAAATATCTGCAATGCTTTACTCTTCTTCCAGGAAGAAACGTAGTTGATTTACCAACCTTCGTTTCAGTACAGGAGTCTGAGACCTGGGCCATTTACTTACTAATGCTTACTTTATTAGTAGATATTACCCCCTAATTGGTGTAGAGAAGTGCTGTGGTACCATCACCTGCGCCAGCACACAGATGCCTTCCAACAGAATGTCCCTCAAAGGGCATTTCCATTTAAATATGAATCTCCACAGAACCTTTTTCAAAAAATAGGGAGATGTGGACATTGCACTCATGTAAACATAATTACATTTACTAACTGCTCAATATTGGAGACTGTTGATTCACTAGTGAGAAATATAAAATATAAAAAAAATCAGGAAAAGAGAGTCCTTTCATACTTAAAAGAAGAACAGTCAAATATTCCTTAAAGTGAGACTGATAGATTTTACATCACAAGCTTACAAAATTGCTCAGAGCATGACACGAACCAGATTTCTGGATTCTGCAAACAAGCACGAAAGAGTAAACGGAATTACCAGACTTTTGTTCCCAGGGTTCTCATCAACCTTTTCCCTCTAGGTAATTGTGATTTAATTTTTAAAATAATCAAATTCTATGAACAATGGTGTTTGCAAATGCAGGTTTGAGCTCTGATCACAGCAAATCACATAAAAGAAATAATACATGAGCCTTTAGTAACATAAACACAAATGGGGAATGTAAGCAATAGAACTAAGGAATAGATCAGGTAATCTGAGGAATCACTATTTACAATAACAAAATTTTTAGTGTATAGAATACACAAAATGTTCTCTCTCTCTCTCTCTCTCTATATATATATATATATACACACACATACATACATAAAAGCGCTCTATGCTGCAATATACATTTAGGTAGATAAAGAACAATGAAAACAATAGAAAAACATCTTTGGCAAAACAATTAGGAAGGAAAAAATACTAATCCAAATTAAGAATACAGTAATTGTTAGCTATATTTACTATTTATCTCCAAATTAAGAATATAATCATTGCTAGCTATGTTTACTATTTATCTCCTAGAAAAGAGGTTGGCAAATTACAGCCTGTGGGCCAATTCTAGTCCACCTTTTATTTTTGTATGGCCCATGAGCTAAGAATGATTTACAGTTTTGAATGTTATATAAATGTCTATACAATATCCTCCATTTGCCTGTTGGCCCCCAAAACGTAATATATTTATTATCTGGCTCTCCATAGCAAAAGTTTGCCAGTCTTTATCCTAGAGGGATGTCTCCCCCCCAACCCCCAGAAAACTGTGTGTATTATAGCAAAATTGAGTGCTTACTACACGCCAGACCATATGCTTAGTATTTTCAATGGATTAACCCATTAAGTGTCCATAACCGCATTTTCTGTTAGGTAGCTACTGGCAAAATCTCTATTTTAGAAACAGAGAAACTGAGGCTCTGAGATGGTAAGCTTCTTATCTCCTGCTACCAGGTAACCAAGAGCTGTGGGTGGGAAGGAAACCTTGACCTTCTAACTGCTGAGCACGTACTTTCACCCTTTCTACTTCCTTTCTCTACTAAATTGTAAAGTCAGTTCAAATATAAAGAGATGAGAAACAAAAACAAATCAGCATAGACAGGGGAAATCAAATGAGCAAAGCTACAAAATCAGTATTTAGAAACCCACAGTTAATGAAGCATACTGAGCATTGCAATGAAAAAGGTTTTTTTATTAAATGAGGTAGGTAGTAACAACCAACACTTAGCCCGGAGCCCACAGTGTAGGAAGGATGCTCCCTGAGCACCTAGAGGCGGTATGACGCTTTCCCATCAGGCACTCCCACTGCCATCATGGACCACAAATGGATGCAGGTCCTGAGACTGGGAATCATGCCTTGGAGGATGGGTTGGAGGATGGGGACACTCCTAAAACCTAAACCAAAGTAGCCATTCTAACATCAGGCAATCAATCCAAGAGGTCTCAGAAAGAGATGGCACGTTTAAAAAACAGACAAAGGATGTGAGGATTATTGTTGAGAAAGATACAGGTTCTAATGTTAGCTCGGACACTTATTCTGGTGCAAGTTATTTCACCCTTCTTTGCCTCCATCTCCTCAGCTCCTTTATGATAATAAAAACTTACGGAGCTGAAGTTGACATACATGAACAGTGACTGGCAGATAGCAAGTGCAAAGTAAGTATTTTTGTTGTTGTTGTCATTATTGCTACTATTATTATTTTCATGAAGGTGGCATGGAGAAATTAAAAACTGCACAGTTTGAGGAAGGGGAGAAAGGAGGAGCTAGTGGGAAACTACCAGAATATTTAGAGTATAAAGTGACATAAGGTAAGGATGAAAAGCGTGAAAGGAGATCCTGCATTAAAAACCATTTCCGAGGCAGAATTGACAAGATTCTGTGATAGAGTGTGTTGTATAAATGAGGCACTATTCAAAGATGGTTTGTAATAAGAAAAGATAACCACACTGTGTCACTATCAGATTTGGGTTAAGGAATATACTGCCAAAGGGGAAGCACTAAGAACATATAATTGTTGTCACTTTTTGTTTTAAGAGCGAAGTTGAATAATTTAGGTATCACGAAAGAATTTCATAGAATGGAGGAAAGAAAATTAATGTTATGCTCTGTTTGGGTTCCTGCGACTCAATGTTAATGAAATGTATATATGCTGCTCTGATAAATCCTTACACCAATACAGTTACTACAGTAACAGTCTAATCCAAAGATTGGCAAACTTTTTCTGTAAATCAACAGACAGCAAAAATGTTTTAAGGCTATGGTCTTTATGGTTTCCGTCAGAACTACTCAGCTCTGTCATTGGAATGTGAAAGCAGCCACAGACAGTATGTAGACAATTGGGCATGATTGTGTTCTGATAAAATTTTATTCACAAAAACAGGTGGCTAGCTGAATTTGGCGCATAGGCCATAGTTTTCCCATCCCTAGTATAGTCAAAAACCAAATCTGACTATCTGTAGCGTTTGCTTTATTCCTATCACTGTCCTGGTATGTTCATGTGTGTGTCTCTAGGGGAAAATGGCAAAAACACACCAATAATACACAAAGCAATTGAGACTCACGCAAGTGGTATTTTGGCGTTTACCAGAATGGGTCATAATTTGGACTACTTTGAATATATGAACATTTCTGGCCTCAAACCATTAATGTGTAGAAATGAGACTAGGAATTATGAGGAATTTTGTGAGGATGAGAGTTAATTAGGTAAAATGCTTAACCCAGTGTCATACTAGGTTAAGATTTCTTAAATTGATAGCTAATATTTTTTACTCTTGTAACAATAACAGGACCTTTGATCACCTCAAACAGATAAGATCATGAATGTGTATGTGTGTATGTATTTTCCCCACTCCAGATGGACAGACATGCAGGATACAGCTCAAGAAGTTAGGTTAAGAATAAGGATACTGTATCTTAATAAGGGGCAACAAATTTAAAAACAAATCATGTCTTAGTGAAGCTATAGGTTGTAGAACATGAACTCTGATCATTCCTTTTCCTGAAAATTTCTCTCATCCCTCTCTTCAGCCCACACGTCTTTCTTAAGTAGGAAGCAGACAGTTAGAAGAGATAAATACTATGCTAGCTGGGTAGGTTAGGAAGTAGAAATATATTAAACACAACTTCAAAAATGAAAGGGCTAAATTCTTATTGAACAAGGAATGTTCAGATAGCTTCAATCTCTTGCATCAAGAAGTATGAGCATCTTTTAAAAAATAAAAGAAGCTGTTCATTGATGCCACGGTCAAAATGATAAAACTTTTATGCCGGAATCTCTTTGCTGATACAGATGGGAGAAGGTGCCTCATATAGCTGTAGTTAGAGCTGCTGGAGAAGTTTATGACTCCTTTAAACATGCAAAAGTTGTTACTCTGCAATTGTATTTCTAGGATGATGGCTACTTAAAATGAGGTGACTCACCTTCAGAATACATCAGATAATTACCTGGCTCCCCCTACCGTAGTAAGGTGTTAATTATAGAAGCTAATTAGTGACCTGTTTGAAGGAGATCTGATCATCTGGGTCTTCATTTATGGGTGTTCCTATTCCCCATGTGCGCTGTGGAGAAAACCTTCCAGCAACTGAGATTATTACCATTATTTCATTTTTATTGCTTTTCCCATTCAAAGGGAAACCACAGAAAGTCAACAATGTAGTTAATTTGCTTTAGCAAACTGGAAAATGCAAGATAATATTATTTCCTTATGAGTTAGAAACTACTGAAGAATATAACTGCAGGTTCTAAAAGTTTAGTGTGGCACCTAAATGTCAGTCTCTGCTTTGCATAGTTCAACTTTCCTCCTTCCGGTGAAAACACGTACCAAATTAAACTGATAGCACAGTCAAAAAGTCAAGGCGAACAGCATGAAATTCTTTCAACCCAGGTCCCTGCAAACTTTGTCTTAACATCTCCACGGATCACTTTGGAATCTGAGTTTACAGCCCACGCTTTTTTCCTGGTTTGAAAAGAAAGCAGATGCAATTAGTCACCTCACACTTTTCCTCTAAGTCAGAGACCACAGGTTTGTACCGATCAGAATTTTTTGTAAGGGTGCCTTTTTGATGTAGTTACTAGTTTTGATATGGCTATATTATTTCTCCCAGACTGATCATATCACTACCTCTTTTCTATATCAAAATATGAACTGATAATTAACCAAAAATAACAGGGCGTGATAAAGGGGTCAGGTGGATGACAGCTCTTCATATTGGGAAGAAGAAAAGCAGCAATGAATCCTAGACATGGATAGCTGAGATAAAAATTAAGATTGGGGATTTTACTTTTTACACATTCTTGGCTGAACATTTTGGAGAACCAGGAGATAAGCTCAGGGTAATATTAAACTTCAATGTGTAAAACTACCCTAATCGGTTACTGGGTAAACTGATAAATGATAAGGCAAAAACTGTTTATAATCTAACAACCTTCACTATAGATCTGAAAAGGATGAGAGGGGTCTAAAATAGTCACACTGACAATAACAAGTGTTGTAACATCGTTCATTCCAAAAGCAAAGCTTCAAAGTGGAGGGCAACTATGTACATGAATTTTATGTGGAAGGAAATATCCAGGAACAGAAGCAAAGGGCTACAAAAAACAGAAACAAAAAGAAAAAACAAAACAAAACAATGCAAATGTGTTTTATCAAGTTGGTTAGCAGGTGGGTAGCTGGAGCCAGATCTCACTAAGGCCTCTGGAAGAACTCAAAGGTGCCATCACAGAATGGATAATTGGAGGGTAAAGCACTAGTCTTTTGGCTCTTATCTCCCTTTTTTTTGGGGGGGGAGAATTATCTTAGAGAGTGTTAGTCACTTTACAATTTTGAGTTGAGTTGGGGAGGGTATAGCTCACTGGTAGAGTGAGTGCTTAGCATGCATGAGGTCCTGGGTTCAATCCCCAGTACCGCTATATATATGTAAATAAATACCTAATTGCCTTCCCCATCCCCCCAAAAAATTGAGTTGTGACATAGTATTGTCATCCAAGAAGCCCAAAGAAAGACAGCAAGACTCATGAGTGAGGCTAGAAACCATCAGAGTGGAGTGAGCCAGGGCTGCGTAGAACCTTGTCTTCGTCGGCTGGAATCTGAGGTAAGAGAATGAAGCAGGTTGAGAGAATGAGGCAGGCCAAGAGGAGTGAGACAGAGTCAGGATCAAGGCTGACACTCACACCTGTGGACACAACTGAGTCAATTCAGATCACTCCCCAATCCCTGCAGAACAAGTTGATGAGGGGGAAAAAAAAAGAATCCTCTGAGCTTGAGAACAAGAAGAGCACATCATCACGAAGACTCGGATGATTCTATCATTCAGGGAAAATGACAATTAAAACTAGAAGAAAATGTAGGGGAATGTTTGCCATTTTCTAAAGACTCCAAAATGCCTCAGTCTCTATGAAACAGTTTTTCTTTCTTCAGCACTTTGTCTATGGAATAACAATGTGCCTTTATGAGGGGGAAAAAAAAAAAAAAACAGTTCCACAATGGATAAAACAAAACTGCAAGGAAACTGAAAATGCAGCAGAAGAATTTATATGCAAACAGACAGTAAAAGGAACTGACATGGCATCAAATTGGATTAATAGCATAGAAGGCAAACTAAGAAACCCTCCCAAGAAATAAGCAAATGTGAAAGGAATGTAAAAGGGGGAAGGTGGGTGGGAACGCTGTGTCCGAGACAGTCTTCCCTGCAGCACAGCAGCTTGGGAGCCACAGAGCCCGGGTGGTAGGTAAGACACAGGAAGGAACCTGCCTAGGTGTCTGAGTTGCCGTCCGGAAGGGAAACACTCAGAATTATCTGCATCACACTGTGCTATAACAACAACAACAGAAGTCCTTTACTGTCTTAAATACAGATGAACACTTGGCAAAAATGAAGAAAACTTGCAATTATGTATATTTATATATCAGAAGTTTTCACCTAATTTCTGGAGATCTATATCAATGATGACAATAGATGGAAATGGTTTCTGAACATCCCAATTGCAATAAGCATTTTCAAATTACATATGCTATTTAAATGAATACATGCCATTTAAATGAATATATATGCTATTTAAATGAATGCAGTTACAAAAATGTTAAAACGATTAGTAAGTAATTCTGAGATGTTATTTATTTCAGGCTAAATGAAAATCAAAGCTAAACAGCAGTAGATGGGAGGGAAAACATCATTTCATGTTGATAAAAGACACAATTCATAATGGAGCTGAGTCATAAATCATTATGCAACAAAATACTGAATCAAGATAAATTAAGGGAAAGCTCTTTGAAAATGGAATGTGACTTCAATATAACTTTCTCAGCTTTGAAGAGATCAAAATGAAGCTATAGAAGTTTTTCATTTAAGGGGCTGAAATACATAAATAAAATGTATAAAGAAACAACCAAACATTAATGAACATTAAAGTGCATAACCAACACCAGGCGCCGTTCTCTTAAAACATAAAACTGCTGTCTGCTGCCTTCCTAGATGTTTATCACGTCCTGTTAAGCAGCCTTCAAACATGGCAGTGAACAGGGACACAGTCAGAAGCACGCGTTTGAGGGAGTTTGATTTTTGTTTAGCCTTTTAAAGGCTTCCTATTGTCATGGAGAGAGAGACAGAGACAGAGACAGACTATGAAGGAATGGCACCACTAAAAATCCCCTTCCTTTAGTGGTTAGGTTTTCCCTTTTACTTGAGGTCTAAGAGATAGACTTAGTTGAGAACCCAACAAAACACAAATGTATACTGTTTTATCAACCACATATGAAAATAACCATAACCCATTAGCATTTTTAAAACAGTGTCTGCACACGGTAACTGGTCCAGGCATGGAACAGTCCCAGATAAAATCCTTGCACATCTCTAACTGTTAGTAAATGCTCAAGGTTTACTGCTGGCCGACTAGAGAACTTCCTCCATGCCGAGCTACCACAGAAATGTGGATGAACTTATCAAACAAGATCTTCATGGAGCTTCAAGTCTAAGAGAAAGGCACGCTGTTAACCAATCATTATCACATTTTAACAGTGAGTTTGATTCAGTTCGACCAGTATTAATTGGCTAAAATGGTTGCTGGTGCTGGGTGCTGGGCCTGCAGAAACAGAAATAAGGATGGGATAGACCAGAAAAAGAAAATGCGAATCAGAAAACTGTACCCACAGTATAAACTCCTTAAGGACTGGACCACGTATTTCCACCGCAGCCAAACCAACTTGCTACCTGATAAATAAACACCTGGTAATGAATGCCCAACTATCTGCTTCAAAGACACTCAAGGTCCAAGAAGATACTATATCTAGAAGTTGCCCATTTAATTTTTCATTCTGTTTTTGTTGTTGTTACTTGACTGTGGGATATCTTCCAGGGGTATTTGTTAACAGAATAATACACTTAAGGTTTTGAGACTAGTTCATTTTATCTTCTTCAGTTTTAAGATGTAAGGGAGCCACGGCTTTTGTCAACCAGTGATTTTCACACCCTAAGTCCTTAACCCTACTAGCTGATAATTAATTTCACAGTTACAAGATAACCATGTCAGCTTCCAATGCGAGAATGTGGATAAATCTAACACGAAGTGGGCATGAGGCAAGGCAACAGTAATCATTATTTCACAGGTGTTTGTATTTTTCCTGTTTTCTTGAGCCTTGTGAATTTATTTACATGACAATTTGAAAATGATGTTTGGGCCATAATGGTTTCTAGACTGCTAAATACAGGAGGGGCCTGGGGACGTGCAGTGCTGTAATGGGAAACCCGACCGAGCTAACATTTTGACACTGGCTCCTTCTCAGGAGAGGCAAACAGAGCAGAAGAATGGAGAGGAAGCTGTCACTAGGATACCAAAAAAAGGAAACCTGCAGCGTACACAACAAGGAGACTGGAAAAATAAAGGAGTTAATTAACAAAAGGTGACGTCCCAACACTTGCAGACGGAAGCGGGAAGAGCTGTATCAAGGAGTGGGAGAGACTAAATACACAGGCAAACTGGAAAACCAGCCTGATATTGCCCAAACTAAGACAAGCTCATAAATAGCAAGGAGACCTGTCAAGGAAAGAATTGTCACTAACCACTAGGCTCGAAGGCCATCATAGCTGTAAAACATGCATCGGTCATTACAGACTTTTTCTGCAACCTAGACCCCCTTCTGGTAAGACCCAATTTCTTTTCCATGTCTGGTCTCCTATATTAAAATTACATCTAACACAATGATCTGCCTTAAAGAAACAGAGACGTTAGAGACGTTTGGCCCCATCTGCCTTAGCCTGCTCAGATTTTGCAGAAGTTGCTCTGCAGAGAGACATCTTTAGTTGAGCAACATCTCAGTGCTTGGTGCCGCACAGGTGTCTTCGCATTGAATCCTCAGGATACACACGCAAGGTGGACAAGCTTATCTCCCTTCTAGGGTGAATCAGAACCTTTTGGAGGTTAATTAGCTTGTACGTTGCCCTGCAGCCTGCACGTAAAAGGATAGAAACTAAAGAGAAGGGCAGTTTCCTTTCATCTTGACAATTGAAAAGTCCCAATAAAGTGACGTCTTGCTTTGTGAGGTGCTGAAAGTCCCCTCACAGAGGACGTGTTGCTGACAAGACCTTGTCAGGGGTACTTCTGAAGAAATTTGAGTCATCTTCAGGTTACTGCAATGGCTGATCTCTGAGGATCTTCCAAAGGGAAGAGTTTTTGATTCCATGACACCCGGTACTTAATTACTGCACTTTTACTTTCCATTTCTGACACTGACTAATATTTCTTTAATAAGGAAAACCCCGCACACTTGTTTCTCCTTCTAATTTGCCCTTGAAATCAAGAAACTGTTTGACCTGACAACTAAAAAGCTGATCACCTGTCTCATTCTAGGCAGAAGGTACAACAGAGCAGAACTACTGAAAATAATAATAATGCGAAAATATGAACATATTTCAGGAGCACTGGTACTTTATTCACCTCCCTGATACCTGGAATCAATGCCTTCTTTCAGTCTTTGCTATAATTATCATTAAACACTCTACAATGTGGCAGACACCTTTTTGAGTGCATTACCTGTATTAATTATTTATACTTTGCACCTGCAGTGTTGACTCCATTATTATCTGCATTTTACATGAGAACCTAGACGTGGAGAATTGTTTAGTATCTTTTCACAGACACATAGCTAGTAATCAGTAGGGCCAGTTTATGTGAAAGAAGGCTCTGTACTTGTCATCACTACCTAGAGTTTCTAAAGCTTCAGCAGGCGTCAGAATCACCTAGTGAGCTTTTTTAAAGTACAGAGTGCTAGACACCAACCCCAGAATTTCTGATTCAGTAGGTCTGGGGTAGAAGTCAATAATTTGTATTTCTTCCAAGTTCTCAAGTGATGCTGCTGCTGCTGGTCCAGGACCACACTTAGAAATCCCCTGCCTTATAGGATACTGTCTCTTCTGCTTAACTTCTCCCATAGTCCCTTGAAGGATACAGAGTGCCTGTAGTTAGAGAAAAGATGGCAACTAGCGATAAGGGGATCTGTGACAGCAGGGAAGACAGAAATACTGAACTGGGCTTCCGGGGGAAGTTGTTAAATTGTTTTTTTTTTTTTTTTAAAGAGTTGAGCGGGTCTTTAAAAATATAATTGGTTTTCACCTGTGTTTTGTCTTGGAGCACTGTACCCAGAGACTTGTGATGGATTGGCTGGGTGATGCTTCGGAATTACCTTGCAGTGTAGGGACTGAAGAGAGAACGTAACCTGGGGCCAGGTATAAGAGTATTTTACACAAAAGCATTCTGATTGAGAGGACAAACTGAGTCCGCAGAGAGAGCCAAGGGTCAAAGAGGAATCCAGGTTCAGGGGCAAGAGCCACAGTTTAAAATGTGTGATAAATGCACATGTGCACAAACACGACCACTCAAACCACAGCAGAAACAGTGGGCGTGAAGCTAAAGGGGAGATAAATGATCACCAGAATGATGGCATATGGGGGGGGGGGGTCTGTCAGTCCAGTGGAAAGGCCCAGGGTCTGGGTTCATGTTCCATGTCAGAGTCTAAGGCAGCGTCACAGTACAAGTCAGTCTGTTGCTGTGTGTGCATTGCAGGGGAAAACACCTCTCAGAGAGAAAGTTACTTTAACTTGACTCAACCTGGAAATAATTAAAAGTAATACATCTCAACCCTAGCTACTGCAATTTATCACACATAAGGCACGGGCATGTGGCTTCTCCCTATCCCTGTGTTTGCAGAACTGAGCGTATCCATCCTGTCTCTCCTGGATCTTTTCATTCCTAGATCGCAAGCTTGTCAAAGCACTGCAGGGTTAGAGTGATAGGTGCTGGAGGCTCGCACGCAGAGGCGGAGGAACCAGGAACACCTATCTTTTCAAAAAACCATAAATTTGACGAAATTTGAACAGATCACTGCTTCATGAAAAGAACTGGAAACAGGTTAGTAAAATTAAAGTGAAGCAAAACACTCCTCTGTTTCCTGTTATATTTGGCAGTTAGGTTGACTATTCTTAAAATGTATAATTAACTGAAAAATGATTTGCTTGACTGAGGTATAAAATATTTAAGAGAGATAATTTTCACTGGCTTTGAATCCTCTAGGTAACAGTAATAGTGAAAAAGGAACAAAGCAAATATCAAATCAAAGGTGGCATCTTTCCATGGGTTAGGGTTCTTTAAGGCAGTATTTTGTTTAATTTTTATGACAGCCTTTTGATATTACTGTTGTTATTGTTACTATTAATGTTATTAATGAGCATTCAGGTGTTTAAAAACATCAGTGCAGAATCAAAGGTTAAAAATTCAAAACAAGTCAAAGAAATGTTCTTTACTATTTTTCTAGCTAACTTTTAAGGTGGTTGCAAGAGCTGGGGGTAAAAATCTGTAAATGTCTAGATACTTCTTGGCACATCGTAGTCATTCTGTCAACGGTATCAATTATCATCATCTCTTCTTTTTAGAGCTTCACATATTAATTAGTGATGCGCTGAACCTGGTTGAATATCATAATCTATAAATGGTACTGCCCCTTTTTCCATCTGCTGGGTGCATGAGTGTGCATATTCACATGCACTCGCACACACATGTGCATAGATATATATGAATGTATATATGAAAGACATCAGAGAACAAATCTATGGTGCAATTAGGTGAACACATGTTTTGTTGATAGAATAATAGAAAGACCTAACTAAGATAAAACAGAGTATTTTCTAAGAGGGAAGATTACATTTGCAAAGAAGCTTTGGGGTTTTCTTCTTTAAAGATATTTGAATTTTATTTATTTACTGAGACTTCACTGATGAAGCATTTACTCTGTCCCTAACATTGATATAAACTGAGAACAAAGGCAACCTGAGGATTCTACTCTTCAGTGGGAAAGCGAGAGAACACAGTTACAAATTACAGCATGAAATGTCTCTTAACAGGTATGTTCAGACGATGCTTCAGAGTAGAGAAGTGTCACCTCAAGCAGAGGATGATCAGGGAAGCTTCTCGGAGGACATGACACTCAGATTTTGCAGGGAAAGGGGGAGGTACACCAAGAAGGAAAGGACCAAAAAAAAAAAAATCACTTCAGACAGAAGGCTAAGGTTTAAAATATTGCACATGACAGAATTTGGCTGATTTTTATGTTTTGGAAGATGAGGACCATGCAACATTAGCTGGTGCTCCGAGAACTTAGGATCCCATTGTCAAATTATTGTAGACAAAGTTGAATGTCTTTAAAGTTAACTAGGCTTTTAAGTGAAATGAATTTGGACACTCTTCATGTGCAAATGTGACGCAGATACACTCTTGAGGTACAGATGCCACATTTCCAAGGTGTATTAATTTTTTTTCCTCTGCCTGGGCCTCTCTCAGTTTCAGTGACTACCAATGCCACTCTGGGGAGAATCTGCATTTAGATAATCCCTTAAAACATGGTTCTTTTCTCAAAACTAAGCTATGCTGAGGCCCTGGCAGGAGCACTGGGCTGGGAGTCAGAACATCTATATTCTAGTCTACAAATCTGCTGATAGCAAAGTTGGGTCTTAAGACTTCGTTTCTCTCAGCTCTGTTTCATCATTAAGAATTGAGCAATTTATAAGGTCTTTTCTAATGAATGTAGCAGAAGGAAAACCTCTACTCTGTTGCACAATCACTTCTAGGCACGTGGCAATCTTCCTCGTCAGAAAGTCCTTCTCAATGAACAGTCACAGGGTTTCTACTAATAACAAATCTACTGTTGAATTTAAGGCACGGCTTTATTGTGGTGTGATTTAAATAGGCCTTTTCGAAAGGTGTCACTCTAATTTATGACTTTTTCACACACTGACCAAGTTTAAATAAAATGCTGAACAAATTTGATCGGTTTTTAGCTTTTGAGCCAAATTATGAAGCCAGGTACAATAATATTATTATCTGCTGTTCTCAAGGACAATTTTAAATGAGATGTCACACGGAAGTAAGGTTGTGCCCCTGAGAAGAGGAGCCTATTTTAATAATGAAATGGAATAAGAAGCCATTCACAGAGAGAAGAAGGCAGTTTTATTCTCGTATCTTGGACACTTTTTATTTCCGATGCTCTACTTACATCATGCACTGGGGAAATAACCCAGCTCCTGCATTCCCTGCACATGTATCTACAAATCAGCACAACCTATGAGCAACAGCACACACAATTTCAGGTCAAACAAGAATGTCGATGGGGCAGCCAGTGTACCTCTTCGTTTAGCACACAGTGTCTCACCTCAGAAGTACTAACATCTTGGGCCAGACAGTGCTTGTTTTAAATTTAAAAAATTTTTTAAATTTTATTTTAGACTGGGGACTAGGGGACACCACTGCTTCTGCCTCTTAGATGCCTCCCCAGCTGTGAGAATGTCTCCAGACATTCACCGAAGACACGTAGGCAACAACATGGCTCCCAGTTGAGAACCAACATTTAAGAAAAATATCCACATGGTATCTAGCTTATGCATGCTCTCTCCCTTTCTTACTCTCTCTCTCTTTTTCCCTCCCTCTCTCTTCCACTGTCTCTCTCTGCCTCTCTCTCTCAAGTTTGGTAAACCCGCATGGTATTTTCTTATAGATTCTTATAAATACTTTCTCTGAGTTTTATTAGTGTCTTCCATCCGAAGGCTCATTTCCAGAATACAGTCATGAAATATCTGCATGACTGAGATGCAAAAATGGTTTTATTGATTCCCTCTTTCTGCTCAACCACACTGAATGCAGAAGCTAACGCTTCCGTTTCCAGGTGTCCTTTAAACTCCAGAACGGTGACTTTCAGAACTGCTACCACCTGATGAGGTGGCTTACTACAGATTTTGAAGCTCTAGTTATCAAAGAGATCCAACCTAGATTGAGCTGAAGTATGTCCACGTGTCACTTCAACCGAGGGCCTCTGGAGATGTCCTGGGACCTGCTACTTCCACCTTTTAAACCAGTGTGCCTCTGTGTTCTCTTTCCCACTATTCCTATCAAGGCAGCCTCAACCTTTTACTAAAAAGCAAACAATAAAGCAGAGAAACTAGCTCCTTGATGACTGCCATGGTTTCTTAACAAGTTTCACTGACTTCATTCTTTCCGCCTCTTAATTTATCATCCACACACATGCCCAATGCATCGTTTCGAACGATACGATTTTTATCCCCTGCTGAAATGGTAAAGGTCTCCCTCGCTCTTTAGAATGAAGCTCAAACTCTGACTCAGAGGGGAATCTCAGACAGGCCTGACTGAGTCCAGTAGGTACCCAGCGTGCCATTTTCCAACTCTCTGGCCCATCTCACAGGGCCAGTTTCCCATCTTCTCATTGCCCTCTTGCCTTAACGGTGTTCCCCGCTCTTTGTCTTTGTCATTGTGAGTGCTCCACAGTGACACTTCTATTGCGATGCTCCATCTACCTCTATAAAACTGTGCTAACTAGAAGTCCAACTCCATCTACTTTATAAATATTTTCTGTACTGCAGTCCATAGTATCTATTTGGATTTCTCATTTTTCTCCAGGGTCCACATTAACTTCATGCCTTCACTTTCCTCACGTAGAACTCGTGTCTCTCACATTTTCTTCTCCCTCCCTCACTTTCATTTCCCTACACAAAACTAGTTAACACAATAATTGCAGAATCAACACTGCTTGATTTAAATCACCATAGCGTTGCAATGTCTGGACCCGATGGGAGTCACAGAGAGGAGCCACACTTGGTTTTCTTGAAGACCGGAAGTGGAAAATTACAATTTGAGAACAGTTGTTATGTTTAAGGCCCCTTCGAGAAAATGTTACAGTGAATTCTAGCTGTTCATTCATGTGTACAAACTTATATAGCTGTTGCTTTATCAACATCAACATGTGTTGAAAAATGGATTGCTTGTTTATTTATAGTTACATTTGTTTGTTTTGGATCTTTTGGAAGAATGACATTATACAGCTCAACCATTAGCTTGCATTCTGACCTTGTGCAAGTTCTCTAAACTAACTGAACTTTATTGTTTGCTGGGAGGAAAGATGATCATAAGATTCCTGGAACCATGTTAAGCTGAGCAGCTATACCTTTTATTGGTCTCACAACAGAACTGTTAGGAAGCAGTGGGTACCTTCCACCCATTCTCCTTCTTCCTCCTGAAAACAGAGCTTCAGTTTTGTTCAAGCATCTATCCCATACATTTGTGACCTCTGAGTAACAAAATTCACTTCAATTATATTAGGCCAACCATTTCTCACAGCCAGGGATGACCTTAGAGAATGAGTCCTTGGAAACGGTGCAGACAGGACTGACCTGCTCTCAACTTTCACGTTACCTCTTTAAAGGGAACTTGCTTGCTTTGTATTTTCTTTGGTTCCCCTCTTATATGGGCTAGAACATATATATGGGCCCAAAGAGCCAGAAAGAAACAGAAAAATGATGATAACATCCTATGAGATGCTGGAGTTAAAAGAGAGAAATAACTTTTGGGGGAATGACTTCAAGAGCAGAGCTACGCACCTGCTGTGAATAGTCCACATACATACGGTCCACTTCCATATGTACGGCAGACGTGTGGTCCACCTGCATCCTGAGAAATAGATATCCTATCTTGTTTAACCACTACATTTTCAGGTCTCATTGTTTCAACAGCTTAACCTATACTCATCTAATATACCATGCTTTAACAAGACTCCTAGCTTTGTGAGGTCATATATTTCCTTTATTTCCTCTTCATTTAAGTCGATTTGAATAGAGCTTCTCCTTCTAACTGCCAAGGTCTTCCAATTGGTGCAGCCAAATTTCACATCTGTGGCCTGTCTGTGAACAAAAGCAAAATAAAGCCTTGACAAGACAACTACTAAAAATTAATGTCTAGGGGGCAATTCAGAGTAGGTTTAATCCAAATATTCTCTGAATTGAAAATTTAAAAAAAATCATTGGGCTCACATTTTGAGGTTTTACAACTGTTTGCATACCTTCATGAATAATGGAAATTAGAGTGAATATAAATGCAGTATAAAATCTAAGAAGAATTTAGAAAAACTTGGAGAACAGCTCTTCAAAGGGGTAAGTACTGTGGGAAAGTCATTAGGATTCAGAATTCAAGATCCAGGGGGATTACAAGAGTCTTTTGAATCACTGATGAGACACTCAATAAGACACATAAAATAACCAAACTAAAATTGTCCAGTTAAGGGCCAACTGGCTTTTCCAAGTGATGCCAGTGACTAGCTATGTGCCACCACTTGGCCATGATGGAGAAGAATCTTGGTGACTCTGTGACCTCTAAGAAGCTTTCTAGCTGTGATCTAGCATTCTATAAATGTGGGGGGATCCCTTGTCCACCTTGTGCTGCTCCCTCAGTAAAATGAAAAGCTGCAGGGTTGACTGCTCCACAAAACAGATGCTGTTTGTGAGAAGTGATCAGTCTGTCCAACTGGCCTGTACTGAGACAGTTACAGATCTACCACAGCTACGTATGGAGAAAAATAATCCATGTAATTTAGAGTAGAAATATAAATGCCTGGTGAAGCTGTTAATTAATTATCACTATAGACGTTATGCACAACATTAAAAAAAAGTTCCTGATCAGCATCTGAACCAATGCTGAGAAACTGGGAAACAGACCAAAGCATGTTGTAATAAGAAAACACTCCCCTCCTATATACATACAGCTTAATTCTGCTCTCAATGCAGAAGTGGAGTCTAACTTTCTTAACGTGATGAGTCAGAAGATTCCAGAAAAAGGAGACCTTCAACTGGTTTGTGTTGTTAGCTTTCTACATTGTTTATCTAAAACTTTGTGGAAATAATAATGCAGGGAACATTCCAAATCCAAAACATAAGCAAAATTCTGTGTATTATTATACCCTGGCTTATGCAGAATTTTTCTTCTTAAAAGTGGCAAACATCAGAGTGCTGAATATGTTCCAGAAACATGCCTTGAGTGTTTATACGTATTATCTTATATAATAAGCCTCACTGTTATTATCCTTATTTACTACATGGATTCTAAACAATGTGAGGGAATTGCCCTGGTATAAACAGTGATCTAGAAGTCAGACCCAGATGAACCATCTTCAAAGCATTACCTTTTAACTTGAACCTACCAGTTAATGCAACATTATGCATTCATTAGTAACTGTCAGCAATAAACCAGTAGAGGTGACATTACCAAGTGAACATTTACATGTGTTGCATAAAGAGAGAAATATATCATTTTGTGCTTAACAGCTTTGTAATGAAAAGTCTACTAAAAAATTGAAAAGAAATACTCCAAAATGATAACAACAGTTGTGCTTAAATACCACAGTTTTTTTTCTGTCTACTGCTCTGATTTCCTGAAAAAAAAATATAGGTATTTCAAAACAAATCTTAATGTCAAGAATTGTAAGTTAGTGCCAGTGAAAACTTATGAGTCACACAAATATGCCCCATCTTATGGAGGGAAAAGTAATATAATGGAAAGGGATGATTATCAAACTATAAGACTGTTAAAAAAGGAAAGAAAATAATGACAAAATTCTGTCAACAGAAAAAGGAAAAATACCAGAGTTACTCAGCAGAGCTCATTATTTGGTTTCTGTTATGTTTTATAAAGAATCTAGAACCTGAAGTAAGAGGAGACTTCATAGAATTTAATAATGTGCAAAAATAATGACAGAAATCATGGTCAGAAATGGGAGAGTGAGCAGTCAGTGAAAAGTGCAGTACAATGCATGAGGTCATCCTAATCATCTCTCCTACGAACCTGGCACAAATATTAGATTTAGGAAAGAAATCATCTTAAAAGATCTGTAGATCTGAAGAGATAGGGAGAATGCTGACGTGCTGAAGTACAAAGCCACTGTCACTGGGTGGCTTTTGCCAATATCATACTCCTGGGCTCTGCTGGGTCATTCTTACTGAGGGAGCAATACCAAATGGGAGGCCAGTCTCATCGAAGGTTAAGAGTCTTGTAGAACACCTGCTCTTTGGTTGAAAATTTCAGGGATGGGCAAACATGAATATACTCCTCCTCCTTTACTTTAAAAAAAAAAAAAAACCCAATGAAAAGTATATTTAGATGCTGAGACCAGTGTGAGAAGGGAGAGAAAAACACAAAGTCTTCTCTGGATGTTTTAGCCACAGTACAGCTTTCTTTACGCTGATATATAATCTAGATGGAACAAGGAAATTCAAGTCATAAGACTGGTTCAAGGGAGTCCCCAAATAACAGTTCCCCCAGACACCAAGCAGGATCAAGCACTTCCTCCCTCTATAAAAAGGCATATTTATGCCAGGGCTCAGGAAATTGGCACACTTTCTCAAAGGCAAGGGCCAGCACAAAGATTAATCAGCCACAAAAGGAAATGAGACAGTATGAGTGAAACCAGCAGAAAAACAATAGGGAGCAGAAAAAGGCTTTTACATATTGAAACCATTAAACCAACATTATTAAAAAAAAAAAAAACAACAAACTAAAAAATTCTAACTGTATTTTAAAATATCAACAGCAGGCTTGAAAATATGTGCAGGGAACAGGAAAATATGAGGTGACAGAGCAAACAGAGATCCTAGAAATAAAAAAAAAATTAAATTTAGTAATTTACTGGACATGTCTGCTGGTAGCTTAGGCGAAGCAGAAAACATAATTAGTGACCTGAAAGGTATATAGATCAGGACTTTAACATAGAAAGACAAAACACAGCAAACTCAAAGAGAAGCTGAAATATAGAAAAGTATGAGTGAATAAATTTGGACAATACTAGAAGAAAAATATACAAAAAATAAGAGCAGAAGGAACATTGAAAAGACCTCAGCTGATCATTACCAGAGCTAAAAAAAAAAAAAAGATAATAATCCTCAGTTTTAAGAACCTCAGAAATATTCAAGCAACATAATTCAGACTAAATTCACAACCTGACATATCATAGTAAACCAGTAGAGAAAGCAGACAAAGCAAATCTTAAAAAGACCAGAAGAAAAATAAAACACTACTTTCAAAGAAGCAGAAGTCTGATTGACAAGAACATTGGATGCCTGAGAAAGTGGAATGATATCTTCAATATGAAAAAAAACACAGAAAGCAAAGAAGAAAGTGCCCACTTGCAATTCAATTCTTGGTAAAAATATTCTTCAGATAAAGACATTTAAGACATACACACACAAAAGAGAATTCTCCATCCTCGGACTTGCACTAAAGATGAGAGAGCAAGAGAGGGTGGGGGGTGAGGAGAGAAAGAAGGTGAAGGCTTAGAATAGGTCAAATCAAGAGAAAGCACCCAACAGTCCCACAGATGAATAATTCTATGAATTATAAACACACAAGCTCTTCTAAGTAAGGAATAAAGAGTGATAACAGGAAAAAAAAAAAGAAAAAAGGCATATCAGGCACAAAAAATTAGATCATCCATCACATCAGAACTTCATCAAAGGAAATTCGAAAGCACTTTTTTTTCAAGCAGAAGAGAAGTTTCAGATAAGAGGTCTGAGATATAGGAAGAAACAAAGAAAAAATCAGGTTACACAAATGTTAGTAAATTTAAGTAAACATTAAATATAGAGAATAACAGCAATATGGATACTATTTGACTAAGCAAAGAACAAGGATAACAAATTAAAATGATGGATTGTAGCAATGCTGTTAAAGTGTTCCAACCTCATGGTATCAGCTGGGAGAAGTTTCTGGCATGTTCAGGTGAGGGCGTGTTTCACAGCCTGTGCCTTTGGTGATGCCAAGCCCTCAGCCTGGTTACCTATCTTTCTTTCTTACCTCCAATCATGAGAGGACGAACTCAAGACTTGACTCAGATAACGTATCATTTTAAATTGCCCCAAATGCCCTCTTCCCCACTCCCGTAGTCCCATGTGTTAAACTCTTATTTTTACACCGATCGTTCCTGACCTATACTGTTTTCAGGAACTATTTGGGAATCATGTTACTATTTCTCAAAATGCTTAGTATTTCTCATAGGAGTGACTACACCTACGTACAAGTGGAGGGATGCACATTTACAAATAAATCCTCGGTCCAAACGTACTTCAGTAGCGTAAACAGGCATCATCATTGCCTACCAGATGCCTTATTGCTATCTCGTCAGGTGAATTCACACACGTAAAGAATCCACACGTAGATCCATGTGCTCAAATCTTTTAAGAACTTATTTACTGCAACCACATGTAGCAGGCAATAGCATAGCACTGATACTGTTTTCATACAGAGGTTCCAAGAACAAAGATTTTATAGCTTCAAAACATGCAAATCAAGAAATACAGAAATGCTCAGACCTATCATCCTCTCACTAAACTTTCTGAAACTCAGAATGATAGGGTTTATCTTGGATTTGGCTTCAATGAATGCCTAGGCTAGCTTTTGAGAAATTCCAGTTTTAGTTTTATTCCTAATGGAAATTTAGAAAATGTCCATTTTGTCTGTGTAATGTCTTAGTCTTTTAAATTCTCAAGTAGATGCTAAAGAGAATAAAAGAACACTAAACTTTCAAAACCATAAACTAAAGTTCTACCCGTAAATCAAGTGTAATTAGTATTCAAACACTGAATCCCAACTAATAAGGTCATATGGAATAATACACCTGGTTCTTTCAATCTAATCCTTAAAGAAGACTGTTAATGAGAAAAACACAAAGAAAATTAACCAAAGTGAAAGAATGAATTAAGGATCTCCTGCAGGCTTTATTCAACAATGGCTTTTTTTTCTGAAAAGTTCTGAAATCTTTGGAATTGAGGAGCTGACAAAAGGAGGCCTATGAAAGGTAAAAATAATTATGCAGGTAATTCGCAAAAGGGAAACTGAATGATAACTAGCAAATCAGTAGAATATAAAGCACCTAACACTTAAAAAGGACAAGTCATCAAGGAATTCTTTCTTTTGACTTCATTGCGAGAACTTCCTGCACAGGCCCTGTTTTGAGCACAGTCACCAGAACTGAATGTTCAGGAATTTCAAATACTAATTGGACTATTACTTAGTTCAAAAAGACATATAACATAGTACACTTAGCACTACAAGGAAATGATTCAAGATGATTCTCTTAAGAACAGTTTCCTTTCAGATTAAACCTCCTAATGCTTACGATAAGTATTTCATTTGCAAATTGCAACTTCTCAGACATGCCCTATTAAAATACAACTTGAACCTCTTCCAGCTCAGCCTCTACTGAGTCATCAGGACCACCTAAACTGTTAAGACATAGAAGAGTTTTGAATAAATCGATGCTGAAAAAGAAGTATTTATTTTATTCTTAATTTTTAATCCTATTTTTCTGCCTGTCTTGCATGTCTATAATATAGAGGGCTGCCTGAGAAGCAGCAAATGATTGCTATGAAACATCTCCATGATTAACACTTTCAATTTTCTACATCATAATAACAACAATAATAACAATAATTGTTCTTTTCATAATTATCATTGTTGTTATATTAAAATCAGACCCTTATTTACTAGATTCTAATTACTTCTATTATCTTATTATCTTTCTACGCATTACCTTTAAAAATTTTTTGCCAAAAATCATGTGATGCCTTATTTTTATTGGTAAATCATTAGAAACTTACGTCTAGTATACAATTTTTGAAATATCTTCTTCTAACACACATAGAGACAACTAGGGGATTACCGGTCAATTTGCAGGCTCAAAAGACAGATGAGTTTGAAATTTCTCCAGGGATGGGAAAACTAAAACAATCTCACTGATAATTGAATATTAATAGATCTTTTGCTAAACCAAAATGCCACAATAATCTCAAAATATATTTGTAATACATAAACCATGAAATGCCTGAGGGGAAAAAATACATTTTACAATTTTCAAAGTCAAAGGATTAGACCTTAAGTTAATGGTTCAGAAATCCTAGGTTTTACAGATTAATTTTTCTTCCCTAAATTTTAGGTATGAGTTCCCTCAGCTGTTTCTCATGGTGTTGCTCATGACACTACTGATTATTCCACTGGTAACTGAGTAAGAGCTAAGTGCTAAGCATGGCATTAACCCTTCCTAGGAATTTCCTAGGAATAATGGGATCCACGCCAAGGTTTAAGATGTGCTTTGCTATCCCCTGAGGAATGAATTTACACAATGCTAACAAGGGCAAAAATAATCATAACTCTTACAACTATTATTAATTAGGCATTAAACATATGCAGAATAATTTCATAAATTCCTCACAAAAATTTCCCAAATTATAGGTTTTTAAAAAATTCCTCCCTTCCTCCCTCCCTCCTTTCCTTCCTTCTATAGCCATAAATCTAAGACTAAGGCCTTATGAATGAACAAGAGTTCCTGTTTTATGAAAATGACATTCCTTGGTAAAGAGTGAGTGAGGCATGACAGGAGATCAATCAATCAATCAATCAATTCAACATAAAGAAACACTTAAGTGCCTAAATTCAGTTAGTGTATAAGGGCTGTTAAGTCAACACAACTCAGACATTTGCAAGTAAGCACCAGTTTGTGAAGGTGTGTAGGAAGGGGGTTGGTCTTCACATAGAGCTGTCAAGTGTCTTTCTGAGGACATGTTATTTGAGGCGCCTTCTATATTTGGCAAAGGACCTAACCATCCAGAGGAAGAAAAATTTCCAGGAAGAAGAAACAGCAAATGAGAACCCTCACGGTGAGAATGAGCCTGACACGTTAGGGGGAATGTGGGACCGGTGTGACACGGTCAGCAGTAGTTAGGAGCCATATTGTATCAGATTTTGAAGACCGCAGGACACAGTTTACATTTTACTGCCAAACTGATACATAAATCAACAGTTCTTTAAATCAAAATTATTAAGGTTACTTCTGCCTTATCTTTAACATTTGTTGTAATAATATAACTAACGATATCTTAAAATTTATAAAATTCAGGCAGAAATGTTTTCTCATTTGGTCTTCAAAACTGACCTGGGAACAATCTCTAATCTGTATATTTGGAAATCTAACTTGAAGGACCAGCTTAAGGTTAAGGAGTTACTTTAGTTTAAATCTAGGGCAAAAACCTGAGGCTTTGGACTGCTTATATTACACAAAGCTGATCTCTGAGTTCCAAATCAAAATTAAAAGATTACAAAAATATGTGTTCAGAATTGATTTAAGCTCAAGGGACTAGAATATAACATTCCATCAGTTTTACAAATATGAATATGCTTATAACATTGATTCAAAAGCAGGTGATCAATGTCTAGAAAATTCTTATCTCCACAGATTGCAGGCCCAATACAAATTTGTGGATAAAAACTCATTGGGATGAAATATTGTACGAGTCTTTTTTGCACATACTGTAATTGAAAAAAGATGCCAGATTGCTTGGAACTTCAAGTATTGATGTTTTAATGAGTAGACTATTTTCTCTAGTGGAGCACATCCAATTAAATTTAGCATCCAGTCACTTGCTAAAGGGACAGTCTGCAGCTTCTAAATGATTCTGCTTCCCTTTGTGTTTCCCTCCATTCCCAAATGCCAGTTTGATGACTTGTTTCTTTTCTAAGAAGTACTGGACATCTCACTGGAATACATATTCATGGAAGAGAAGTCAAGGGTTGACTACATTTTGAAGCTCTCCTGGTTTTTCTCAGATCTTCCTAGTCCTTCCTTTTCATTTACCTTACCTCAGGTTTTAAAAATTCAAATCCCTCAGGACTCAACCTTCACTTATTTTTGTCTCCTTCATTGATTTGGTTATTCATTCATCAAATAATTACTGAGTGCCTATCATGCGCCAGGCACGAAGCTAGGAAATGTCGAACACCAGTAAATGAGGCGAAGAGCCCCATCTTCCTGGAATTTTACAGTTTACAGTGAGAAATGAGAATAAGAAAGTAAATAACTAAATAGAAAATGAAATATACATATAGAGGTCATTGCTATGAAGCAGAAATAGGGGATAAGACACAAGGGGGAGGAGTCACCTTGGATAGGGTAGTCATAAAGGGCATGTGTGAGGAGGTAACATTTGCAGAGAGACGTGAGTGAATGGGAAGCAAGGCTGAGAAATAACATTCCACACAGAAGTACCAGAACATATGTGCTGCTATGTATGGCATAGAGTGGAGTGTGTTCTAGCAATGACAGCATTTCTGAGGGAATTAAGCAAAGGAGAGAAGGGTTGAGGATGCTATCGGGAAGTGAGGGAGGGGAACGGGAGTATGGAGGTGAGCAGGCTCCGGGGCAAGGTCTGGGATTACTTCTGCTCTCGCTGTGCACCACTAGACAGTTGTGAGCAGGAGACTGACGTGCTCTGATTTTTTTTTATTTTAGAAGATTGCTCTGGCTTCCAGTGGAGAACATACCATAGACACACAAGGGTGGAGGTAGGGAACACATGCTAAGAAGAATGTTACTTCTGTAATCCAGAAAATAAATCATTGTTGATTAGATGAGGTGAGACTAGGACACTTGGTCAGTTTGAGATCAATTTTTTTTAATTTGTAATTTTAAAAAATTATTACCTTTTGTTGTTTTTGTTGTTATTTGGAGGGGGGAATTAGGTTTATTTATTTACTTATTTTATTTATTTATTTTAATGGAGGTACTGGAGTTAGAACCACGGACCTTGTGTATGCTAAGCACGCACACTACCACTGAGCTATACCCTTCCCGCTTGAGATCAGTTTTGAAATTAGAGCCTAGAGGACTCAATTTTGACCCGGATGAAATATCTGTGGAAAAGCGATGGAAGACCAACTGGGTATGTTTGGCCCGAGAAACAGTGATGCCATTTTTTGAGATGGGACAAACCTGACAAGAAATAGAATTCTCGGCTTACGGCGGTAGGAGTAGGTCTTCCTGCAGAAACCAAGATGTGTTCATTCCTTTTGAACTGGTTCAGTTCCAGGTAATATTTGATATCCACACGGAAATATGGGATAGGCAATGGATCTACCAGTTTGATGATCAGAGGGGAGGACTATACACTCTTCCCTATTGAATCCTACTTGCCCTCACTAGTCAGATTTCTTCAGGCTTACTTCCTTTGGACCAGAGACTTGGCTCTTAAGTTCAGACATTATAAGAGTCTGGTCTTAGATATAAAAAAAAATTGGGGCTGAAAAAAAATCTATGCCCCAGCCTCCTAAACTGAGGGAGTAAGAACAGAGAGGAAACTCTTTCTGAGTATTGAAGCCCCCAATTATAATCTGATGGGATACATAGATGGTCCATAAATTCCAGTCTAATGACATCTTGATAGGAGATGTTTGTTCACATTGTCCTCTGTCATTCCCTCAGAAATCACAGACTTCCTTAGAAAGAAATTAATCACAGGTCATACCAAAAATGTTACACCCCAATAATGCATTCATGACAATGCTTCTATATCCTAGAGAATTTCTTCTTTGAAATGTCATAGGTAAATATAAAAAATAATACTGTAAGCCTAACCAAACTTATTTTTTCTCTTTCTTCTTCTTATTCAATTTTGTTTTTCTGTGAACATTTATATACTTGGGATTGGAGGGTATTTCAAGTATATTTACCACAGCCAAGTTAATGCCTTTTCAGCCTAAAAATGAAGAGAAAAATGATACGCATTGGAAGGTGTGTGTAAACTAAGTGGGGGCAGATTCTCAGTAACTCTATGTGGGACGAAAAAAAAGCAGGTTTTGTAGATCAAAAGCACTTCCAGAGTCTAATATGTTTTGAAAGCTTCCTGCAAAGCAGTTTAATATAATCCATCAGTGGTATAATTACAGCAGAATCTACAACACAATAAAATAAACCTATAAACCTTAATCCATTTCCATACAAATATCCTTAGTAATGAAATCAGGAAAATGAATAAGAACTAGATACAATGGCTGGCTGTGCTCAAAAAAAAAGGCTTCAGTTCCACACAAGTTCTCCATAGGTCTCTAAAATATTATGCCGTTTATGCAATTACAATCAGCTACTATTCTTAGGGGTTAAAGGCTCCAGCAAAATAAATGGAGACACTGCTTCAGTAAAGATGGTTCAATCAATCCGGGAATGTTTCTGCTTGTTCGGGAGGGTGACATGGTCTCATCTGTACAGCAGACAATGGAGTTTCATTAAAAATTCTGATTTCGCAGCTCATTATCTGATTGTCACATGAATGCCTCCTGTCCCAATCGTGATGGTCTGAGCTTTGTACTTCTCTGGGGTAGCAGCCACTGTACCTCACTAGAAAAGGGAGACATAACCAGCCTTTCATGTTAGTTCTGAGAGCAAAAATTAGGAATATTGTAAAGAATGCAAATTTTCTTTTGCATTCAAAATGATCATTCTTTCAGGAAGTAACAGCATCCCAGGGCAGGGTAGACTGAGGCACAGAAGAATTAGGAGAAAACTCAGCACAAATAATGAGAGCCCAAGTCTTGAATATGCTGTGTATCCTTACAAATACACTGAAAACCACCACATCTTCTCTGGAAGGTGTCAGCATTCCCACATCCAGCTCCAACCATGGTCCAAGCCACTTATGCTACCTTGCTCAAGGCAAAAATATTTCCCTTCATACAGAGGTCAGTAGTCAATAAAAATATCCATCTACGTTCTCTAATGCAAAATGACTCCACAGGGAGGGCATTTTGGTCCCTGGATAGTAATGTCTTCGGTAGTTTATAAGCCTCGATTAAATGGAGAGAGGAAATATGAGACGAAAACCCAGATGCTGGGAGAGGGCACCCAGAGGGTGTCTAAAACTGGGGAAACCCTGTCAAATAACAGTCTGAATACTAAAGCAGGAGTTAAAAAGGGATAGAAAACAATGTTTCACAAGTAGGAATGGACAAAGGCAGGAGGGAGTATAATATAAAAATGGATTCAAGGAAGTTATTCAGACCCAATGACATATTCTCCTCCAAATGCCACCTAGACTAAGATAGAGACGGCAGCTGAAGGTGATTATGCAGAATGTGTCCACAATTGGAATATAAATTCCAAACACAAGACAAAACCTGTTATGAAAGCAGCTCTCACAGTATTGACAAGGTGGCGAAAACAGGGCAAGGTTTTATTCCGGAGACATAAATTTCCTACCCTGGTGAAGCCTAGGATACTTCTCACACAGCCAGAGATACTGATACATCTTTCTTTTCCCAGCAAGAATTTTGAACTGAGAAGTTCCTGACGGTGCAGCTACTTCCTTGGATTGTGTGGGGTCTTGGCAGCAAGGACACCCCCACCCATAGAATACTTTGGGAATTAACAATAAGGCACTCATTCCTTAGGACTGTTTGCTACCACTTTCAGAAAACTCTCGTATCAAATGCACACAGCTGTAATAGGTACAATGTGCCCTTTAGATGTGGCACCTGTATCTGACCCCTCTGCTGGGCACTTTAGAAGATTCTATGCTCGAACCCATGCACTTACAATTGGCATACAAAATGTGCACAGAAAAATGATGGTTTATAACCTGGACATTCAGGATAAGAAAGAAGCAGGGAATGGATGACCCAAGTCCCGAAACTAAGGTCAAGAAGTAGAGGTCTACCTCTGCCACAAGTGGACCACTATATTCATTTTGACAACCCACCTTTATCTTTAATAATTGCCTGGATACTGGAAGAACTATTTTGCTATGTAATGCCCATGATGTCAAGAACATTCTCTCCCATCTTGCTTCTCTACATGGAACTCTACATCCCCCTTAAAAAATTACTTAAGCATTAGCTCTTGTTCCCTACTTGATTTCCATAGGGGGGAAATCTCATGTTTTTAGCTTGGTTGCTTTTTACAATGTAGGCATATCTTTCAGATACTTATATCTGGGTGGTGACTTCACCAAATGGAGTTGCTCATTAGCCTGGCTTCTGTCTCACTTATCTTTGTCTGCTCAGCATTTAGTGCTGTTCTTGGAAGTTAGAGGATTCTCAGGAAATTTACATTACATGTAATTTTGAGCTGGACCACATAATACAAACACTAATCACTTTTAAAATCCCATTTCTGATATTCAGAAGGTTGCCAAGACCAATTTGCCTTTTTGATCAATGAACTAGATTCATTCAGGGACTTGGTATCCAATAATCCTGATCATTCACAGTTGGTACTATTTGTGGTTCTATCTTTTGTCTAATTCATGCTCACTGGGTGATTTCCATGCATGCATAAGTTCACCTTAGTCTTCTGTTTCTTTTCCCTTGAAAATGTCTCAGCAAGAAAGGGTATTAAGAATGTCATAAAAAATAAAGTATCACATTACATTCTCAAGAAATTTTTACTACTGTAACATAACAGAGCCATTCTCTCTCCTTCATGAAAGGCTGTCTTCTTTTAAGGGTATTTTCACAAATGTCAATCCAGCTATTAACTTCAGTTAGAAATATGCCGTGTTAAATAAATATGGCAACAGTAATACTAATACTACTAATAGTATAAACTTAAGATCATGAAATTATTCAGTTCAAATGCAGAAAACCCCCCAAACAAATAGAAAAATAAAAACACAAAAGAGCAGGTAAGCTTTCAATTTGTCTAAGGCTTAGAGGCTCAAGATTTCCCCAGAAACAAATTTTGTTATTGAGTTATTCTATCACATAAATTGACCATCTATAGTGAAGTTACGTGGCTAGATACCTATACAGAATCCTTCATTCAGAATGTAGTCTTTCTGTTTCCTGATGTCATTGAGAGACAATTTATAGTAGAAGTGTTTAAGACATTTCTGTTACTATCCTTAGAATGAGGAGGTTGGCCAGGTGCCGTCTAGTGTTTTCTAACACTACTGCTTTTACAGCTCTAAGCTATGGCACATAATGGACTTCATGGTGATGGTGAAGAGCCTATTGAAATCGGAATCACCCTAATGTTTCAATTATCATAATAGTGCCCGCTGGAACACTTCTTATCTATATAGTTGGTTAAATACATTGTTTTAATTTTTACTTGGAAGTCTGTGTTCTTTCCCATAAATGCTACATTTTCCTTTCTGGAAGGATGGATAATGTCACAAACAATGGGCAATGACCCCAGAAGGCTGCCATGAAAGACACTTAAAAAAATTAGCCTGCACTTGGAATTCCTTCACATACTTGTATTTATGGTTCGTGCAGAATAGAGTAATAAAAAGTACTCTAGAACAATCGGTGCCCTGAACTCTGCCAGCATATTCTTGTTAAAAACAGAGCCATCAGGAAGTGAGAACTTTACATTTCCACAAGGGACATCAATGACACTTTCCAGCTCTATTCCCTCAACTCTCTTTCTGTTGAAGTGTGTAGATATCACCTTTTACTATCGATTGGGCAAAAATGTAATTTATTGAAGTGTAAGAATTATTGGAGTCAAAAGATATATAAAGTATTTCTCTAGGACATATCTAAAGAAGATTTAACACCTTCTCACTCTATATACATGATCACATACACACTCACTCACACATTTAAAGGATATTGAGAACTGATTATACGCCTGGTATAGTAGGTTTACAGAAACATTAGGAAGTGTGATGCAACACTTTTCTTTGAGGAATAGATGTAAGAGATTGGGCTGATTTAATAGATTTTGTTCATTAAAGAGACATTGTGTGTGTGCGTGTGTGTGTGTGTGTGTGCACGCACATGCATGTGTTTGTTAACATGTGTCTGTCCACATTTTTCCACAGAGGTGCACTCCTGCTGTGTCATGACACAGTGGGAGACTTTGCTGTCATAGGACCTGTGTTTGATACCATAACTCCATCTTGAAGAACTAAATGTCCTTCACTGAAGTACTCAGCTTTGGACCTTAATATGACACGTGGACCTTATCTAAGAATGGCTAACTGGTGTCATTTTGGGTGTGAACATCCCTTTGTTTAACATGTGAACTTCATGCTTTATACTTATGATGTGAACAAATGAGCTATAATATCACCAGTGTGTGTGTATTTTCTTTCTCTCTCTTTCTTTCTTTCTTTCACCATCTTTTCTCTGTAAAACTTCTTGCTCAACATGAGAAACTTCTCACATCTCAGTACTAATGTGTGTGTATTCATAACTGTTTGCTCTGGCAGGGTTGACACTCTCATTACCGATCAACTAAGTTCACGAAAAACAGTTCCTCCTGCCTTGATATCAAAGCACTGTTTATCCATCTAGGAAGGTTTATAACAATTGCCTAAAAATTGAAGAAACTATGAATGATGACAGCTAGAATGCCAGCTGCCCATTTCTTACTAAGTAACAGGCTTAATGCAGACAGACTATCCAGGAATCTAACTTGAACAATAAAAAAGCTAAAACTTACAGTGCTTGGACATTTACAGTCTTTTTAAAGAGACTGCTATTGCCTTTACCCGAGGTAAGACAATTTTTGATGAGGGCAAACTAAGATGTGTTTAAAATCAATAATGTCGGTTACTTGACTCTTTGAATATGAAGTTTGTAAATGTAGAACAATCGCGAAGAGTTACATCAATACCACATGAATATAGAGGAGAGGGTGCGCTGAATCCATCCCCCTCCTCCCGTCCCTGAAACAACTCACTTGAGCGTGAAAGTCAATTTACATTTTTTTTCAATTCGAGAAATGGAATTTTCATTTTGTGTCATATTCATAAAAAAAACTCATATATAACTCAGCAGGGTACTCACATGTGCTTAGAAACAATATTAGGTATGGGAATTATCTTTTGTACCATAAAGACAAAATTACTCACTGAGAAATAAGATTTTAAAGGATCTTCAGGAAGCAAAGGAGGGAAAAAAAAAAAGATACAGAATTTCATCCGAGACTTAAACTATTGCATTGTTCATCTGCAGGCTCCTCGTCCCTCCTGTATCAATTTTACATCTCTACTTAGATGCTCTTCTCTCCCAGGAGCATGAGAGGCTGTTAGATTTTAATGAAGACGTGTTGTGGAGGGAGCCATGGGGCTAGAAATAGGAGTTCAAATCCTGCAAACTGTTTCTATGGTACAAAAGCATGGCAGATTTGGTGTAAAGGGATTACAGATTCAGGCTCAGTTAAAGGAAAGTCAATTTACTTAATATGATGCCGAAAGCATTTTACATGTTATTATAGAATCTTCAAAATTATCATTCTAATGGCTGCACGATGTTTTATAAAGTAGATGCACCATAAGCTACCTAATTCCCAGTTGGAAACACTCATATTTTCTCCCCTATTTTGTACTGTAGTTAAAACGCATGACCCTAAGCTTCTTTGCACTTCAGTGTTCCTCCTTTCCTCACATCCTTTCTGTATTCAGAATATTTCCTTTGTTTTCTATTCACAGAAGCCTACTTAATAGGTCAAAATTTGTAAATATTTCTAACCTCCGGCTTATATAGCCAAGTTGCTTTACTAAATGAATTATAAAAATGAAGCTTTCTAAAAGTGTGATTATTTCACTATGTCTTTGCAAGCACTGGCTATCATTTTTAAGCTTGAGTTAAACTAAATTGTAAACAGCATGCCTGGTATTCATGGGTGGTACTGTGAAAACAGATTCCAACTTCGGATTTCTCAGTAGTTCATTCAGTAATTCTGGCTTCTGATTTTGACCTCTACTGAAATCTTGGAAAACTCTGGTTAGAATAGAAAAAAAATATTGAGAGCTTCAGGAAAATTTCAAGAAGTTTTTTTTTTTTTAACTTAAGCTTCATTGAGCTATAGTTGACAAATAAATTGTAATACATTTAAAATGCACAATACAATAATAGTTTGATAGACTTATGCATTGTAAAATGATTCTCAGAATCTTTTTTCATTACAGCTTAAGACTGAGGCACATACTGAGTCCAAACATCTACGAGATCATTTGATCATTTGGGACTACCTTTGCCTTTCAATTTTTTTTTTTCTAATCCAAGGAAGTAGTACCATAAAGAATGTTAGGAACTGAATACATTGCAAGAAGCATCTCTAAGTTTGTCAGGGATGAATGGGTGAATGAAATATGTACATATTCAATTTAAAAAAACAACTTGAAAATTAGTTATCTATAAAGCTGTCATGTGTTTATGCAGTGTTGTATTTCATTTATTTCCAAAAGTCTTATCGTATCTAGCCATGAATGTGTCAATTCATGACAATAAAATATGTGCTTAAACATCAACAGTACATACATACACAAAGTCAGCATGGTTTGGTGAAATAAACATAAGCTTTGGCATAATAAAAATCTGAATTGAAAATATATTTCTGCAACGTATCAGCTTCTGATTTTGACAAAATTCTTTAATCTTTCTAAAACTATATGTTAAAATGTCTAGAACGTGATAGGTATGTAATTAAAGAAATAAAGCATAAAGAGTAGGCCAGATAATTCAGTCAACATGCCTTAGAGCTACTGAGTGACTGCTGCACTCCAGATCAAAGAAGAACTCTACTATTGATGCAGGACAGTTGTACATTTGGGATTTAGATTCAACACAGTGATAATGACGTATCTCTAAACTTAGTTGTTACAACTGTAGGCAAATACAAATGATAACAGCCTGGGAATTAATATGCAATTGGAGGCTACTAAAAAATAAGCAATATAATTAGCAACTCTTCCAAACAGGATTCCACAGTTGCCATGCCACATATTTCTGGGGACTACTTCAGCTACTCACAATGAGATCATTCTTTGGACAGACTTTGGACAAAGCATTCTTTGGACAAACTGGCAGGTGTGTCTGACAAATATACTTACATTGAGAAAGTAAGGTCTCGATTCTCAAGGAAGGTATTTAAGAGAGTCTGACACTAGGAGAAAAGAAACCAGTTCAGCTAAAGGGGGAAATGGGGAAATGAATTAGTGCAGTGAAGATGTCATTCATTCACATACCTGTCATTCTCAAAATCTAGGGGCAAGTTGGGATTGATTGGGCCCAGAAATCTCTTAAACTATAGTATGCAAGTCGGCCATGACTCTCGTGCAGACTTCTTCCTTGCTAGAAGAAAAACAGTCATCATGAATCCAAGGCATCATTTTCTTGTAGGATGGAGAGAAAAACCAAGGAAACAGATGATAATAAACATGAAGCGGTTCTTTGTCTTCTAGCCTAAAAGCACCACTTAAAATTTTAAAATATAATAAGGAGAAATTGGAAACAAACTGCCTAAGTTTACTCATCTCATGGCTCCAGTGAGAGGTTGGAGGGCATTCATTCATTTATTTATTCATTCAGTCAGTCTGTCTGTCTTTACTGAAGGGCTACTATGTGCCTGGTATTAATAATTCAGTGATGATATATGACCTTCAAGGAATCTCATGTTCTGGTAGGGGAGACCAACAGGTTAAAAAGAAGCCCAAAGGAGTGAAATGAATGATATGATGGATGATTTTACAAAATGCCAATAGAAGTAGTTTGGTAACTCTGACTGGACTTCCATTTTATGTGCAACCAAAGATTTTAACCAGCATTTACCAAGCCCCTTCTATATGTAAGGAAAATAGTCTTTTTGCTGGGGATAGTAACCATCACCACACTCAAGAGCGCTGTATACATGAGGGAGAGACAGACATAATCAATTAATTACTAGAATATTTTTCATATTATATTTTACAGACACATGTAAACTATATATTCCAAAAAAAAAAAAAAGAATCCTTTCCACTTTTCTTCATTGGACATTGTGTGGCATCATGCCATGATTCTGGTATCTCTCTGCTTAACAAATATTGTGTACAGGACTGAACGTGATACTACGATACATGCAAAGAAGATGTAGTGGAAGAGAGGCAAGGATGCCAGGTTGACAACAACCCAAGTTGATCCAGACTAGGTTACTGTAGTTGTTTTCTTCTAGATACTATGGCTGTAAGTCAAGAATGAAGGAGAACCTTCCTCTAAGACTCAAATGGCGTTAGGGAACATTTTAAAAATGCAAATAAGTTCATGTATTCTGAAGAGAAGTATAAGCAGGGCTTTTGTTGCCTTTCTCTCTCTTATAGGAATTAAACTCACAATATGAAACTTCACCTGTCTATTTGTTTCCTTTTCCTTAAAACCTCATTAAACCTCATAGGCTCAGTAGGACGCAAGCCATTGGTGCTGCCCCACTAACCTCTCCTCACCTGTCTAATGCTTTGTTGCTCCCTGCTCTTGCATCTTTCAGATGCTGTTTTCACTGGCACTATTTCTAAGAGTTGCCCTCAAACCTCTCGCTCACAAAGTGTTACTGATGTCCGGAGGTTTTTGCAAGGATTGTTACTCAGTTTAAATAAAACATCATTGTATTCCTGCCCACCGTACTCCTGGGCCCATGCAGATGATGTTATTCTGATACTTTAGTGAGAAAGAGTAAGAATCCTGTTGCTTTCTTTGCTCCCTTGGGTGAGGCTTCATTTCACTGGTTATTCTCTCTGGTTTTTCAGGAGTGAACTGATTTCCATGTGCACACTGCAATATGGTCCCTCATAGTCCCTTTTCTTTGCTGTAATCAACTGGATTAGAAAAGTCACAGGTCTCCAAAGCTTGTTAGACAAGGAAAATTCCACTTTATTGGTTCTTGCTAGAGCAACGTGAATTTTCTTGGCTATATTAGTATCATTTGCCTGCATGCAGATGATGGCAATGCTAGAGGCAAGGCCATGGGCTGGCGGCTGAGTGGTCATTTGAACAGTGAGACCAATGGGTTAGGTTGGGGCTTGGTAAAATTGTCTCCAGATCAAACAGTGGCAGAAAAAGCTAATATTACCTTTGGTGGAACTCTTGATTGTGCAATGTATGGAAGAGAGGTAAGAGTCCTACTCAATTTTTAAGCAATCAGGATCCTCCCTGAACTATTCACCACACACACTCTCATGACCACAGGGCAATATTAGCCCACTGATACCACGTCCAGTAGCAAGATACTGAGATATCAAGAAGTCACTTCATACAATATTGCATAAGGATAAACTGAGGGAATTGAAAATTAGTCTGGAGAAAAGAAGTCTTAAAGAAGATGCAGTTGTTGTCTTTAAACATTATGAAGGTTTGAGATTGAAAAGAAACTTTAATTATTTGTTATCTTCAATCGAAGACTGAAGAATCTAATTATTCTCCAAAAAAAAAAGAGTTTTCTAATAAGTAGAAATCTTTAACTCAAGAAGGCCTGAATTTCTAGTCGTTGAAGCTATTGAAATGGACATGGTATAGAAATTCGAAGTCTACCCAGGCAATAGAAATAAAAGCAAAAATAAACAAAGGGGACCCAATTAAACTTAAAAGCTTTGCACAGCAAAGAAAACCGTAAGCAAAACAAAAAAACAATCTACAAAATGGGAGAAAATATTTGCAAATTATGTGACTGACAAAGGCTTAATTTCCAGAATATATAAACAGCTCATACAACTTAATAAGAAAAAAACAAACAACCCAATCTAAAAATGGGCGGAAGACCAAAATAAGCAATTCTCCAGTGAAGACATACAAATGGCCAATAAGGACATGAAAAAATGCTCAGTATTATTAATTATCAGAGAAATGCAAATCAAAACTACAATGAGGTATCACCTTGCACCAATTAGAATGGCCATCATTAAAAAGTTCACATGATAAATGCTGGAGACTGTATGGAGAAAAGGGAACCCTCCTACACTGCTAGTGGGAATGTAGTTTGGCGCCACCATTATGGAAAATAGTATGGAGATTCTTCAACAAACTAAACAAAAACTTACCATATGACCCAGCAAACCCATTCCTGGGCATATATCCAGAGAGAACTCTAATTAGAAAAGATACATGCACCCCACTGTTCATAGCAGCACTATATACAATAGCCAAGACATGGAAACAACTAACGTATACATCAACAGATGACTGGATAAAGAAGCTGTGGTATATTTATAGAATGAAATATTACTCAGCCATAAAAAAGAATAAAATAATGCCATTTGCAGCAATATGGATGAATCTGGAAATTATCATTCTAAGTGAAGTAAGCCAGAAAGAGAAAGAAAAATAACCTATGATACAACTAATATGTGGAATCTAAAAAAAAAATGACACAAATGAACTTATTTACAAAACAGAAACAGATTCACAGACATAGAAAACAAACTTATGGTTACTGGGGAGGGGGGGTGTGGGAAGAGATAAACTGGGAGTGTGAGATTTGCAGATACTGACTGCTATATATAAAATAGATAAACAACAAATTTATACTGCATAGCACAGGGAACTATATTCAATATCCTGTAGTGATTGATAATGAAAAAAGAATATGAAAATGAATATATGTATGTATATGTATGACTGAAATATTATGCTGTACAGAAATTGATACAACATTGTAAACTGACTATACCTCAATTTGAAAAAAAGAAATTCAAAGTCAGATGGTGGTGGTCACTAGATGACTTTGGTACACCTGGCCTTGACATTCTATAAGTATTTCTAAGCTCTTATGTCATGATGAGCTATATTCAAATGCCTAAATGAGATCATTTCTTCTAATTAAGGTCTTTCTTTCTTCCTTATCTTGCTATCAATACAACAGCTACCAATACTCCAGCCAGTAATCCTCCAGAAGGAGATCCTGAGATTAGGATTTGAGTGCAAGTAGTTGACTTGGCAAGTTCAAGGAACATTGACAGGAAGTGGAGAAGTGACATAGGGTAGCCAAAAAAAGAACACATTCTAAGCCAGCTGCCTGTGGGCAACTGGAGCCTAATCTCAGAAGGGAATGTCTGGGTAACAGTATAAAACATAGGCTTCAGACATTCTATGTGAATAAGGAAAGTGAAGTATTTATACACCAACTGCTGGAGGTCACAGGTTGAGGGTTGTTCTAGCATGGTGTTAATTCTCTGGCACTTCTGGCTTGTTGTTGACGAGAGCTAGGCAGCTCTCCATGGTACTGAAAGAAGGCTCAAGGCCTGACAGGCAGGTTCTTGTAAGTGGGAGGTATACACAGTGAAGTCTGTTGGATACGGGCTAGGTCAAGCCTTCCATATCTGCTGTTCTATGTTTTTTCTGCGTAAGTCTCAAATTCTAACTTTTAGAATGGGCCCCATTTACTCAAATAGTAGCAAATATTAACCTACTTCTCTTAGAACCATGATTTTCTTCATTGTGGTCACTCTGTACTCTGGGTTTATCAAGTCACATTTAGAGTTTTGTACAAAACAGGTACCAGAGATTAGTACACTGAGGAAGGGTGCTCAACATAAGGAATGAAACAATCATAGGCTTCAAAGAGTACCTTGTCACCTGCATCATACTTTAAAAATATTACAATGTTCTTTATTTTTCTTCTAAAACTGCATTAAGTTAGAGATAAAAATAAAGCTATTTTAAACCTTTGTGATATCAAATATCAAAGGTGAAAGAATGCAATGATTAATATTTTGGTATATTTCCCTCTTTACTCTCTCTTTCTTTCACTCTCCCTCTCTCTCTCATACACACACACACACACACACACACAAACACACACAAACACACATTAACTAAATTTACCTGAGAAAAGGGCGATTTGAAATTAGCTCAATTAAAATTAAATCAAGTTTAACAGTTACACATAAGGAACCAACATACATTTAAGCCCAAGAAAGATATGCAAACTACAAGCAGTAGAATTACTCTATTGAGATCAGAATATGACCGTAGAGTTTTGCTAAGGATATTGATTCAAAGGAAACAGATGGTTAACTTCCCATTTTAAAAAATGAATACATACTTTTGAATGCCTGGTACATATGTTAATATGCAGTGATTGCTGAGATCACCCCTAGGAGAAAAATGCCAAATGAAGAATAACATGTACATTCTCTTACTTGTAAGAGAAAATATAAACAAGCACTTATATACTCACAACTAATTTGATATGGAGATGGTACTTCTAGAAACACATTAGAACTTCTCTCTTTTACTTTTTATTTTGAAACTCAGAGAAAATTCGCAAAACAATACAATTGAGCTTTCCCTGAATTATTTGAGAGTAAATTGCTCCAAAGCCTGGAATAATTAAAATTATTTTTTAACAACAAGGACATTCTCCTACATAACATGACAGAACTATAAAAATTAAGACATTAACTTTGGTATCTTCTTACCATTTAATCTTCAGATACACCTTATTAAAGCTTACCCAGTTGTCCCAGCAAAGGTCCTTCATAACAAAAACTTCCAGAGTCTTTACATTACATTTAGTAGTCATCTCCTCATCAGTCTCCTCTGATCTAGAACAGTTCCTTAGTCTTTTTTAAACTTTCATGATGATGATTCTTTTGATGATGACAGGCCAGTTACCTTGAAGACTTTCCCTTAATTTAGGTTTAATGTTTCCTCATTGTTAGATTTAGGTGATGCAGCTTTGGCAACAATATCATAGTAGCAATGCCATGCTTAATTTAGGTTTAATGTTTCCTCATTGTTAGATTTAGGTGATGCAGCTTTGGCAACAATATCATAGCAGCAATGCTGTGCTTTCACTGCATTCTCTTAGGTGGCATTGAAATTCAATATATTCCATTACAGGTGATGCTAATTTTGGTCACTTGATGAAAGAGGTGTTTCCAGAGTTCTCCATTATAAAGTTATTTTCCCATTATAAATAATAAGCATTGAGGGTGGAGGTATTATGAGATTATGCAAATCCCATTCCTCATCAAACTTTCAATAATTTATTCATATATTTATGTCACTACAATTGTATGGATTATTTTTATCCCATGGTTTAATCCATTACTTTCATTATTTAATGTAATGCTGAAATTCATCGAGATTTGGCCAGTGGGAGCCCCTTTAAGCTGACATCTATTATATGCCCTCATCGTTCTTATGTTCTAGCACACTTTCTGGCTTACATTTTCTGGCCTTGGAATCAGCCCTTTCTCCAAGGAGCCATGATTCCACTTAGTAGAAAGTTATATTTAGAAACCATGACCGGGCACCAGGTATACATTTTGCTACTGGTTGTCATAGCTCACAGGCTCTTTCAGTGGATAGGGCTAGAAATACATTTATTTACACATTCACACAGACACATGCACACAAATCTCATATTTATATTTGTGTCTAATCGCTGTCTCTATCTATTGAAAATGGTAAGTTCATATCAGTATCTCCTCTTCCAATTCAACACTGGAGTTAATCACAGTTTCTTCCCTTTTTGTACTTAAAATACCCTTCTCTGACAGTGAGAAATCAAGCTCCCACTATAATTAATACATTACTTATTTAACAGTACTCTACAAGTAACAATTGTAGCTTCAGGTCTCCCCATCACTTGTGTGTATGCAGAAGACCCTGCTCATTGCATCCTGTCTCCTGCTCTCCCTCCCCACTGCCCTCACTATGTACAAACCCTACTGCCTCCTTCTTGGACTCTCATATCCACATCAAGTAGCTTCCCCAACCTGGCACAGACGGCCTCGATTTTGCTGTGGCTCTGATAAAAACACTGGACTTCTGAAGAACCTCTTACCTCCTTAGGATGCCTGTCTCATTTGGCCCCACCTAATGATTTTAGATAATCTCCTGGAAAGAAAGAGAAAAAAAAAAAAAAAAAAAGGAAAAGGAAGAACTCTTCACTGCAGTTGCCTCTAGAGAGGGAAACTGGATTTTCAAAGAGGAGAGGGTGCTTTTCATTTTTAGTATTTAGACTTTCTTATGACTTGATATGTTTAACATGAATGATTCCTTATATTACTTTTCCAATTTAGAAAATATGTGAAAAGAGTTTGATGGTGAATACAGGTAATCTAAGTATTTTTATTGATAAACAGTAATCATTTAATTTTAAATACATAGTTACAGTTATGTTCTTAACTTCTTGCTTTTAAGCAACTATGAATGTTTCAGTTCATTCTCAACAGAAAGAAAAAGAAAGAAAGAAAGAGAAAGGTAAGGAAATCTGCAAAAGGTGCCTCTAAGACTTAGTGAAATATCACATCTTCTAAATTACCCTTGAGAGTGATGCAATGTCTACTTTAAATCTTAAAGGCCTATGCAAATACACATTTCTTTTATTCAATAAGGGGGACTAAACCATCCAGCTTATGTAGTTCTCATCATAATGGTGCAATGCAGGTAGAAGAGATGATTTAAAACTCATGTTTTCAAGTAAGTTGGACTCCAGAATCCAAACACAGTTTGCTAGGAATGTCACCTCTCCCATCTCTAAAGTCAAAGTGGTCTAACCCTGCAGTGTTTCAAACCTCAGCAAACTAACCAGCCCCTCCTTATGTTATTATGTTAACAGTCCCTTTTACTGTTCTGTAAGAAACTCCTCCATAAATAAGAAACTGCCAATACCAAAAAAAATTAAAAAAAAAAAAAATAAGGTGCCTAAGAGATAGCTGCCATGGAAGAAAAAATTTATAAATATTCATACTTTACAGAGCAATCAAGATGTTGATGTTAATATTAAAGCAATAACTTTAATTGTATTTCAGCAAACGGATGCCAATTAGGAAACAAATTATCTCATAGAAGCATGTCTTGCACACAGTTTTGCCCTGAAGGTAAGCCGAGGGCTATGCCAGCTTCCTGAATTTTAATGCACAAGCGAACATCTCCAAAATTATTTAAATTAAAAATGAGAATTTAGAGGACTTTAAATGATGCCAAAAAATAAATGACAGCTGCCTGCTTACTGGTAAAGGTAGAATATTTCTCCCATAGATGGAAAAATGAAAATCTAAGAAAATCTTTATCTTCTAAGATAAAAGTAAAGGAGGGACATTTAGGCTGTTCCTTTAGTGATGGATTTGAGATCCTCACATAGTTTCTGATAAAGCACTCAGAATTGTAAATTGCCATGCAAACCTCTTCTGAACTTTCTAAACTCTAAAACTCCACGTTCTTGAAAATTAACAAGCCTTTACTTCAGATTTCTCAGTGCCTATCTAGAAGAGTTCTGAAGTAAAGGTCCAGCAGGGAAAGAGATGGGCATCAAAGGACAACTGTTCAACAGGATCCTGGATAGGCTAGAAGAAGGCTGATTTTTCACGGTCTCCAGAAACCCTAATGCATCTAATTCTGGTGTAATGTCTCCCAGAAGTTATGGCTCGTAGAAGAGAGCAGGCTATGTTCTCTGAGCTCGTGCTGTAGAATTTGCCTTTACCAGGGAGCCTTTGGGCATCCTAGGAACTAGTCCCCGGCTTGAGCTTTCCCTTAACTGCCATGGAAAGCTGTGCACATTCTGGATATTGCACAGATCACACTGCAATGTCAGTGTTTGGCCATGACAGTCTCTCTTACCAGGATGGAGGCACCTCACGGGAATAACTTATTTTCAGAAGCATATCTGTGTGTTTAGCAGAACCTGGATTCTTCCTCAAGAGAGTGTAGTTCAGATCTCAGCTGGGATCTCCCTGGCTCCTTGCCTTTTACGTAAGGTTATCTGGAACACCCATGTCCATGACGTGGGCAAGTCTAAGGCCTTCTCTACGTTGAGGGAAGTTCCTTGGAATTTAGTTTTCCACAGACCCTTTTGTTTCTGAGTTTACACCTCTATAAACATGTTATATAGACCCTAACCTAGGACACTGGATTCAACACACACACAGTTCACTTACATATTTTTCCATGAAGTAGACCTTACTGAGGTACCAGTGTGCTTTGCATACCTAAAATGAATTAAAATCTCATCTTAAACATACCTGTCTTAAAACAGCCTTACCAAAATCCAAATCATGGGTTGCACTTACATACTTCCCTGGTCCCTTTCATTTTCTCCTCTCTTTCCCTTTGTCTCCTTTACTAACAACATCCACACTTGAGAACACCACATGTATCTCTACATCTCTTTTACATTTGTTTAGTCTCCACATTTTTATAATAATCTTACCCTCTCAATCAACCCTGAACACAGTTATCAAAGTTTTTAGTTTATCATACAGAGACTGTTACTTCTCAGCTGGTAAGGAGATATATATATATTTTAGAATATATATTTATTAAATCTATTTATTTAATCTCATCTCATCTATCAAGAGAGTTGAGAAACATACATAAAGGCCAGTCTCTTACAAGGTGATGGTGAGTGTTCAATGCATTAAGGGAATAAATAGCTGAGATAACCAACTGAGCGCATGGTTTGCATAGCTGGATAAATTCTAGGGTCTGTTTGCCTAGATCAAATTTACGAAATTGTGCAATGATTGCTTATTTTGTAGAAATGCTAATATGCATTGGAAATCTTGTCCTTAGCCTGGAATGAACTCATCTCTGAGTTAGGAATCCCATATCCTATGAGGTCCTGAAAGCTGCTGCTGAAACCATTAAACAAGGACTATGCTGGACATGGTGGTGGTGGATTGAGGGCTGCTCAGGCTAAAATTATGAGATGAAAACAAAGGCTGGAAATTTCTTCCCTATGTATCTCTCTTTCTTCTTCTTCTCTGGCTATCCAATCTGTTTACTTCCAAGTACTCATATAAGAAACTTAGGTTTTGTTTTGTTGCTAATTAACTACTCTAGAGAGAAAAGACTTACACAGCTTCTTAATTTGCTTTCAATACAACATTCTAATGGTTGCTGAAAACGCTTTGCAAAGCTCTGAGTTTTAATTCCTACTTTAAGTGGTGGTTCAATCAGTAATATCTTTGGCACATCTGTCAAAGTCTTGAGCTAACTTGGAAGTTCAAGCCCAGGCTGGACAGGCTTTCGTCCTGATGGTGTGTCCTGCCCAATTTCCAGAGTGGGATTTATGTTGGCTTTCAGTTAATTCTTAAGGCACTTGCTTTGAGGGAGCACCTGCATTTAAAATGCATTGTTGCAACTAACTTCTCAGAGGCCTTTCAAATTGTTGGAAGAAGGGCAATCAAATCTGCTATGGGATTAAAATAAACGAGGGCCCCAGTTCTTCTATTCTTGCCTACCGTGACTGCACACAGACTGATCAGGACAACCATTCCATGAGCTGCTCAAGCACATTATAAGGAGAGATCCAGTGAGGTGGAACCTCATGCCTCTACTGATATTTTTCTTAAACTGTGGCCTGTCTGCAACTCATCTGGGTTTTATGCCCTTGAAAGTGTACTAAGATAGTCACCAGCTTTATGGACTGTGCCGTCTAGAAGATATTTGGAAGCTTTAAAATTAGACTTACAATTCCAAGTCTGAGAAGTTGTTTTCCCGATGCTAGCCAACTGCCAACTACCCTCTTACACAGGCTCCCTTTGAAGCATAAAACTGAATGTACCAAGACGCTTGGTACTTATATTTAGTTAATTGTGGGTGCAATCAGCCAATTGAGGATACAATTAGACACTGCAATTAGCTGCTGTGGTCCAAATTATTGGAGAGAAACCAAACAGGAAGCCTAGTCATAGCCCCTTTAAAGATGCAGGTCTGTGGATGAAATCACTGATGAAAGTCATTCAAATTAATAAATCCATGAAGCCAAAGAGAAAATAGGAAAACAGCATAAGCTAGATCTTATTTCTAGAATAATCAGATAATAGCAGTATTATCCACACGCATATGTATATACATTTTTTTTAAATATAGTTTACAAATCTGCTATCAAAACCACTTTATCATAGGCTTATTTTACATAAAAAAATATCCACTTAATCTAGTAACAGAAATTGTGGTGTACAATTTTGAAGCAAAGATAGAAAAAAAGTCTCTCCCACTTGCCAAATGACTAAGGTCAAATGTTCCCTCTTTTGCTGTAATTCCACAATTGTGTAAGGCAAAAGGGGAGGACAACTAATCTTTACTGATCATCTCCTAGGTTCCAGGGCCTTCTGTGGACAGGTGACAGGTGACATTACATGTAATCTTCGTAACGGCTCCACACAAGAGATATTCCTTCCTTCCTTTCTTTTTTTATAGATAAAGAAGCAGAGCCTCAGTAAAATTAATGTTTAGACAAAGCTCAACACCTGTGGTAAAGGGCAAGCTGACGTCTACCTGACTTCAAAGACTTTCCTCAAAATTATGATCTTCCAAATGTGTGGTTTCTTTCATGTATGATTGGAATAATACTAAATCTAATACTGGAAAACGTAGTTTGAACTGGGGTCTAAACTTCCAGAAAATGTTAATCTCCTAATACATGTTGGTCTAAGACATTTAGAAACGGGTCCCCGTATGGGGTGGGAGATGATGTGGGTTATGAATGACACCTTCACCTTCCGTTACACACATCCTCAACATTTTACATACACAGTACGTCATGTTGTAATGGTTCCTCAAGCATTTCGGGGCGGGGAGGGGACCTGCTCTGATGATTTGCCAGTGAGTTCTCCTGTAGAATTTTAATTTTGAATTATGTCTTTGTTTCAGGATTTAATTAAATTCTATTTTAGAAATTCACCAAAATGGTTAAAAGAGGGAGAAAGATAAATGGTCATAAGGAATTCAATGCTTTTTAATTACAGGAATCCATTCACTTTGTAATATCAGTGTAGTAATTCCTTAATGAAATTGAATTATTTCTTTTAAAATTGACTTAATTAATGATTCAATTTATATTAGATTGATTTTATAATCCAATTTTAACTATAATAGGAAAGTTTAGAGTTTCTTAAAAAAGAGACTTTTAAGAACTATTAAAATCTGAACTTCTTTGAAATGGAAGTTTATATGGAAAAAGAAAGATGAGTTTAGTTAAGACACTCAAAATTTTACTGCTCTATTTTGTTTAAGGAAAAATGCAATAATTTTATATTATAATTAATTTCAGGGTTTTAAGAATCCAATCATTTCCTGAATAAGCTATTAAACTTATTTCCTTATGTAAGAAGTGAACTGAACAGCTTAGAGAAGAAAGGCTCTACAGTATTTAATGGGCTTTTAGTCTGGTAATGAATGCCAACACTCGCAACCTGCCAGGCTCTCCGAACGGCTCACATTAAACCCACCTTCCATTCTACCTAAACCCAGACCTAGGCGGTAAGTCTGATCCTTCGTGTGTAAGAGCTTGTTCATAGTAATAGCTCACTACATGGTTATGGGGGGGGACCAAAGGGGTTCATTCTCGTTCCCAGTTTCTCATAGCTTCTGCCTAAGGAAGCGTGTGTTGGCTGTCTCCCTGGCAGTTAGCCTTCCAGAAACTTCAAAGTCTTAGAACACAGCTGAAAATCTCTCAGTACAAAGAAAAATCATGGCAAAAAAGCTCATATATTTTTCAACGCCCTAGCTTTTAGGAAGGTCCTGCACGTACAAGGAGATGGCGTATTGCTACTTTCTCACGAATATGTGGAAATTGGGATAATTTCCAGAATAGCATCGATCCGTTTGCCACTTAGCCGTTCATCATCCCTGTATTTGTTTTCAATCGCTGCTGTAACAATTCGCTGCAGATCTAGTGGCTAAAAGCAACACAGATGTATTCTCTTACAGTTCTGAAGTTCGGATGTCTACATGGGTTGGCAGGGCTCATTCCTCAGGGATTCTTAGGAAAGAAGCAGTTTCCCTGTCTGTTCCCACTTCTGGAGGCTGCCCACAATCCCTGACTCACATCCTCACATCACTGCAACCTCTCCTTCCACCGTCCTATCGCTGGCTCTGATTCTGACCCTCCTGCCTCTTACAAGGACCTAGGATTTCACTGGGCCCGCCCAGATAATCCAGGATCATCTCCTCATCTTAAGAGTCTTAATTTATTCACATCTGCAAAATCTATGTTGAGAGGTTTTGGGGATTAAGACGTGGACATCTTTGGGAAGCCATTATTATTCAGCCTACTTCAATTTCATACAGAATGCATTTCAGACTACAGACTCTTCCCTTGAGGAGAAAAGAGAGGAGGCTGGCAAAACAATTTTCTCAGTTCTTTTTTGCCTCTTTTCTTACCTCCTTCCCCTGTCCTCACATACCTAAGCCTCTATGTGCTTTTACTTGCACGCGCGCGCACACACACACATTCCCATACACACACTCTCACGTAAAGTTCCCAATTCCATCCTGGAAAAGTGACAGTTTAAAGACTTGAGCTTCTCCTGACCTAAAAAGGAACAGATATATTTGGAGGGGGAAAAAAAAAAGACATTGATAGCATTTTAATCCATCAAAGATCACCCCTCCCCTCATACACACACCCTCCAAATGACAAAAGACCCAGAAAAAATAGGGAGAAAAAAGTGGAAGCAAAAGTCCACCCTGCCACACCTACTTGTCTGAACCTCCTCAGAACAGGTCTCTTGTAGCTTACAGGGTTAACGCTTGCAACCCTGATTTAATTTATTTTGTGCATTGCCCACTTCCTTTCCTTTTCCCTGCTAATCCCCTGTCTTTTGAAAGAAGCTAGAAAAGCAAGAGCGAATTTGTTTTCCCTATCTCTTACCTTGCTCCCCAGGAAAGTACTGTCTCCTGGGGCTATTTAGTGGAGATGGTTCTCTCGGCCTTGAAAAAGAGTCTATTCAGTAGTGAACTATAGCTACCACACAGTGGCTCTTCAGCCCAAAGACTGTTTTGTTCTTCAAGATGCCTCTCCTCTGCCCAGTAAAATCCTCTTTCTCTCCTCCTCAAGTCTGGAACCAGCTGAGAGACCAACAGACAGGTGGAGGTCAAAACCTAAACGTTGCTTCCAAAAAAAGCAACTGGCAGGGAGGGTAGAGCTCAGTGGTAGTGTGTGTGCTTAGCATGCATGAGGTCCTGGGTTCAATTCCCAGTACCTCCATTAAAAAATAGTAATAATGAATAAATAAATAAACCTACTTACCACCCCCCCCAAAAGCAAAAACAAAATAAAAAAATGAAAACAAAAGAGCAATTAGAAGATATGGTTTATTTTAAATCTGAGACCAAAGGACATGCTACTGCTTCACTCCTCAGTTAAAACTTAAAGCCAGACCATTGAAGGTGGCTTTGACTTTATGTCCAGCTTACCTAGAATACAGGCAGAGCAGGAGAAAAAGGGCTGTGTTAGGTGTGCCTGGCTCTCTCTCTTCTTTTTTTTTCTTTCTTTTAGGGGGTGGTAATTAGGTTTTTATTTATTTATTTATAAAGGAAGTACTGGGGATTGAACTCAGGACCTTGTGCATGCTAAGCACACACTCTGCCACTGAGCTAAACCCTCCCCCGTGGTTCTCTCTCTTGAAGTCACCAATCAGATGAATTATGTAATCTCTCCCCCATGGGAACAGTGAGTGGTAATTTGGGAGAGGCTGAAATTACTCCCAGCTTCACAGAAACAATATAGGTTGGGGGAAAAGTGTTCCATTCTAAAAGGGAAATTTTACTTTCAAAAGGGATGACATAAAGGCTAAATACTCTCAACCAGTCCTATGAGCAAAAATGTCTTCCCAAGCTGACTATAATAAAACAGTTTAAAATTGTATTGCCAAATAGGAAAACAGTGAAACAAACCATCTGAAATGTGACAAAGTAGAGTATGGAAATATTTGGAAGATTAACTGGTTTGGCAAAGGAATTTGCATGTTTTAGGTTAGCCAAAAGAACTAAAGAAAAAGAATTTCAGATTGACAAATAGATCCTAGCTGGGCTGTAAACTCCTTAAGGGGAGATATTAAGGCTTATTCCCTTTGTGTATCTGACTAATGGCAGAGTACCGAACACACAGTAGGCACTTTATATCTGTCAATTATGTCAAAAGAAAATTCAGAGAGCTTTACTTGATATGAGTGTTTTATTGAGTGAGAAACAAACTGTTCATAAACTTCAAACCTAAACTGGTATGAAGCTCAGAGGACTGACGTTACTGGATGGCTTAAGAAATAAGAATGAGAATTCCCCCAAAACAAATCTAAAGAAAAATGTTCCAAATAAATAAATAAATACATTTTAAAAAAAGAAATAAAAATGAGAAATTTGTTTAACCTTTACAGTGATTGGTTTTTAAACAAGGGGTTCCCAGATGGCAGAGGATTGGTTAAAATTGATTATCTTACACCAACTAAGATGACTTATGTTTCATTTATGATTATCAGAAGCATTTACTAGAAATAGCTCAAGTTTCATTTACATTCATGAAATAAGATTTAGTTTTGCTTATGAGGCTTAAATGGTTTTGTCTGTTCCAGGGAGTTTCCTAGTCTGGTCCCCATGTTATTTTATTTTAACAGTTGGTTGTCAGACCTTGGGTGGTGGTGTTACCTTTTGAGACCTCAGTTTCCTGTTTTGTTCATAGTATATATCTATTTCCAAAAGTTCTATCATCTCTAACAACTTTCTATTTTAAGTGAAACTCTTTTCCCTCCCCAACCAGACCCTGCAACCAATTATTTTGCCTTCTTTTGGGTAGATTTCTGACACCACTTTTTTTGACGGCTTTAACCTCATTAACAAGCTCCCAGTGAGCCCTTTCACATACTACCTTAATGCCCAAATTTGCTGTGAGTTCCAGGAGAAACAATGCTTCTAAGGGAAACCCCAGGCTGAGTTTTAGGTAGTCTTAATCCTGTCTACATGAGAAGCAAGAGTTAGATAATTTCAAAAGCATACGCCTTTAGGTTTCAAGCTGTTAATGTTTGCAAACCAGACAAACACCCTTAATACCACTGCTAGTTTATTGACACAAACTCTTCGCTTCCCACAGCTTGTAATTGAATCCCCCCACTGCTTAATTGGAAATAGAATGACTCCACAACCAGATTTGAAACATCTTCCGAAGCTGGTGGGAACATCAGCACTCCCTTTTAAAAATAAAAATTATATCATTAACTGTGTTAAGCGAAGATTGGTGTTCTGTTGAATATCAGGAAATGAGGGCACCCCAGGACTGTCTGAACACAGGGCAATTAGGGATGTCTTCTGCTTTACAATGTGTGTACACATGGCCTCCCTCCGCCCTGAAGTATGAAGGCTAAAGTTGGATTAGTTCGTACCTTACAGAAGTCCTAATGTTTGCACTATTGTAACCTCTTTAAAAAATGTTTTCTCTTAAACTTGCTCATCTCCTTTGATCAGGAATCGCATTCAAACAAATAATTCCTGAGCCCTTATTGCAAGCCAGGCACTGAGCCAGGTATGGGAGATAAGTAGGGTAGGAGAGAGAATAAAAAGAAAAAAATATGAAGGTAAATTACACGATGTTTATAACATATGTAAATACATACATAGATTTCTATGCTGTCAAACTATATAGAGAAAATAAGTGAATCTTTGATTATTTCTAATAATTAAATTTTGTTTCATTTTGCTGAAGTTTAAACATTTTTATATATACTTTTTACTGTGGGAAAATGTACAAAATGTAAGATTCACCATTTTAACCATTTTAAGTGTACTACTCAGTGGCATTTCCTACATTCACAACGTTGTTCAACCATAACTGCTACCTATTTTATGAAGACTCCCCTTTTTTCTTTTTTATAAATATAACTGACATAGAGCATTATATAAATTTCAGGTGTACAGCATATTGATTCAATATTTGTATGTATTATGAAATAAACATATATGACTATTCATTGCAGTGTCGGTTATAGTAATAATAAACTTGAAATAAACTAAATGATTACAAAAGGAGATGGGCAAAATAAATTGGGGTATCTACAGGAAGGTATTATCAGACAGTAACGTTAATCATTTTAAAGTATATTTAATGCCATGGGAGCATATAAGTAAGTAGAGGAGTACAGCACAATGTAGATATTTTATTTTAAATATGTTAATATGTCAGAGAAAGATGATGAAAATCAGCAGTGCTCACAGGACTCGTCTATATCCACAAGCGCTGGGATTTTATATAACTTTTCCTCTAATAATTTATTTTAAGTGGTTATTTTATAGTTTTGAAGCGGTATTTCTCATCACAGAGCTAGTTACTGTTACAGTGTAGCTCGCGGTGCGCTGCGGGCCCCCATCGCCGTCCCCAGCACTGCGCCACGCCCCACCTCCTTCCGTCATAAGGGGGCTTGTGTGGTGGTAACTGGTTATGAGCCTGGGCTCCAGAGTCAGTCTGCTTGTCTTCATATCCTGCCTCTGGCATTTGTAATTGTATAAACTTGGGGAAACTATGTAATATGTGAAATCTAATTACTCTATTAGAGAGAAAATAGTATTATCCCCACTGTGCAAATAAGGAAAATAGTTGTGGCACATTTGTTATTTCAGAAGTTCAGCAGATTGCCTGGCTTTTTAATAATAACATTTCATGAGCAGTTACTGTTTCCTGGTTCCTTGCCTCTCCTCATTTTATGTCCTTCCTTACTTTGGAGTCCCCTCCCTCACCTGGCCTCCTCTCTTGGACACTGGGGTTGGGCGCCCTGCCCTGTCCTCGTGTCAGTGTCAAGCCCCAGCTGTCCCACTAGGATCGCACACACTAGTCTGCAGACGTGGTAGGCTGGTGGCAGTCGTCTACTCCTCACCGGCTCCTCACCACGGCATCAGGGGTCTGGTAGTTCTGGTCTCCATGTGGCTCCCGCCAGCCGCTCCCCCTGCTCCTCCCTCTGTGCCTGGATTCCAGCTGCAGCGCTTTTCCTTCTGGGAGGCACATCTGCAGAGTCCTTCCCAGCTCACAGCCTTTCCCACTGCTGTGCCTTCTGCACGAGGAACCCTTCCCCCTGATGCCTGAAAGACTCATTCTATCTGAACACGGGTGTCAGATCCAATGTAACTGCCTTGGGGATGCCTTCCCTGAATGCACTATTCAAAACAGAGGAGGGTTTGCACCATCGCCCTGTCTTACTTTCAGTGCAGCTCTAATTGGTGACTTAAATGATCGTGTTTGTTAGCGGGGGCAGGCACTCCACATGTTCCATCAATGTTTGTTAATTAATCAATTAATTGGGGTTGACACCCCACACGCTAAAAGGGAGTTTATCACAAAATCCGAAAGAGAGAAAGCACTGTATCCTCAAGAATTTGTTTAAACTCTGTTCAGTCACACAGTGAAGGGAGAGCGTTCCTGGGAGACTTTTTCTTTATCCAAGCATTTAATAAGCAATCTGGCCAGAGCCCACAGAGGAAATGACTGCCCTTTCCAGGACAGCCTATTTTACATCCTAAGGCTCTGCCTGCTGCTGAGCACTTGAGATTGAGCCCCTGTGCTCCACAAAGTAGTCTGTGTGGCTAGACACTCAGGATGCTAAGGCGAGGCAGACGAGCGTCTGCTGAGAGACACGCCTGTACGTTTGCAGCCACGATGAGAGCACTAATGGAGGGCGCATGTTGCTTTGGGAACATCAGACTAGGTTAAATCACCATATTAAAGAGATCTGGCCAGTCTTCCCTGAGGAGGAGACTCCTGAGCTGAGATCTGAAGGTTGAGAAGAGTTCACTAGACACACAGCAAGGGTGGAAGGAGGCTCCAACCTTCCAGGGCAGGGATGACATGTGCACATCTGAGCAGAAGAAATAGGGATGTGTAAGCATAGTATTGCCTTCAATCTGAGTAGGAGGTGCCCTGCCTTGGGACTTTACTGGTTTTAGTTCTGAATTTCCCATATCGAGGAGCCCCTGGTCCTGGGCTGGCCAGCACATTAGGTCATCCTACCTGAGCTTTAGAGGGCTACCGAGCCAATGCCTTCCCAGACGTACCTCTCTCAACAGAATGTGACTCCAGGGTCAGGGGACAGGTCCACCTGAAGGCTGCCTCTTCTAGACCTTGTTCCAGGTCTGTAAACCCCACCCTGACCCCATTCCTTTCCCTAAAGGTCCCAAGCTGGCTCTGAGATCTCTTTATGCCTCTTCCCTAAGTCTTCTCTTCTGACGGCTTCCATCACCAGTGTATGCATCCCTTACCCCCAGGGACAGTATAGCACAGCTATTTATGGAAGTTAAGAACAGTGATTGGAAATACAGGCTGGAGTTTCACTTACACTGATGTGATCTCCTTGTGGTGCAAAATGAAGACAGAGTCATGATGGGCGAGGGAGCAGATCATGGTCTGTAGCCAGGGGACTGGCTTCCCCCACACCATCGTGTACCAGCACACAACTCCAAGGGGTCCAAAATTTCTAAATTCTGATTTCACAGGTCACTATAAAGGTCTATCTTTCATAAGATACAGAATACATATGCATGTCGTTGTCTGGTAACCAGCTTTATACCTTTTATATATTTAGACATGTGGTATACACCCCTCCGTTTGCATTGGCCTCCACAATTGTTAGCTTTTTTGTCAGGGGGGAACTAAAAGATAGAGGAAAATGGTTCAAGATGAACAAAAGAACCAAAAGAATCATAAAAGCAATAATAATACCCAAACATCATCAAATGCGTTGGGAATACTCTGCTGTCCTTCTAAGACCTCACCTCATAACTGAAGACCTTACTATCATAGCTGACCGAGTAGCCCTCTCTGGGAACTGCTTTCTGTAAAAGAGAGCTGCCTCACCCAAAGGACAGACCCTCACCCCAGTTCAGGACAATTCAAAAGGGTCCTCTGAGATCTAAAGCTCCCTGTGGTCTTGGCAGAGAGCTTCCTGTGATGGCTTTAGAGCCCGACTTTTCACTCAGCCCAATCAAGTTTCCTTGCCTTTACCCTAAGGTGTGGACCCCGAGATCACTCCCCAACACCCTGCCTTCATGTCAATCTCTGACTCAGAGTTACTTTCCTGTAAACCGACCAGCCCAATGCTTGTGATGGCCATTTTCCTGCTCTTCGGGCTCCTTCGGGCATTTTCTATAAATTACTTCATTTAACTCTCACAACTCTCTGATGAAATAGGTGCTCATTAATGTTCATGTTTTGAAATGACGAAGCTGAAAATTACTCAGTCCATAGGGCTGAGTAACTGATGATCGTACATTTACTAGGGGAGCAGGAACTTCCGCTAGAGGCCAGCTTTCGGACCTTCCTCTAGCTAAGGTAGGAACACTCTGGAATTTGAAATATTTTCATTCACAATTCACTTATCCATCTGTCATTTTTTTTATGCCAATCAATTGTAAGAGGGAGACTTAATCTGGATCTACTTAAGATTGTACTTTGAATAAGTCCATATAGCTGTCATTTCCATGGTCCTTACAACAGGACAGAATGTTGAGGACACCCAAGAAGAAAAAAAGAAGTGATGAGGCAAGGTGTTTAAAAGGTAAGAAAACTCTGGTTTATTGTACCAGACCCTGTGCCGAGTCCTATAATGTAAGAGGCCTTGACACCCAGGAGCTGCCCGTTGGTAGAACACTGGCACTAAGACCACATCCCTCTGACAAAAGAGACCCATGGACTCACACAGGTAGTGGACTGACTCTCAAGCTGACATCAGTCCTAAATGAACTTTTTTCTTTCTTTCTTTTTTTTTTTTTTTTTTTTTGGTTATAGCTTCCTAATAACCTGTTTAGCCAAGGAACTGTTACTTCTTTTCCCCCTTGGTGAGGAAGGAGTGGGGAAATGTTAGGGTGATAATTTACAAAGATTTCCAATGGGATATAGTATTTGAGATGTGTTTCTATGAACTGGTAGAGGTGAGTGAAGTTTTTTTTAGCAACTTCTTTGCATAACAAGGCTTCTTACTCCTGCCTCTGGGCCCAACCATGAGATATTCCTTCGGTTTGGAAGCATGATTAATCTCATCCTACTAATTCCAACTCTTCCTAAAAAGGAGTGATTCTTGAGGACTGTCTTCCTTGGTGACTCCCTCCACAACCGCCCTGTTGGGTTAATTGTCCTTGCTTTGTATCGCTTCTACTGCTCCCATTACATAAGTCTTTGGAAGAAAAATGCTGAACTCTGTTTTCCCTACTCCAGACTTAAATCGTTAACTTTCTCAGAGCCTCAACCTCCTCATCTGTAAGATGGGGATACACCCTCCTGTCCTAAAAGGTAGTGATAATTATTTTACCTACTTTCTGTAATTTCCTGGCCATGGTAGAGTCTTGTGAGTTTTTAACTCTTTTTCTTCTGTGCATAATTAAAACACTCTTGTTTTTATGGAAATGTGCAAGGATGGCCTGGGAAGAAGGGTTCAACCTCCGCAATCCAATCTCTCCTCCAGTCTCACCTGGGAAATGGCTAATAACTGATTCAGTTTTGCCAAATGCCTGAATCACATCCCTGTTTTCCTACAGACAAAAGAGCAGCCTGAGGGATGCCACCTGGTTAATACTAGCTTTTTTTTCTGGGAGGGAGTTAATAAAGGCACAGCCTAACACTCTTTTTGATGAGGTAGTCTGAGTTCTTACTGGCTTAAGGACCTGGCAATTAAAAAAAAAAAAAAGAAAAGAAAAAGAAAAAGAAAAAGAAAGAAACCCAGTGAGAGGCATTAAAAATGAAGAATAAAGGTTCATCTGGGTTCTTCCCATCCAAGATAGAAGCCTGGGCAAGCTACTGCAAACACCTGGCTCCCTCCTGGCTTCTGAAAAATCCTCACAGGTTCAAGATGCGCTAGTGAGTTTTCATTAACATCTAACACTTTATCTTAAAGCTACTGGCCTCGCAGAGAGGGCTCACTCTGCAATTTGATGCAGTTGTGAGTGCACTAGAAAACAATAGCTTTTGACACCAGAGAGAATGATCTACCATTCCACGAAAGTCCCCTGTCATCTGCTTTGTGATGGGAAATGAGGTGGGGAGCAGTTTCCCAAACACTGTATGTTACTGAGCAGATGTAGAAGAATCAAAGGGAAAATGGTTGCCATGGAGACAGGACACTCATGCCAACTCTGTCGCAGACTGATCATAAAACGTCCCCAGGGGGCATTGTATGGCCACAAGCACCGACAGGAACACAGCCAAGCCAGGGATCCAGATGTTGCCCTTGGAACCAGGCACCATTTCGGGGGCTGGCATCTGCCTTCTGCCAAACAGAATGTGTGTGGCCACATCTGCTCACTGCAGAAAGTTAACACACACTAAAAGCAGAGGAAAGGTTGCCATAAAATAATGATTTGGCACCACATGTGGAGGAGATATTAAACATGAGGTAACTCTTCTGTTAACCCTGAGCACATTCCGCGTGGCTCTTCTCTAACTCACAACTCACCCACATCCTGTCTCTCAGCAATTTCCATTCCATTCATCCGCGAACAATCTTGTTTGCAAATAATACCTGAATAACATAAAATCTACCTAAGTGCATATGACAGCAAAGGAGAAAGGAAGTTGGAATGGACTAGTTTCTCCAATTAATTCCATAAAATACAGCTTTCACTTTACAGCTCTTAAAGAAGACATGATATACATTTGTATCTGAGACTCTGCCGTTAAATTACTATCTCCGATAAAAAGAGTGGATGACAACAAGGTATTTTCAAAGTGTTTATGTTCTCTTTCATCTACTCTCACTTGGAATGATGAGATTTTTGAACAATAAGTTACAGTATTTTAACATCCCAAGAACTTTTTTTATGGCCAGAGAGAAGTTCAATGAGACATAATTTAAATGTGTAGTGTATCTCGTTCTGCATATGTGTCTAGCATTTTCACAGTTTATAAGACTTTTTCACTTATTTTGTATATTATTCTTAACCTGTCTGTAGCACGTGGTTAGAACGGTACCTACCTATTCATCTTTTTTTTTTTTAAGTAGAGGACATTGAGGCCAGAGAAATTTAAAGATTTCTTCAAAGTCAAGTCAAAGCATCAGTAAGAGAAAGGATTATGATGAGACTATCATACATGTATCACCAAGTGTAAATGTTCTGCCCTCTGCACTCAAAAGACTATCCTTAGATTTGGAGGAACAATGATCAAAACGTCTCTCTTACCCACACATGAATGGCTAGATACTGGTTAGTCGTCCTGAATTAAAACCTTCCTATTTATATTAGCTTCCTTTTGCTGCGTAACAAATCCCCACAAATTTAGCAGCTTAAAACAACACCTATTTATTATCTCACACGTCCTGTGGATCAGGAGTCCAGGCACAGCAGGGCTGAGCTGAGTGTCATGAGGAAGTGATCAGGGCTGCCTTCTGGAGGCTCTGAGCACCCACGCCCTTCAAGCTCAGTCAGATTGTTGGTGAGACCTTGTTCTTCAAATAAGGTCTGAGTTAAGTCGGAGGACTCCATTTCCTTTCTGGCTGTCAACTGGGGGCCACCCTCATCTCTTTGTGGCTGACACAGCCCTTCTCACATGCCCTGTCCATGCATGAAGCAGCAATGGCAGGTCAAACCCTTCATACACTTCGAAATTCTCTGACTCTTCTTTGGGGTCCCCCGTCTGCCTTTTCAAAGGTCTCATGAGATTAGATCAGGCTTAACCGGATAACCTCCATGTCTGAAGGTTAACTGACTTCGGACTTTCATTACAACTGCAAATTCCCTTCCCGGCAGTACCGAGGTTGGTGTTTGATTGAGTAACCAGGGTCCAAGGATCTGGGAGGGAGAGAGACGGGCATCTTAAGAATTCTGCCTAACACACTCCTCAAAATGTGGTCCTCAGACCAGCAGCACCAACATCAGCTGGGAACTTAGAAATGCAGGATTTCAGGCTTCACCCCAGATCTACTGAAACAGCAGTTTGCCAAGATCTGCAGGAGATTCATATGCATATTAATAAGCACGTGTTCACACTGTAGTTAACTTTTCCCCCCTTTTTCTTTCTTCTTCCTTTTGCAGCAGACACTGCATTTGCAGAAACCAGAAGCAGGCCATTCAGTTATTTATTCCATCTTGTGCGTGTTTCTTCTCTCCCTCTCTGACACGGAGAAAGGGGGTCAGATAAGGCCGAAGGCAACTTTACGGATCATGGCCTGAAAGGGTAAACAGGACTCTGTCCTGCTGAGCCGTGGAAGGAAAAGGAGTTTTCGGAGCATCTGCCATGGGGCTTTTGAGGGTTTATTACTTCTCAGCCTTTAGCATTCTTAGTGGCACTTCTTTGCTGCTGAGAGTGGACAATCCTGAGAATACGATGGAATCTTTTAGTGTTTGTTTATGGTGCATGGCTGAAATGTGTGAAACTTTAAATGAAAATAGATCCTTATGCAAGAGCAAGGATAATGATGAGAAGACAAAAATCCATTTTGTTTTAGATGGAAGGAATTATGCACCACCTGATGGTGACGATGTGCTGCATTATTTAGAATGTACCTCACAGGGGCGAGCTTTCCATGAGCTCATATTGATTTCATGTCCACTTAGCTCTAGACAGGGATGGGACCATAAGGAAATCCAAGTGCTCTTGGTCAAGGTTTTTAAACATATGCTCAGCTGCCCAGCGCAAACCAACATCACCAGGAGTCTGTCGAAACCATGTACTATGCCTCCACTTGGTACCAGCGTGCCCACAACGTGGCAACTCCTCAGTCTTGGGTATAACACAGGATAATGTAAAGTGGATGTAATGAAATAATAATGAGATCCAAGTTCTACTGGGACGATCGTAGTTAACGACAAAACGAATAGCTGCTGAGGAAAAAAAAAAAAAACAGAGGGTATTTTCTAGGTAAGGAAGTGTTTGAATTTAGGAGGTGACTGCGTGTGTATTTGGGGGAGGGCAGGGAGAGGGAGGCAGGGCATGTAAGAAGAAGCCACAAGACTCTTTTTAACAATTCAGAGCCAGAAATATCTAGAATACGTTTTGAAGAAGGGATATGATTCACATAATATATGCTCTGAAAGGTTACATATTGCATTATATTACAGCTGCGCCATTATTCCTGGTGGATAATAGGTATGCTAGAATTTTGCTCATGCTTTACTTGAGCATAATGTAAAATTTCTTTTTTGATATCTGATTTTCTCCCTAATGGTGATGTGTCCAACACTGAAATAGGACTGTCTCTCTAATATTAATAGTGCTAATATCAGTGGGCTAATATGATTACACTTACCAAGCATGTATTCAGTGCCACCCCTTTGTCAGATGCCACGTCAACTGCTATGAATATAAAAATGAGTAAGTCTTTGTTTCAAGAAGGTTGCTGTCTGGAGACGTGGATGGGCATGCCAACAATTGTAAGATTATACGATGTGAGAACTAAAAGGTGCATAGAAATCGCTATGTGACCACGAAAGAGGAGCGGCCAAATGCAGAAGAACTAGAGGGAGTGAGCAAGTCTTCAGAGAGGAAGGACATTCTGATGTGTCTTAAAGGATAACAAAAGCTCATCCAACCGAGGTAGAAGAGGGACTCCCTGCAAAGTAGTGTGTAGATTAAAATCAATACAAAAAATAAGTGTGAGCACCAATGTGGATGAGTTGTAGCAACGCCATAGATTAGTCAGCAGATGGACGTGCTTGTTTTCTACAAACGTAAATTAGAAGAAAAAGAAACAAAAAAAATAAGAATAATTTATTATATTATAATGTCTGATAAATTATTTTATAAATTCTAATATTATGCAAATAGCCTGCTCACTGTCTCAGGATTGTACCCCCATCCTGCTGGGCTACAGCAAGTAGGATTATGCACATTTCACAGATGCGAAAGTGGAGGCCCATGCAGGTGGAATGACCTGCTCGGGCTTTTAGAGTAAATCAACGTCAGGGACTTCTACTCTCATTAGTGACCTCCAGCAGAATAAAATTCTTCTCCATTGCATTTTTCTTGGCGATTGTCTTCTGGTTAATTCTCAAAGTTTCAAGCCTGGATACATGTATTAATAAATGTGGGACAGAGCACAGTGCTTGCACCTTGAAATCAATGAACTGGTCCTTTCTCTTCTTCCTTTGATGAAACCACATTGCCACCGCTCTCAAGTAAACTGTCCACTTGCTAAGCTGTGATACCACCAGCACCTCTGCTCTGTTCTCCTAGTCCGCTGACCAACTCCCTCCGAGCTAGAGCTTCACACCAGGCATCCTTAGAAATGCTTTCACCAGCCCTTTGTCCATCGTTTGTCAACAATAATAATAATAATAGTAACGATAAACATTTATGAGAACTTAATGTGCCGTAACCTCCAGGCTAACCATTTTGTATATCTTATCTTGTTTAATATTAAAAACAATCCCTCTGAGGGAGACACCCTTATCATCCCTCTTTTTAGGTCATGGAGTAAAAGCCCGGAGTGACAAGGTCAGGAGTATTTACACAATATAGAAAGCAGGGTTCCGATTCACACCAGCGTATTTGTCACACACATGCTCTTAACCCCGAAGCCGGTGCTGCCTCCTGCAGCAAGCCAGTAGCCGAGAAGGTAGAAATAAGAAATATTGATTGAATATGCAGAGTAGACATGACACACGTGAAGAGCTATAAAGCTTGTCTCTCTGGGTTTTGATCCAGGCCAGGGAAGGCAGAAGTACATTCGCTGAAAATGGATCTTTTGCATTTTGGGAAAGCTGCAGAACATTTTTAGAAGGAAACAATTTCTTCTGTTTTGTTGTTGTTTTTTTTTCTGTTTTTCTTTTTTCCCTTTCTCTTCTTTCTTCCTTCTTTTCCTCTTTCTTTCTTTCCTTCTTCCCTCTTTCTTCCTCTTCTGTTTTAATTTAGAAGCTCAGAATCCATTGCTTTCCCTTCCTTGCTAGTCCTTTTAGGCAGTGGCACCATCATCTCCAGCAGGAGCAGCAAATATGATCATCGGGCTTTAAGTCGCCCTTACGTTCTTGGCCATGTCCTAGCTCAGTCAGATTTAAACTTGGTTATTACCTTACAAAATGGAATGTGTTAAGTTTGCTCCAGTTCAGCTCTGGAGTTTACATCAGAGCGCTGTGATTACACAGTATTTGGATTGAAGCTAAAATTGACATTTTCTTAGAATATATAAAGATTAGATTAAACTACTTCCCAAAATAAACAAAGGCTAAGAAAATCCCAATCAGCTTAGGAGTCTGAAAATAGAGCTTTGACGTCACATGCAGAATTTATTATACGTGCAGGAGCTCCAATGCTCAATTCAGCCACAGCAAAGGCCGCCCAGTGATAAAACTGGGGGCCCAAATCTATCAGCCTGATGTCCTTGAAAAAGTTCACAGCTCGTGGGTACTCAGCAATACGGACCTGAGAGTTGTTCAGACACAAGGAGGTGACTTCTTGTTCTAGCAATCATCACATCCTGTTTGGCCATTTCTTACCTCTCCCAATCTTGATTTTATACGTAAATTTAAAACTTCATCAATTACAATTTTTCTTCCGTAAGAGTATGCTGTGATGTGGTGGTTCTTAAGAGCTAGTTGTTCAGATGCAGGTTCCTGGATCCCCACCTCAGAGGTGCTGTAGTTCTGGGGATGAGGCCCCGGGCAGAGAGGTCCCATGAAGGACACTCCCAAGTATGTGCAAACGCATTCCTAGCTAGGAATCGACATCCGCAGGTGAGTCAGCTACAGCTGATCCGTGGACCACATTTTGAGAAACGTATGTGGAGAAAAAAATAATGGCTTTGCAGGCAAAATGATTTGGGTGTAAATCCTGGCTTCTGCCATCAAGGCCTCCAGAACTTAAGAAAGCCTGTTTACCCTTGGCAGCCTCAATTTCTTCATTTATAAAACAAAGATTGGAACACTTACCTGGCAGAGTTGTTTCGACAATGAAAGTTAACGTATGTTCATCACCCACTATTGTGCTTAGACTGGCGGCCCTTCACATCCGTGGTCTAGCACCTGCGGAGACGGCGACCTGACTATTCACTGCCCTGCACCATCTGGTAACAGGGACTTGAACATCTGTGGATTTGGGTGTCCGTGGGGGCCCCTGAAACCAGTCCCTCACGGACACTGAGGGACAAATACTCAATAAAGTAGTCTATTAAAAATATTGTCAGGTTAAAAAAATAAAACATGAGGACAGGGACAAAAATAGCCAAATTATCCAGTGCATAGTCACACGCTCTCTTACCTGAGACAGAAGAATGCATCCCCATCTCTGCGGACCATCCTCCCACCCCAAGCACACGGGCATGTACGTGAACACACAGAGAAACTGTGTTAAGATGTCTAAAACCCCATGGATTCCTCACTCTGCTGGAAATGAGGAGGCCTTTCTAACAAGTTCCCATTCCATGAACATCTACATAATATTAGCTAAAATTTAGTACTCACTGATTGAGAAGTGTTAACACATTTATGGACTATTGGCTCTCTTTTATAATTCTACACCCACCTCTATCCATCTTACACCCTTTCTACCCTTGATAATGGGGTCTACAACTCAGAGGCTATGAATCTTTAACCTAATATACCTTATAAAAATTAAAAAACATATATGCTAAATGGATATTTTGAAAAAAAAAATAAATTCAGGACTATTTCTCCACTTCATGATTTTTAAAGTGAGTTAATTACCGTGACTAATTCACTTAATTGATTTTAATTAATACAACAAATATTAAGAGCTGTCTATAAGCCAAAATTAATGCTAGTGGCCTGTCTATGCCAGAGGGAATAAGAAAATACAGCCCCTGTTCTTTTTGAGCAGTCAAACTAGAAGGGGATAGTGCATTCAGCATATTTCAGTACATACACGTGGTTAAAGCTACTCACCATCATGGTGGCAAATGAACACCGGATTTCAAGGGTGTATAAGTCAGGAAGAACACATGTACCTTGAGCGTGTCAGAAAGCGGGACCTGTTAAGAAGTGACAAGATGAAGAACTAGGGACACCCTAAGAGTTTTTTTTGTTTGGAAAGCAGATTCCGTGGTAACCAGTGAAAGTCTCTTCTTTTGTCATGAGTTAAGGACAAAGAACATGCCATGCAAATATTTCTGATTTTGTTTTTAATGTCTACTGTAGATTTATCATCCCAACTTTGTAAGCAAGGTAGAGGAAAGGAAAAAAAATGTTTATTTTTCTTGTTTGGACACTGTAAGTCTGTATAGTCCATTCATTAAACAAACAAACAAGCAAACAAACAAACAAACAAAAAAACCCACAAATGAAATGGAGATATTTTTAAAAGAGATTTTCATGCTTAGTGAGAAGATTACAACTGGAGTGTCATCCAGGCATATACCTTATGGCCTAAATACTCATCACCAAGTTCAATTTAACTATAGCTATCCAATAACATGAATGGCATACCCTAATGGAGGAAAATCAGAGAAATCTTAAATAGAAAGTAATCTGATACCACGTGTGCTCTTTTCCTCCAGTTTAACTTCAGACCTTTGAAAGCTCAATGCTGCTGCACATCAGTGAAGAATTTCTGACATTTTGAGACGGTAGAGTATAATTTATCCTGTTCTCTTTTGCTATTTGGAAATTGAAGGTCTCACTTCTGAGCTAGAGTATGCAAAAGGCTTAATTCATTTCAAGTATCTGCAGAGAAAGTTCTATCATGATGCAACCCAAATCCTAACTGATTGCAACTTCTCCTGCATCTTCTTTTACCCTGCACACATGTGAGCATGCATACAAGGACACACTGCTCCTACACCTTCATTCGCAGCTTTCCAATGCTACGTGACCTTCCACATTTCCGAGACTTTGGCAATTCTTGTGCCTCTGGTGCCATTTCCCATCCTTTATTGGCTCAGAGAATTCAGATTTAGATTAAAAACTTAGCGTAGACTGTCGCTCCTAGAGTAACCACCGCTTCTCTCCACCATATTTACAGGGTTAATAACACCGCCTTTATGTCATCTGCGTACCAAGCACGTATTTCTGTGTTCCATTAAACTATGGTTCCGTCGTGCTTTTTGAGTAAAGGGCCTGGCGTTTTCATCTTTCACTGGGACCTGCAAATTTTGTACCCAGCCCTGTTCCTACCTGAAACTGACTTCCTCAAGACTGGAGCCCAGGCTTTTTCATGTTGCTATTCTGTTTCTCACATAATATCTGGCATTTATCAGGTATTCAAAAATACTTTTTGAGATAATTCATATTAATTTGATTTATGTTATATATGTGTGTGTGCATGTCTGTATAATACCTGAATGTCTACAGATTTATGTTTATACATTTATATACTATAAATTAGTATAAATATATACTGTGAATATATAATGATACATGCAGGCAGATAGGTATAAAACTAGAAAACTAATTTTCAAACATTTTGATCTTTTAGTTATCATTCTGTATTAAGAGACTGCTACTTCAGTCCCTCTGAATTTAAAAGGTCATTAATCCAAATGCTAATTTAATCAATACTATATTTAAAAAGCTATAAAAAGTAAATGAATATCAGGTAAGTGGATTCATTGCACTATAAGCTTTCAGAATGTGCCTAGTGTCAGCACATTTCTATGAGAAACGAGCTCTGTTTACACCAAACAGAACTCACTTATGAAAATCTTGGACTGACTTTTCCCCACTGTTTATACTTTGATTCATTGTGAAAGCTAAGATGAATATGAATACTCTTACAATTTTTGGTTTGTCTACTTTCCAAGTGCTTATCATTTTTTAAACACCTGTGGCTAAATGTAGACAAAACAGAATTTGGTATAAGCAGATGTCTTTTAATATGAATTTTTCCAGAACATTAGGTTCTAAGTAGCTTATTTTTTCTGCAAGCAACACTCTCATTTATTTAAATAGTAGGAACTATGTTTAATGGTGCATGGGAATAGACATACAAACTTACTCAAGTAGACACATACAGATAGTCACCTACACACACCAATCACACATACAGACACACATACACAAAGGCATATATGTACAAAGAGACACACAGATGTCTACACAGGCACACAAATACATATGGATTAACAGATACACACATATGGGCACGTACGCACACACAGATGCAAACACATACACACGTACAGGCAGACACACACAGGTCTCTATGTGCAGACACAGGACCACACATGTAGAGGCATATGCACACAGCTCATATGTATATAAACACACAGGGACGTATGCACATACTCATAGATGCAGACATAGATACAGACGTAACTCATGCGTACGCAGACGCACACTTATGCACACACAGGCTTGAACCTCTTCTGCCATTTGCCTTGAGAGTTGAATAGAATTGTTTGGAATTAAAAGATAAAAGCTGGATGGGATGCTTTAGCAAAGAGAGGGATACAAACGAAAAAGAAGGAAAGAAAGAAAAAAATACAAAATTGTTATCTCTGCAAAACTGATTTAAAAAAGCTACTACTGTTTTCTCTCTGATAATTAAGTGACTTTAGTTAAGCATTCAATAAATGTTTCCCACGAATCTGTGTGTCAGGTCCTGTCTAAGTGCCACAGTTCACATGAAGCGTACAGCACATCGACATGAATGAGTACGTGAGCCTTTGTTTTATTTCTTAATACTTTATAAATTTACTGCACAATTATAGAAGTACCATGATGTGTCATTAAAGTTCAGAGGAGGTACTAATAACTTTAAGGAAGTCAAGATATGTCCCATAAGCTTTTATTTCTCTACTTTGCTCTGTGTGTGTGTGTTTCCAAATCGAAAGACAAACACCTGTCTTGAGAAACAGCCAAATACCTCTCTTCCATCTTCCATCTGATTGTCCTTTTCCTGTGTTCCCTCCTATCTTTGCCATTTAAGTTTGTTCCTGGTCTTGTTTTGTGGGGCTGTCGATACGCGTGTTTGCCTTTTTTTATTTGGCTGTGTTTTGTTTTCCAGGAAGATACAAAATTTAAGGGGAGAAGGTTAATATAGCTTAGTGTTAGATGTCAGAGTCACAATACAATATTAAACAAGAATATGCAGATTATGAAGTCTTCTAATGAGATGGATGTTCACTGTCATCTCATGGTTCTTCCTTCTCCCCGTGATTTATAGAGCATGAGATATGAGGTCAAGAAGATAGAATGACATTGGATTTTATAGAAGGCTGTCACTACGATCACATGGATTATGGTTTTGCTACTCAGCAATGTAAACTCTGCTCAATTCTCTAACTACCAAAATACACACACACACACACACACACACACGACTTTTCAGTATCAATAGGATTCTCATTCAACCAATATGAATTTATTGCTAACAATGCAGCAGACACTTCCTTTACCTTCTGAGGTTGTTCAGAACATTAAATGAAAAAAGATATCTGTATTATCTTGCTTACCTAACCGGTGGAAAAACTGAAGTGCAAAGAAATTATATTTGTGATACTTCCCTCCTACCTATCCAGGCAAATCTCCTTTCATCATAATTTACCCCTAATTCTGTCTCCTACACCGATGCTCTCTCTCTCTCTCTCTCTCTCACACACACACACACACACACACACACACACACACTCGTACACTGGATCCACCTGCCGTTCCAACCTACTCATACAGACTCTTAGAACATTTGAGAACATTGTAAATGGCTCTTTGCTCTGTCTTAAACTTCCTGCCACCTGAAAATCTCCCACTAATGAATTCTTCACACATCAGCTGAAATGCTGGAAATGCTTCCACTTCCATGAAGATCTCTCTGACTCACAATAGCAAATTCTGGTTCTCTATCTTCCAGAGATCTATTCTTCCTTATTATAATTCTGCCTATCATTCAAATTTCTCTGCTTATAGGAATTGTTTGTAACCACTGTGGTGCTCCCCAATTGACTAAGCTTCTTGAATTCAAGGGCATATCATGATATGTACTTAATGTGTATTATAAATCACAGGAGGATAACTCAAGCTTGCATCTTTGTAATTTTAACTATGTCAGAATGACCTTGACATTGACTTATTCCTTTTCAACTGATGTTTTCTCTCCATTAAAAAGGACCTGCTATTAGGAGAAGAAAGAGGCCCTGGCCTCATAATAATTCTTCACATGCTGGAGGAGCTTGTGATAAGGTCCTGGATCCCATGTAACGCTGTTGACCTTTGCTACCTCTATTCTGAACATCCACAGGAATTGTCTATAGAATCAAAGCAACTCAAAATAGAATTCTATTTGTCTGGTTCCAACATACATTTTGGGGGATTAGTAGCAGTAGAATTGAATTTGGCGTTTTCTTGCTTTCCTTCCTAAATAATGATCACTCACGTTAGTGCATAAATAAATAGAACAATTGAAGAGTAAAGGGACATCTCTTTCTGTTTCTTGTCCAAGCATTATCAAATCCTAAGCTATGGCTCTGCATTTAATCTATTGTTTTGATATTATTTGGAGACACAAATTGGGATTATTGATAAGCTCACAATTATTCCCCTTCCAGTGCTGACACCTTGGTAACTACATATTTAGGTAAATCAGGTAACACCTGGCCAGGGTAGACTTCGGACCCAAGATGGGCCAGTAACTCCTCACCACCTATGGAGATTGGTTCAGACAACTGGCTTGAAACTCTAGCCAGGCCGATTATGTCCCATCCTCCTTGGGTAGAAAAGGGCTATTTGTACTTGGGCAAAATGTTTTCTGACTCCATTTGCTTTGAAGAGAGGGAAAGGAGAAAAAGAAAGAAAAAGATGGCATAGCTGTTGTTCTGGTATGCCTGAGGTACCATCCCTGCTCTTTCCTAGGAAACACTAAAATAAACCACAAAACCCCCCTTTTTGGTCATAATGGCAGAAACCAGACCCCCTCCAGCACTTTATTACTCAGCACGGTTCTGTGGACTAGGAACACTGACATCACCTCCAAGGTCTCTCTGGAAGACCTTCTGCTTTCAGGCTCCACTTCAAACCTACTAAAGCAGAACCTGCATATAAAAGAGAATCCCCACGTGTTTTATATGCATATAATCGATTGAGAAGCACTGTTATTGCTGCATTGTTTCCTTGTTCCCTGAATTATATTCTCACTGGCTTTTCTCAAACGTCTACGATCTTTCCAACCACAGGGCCTTTGCAAATACTGCTCTCCTTGCCTTGAAAATTCTTTTCTATTCCTCTTCACCTAGTTAACCTTAGATCTCAGTTCAAGCATCGTTTTTCTCATAAGGATCTTTCTGACTAGGTTAATGTTCCTATTATTCACGTTTATATTATGGGAGCCTTTCAAATAAATACAATGCATGGTGAGCTTCATGATTCATTGATAATAATAGATTTTTTCTTTACACTGCATTTCTAGTACCTACATTGGTGCATACCATTCTCAGAATATACTTGCCAAATGAATGAATGCAGGGATGAATGATGGAGAAATTTTACAGACAGATAAGACTGAAGCCCAGAGAAATTGACTGATTTAAGTCATCTAAAAAACTGGTAGATCAGAGTTTACAGTCAAGCTTCCTGACCTGATGTCTCAGAATGGTATCTTGGAATCCTCTTTATCCCCCCTACCGTTTGCTCACCCAAATTAAGAAACTTAGGAACAAAACAAATGCCAGATGAGAACAAACCTTCCTTGAAAATCCATGGAAATGAGAGAAACTCTTTCTAAAGCACCTTCTCTTTCATCAGAGAGACTGATGGATAGTTTACTGCTGAATGGGTGGCTTGGATAATACAAGCATACCCATTATCAAGTGATTACACTTTTGTTTGGATGCCAACTTCTTTGGTCCATTACATTTTATTTTTTCTGTAGCCAAAGTAAGCCTGCAGCAGCTGACCCACTTCTGACCAACATGCAAGTAGGAAGTCCCCAGCCAGGCAAAATCAGGTCATCAGTCTATATGGCCGCCATCCCTACTAGACCTCCCAGACACAGAATGAGATCAATTTGTCAAAGTGAACCTGAGGCACTTCTATTTGGGGGTGCACTGGAGTTCTTATGACTGGAAGGCTTTTACTGTTAGAGCGATGTAGGAAAGGGTTGTGGAAATTTAAATCAATTGTCATTCTGGCATGCCTTAGCAAAGAGTGGGTGCAAAGAGATGAAGGTATGTACATACGTACGTATGTATGTATTTCTGCAGCTCATCTGGACAACTTCTGTACTGTTACAGTTATCAGCTGGCCCTACCCCCTCAAAATTCACCACCTCCGATGAATCATTCCTACACACTCCTGCATACATAGCCAGTATCCAGGAGGGATTTCTCCTTGCCCATCTTAGACCCCCCTCACCCTCATTTCCTGAAGTGTTTATTATTGTCATTGCTTCTGAATTGCTATTTTGTATCACAGTAAGAGTCCTGTGTTTGTGTTTCTTTTGAACTTGGATATTGTGCCACTAATATTGTTCTCAAAAGCCGTTCTTAGGCATGACTACATTTCTGTCACTTTTTGATGTATTTACTCAAATACATCAAAAAGTATTTTATTTTGTGCATACAAGATGCCACACACCTCTAGATACTGGAAGATGACACACAGCACTCTTGCTCATGTGCAGGTCATTAAACTGTGTTTAACAGACATTATGGTGTAATTGCAATACAATGAGGTGTTTCTATGGAGAACAGATTGCCTCTGGATAAATAAAGGCCCCCACAGACCCTCGCCCATGGCTCTTCACCTTTAAGGCAACCCACTAGGTCCACTTATGTCCTCCCCTCCCACCCTTTGCTTACTTCTACCCACAGGTTTACAGAAACAAACAAATCAGACAGTGCTGTTCCCTGTTTAACTCTCACCAGATACTAAGTATCTTGATGGAAGTGACTGTTCTCGATTCATCTTTATGACCCTAGTATCTAACACTGGGTCTCCATTCAGAAGTACTCAGTAAATGTTGAACTCACTGGCTCATTTGACAAATGCAAGACGAGTTTTAAGTGTCATTTTTTTTCAACTGGAACTCCAAATAGGATTAACTTTGTCATCCCTCAGAAATGAAGCCATTTTTTAACATGCCTTTCAGTGACAGGGAAGAGGGAAAAAAAAATTTGCAAATTACAATAACTTGACAGCTGCTCGCTAAACAATACCACATTAATTTTCAACGTTCCACACATGGCTGAGTGGAAGATCCCTTAATCCCAGGCCCCATTTTATGTTTGCCTCATTGTCTCTCTCCCCTCATTGTATTACTTGCAGAAATCACCAGTGGCTGTGTACTCTCTTAAACCTGATTATTGCCAGAGAAGTCATAGACTAGGTTAATGCAGATCTGCTTCCCAGAGGTATGTTCAAATGGATTTAAGTTCTTTATTTTGAGTGATTGACTTTGAGAAATCCCTGACTTTATCAGTTACTATCAGAGAAACAGAACTTTTCAGAAGTGACAGTAAACTAACCACACACTCCTGAGTTCTACAGGCATAATAACTTTTAAAGGGATGGAAATTCATTTGGCCATTTAGGCATAGGTAGAATCAGATGACCCTGTGTATCTGGGGCCAGTGAAACAGTGAGTCACAGGTTTAAATTACTGGCTCCCAAAGACCTGCATCGGAGGAACTTTTCTGAACAAATTCTCTAAGCTTTAGGCATGCCACTGTGATTCTTTTGTTCAGGGCTTACTGTTTCCAACAAACGATTACCTTCAAAGGAAACAGAAGGGAGAGTCTTTCTTAAAGGGGATCTTTGGTTTTCAAAAAACCAAACTGTGTTTATCTCATTTTGGAAAACCTAATAACCTTCTTAGGAAAACTAAAAATATCTTTCAAATACAGAAAATGAGTGGCACAATACGGTCTAACAGAAAAGAGGAGCGATAATTGCAACTGAGCTAGCATTTTGGTGAGTAGAGTGTGGTTTGATATGCCTGTTCCCATCCAACAGCAAATAAAGGGATTGGGACAATTCCTATCATCTGCTATACAGAGCTGGATTTATGTATGTGCTTGTTTCAGCTCTGACAAAATTCAGATATTAATAGGCATTTTAGACATCACTGACAGAGTATGTTAGGAGTGCTGTTTCTGGGATTGATGATGTGGGCTGGGAAATTACAGGACCAAAAAGGACACTCTGATAGCACGTAGCCCATAGAAGCTAAATGGCACCTCTACATCCTTAGAAAGGTCTTCTCCTGGGGACTAATTAAGCATAAGAACACGACTGATTTCTAGAAGCGTGGAGGGGACAACAGCGGACACTGAGACATGCTCCTTATCAGGACATTCACTGGGATTTGGAGATTTTCTAATCCTATGAAGGTCACACTTCATTAGGACTCAAAATAATAAGGAAAGTTAGAAGAAACTCTATTTTTTAAATTATTTGTCCAAGTTTTGAGTAGTGTTCGAAACAAAGAAGAAAGAAGGAGACCAGTCAGAAAGAACCAACACGTGACTATTCCTGGGAGAGAAAACAACAAAAAATGTAAAAGGGAAGGAAGAGACAATGATCAAGCTTCCTCGTTTGCATGTGTGTACTAATCCATAAAATTGTAGCTTGTACCTTGCACTTCAAAAATATATAAATACATGTATAGATGCACTATGTACATACACATGTATACACATGTAAATTTGGAAAATATTGTCAAATATAGTGTGTATATATGTATATATATAACTTACATTTATACAAACATATAATATGTATATATAATTTGAAGAGACTCCAAAATGACAGCCAAAAAAGACAGAGCTGTGCTTTAATGCATTCCCCTTTATGGTTCATGGTCCGACGATCCCAGCCTATCTCAGCTTTCTCAGTCTCAACTGTCACTCTAAACACGAACCTTTGTGAGCTTCAGAGCCATCTGGAACCACTGGAGTCATAAGGAACCAAGTGCATCTTATGGTTTGCTCTCTCACAATATGCCTCACCTTATCCATCTGTCAGATTTCCACTCATCTTTTGTGAACAAAATAAAATGTCACTTATTTTAGAGAACTATCCTTAACTCCTTCAGCCTGTTAAGGACCATATTCTTAGTCCTCTGCCAGCATCTCTTCAACTCTGCTACACAAGCATTCACCACATCTCTGAAACCACGTGTTTATTTTTTTCAGAATCTGGGACTCTACTGACTGGGAGATACTGGAAGGCAGGTGACACCCATCACTGGCTTTTCCTCCCAAATACCTAGCACTACATTCCAGATAAGGATTCTAGATTCTAGAATGCAGTTATATTTCACCAAGAGCTGCTACATGAATGGGCTATTGTATATGTGATTTTCCTTTTAGAATTCTTTTAACCACTCCTCTGGTATAAGCTCCATTTTCTCACATTTCAGTTCACATCATCCTACGCATAGGCGTGAAATTTTATGAAGAAATGATAAATAATGGTGTAGTGGTGATCTATATGAGTCTACAAATTCTTTGCCTACACAATCCCTCAGAGTTATCCTTCAAAGACATTGCATAGGTTTAATTCTTCACCTTTGATATTATTGGGCTGAATCCAGAAAAAAACAAAAAAAAACAAAAAAAACAAGGAAAACTGTGTCTTGAGAAGGCCACAGGCTTGTTTGAGTTTGTAAATGTGCACCAAAACTTTCAATCTTTTTTTCTACCTTAACAGTCTAGACTAAGCTCTAATAATTAATAATTATACAATCTTATCTCCCAGGTTAATACCAAATATTTCTCTTATGTTGAATAAATAGAGTCCACTATCTCAAAGCAGAAAGAACATTTGTAGAGCTCTTTTGGGAAATTCAAAAGTATGGACTATGCTTGGTTTTGTTTTTTACTTAATAGCTTTGTCTCTCTCTTCTTGAACATAATAACTTGATGAGGTATTAATAACATAATATACGTAAAATTGCCAACTAGTTGGTGCAGAGTGGATGTTCAAAAAATGTTGAGCCCCTTATTCTAACCTTGTTATAATTGTTTATTCTTTCATCCATTTATCCACTCATCTAAACATTTCACCACCTTCCATCCTCCAATCCACATATACATCAATCACCTTTTATGTTACAAGTAACTTTGCTAAGTGCTGAGGATATAGCAACGGGAAATGACCTCTGCCCTTAAGAAGATCGCAGCCCAGTGGAGATGAACTCCATATGATTCCCAGATAGGGCACAACTTTTGTTATGAGAGAGAAATTAACATAGTACTATTGAGTTCAAAAGAGAGTGGCTGTCAGCAATGAGAAGCACTTGGTAAATGTAAGTCTATGCTTTGTAGTTCATAAACCATGCTAATATTTTACCTACTTTAATTACCTACTGTATTTGGTCCTCACAACAGTAATTGCTCTTGTAAAATTATACTTATTTTAGAGATAAAGTATCTGAAGCTTCTATGAGTAAGTCACAGGATTAAAATCAAGTTGTAAGTAGTAGATCTGGGACTTGACCCCCAAACTAGTTCTTATACAAGTACATTGTTGCCTTTATGGAAGGCAGATATTAAGAGCACCATGGCACAAAACTGAAGGAAAGCAGAATTGTATTCTCCAGTTTCATGTTTACATTGTCCAGAATAGAGAGAAAAAAGAACTTGGGTAAGTCATGATTAATGATAGCCTCATCCCACTAGGAAATTACCTATGTTCCCGAGAGCGGTGTTTACACAACTAAACAGCAGATACAAAGAGGCAGACTAAGAGATCATAGCACCGTAAAAGCCATTCTACACACACACACACACACACGCACACACATATTTCTATATATGTATAGGGTTGGCCCTTTTGCTAATAGCGGTTATTCTTTGCACATGGAGCGTATCCTAATGTATTTTGTTGAAAGGAGCAAATTTATATGAGCAATGCTTTTCGTTTTGTTTGTTTTTGCTGTTGTTGTTTGGAGCACAGGCGGTAATTTCTGTGGAGTGTAATGAGAAAGAACAATGTTATTTCAGCTGGCATCACTTTGAGCACTTTTCTCAAATGAAAGCAATAAATATCTCTATGCCTTGTATTTTAAACTAAAAGTTATCTTTTGGCTTTTTTTCCTTCCTCCCTTCCTTTCTTCTTCCTTCCTTTATAATTCTGACTGGCAGCTGTTAGGTGAGATGGGGTCACGGGGACTCAGGATAGTCAGAGCCTGAACTGGTGGCAGGTGAGTAGAGAAAAAGCCTGGGATTGGAGGTGCATGAGCAGGAGTAGCCGTGGTGGCCTGGACAGGAAGTCGGAGCTCAGATGCGTAGAGGGATTTGTGCAGGAAGGAGTGTGGTGAGGGTGGGGCAGAAGCCCAGCCCAGGGTGTTAAAGCTCAAATGGTCTGGAGAAGCTTCACAGACACTTCAGTCATGGGGTCATTACTATTATCTGCAAAACTGGGACACACTGAAATCGTATATCGCCCAATAGGGGGCAATGACAAGAACACAGTAATATATTTGTCATACCCCTGCCCCCAAACATTCTGTGACATGGGTCCAATCATGAGGAAATATCAGATAAACCCAAACTGAGGCAGATTCTATAAAACAATGTGCCTGTCATCTTCAAAAGCCATAAGGGCATGAATGCCAAGCAAAGAATGGGGAGCTCTGCAGATGGAAGCAGGCTAAATAAACATGGCAATTATATGCCATGTATGATCCTGGACTGGATTTTTTTGCTGAAAAGACATTATTAACACAATCAATTAAATTTGAATCGAGTCTTGCATTAGGAAAAAAAAGGTATCAATTTCAATTTTCTGATTTAGATGGTTACACTGCAGTCATGTAAGAGAATGTCTTGGTTATAGACATCATATGCTAAGGTTTTTAGGGATAGTAGTGCCTCGTGTCCGCCAGTTCCTCTCAAACAGTTCCAGGAAAAGACATGATACGGTTCTTACAACTTTTTGGCCAGTTGTAAATAGCTTCATTAAAAAAAAAAATTAATCTGCCATTAAAATGAGGAGTAAATTCCAATCTTTAAAGTATCATACAACCCTGGGTTCAAATTCAAGTCCATCCCTTAGTAGCTGTGTGATATGGACAAATTATTTAACCTTTATACATTGTATGACAGGTATAATATTAATTTTCATGCAAAGATTAAAATAACTCCTAAGTTCCATGTGATTAAGCTCTTCAGTGCTTGAAAAGTGATGAGAGGAGAGCTTGACACATGGAAGTTCTAACTCAGTTTAGCTACTATTATTACTAATTATCATCATTATTTTATTGAGTGTTCTCATTCTAGGGACTTCATGAGAAAAAACTGACATTTGCAGTCATAAAAACCTGGGTTCAAGTGATCACAATTAGCTAGGCGGCCCAGAGAAGGTTCCTTAACTTTGTAAAATCTCAGTGCTTTCCATCGACTTTGACGACCTCACCATGAGCTATAAATTGTCTCCTAAGTCCAAACTACACTGGCCTTCTTTAAGTTCTTCCAAAACATTGTATTGTTTCCAATCCCAAAGAATCCCACATCTTCTTCTCTCTTCCTGGAACACACCTTTGTTCTTTGCTGGCCTGGGTAACTCCTCAGCTTCAGAGCTCTGCTTCAAATTAAGTCCTCAGAGGCCCTGATCATTAAGCTATTCTCTTCCCTAGATCTGTTTTTATAGGACTTAGTGAAATTTGGAAGGCATATTTTTCTTTTTTTATTATCTGCATCTAACCCCAGACAAAAAATGTTCTTGAGATTAGTATTTAGGTCTGATCCTGTGGTACCCACCATTGCACACCCAAGATATAGCACATGGTCCAACACATAGTAGGTTTCCTCTAAATACAATGAATTATTACATGAATGATCTGCACCAGGCACTTGAGATTTACTCTGTCAAGTCTGTAGCAACTCTACAATGCTAATAGCAAAATAGGTACTAATACTATTACCATAAATATGATTTTGCTCCTTACCCCAGGCAAAAATAGAAAGTGTCAGTAGATCTTGACAATTCTCAAGGAAAAACTAATTATTTCTAGGTATTAAACATCCAGACAATTAAGTAAAGGAACCTCATCCAAATTACCTAAGGAGTCAATGCTGGATGCAAATTTCCAATTCCCACCAAAATGAATGATTACTTTTGAAGAAAATAATTCTTTGTCACTAAATGTAGCTGTTATTTATGTTATATTATTTATAAGACTGATGTGCATAACATTCTTCTAGTTCTACTATAGATTAAAACAATTCAGGACCATATTACCTACAGACAATTACAAGAAGATGTGTTTACAGTTGCTGCACTGCTGATTCTAATAAGATTGGAATAGGAATTTTCTCAGAGATAAAGACCTTTTAGGGGAAAAAAATGAACAAATAGCCTCATCACTGTCACACTGCAGTGATGACCAACCAATGGCTAAGGTACGTGGTATGAAAACATCCTAATGATTTTAAGCCACTTAGCTTCAGTCACATGATCTTAGATGAGAATAATGTACAAAGAATTGTAAATGGACATTACAGTCAGAATATGTGATTCAAACTCCAGCCTCCTGTGTATTAGCTCTAAAACTTGGGGCAGATTATTCGCCAAAAATAGTCTCAGCTATTTCATGTATAAAATGGGGATAATAATAACACTTACCTTGTAAAGTTGTTTTAGGGATTAAATGAGATAATGTATGTAGCAAAGCCCAGGGAGAGATGTCTTAGTTTGCTAGGGCTGCTGTGAAAAAATACTGCAGATCACTGGTTTATAAACAACAAAAATGTGCTTTGTACTGTTTTGGAGGCTCTAAGTCTGAGGTCAGGGTGGTACCATGGTCAGGTTCTCTCCTGGGTGGCAGGCTCTCTGTGCCCTCAGATGCTGGAAGGGGCTAGGATGCTCTGTGGGACCTCTTTTATAAAAGTACCCATCTGAATCATGAGGGCTTCCACCTTCATAACCTAATTACTTCTCAAAGGCCCCGCATCCAAATACTATCAGCTTAGAGACTAGATTTCAACATTCTATGAGTCTGGGGGGGACACAAACATTCAGACCCTAGCAATGGCCACATAGAAAACTTTTAATGAATGATGGTGATGATGATGAAGAAGAAGAAGGAGAAAGGGAAGAGGAAGAAGAAGGAGAAAAGGAGAAGAAGAAGAATGAGGAGGAGGAGGAATGTGATTTTATTTTGAATGAAACAATTTAACCTCTTCTTAATGAGTTTAGAGAACAGTCATTAACAACAGCTACTGAAAGTGGTTTCAGTGCACTGGTCTATTATTTAGTATTAAGGGGAGGGGAGAGGGTTTGGCCTTACTAGGTGACCATGATACAGAACACAGTGAAAATGGAAGCAGAAGGACGAAGCAGACCATCTTGGTTTCCCCTGGTCATGGGTAAGATCTTCCCTCGCAGAGAATGGAGCAGAAGCTGAAACACCACATCTATAAGGACCTGTGGTGAGGCACTTGGTGTGAGGATAGGGCGAAATGGCCCAGTGTATCCCTGTATAGCGGATTTTACTATGGGCACCGTTTTCCTGATAAGGGAACTGATACTTAGAGCAACAGAGCAATTCAGCACCTTATCTAGGCAAACTCAGAGCCAGCTCAGTGATGAACTTCGGACACGGGATTAAGGAATTGTTCAATGGCTTTCCTCTCTGATAAAACTGACACGGGAAGTTCAAGTCCTGTTCCTCTTCTGGTAGATATCAGTGTGATGCAAGTGAACAGCATCAGCTTCAGAGTGAGCTGAATGGGCTACTTGTGTGGAACAGGGCGCCTCCAAGTGGAAACGTCTTTCCTGGGTGTCCATAAAGAATTCAGTCCCAAAGACCTGGGGGAACAAGTGTCTGTCTGCCTGAATCCCCAGGAGCACGCGCCAGACCTCACTTCACTGGCCAGAACCGAGACCTCCGTCTACCTACCATCTTGGCTACACTGCCACCTTACCTCAGGCCCCTCTGGAGGGTGTACTGCCTGTTTTACTTCGAAAGAGACTCAATCTCTCTTTTTATGATGGAAATTTCTGGGAGCAAGGACCATAATGACAACAGTTACTGCTGCCACTGCTGCTGCTGAATATTGACTATCTGTGTGTCAGGCACAATGCCACATGCTTTAGATACATTATCTCTAACCCGTTAAACAAACCTGGAAATGGAAACCATCACCCACATTCTGCAGAGGTAAAATGCATTGTCCAATGTCGTGAAGCTATGACAATGAAAACCCGGGGTCTGTTTAGGTCTGTCTGGCTCCAAACTTGTGCCTGTCCAACGACACCACAATACAGACAGGTTTATAATTACCCCAGCACTTTCGACTATCACTATTATTAGGGCAATTAAAAGCTAATAAATACTTGGGTGATTCACGGTTAATCATTATTCTGTTAATCTGGTGCCACCTTAGATTTATATTGTGCAATATAACTTACACGTGCATTTTATGTGATTTACGTCATTGGCCCTGAAGGGAAGCAGAATACGCCACCCCCAAAAGATGCCGCTTTAGCATAGTGATTATTGTGAATTAAAATTACCTAAGAAACAGCAGGTGCAAGAAGGACGCCCTGACCCTCCTTTGATCCCTGGAAAGCAGGACATAAATCTCCCATGTGTTGCACAACGTGGGGGATATAGCGAATATTTTGTAATAACTGTAAATGGGGTGTAACCTTTAAAAATTGTATAAAAGTTAAAGAAAAAATTAAATAAATGATTTAAAAAAAAAAATCTCCCATGTGAAAGGTACCCTCCCTGTTCGAGGAGGTAGAGAGACATCCTTATCACCAGAGATAGGAAATTCAGGGCCAAGAAGGTTGTATAAAGAATCCTCAGGCCGTCTTCACTAATTAACGGCCCCAAGCCCAAACCTCTTTATTTTGTCAGTTCTTTACAAATTTTTATTATTTCTTTGTTTAAAATGTTTCTTTAAAAACTGCCTGCTTTGGTCACTACTTTGGGTCTCGTATTTGTATGAGTTCCCATATAAATGAAAATAAATTTGTTTTGCTCCTGTTAATTGGTCTTATGTCAATTTAAATATTAGACCTGTCAAAGAACCTAGAAGAAAAGAAGTTTTTCTCCCCTACAGTCCTCACACCAGTCTTGCGTTTCTCACTTGCAGCTTTCCCTCCCCCTACACTTAGAGTACCGGCTGGGTACATGCAGATACTGGGAACTGAAGTTGTTGGTGTGTGTGATTATTATTTTTCTTGTTTCAGGGCACTAGTTGATGGGAACAATACCATATTCAACATAACTAGGTGTAAGATAAAAAAGTAAATGGTTTCTGTGTATCCTTTCTTTGCTTTGTTAAGTTACCCCTTTCCCATATCTAAATATCAATTAAGATCTCCTATTATAGTCTAATTGGAACCTCCAAGCTTGTGTTTGGAGTTCTCCTCACTTTAGGGGGGTTATATGCGAATTTGGGGGAATTGACTTGCCCAGATTCAACCAACAGAGGTTAAGTTATCACTTTCTATTAGCCAGTCCAACTTCCCTGTTATCTCCTTAATATAAGAAACAAACAAACCAAAAAAAACCCTATCCTTTTTTTCAACCAGCTAATGGACAAAAACACTTTACATACATTAGATCAAAACTGACCAAGAGATTTTAGGCACAGTCTCAAAACAGAGTTCTCTCATAGGGGAGACACCAGCTTGCCTGGTGTGGGAGCAAAAATAGCACTCAAAGAAGGAAGAAATGTGTTCAATGGTAGCCTAGGGAGACGTGGCTCAGGAAGGGAGATATGTGACCTCGGAGGTCATGAGGTGCTCGCCTAAATTCCTTAGACTTTCAAATTAAAAATAAATAAATATTACCTGACATACAATGTCTGTGATTATATGGTAAATAATTGACCTTTGCCTTGCTCTTAATTTTTCAAATGATGTCTTAATGAAGGGAATGCAAACATCTGAATGTTCAGTCCTGAGAATAAAATGGGCACCCATTACCTGGATTCTTCTGTGGGTTGGAGATGCTAATGAGCAGTCTGCGTTCACAAAAGCCTCACCTTAGTACAATGAAAGATTAGTCAACTAGATTGCATTGCCCCTTGAAATTGGGCATTTGAATCATCTCTCCCTACAAAGCAGCTCTTTCCAAATGACACATTCTATAGCAGGTCAATAACTCATTTCTGCTTCCCTGAAGGTTTCCCTCCCTATCTCTGAACCCAAAATGCAGTACTCATAAATATTAACATTTTGTTAGTGCGGGATCTGAGGCCAATTTGAGTTGTTGAGAATGGGATGTGATTTGACTTGAAAACAGTAATGAGGATACAGTGAGTCCAAGGATAGAAATGAGTTTTATAGAAAGAAAAAAAAAACTGAAACAGAGCATAAAATAACTGACAACCTTTGGTTTCTTTAATTACAGTCCAAATAAGGAAGAACACAATGGAGATATTAGGTCCATTTTTACAGTCTTAAAATCAGATACTGACAATTTAAGCTCATTTTTTTCTCTCCTCAAAAATGCCAATAGCATTTTTAAAATAAAAGAATGCCTAACACATATTTGTTGTGATTTTTCACATTTCTACGTGCATTATTTTATGAAATCTTCACAAAAGCTTAGGTGGTTAATTATTATTATTATTTTCCCTGAGACTTATCATCCTGTTATTTGACTTCCCTACAAATTACAGAGGTGACATTTGAACCCAGAGCTGTTGAAATCCAGAGCCTGGGATCTTAACCACTAAGCGTACTGCTTCAAGTTAACATAGTGTGGGGAGAACAGGGAAGAAATTGCTCCGTCCCTTGTTTTGTAAAGCTCTTCCTTGCTGCTTGGAGAATCATTTTGAATTCACACTTCTCCCAGCTTAACGATGGTACACATCATTGGGCTCAAATAGGTAAACTTAAACTATTTTTACATGATTTTTTGACAAAATAAGATGCTATATTAGACACCTTCAAAGCGGTATTTATGAGCAGTGCACATTTGATATCTCTAACTGTATCTGTATTGATGGGCTCTTTGACTACTTAATGTTTTAAGGTAATTAAACCACAAAAACTCATTGGAATAATGTTTAGGGCTGACTTAAACCCTTAAAAGCCATTAGCTGTTAACTGCCAAGTTGCTCTGAGTCTCTGTCTGCATGAAATTGAATCATATTTGAAAGGTTTTGTAGGCTAGTGGCAAGATTCATAAAACCCCGACAGCTTTACATCTTTTATCACAAACCAGGAAATTAGAGAGAGGGGTAAGAATTGAATTTGGGAGGGAAAACGGCATTTGATTTTTCATCCACTGTTTCTCTAGAATCTTCAGCTAATTAACCACTCTTTGCCTTCCTATGGTAAAATTGCAGATATTCATTTTCCATTTGCTTAATTCATTTCAAATCAAAGAGTGTTTATGCTATACCCACAGGGGCCAGAGAGATTAATAAGGCAGTGACCTTGCCCTAAAGTACCTTCAGAGTCAAGAGAGACAAGCAGATGGATAAATAACATTTAGTGTGTGTGGTAAGCACACTGAGAGAGGAATGCACAAAGCAAAGAAGAGAGGACTGTGAAGGTCAAGGAAGGCTTCCTGGAAGAAATTATGACTGAGCTGAATTTAGAAGGTGTCACCAGGCAGAGGAAATAGCAAAGTATTTCAGACTAAAAGTCAAAAAAAAACAAACAAACCCAAAAACACACAGGAAAAGAAGAAATGATATTTTTTGCACTCAGATTAAGATTTGAGTCCTCATACATATGCAGGCTTTCAAACACACACACACACACACACACGTACACACACACACCCATCTCTGACTTTGCAACACCTGGCATTCTGATCAAGATTAGTTGACCGCCTGCTGACCCTGCTCATTGATGACTCTCTCCATAGCTGCAAATGCTTTTATCATAGAAGACCATGACACGCTCAAAACCCTATTCCTCCTGGCCTCCACCCACGTCCAGCACCAGGGCAGCTGATGCAAACCTTCCTACCCTGTCTTTCCTCTCCTTGTCAACAAGACTCTCATCCGACATGGACCCTTCTACAGCCCTGTCCTCTGCTCACTGTGTACAAGACTAGGGTCTGGACCTCAGATGAGCCAGGAAAGCTGCAGAGTTTTGAGTTACCTGTTCAGATAGATATGGTGAAGCCCATTTAGATTTCAAATGGATTTGACATTATTTTAGCTATAAATTAGGCCACATAGGCAAAGAACACAGCCAGCATTTCTGGTACTGATTTGATAAGAAAGCATATTAATTTCCATCAGTGTATGATAAGAACCTGACATATATAAGGTAATGAGGTATGAGGAAAAGCATATATATCTGGACTGAAATACAAGCTCCTCGAATTATTTCCTGTTGCTCCCAGAGTCTTAGCTGGAATTTATTCATCTGTAAAGTAGGGACATTAATGTTTACTTCCTGTGTGTGTTATGTGGATTAATAAGATAATATATATGAAGTACCCATAAAATGGAAAGATATCCTATGCTTTTGGATTGGAAGAACTAATATTGTTAAAATGGCCATATTGCCCAAAGCAATCTACAGATTTAATGCAATCCCTATTAACTTACCCAGGAAGTTTTTCACAGAACCAGAACAAATAATCCTAAAATTTACATAGAACATAAAAGATCCAGAATTGCCAAAACAATCCTGAGGAAAAAGAACAAAGAGGGAGGAATAACCCTTCTAGACTTCAGACAATACTACAGAGCTACAGTAATCCAAACAGCATGGTATTGGCACAAAAACAGACATATGGATGAATGGAACAGAATAGAGAGCCCAGAAAGAAACACTCCTACAGTCAAGTAATCTTCAAATGGTATTGGGAAAGCTGGACAGCTGCATATAAATCAATGACGTTAGAACATGCTCTCACACCGTACACAAAAATAAACTCAAAATGGCTTAAAGACTTAAATACAAGATAAGATACCATAAAACTCCTAGAAGAGAACATAGGCAAAACTTTCCCTGACAGAAATCATAGCAATGTTTCTTAGGTCAGCCTCCCAATGTAACAGAAATAAAAACAAAAATAAACATGTGGGATCTAACCAAACTTACAAGCTTTTGCACAGCAAAGGAAACCATAAGCAAAAGGAAAAGACAGCCTATGGAATGGAAGAAAATATTTGCAAACAATGCAACTGCCAATGATTCAATTCCCCAAATATACAAATAGCTCATACAGCTCAATAATATAAAAATAAACAACCCAATCAAAAAATGAGAGGATCTAAATAGACATCTTGCCAAAGAAGACGTATACAGATGGCCAATAAGCACATGAAAAGATGCTCAACCTCACTAATTATTAGAGAAATACATATCAAAACTACATGAGGTATCTCCTCATACAGGTCAGAATGGCCATCATCAAAAAATCCACAAATAATAAATGCTGCAGAGGATGCAGAGAGAAAGGAACTCTCCTACACTGCTGGTGAGAATGTAAGTAGATGCAGCCACTATGGAAAATAGTATGGAGATTCCCTAAAAAACCTAAAAATAGAGTTACTGTGTGATCCATCAATCCCACTCCTGGGCATATATCCAGAGGAAATTCTAATTTGAAAGATACATGCACATCAATGTTCATAGCAGCACTATTTACAACAGCCAAGACATGGAAGCAACCTAAATGTCCACTGACAGATGACTGGAGATACACACACACACACACACACACACACACACACCATGACATTGAATGGTACCCAGATTTTTTTTTAGGATTCTCAGACTATGTGAAAGAAAAGATGAAAAGAATGCACACACACACACATTCACATGTGTAGACCATAGCAAGAGGATACACAGAAAACTGACTCTGTGATAGGGATTAGGGCTTTAGCAGAGAAAGGATCTGCTTTTTATTAGATATCTTTTGTTACTTTTAAATTTTTTTCTTGCATGCATTAAGTTTTAAAGATAAAAATGAGATGAAATGAAATAAAATAAAAAGGAAAGGAACTGAACCAGGTCAGCGGTAGTCAAGGAAGAGAGGTGGTGATGGATTTAAGACGTCCACCAGAAACATGGTTCAAGTTGTACTTTGAGATATTAAGACTTATTGAGTTTGAAATAAAGATTCTGCAGTTCAATATGATTGGGAATACTATAAATGCCCTCAATAGCACCATTTTCCCAGATAATTTAAATCTGATAGGTATATATTTCATTTTTTAAAGGATATTTTTTAATAGAGTGTTTCGAGGATATAACATTCTGGACAAAACACTTTGGCACATGATTATCCAGAGCAGGATTAAGGAAACTACAGCTTGTAGACCAAATCCAGCCTGCTGCTTATTTTTATAAATAAAGCTCTATCCGAATACAGTCATTCCCAATCATTTACATACTGACTATGTCTGCTTTGAGACTACAACAGCAGAGTGGAGAAATTACGACAGACAACTTAGGGTCTGCAAAGCCTAAAACGTTTGCTGTCTGGCCCTTTAAAGAAAAGGTCTGCCAAACCCTGACTCAGATGATACTAAAACTGCCAGGACTTGCTGGTCAAGTAAATTGTATGAACAATATAAACGGACTGAAAAAACTTCAAAAATTCAAATACTTACTGAGGCTAGATAGGAAATATGCATGAGTGAAATGGAGGACGTATAAAATTATGAAGAATGATGGAGACAAAATGGTAGAGGCCAAAGATAGAGGAGACTCTTCTTAAAGGGGGAAGCTACTTGCCAGTTAAAGTCATACAGAAATCTGAGCCAAATGTGGCCAAACCTACTAATTTTTCCACCAAAAAATAATGAAAATTTTTGTTTTGTTGTAAACTCTTCTAATCATTCATTTTTTAAAAAACTGTGGCTAAAGAAAACACAACTGTATATGGAGTACAGCCAATCAATGGCCAATTTGTAATCTCTAGTCTAAAGAGAATTCTAGGTTACTGGCTTATTTAATTAGGTGGTGTTATTGCTTTCATTAAATGCAATTATATCTGTAAACTGTTCAGCAAATTCCTGGGACTTGCTATTTATTCTCCAGTACTCTCCAAACATGTTGCTACTAATATGACTAGTAATGCCAACAAGAAGAAGTATGGTGTCTTGAGTGAATAGAGCATGGGAATAGATAATTAATTGAATTTGTAATATACTGATATTCCACAATAAAGAAAAGAGCAGTGTTTCTCTAGCCATAAAACTAAAAAAAAAAAAAAAAAAAAAAAAAAAAAGATTCCTCGGATGGGGAGCAGGAGAAGCCCAGATTTTTAGTAAAAATGGTAGACCCTCAGAAAGTGTGGGAGGTAGGGAAGGATGCTGGCCTGCAAATGGGCAGTACTGGGGAAAAGTCAAAATCAAAGCAAGCAAGAAAAAAAAGAGTAACAAGAATAAGATACAGAAATGGAGAGGATAAAGAAATGGGAGGACATGACGCATTTGAAACCATGATAGTGACAAAGGTGAGCGCAGGCAGGGGTACTGCCAGGCTTCCTTCAACAAGAAAATCATTGTTTTTCACTGAATACGTGATAAGTCAGACTTAAAAATATCCAATTGGAAGTACACGTAAATAAGAACAAGGTTGTCTTCCCTCTCTGATCTGTAAATTATTTTATCGGTAAAGCATTTTGATTAGAATTAAAATGCAGCTGGTATTCGGAAGGAAAGATGCTTTCTGAATGAAGAATCTGCTCAGTCGTAATGAGCTGAAGTAACTGTACACAATTAAAACCTTTCTGGATTCTTTTTTTTAGGATTCACAAACACACACACACACACACACACACACACACACGTACATTATATATAAAATCAAAAATACATTTTTTCTTCTTTGAGAGAGAGAGAGAGAAATAAACACAGTCACTATGGGGTACATAAGAAGTACATAAGCGAAGAACATTCTGAAACCCTTCTCCATAACCAGCATTTTGTTCAGTTCAGCTCTTCCACCCATTGAGAAGGAGAGGATTTAGCATACTCCACAAACTAGTTTAAAAATGAAAAAAATGACAGAATCTTGGCCAACCGCATTGTGTTTTATCACACTTTAAAATGTTCACCTTAATTGCTGAAATCTAAGTGCAACCTGCCAAATGAGACTGAGTCGGTAAGGCATACTAAATATTTCAGCTTTCACCCTGTGGTTGAGGAATGGTATGAATTCCTCAAAATAACGTTCTTGGCACCATGTCCTTGTCTCATAATCTGACTTTCCTCTGGAAAGATGGCTAATATTTTTGCAATTGGTTTCTTTCTAACCAAAGTGATGGTTAATCTGATCATAAATTGAGTTTAGACAGGTTACTCCTACAGACAGCAGCCATGGTTTCACTTCTGGACCTGATTTCCATGAACATTAATGATACATCTCTTTTCCTTAGGTTCATTTGAATAGAACTCAAAGTTACACAAATCCACAAATGTGGTGAAAGTGTTTAAAAGGTAAATTATTCTAAAAAATCTGAATGTAAGTCTCACAGATAAAATGGATTTAAATAAGCATGTTATTGACATACTTGGCCTAAGCACAATTTCATTGCCTTTTAATTTGGAACACCTCAACGTCTGGAATGATCCCTGCTTCCGTTTTCATATATCAAGGTTGAACACACAATTGTATCAAGACTATTACCTTGGAAATTGGCCTTTAAAAACCTTTTGAAAACAAAGGTCTTAAACATGTATTGTAAAATTTTATCAAGTAACTGAAAAATTCTTTTCCATTAATACATTTTCTCCCAAGTGTGGCATCTTTCAAGAGAATAAAATCCTATCACCACCACTAAATCCTTCTTAAAAGTTCTCATTGATCATAGCCTTAGAACAAGATTATAGAAAATAGTCCTACACTGAGATAATGTGTGAGAGATTTTGGAAAATCTCAACACTCCATTTTAGATTAAATCTAGCAGGATTTCAGGCTCCTGTTCCATTCCATTGATAAAGATGGATTATCAGTGTTCGCCTCTTAATTAAGGACAAACAATAACCGTTGCTTCTTATAGTTGTAGCACAAATACCATAACCTTTCCCTTCTGTATTAAAAATCCTATATTTGATCTATCTATCATTTAGGTGAATAATACAACTATTGTGCCTTTAAAGAATCAAGTATTGACTTAGGAAGAAGCAATCTACCTTGGAGTAGGATGGTAGATTTTTTTTTAAAATCATGATTGGATTTAAAACTTTGCTACTATTGCCACTCATTCAAAACTGATAGAAGAGAATAGTTGAATTTTAAGTCAGCTTTTGATGGTGATAATGGATATGTAACTTTGTTTAATTAAAGTACTTTTAATTTGAGGGAAAAACCAATTAGGAAGACATTTCACACTTTACTCTAAAATTATATAAGTAGGTTCTGGATCACAAGTGTTAATGATGGCAAATCTTCAAAGAGACTTTATGTTGTTGTTGTTATGTTGCAATATGTTGGTATCTATGAGCCAAAAATCAAAGCAATATTTACTCCTTGATAAAACAATATTTGTTCTTAGATCAAAGAATAATTTACACATGGAATAACCATTTAGCACCACTATGATCTAGCACTGAAATATAAGAAACAATGTGTTAATCCATATTACAGGCAGCATTTGATAGCTCTAGAATCTTAAAATGAAAGCAGTAAAGAGAGTCATCTACTACAACCCTGTCTTTTTCCAGTTTGGTGAAAAAAATACGGACCCAAGAATAAGTGAATTTGTTCAAAGGTGTGTTAACTGGAGATGCAGATCCAGATGTTGGAAAATAGATCTAAGTATCCCAGGCTTTTGTTTTGTTTGCTTTTGTTAGATACAGATGATGCCAGCAGAGGATTAGATTGCAAGAGATTTCTTCGGAAAAAGTCCTGCAAGGGAAAAATGGGGAGGGGGAGACTGGCTGCATCATCAAACCCCAATGCAGTGGAATAAAAAAGGAATGAAAGAGTTGTCAGAAAGGACTGACTGCAGTGCTGTTTTGCTAAGTCCAGTGATGAGCCTGGAGCCACGGCTGCCAGTCAGAGGAGTTCCGTGTCTCCCAGCAACCAGCCTGCCTTAGTTTCTCTGCCAGGCTCAGTCACTAGCTTGGGGTGGCCCATGGGAAGCACCACGTCTGTCTGCAAAAGCTGTGAAGGAACTTAGAGCCCCATCCGAAGCCTTTAGTCAAGTCTGCTTCCTGCAGTTGGAGATCAGAGAGGGACAATTTTATGGACACCGCAATTTCCTAAACTACTGAATGCCACCTTTCTCATCTATCTACAGATTGTCTCCTAGTATTCCTCACCAGTGGTGGCAATGTTTCCTATCTTCTACAGAGAATTTTATTCAGCAGCGGGTGAGGATACACTGCTGGAGAGAAACAAGGGCTACGCTGTTAGGAGGCCTTGATACGACGAAGAGAAGAGGACTGATAGCAGATGGTGATGATAATTATCAATCACAAGAACTGTGGTATTAGTACCTGCCTTCTATTCACCAGCGAGTCCAACAGCCATCCACGTGAGTTAAGTCTAATGCTCACGTGGGAGAACAGTAACTCCACAGGGGGTTGGTCTTTTTTTCTCTGTTTTAGAAGGGCAGAGCAGACCCAGGCTCTGCTCAAAGTCACTCACTCACCTAGTAAGTGTCAAGTCATTTCACTTCTATAAACCTTATTTCCTAATCTGCAAAATAAGACAGGAACAGCTACTTTCAAGGAGGTGCTATGAGGATTTAATGGTACAGTAACTTGGATTAAACTCCTAACATCTCTCACAGCTGCTTTTACATACATCATAACTTCCTATTTCCTATTAGATTACTATGGGATGGCCCTCTTCTCTTACTCAGTGTTTTCTGAGTACCTACCTTGCAGAAGGCCCCGTAAGAATCTCAGTTATTTGTATATTAGTTTACCATCGTCTTTGACTAGAGAGCAGTACCCTAGCATAGCAGTTATGAGAATAAATTTGTAGTTTACAGAGTCAAAAGTCAACCTAATTCAACTTCCTCTTTTTGACCTCTAGTTAACCTCTCTCCAATTGACATAAGCTACCTGCGATTTTTTTAACTTCATTTTTCTTTACTCTCGTTTCCTCATTTCATATAAAAAGGACAAATGATCCTAATCTTACTTAGTTCAGTAGATAAAATAAATTTGTGCAAAATGCTCAAATGATAAGAAAATAGGAGGTATCACTATAATTATTATTACATCATTTAAAAAGCCCATTCCTAAATGGTGATGCTGTGGTCCATGGTCTAAAAAGAAATCTTGAAGTCCAGCCTTTCCTTCTTTTTCTCTCTGGTAATGAGAGACACGAGTGTGATAAACAAGAAGGTAACTAGAGAAATGAAAGTTACTCACAGGCTAGTTCGCCAAAATGACCAGAGACTGTCCTCAAAACTGGTCTTACTCATGGCAGGACTAATATAATGTTTCCTAATTATGTAGGCTGAGATCCCCAAGTTGAAAAAAAAAATGAAAATATTTCCTGGAAATACATTTTACTGAAATCACCCTAGGTTTATATGTTGAAGAAAAGCATAGTTAAAGGAAAATGACCATCGAGAGACCTAAAATCCATAAACGCAATCCATACTACCAGTATCTGACTTCAGCAAACCTCCTAACGTGGCGTGAGGAGGCCAGTATTGATTTATGTTAAATATGGACAATTGGCTGCTTTGAAGACTTTTAAAAATATTTTCGAGAAAATTCAAGTAGACATCAAGTTTCGAATAGCTGAATAGGAATACAAGGGGGCAGAGGCCCCAGCAGAGAATACACAATCGGAAATGCATTTGCCTTCCTTCCTGTACTCCATTCTAACACCATATGAGAATAAATGTGGAAATGAGATTCGATGCCCCCAGTTCCTCCAGTTTTTGAAGGAGACTTTCATGGCTTCAGTTATCAATTCACATGGTTTAAGAAATATGTTCCCCAGCAAAAATAACTCCTACTACGGCCCCACCCATCTTCCACACTCTCTCTGTATATAACTTCGAGCATTTCCTTTATAGCACACGTCGCACACTCTACTTGCTTTATTTTTAATTTAAGTTTTCCTTTAGTCTTTACTTGTACGCTGCAGGGTGTCAGAAGCCATGCCTCTCTTCCTTACAACTGTGTCAGCTGCCTGGCAGAGCCTGACATTTAGAAGGGCATGGGACATGGTCTGAGAGGAAGGGAGGACGAGAGAGAACCAGAAAGAGAGGGAAGGAGGGAAGGAAGGACAAGAGGAAGGGAAGAGAGGGGGAAGCAAAGAGACCAGCAAGGAAATAGGAAAAGAAGAGAGATGAGAAAGAAAAACATGTCAAGCCTTATCTCACATACTAGGATACGTAACTATTTCCTCAGGCGTTCCCAGCACCACCTGCCTTCTTGCTTTTCATCAATCCCAAGTTTCTTTCTTAGTCTTCCAGTGTATCCCAATGGCCTGTCAAGTGACACTGTGGGAACCACCTTTCCCTCCATGTGCTATCAGTTCCAGGCTACTGTGGTGGCAGAGTTTACTAAAGGTTTGCTGGGGCAGAGGGGAACTCCTTAAGCAGACAACTCTCACACTCGATGTAAGATTTCAGCATTCCTGCAGACCGCTGCACGCTGCCCACACAGAGAATTTATCCCTGTAACTATAATTTTTTTTTCTATCTTTTCCATCTCCTCACACCTCTATATTATCCTTGTTCCCAGAAAATGCCACCTCATCCCCAGGCTAGATTGTCAGGCAGAGTCATATAGTCCTCCATCCTCTTGGTCTCGCTTCTGGATTCATTTTGCTTCCTGCTGCAAACACACTGCTTACTTACATGGAGTTTATTTATACCTTGCCTCATTCCACACAAAGGATGTGTTGTACTACAGGATCACTTGCAATAAAAAAAAAGAAAAAAGGAAGTATAAGTACAATATGAGCAAAAGATGATGATTAATCTGGTTCTGTTCAATTGGAGGCAAACATGGGGGCAGGGCAAACCAGCAAAAATAAGATTTTAAGACCAGGAAAGGTATATCTTAAAAATGTGAGCTCTGGACTTGGGCTGAGTGATGAATAGAAAACAAACAAACAATGTAAAGCCAAGTCTTTAAACTCTCAATTAACCTGAGCTTTGGCTCTGAGCTTCCAGGCAGCCAAACTTTAAAGGGAAACATGGCCCTTTTTTATCATTCTTATTTTCCACACACAGCAAAAGTACCAGCTCCCTGGGGAGAAGCAAAGATTTCCTTAACACTTAACTCTAAAATAACATTTCATGTGCACAGATATTGAGAAATAATAAACGGAGGGCAGAGAAATGAGCTCAGAGGCAAGATTCCAGGCTTGAACTAGTAAACTTGTAAGTAAGAGTGACTGGAGAGTTAATGGAAAGTAAAAAGACTGGTAGATACCTAGATGGGAGAATCTGCAGGAAATGGGTGGCTGGTGGATAGAGGTGCTTAGAGAAGAAGGAGTTTGAGTGAAAAGTCAACATTTTCTTGCAGCTTCTTTTGGATCACCCCAGGCCCCCACTTTTCTCCTGCTTCAGCTTTATGGCTAGAGTCCTGTGTGTTTACATCCTCGAGATGGTACGAAGCGTCCTCACTGAGCCATGATCACATCTATGGGAGCCAGGGGCAGACAGAGCTCTGGGCTAGAACTTTAAAATGCCACTCACTGAAGGAGCGAGTTCCCTTAATGGTCTCTGTCCAAAGAATGGCCCGGTGAAGGTGACATTGGCTATTAACCTGCTCTGAGTGTGGGAGGCCCGCACAAATGATGCCTGAGTTGTCCCTCAGGAACAATTTGGGTGTGAACAGAAACTGCACACCAGGCTCTGTCTCCCACGAATAAGGGATCCCCATCATACGTGCAGAAGGTATCCTTCCAGGCTCCCTGGTTAGGTAGGCAGCCTGGTAACCACGAGTAGATACATAGGAGGGTGATTTTTCAAACCAGGAAAAGAAAAGTAACAGGCTTTACCACTCATTGTGTTTATTAAATTGCTCAGCGTGACATTGTTAATAGTCTCAAAAAACAATCTGGGTGTGCAAAGTGACCTAGAATGGAGCCTATTATGATGCCTAAACTGTTTTAAATATCCACTGAGTGGTTTTTTTTTTTTTTTTTTTAAATGGGTTGCCCTTCAAGGAAGGAGATTTTAAAGGCATGGGAGGTAGCTTTTCTCCTGCCTGAATCACAGGCTAATTGCAGGCTGATTACTGAGACATCCATGGCTTTCCGGTAAATATAGGTCAGAAAGACACATCTCGGTCTTGCCTTAGGTCTATATCCCTGAGGGGAAAAAATAGAGGTGTGTGTATACATTTATAGCCTATTTCTGTGTACTATATATACACACGTGTGTATATCACTATACAGACACATACACGTGTATACATACATAGTTCTGTATATACACGTATGTGTTACGCGTTTGCACCAAAACCACCTTCACCTGATTCTGCAATCATTACTCACTCAGAAAGGGGATAAAAATGATGGATGCATTTGGAAAAAAACTTTTTGGTAAGGAATATTTCTGGTGAATGAGACTCAATCCAATGACATAAGTGCCAGAGACACTCCAAATAACATGTCTTGCAGCAGAAAGTTCATAGAAAGGGGGAAACGGGAGATGAGGGGAGAAAGAGGAGAAGATTTAGGAAAAGGAGAAAATCTGGTGGAGTAAAAGCTGTTTGGAAGCCCAATGCCCTGTGTGAACTTGTGCTGAAACCTACAGCTCTGCTCTGGGGAGACATGGGGACTGAAGTCCACGTCCTTGGGGAAGCTAGAAATGGGCTACATGTTAGGGGAAGGAAAAGAGCAAAGGTCAAGAAGGGATGGGCATTTAACATGCACCTAGGAGACAGTATATTTTAAAGGCCTAGCAAACATCTGACTGTCTCCTATCATATACATGATAAGCTTCCATTCTAAAATCCCATCTCTCTTAATAATACTGTACTGTAACTTGTTAATGCAAAATCCGATCTGATCTACATTCATTTTGTGGCAGGACCTGACTCCAAAGGATGTAAGGCAACTGTAGTATTTTTAAAACCTGTCTTAAGATTCAAAAATTATTGAGTTATTAATATGTCAGTGCAAAAAAAAATGGTATGTGTGCTCAATATTATCTTTCTAAGTTCTAAATTCTGAAATGTTTGGCACCACGAGTTTAGACCAGAGGTTATGGTTCTTTTTCAGTAATGGGAGGACTTCAATATGTGATATCCATTTATGTGCCTTTTTGAATACTGTCTCATTTACCCTCATTACACCCCTTTGAGATAGATATGATGATCCCTGTCCATATATAAGACTTTTTGAGGATTATTTACTTGCTCAAGTTTACACGGTTCATAAACATCAAGAATGTCTTTCTGACGTTAAATGTCATCCTAAACCCTGCAATTCTTACCAAAAATTGTTCATGTGAGCAAAAATACAAGAGAATATACAAAAAACAATATAAAAAGTTATTTCTCTGATACTGGTGCTCAAGAACAATGATTCAATCAGCCCCCAATCTGTTCACTTTTTTTAAGAAAGCAGACCAAAAATAATTAATATTAAAAACAAAATATATTTTAAGAAGAATTAGTACACCAGAAATGGACACAACATTGTAAACTAACTATACTTCAATTAAAAAAAAAATCACTATTCCAGGAATCCTAGAAGTTCATATTTAGGGTTTCTGAATCAGCTCTGCAAAGACATCACCTCTCTTTGCTCTTTGATTCAGCAGTTTTCACCCTGAATTAGAACCAAATCAATGCTGAATGAAGATTACATGCTCCCACCTTCCCATTGATTTTAACAAATATAAAATTATCAACCCCCTGGTTAAAAACTTCCCATTCACATTGAAGGTATTCAATAAATCTATATGAATGCATCAATTATTGTTTAATTAATGAAACATTTGTTTGGTTATACTTTTTTTAAAAATGTATCATTAACCCTCAAAACTTTATTAACAGTAATAAATTGCAGAACTCCTCACAGACAAAGTGGTTGAAAAACGCCACAGCAACCTATTACTTCCAGGCTTGCTTCTCCGAGGATTAAAACAGGACTTGCTTGAGTGGCAGCCTCAAAGTAGCATCTCCTCAGAAGAGTCATGTTCAAAGATAAACCCAGGCTTATAAGAAATGTTGAGTGTATTTGAGCAAAAATCAGTTTGAATCAGGCAGCACCAAACAGGAGTGGTTCGGTGTGCTCCTCAGACAGGAGCCAGAGGAAAGACTTACACAGACACAGGGTAGAAGCAAAGAAAGGGAATTACTTGTTTGACTGGAGACTGAAGCCTCGTTGGCTGTTTGTGATTGGTTGTCTTTGGTGTTTTGATTTCATAACCTTGAGGCATTTACAGGTTTAAATGTTGGTTTACTTACATAGGCCTCCACGAATCAGAGCCACCCAAGTCTAAGGACCTCCTTGTTTAACACGGGAGATGCACTCTCTGAATCCGCAAACTAACTACATGTACACACACATACACAGACAGAAAGAAGTACAAACAATCCATTTCATTTAAACAGAAAAAAAAAAAAAAAAGGAACTGACTTTTTCACCAGGAAATCAAATGCTTAACAAGTTGTTATGTAGGCGGAACAACAAGCTTTGGCAGTCATCTACTGCGCTAAGTACATGGCATTCAATTAATTACAAGTTATGTAACATCTTTATACACTAAATCTGTAAATAGTAGATTCTTTCTTCTGTATTCCGATGGCTTGGTTAGTCGTATAATCCAGTTAAGCACAGAGCATTCAGCCCTCTCTGCTCAGAAAAGCACCCACAGTTAGCAATCCGAAATCAAATGTTGTGGTCACAAGGCCACATACAGCGAGATGTGACAATTTAGAAAGACAATGGGTATGTTAATCTATTCAATGGAGTTTTGAAGTTAGTAGCATTCAAAGGAATGAATAAAAACATAAACTCTACAGCTGTTTAGACAGAGGAGCCAACAAGGGAGTCATTATCCATTCACTCCTTTTAGCACAGAACTGTTCCTTTGCTAGTGGGTGAGATCTTTCTTTTGGTCTTATTTATGTTGACTTGCAGTCTTGTCATTATTTTCTCAGTGTTTAATACACCAGATCGTACATTAAGAGACAACTCTAGTAAGTTATTTGCTATTGGGATTTGTCACTCTGCCAAGGAAAATTTGCACAAGACCTTTTGAAAGTCTACATAAGGTGTCCATAGTTCCAGAATTTTCTGAGTAGGATCTCTATCTTCTGCTTGAAGGCATGCCCATGTAGTGCTACTATACATTTCTTTTTCTTTTTGCTTTGGAAAAATATTTAAAATAGTGAGTTGTAGTTCACCAGCAGCTCTCTAGCACATGGAGGTGTGTACATGGGTACCTTCCAAGAAGACGTCTGTCCACATGACTTGTTCTGATAATTTTGTTTTTCTATAGCCCCAAACAATGTAATATACTAATATAAAGTCAACATTGATGAAAGTAATAAAAGAATTAAATATCATCACATTTATGAATAACAATAATTTTATTGTTTGTATCATTTTAAATCTCAACTCAGACAATGGTTCTATTCATTTTCTTACCTTAAATTACTTATCTATTTACCTTAAATATAAAAAATTATAATTCCAGACATATATCTATTTTCCAAAGAAACAGTTACTAGATATTTTCATCAATGCCACTCATTCTATATATTTCAAAGTATTTGAACTTGCTTTTGTATTTGCCATTTTTCCCCCTCAGAATCTTTGTTCTTTATCTTTAGTTGAATATTTAATCTTTTATTTAATCACTTCTTTTGTCCAAGAAAATAAAATAATTTGAAGCTATGGCTTTTTAAAAAATTTACTTTATTGCTAAAAAATGCTAACCATTATCTGAGCCTTCAGCAAGTTGTAATTTTTTGCAAGAGTAACATCAAGAATCACTGATCACAGATCACTGTAACAAACAGAATAATGATGAAACATTTTGAAATATTGCAAGAATTATCAAAATGTGACAGAGATACGAAGGGAGTAAATTTGGTTAGAAAGACGGCACCAACAGACTCAACACAGGGTGGCCACAAGCCTTCAATTTGTAAAAAACACAAAATCTCCTGAGTGTAATAAAACAAAGTATGTCTGTATTACTTGGCTGGAAGGTCCTTTATATCAAAAAGCCCCCAGTGGCCAGCTGAACCTTTCTCACATCTCATCATTCTGACACTGGTTCTTCTGCCTCCCTCTTCCACTTGTAAATACCTGGTGATTGTACTGGGCCACCCGGATAGCGCAAGATAATCTCATCTCAAGGTCAGCTGATCAGCGATTTCAAGTCCAGCTGTAACTTAATTCTTCTTTTCCTTGTAACCTGACGTATTCACAGGTACCTGGGATTAGAATGTGGGCATATCTGGGGACTGTTTTTCTGCTACTGGCTTTCACCATGAAGTGTAAGAATGATGACAGAATTCTTACCATGATCTAAAAATCATCATTACTTTAGATAATACTCTCCAACAAGGTTAAAAAAAAAAAAGATAAATTTAAAATACAGAAATAAAAATCAGATATGAATTGAAAGCAACAGGGCATGAGGCAGTTTCAAAAGAGATGCGGACAGTCTCTCTTGAGAACTGGTGAATTCAGCAGACACGTAGAGAAAGGGCACTTCAGACAGAAGGATCAAAGCCAGAGACTAGAATAGGTTTGGAATATTCTTAAAACAGAAGAAGGATGACAGAAGGATAGTGAGCCCAGGAAGGAGAAGAGAATGAGAGTAATATTCAAACCCCTTATTAACACGGCTTCCGTGGTTTTACACGATCTGGTCCCTGCCTGTCCGTCCACCTCTCCCTGGGTGTGAGAATAAACCATGGGACAAGGCTAAGCAGCATTCACAAGACAGTGTTATACTTTCAAAAGTTCGCTTTGGCTGCTTTATGGAGAATGAGGTAGCGGGGATGAGAGAGCAGTGAGTGAAACCAACAAGGAGGTGATGGAAACGGCTCACGGGAGAGATGATGGACGCCTTGGAGAGGGAGAGCAGTGGGCACATATGGGATAGTCTTTGAAGGACAACTCTGCGGTGGGGTTTCTCAGCCTGAAGCTACTGACATTTTGAGGCAGACAGTTCTTTGTTGTGGGGAACTGTTCTGCACATGGATAACCCCTTATGTGGGATGTGGTGAAGGCTTAAACGAGGGTGAGTGCGAAGAAGAGGAATACCAGGGTGACTCCTGGGAGTCTAGCTGGTGTACGTGGGATGCTATGATCTCTTTCCTATTGTTCTCAGTACACTTAAAGCTGGTTTTTACATAAATTAGAAGGCTGGTGACATTGAAGCCTGTAAGACAGTCTAAAGGAGAATAGTTTGTAAGAAAAACTTAAAACACTTTTTAAAAAAGTAGTTCCACTAATACTAGAAAGGTACACTTGACTCCCTGGAGGGAAAATGTTATGGGCCTCTTTCCTTAGACACAAAATAACCAGTTTGGGTTCTTGTGTCTAAGGTGATTTCATTTCTAACCTCTTCCCTCTAAGCTCCAAATCCGTTTTAAAAACAACTTACGTTGATTGATTGATGGGGAGTGGGATCTGGAAGGGAAAGTGTCTCTCTCTCTCTCTGTATGTATACATATATATGCTAAAATTTGCTGTACACAGAATAAGAAAATTACAATGAGTTATGCGCACCTGCAGCATAAAACTCTAACAACACTTGGTTTTGTGTTTAAATTTCATTCCTAATTACTTATAATTATATGACCTGTCACCACAATTTAATTGAACATTCCTTGCTGGCATAGACCACGTTTTATTCACATTCCCTGGCAGCGGTAGTGTGTATTCATTGATTTTTGTGTGCAGAATAGCTGAGATCTATGCACCCACCTCTGGCTTCTATGAAATTCCCTTCAAATTCATGTTGTTCTACAGACACTTGCCAATCAAAGTGCCGAAGCGCCCCAGACCCAGGAGTGAGACCATCATAACTTCCTGACCAGCGTGATTAGCCCAGTTTAGAGCACTTGTTTATCCTCGGACCAATCAGCAGCCTATTTTTAATCTGAGTTTTGAGTAGTATGAGCAGAAAGGACAGGGCATTGAGCTTTAACCTCTTGAATGCAGGGTTCCTATATTGTAAGAACGCTGGTCTGAAGAAGAATCTGATGTTCAGAGAGAATAAAAAACAAGAGTTAGAAGGTCTTTACTTTTCTGGAGTCATCACTAAAACCAGCTCCTTTCTAGCTCAAGTGAGCCAATCAATTTCTCACAGTTTAACTTTTGCCAAACAAGAATCCTGCCTGATACAGCAGGTTATTAAAACAATGTTTATTCATGGCAATGTTGGCAGGAGCAAGAGCTTTAGGTGTGACACCTGTGTTCTCCCCTTTTCCTGAACTTTTCTGAAAAATTAACAGAATTAGTTAAGAGGACTATCTCACAAAACATCTCATTTATAAGGAAAAAATAAAGAGGAATTTTTTAAAAAGGGGATACGACTGAGGAGACTGAACGGGAGAGTCAACTGGCTTTTTAGATTTCACTTGGAATCTATTCATTTATCAGAATCTTGACGAATGGCTCCCTGTGGAGAACAAAGCTGGCAAACAGTTTGAAGAGATCAAAGCTTAAGAAAGGACATTGCCTTGATCAAACAGAGCTTAGAGCACAACTGTTTATTGATTAATAATTAAATTGAGCATTCATTCACTCATTCATCATTCATTCATTCAACAATTGCTTGCAGAGTGCATGCCACATGCAAAGAGCTATGACAGATGCTACGGACTGGAAATGATCAAAACATATTCCTGTTTTCAACGAGTCACGCGTCTCAGGTTTAAATCCTACAGAGGCTGGCAGGTAGCGCACACTGGGGATGCCGGTCAGTCATTCACAAGATGATAGGAAACAGACTGTGAGCCCAAGCTCTTAAAATATTCAACAGTGGTTCTGTTTTTTTGTTTGCATTTTCTTTTGTTTTGTTTACCAAAGTATGTCTGGGGACTGCTTAGCCCATGGGCTCTCTGGTGTCTAACCTCTAGTCTTAATATTTAAGCACACTATTGGATAGCATGTAAAAGGTTCTGTGGGAAAGGAGAACTGTTGGATTCTCTGAATGCACTTCTAAGTGGCATCCTGGAGGAAGTGGTATCTCAAGGCTAAAGAATGAGTAGGCCTCGCCCAGGTAAACGGAGAAGAGAGGCCCAGCCGGATGGAGCCGTGTGTTCTAAGGCCCAGAGTTTAGGAGCGTCTTGGAGACCTAAGACTGTGCAACGGGCTTTCCTCCGGCTGGAACAGAGTCTCAGAGGAGGATGAGAAAGGAGGCTGCGGAGTTCAGCTTTTTAGCAAGGCTGTGTCCAAATCTGTGTGCTTTTTGGTGAAACAGTTTAATCTCAAATCTAACACATTTAACAATAAACAATAAAACAAAGGAAACCAAGGTATGCTTTATAATGCTGAGTGCAGACTTGCGACACAGTGCTGTCTTGAGATTTTCTTCCACTGGCTAAGCTTCTTAAGTTTGGCACAAAACAACCTTGTCAAATGTAAGCGTGATTCCAGCAGGAAAAATTAAGGCACCATAGTCCCACTTATTTACTACAGCGGTGCTGAAATCTGGCCTGCTTCCCTGACGATATATACAGAGAATGATCTTAGTTTTCCCTATAAAACTCACCATTTGATTTAAGCACATTAATAAAACTAATAGGTGGCTGGGACATTATGCTGCACACCAGGAACTGATGCATTGTAACTGACCATATTTCAATTAAAAAAAAAAAAACTGATAGGAATCAAAATGAAACAGTCTAAAGAGAGACCAGAGAAAAAAAAGATCAGATATTCCCCTGATTAGATTTTTTCTTTTTACTTTCTATTCATCTAAAATCCTGATTTCTACTCCTGAGATCAGAAGCTCTTTGAGGGCAGAGATAATTTCTAATTCTTCTTTCTACCCTCAATGCATTGAATAACAGTACTGGAAGTGCACTCCTTGTATGTGGCCAACCACTATTTGGTCAACTGAATCGAACACTGTATTTTTATCCACTGCTGCATTATAAATTAACCACCCCCCCAGATTAACAGCTTGAAACAACAAACACTTATTACTGTGAAATTCCTGTAGGTCAGGGATCTGAGAGCATCTTGGACAGTGGGTCTGGCTCAGGACCTCCCACAAGGCTGCAATCAAAGTGTTGGCTGGGGCTGCAGTCATCTCGAGGTTCAATGTGGGGAGGACCTACACCCAAGCTGACTCACAGGGTGTCGTCAAGCCTGACAATGTCCCCTCCCAAGCTCATGCATATGGGCCTCAGCATGGGGCTGCCTCATAGCCTGGGGGCTAGCTTCCCCAGATCAAGCAATCCACGAAAAAACATGGGAGAACACCCAACCTGGAAGCCACAGCTTTTTATAAGGCAGCCTCCAAAATGATAGCTCATCATTTCTGCCACATTTTATTAGTTACAAGTCAGTAACTCCAGTCTTCATTCAAGGGTAAGAGAGTCCGTAGGATATGAACAGCAGGAAATGGGGTCTGTGATGGCCATCTTTGAGGATGCCTGCCACAAACACCTTAAAGAGAAACTGGGAAATAGTGGACATTGCTACTCTGAAGAAAAACAGAATATTCTTACTGAGGACGAAGCTGATAGCGGATATGGGAGAGTCAGTTATTGCAGATAGAGCAACTTTGCAGAAGATGTGTCTTTACCTCATGACCCCCAAAATCATCAGTTAAAATCAACCTCAAAATGGCTAGGGTGCTAATAGACGTTTTGGGGTGGAAATCCATGAAATAACTGACTACTTTTTCATTGGATAGAAGCAAATCAGATAACATAGAAAGTACAGAGGTAGAGGGAAGAACAAGGCAGCATATCCCAGGAACACACAGAAATTTGGGAGAGATACAGGGAATCCTACAACTCTGGGATTATAGTTTAAACTTCTTGTAACCAGATCTGAGGAACACAGAGATTTCCAATGTTTTCTCGAGTGCACATTTATTTGCGAGATTCCATTTTAATGTCCATGTCTGCTGTAGACAGAAAGGAGGCTCCATGATTTCATGAGCTATATTTTATTAACCATTTCAATGGAATTGAGAATTAGATTTTTGGAGAAGAAAAGAAAAACTGAAATAGGCAATGGTGCAAAACAGATCCCTTATTTTTTTTTTAAGTGAACAGAAAGAAAAAATTAAAAGAGTATGTTTGCACATCTTGCCTCTGCAATGTGGAGATCTATTGTTTTATGACTGCCTCCCCTCCTGGAGGAAGTGGCTGCAGGCTGTTGTGTGAGACCCCAGCACCTTCCTTTGCCACAACACACATTGCCTCTTGACAAATTGCATAGAAGCCTATAAGGGACTTGGCATAATAGGCTTACTCAGAAGGATGATTTGCTTCCCAATCATCCTCTCACAGTAAGAGTTATGCAGAGAAGCAATTAATTGAAGTCAGCAAAGTACAGAAGCAAAAGAGACATTGACTGAGCTGCCCTAATGGGACAGCGGGTACTAGGAGACCAGATGCCTAAACCCTTCACTTTGTGGCAATAATCATAAGAGAGTCTCTAACTTTTTGAAAGTGTTGAAAAAAACCGAGGCTGAAACAAGGAAGGGAATTCTAATTCTCAGTGAGAACTGACTGTGCCTGTTAAGGGGCTATTTCCCTTCCTTCCTTCTTTTTTTTTTAATCCTTTGATCCTACTGACATGAAACTCACATTGTCTAAGCTGGAAGAGTGAGTCTCCAGCACTTGGCATTTTGTATATAAGTGACTATTATTAACGCCCTGTATTTCTTAAGAGCAAAGGTCATCTTACATTCTTTACAGAGAATATTCTTTAATTCCCCTGCCGCTCAGCAAGCTGTTCACACGGTGAGTTCTCTGTGTCCCACACTAGAGAGTAAACTCCACCAGGGAAGGAAGGATGTGTGCCCAGTTTGCTCATGTCTCCTGCACAGCACAATTCCTGGAATATAGTAGGTTCTTAATAAATATTCATCAAGTAACTGTTTAATGAATTGGCATCATTTTCAAAGCCTCATTATAAACAGGATATGAATTTTCATTCTCTCTTGCCCTGATTTAATAGCTCAAATTCCTTTAATGAATCATGCATTGCATAAAAATCCTGTCACTAAAGACAAAGATACATCGGTTTCTGTTTGCTTCTTTTTTTCTTCTTTCTTTCTTTCTCTCCACTGATGCTTTTCTGCTTAAACAATTGTGACATCCAGAATGATACTTTCACTCAAAATGTCAATAGAATTGAGAATTGGGTTTTTGGAGGAGGAAAAAAAACAACCAATACTGAAACAAGGAAGGGAATTCTTAGTTTTTCTGTTTCGTATAGAAAGATGAAAGAGCTTATGTGATTTGCTTCGCCTTAACCTCAGAAACTATATAATTTCTCTTTTTTTAAACATTTTTTATTGATTTATAATCATTTTACAATGTTGTGTCAAATTCCAGTGTACAGCACAATTTTTCAGGTATACATGAACATATATATATATATTCATTGTCACAATTTCTTCTCCGTGAGCTACCATAAGATCTTGTATATATTTCCCTGTGCTATACAGTATAATCTTGTTTATCTATTCCACAATTTTGAAATCCCAGTCTATCCCTTCCCACCGTCTGCCCCCTTGGCAACCACAAGTTTGTATTCTATGTCTATGAGTCTATTTCTGTTTTGTGTTTATGCTTTGTTTTTTTTTTTTTCTTTCTTCCTTTCTTTTTTTTTTTAGATTCCACATATGAGCGATCTCATATGGTATTTTTCTTTCTCTTTCTGGCTTACTTCACTTAGAATGACATTCTCCAGGAGCATCCATGTTGCTGCAAATGGCATTATGTTGTCGGTTTTTATGGCTGAGTAGTATTCCATTGTATAAATACACCACCTCTTCTTTACCCAGTCATCCGTTGATGGACATTTAAGCTGTCTCCATGTCTTGGCTATTGTAAATAGTGCTGCTATGAACATTGGGGTGAAGGTGTCATCCTGAAGTAGGGTTCCTTTTGGATATATGCCTAGGAGCAGGATTCCTGGGTCATACGGTAAGTCTATTCCTAGTCTTTTAAGGAATCTCCATACTGTTTTCCACAGTGGCTACACCAAACTGCATTCCCACTAGCAGTGTAGGAGGGTTCCCCTTTCTCCACAGCCTCTCCAGCATTTGTCATTCGTGGACTTTTGAATGACGGCCATTCTGACTAGTGTGAGGTGATACCTCATTGTAGTTTTGGTTTGCATTTCTCTGATAATTATTGATATTGAGCATTTTTTCATGTGCCTATTGATCATTTGTATGTCTTCCTTGGAGAATTGCTTGTTTAGGTCTTTTGCCCATTTTTGGACTGGGTTGTTTGGTTGTTTCTTATTAAGTTGTATGAGCTGCTTATATATTCTGGAGATCAAGCCTTTGTCGGTTTCATTTGCAAAAATTTTCTCCCATTCTGTAGGTTTTCTTCTTGTTTTACTTCTGGTTTCCTTTGCTGTGCAGAAGCTTCTAAGTTTAATTAGGTCCCATTTGTTTACTCTTGCTTTGATTTCTTCTAGGAGAAAATTTTTGAGATGTATGTCAGGTAATGTTTTGCCTATATTTTCCTCTAGGAGGTTTATTGTATCTTGTCTTATGGTTAAGTCTTTGATCCATCTTGAGTTGATTTTTGTGTGTGGTGTAAGGGAGTGTTCTAGCTTCACTGTTTTACATGCTGCTGTCCAGTTTTCCCAACACCATTTGCTGAAGAGACTGTCTTTATTCCAATGTATATTCTTGCCTCCTTTGTCGAAGATTAGTTGACCAAAAGTTTGTGGGTTCATTTCTGGGCTCTCTATTCTGTTCCGTTAGTCTATATGTCTGTTTTTGTACCAGTACCATGCTGTCTTGATGACTGTAGCTCTATAGTATTGTCTGAAGTCTGGGAGAGTTATTCCTCCAGCCTGTTTCTTTCTCTTCAGTAATGCTTTGGCAATTCTAGGTCTTTGATGGTTCCATATAAATTTTATTATGATTTGTTCTAGTTCTGTGAAATATGTCCTGGGTAATTGGATAGGGATTGCATTAAATATGTAGATTGCCTTGGGCAGTGTGACCATTTTAACAATATTGATTCTTCCAATCCAAGAGCATGGGGTATCTTTCCATTTTTTAAAGTCTTCTTTAATTTCCTTCATCAATGGTTTGTAGTTTTCTGTGTATAATTCTTTCACCTCCTTGGTTAGATTTATTCCTAGGTATTTTATTACTTTAGGTGCTATTTTAAAGGGGATTGTTTCTTTACTTTCTTCTTCTGTTGATTCATCGTTAGTGTAAAGAAATGCAACTGATTTTTGAACATTAATCTTGTAACCTGCTACCTTGCTGAATTCTTCAATCAGGTCTAGTAGTTTTTGTGTGGACCTTTTAGGGTTTTCTATATATAGTAACATGTCGTCGGCATATAGTGACACTTTTACCTCTTCTTTTCCAATTTGGATCCCTTTTATTTCTCTCTCTTGCCTGACTGCTGTGGCTAGGACTTCCAAGACTATGTTGAATAGGAGTGGTGATAGTGGGCATCCTTGTCTTGTCCCAGATTTTAGTGGGAAGCTTTTGAGTTTTTCACCGTTGAGTACTATGCTGGCCATAGTTTTGTTATATATAGCTTTTATTATATTGAGATTTGTTCCCTCTGTACCCACTTTGGTGTGAGTTTTTATCATAAATGGGTATTGAATTTTATCAAATGCTTTTTCTGCATCTATTGAGATGATCATGTGGTTTTTGTCCTTTCTCTTGCTGATGTGATGTATGACATTGATTGATTTGCATATGTTGAACCATCCTTGTGTCCCTGGGATGAACCCCACTTGGTCATGATGTATTATCTTTTTTATGTGTTGTTGGATTCTATTTGCTAATATTTTGGTGAGGATTTTGGCATCTATGTTCTTCAGTGATATTGGCCTATAATTTTCTTTTTTGGTAGTGTCTTTGCCTGGTTTTGGTATCGGGGTGATGGTGGCTTCATAGAATGAGTTTGGAGGTATTCCCTCCTTTTCAATCTTCTGGAAGAGTTTGAGAAGGACTGGTATGAGTTCTTCTTTGTGTGTTTGGTAGAATTCTCCAGTGAAGACTTTCGGTCCTGCACTTTTACTTGTAGGGAGGTTTTTGATTGCTATTTTGATTTCATCTCTAGTGATCGGTTTGTTCAAGTGGTCAGTTAGAGGTTAAAAAAACCATAGAAAAAATCAATCAAACCAAAAGCTGGTTTTTTGAAAAAGTAAATAAAATCGACAAACCTCTGGCCAAACTCACAAAGAAGAAAAAAGAGAGAGCACGAATTAGCAAAATAAGAAAGGAAAATGGAGAAATTACAACAAATAGAAATACAGAATATCATAAGAGAATATTATGAGAAACTATATGGAACCAAACTGGATAACCTAGAGGAGATGGACAAGTTTCTGGAAACATACTGTCCTCTAGTGCCCCTTTTCACATCTGCCTCCATCTTCAAATCCAGCAGTTGCTGCAGCAAATTGACTTCCCACAAAGGTAACTTGGTGGCACTTCTACTTGAGCTCCATCACTTAATTCTCCATTTCTGCCCTAGGTTGTTTCTAAAACAGCTGCATGTACTTGCCAGGGATTCAGAAAACTCTTAGCCTAGAAGAGAGTTGACATCCTGTTTTAGAGAGAGAGATAAAGATTTATTATAAGGAATTGGCTCACATCATTATGGAGGCTGGCAAGTTCAAAAATCCTCAGAGCAGCTGTCCCAGTTTCAGCCTTAAGGTCAGGACCTTTTGTAGACCCAGGAAGAGCTCATGTCCCTCTTCCAAGCCCTGCAGGCAGGAGATTTATCTCTTTCTTGGAGGAGGTTCAGCCTTTGTTATACTCAGGCCTTCAGCGGATCGGGTGAGGCCCACCCACATTATGGAAGGCAATCTGAGTTATATATTCTATGCACTTCAATGCAAATTTCATCCATAAACACTCTCACAGAAATACCCTATTTGACCGAGTATATGGGCACCCTGGGACCCAGTCAAGTTGACACATAAAACGAACCATCACATACCCCATGAGGAAAATCCTGCAAATGGAGAACAAGAGTGTGAATAAATGCCCCCCACCCTTTTCCATTCTTCAGGTGAGCAATTGTGAGACACATGTTACCTGACTTTTTAGGAGTCCCCAGCAAGAAGAAGCCCTGTGACGGACTCAAGGACTCACCCTCCTGGTGGTTTTCCCTCATTGCCTGCCTCACTCCCTCCAGTGTTTCACTCTTCCCTACACACCCCCTGTCACTCCTAAAATAAATGATCTGCACTCAGTATCTCAGGCTCTGCTCTCCTGGAGGAGGGAGACAAGCTAATACAATATGATCATCAGAACATTCTTTTTTTCCCCCAAGCCTTATTGAGGTATGATTGACAATAAAAATTGTATGTATTTAGATTATTAAAAAAAAAAAGGTAACTATGTGAGGTGATAGACGTGTTAATTAACTTGATTGTGGTAATCATTTCACAGTGTATATGTATATTAAATCATTGTGTTGTACACTTTAAAAATTCTCTCAGATATGTACTGTTGACAATGCAAAAACTATCTTTGATATATAATGCATTTTGATCTCCCAAATGAACACTACTCAAGCATTTCTTTGGGACCTATTTTCAAACATCTGCAAAGGAAGATTTACATATAGAGGTCATAACTCCCACAGTTAGGTTACACAAACAGAACTTTAAGAAATAGATTGCAAAATTCTTCACTACACTGTAAGCTTTCTCAAGGCAGAGAATGCATCTGTTTTGTTCAGGGCTAATCCCCAAATGTCAGACATGTTGGATGAAAAGCCATAGCGCTGGTAAAATGACCTACAGTATTGGAAATCAGAATTTTCTGACCTTAAAGCCCGAGTTAACCCCGGGACACCTAGAGTGCTTTTAATGTGCCCTGTAGGGAATTATTCTTTAGCCTGTTTGATTCCACACTTAGGTTTAACTCCTGAACCTAAGGTTTAGATTAGATCACAAAAATAGAATTACTATGCCAATGAATATCTACACGCAACCTGTTAAAATTAATCATACATATAAAACTGACCCTCAACTGTAAAATGGAATAGCACTCCCTGCTCAAAAGTAGTTGAGAGTTCACAAGGTCATGTTATATTAAGTCACGTTCATAACCAGTCTAAAAAGCAATCCCACCAAGTTAGCATATTAACCCTTCAGTGTTACTCCCTATTTCAAGTTGTATCATGTTGTCTGTACCTCTGGTGAAAGCATATTGCTTATTAGTACACAGAATGACCAGATCCAATTACCTCCATGAAATCCCTTTGATTTTAACAAAAGCCAATCAGCGCCTATTAGCAAGAGTTGATAATTAGTGTCACTGCACCAAATTAATGTGACTTTATCTCAAATCAAAGACTTAAGGCCGCAGAGAATTGTTAACAAATTTGGTTAGATCTTTTGAATAATTTTTTTTAAGTAATGAATCTTAATTATAATTTTATGAATGCTTGAAGTCTGGGGACTTTATGTTTGGAAAAGCTTACTGTAAAGACGGTAGTCAATATGCTGAAACAGTAAATATATTCCTGTTGACAGACAGGACATGTTGAAAGAAGATAATTCAGAGATTATAAACCCAGACCAACTTTGATCCATTGTATCCATTCCCTCCTATCCCACTTGCTACAGCCCATGGTTGTGGTACATCAAAGAGGCTGCACTGAGCACTTATTAAGAATAAAGGTTTTGGAGCCTGACTCTGTGGGCTTGCATATTGGTTTCTTTTATATTAGCTGTGTGGCCATGACCAAGATACTTGGCCTCCCTGGACCTAACATCAACTGAACATTTGTCTTCATCCACAATTTATATACTGAAGCCTTAATGCTTAATGTGATGCTATATGGATATGAAGCCTTGGGAGGTAATTAGGGTTAGAGGAGAACGTGAGAGCGGGACCCTAATGATGGGATCAGCACCCTTATAGGAAGACACACTCAAGAGCATTCTGTCTTTCTGTCTCTCACAGAGAAGGATCCTGTGAACTCACAGAGGGAAGTCTGCTGTCTGCAATCCAAGGGGAGCGCTCTCACAAGAAACCAACCATGCTCTACCCTGATCTCAAACTTTTAGGCTCCAGAACTGCGAGAAAATAAATTTCTGTTGTTTAAGCCACCTGGTGAATGGTAGCCTGAGCTGACTAGGACAGTACCTCAGATTCTCCATCTGCAAAGTCAGGAGAGCAATAGAATGTTTTCATCCTATAGTATTATTGCAAGAATTAAGTAAGAGAACAGTAGTTAATATGAAGTAAAGGACAGAAGACAGTTGTTTTCATTGTTTTGCTTTACTAACAGATTTAAAGTTCATTTATGTCTTTGAAATAAGTATCAGTTTACAAAGGAAGCTAGTCTCAGACTGGGGGTATTTCAAAGGCTCTTAATTTGCTCTTGCATTGGAGATGTGATCATGGGTTTCACATCTTTCAGATTCTCAAAGACGTGAGAATGCAGAGGTCTATAAGTAAAATTCCTTGAGTTAAGCCTTCATATACGTCTTCCAACTGTGCTTCCCTATTTACTGTGTTCCAGCAGGTCAAACAGGTAATAACAGAAAAAATATTCCAGTAACGTTGAGAGGATGCAGTTAAATGGGGCAGACTGAAGATTTTTCTTGACACTGTGCAGATCTTCAGATGAGAAATTAGAGATGCATCATGCTTACCCCAGGCAAGAAAATACACAGGGAGTTTACGTGGTGTGAGCCGACTTACTCTGGAACATCAAATCCGAAACTCCTGACAAAATGGCATCAGGCACTAAGTTATATTCTGGAGAAGGGATGACACTGAACACACCTTGACAGTCCATCTGGTAAATGTGACTGTCATTTAGCGGTCTATTTCCCAATGAGTGGCATGCTAACATCTCAATAAAATAAGAATGCAGTCTGGGTGTCAATCATCCCATGCCTTCTCCGTTTCCAAGGGACTTGTCTCATCTGTAATAGCATGGGAAAAATTGCTCTGCTTCTTAATAGATAAAAATATTAGAGCAAGTAGTAACACAACCCAGAATACCATCAATAAAAAAATTCTGCACAGAAAGTAGAACTGGGAGATGTTAGCTGACTTTTTTTCTTAACAAATTGAGGTAATAATAATTTTCTTTCTAAAATTATCTTGCTTAGGATATCTGTGGCAGACAGAGACAGTCCAATTGCAATCACCCATTTCCTTCTCCCTGGCTAATCTTTTACTGTGGAAGTAAGCCAATGCCAATTTCTTACTTTCTTACTTCTGTCACCTCTCTTAAACTATAAGTAGCCATGTAACAGTTTGAGCTATTAAAATATAATCAATCCTTCCTGCCTCTATAAGTGGACATGATGTTGAGAGCTGCAGCAGCCATCTTGTGACCACTAGGCAGTGTCCCAGCCCCTGCCTGACAATGCTGGAAGTCAGACTTTATCAGTAAAGCTAGAAATGATCTCTCTCTGAAATGGAGACTCCCTGTGGTGGGCAGGATTTTGTCATCCATGAACTTCAACTTTTGCTCTTATACCTGTGAATCTATTACTCGACATGCTAAAAGGGACTTCACAATTGAAATTAGTCACACATTTTAAAATAGGGAGATTTTACTGGTGGCCTCAATCTAATCACTCGAGCCCTTAAAAGCAGAGAACTTTCTCTGGCTGGGGCCAATCAGAAAGGTGCAGCAGAAGAGGAAGACAGAGGAGAGATAAGGCAGATAGATTTCAAGATGAAAAAGATTTGACCTGCCAAGCTAGCTTTGTGTCAGGGAATGCAGGTGACCTCTGTAAGCTAAGAACAATCCCTGGCCGGCAGGAGGCAAGGAAAGGGGAACCTCAGTCCTATAGTCATAGGGAGCTGAGTTCTGCCAATAGCCTGAAGGAGTGTTGAGACTGATTCTTCCCGAGAGCCTCTAGGCCAGCAAGTGGACTGTCCAATCCCTTGATTTCAGTCTTGTGAGATTCAGAGCTAAGGAATCAAGTGAATCCACCAGACTTTTGACCTATAAAACTATGCAATACTATTTTTTGTGTTTTTGCAAGCCACTAAGTTTGTGGTCATTTGTTACAGCAGCAGCAGAAAACTAAGACACTCCCCCAAAACAAAGTTATTCACTAATATGCTGTAGACGACAGGCCATTCTAGGAAGTCAAATAATAAAAGCAATGACAGTAACAACCATGTAATAATAACAGCAAATAATGAACCAATGTTTCCTCTTATGTGTCAGGCTCCACTGTAGAACAAACAGAACAGACCAGAGCACCGCTTCCTTGGAGCTTATGTTTTAGTAAAAAGAACTAGATAATAAACAAATAAATGCACACCAAAAAACTTCTAGTAAGTGTTACATAAGTGATTAAAATCGAGTAATTTAAAGCAAATTACTCATCCAAGAATGTAAAATCAGGAAAAGCTCCTTTGAGGAGGAAATGTCCAAGCAAAATCTGAGTAAGAAGCAACAAGGTAACAAAACATTGTGAGGAGGGTAATATAGACAATTGCAAGATGGGGGTATGGGATTCAGAGATACAAACTACTATGTATAAAATACGTAAGCAACAAAGATATACTGAACAGCACAGGGGAAAACAGCCATTATTTTGTAAAAACTTTTAAGTGGAGCATATTGTATAAAAATGCTGAATCATGATGGTGCACACCTGAAACTAGTATAATATTGTAAATCAACTACACTTCAATTAAAGAAGAAAAAAATGTTCTATACAGTATTTCTTTTCCAGGACTGCTGCTGTGTAATACCAGATAAGCTTGATTTTGTTTAACCTAAAGATACTGACACAACCTTGTTAGAAGAGAGAGTTAAAATATTATAGTGCTTCTAATTGTACTTTGCTTTCTAGACACAATTGTGCACTTGTGTGCATGTGGGGTTGAGGAAGGAGACTGGGTGCTGGTAATTTCTGCTCCCTGAGTATTTCCTCCGAGGCCAAGGAGGCACAAGATAATTTGGTCCAGTTTTTGGTGTTCTGCCACTCCCTGGCCTCTGCCCATTTGTCTGGGTATGAGGAATTGCTAATCTGATTGACTGAATATAACTGATTGAAACCACTAGTGGGAGGGATTACTATATCATAAAAAAGGAGTGGAGAAGGCCTTCCCTCGTCTTCCCTTTCTTGAACTCTTTCACAGCAAATGCTTTTGAAGCTTCTGGCAGTGCTTTGGTAGTCTAACGTGGCTGAGCCTGTCTTAACGAGTCCAGCAGCCAACACTCCCGAGTTTCCAATTCTTTCACAATGATTAGATTCATAAATCAGACAGAGCCTGTGCAGGCATCTGAAAACTGAAGGTGCTGAGAGTCAGATGTCCTGTTCTTCTCTAGACCTAAGTCTGGTCTCTAATTCTGTTTCATCAGAGGAGCCCTCTATCCGAAGAAGAGAGATGAGAAAGATAAAGACGGAGTGTGTAAGAGGTGGTGTTCCAACCATTAAGAAGGAATAAGTTATTGATTGTTTGGGCTGGACATTTAACTCCTGGAACTCACCATTTTACATCTAGGGTTTTCTGCTGAGAAAGCTCTATACATGAAAACAAAAGCCAAATCCCTAACACTATCTGATGTTGTATCTGTAACATATGCATGTGCTTTTAAGTTTCCTTTCACAGTTACACACAGAGTCAACCCACTTTAAGTCACGGTGCATCTAAAGCAGGCTAAACATTCTCTTTTGACACCCCTAATTATTTCCACATTTGTCTCCAGTCTATTTCTCTTTATGCTAGACCTATATTTCTTATTCCTAGTATCTGCCCCGTTTTTGTATTTTCCTATCCAAAGTCTAAAGCAATGAGATATATGCATGCTTATACACATTTTGTTTTATATTAAAAAAAACACACTTTTCTAGCAATCACAATTGGTAACAAAGCTGAAAATTAACTGTGTCCCTCTGTCAGCACCACCGTAAGGCTAACTCAAAATGTTTATTCAGCAGCCAACAAATCTAGTGTGCAAAAGGCACATGAAAACTATCAAAGTATGAAGAATGAACTCTTGTTTTATTTTGAAATCAGTTGGCAGAAAATCAATGACCTATGATACAAGAACTTTATCCTTCCCTCTAGGGACCTCAGTGTTACTGCAGTGGATTCACGATTCGTACACACATACATATTTTCTCAAACAACAAATGCTAACATTACCAGGACTAATCTTTTAAATGGTTTAAGGTTTTCAGCTTTTGACTACATGTGTTACAGTGTTTCTCAAAGTGTGGACCCTGGATCAGCAGCATCAGTATCCCCTGGGCACTTAGATGTGTGAAATCTCACACCCCACTTCAGATCTACTGTATTACAAACAGCAGTTCTGTGGATGGGGTCGAGCACCTGTGTTTGCAAAAGGCCACCAGTGGATTCTGAAGTATGCTAAAGTTGAAGAACCGACGGGTTTATAAAAGAAGATAAAGAAGCATTCCATTTGTGTCAATGCTAATTACCAAAATTTATTCTAATGACGTAATTGCAGAATACAGAAGTGTCTAAAGATTTAACCACTAGGATGTTCATCACAGAACTGTTTATAATTGTGATAAGTAATAAAACAAGAAATGTTCTACATAAAGCATAATTGCATGGGGAATAGTAATGATTTATTGTTTTTAAAAAGGAGACTTTAAGCAGTATGCCTAAGAGGTTCCCAAGTTTCTCAAAGTTTTTGAAATGACTGCAAATGACTGAATATCAAGACTGCTCATCAAACTACATTCTAGAGATTGTCATTCTAAGTGAAGTAAGCCAGAAAAAGAAGAAGCCCATATGATACCACTCATATGTGGAATCTAAAAAAAAAGAAAAAGAGAGGACACTAATGAACTCGTCTACAAAACAGAAACAGGCTTGCAGACATAGTAAACGATCTTACGGTTACCGGGGGAAAAGGGGTGGGAAGGGATAAATTTGGGAGTTTGAGATTTGCAAATGTTAGCCACTATATATAAAACTAGATAAAAAATAAGCTTCTTCTGTATAGCATAGGGAACTATATTCAATATTTGTAATAACCTTTAATGAAAAAGAATATGAAAATGAATATATGTATGTATATGCATGACTGGGACATTGTGCTGCGCACCAGAAATTGACACATTGTAACTGACTGTACTTCAATAAAAAAAATTAGAAAATAAAAAAAAGTTTAAAAAATTAAAAAAAGACTGCTCATCAAAACGTACAAATTCCTAGAAAGCTTATCTCTGTGGTATCATGACTGTTCTCAGTTTTCATCTTCATAAGAGTTTTTGTCAGTTTCTATCACTAATGTGTATGTGTACACATACATACATTTATGTATATATGGATGATATATTCATACATAAGTGTATCAACATTTGTAGAGAAGAAAAATACACTTGGCAGGTCTCAAGGTTTTCTCTTTATAATAACTGATCTAATCATAGTCATATTTTCAGCCTCTTTCAATGATCAATCTGCTTTCTGTTTAATGGAAGAATTCTTTGGGATGTGGAATGCCCGGTTCAATGTCAGTTCTATTTCATGAAAAACTATAGTTCAGGATTCTCTGTTCCACCCTTGAATGCCTCTTAAAACTAGGAGGAGTGATCCCTGGATGTACCTTCAAATAAATGGATGTCTTCAAGGTCCTTCACAAGTAACAAGTTTTGTTTCTAGGTGCCAGATAGTTATCTATGTGTTTCTTTTTCAACAAATGAAAGCAAGCCACTGTTTCCAAAACATCAAATAAAAGTGGCAAGAAATAATAGACTGCTTTGAAAATAAAGAACAATAGTTAAAATTCAGAGGCGTTATCTCAAGTTTTTCATCTCTACCCCTGATCATCAGACATTCACATTCTCCAGGATATTTTTCTTTACTTGCCCTTGTTACAAGGACAGACTCTAAATGTTCTTTACATATCCAAAGTACTTGATACTTGATACCATACGTGATGACTGGAAAGCCAATCATTTGCTTTGGACATGTTGGTCTCAGAGTAAGACCATATTTTATTTTTCCAATAGAAAGAAGTGTTAAAAACAGTCTCAAAATGGAAGAAAAATAGTTTGTCATAATTATTTTATTGACCACCTACATTGTAAGAAGACTAAAACTATCATAGTGGTATAATAGACAGCAGAGTAACTAATTATTTCTTTTTAGAAAAAAATTTAAATTGAGAGAAACTCTCCTTCGCTGACCCAAAAGGTACAGGATATGAGAACGTAGGATTCCAGAAAATGCTCAGGTAACCAACTGTCCCAGTTTGCCTGGATTTCCCTGGACATGGGGCTTTGAGTCCTAGAATCTGGATGGTCTCAGGGAGACGTGAACTGTTGGCCACCCTAACGGAGATGGAAGTGGGAGATGGGGTTGGGGCTAGTCCATGAGTTTCTGTCCTTAGGAATATGGCCCCCTAGAACTAAAGGAGAGTGAAACAACAGTTTAGGGATACTGGCCAGAAATACCAAGAAGGACTTAGCAAATACGATGAGCAGCAGGGCAGGATCTGAGGTTCTCCACTGAACAGTGTTAAGAGTTCAAGCAAGACGCAGCAAACATTGTGAGAAACTGACACCCCACACACCTTGGTATATTTTCCTTATGTTCTTACTGGTGGGTGGCAGTTCTTCTCAAGACTGCAGATAATGAGGTCTTTTTAAACAAATTTTATATATAAAGGATATGAGTCTTTTTTCTCATTCCTTAACTTTAATGTCTTAAATCTCCCTATACCTGAAAACATACTTTTTACCTTCTGTTGCATGCTGATAAGTAGGATTTCAAGGGGAAAAATATTCACATTCCAATTATTATAATATCTAAGGGAGCATTTTAACCTATTTTCAAAGGTTTACCTGCTGCATATATGAGAGTGATTTTAATTCTCCTCTTTATTATAGTCTAGTGTTCATACACTAATCCTTATTATATTGCCATGAAATTACAAAAAGAATATCATAACAATTTTGTGTTTATTCTAAATATGCTAGATAAGCCATTAGCATTAATGTGGCTGAGATTTTATTATTTTTCTTCCTAGAAAGAATGAAAATGAGTTTACCTAATATGAGATGATGGTTTCATATAACTGTTAGGATTAGGCAATGTTGAAAGTAAGAAATCTTAATAGAAAAAAAATTGCTAAATTTTCATTCAGCTGAAATATGTGGACTTCAGTAATAAGGTTGGAGCAGCTGGTCTGATCTAGTCTTTTGTGGGAATGAACTGGTAGACTGCCTCCTTCTGTAATCATCCTCTCCAGAGGATCCCACTCGAGTTTCTAATGTGCACAGTCTCTGACTATTCCTTCTGCAATCTCATACGTAGCCTTTCTGTAATTAAACGTGTTTAGCCTTTCTGCTGTGGAATCTTAAAGCATATTATATGTAATTTGACTGCAAATATCTACTTAGAGAGCCACTTAAATATACGGACAAGGAGAAGCAACGTATCCTGACACACCTCGGAAAATAACTCTTCTCTACGCCTTGATGAAGAGTAAAAAGGACTGCTCGATTCTAAGTGATTTATGGACTGTGAAATCGGAAACATTTTGGTTTGAATCCCTGTTCCACCCTTTAGATGTGGAACCTAAGGTGGTTCTCTGGGTCTTCTGGAAAATAGGGCTAACAATGCCTCTCTTAGTATGTGGTTAACCAGGACGTTTGGCAAAATCTTCTCAATTCCAAAAGCCAAGACCCTTCCGTTATGTAACAGTGCTTCACATGAAAATGTGCAGTGACGTCTAGCAGCATTTCCTGAAGTGACCAAAAGAGTCTTGCAGCTCTACCTTTTAGTCTTTCTGGGGGACAGACACCTGCAGCTGACAGGTGAGGTGGTGGTGGTGAGATGGAGGAAGGTGAAGTTACTAAGTATCTCATATTTCATTGTTAAAATTGGAAGTGGTCTTCACTGGAAGAAGTTTCAACCTGAATATAGCCCTTTGGAAAAAACTTTTTTTTTTTTAATCCAAGTCATTGTTTTCCTTCTCCATTCTAGATAACTCTCTCCTCTCTCGTTATTGGTTCTTATATACTTAAGTATAAGCACTTTTGTGGACATACATTCTCATCTCTTTTGGGTAAAAACCTAAGGGTGGAAATGCTGGCTGACTGGGTAGATACATGATTAACTTAATGAGAATCTCGCAGTCAGTCTGAAGAAAAGAGAGCCCACATTTTCTGAGCACGAAGGGCCAGACACTAGGCTATGTGCTTTGCGTTGATTATCTTACCTAATCTTTTAACACCGTGAGCTAGATTCCATTTTCATCCCTGATTTAAACTGAAGAGTAACCTGAAGTTTATAGAGGTAAAGAGGTGTGCTCACATCACACCGTTAGTGCGGCCGCAGTGCTGGAAGAATCAGTGTGGGAAGCCAGCGACCTTGCACAGACAAGGGAGAGCACGAACAAGGGAGAAGGAAAAGGACCCAGTCCTTGCCCCACACGTGCTCATGAAGTTCAAGAATTTCAGTTAGGACCAGTGAGACAGCCCAAGTTGCTCCTAACAAAACAGCCGCGTGGGTCCGAGGAAGGTTTATTTTTATGTATCTGGACAAACGCGTCCATTTGTTCCAAGTTCCCCTTGACCGGTGACGCGCTAAAGCCAAAGCAAGTGGATGCTGCAGGACTATTTGACTCTGGAGCCCGCGGAGCCAGGCTGTCAGTCTCGCCTCTGCTGTTCGCGCAGCCCAGCACGCGCCGCGGCCACCCCGCAATTAACCTATCTGAATTAGGCTTCCAATTACCATCTAAGGGAGCCGCAGCACCCCTTGGGTATTCTCCATCGGGGGCTGAGTTAAGCACACATTTACATGTAAATGGTCTCCTTTTCTCCTTCTTCTCGGCCCGCTAATGAAATATTCTGTACTGCTGTGCAAGCCGTGTTACATACACATTTTGAATAGGAAAATGCTTGTGATGAAATGGAAAAAATTAAAGCAAAACTGCGCATTAAAAAAAAATAGCCCTTGGAGACAGTCATTTACCTTTTTCACTCCACGTGTTATCTAGCGCATGTGTGAGTGCCTGCCAAGTGCTGGAGGCGGGGCTGGCACGGAGACGTGTTGCTGACGAATCGGGGAACAGGAGCCCTGCCCTCAGGGAGTTTCCTGGATCCTGAAGGAGTCAATCGTTAAATTCGTATTTATGCCAATCATTTTCTGAGTTTTCTGAATTTTGAATTGTGGTGAGTATAAGGAAAGATAAACACAGGGGGTTGTGAGAGCTGTTAACAGGGAAGCCTGACTTAGTCTAAGGGCAAACATTTTCCCTACGGAAACTACAAGGCCTGTAACTGCCTAAAGCTGTTGGAATCTGACTACTAATCAAAGGTAGGTATTATCGAATGCCCACTATGTACCAGGCTCGGCTCTAAACACATTGCATATGTTACCCTGGCAGATTTATAAGGTTGGTATTGCTAATACCCCATTTTACAGATGGGCATGTGGAGCCAGGATTCAAAGCCAGGCTGCCCGATTCTCGCGTGTGCACACTAGAACCCTGAATAACCACACGGCTGTTTGTTGTTTCTTTTGCTTTGGTAAAATTACTTCTTACTGTAAAGCATAGTTTTCCTTTTTTTTAAGTTGGCCTAATTATTATTTTATTAAAACACTTGATTTGTTCCTTGAGCCAAGCCTATGCTAAACTATTTCCTATGTGAACAGATGGTTCCTTTATTAACAAGCAAAGGTGACCTTAAAAAAACCTCTCAGCCGTTGTTATCAATGATATGCACCAGGAACTTTAGGAAGTGTGTTCTCCCAGCAATAGCTTGAACATCTTTTAGCATCCCTGGTGCACAGGTTAGAAATCCAGGTAAAGAGAGGTTTAGTGGCTTGTCTGCAGTCACCTGTGTAGAAAGCCTGGAGGAGCTGGGAAGGGAAGCCATATCTGCCCATGTTGCTACAAACCCTAGGCCCCCTCTCTGATTTTATTACTAGCACTTGGTTTCAAAATAAAGCTGCGCAGATACAGGAAAGCAGCTTTATTTTCACTTCTTGTGTATCCCCAGTAATCCCTAGCACCGCCTCCTGTTCATATCATAAAATGAACTCTGATTAAATAAATGAAATGATCCAAGAAATCCTTCCAGTTTCTTTGCCTTGATCATCGATTGGCCAATCAAAATCCTAAGGATTAATTTGCTTTCCTGTTATTTTAATATTGGGGATGAGCTGTCCTGAGTGTCTGAAACATATTTATTTGGTGCGGTTGAATGCTTTGCATTGTAACTTTATATAATTACTTTCATACCCAGTTCAGTTTCCTGAGAATCTGGACAGTGTGAGATTTCCAGAGACCTGATAGGAAAGTCACTAGGCCCCTTCGGTTTTTTTTAATTAATTTATTTTTTTTTCTTGACATCTTCCAAAACATATTCCTCTCTTTATTTTCCCTCAGTACTTAAATTGTTCTCCCCCCCAGACCTTACTCACATTTTCCTACTCGTTCTTTTCTGAGCTTTCCTTTTGATCGTCAGGAAATGTGAGGTAACACTATAGTACATGACAGCTCCTATTTCAAACACAGAGCCACTGTCCATACAAATACACTCACACCTGTCAGACCACACGCCCTGACGTTGGATGCACAAAGTAGATCTCCAGCAGTTCACACTGACATCTCTCTAAAAGCACTCGGCTTTCACAGCCGGTCTCTAGGGAGGTTAGAAAAAAAAATGCAGATAGCACTGCTGGTGTTTTGGTCGTCTGCCTTCAGTGCCTCCCACGACCTGCCTGTTCTTCCACAAAGTGCAATTTTAACTCCACGGACTCCTCTTAAGTGTTCTCTTTTGCTTGGCCTCACATCAGATCGCCATCTAATCTAGCCCAGAGATTTTTCATTAGGTTTCATTACAGGACGTCACCGCTTCCGTGGCATGGCTGCGCTCTCCACAGAGGCTTTTCACCGACGTTATTTTGAGAAATTAAGTGATCTGAAGTGAAGCAGTACCAGTGCCTGCAACGATGTCAGATTGTAAAGTCAAATAAAACTGCAAACTCATGCCTGGAATCCTGAGCATGCCAAAAGGCCCAAGGATCCTTTAATTAAAATCGTAACAATGATAATAATGTCAAACAAGAGCAAAGACTACATGTTTTGAAAAAATTCATTGTGCATTCCTTCCTTCAACAAATATTTCGTTATGCACCGGCTATGTTCCAGGCCTTGATATCAAAGGGAAATAAATTTAATTGTCATACTTCTCTTTATCATTGGATACATAATGGTGAAGAGCTATTTGAGGCTATTTGGTTAATGTGAATATCAAAGCTACATGAAGAAAGGAAAATGTTTGTGTCTCCGGAGCGGCACATGCATAACTTAAATAGAATTTTAGTAACTGGACCCCTTGGTGACTCCGACTATTTCTTGCACCTTCCTTAGGAGCATTTTCATGTCCAAAGACCGCAGATTCAATTGCAGAAGTAGTGCTGTCATACAAAATGTCGCAAAGGTTTCCTCAGCAAATAGAGAAGTGATACTACATGTCACTCTTCAAGCAAAACTACAGAAATATTCCATTTTATCCTGTCTTTTTTCCTTCATTTCCTCTTCTCGGTAGCTATCTTTTGGCCTCTCACTCCTCCTTTCTCTGTCTCTGCTTCTCTGTCTCTCTCTGTCAATCTTTCTTTCTGTCTGTTGACCTAAAACAAGTAGATCGCCAGTTATTTCTCCAGGATTGAAAAAAAAAAAAAAAAAAGAGGAGCGTAGGGTTTAGTTTGGATTAGCAAAGAATTGCAACCCAGGGCCTGCAACCCTGGTGAGCTCCGTACAAGTGTCCACAGGGAAAGGAAGAAGAGCTCTTTTATAGAGGGGAGAGGAAGCTGGGAAGGCGCCGTGGCTTTTCATTGGCTGAGCTGCTGCAAGGAAACAAGAGGAGTCCTTCCCATGGGGCTTATTATCTTTGCAGGAGGTGAGAGCTCCCTCTTCTGGTCTCCCAACTCTATTTAACTGAAGTTTCTGTTTATGAATTTTCTCTCTCTCTCTCTCTCTCTCTTGTTTTTTTTTTTTTTTTTTTTTTCCTCTCGCTTGGTTTCTGCTCCTTCTCCCCACTTTCTCTCCCCTCCCCTCCCCTTTTTTTCCCCTGCTTTCTTTTCTCCCACTTCTTGCATCCTTTCTGGAGCTCAGCCACCAAATCATGGAAATCTTTTTTCTGTAAAGCAGTGTGTTCCTCGTCCTGCTCCTCACTTAGAGTCCATAGCCCCATGCAGTCTCCCATTCAGCACAACTAAGCATCCTTCTCACACCTCCAGATCCTCGAAAGGCAGAGAAGGAATTCTCCTGAGAGTTGAAATTGCTGTTTTTTTCCTAATTATGTTTTTTCTTGTCATAGTTTTTCATCATAGTCCATTTCTTAGTTCCATTAAAAAAATTAAATTATCTTGGTGAATCCATAGAATCCTGGGAGGAACTTTTTAAGAAAGATGGCTGTATAATTTTTAAAATTATAGTAAAATGGAATAATAAGTTGGAAACTTATGATGTCCATTTATGCAGGTTTAGTTATTATTTACTAGTGAGACTACTATTTTGGGAATATGATAGCGGAGCTACAAAAATTTCTGTATCAGCGTGATTTAGTTCTTGCCATCAAGAACGCAAATGGAATTCTCTACGACATATTCCTGATAAATAGCAAGTTGATATTTTTGTTAGTAAAGTATCAACCCAGGGAGTGAGCATGAATTGCAACAAGAGGTTTCTGTGAGCTACACGGTTTGAAAATACCTGTTTTCCATTTATTTCAAAAGGAACAGCCGAAATTTTCCATTTGCTCTAAAGTAATCTTTACAATTTCTGAAATAGTACAAAACCTATAACACATTCAGCTGCTAAGTTAACTTGTACTAAATTGAATGCTATAACCTAATTCTACAAAGACATTTTTATTTCCCTAAAGACATGTCTTTCTCATTTCCTAAGACATGTTTTTGGATTTAACAAACTTCTCGTGTAGATAGAAACAAGATGGTTTCACTGTATTGTAAAGTAAAAAAAAAAAAAAAAAAAAAAAAAATCAGAAACCTGTAAATAACTCTAAACCACGCTGTGTGGATTTTTTTTTTTCACAGCTGGAATACTAGTTTTTATTACAGCTCAACTGGCATTGCAAATTAAAATTCATCTCTGTTTGTTAAACTGCTACTTAAAATGGCTTCCACCAAATGTTACAGTTGAATATTATGCTGTCATTTATGCATTTAGCGGGAACGGTTCAATACCATGAATATTTTAAAACAAGTATCTAGAAAGTACTTTTCCCCCATTGGTTTTCAATAGTTTACTAACTGAATTATGTTTTGAGTTCTTGGTCAAACTCGGCTTAATTTTCACTGGTGATAAGGCAGCTGTCGACGGAATTAATTAAATAGTCTTTATAGTTACATTACAGCTGTAGTTCCTGAGTATGGCTAAACAACTCTATTACTTCTCTGTTACATTACCCTGCAGATTTGCCGCTTATAGAAACCGAGGGGTTTTCAGTGACAATTCAGACTTCCCCACACAATAACTGACACGCTGTTAACAATAACAGCAACAAAAGACTCTTCCCTTTGTGCATTTTACAGTTATTTTTATTGAGCACAAAAGCCTGCAGACTATCTTGAATGAATTACGTATCTGGCATTTGACTATTCACTATGCTAAGATTCCGTGTGTTTACACCACTTTTATTTTATGTATTAATGAAACAAAACAAAGAAAAGCATTCAGCGTCATGATATATCTGAATACAAAATCAGCATGTTATGCCTTCCTTTAATACCCATAATTCTAATTACCTCCTTCGGGAAAACTTTACTGACATCCCGGACAGAATAAATCATATTCTTATCCTGGTTACTCTGTATCTCCTGAATCATTCTGTTGTTTCACTTACTGGAATGTTTTTTTGTTTTTGTTTTTGTTTTTGTTTTTGTTTTTGTTTTTATTCTTTGTCTTTATGTCTATCACAGAGGTAAGATTATGGAATGTGTCCCACACTTCCTTGTACACGGGAATGCCAACAGAGTTTCCCTGATTCAGCAGGCCCCTGTCACTACTGAAATATTGAAGCAGGAACCTTTATGACTTCTCTGAAACAAAAGGAAAAAACAGTGAAAATGCAGCTGAATTATTCCATCTAAAACTCTCTGTTCTCACCAAATCTTGAAGTCATAGCTTAAGTTTGTTTATTTTATCATATTTCCCACTTAAATAGCCTTTCTTTTCCTAAGAAAATAGATCTTCTTTAGATGATAATTGATTTAAAATAAAAAATACCTCCATTTTTTTTTTCTTGTGATTTCCATACATTAATTCAAATGAAAGGAAAATAGTAGTTTTTTTTTTAAATATATATAAGTCCTAAATTGAGAAAGAGATTAGGTTCAAAGACATAGGGTTATAATTTTGCTTCAGAGCATAAAAGTATGGTTACAATTAACCATCATTTTTGCAGGGTCATCACTATTTTATAGAACAAAGAGATTCTGCCTCATTATGTAGATTATTTCTTAAAGGATCAGATTCTCACAAACATTTAACACTGAGAAGGGTACCATACACATCTTAATTTATAACCAATTTGTTTTCAAGTGTTTTACCCTAGGCTACACCAAAAAAAAGATGACAAGAAATGAGAAGACACCTGTATGATGGTTTTATAGCCACTAGGAAGAAAAATGTTAACCTTTTCTTCCTTTAATATCTTGCTAGAACAACATTTTTACCTGGCATTTATTCTCTTAGCTATCTTGATCATACTGTACACTGTGAATGCCAAGTAAAATGTGCACTGGATGTCCTTAGTAAAATGTCATCTCCCTGACAACCAGCTTGTTACTTAACACTCAGGCCCTGAATAATTTCATGTATTCTGTTTGTCATACTGCTTAAATTTAGGGAAACTGAGGAACTCCAAATGTTCACGACGAACACACATTTACAAGAAATTAGCTGCCACAAAGCACTATGGATGCCCCTGGAACCATGATATTTGATAGATCCAAGAAGACAGCTTTCAGTTAATTTGCTAAATAATGCTTATCTTCCTTATAGAACATTATTTACAAGAAATGCTTATATTCTATTAAGTAGATAAGGATGGTTAGCACACACAGTATTTCATTTAAAAAGAGTCACATAGTCCTTACACCTTGGACAAATGAATTTTTCAGCATTAATATTTTTCTACTAGCAGATAAATATTTTCCCATCCATCATTGTTCATCAAATAAAAAAACTGGCAGTTTTACTGCTTACCAACAGGGAAATAGTATGTCCAATCTGGAGTGTGTTTTTTTTTTTTCCTTCCCTCTCTTTTTAGGACTGAAATAAAGTATTCTGAGGAGTTGATTGCAACTTTGTAACTTCGTTAAGTCAGATAATCATGTCATACCAGAAAGTTAAAAATAAAGAACATTCTGTAGTTGGGACAAAAGGAATATGATTGCTTTATTAAGGAATATAATAAGTGTAGTTTGAATCCTAGGTGGGATTTTTATAGGATTATGTTTAGGGTATATTAGATAAGCATCTTCAAGTCTGTCCTTTGAAGTATCATCTCTAATCTCAGTATGAATTCCTAACAAGATTTTCACATCATTTTTTAATGCTATGGAGAGAAACCATGTGTCTACACAGAGAACGCAGTGACACATATACACACCAATCCTTTTCATGAAAATTGTCTAAGTAAGATGCCATATGGCACAATTCTAGAATGAACATGCCGCAGTGTTTGAGTGAAGGGTCCAGGGCATTAAGCATTGAATGATGTCAGAATGTGCCAGTCCCAAATATGCCATTTTGGCATAAGCATTTTGAGCTGAGGGCAGCTGAGAAGAAAGATTCAAGAAAAACTCCCTCTCTGCCTTCCCTACTATTTGCCTAAAAGCAGGACATAAATTTAAAAAGGTGTGCCCCTCTCCTCTCTACCAGGAAGAACAAAAGTTAATCATTCAATAAAATGCTAGACCTTTATCAGCTCTGAGACAGAACCAGAACAATCCACATAATAAACTTTACTAAATAGCCTTTTGCTACCATGGTTTCCATATATTTGCCTTCTCACAATTTGCTGCCCAAGAAACTTAAAATTCTTTTCCTTTGTCTTGTCACTTCTCTAAAAATGTCTTATTCCTCAGCTAAGCTACTTCATAAACCCAAGTTCTAACCAGCCCTTTGTGTTACTCATCTGTGAGCTCCCATGTGTAAGCTAATAAACTTCTATTTGTTTTTCTCTTGTGAATCTGTCTTTTGTCATTCCAATTTACAAGGACTTAGCCAGTCAACCTAGAAGGGTAGGCTGTTGTGTGTTCAGTAGTGTCAGTGGGGGTGTGTGTGGGTGTATATGTGTGGGTATGTGTGCAGGGAATGCTTAAGGAAAAGGCAATGCTAATAAAGCCTCATTTTATCCTGGACTTAGTATATTAGTTTATTAACATATTAATCTATTATATTAAATATTATCAATCATCAGTTATTTATATAATCAATTCATCATTAGTTAATTAATTAAGGCTTATGATGGATACAAAGTGTGCAGGGGTGGTGAAGCTCAGAGTCTAGCACAGAAAAATAAACATCCAGGTGAAGAGTGAAATGGCCTGCAATCATTTAGAAGCACAGGAGACAGTTGCTTGCAACAGATCAAGAAGCGGTGAGGCCATTTCCCACGGATTGCAATTGGGGAAATACAATTTGAATGGAATCTCAGAAAGCATTTGGGAGGGTGGGGTTTTACGAGCATAACAAACAAGTTGTGCAAAAGCAGAGAAGAAAGAGATATTGCACTGATTTAAAGCCTGGTAAGCAGTCCATTGTGGCTGGAATACAGAAGGGAAAAAAGAAGATGAATTTGGAGACGTAGGCAGACAAGATCAAGAAAACCCTTGTAAGCAACCCTATAGGGCTTGCTGTTTATCCTGAAGGAACTGTACTGTGTGAAAGATATCTTTATTTTTGCTAGGTTAGCAGCATTTCTTCTAGAAAACCCTTCATTGTCCATCCCATGGAATACCAGTAACACCGTCAGCTATGCATCTCTAGAACACTCACATTTTGAGATCCCTAGGCAACCTGCCAGTGGAAGCCTCCAATAATTAGATACCTGAGCTTGACTGAAATATTTGACAACTACTAAGATCTTTAGTAACTCTGGGAAGTGTAACTGTCAGATTTGCAAACAAACGGTATACACATGGAAACAATAGATTACAACTTTACAACCAGAGATAAAGAAAGCTCTTCTCAGAGTTGCATACAATGAAGCAAGTAGTTTTGCCTGAGAGGGGGTCAGAGCCTCACTGATGAAGTCCCATTTAGCTTGGTCTTGATGAAGGGATTCCTTCCTTCTTTCTTTCCTTCCTTCCTTCCTTTCTTCCTTCCTTCCTTCCTTCCTTCCTTCCTTCCTTCCTTCCTTCCTTCCTTCTTTCATTCATTCATTCCCCCCTTTCTTTCTCCCTTTCTTTCTCCCTTTCTTTCTCTCTTTCTCTCTTTCATTCGTTGATTCTTTTGTTCTTTCATCTATCTACCTATCTATCTACCTATCTACCTACCTATCTACCTACCTACCTACCTACCTACCTACTTTTTCAAACTACAGCGATTAAACCTTCCAAAGATGCATCACACCCAAAGGCTCCCAGGCATAAAAAAGACTGACATCTAGGGATGTTATCCTCTAGGAAATGAGGATACTACATAAATATCTGTAAAAAGGAATGACATACACAGACTTGTGTTTTCCAGCGGCTGCTCCTGTGGAAATATGGGAATTGACTGTAGTAAAGAGAAACTGCTGATAAGGGATATATTTGTGAGAGTAAAAGTGAAATATAATGAGGTAGTAAACTACTGGCTCTTTAAACTTTTTGTTTTCTTTGTCTCATAAAAATAATTTGGGCTTACAGTTAACACCACAGATGTTTAGACCTCACTCAGAAATCCTATTAAGTTTAACGTCACAGATTAATTCTTAGTTGACTAAAGCAGTAGTAGATTAAATGATGAAAATGGCCAAGTTATTGACATGTCCAGGTTTGTTGTATTGTGGATCCACTCATTTCCCCAATATTTTAATCTGTTACTATGTATCAAGTACTTTCCTAAATGTTGGGGATACAAATATAATGAGTCATGACCTCTGTCCCCAGTAATTTTATGATCTAAATGTTTTTCTCACCATATAGTCCACTGACAACCTACATCAGAATCACCTGAGGAGCTTGACAAAAACACACATTCCTGGACCCCCAACTAGACCATTCACAATCTGGAATATACAGCTGCCTCAGGTAGGTCTAAATGTATGCTGATAATTTTGAGAATAATTGGTCTAATGTGATGACAGACAGGATCTAGGGGTGAAAACTGAGATGTATCAAGGTTATTATTACAAGTGGTACTTGGAGAAAATAGGTGATGGTGATTCTATTAACTGAAATTGAGATTAGAGGAAACAGTGTCACCACTGGGAGCAGACAAAATATTCTAAAGCATTCTCAAGTAGATGAATCAAATAGACTTCTGTCACTTAGGGAACTGGAAATAAATATTTGGGAGTCAGCAGCACAAAGATTATCACTAAGATTGGTAATATTGCTCAAGGAGAATGTTCTTGAGTACAGTAAGATTTTTTTTAAAGAATAATAATAATAAAAAGATACTATGGGGAAATACTCCAAAGCAAGCAGAGAACATGAAGTAATCAAAAGCAAGCCAAAGACACAAGTGAAGCATTTCAAAATGACGTAAATTAACACTTGAAGAGCTGGTTTGTCTTCAGCCATGGCCAGATTACAAGACTCCCAGGATGAGATCAAGACAGCCTATCCTAGCATCTTGCTGGCTTTGTTCACTACCTCGACCTCTTCTGATACCTGCAGGTCTCATATTCTCTCAGGTCCTTAGGCTCTAGTGCAAAGAGGTGCTATACTCCCCTGGTGAATAAAAGTTCTATCTCTCTCTCTCATTGATCCAGGTGGGTCACATGGCTCTGCACATCAACAAATCACTAGGACCAGAGAAGTAAAATATGCTGGTTGTCCTAGTCATTCAGAACTCATCTGCAGGAGCAGTGGTGGGGGTAACTCCCATCACAACCATCACCAGAACCCCCCAATCGTATGACGTGAGATTCAGAAAGAAGACAGACCTGAAAGAAAATCTGCAATAGCCTTACAAAGAAGGGATGGAGATTAATGAGTCAAATAGACTGAAAATGTCAACTTCATTGGGTATTAAAGTCACGCTCACAGCTCATTGTTTAAGGAATATTTCCTTGTCTTTTTGAAAATTATGATATAACTTCCCTGCCTTCAGTCTCTCTGTTCCTCTCCCACTCACTATTATTCTTCAAAGATCACTAGTTTGGCAATCTAATTTCCCACTTACGTCAGTACCCTGGGAAGTCATAAATCCTGACTGGGGTCCTTGAACTCATTTAAGACCTCTATTTTGGTGTCATAATGTATACACACATCTGACTGTGAGATGCATTAAATATAACTGCTCATTTCCATAATCATTCAAAGTTTCTCATTGTACTAAATAAGACTGACTGAAATTTTTTTTTTAACTGCTCTCTGTGCTTTGTCCATGGAAGAATGCTGTTTAAAGGGCAGCCTTAGATAATTCACATAGCTAAAGGTCATGAAGTTGGAAAAGGAAGAATGATAGAGTTGCTTATAAAAGAAGGCAAGTGATATTAAGCTGAGGCTCTCTGAGTGCAAAGAAATTGAATAATGAATAGGAAGAGAGGGGAAGTTTGAAAAAAATATGTATTCATTAAATATTGGGCTATTATAGAGTTATTAAAAAGTAAACATTAGAAAAGAGGAAAATATATATGTAAGTCACAGAAAATACTGGTTAGCAAAGTACTAAAACTGCAATAAAATTATGTGCATTATGCATTTTAGTCTTTATTTTCCAGACTTTCTAAGCACCCATCATCTCAAGATTAGATCAAAAGATCAATATCTGTTTGAATTGCATTCTTTTCCACCTCTCCCATCAAAAAATTTACATTTTACTGCTTACTCTCAGATTTTTCTTAAAAAAAAAATGCACAAGGTCTTGAAGACTTATCTCAAGGATTCGTATCAGAGTTAACCAGAAAAAGAGTCACAAAATGTATGACAATCACTCCATTATTTTCCAGGGTCCAGTGACCTAGGAACTTCGAACTTCAGCTATCCAGAAAATGTTGGTAAAGCTAGGAGCAAGTTATAACCCAAACATGGAGAAGTATGGGAAATGCTGTTATACGTAAGTCATAGGTTTCAAAATTTTGTTGGCTTTGGAAAAAAATATATTATATAAATAAAATTTACTATTTTTTTTCCTGAAATATTTTAAATAACTATATGCCTTATCTTAAGTGATTAATTTTTTTAAGATGACAATCCAAATATCACATACAAATCAATTCTAAACAAACCAAAAAACTATGTTTTTATTAAATTCCAGTATATGCTTGATCTGGAGGTCTACTGAAGTAACTTCCTGACTGATACCTTTTCCTTTCCTTGCTGCTCCTGGCTCACACCCTCCTCTTACGCAGTCCAACTCATTTGCCACTCTTTAGCTAAACCAGTGTTTCTCAACTGTGTTTTTTTTTTTTTTTTAATTATCAATCCCTAGGAATATTTTTAGATATATTTTTCCTGATTGTCCTCCACGAAATTTTAATACCATTCTTTTAAAAGAGGTGTAACTCTGATCTAATCATGAGGAAAACATTAGACAAGCCCAAATCAAAGGTTATTCTGTGAAATATCTGACTGGTCACTACTCCTAAAACTATCAAGGTCACAAACAATAAAGCAAAGCTGACTAACTTCACTGACCAGAGGACACTAAAGAGATGAACATTTAAGACAAGTAATATAAAATTTAGATCCTGGAGCACACAAAAAAAAGACATAAATAGAAAAATTGGTGATATCCAAACAAAAATAGGAATTTAGTTAATAGCAATGTACCAATGTTAGTTTTGACAAATGTACTATGATAATAGAAGATATTGACAATACAGGAAATTGAGAGGTATATGGAACTCCGTACTAACCCTACAGGTGTTTTGTAAATCTAAAATTAGTCCAAAATAAAAAGGTTTATTTAAAAATGCTCCATTCCACACACACACACTTCCAAACACTCCCTCTGAGCAATAGTACCCTGAATGGAGACAACTTACACTAACCTTTTAAAAATGGATGTCCAGTCATGTCACTTCCCCAGCAAAATTCTTAAATGATCATCTCCCCTTATTTATCACACAAGATCCCCCTTGCACAGCATTTGATGACCTTTTCAAACTCATCTCTCTCTACCCGACCCCAGGTGCCCGTCATTTCCGTCACTACTCCTGGCTGTTCACACTTCCTCAAGTGCATCTGTTGTGTCATGCTTCCATACCTTCACACTACCTCCTATCATGAGAGTAGACATGATTTAGTAATAGATTACAACGAAGATTTGTCTGAGTTTAAGAAAGATTAAATGGGCCAAGGAGAATGGCTGTTTGTGTTCATTTCAGTTATTCCCTGCTACCTACAATAGTCATCCTGTCAGACAGAATCTTTTGATCAAAGATCTAGTCACGTAGATTATTGCTCTCTTGAAAAATGGCCTGCGGTGCCCCAGGAATGAACTAGAGAGGAAGCAGCCCATAGCATGTGCAGTATCAGACCTTGCAATTCTATAGCTCAGTCATGTTCAGAGCGGAGCTTTGACAGATGGCGCTCAGAAATGATACATTTAATTTAAGCATTTGATTATTGTGATAATGACAGGATGATAATAATTAACGCAGGTTTAACCTCTCAGTAGATGGGAGCTAAAACATAACTTGAGCGTAAATTAGCAGAAGGATTTTCTTTCTTTGTTTTATGGAGATTATTTGGTAAGATACCCTGGTTTATTACCTTTCCATCTTTTCTGACCCCCCCAAAATTTGAATCTTTATGGATTCAATGAAAAATTCACATTGAAAAAGTGTCAAAACAGGGTGGATTGTCTAGTCACCATTTTTTGAAGCAGAACTTCAATATGGGTCCTATAGCTTTAATAAATAATCCTCTGCACTCTTGTTCTAAAGTTTCCCAAAAAAAATCCTATTTAAATAAATACCTAGTTAAGTAGAAGTCAATGTCTATACATTAAGGGCTTATTTTTTATTTTCAAACACCATGATACGTTTCTCTAAAGTGTTAACACAATTTTAAAAACATGTCTATATGTTTCCTTCTCAAAATATCAAATGTGTAAAACTATTGAGAATACATGTTTAGCTATGGAGAAGTCCTTGTCTAGTTGAAGACATGTGTAGTATAAATAAAGGGAAAACAACAAACAAAAGCATATACTCATAAGGGCAAAGAGATAGAGCAACTGGTCTACCATGAACAGAGGGCAGGGTTAAGGAAAAGACTGCACGTTGAATTCTAAGAGCTTCTCCCCAACTTTCCCTACTAGTCCTGCCAGGATACTGGCAAAAAGGCTTCATCTGACAAGTTGGAGACTATGTCTTCTCAGAGGAATCTAGCCAGCTCAAGTGAAAAATCTAAAACTACTAGTGTCTGAGTTACCCAGGGAAATGGATCAGCCAGATCACCCTACAGCATGGCCCACTTTAAACAAGCCCCTTCAGCTTTTCACTGCCCTCATCTTCACATGAAAAAAAGTCAACAATCACTAGACAGGTGACCACTTTTCCACCGTGAGTAACTTAAGCCCAAACAAGTAAAACGGATAAAGATAGACAGAGTAGAGGGTGAAATGACAAAACAACCCAGAGGAAACAAGCTATAGAAGGGGAAGAAAACTTAAAAACAACTAGGAACATCTTGGGGAGAGAGAGAAGAGATTCACAGGCTTACAGGATTGTGGGCTCCTCTGCAGTGCAGACGGGCAAATAGGGGGACGTCAAAGGATCTGATAATGCTCAGTTTCTGAAGCCAGAGGTCAAAACCGTAATGAATTAAAGATTCTCCTTGCAACCCTGTTACTTGGCCAACAGAACAGCAATAATTACTAGAGACAGAAGATAAATGAAGGGCACTTTTTAAGTTTTCTTAGAGCTGGAGAGAAACACACACATACACACAGAGTTCTCTACAGTCTCTAAGTGCAAAGAAAATAAAATGTGAAATGAAAGCAGAAGACAGTGACTAGTGTGCTACGTACATTCAAAAAAATGTATATGGCAAGAGGAGTGAAGACTCTGAGGTTAGAAAGATCTGTAATCAAATCCTGGCTCTGCCACATGACAACTGGGTGAAACTGGGCAAACCACATTTTCCAAAAGTTAGTTTCTTCAACCATCAAACAGAAGAATAAAATGCATTCTGTAGGATTACTATGAGGATTCAAGATAAAGCATATACAAAGTTTACAGCAAAGTGGTTGGTCCAAAATAGAAATTAAATCAATATAAATCATTATTATTATAGTAAAATGTATAAAGTTCTCATTACACAGTGATGGTTCAGCCATGCTTATCAAATATTTTTCTTGTTTTTGTTATTTTGTTAATTAAATAACTGCTCCAGTTATTTATCTATATCTACTGATCAATCAATAGAAATATGTGTGTATATATACCTACATAGATATCTCTGTATATGTTGATATATATACTCATATAACTACAGATATAGATAAATATATATATATTTATATTCACCAATTGCTCAATTGATAGATATATCAGTCTGCATGGACCCCATCTTACTGTGGAGGTCAAGCTTCTGTTTCCTTGAAAAAAAATAAAGGCAAATCACTCCCCTTATAGAGTTTTGGCTTTATAATTCTTGCTTCTAGTTCTAAATGCTAATATCTTACATTTAGTTTAAAGGCTTTGTTTGTTTTTGTTTTTCTATCTAATATTTGCTAAATGGGCCTCAATTTTGTATTCCGATTTTACGATGTTTAAGATGCTGTAGGTATTATTTGAAGACGTTAATAAACTGATTGTGTGGGAAGGAAGGATATCAAAAAGAAGAGGATGAGGAGTTGAATTATACAAACAAAAACATTCCAAGAGCAAAGGTTACTCTGCTGTGCCAGATCAAAATACGTCTCGCAAACATTCACTTCTGCTTGAAATTGCCAGGGAAAAATGTGCCTGCATTTTGTATCCTTCAAACTTCCCAGATTACACTTTGAAATCAGAATTATCTGTGGCCACACTCATTTTGGTTTCCATTGGGTGCTGTATCTTTGTTTTCCTTCACTCAGCAGCCAGGTACCTGAAGCTGATGGCAAAGTCATAAACCACAAAACTAAATGAAAAGACATTTGAGTGATAACTTAATTCACATTTAATTGTGCCTGGAGCAGCAATTAGGTCCGGTGACAACCACTTTATCAAAGAGTAAAATTTGAATCCATTCTATATCATCCCAGGAGCTTCAGACAAGCTCATACATGAACGGGACAAAGAGATCACCAAAGCCTCCTTTTAAGCATTAGATGTCAAGAGTTTCTGTTTATTTTTATTATCACTTTTTAATGGAATCCTTCTGAGGCACTGAACTCCTCTGAATTTTTGTTAATGAGAATACACACAACACACACACACACACACACACATATATATGTATATGTTTAACTGAATCACTTTGCTGTACACTTGAATCTACCAAATTGTAAATCAACTATTCTTCAATTAAAAAAAAAAAAAGAATGTGCATCCTACGAACTCCCTTAGCCACCCATTACACTTTATTTAAGCAAGAAATCAACTTTTAAAATGTCAATGGCCTAATTCAATAAGATTTATTGGTTAATAGCTATAATATTTATGTAAATGCTAGCTGCCTTCAGGGACATAAACTGAGTGTTGAACTCAGATTGTGTGATTCTGGAGAACAAGATATTAACAATTATGCTGTACTGCTTCTAAGCCTGATGAGCAAATCCCCTCACTAGAATTCTGAACACTTACCTTTTTCCATCTTATTTGACAACTGTCTTCTTAATGAGTTGATTGGGGAAATCAATCAGTTTTCTACCCTGACTGTGTCACCAGTGAAAAAAATTATATATATATATTTTTTTTTACATATTGAAAAATCATAACTATAATATTTTCAAAGTAAGGGAATAGGAAAGTTATCTTTGTAGAGCCCTTGTTTTGAGCCCTGGGTACTTTGAGATTAATGACTCAAACCATCTGACAAATCTGATAAGGTTTATGCATATTTATGTCCTCCAAATACATATAAATATAATATTTTGCATAAAATCCCAGGGTTCTTAGAAATGGATTTAAGACCCCTGACACATGTGATTTCATATAATTCACACGGAAGGTTTGTCTGGTAGCAGTTTTATTATCCTCATTTTACAGATGACAAAACATAAGATACAAGTGCTAAGTGAATTGCCTAAGCTCAGGCATTTGGTAGATGGCAGAATCAGGATTTAAATTCAAGACAATTTTACTCCACGGTTCACATCCTTTCGACTACTTTATGATTCCTTGGTCCCCGTGGTAAAGTGAAACACCACTCAGTTTCTCAGAACTACCTTAAAACCACTGTTTTAAACATACAATTTTGGAAGATACGCCAGCCTTCGCAATTCAAAATATTTATTATTCACACAATTCTGCAGTTGGTGAGTGTGTCAGACACTAATAGAAATATTGAGATTGAGAAATGAAAAGATAGATAGAAAGACTGAGAAAGATACCATCTTCATAAATTACGATGTAAGGCATTAACGTTAAGTGACATTTATCTTCATCCACAAATCTTACAGAAATCTACTGGTAAAGGTAACATCAAGCAGCCTCACACGTTTATTCCCAGATTTCACCTACCCTCCACCTGTCAGGAGCAACCTGGAGTTACGGACAGGCACTCAGCTCTCTCTGGTGTCTCATGACCTTTACCGAGAAGTTTCTCCTGTCCCAAATTATTTTCCCTCTTTGCCTTAATATATCCCACCCATCCTACCTAACACATTCTCTGGCCAATGACCAATCTCTTCCCCTAAAACAAAACAAAATAGACAAACCAAAAGAACATACCACTTTTCTCAACTGGGTAAGAAGAAGGACAGTGTGAAGGGGTCAAAATCCTGATATTTCCCACTTATCTACAGTTTCACTTTCCACGGCTTCAGATACTGACAGCCATGGCCTGAAAATACTAACTGGGAAACTCCGGAAACAAAGAACGAACACATTTTAAATTGTGTGCCACTGTCCTGAATACCATGAGACAATTTCAGTTTCACTCCAGCCTGCCTAGGTGGTGACTCATCCCTCTGTCTCGTGTATCCACACCGTATACATTGCCTGCTCAGCAGTAGGGGGACAAACAGCAGGTGCATAGAAATACCTCATTTTAGGGCACTTCACTTTGCTGCACTTCACAGACCTGACTTTTTTCTTTCTTTTTTTTTTTTTTTTTTTACAAATTAAAGGTTTCTGACATTCTGACACCCTGCACTGGCAGATTATGGCCTGCAATCTTTATCAATTAAGTATTCTTTACTTAAGGTATATCATCCATTATTTTTCAGACATAACGCTATTGCACACGTAATAGACCATCACATAGCATAAACATAACTTTTACATTCACTGAGAAACCAAAAAAAAAATCACGTGATTCACTTTATTATGATATTCATTTTACTGTGGTGGTCTGGAACTGAAACCACAATCTTTGAGCCATGTCTCTACAAAGTGCGGTACTATGTGTGGTCTCAGGCATGCACTGGGGGTTTTGGAACATATCCCTGTGGGTAAGGGGGGCTACTACTTAGTCTGTATATCCAGGTCATGACAGATAATTGCACATCCCTTAATAGCAATTATTTACCTGGGGATTGTTAAGCGTTTTGAACCTTTACCCCGCAACAGACTAACTCTCCAACAAGACAATGACTATCATCGCTTTTATTCCCTATTGTATTCCCCAAAACAGCACAGCTCCTAACCCAGAGGAGGTACATCATGTTTGCTAAATGACTTAATGGGATAACTTTAGCCCAATAGGGGGATGGGAAAATCTCTAACGACAGCAGAGCAAGTTCTCTAGTTTGCATCATTCCTGAATGGCTGCATCACACCTCATACAATTGTGTTTCTAAGAATCTGGCTAATGAAATGAGCCTAGCGGGTCTCAGGCTAATGAGAAGCACTGTCACAGCCGAGGTGGACCAGACCACACAAACGTTCTAAACTGCTTTTTCTTCCTTCTCAGGCGCAGCAGAGCTGGGGACTTGCAGAAGGGCAGATGGTGTCACTCTGCCACACTCTGGAGGCGCCTGTCTCAGTTCCACGCCCAGAACATCTGCTTCTCTCCACTTCTCATCAGAGCAACCCTTCCTTCTCCCCAGCCTGGGAGACCAGCACCAGCAGCACTGGCCTCCCTCAGAGCAGGGACGTACTGTCTGCTAATTCAGAGAGATGTCACAGAGAGCTGACAGCCAACTGATTAGTTAGAACTCAGTGGTGTACACACCCTGGGGCAAAGTACCACTGGCAAGCTGTTGCTGGACCAGCAATGTGCCTTTATTTTCACATCTGACATTTTCAAAAAAAATAGTAAGAACAGCCTGATTTGTTGTCTCAATTAAACTCTATATCATAGATACCTAGCAGAAAGTGCAGCATCTTGGAGTCGGGAAGGCCTGACTTTGAATCAAGGCGTCTCCATTTATTGACACTATTACCCAAGATTTTGTCATATTTCATATCTCAGAGGCAGTTTCCTTGCTTATAAAGTGGAAATATCTGCATCCTGGACTGTGATGAAGATTCGCCTTTTTTTTTCACCTATCTCATTATTCTCCTAGAGATATGATTCTTCCTGCACACACATCTCAAAATATTCACAGACCACCTGCATCAGAACCACTCACTGCCCAAGTGATTCTAACGCACGTGCAAGATTGTTCTAAACTATTGGATTCAATCAAAATCCAGGTTGCACTGACTTGATCGCAGACAAAAGATATTTCCTAATTTGGGAGTTCCTTAAAACTTCATGTAGAATAATTTATGAACAAGACATTTAGGACCTTACATAGATAAAACAATTAGCATGGCAAAATACACGCTCGAGTAAAGCATCCCACAAAAAAGCCTTTACAGATTTTTGATATGAACATAAAATTGTTTCATATGGACAGCACACACTATATGTAACATTAACACTGATATTGTATACCTCTTGAGACAACATGATGGCAGTTTGCTTGCTATCCATTTGCCATTAGTTGTTTTATGTATACTTAGGGATATGCCTTTTCTAAATTTTTTCCTAAAAAAACTTGGATAAGCCCATCTGGCTTTGCAGCAAATGATCACCACATGATGTGATGATTCTTGGAAATGTTTAATATGATTATTATTTTAAAATAAGATTGGAGATTGGGGAATCTAATCAAAGTTAACTAAAAATCATATACATCCAATCTAACATTCACACAGTTGCAGAAAGGACAGAGTAAAAAATTTATAGTTTCACTTTTATGTACGCCTCGTAGCTTACACCTGGGAGAGATCACCATCCCAGCATCAGGCCAGATCCAAGATTTAAACATACAGGGTTAGTTAATGAGCAGTGTGTTGGTCACCAATACATTTACAGCAGGTCAGAAGGACTGGAAAACTTCAGTCTAGGGACTGAAGCTTGGTGTAGAATAAGGAAGCAATGCTGGAGGAGGAGGAGTGGAGAAGGAGGAAAAGCAGCAGCAACTCATCACTTACTGACTTCTTAGGACCTTAATTACATTACATTAGGGGAGAAGTAGTATTAACAATGTCTTTTCATAGAAGGATATCTGGGTCTTAAGTTGCATCATGTAGTAGCTAGGTGAAGAAGAGGAGCAATGATTAAAATTCATATTTTTGTATTGGTTTTTGTTTTCACTTCCAGAGTAAACTCATCTTACTGGAGTAAAGCCACCAACCACAAACCTTTCTCAACTTTAACAGATGAAGGGGGTAAACATCTTTTCAAAGAATAAAGCAAACACACTTGTAAAACTAAACACGATACTAAACCAAATACAAATTTTTCAGATTCAATAGCTAACAGTGACTCTGTAGATTTGCCCAAGGAGGAAAATGGCTGGCTGTGTGTGGAATTTAAAGGATCCATTCACTTGGTTGTACAGTAACAAAAGATGAGAAACTTGAGTTTCTTAGGGAACACTGCTGCTTTAAGAAATAAAAAAGACATTGTAATGGGTAGTTTTAAAAGTGAATGTTAGAAGTTGAACAGATACAAGTGGAAACACAAATAACAAATGTTAATTTGCACATATGATATCTTCCGTGTTTCATCAGTTCAAACTGAACATTTATTTCACATTCTCATATGTCTGAAGTCAAGATGAGTCATATAATAGATGGTTCCATATAGTCACTCTAAATTAGGTGAAAACTGTCTGATTCCAAGGTTAAGATATTTTTTTTTCCCATTACACCTATAGCTACTGTAACCAGTACATGAGCTTTCTTGGTTGTAACCCCTGAGGCCATAAATATATCCCAGTCAACAGACTAAAAATAACAAACCACTTGAGAAAAGAATACGAATCTGAGTTGTCTGACAATATTCAATTGGCATTTTTTGTAAGGTCAAAAAAGCACTAAGAAAAAACCACAACAACAACCCTGAGAGAGACGTCACAGAAAATGTTTGAGTTAGCAAGCTTCAAGACTTGCTCCCTCCAGTGAAGCAACCATTACATTGACAAACACTGATAGAATCAATGTTTTTGGAAACTCTGAAATATCAACAAAAAGCTTACAGCAACCAGGGGTGTGCTTAATGAAGAAAAAGGCTGCTAAATTTTGGTTAAAAAGTGATGTGGTGATTTTGCTTACTTACCTATATACACTCCATTGTCCAACTCAATAGTGTCCATAGGAATGGTGAATTACATTCCTGATGCAGTGTGCTGGGGTTAGAGGGTGAAATAGGGACCTTGTTATAAAAATACTGTGCCTATACATTTTGCTGCATCTGCTGATTACCTAAGGGACTAGCACAGTTGACTTGTCTGGCGAGTCACCTGAGGGACCAGCATAGAAGCCTGCCTTTGCTTTGCCCTCCTTGAGTGAAAGCAGCTTCCCAGACTGATTTCTATCAAAACATTTAAAGACAATATATCACTTGTAGCTGCATGGAGCAAAGGACAATAGATGAAAGAGTGGCATGGGAGGCAAGAAGCACATAGACTGAAAATCCTGGGAAGGAGAAGGCTGAGGAGGAAAAAACTTGGAAAATAATGGCTTTTGTGGGATACTAAATATAACAGGATGCTCAGTGCCAGACACATGCTCAGAAAAGAGGTGAGAAGATGCTAGGTTTGACTTCTGGTTGATATTTGAGCTCTATGCAAGCCGGAGGGAGATATTAAGCCAGAGTTATAGGTATTCTGGATAAGCATTTCACAAGTGCCTCAGCTTAGAGCTAATCTACAAAGACCAAGAGAGTATTTTTTTTCCTGGCTCCAAGTTTATGGAAATCTCTGTCAGGTTACTGGCTGCTACTGAGATAACAGAACAGAGACTTTGATGACCACATATGACAAAGAGTAAAGTCTTTGCAAAAAAAAAAAAAAAGTTTGGAAAAGTTGCTAAACAAATGGATGGCTATAACCCTTAACAGGCAACAACAGAAACATCTGGGGAGGGGAAGAAGAGAATCTGATTTCCAGGCTTATCATATAATATTTAAAATTTCCAGTTTTCAACCAAAAATTACAAAGTATATAAGAAACAAGAAAGGATGGCCCAGTCACAGGGGCAAAAAATGAATGAATAGAAATCAACTCTGAGGAAGCACAGACATTGGACTTAATAGACAAAGATTTAAATCAAATGTCTGAAATATGCTCAAAGAGCTAATGGAAACCATAAGAAAAGAACTTGAGGAAAACAGGAGAAAAAATATATATCATAAATTTATATATAGATATATCACAAATAGAGAATATCAAAAAGAGATAAATTATAAAAAAGAGCAAAATCAAAATTCTAAAGATGAAATGTCAATACTGAAATGAAAAATTCACTAGAATGACTCAACAGCAGATTTGAAAAGGCAAAAGAAGGAATCAGCAAACTTGAAGACGGGACAATTCATATCCAGTCTGAGGAGAAAGAAGAAAAAGAAAAAGAAAAATGAAAAGAGCCTGTCTGTCAGACACCATCAAGAGTAACAATGTGGGCATTATGGGAGTCCCAGAAGGCAAAGAGAGAGAAAAGGGAATAGAAGGAATATTTAAAGAAATAATGGATAAAAATCTCCCAATTTTGGTGAAATACATGAGCCTACATATTCAAGAAGCTCAGTGGAAAACAGTAGGATAAACTCAAAGGATTGATACCAAGACACATGATTATTGAACTACTGAGAACCAAAGACAAAGAGAAAACCCTGAATGTAACAAGAGAGAATAAACACCTCACATAAAATAGATCCTAATTACAATTAACAGCCAATCTCACCAGAAACCCTGAATGCCAGTAGGCAGTGGGGAGACAAATTTGAAGTGCTAAAAGAAAAAAAAAAATGATAATCAAGCAAGAATTCTTTAACTGACAAAATTAACCTTCAAAAATGGGGAAATAAAGATATTGCCAGATAAACAAACTCTAAAGCAGTCCTTCAATAGTAGTCCTTTTCTATAAGAAATGTTAAAAGGAGTCCTTCAGGCTGAAATGAAAGGACAATAGACAATAATTAGAAGTTACACGAAGAAACGAAGAACTTCACTAAAGGGGACTATATATGAAAATAAGAAAGCCATTATTATTTGGGGAAGTGGGGAGGTTGTAACACCTCTTTTTGTTTCCCATATGATTTATAAAACAAATGCACAGAACAATAACTGTAACATTTGTTAATGGGCACACAATGTATAAAAACATAATTTGCTACAATAATAATATAAAGTGGAAGCACAGCAGTATAGAAGAGATTTTGTATCCTGTTGAAGCTAAGGTGATATCAATTCAAACTAAACTGCTATAAATTCAGGATGTTATTTTAATCCAACGGTAACCACAAAGAAAATAACTAAAACATGTACAGAAAAAGATATGAGGAAGGAATCAAAATAAGACATTATGAAAAAGAATTATTAAAAGAAAACAATATTGAATTAAGGGATGGAAAGTGACATAAGACATAGAAAACAAATAGCAAAGTGCCAGTAGTAATTCCTCTTCATTAGAAACTAGTATAAATACAAATTAACTAACTCACAATTTGTACAGCACAGAAAAGATAAAAAAATATGATACTACTATATGTTGTCTTCAAGAGACTCACAGCCAAAGACACAAATAGCTTGAGAGCAAAACTGAAATAAGATATTTTATCCAACTAGTAACCAAAGAGAACTGGAATGGCTATAGTAACAACAAAGTAGGATTATAGTGAAAAATGATTAAAGAGACAAAAAAGGGTCACTATATATTAATTAAAGGGTCAATTCATTAAGAAGAAAAAAACAATTATAAACATACGGAAACCAAATAAAAGATTCCCAAAATGTATAAAGAAAACATTGACAGAACTGAAGTTAAAAAGAGACAGGTCTACTATAATAGTTGGAAGCTTCAATAATCCATTTTTAGTAATGAATAGAATAACTACTCAGAAGGTCTGTAAGGAAGTAAAGGACTTGAACAACACTATAAACCTAACATATGTAGAACACTCCACCCTAAAACAACATTATTCTCAAGTGCCCAGGTGAACATAGAATAGTCACTAAGATAGGCCATATGTCAGGCCACCAAAGAAGTCTAAATAAATTTTTAAAAATTGAAACCATGCAAAATATCTTCTCTTACCACAGTGGAATAAATCTAGAAATCAGCAACAGAAGGAAAACTGGAAAATTCACAAATATGTACAAATTAAACTACACAGTTTTAAACAAACAACGGGTCAAAGAAATAAAAAAGGGAAATTTAAAAACACTTAGAGATATATGAAAATAAAAACACAGCATGCTAAAATGTATGGAAAGCAATAAAATCAGTGCACAGATGGGAATTTATAGCTGTAAATACTTTTATCACAAAAGGGAAAAAAAGATCTCAAATCAACAATCTAACTTTACACCTTAAGTAAGAAGGAAAAAGAAGAGCAAATTAAATCCAAAGTTAGAAGAAAAAATAATAATAATTAGTGCGGAAATAAATTAAATAAAGAATAGAAAAAAATAATAGAGAGAAACAATTAACCAAAGTTGGTTCTTTAAAAAGATCAACAAAATTACCAATCATTAACTAAACTAAGAAAAAAGAGAGAAGTTGAAATAATTAAAATCTGAATTAAAAGTGAAGGAATTACAACCACCTTTACAGAAATTAAAAGAATCACAAGAGAATGCTATGAACAATTCTACACTTTAAAAAAATAAACTAGATAAAATGAACAAATTCCCCCAAACATACAAATAACCAAAACTGACTCAAGAAGAAATAGAGAATCTGAATAAACCTGTAACAAGAGATTGAATCAATAACTTAAAAAACTCCCAAGGAACACAAGTACGTCTAGGATCAGGTGACTTCACAGACAAATGCCACTATATATTTATTGAAGAATGACCATCAATCCATCTAAAACTCATAATAATAGAACAAGAACAAGAATAATGCATTCTGTGAAGCCAGCATTACTCTTAGATCAAAGCCAGACAGAACACCAAAAAAAAAAAATAAATAAAATAAATAAATAAATAAATAAATAAACAGACCAATATCCCCATTATAGGTGCAAAAATCCTCAAAAAAAAAAAATCATACTGAATCCAACAGTATGTTAAACAGATTATATACCATGATCAAGTGGGATTTACCCCCCCAAATTCAATGATATTTCAACATTAAAAAAAAAAAAACTCACGGCATAAATAGAACAAAGGGAAAAAAAAAACCATTTCATTGTCTCGATTGACACAGAAAGGCCATTTGGCAAAATTATCACTTTTTCTTAATAAAAATAATTAATAAACTAGGAATAGAATGACATTTCCTCAATCTGACAAAGAATTTTTATGAAAAACCCAAAGCTAATATCATACTTAACAGTGAAATCTGGAATTTCCCCACTATCAGGAACAAAACAGAAGCTGCCACTTTCACTACTACTATTCAGTCTTGCACTGAAAGTTCTAAGCAGAGCAATTAGGTGAGAAAAAGAAGTGAAAGGTATCCACATTGGAAAAGAAGAGGTAAAACTATATTTGCAATTGACCTGATCCTATAAAGAAAATTCCAAATAATACATACACACACACACACAAACTGTTAGAGCTAATAAATAAATTCAGCAAATTTTCGATCAAAGTGTAAGAGTCATACTTCTCAATTTCAAAACTTACTACAAAACTACAGTAATCGAAATAGTATGGTACTAGCATAATGATGGACATACAGACCAATCGAAAAGAATCAAGATTCCAGACATAAACCAATATATCTATGGAAACCATTTCAGCAAAAATGCCAAGACCATTCAATGGAAAAAGACTAGTATCTTCAACAAGTGGTGCTGGAGTAACTGGATGCCCACATCCAGAAGAATAAAGTTGGGCCTATACCTCACTTTATATACTTTATACTCACCAGGATGACTATCATTGAAAAAAGAAAAATAACAAGTATTGTCAAGGATATGGAGAAATCTGAATGCTTGTACATCACTGGTGGAATCTAAAATGGTGCAGTCACAGATGAAAACATTTCCATAGTTTCTCAAAAACATTAAACATAAAAATTACCATATGACCCAGAAATTCAAGTCCTACCTAAAAGAACTAAAAACAAGTATTCAAACAAATACTTCTACACCTATGATTATATTAGCACTATTCATAGTAGGTGAAATGGCCAAAAGGTAAAAAAGACCCAGGTACAGTATAGCACAGGGAAATATATACAAGATCTTGTGGTAGCTCACAGTGAAAAAAAATGTGACAATGAATATATATATGTTCATGTATAACTGAAAAATTGTGCTCTATACTGAATTTGACACAACATTGTAAAATGACCATAACTCAATAAAAAAAATGTAAAAAAAAAATAAGACCCAGGTATTCATCAACCAATGAATAAACAAATTATGATAGGTACATTAAATGTAATAGTATTCGGCCACACCAAGAAATGAAGTACTAATACACAGCACAGTATAGACGAACTTTGAAAATATTTTTCTAAATGAAAGAAGGCAGACACAAAAAGCTATATATTTTATGGTTCCTTGTATATGAAATATCCAGAATATCTAGGGATAGGAAAATCCATAGAAAGAGAAAATGTATAGAGCTATGAGGAGTGACTGCTTAATGGGAATGCGTTTTGTTTCGGGTGACAGTAATGTTTTAGAAACAGGCAGAGGTGGTGGTGCAGCACTGTGAACGTATTATATGCCACTGACTGTACATGTTTAAATGATTAATTTTCTTTTATACAAATTTCACCTCAATTTTTAAAAAATATAAAGTTAATGTCAGCAGCTTGGAAGCAACTCTCAGAGTTTCTAGAGAAGCCTGTTTTTAGAAAGTGCAACATCAGCACTTTTGACTAAAAAAAAAAAGATACAGAATGATAAAAAATGAACATTAACAACTCAATAAATTTTCAAAAAGCTTCAGAGGGTCTGCCTTTGCTTTATAATTTACCTTAATTCTAATGCATTTCATACCTCTCCCATACAAAGAGACAACAGATAAAAACAAAAATTTGACAGAAGTCTACAAGAGACGTCTACAATAATTAAAAATATTTTAAGTGTTAAGAAAGCATGGTTAGAGTATAATTGGCAATGTATTTTTTTATACTGGTGTATAAAATAATGGTGCTTCTTACAGTTAAGAGCATTTTGAGTTTAGTGAAAAATAGTGGATACAATGATAATATCACGACACTTTCCACAGATGCTTTTATTACAATGGTGACCATTCCTTTATTTACTCATTCTCACGAATCATCTTTTTGCATGTGCTGTGATGAGTTCAGAATATAAATGTTTAAAAGTTTTGATATGACAAACTTGAAGCACATTTGATTGAAAAGGATTCAAAGTCAACTTCAAGAAACATTCACAACCTTTCAAAAGATCACCGTTAACTAGAAGACACAAGAACCCAGGCATGTTATTATAAACAATGGACTAATGCAGGGGCAGCTATAAGGGACAATTTAGGTACAAAACAGTGATTGTCTCTTCCTAAAGATTTATAGGGGCCTTCGTGGAAGCAATAATGCTTGAGCGGCACCTTACAGGGCAGATAGGAGTTTTGTGTTTATCTCAATAGAATAAAATATAAAGGCCATTCCACGCAGAGGGAAGCATAAGGGCCAAGGGGAAAAGGTGTGAAACAGTTTGTGAAGAGAGCGCAAGTGGAAAGCAGACAGGTAGAAGGGAACGGAGTAGCTAAGGCCGGAAGCCAAGTCAAGAATCCTTTAAAACAACAGATTTCCAGGTATCACGTTAGTCATCATTTCCTTACCTAGTCAATACAATAGTTCCAATTATGGGGGAGATATACTTTGTCCCAGGAATCAGATCATATTCAGATATTCAATACACACATACAAACACAGACACACACATGCTCACACATGCAAGGATATTTCAAGCAATATTTACACGCTCACTTAAATTATGAAATGGAGCCTCATAGAGGTTTGATAAAATTTACACCGTTACAGAGCAGCTAAGTCAACATCTAAGATTTTCATTCATTCATTCATTTAAATATGTCTTAATTAAACTCTCTGTATTACCCATTTTGATAAATTATTTAAAGATTCTTTCCTGTATCATGTAAAATGTGTTTCTCTAATTTCCATGAGCCAAAGACCAAAGCCACATGTGCCAGGACCCCACGATGTCAACCTTGAATTCCCTTGGTTAACTATGTGTGTATGTGTGTCTGTTCTGTGTGTAAGTGGTTAATCTAGAGCAGTGGGGGGTGAAAGACCTATTATTTTTATTACAATCTGTCTTTAGCTATGGCTTAAAATATACTCCAGGGAATATTGATTCATATCAACATCAGGAACAATGCCACCTTTGGCATAACCACGTGATCATCATTTTTGAGTGCTCAGAAAACAGTAAACAATTATACCTATTACTTCTTTGGAAACAAATGATTGAGCTTTGCCGGTACGCCCCTTTACTGGAAAGTGGAGACTCATTCAAAGCCGTGGTTCAACTATTGAAGAGAAAGAAATTACCCGTGACACATGTGTTCTTGCCCTTGATATTGATATTGACTTTTGTCTAAACATATTTAATATATCTTGGAATCGATGCTGTTCTTCCTTTTATCATCTGTTCTGCAAATTTGTTGCACTACACATTTCAGTTTACTTCTCCCCTCCTCCACCTTCCCTTTGCACCATGAATTACTCGAAAGCAAGAACCATTTTGGATTAACCTTTTTATCCCTAGGCCCTAGCATTCTCCCAAGCCTCTTGATAATTGTTTGAATCGATGAATGAGAAGAGAATGAGAGAGCAAGATTATCTGTGAGTGACTGAGTGAACACGTCGGTCAGTCTATAACTGAGTGGGCAACTGTCCTTGGAGCAGTTTTACCTGATTCTAAAAGGGCAGTCGTGTCCTCATCCCCAGCTAACAAATGAAGAGTTTGAACCTTAGAGAATTTGAGTGATAAAATATTATAAGCAATTGGTATTGTCAAGAAATGATTATGGACCAGGCATTCTCCTAAATATATGGCATGTGAGATTTTTAAGGGGGCCCCTCTCAGCCCCTTGAAGTCTAGTAAGATGGGCTTAACTCTAGGTGTCCCTGGTGTTTATTTTACAAACTGCAACAAACACAGGAATGAAAAGGGACATTGTTAATAACTTTCTAGGACTACAGAAGCTCTTACTCATTCTTCTCCCTTCCCTTTCCCCTCTTTCAAACCTAGGAATAAAAACACACTCCCTCTATTTTTTTCACACATGGAGTTTTACCATCCTTTGGTTACGTGTATTTGTGAAACCCCTTCATGATCTCACTTTTTATTCCAAAGGCAAAACCCAAGTATTTGTTGCCTCTAAAACCCAACAATTCCTGTCTTCTGGAAACAATTCAGAGCCAATATTATATTTCACCATGTTAGTGGGGTTGAAAACATTTGTGACAACAACTTGTATACCTGCCACTTGTAACTCACCACCTAGAGCAACCGGCTTACCTGCTTGCCCCACTTAAGCCCTTGCTTAAGCTCCCAGTGGAAGACCTGAGGGTCTATTTCTTCCCTGTTCTTACCGTTTCCTGTCTTAGGGCTGGACCTTTTATCCCCAGGATGTTTCCAAGAGGGACCTGCCCTTCCTGACCTCAGCCTTCACTCAATTTTTATAGTATATTCTGAAAATGTGCTTCAGATCATCTTTTGGAACTTGTCTGGGTTGGTCTGGGTTTGTCATCTCCTTGCTGGATTTGCATTCTAATAATTGTTCTCCCTCTATAAACTACTAATCTGTTAGCTGCAAGTGACAGAAAATCAATCTAAACTAGATTAAACAAAAACAAAATTAAACAAAGAAACAAGTTGGCCAATGGGGTTAAAAAGTTCAGGGTTAGGGCTAGATTCAGACCCTCAGAGGCTGGTATTAGGCACTGCTCTGTCTCCATACTTAGGTCACTCTCCTCTTTTCCTTGTGGTGACTTTATTCTCGGGATGCAAATGGTGTTTAGATGACTGCAGACACATTATCTTCAAGTCTTCCCAAGAAGAAGAATATCTTATAAAGGAAATCCTGTTTCTCTTAGTTTCTCAAAAACCATGAGTTCCATTCTAGTTTTCTCGGAGTTAATCAATCACTGAATCAATTTCTGTGGGCAGCAATATTTGGGGCCTTGTTATGCCTGGCCTGGTCACATGCTCCAGGCCTGAAGCTCCATCGAACCAGCATGAAATGGCCATAGAACAGTGTGTGTCTTTATAAGAAGGAAATAGATGGTGGAAGGCACACAGAAAATATCTTCTAAACCCTCATTTTTGAGAAAACTACTTTATTCTTCCCCATTTTTTTTAACATTCCTGCTAATGTCTCTTCTCCATGAACTGCTTCTCTCTTTCCCTTCCACCAAGCTATAGGTCCACACTCTTGAAGTCATTAATACTGAGCTCTGTGGAGAACACTGGAGACAGAATAAAAAGTAAATTTCTCACTTAAATCTCTTCCCATCTATAACACATACAAATAATGGAGCAGCGTAGGAAGAATTTTGTAAGATGTTCACAAGGCAGTATGTTATAAAGTAGGCACTCAATAAATATTCGCTGATAGATTTTAAGTCCCAGTAAACCATTTCCTCAGAGCCCCTTTGGCTCAATTAATATCTCTACAAGAAAAGACAAATCCACAGAGCAATGCTGAAAAAAACAGATTCATTTTATATACAGCTTAGTCTATAATCTTCAAGATGTATGTTGCTTGGAGAGGTACTTGAGGTGGTTTGTCATTCCCATCTTGTCTCTTTAGCATCAATAAGGGATGCAATTGGGAAAAGAACAGAATTTTCTACAAAATATTATAGCAACAGACACGAAGATTTACTAGAAAAACTAAGAATATCAATTTGTTTTCTATTTTTAAGACCCTTAGTCAAAGCAAGTCGGCTTTGTAAAGAATGAGAGGGTATCTTTATTCTCTTTGCTTTTGTTTTTGTTTGATGGAAGAAGGCACACATAAAAGAAAACTTTTTTTTTTTTTTTTTTTTTTGGGCAATCAGGAGTGGGAACGCCACACTGAGCAGTTGCATCTGAGTTCACACAGAAGTGCGTCTGTATTCCAGGTCTGCGGTATATTGACAGTATGACCTGGGGAGTTTGTTTCCCTACTGTGAGCCTCCAATTCCTCATCCATAAAAGGGAGGAGGCAATCATAGCTGCTTGGATACAATTATTATAAGGGTCACGTTGAATATACTACATCCTTTTATTTTTATTTATAAGAGGTTAACAGAGTAATTAAAAACACAGACTTGAATGTTAGGTTGTCCCAGCTGCACATCTCAGCTCTACCTCCTATTAGCTGTGTGTGTTTTGGGAAATCATTCAAGAAGTGTGTACAATATATTCCATCTGTGTAAAAGAAGTTACTGTTACATATGCATGTACACGCTTAGGACATTTTTGAAAACACTTTCAAAAACCTGTCAAATTTTGTAGACTTTAGGAAAGGAAATAAATGAAGAGAGAGAGAGAGAGAATATGTCAAAAAATAAATCAATTTTAAACTATAACTAAATCAAATAACAACAATCAAGAGACCATGGAGTAGAAACTTGATAATTTCACCTGAGATTTAAAAGGCTATTTTCTTAAGTTCTTTAGCTTATAGAGAAGTCTGACAGAATTGGGTTGTTTTTCCTTCACTATTACTTGCTATAAGGTTGCATAAATCACATGCCTTCTTTCTGAGTTTCTTTATATAAAAATGAGAATTAAAGTTATCTATATCCTTAGATAATTTTAAAGAGTCAGTGAAAAAAATCTGTACAAAAATTAATACAATGACTAATAAACATCAATATTACTTTGCTGTTCACATCTACAATCATAATCGAGAGGCCAAGATCATAAATTGATGGTTCATGCAGAAGCACCATCTTCACCCTTGCTTCCCTGCTGGGGAAGCCCTGAGCTTCCCTGCAATTTACTCCCTAACGTGTAAGGAGATTATTCTGAATGATCATCTGCTGCTGATCCTCACCATGGAGTCTGAGTGATGTTTCCATCTCTGGCTACAATTTTCTGCCCCACCAGCATCTGAAGCTATCTCGCACTTAATAACTGGGTGACGGAGAAGTGGTCAATGGGTTCATTTTGAAGAGAGCCTTTTAGAAAGGCTCCTGCAGGAAAGCAATTTTTCTTTGGCCACTGAAGCTGTCAAAACCTTCCAGAAACTTGTGGCAGGAACTCTGCAAAGCACTCATGTCTGCTGAGTGGATGTTAAAATGCAACATTGTGGAGCATGTACTTTTTCTCCTCCAGAACAGTGTTCCCTGGCTTTCTGTGGTTGTTCCTCCTTCCCTCTCCTTTCCCATCATGACATGTTGGAGAAAGAGTAGTTAAAATGGTGTCATTTTTAGTTACTTCTTGTTAAACATGACCTCCTTTCTCCCCAGGTCAGAATGATCCAATGCACAGGTAGCAAATGTGGTTATCAAAACCACAAAGCAAATGTTTCTCTATTTTTAAAACATGGTGGCCACAGAGTAGTTACTATCCTTACTCTCCTTGGGGAAAATCTGCCTTGGAAGCAAGTCATATTGAAAAGGCCTAAAGAACAAATGTAGAAAATATTACTTTGACCAGGAAAAAAATGGCAACATGAAAAGACAGATTTACTGATGACAGAAGTTACTGCTCACAGCCAAGTTTACAACATGGAATTTGAATCAGACTTTGAAACTCTGTTCTTGTGACCCTGTTATGATTAATAACTACAAAAGGTCCCTTGTCTTGCAACCATTTATAATCAGTGAGTTTCTTCCCCAGAGAGGGACTTTTATTTTCCATAAGAGAGTACCACTGTATCTGCCCAGTTTAATACTTCCTTGTGCGTATTCCACAGTAATCTTTGCTTTGGTGAAAAGTACGTGCAGGCTTAGGAATCAGAAAACTATGTGGGAGTTGTAACATTGATGATCATGGGGTTATAGCATCTCCAGTGAACTCCCTGAGTCTCAAAAGGTTTTTGTACCCTGATAAACAAATTATTAAAGTAAAAGACACACAGAAAGAGAGGGAGAGAGAGATAATATTATGAGGAATTAGCTCACATATTACAAAGGTTGGGAAGTTCCACAACTGTGGTCTATAAGCTGAAGAGCCAGGAAGACCAGTGGTGTGATTCAGTCTGAGTCAAAGGCCTCAAAACTAGAGGACACTCTCAGGCCAAGGGAATGAGAAGAGAAGATGCAATGTCCCATGTCATGCAATGAGGCAGGCAGGAAAAGAGGGTCAAATTCCTCCTTCCTCTGCTTTTGTTCTACCCAGGCCCTCGAGAGACCAGGTAATGCCCACATACATGGAGAAGAGTAATCTACTTGACTGGGTCTACTGAGTCAAATGCTGACGCCATCTGGAAACATTCTCATAAGACACACCCAGAAATAATACTTGATCTGGCACTCCATGGCCAGTCAAGTGGACATATAAAATTAACTATTGTGAATGGGATACTGAAGCAGTGGCAATGGACGGCTGATCACCTCTTGTTTCAGTAACTTCCAAAGGAATCCTTGGAAAGTCTCTGAGGAAAACAGTCAGAAGAGCTCCGGCCCCCTTCAATTCATGCCTTTTTGTGACAGCCTGAAAAATACTCACTCCTCAGAAATACCCATGTCCTAATCCCTAGAGCCTGTCAGTGATATCATATGTTTGAAAAGAGTTTTTGTAGACGTGACTAAGCTAAGGATCTTGAGATGAGAAAATTAACCTGAGTTATCAGGTGGGGCCTAACTGTTATCCAGCATCTTAAAAACAGAGGCAGAGGGAGATCACGCAGAAGACGAGAGGACACGTACACAGAGGAAAAGCAATGTGAACGTGGGGGCAGAGACAGGAGTGAGGTGGCCCAAGCCAGTTCAGCTGGAAGAGACAAGGGAATGATCCTTCCCTAGGGATTCTGGGGAAAATGCAGCCCTGCTGACACCTTGATTCTGGTTCAGTAAAGTAGACTTTAACCCACAAATCTGTGCTAGAATACATTTATGTTGTGTAAGCACTAAGTTTGTGGTAATTTGTTACAGCAGCTGAAGGAAACTAATACACCTTTATTTTGCATTTTGGAAATGAAGGCCAACTGAAGAATGGAAAAACCTCCTGAGGTCACTTAGCTAAGCAGTGATGGATTTGTGAATGGATTCCAAGTCCAGGGACTTTCCACTTCTCTGCATGGAGATATACTTTCTTCTTTTTTTTAAAATCACATTTCTGTCAGTCCAACTCCATTTCCATAACTTTCCCTTGGACTTTCTCCCTAGTGCTTCTTTTTCCCTAGCTGATTGGCTGCTCCCTGTTACCTCCTTAAGATCTACCTATTCTTTCTTCAACATTTGAAGTATCAAATGCCACTTTTCCTTTGCTAAAAGATCATGTCTGGAAAATTCAATTGCTTAGAGGAAACTGGCAAGTAAAATAGATGAGGCAAGTGAATAGATAAAGAACTGGAGAAATCATTTTCCATCTAAAACAATAGATTCTTAAACTTGGGTGTGTATTAAATCACCTGAGAGCCTTTCAACAGGCCCGACTGCAGACTAATTAAATGAATTCTTTGTGAGTGAGAACTAGGAATTCATATTTTTCAGACCTCTACAGTTGATTACAACGCACAACCTAGAATCGGCTATTTAAAGAGGGGAGACTATTACGCAGACTATAATTGTGGAGAAATGGACATCAAATCTAGTTTTACCAGATGATCTAAGATTTTCAAAGAAACAGAAATCTCCATATTTTACATGAAACCTCCAGATTTTTAAACGTCCAAAAAATTCATTTTTTAAAACATATTTGCTGTTTGCCACGGACTGAATATTTCTGTCTGTCTTAAATACGTATATCGAAATCCTAAACCCCAGTGTGATGATATTAAGAGGTGGGAGTCTGGAAGGTCATTAGGTCATGAAGATGGAAGAAGCTGCATGAATGAGATGAACACTTCTACAAAAGAAAACCCAGAAAGGTGTCTCCAGCTCTTTTTCCAACATGTGAGGATACAAAGAGAAATAAGAAATCTAGAACCTGGAAGAGGACTCACCAGAACTGACCATGTGGCATCTTGACCTTGGCTTCTAGTCTCCAGAATTTCCAGAAATAAATTTTTGCTGTTTATAAGCCACCCAGACTGTGGTACTTTGTTACAGCTGCGCTAACGAAGAAACTGGTGAAACAAATACAGCTGTATGTCTGATTCAGCCTATGTGCATCATTTTGCAACCACTGAAGTACATTAACTTGATTTTACCTATTAAATATCTTCTTTCTGCTAATAAAGCTGTACATGGTTTTGTTTCCAAGATGAATCTGGACCATTTGATTAAGAGTGAGTTTCCACAGAATACAAACAAATATCTTCTCTTTCCAAAACAGAAATCCATATGAGAAAAAGCATTAAGCCATTTGGTAATTACATTCTAAATAAATCTTACAATAAAGGAAACTTTTAAATAATTATAATATTTGGGGAAATATTTTTAAATGCTTAGTCAAATAAGATATTGAACTGATACAATTACCACTCTTTTTTAGGTACAAACTGTTGAAAATTTTTAATGCAGTTTCCGGAAGGTGTAGGTATTACCTAAAACCATGCCAGAAAACTGATTAAATATTTTTGAGGTAGGCAATCCTTTTGACATCAATTCATCTTTAGGATACTATCAATTGAATTCTCTCCCCTGTGTTGTTTCAAGATACTAAGCCATGAAAATCAAGAACACTAAGAGTTCAGCTATATCATACCTAAAATCTAGAAGTCCTGACACAGATTCATGGGTCAATTTGAGCAATTGTGACATTTGTCCAATAATTTTGCTCACTTTTAGATTTTTTTTCTTCCATATAATTTTAGAAAATGAGTCAAAAAAACCTCCCCTAGATTAAGCAAATTTCATTTTAAAGATCAAACTACAATATTTAATTCAACATTAGTTACCTACAAATTTTTAGGATTTTTATTATCTACATTTATTATATAAATGAGTATCTTATTTGTTTAACTAGATTCATTGATAGGTAATTCTAAGTGTCACCATAGAGACAGATTCAAATCATACTATTGTTAAATACATTAAAATAAAAGGTGGAGTCACTCATGACAGTAGTTTCTCAGATGAACAGCAACTTTCTGTGTAGCACCGGGAACTATATTCAGTATCTTGTAGCAACCCATAATGAAAAAGAATACGAAAAGGAATATATGTATGTATATGTATGACTGAAACATTATGCTGTACACCAGAAATTGACACAACATTGTAAACTGATTATACTTCCATAAAGATTTTTTTTCAATATTGTTGTTGGCTTAAGAATACTTAAATGACTCTAGAGGTAATTTTAAAGAAAAGTTTTTCTGTTAGGAATTTAATGAGACATATGCAACTGACACACATTAACCACTAATAAACACTCGTTGGAAAAATGACCGACAAAGTGAAACTTTTGAGATTCCCCCAAATGATGGAGCCATGCCCACATTTTATTTGAGTAGCCTTTCAGTACTATGTTGCGGTTCCTCCCTGAAAATACCTTTGTCTTCTACTTCACTGAGCATTTGAACAACCACCATTTAAATTATGGTAGTCTAATTCTTTCCTATATTAATTGGATAAAAAAGAACAGAACATACTCTATAAACCAGAAAGGGATTTGTCACATTTCAGAAAAACTGGCTTACAGAATTTTGGGGTTTGCTGAAGCTATAAATTCCTCATTGAACTTCCAGAAATGACTCTGAATGCAACAATGAAGATTGAGGCTGTATTTTGTGTTCCTGAGATCCAATTTCCAATGGAAGGCGTCCCCACAGCAACAAACAGTGCTCCAGACACCAGCTGAGTGTCCTACATTTTAACTCAGTTCTGAGACATCTACCTGGAGACAGTGTCAGGTCCACAGGTTAAAGGTTCAGTCTCACAAGGTTGCCTACTGCCCCAACTGCCCACTTCAGATGTCAATTCCAAGTCCGGGTTGTTCTCTATGCTTCTGACTAACAGGCTTCAAATTGGAGGTTCCAATGAATCCCTCCAATTCAGGATACTAATTGCAAGTCTAGGTCATTACTCGTACTTTCTGACTGACACGCTATAAAGCAGAGGTTCCCACAGCCTTCTCCTTGGGTTTGATTAATTTGCTGGAGTGGCTCACAGAATTCAGAGACACATTTTACTTACTAGATTACAGGTTTATTACAAAGGATATAACTCAAGAGCAGTCAAGTGGAAGAGATGCAAAGGACAAGCTACAGGGAAAGAGTGAGGGGCTTCTATGCTCTCTCCAAGTGTACCACTCTCCCCAAGCCTCCACATGTTTACAAACCCAGAGGCTCTCCAAATTCCATTTTTACGAGTTCTGAAGGAGGTATCACTACAGAAAAAAGATTGAGTAAGTCATCAGCAATTGATTCAACCTCCCTTCTCTCTCCTTCCTCCAGAGTCAGGGGGTGGGACTGAAAGTTCCAACCCTCCAATCACACAGTTGGCTCCACTGACAACCAACCCTCAATCAGTTGTTTTCCAAGTCATCTCATTAAAATAACAGAAGACCTCTCCACAACACTTGGAGAACTCCAAGGGTTTTGGGAGCTGTGAGCCAGGAATTGTGAACATGAAGACCAAACATGTATGAGAAATATATTTTGGTCACCTAAATGACCAAATGTATATTTTTCTTATAAATCATAATACTGCAGGTGACAAAAGGAAAGGCTACCCTTAGACAAAATCAGGAAGCTTCTAAATGAGAAAGTTATCTAATTTGCTAACTTGGTCACAGGCTCCAGAAACACACCTTCACCTGGTAACAGAAAAGAATGCCTATACCATGCCCTGCCTCCACCCACCTGACTTATTCCAAACCCACATCAGGCTTGTTTGATTGGCAGAACCTAAACACAGTTGCACCTCTGTCTGCCAGGGAATCTGGGAAATGTATGTTTTAATTTTTCTACCTCTGTATGCTTGGAGAGGGATGAAATATAATTTAAGCAAGTAGATTGGAAAAAATATTAAATATGCTTGTATAGCCTTTTCTGTAATTGAGTCTAGGAAGAAAACAAAGGAATTTTAAACGCATTCAGAGGTTATATTCCTATCATAGAAATACTTTGATACAAACAGAAAATGGAATTCAGTCAGACTGATGAACATAATAGGGAAAGAGAGAGAGAGAAAATGAATGAGTATTAAGCCCCTGTAATATGTAGGCTTTATATTAAGTTACTTTACTTAGTTCTTATGAGATGGTAAAGACTATCCCCATTGGAGAAATTAAACAAAACAAAACAAAACTGAGGCTTGGGCAAGTCTCAACCTTTCAACATTCAAAACACCGTTTGATTCTGAAATCACTGCTTATTCCATTTTATGACAGCTCAGATCTCTTGATACTCTGGGACCTTAGCTCACCTACTTTGGTGAAGTTATGAAAACATTTTCTGTGATAACCCAACATCTGCTTCACCCTTGTTGCCTCAACAGCTCAACAGCATGAAACTAAGGCTGCAAGTGGTACATAATCTGCCCTTTTGCAAAATTACTGAACAAAACCAGTGAATATAGAAGTGTATGCCTACTCTCAAATTCCAACAAGAGAATCTTCAGAAAGGTAAATCTTCCATAAAGTCATTTTAGTTATTTTAAAAATATTAATAGTTGAAAAGCAAAGCTGAAAATAATAAGAGCTAAAATAGAGACACTTGAAAGTCCATGTGAGAAGAGATTTGCCCAAGAGACTTAGAAAGTAGCAAGTATATTAGAGAAGAGCACACATGTATCACAAAGTATGCTTCACCTGAGTAACAGTCCTATGCTTCTATCTGCACCTGGCTGGATTTGTAAGCGTAGGTTGGGGGACACAAAGAGAGGCTGTGTGTAACTCTGAGAAGGCCATTTTGGGACCTGAACATCACCAAGGTGGAAAGACCATTGAGTATAAAAAGAACATGTTTTTCAACAAAGTGGAGCTGAGAGATGTTTCTGTAATAAAATTAGTTAAAGGAACGTCACTTCATCCACCCTGTTTTTTTCAATAGTTGCACTCACATTCTCACAGGACTTTGTAGACCCTTTAAAATGGAAATGCTTGTATTTAAAAAAGTTTTCCTCAAACCTATGGACCAGAGAACCATATGTGCGTGTATATGTGTGTTATGCATCTGAATCTATATCTACCTCTACATAATACTTGTTCACAATCTACAGGTATTAGGAAGAAGCTACAGTAAGCAACTCTGACCTGACCCAACTTCCTACCCCGTCAATTAACAGATAAAATTACGTATGGTAGATGGAAGCGCTTTATAAAGGGAATATTTCAGAAAGCACATGGAGGCAAAAATTTTAGCTCAGCTAAAGCCAAGTAGAAAGCAATCATATACACTTAATTGGAAAATAGGATTTTTAATATTCTTTGAGAGACACAATTGTTAGATTCTTCTGCTCTAGACTTAAACCCTCAATGAAAGCACTTACTTAGACTCAGACCTACTAAAATTTCAAAATGCATAATTAAAGAGCAAGTTTTAAAATTTCTGTTCTACTTTCTGAAAATGATTGACAAGATAATTGGTGAAAAGTTAATATTAATACCAAAAGAAAACTGTCTACAGGACTCAGTGAATGTACAACACAATATTTTTGAAATTATGAAGCAGAAAGTATATGTTTATTGAGGTTTGATTTAATTGTGGTAAATATGGCTGTAAATAACAACTTTATTAGAAAAATGTGACACACAAGTAGAACCAAATGAAATTGTAGTGTCTGAATACGTTTAAAATTCACTATATTTTACTAGGAAAAAGCACTCAACTTTTAGGGAACTGTCACCAGAAGATGAAATTACAACAAGCAAGTCCTAACAAACTTTTAATTTAGGAATTTCTTCTCTTTTTCCTTTCGGTGTACAGGTTAAATTTTCTTATTTTCAATTCCTGATATGTGTTTTTTGGTAACAATTACTCATATTTCCTTTTGTGTGTTCTCTTGGTACTTTCCCCTCTCATTGCACAAAATAGCTGGACTTATCTCTCTGCCTCTGTCCTCAGTTCAGGGAGATAAGATTAGAGGCCTTGATCTCCCTGCTGTTAGAACAAGACCTCAATCTCTCACTGTCTCTATTTAATCAGGTCCCTATTTTAGCTGCCACAAAGCTGTCAACAGAAGAAAATAAGCTCTCCCCAGCCTCAAGGGGTGAAGTTGGATTTCACAGTATGCAAAAGCTCTTCTGAGCAAAATCCCACCTGCACCCTCCGTCAGGCAAATTACTTCTGACTTTTAATTTATTTCTCTAGGAAATGGAAAGGTATGGCATAACCAAAGTCCACAGGGAATAGAGTACAAGGTGTAATCAGGTGCTCACCAATCGCAGGCTCCCTTCCCTGTCGGCTTTAATAGGGTCTCAGAACATACAATTTATAGAATGCATGACATGTCCTCTCTGTTCTGAGTTTTATTTTGGACTCATCCTGTTAATGGTCCCAACAAGTGACAACTGATGTTTGCCTGATGCAATGGTGCCTGGAAGATGTATATATTGTCCATTAAGGTTCAGTCTGAGAGTCTGCAGAGTAAGATTAAGTAATTGAACTGGATTCTTGGCTTCCTAAACTAGGGAAGAAATCTAATTCAAGGGATGGCATTATTTGTTTTTTAAGATTATGGATATCAAGAAAAGGGGTACATGTTGAAAACCCAGGAAATATATTTTTTAGATGAAGTTACTGTTTTGTGATCAGATCAGTTTAGCAGTGAATCACTAAATAATTTAAATAATATGGTTTAATATGGTCCTTTTTCTAAAAATGTAACTGAATATGAAGATAGTTCTATGATTTAGTTTTACAAAACCAACTTTAAGGGATGGAGGAGATTTATATAAATTCATAACTTCAAGGACACATTGCTACAGGGAAAATGGCAAATATTTTGTCTCAGAGATTAAAGTAAAAAAATGTTTTTAAGATACAAATTTAGTAAGTGTGTAGGGAATGCATCTTCAATGAAGGAAAAATGGGATAATGATGGCAAATATAATTTTCATTATAAATTAAGAATCAGTGATTATTCTGGTGGATTTTTTTTTCTGATGTGAACATTTAATTCAAGCTAGCTTTGAAATGAAACTTACATACTCCTAAAGAATTTAGCTCTTTTCCCATTGTAAAAGATCGTTGATTAACTTCATACTTCTATTTAGCAAATTCTGCATAATGAAGTTAAGATTATTCACTAAGTGGAGAATTAGGGGGAAGTTATTGGGCAGGAATAATTTTTTCAAGCTGTATATAAATAAAGTACTTTGGGCTGACCTATTATAGTTGACTTTCAAATACTGTTTTCATTCTTATAGCGGTTTCACTGGTCATTTAAATCAACTTTGTCAAACCAACTCTAAATTATGGATTTCAGGAGAACATGGAGTGAGGATGAGGGTCCAGGAGTATCATAAGAAAAATGATATTCACTATACTTACTATAAATAGAGACCTGCTAAGATCATTGAAACCTCAAATCACTGTGATGGACCAGAACTGTTAGTACATATTTTAATCAGTGGGACTCTTTTAACAACAGAAATCTATAATAATCACTCCTGTATGGATTTCCAAGGAGGGTGTAAGGATAATAATTCCTGGTCTTGTAAGTTACTACAGCCAACAAACCTCCACATGGCTTAGTCTATTTTGGATAGGATTTTATCTCACTTGCAAACAAACAAACCAAAAACCCAACCAATTTCATCTACTGATCTCATATGTGGAAGAGAAGATATATTGCCTGTTGCCTATTCTTTCTCCTCTGCCTGTCTCCTGGTCACAAAAATTGCCACCAGTTCTTAGATTTCTCATCAAGAAACTCCACCTTGTGCACCAGTTTCCTTCCACTTGCCCTCACAAAGCAGAATGCTTTTAATCCTGAGGCTAATGTGAATTCAACACTGATGAAATGTCTCCACTATGTCCCATCTTGATTCTTTTAAATCTGAACAGGATAATAAAAATTAGGACACCTTACAAGCAACATGTGATAGAAAAGCTTGGACTAAAAAGTTTATAACCAGCCTAATGAACCTATTTTTCCTGTCTTACATTAACAAATCACTAAAACACACACACACACACACACACACACACACACACAAAACAAACAAAACCTCACAATGTCCAAAACAGCATCAGAGTATATGCCTATAATGTTCTTTCTATGCTGCTTTCCCAGGTTATGTATGAAAATAAATGAGCAAACAACTACAAACATTTAAAAAATTAGTCATCTATACAAACAGAATTAAATATTGATGATATCAGAATGAGAAGGATACAACACATCCAAACAAGCCTCCCTCTATCTTCCTCTCTCCCAACGATGGAATGAATGTTTGCTCCTTAAGTTTCTTCAGCTCTTTGTACAGTGATCGAGCTCTATTTTCCATCAGGTTTATAGATAAGACTTTTCCCTTTAAATCTGTTCGTCTTGTTTGTGATCCAGATGACAGAAAGCAATTGCACTAAATTCCTAACTTAAGTCTGTTTGCATACAAATGGTGCCTTCCAGGTCTGATGTACATACCTACGCAGGTTTGGTCTGGGAAATTCACTTTCCCTGCAATTTGAATGTGGATCTCAATTTTTCACTGAGGAGGAATTCATTAGCCTCCTTCACTTCCTGATTATTCAAGGCTTTATCAAGTAGAGGGGATTTAACTTGCCTGAAAGATGAGCAAGGCATCCTTTTCTCTAGATTGATAAAATTTCTCTCTGGATCTAGTCCCAAAGCCAGGTACCTGGGTCATAATCTTCTACCCTCTGATGGAATTGCTTTCACTGAATTGGACTTTGCAGTTCCACGGTCTTGCATTATAGGGCATTAAAAGTAGACTCAGGGAAATTTAGCCCTTACTTGTATTGAGGTCTGAGAAAATTTGTCAACAATATGTCTTCCATAATAGAGTTTTCATCCAGTGTCCATGGCACACTGGTGAACTGGGAGGTGTGCCAAAAAGTAGTTCACTCAGTCTTCAGGGACATATGGCAAGGCCCCAGGGCTGGTCCCTTCTGGCTGAAAGCAACCTTATCTATTTATCACTGTGTACCTTTAAAATATGGCATTTTACCTTTGCTCCATGATATAAAAAAGGTTAGGAACACTGGTGCTAGAGCCTTATAACAAGAACACCAGTAGATTTATTCTCTAAGTAACTGGTTTCTCTTTTGTGTCATGTAGAATTTAAATTATGTAACTGGACTCATTGGTTCCTCCTTGATCCTTAGACTTTCAGAATCAAATTTAATACTGACAGCCCAGCTCTGGCTACTGTCGAGGGCCTTAAAACACATGGTTTGAAGTGTGACCTTAAATCTACCTTTGTTTCATGCCTTTACATTTAATTTGCCTTCACTACAAGTGGTATCCTTTTGGTGTGTGTGTCTATGTATCTTTGTGGGTATTTTTTGGTGCATTTCCATTTTCCTTTCTGCTTTATGGTGTGTCACTATAAATCTGGTGTGGTACAAGGAGAGACATGGGGATAATATGATATGCCAAAAAAAAATACACAAATATAAAAGGACACATACTGCACATAATAATTAATGACTTATGGAACAAAACAGGCTCAACCTCATCTTAGGTCAATTTAACATACAGTAAAATTCTAAATATCATCTGTTGAAACACAGGCAGTTGAAGGAATGTTTCTAATAATGAAACTAAAGAAACACACAAAAAGTAAACTTTGGATTTTTTTTTAACATGAAAAGAAGGAACGCTTCCATTGTTACATCTGGGTAGTCTTCTCAGTTAATGAAACTTACACAACATCACTGCTGAGAAGGGACAGCAAAGCAAATGCTATTAGAAATAATAATAAAAATAGACGATATGCTATTATTGGACCAGACATTTAGTGTTCTTTTAGGAACTGATTTTACAACATGAAAGGGGAGGGAGATACATTTGTTGAGGAAAAACAGTGAATCAGGAACTTTACTTCCTTGCCATTCACTTCATTTCTAACTGCCTTGTGAAGTATTATTACCCACATTTTACAAATGAATCAACTGAGGCCCATAACATTTTGATATCTTGTTCAGGAAAATGTGCCATAGCTAGAATTCAAACCACAGTAAGTATCTGTCACCAGGGCAGTGCAATTTTCACTATTAGGGGTTGTCTCTAATAAATCCATGACCAATCTTAAAGCTTTTGATAAGTCTTTGTGGATGCCAGTTATGAATACAACTGGCCGCTTCTGTCTAGAGAAGACCATTGTGTCAATTGCCCAGCACAGGGCAGGCCTTGATCAGAGACAGCCAAGTCTGACCCTCTGAGTCCTAATCCATATCGAAGAAAGCAGTAGTAGAAACCCAAAGATGATCGAAAAAGTGAAACTTGAACGCACAGGAAAGTCACACACCCGGCTTTCCAACCATGCCCAGACAGAATTCTGAAGCCCTAGTAGGAATGCCCTGAAATACTTACTGGTCTTTGTACATGGTGTTCTCTCTGGATGGATTGCTTTGACCTTAACTCTATCCCCCTGAGTAATTATCCATCCTTCTATTTTCCTACAGCTGCTATTTATTGAGAACTTCCTGTATGCTGGCCCACTAAGTGCCAGAGATTCACAAATGGGTAAGATGTGGTTTTTGTCATCACAGTGTTTACAGTTTAGAGGAGAAATATGTTTATTTGGGCTTATTTGCTTGCCCGCACTATTTCTCATATATATTTCTGTCATAGCACTTAACAAATTGTTGCAGTTATGGGTTTTTTGTTTTATTTTGTTTGAGAGTTTCTTACTTGGATAATGTTAACTCCTGAGATTTCAGCAATGTGAAAGACACTGAAGGGAGCAGAGTCTGTCACCCCAAAATATGCCTCTTTGGCATAAGAATTCTTTTGAGCTACTACTTAAAAAAAAAAAAAAAAAAGACATGGGAGAGGCTCTGAAAACCAAGTAGAAGTTACCCTTTTACAAGAGCAATTTACATTTATAAGGGAAATTTTAATTTATAAATGTTATCTTCTCTCTGTACCAGGAAGAGGAGAATGACTAAATCTTCAGAAACTCTTATCAACGGAGAAGGCATGGACTTAAATCTGCATGGTGATGCTACTGTTGATTATTGTGCTTTGTTTGAAAACCTGTCCCCCACCTCCCACACCACATCTTGTCTTCAGCTGGAGATGGTATTTAAGGTGATAGCTTTGGCCATTTCTGGTAGTAACTCAGTTTTCCTGGGTATCTCCATGTATACAGGAGGTATACATGTTACTAAACTTCTATTTGTTTTTCTCCTGTTAATCTATCTTTTATTACTGGGGGGGGGGGGTTCTCAGCCAAGACCTAGAAGGTTAGAAAGAAAAGTATTATTATTAATGCAGGCTAACAGTATGAATGAATGCATGAATAAATGAACAGATTGGTCAAATTGTTATTTTTGGAAAGTTAAAGAAGAAAAAGTTCAGACCATGATGTGATAACCTATTGCACACATTCTCTGATAAGAATAGGGAGAAGGGCTTTTAAATATTCATACATGCACTTGTCCAAAATTTATAGCTAAATATATGTGTTGTAGAAAGGGCGGAAAGTCTGTTTGGAAGGGGAACTGAATCTCTAATGTAAACAGGGTGTGTTGGCAGGGGGATGGCAGAAGGAAGCCATTTAAATTTTCTGAGAAACTATGAGACAAACAGATTGTAACTCTCCCGTGCAGATGTAAAGGCTGGCTTTTAAATGAACTGCCACATCTAGAGAAGGCTGAAAATGGACCAGCCTCCAGATATCGGTTTAAAACATGAGAATAACTGTGAGAACGTGTGCTGAAAGGCAGGTTACTAGGCCCACCCTGGGGATTCAGCTTCCTTAGATCTGCTGTCATGGACTTAGGATCTATGTATTTTCCCCTAGATTCCTACAAAAGTGCTCTGTGGCCCCAATTTGGGGAAGCGTTTCTTCATGCAGGCAGGGTCCATGCAGTGTGATGAGACTGGTATATGTTCAGGGGACCCTTGAAACATGCCACTAAGAAAAAGGCAGATTTCCAAAGAATATTTTCCCTTTTCAATCCTGAGAAAAAGCTGTGAAGCTTATTCTCTGCATCGCTAATGAAGGCAGTGCTTTATATTAAAGGCTCCCTGCTGCGGAGCTATCAACTTCAGGGCCAGCCTCAGCTTTCAAGTGTTAATGATCATCAGCCCCTCTGTCCCCTGAGGGGCCAGGCAAGCTCCTTTCTTTAGGGGCTCAGGGCACCAGGCCCCGGTGTGGGTCTGACATTCTAGGAACTGTCAGACAGTAGAGATCTTCTGCTAGAGTTTGGATTTGACTTATAAAAAAACCCAAAAAAACAAAAAAACACTTTCTTGCCTTGCCTGTTGGCTGCATGTAATCCAGAGCTCAGTATTTCAGTTTTCCTCCATACAAATGTCTTTTTCAGAATCTTTGAGTACATTTGGGGTATGAAAGAGTGACAGGAAGGCTTGGGGTCTGCGGATCTGAGTCTAGACATTGGCCAATTACCACGTGTCTAACATTTGCTGCTTAGTATCTTCAAATTTTTTCATCTGTGAAATGGGGATAATAAATCAACTATGACAAGGTCAATTTATTCAATACACAAATATATATATTGAGAAGCAACCAGGGGCCAAGCACCCCAGTAGGAGGTCGTATAGGTTGATAAATAAACAGAGTGTCTGCCTTTAGGAACTTGTGGGAAGGAAAGCAGTGTATATCTAAGTATCCAGAAGTGCACTCACAAATTGTAATAACTTTCTGTGAAGCAAACAAAAGAGTCAGAGAAAGATAATAACAAAGATTAGAGGGTAAGATGGGGCTGCTCTGGTAGAATTACAGAGTCACCCTGGGAAATAGACTCAAGCAAGCAAAGAGATGGAGGGAGTATATCAGAGAAAAACAGGAGGAAGGACTTGAATTAGGGAACACTTCACCAATATGAGGCCAATGGCATTTGGAAAAAGTAGCAGGAGAGTTTGGAGAGTTGAACAGGGGTCAGAGTGCATGCATGGCCTAAGTGGCCAGAGATAGGAATTTAGATTTTATTCTAATGGAAAATTATTAAAGGGGAAAGTATGTCCCAATTATGAGAACTGTATATGATATGACAGTTTCTAGTGAATATAATAGGTATTCTATAAATAGTAGCTCTTCCAAAGTCATGATTCACAGTATAACTAAGCTTTCAGTCCCAGAACATGACAATAACAGAACTTTATTGGCTATTGAGTTCATCAAATTATTGAGTTTCCTGTAAATTGAATGGCCCGATCTGTACAACAGCCAAGTTCCTGAACTGGAAGATTGAGAAATAATATTTCCTCCAAGTGGTGAAGAAAGGTTAAAGGGGAGACTTTCTCAAAACAGGATAGAAAAGTAAGTGCTTAATACACATTGAATGAATTAAAATATTTTGAGCAAGAAGTGTTTACATACACTGTCAGTCCGCACACCATAATGAACAGAAATTTCCTCAACACATACTCTGCTGATTGGTGGTGGATATTTCTAACCTAATGTTTGCTGACAAAGAAGGTACGGTTTATAGTGGCTAAGTAATTTTTTCAGGGACATCCAGCTAGTGAAGGAGGGAGCTAGGAAGGCAATGCAAACCACATCACTGTAAATCCCTGGACTGCAGAGTTCCTGTAGTTCGCTTTTGAAACAGAAAACAACATAAGTCGTGGACAGAACAGGCTGACTGGGTAATTCAGTGCAAAGTTACCAATTATTGACAGCAACCAGAAAGATTACAAAAAGTGAAATATTTCATACAGAAGGCAACAAAACCTACACTTTCATGGGACTAAGAACCAAATCACATGCATTTTAATAGAAACAAAAATTTAAAACATGTTGAAAAATTTGTAAGGACATCCCAATTAGAGATTTAATCAAATGTTATACAACCTTTGAAAAAGAATGGGATGACACTATAAAGGTCTTCACCAAAGAACACCCAAGCCAACTCTTTGGTTCAGTTCATTGCTCTGGATTTAGCAAGCCAATCTTAATCCATCATCATGATAAGTTACAAAAATAGTTTTAGCAACCATCCTCTACTAATTACATAGTGAAATGCGATTAAGACACATAGTGCAAAGGAAAATGATGCTTGAGATAGACGAGTGAGTGAGATGGAAAAAAAAAAAATAACCACAACTGTTCTTTTGTCAGAAATCCTAGCTTTGCCATATACATACCTTAGGTCTCTGTTCTACTGAACACCAGCCAGCCTTAGTTTCTAGCTGCCTTCCCTTAACTATAAAAGGTAATCAATACTTACTGTTATAACGTAGTGAAGGTGAAAAAACTTTTGAAACACCATGGTAGTGCTTATTTCTACACTGTATGGCTCTAATACACTTTTCAAAAATAACTCATTTAAGGATATGGAAAGTCATGCAAAATATGAATGTCAGCAATAAATTAAATGGATAGACATATATTCTTCTGTCAAATAATCAACTCTTTTCAAATGATTTACTGACTGGTGTTATTTTTGGTTTTTCCCCATTTTCTTTTTCCTTCCATAGATATTAGAAATGTGTTTCTTTGTGAAAGCCAGCAGGTGGCTCTCTGGTGTACAGCTGGGGAAAAAAAAAAAAAAGGGCACAACTCCCACCTCCCTCTTAACTTAGTCTGAAAGTTTATGATAATGATAATCTTGAAAAGGGACACCTTGAAAACTCATATAAAACCTCTGTGAACACGTCCTCAGCCCAACTTAGGGTACCAACTTCAACACTGAAAACGTTAGTAGTTTAATTTTTATTCAAAATTACAAGTCAACAAGGTAGAATGGATTTTTTACCATCCTGGCAGCTTCACGGAGGGAAGCAGTTTGTCTTCCCCCCTCCACAGTAAGCAATATCCATTAGAACAATCAAATGACAACCAGCAAGTTAAATTAAGAAAACAAATGTGAATAACTTTAAAGTGGCCTAAAATGGCAGAGTTTATGTTACTGGAGGACTAGTTTCAAAGTGTTCAATGACACAGAAATTTGGTATTTATTTATTTCTACTCAATATTATTCATATTACATTCACCTCATAAATCACCCCCCGAAAACTTTGAGCCAAACTCCACTGAAGTCATTTTAATGTACAATAAGGCCAATTTCCAGTCCTACATCACAGATTATAATGTGGCTTCTGGTAAGTAGTCATTTTCATAGGGTTTCACAGGGATTTCATGCCATGTATGCTACTCAGCTGAGTACATTCTACCGAGACAGGGATAAAGGCAACCACAGCCATTAAAGGAATGACACAGCAATTAGCACCAAGATGGCAGAAAAGGTCAGAGGGCGGTGGCCTAGTTCCTGGGAATCCCCACCCCTTCCCCAAAGTAGTTGAAATAATCCTTGTTAGCCTATGACGTTACCAAGCCCATAAAAACTAACAACCCCTACTCCTCGTGGCTGCTCTCCCTTCTGAGATGGACCACACTCTGTCTATGGAGTGTGTATCTACTTTTACTTTAAACTAAACACCTACCTCCACGCCTTGTAGATTATAAGATACTAATCCAGGAGAATTGATTGTGATATAGTACCATGGGTCTCTGATGAAGCACAAACTGCCATTTAGGTAAAAGTTAAGAAGACCTTTATTATATTTAGCTTTTCAAACATAGCTAGATAAAACAAGTTATCTCCAGCCACACATTTGTTTTTGCCAAAGGAACTCTGAATTTACTGTAAATGTGGTTCATTAGGAATGAAATATTACAATTTGGAGAGTTACTCAAGGCTGGTAACTGAATGAATTAATTGCTTATGGCTTTAGAGTTAATTCTTACTTGAGGCTCCACAATCATACATATTTTAACATCAAAAGCTAGGTGGCGAATATTAAAAATAACTTAAAAAGCCCTCACCGTAACCCGAATTCGAAATGGAGTCTGCTGTTTGCATGTTCCTCTCTGTAAAAGAGGAAATTAACCAGTCTGGATTTTAAGATAGGACCCCTTTAAGAAAAGAAAAAGAAAATGAAAGGAAAAGACCCAAAGATTTGGCATTCCCATCGATTTGTAAAAGCTGGCTTGTCATAGTTACAGATACCTGTTTTTTTCAAGATCCATAACCATGTTATTAGAATAAAATGCCAGCTTCCCTCCCCACCCACGAGTCCCTTCACTCAGAACTGTTGTATAATATTTATGCACCAAACTATTGCCCATTAATTTCCTCCTTATCAAGGTAACTAAGAGTTAGACAATGCATATCTCTAAACTCAGCCTTAATCGCAGGCAAAAGCCTTATTTCCATTTCTATTGTCTGTAAAAAGACAACAACAGCAACAAAAACCCCAACAAATACAAAAGCAAATTAAATCTCCAGGGCCTCAGTTAAAATACTAAAGGTTGTTACATTGATTGAAGTAAGGTTGAACTGAGACCTATGTGGGTCAAATTTGTGTGAACCAAGAAACAAAAGATTGGAATATAATCATATTCTCAGTTTCTCACCACCCCGCTCCACCACACACACACAACACACACACACACACACACACACACACACCCCTGCCTCTTTTCTTAAAATTTTAATTTTTTTCCCTTGTCTTGAGGGATTTCTGCTACTCAACTCAATTGCAGTTATCACATGCTAATCTCCCCCAAATCTAAAATGCAAACGACATCCAAATTGACTGTGAAGCAGGGAGGGCTTATCTGTGCCTGACAGGCTACACAAACTTCCTCGCACTATTCCATTCCTCCTTATAATGCACCGTTTTTCCCATGTAGGGGCTATAAAAGCCACTGTCAGTCTGTCCCCTGCCTCCTGCTGTTGGTTGTCGATCTGCTGCTGCCTTCCTACTGTGCTAAATCATTCAGTTCCCCTCCAAGCAACACCTCTCATTGATCACTCCAGAGGGGCTGCTTCTGAAAATGTTGATTCAGCTCTGTGGGGAAGATGGGCCGGGTGTAGCTGGAGGAGGAGGACTGGCAGAGGCTCTTGAAAACAACACACCTCCTAATTTTCATTGGCACAAAAAGCCATCGCAACCCCTCCCTTGTCTTTTAAGCAAAGTTCTGCCACGCTGGCAAGTGATTCCAATCTGAAGTGAAAAAAGGCAGGTGGAAAACCAGTTGAATGGCATCGCAAGAAACAACTGTTTATTTCTGCCCTTGTGTTGCTGGCATATTCCCGAGAGAAGCCGAAACCCAGCTGCCTTCAGAGTCATCAAGCTCCGCTTGATTCTAAACCTGGAGAATTGAGATTAATGAAAAGTGCTTTTGCCACTAAAAATACCTTTCCCAAAGCAGTGATTTCCTAACCCACAACTGTTTAGAACGGCATCGTTTAACAATGTTTATAAGTCATAAAACATGCATTGGGCTGATGTATGAGTTTGTATCTTTAGAGGAACTAGAATTGCAAACAAACCGAAAAAAAAAAAAACTGCAGGGCGAGAGAAAGAAGAAAAACGTTCTAACAGATGTGTTCACTACAAAATAGAATATACAACATGTGCTGCAAAATAAAAGAACCATTTGGCAACATAAAATATCTTGGCATCTGTGTTAGATTTGTAACCATAGTAAAATATTGATATGGACCATAAAATTTAAGTTCTATATTCCTGTGCTTCTGGGTGACTCTGCTTTGAAAGACTTTTTGCACTGTGGAATTGTTGTTGTGTATCAGAGACATTTTATGGCAAACCTGCTTTATGACAAACCTGCTTTATGACATTGCATGATTGGCTCATTTTCCAAAAGTAGATACAAAAAATTGGAACATCTATTAATTCCAAGCAAGGCATCAATCTGACATCTTAAGTGAATGGAGAAGAAACTCCACAGCTTGGACGCACTGATAGGGAGATGTACTTCGAGAAATGTGTCCAGATAAAAGGTCAATGAAACTTGAAGCTGAGTTTTAATATTAACCTCATTCCTTGCATTTGGTTAATATATTATGGAATTGGCTATTTTCAGAAGAATGGACATTATAAAAGTTAGTGTCTATAAAATTACATAATATACAATTTTAATAAGTTAAATGTTTTATATAAATATATAGTCTAAATGGTATGGCACATATTTTAATAAAATATTGAATATATATCATGCATTTTGCCAATTTTGCAATCATTTAAATATTATCAAATATAATCTATATATAAAAATGTAGTACAGTTCATGAAGACAAAATAGTATAAACTAAATGTAAATATTTTAGACAAAGCCTCCATTCAGCTTATGAATGCAGCTACTACTTTAAACTCCTTTAACTTTTTCTTCTGATAGTTATCCCTATATTTTAAAAAATATATATTTATGTGCTATTGTCTGTCTTATCAATGTTAGACATTATTAACTTCCTAATATAAAACATGAACATTGTGTCCCTACACAAACTCCTCACTATAATTATATTACAGTTATGAGTTAAATAATACACTGTTAAAGTCATTATTCATAGTCATATTCACAGTGCAGTAATACAATAGTCAAATATACTGCTTTGCCTAGAATGAACAAATGATCACCTCTTTCTAAAAGTGGTACTTTGATTTCCATCTATCATTAATTCATCCCAAACTCCACCAGATATGTCATTCGCCAAATGCCGCCCCCCATCGCCATCTGACCCTCAGCCCTGGCCCGTCCTTCCTGAAGCTCCCCCATCCTTCTGAGCCTGTATTGTGGGGCTTCTTCACCTTGTTATCGCTGTCATCCTGGAATCTGCCTTCCTTTGTCTTGGTTACTGCCTTTACTTCTCTCATACACTGTATTTTCTACTTCTGAATCCATTGTCTTCCTCCTTGTTGGTTTACTCTCTGTTTCACTGGAACCCATTTTCTAGTATTTTCCTGATAAATGGTATCTGAGAAACAATTTCTTTTTGAGACCCTGTACACCAAAAAGTATCTCCATTTCTCTGCTCCACTGGATTAACAGTTTGACTAAACTTGGTAGTCTAGTTTGGATATCCACGTTCAGCACTTTTGTTCTATGACTGCCTGACTTTGAGATGTTCTTGGAAAAACCCAATGTCCTTCTGTGTCACAGTGCTTTCCGAGTTTTTAAGGATTTTTCTATCTCAGCTGTTTAAAATGTCTCGCTGGTACACCTTGTTATGGAACTATTTTATGATTCATTGTGCTGGGCCATGGTGAATCCTTTTAATGCAAAAACATGTGTCCTACACTTAGGGATATTTTCTTGTAGTCAGTCCTTCTATGGAAGTTATGGAAAGACAGAAAAGAGAAAATGGAATATGCATCTTATCATGTGGATATTAAACATCCTGGACTAGTCTAATTTTCCCATTGCTTTCTTTTGGATTTTTCAATCTTTCTTGTATTTTACTTACTGGAATATTACTTCAATTCTGTCTTCTAACATTCTTTTTTTCCCCTAAATATTTCTACTATTTTATATTTTTAACTTTTGGGATCTTCTTTTAAAAAATGTTTTCTAATTTTTCCATTTAGAGAGAATTCTTTTTAACGGATGTCTTTAACAACTTTTCTTAACTCTCTGATATTGATTGCTAGATTTCCTAACATTTTCTTTGGTTCTTTTGTTATCTCTGTTCCATTTCACTTGTTGTTATTTGTTTGGCCTCTATTTTTTATTAAGCAACTGTCTTTATACATGTGACAGTCAGAGGCCATCTGTTCATTTTTAAGGAGACGCTAGAGGCTTGGGCTGGACTTGTACACTGGTGGGCTTCACTACCTAGAATGAACAAAATTTTTTTCTACTTATGGAGACTTATTTTCTATGTGTATTTTCACTAGAAGAGCCATATTTAACCAATAATATTAGCTTTGCTTTTCTTAAGCTATAAAAAGGAAGTTTAAATTTTAAAAAGTTGCATTTAGACATTTAAAAATCAATAACAATAGAAAAAGTTGTATATCTTTTTTCATATAGAGCACTGATTGTTGCAACTTTTATGATTTAATCTGAAACCAATTTGTCTTACCTCCTTTATACTTCCTTTAAAGGGTATGTTTATTCTAAAAATAACTGGGACCTTTAAGAGTAATAAAACAAAACAAATATGTTCCCCAAATGACTTTCTTATATTAAATATAGTTAGAATTGGTATATAATGTCCCTGTAAATATGACAAGTACATATACACAGCACCTAGAAAGACTGCTTTGCCCAAACATAGAGCACTGTGATCAATTGTGTGAATCAAAAGAAGGAATTGTATTATGAGAATTTAACAGACTGTACACAAAATGGATGATACACCCATTAGTAAAAGTCAACTTAGAGTCTGCCTATAAAGGTATGAGTAAATGGTTTTGAAGTACTCACAGTTCCAATCAAGGTGACCCACATGTAATCTCAGGAAGAGGGAACTAAAGTGCAATGAAAACTTAATACATCTAAATAATTGCATCAAATGCTGTTTAGAGAACGACAAAGTGAATAAAAGAGGAGGATCTCTTGATGAAACCCAGATAAGAAAATTTCAAAGAGTAGAACATTGGTAGGAACTGCCCAACCCTAGCCCGCCAAAGTACTGAATTGCTATGATGGGTTGATCAGGGTATGAAGGAAACTTTGCCATCATGCTTAAAAATCTCATGCCCAGACCTCAGAATTTGGCAGAATTACACTAGAAAATTATCCCCTGAAATTTACTTCATGTTTGGAGATGTTTCTTCAATATGCGGCCATAACGATGATGGCCCCGGGAGACTGTACCGTGGAGGGGATCACCTGCCTGGATGTGGCCAGCAGCCTTTCCCTTGATTTTCTGTTTTACGGCTGAAATCAGGACAGAACTTTAAATAAGACCTTACTAAATATTCAATAAATGAAAAAAGAATTTTAGTTGAATAAACAAAGAAATATTCAACTGGACTTCTGGTTTATTAGATTCAATGGACTTAGGTTTTGCTTGGCCTGCCTGACAGTGTTATTTATGTCTCTGCTGTCACAAAGCAGAGGCCAAGTGTCCAAGGGTTAAGAAAGGAATAATAAATGCACCTACATTCAGGCTTAGCAAGGAGTTCCTCCCAACCTCCTAGATTCTTTGTGCCTGAGTATTACCTTCCCCTGAGTAACCAGCAGTTGGGAATATGTTCCTTCACCAGGAGATTAGTCTGATATTTACTTACAAGGGTTTGATCTTTTTCTGCAGTCTGAAAGAAAAGACTTACCACAAGATCGTATAGAGATTCAAACTAAAAAATGCACATGCACCACAGCACAGAACTGCCTTCTTTATAGGAAATCAGCAGTACAAATCAAATATTTTAAAACACTGTTCATCAGTACTACATGCCATGTTCTCACTGAGTGATTATTATAAGTAGCCTTTGAGTCAGAGGCAAGGATATTTCATTTGTACGACCAGAAACAGTTTGCTATTCCAAAAACTTTTATCATAGGGAAGGGCAATGGTGAAAATGCCAGGGAACTCAGGATTCTAACCAACAAAATAATTTTAATGGATTACTTACAAGCTATTTTAAGGGATTTTTTTTTGGATTGTGCTGAAATCCTTTATGAAGTAGTTTGGTAAATTTAGCTTCTTGAGTCCTATCCATCTGGGGACAGCGACAATATTGACTTTCACTGCTTGCCAAGCTGATGACTAAATCTTGGGTCAGAGTGATCACAGTAAGATAATGCCACCCTAGAAATCTTACTGGAATACCGGCAGTCGGTCTGTCTTCCCTAGCGACAGTGGTAAACAGTTGACTGCATCCATTACACTGTATCAAAAGGAGAGATGATGTAAAAGACACCATGACTGAACCATGTGTAAGAAAATTCCAATGCCCGTGTGGAGTAAGTGAGGGGATATGTTGGCTTCAGGTGATTAAAGAAAAGATAAACAACATCAGATGATCTAACAGAAAAATGGAGACCTGAAAACTGGTCATTAAAGACTAGTTTTTTGGGGGTTTTTTTGTTGTTTTTTTTTTCCCTTTGGACACCACAGAACTAGGCTGGCAGGGTGGGGAGGGCGAGGGGACATGGAGAGGGGAACTGAGCAGTCCGAGGGCAGAGGCTTCTGGCTGGAAGTCCCAGACCCCCAGGATTAAGGGAGGAGGATACTGGGGAGGGGTGTGTAGAGCAGGGGTGCCAAAGAGCCACCAAAAGGCACCAGGGAGAACACAGTCCAAGAAGCGGGTAAAACCAGCCTTTAAGACTCAGCTTCTACCCTGGGTGGCGGGGCGCGCACACACACACACACACACACACACCACGCTCCTGGGGTCATTATGGTCCCTGAAGAAGGGAAATGGTTCCAAAATTGTTATCTCTGTGTTTTCTGTGTAACAGGTATCAGTTCAATGGTCCTGAAGTCCATTTACTGGCAGAACAGGAGGCATGCTGGAAGAAGCACTAATGTCCCCACCCCTTCCCAAAGCACGGCAAAGTGATGCCCTCGTGACTCAAGGTCTGCGGCCACTCAGGGAGGCTGACACAACCATGTCTTTTAAATCGTGATGAAATGCAAGACTGTCCTTTAGAGTCTTTCAGCCTCTGAGGCTCATTCGCTCTTAGGATCCACTAATTCTGACAGCAGGGTGACAATTGGCACAATCTGTGATATGTGGACACCCATCCATTAGGAATTGGACTGGCACCATCCATTCACTTTAGTGAGTCTACAGAGTGGAAAGTAACTGTTATAATGCAATGGCTTCCAGCCACTCCTGCTCAGGGCCAGCTTTGGATTAGTGATGAGGAACTAAAAAGACCTTAAGTACTTTACAAATCCCAGGAAAATGTTCTCGTCAGTTAAGTATATAATGATACATGAAGGTAGAAATGGTTTGCCTGCACCAAGCTTTCATCTAAGATGTATATGGCTCTTACTGACATCTTTGAAAATTACAGACATCCATCTAAGAAAGATTTCAGGCCATTTCTCATAGTAAACACCATAGCTTTTAGCTTTTAAAAAAATTATTTGATTCATACATTTAATTTGATCTGTTCCTTATTGCTACCACATTGGTGCTGGTGTTGTTTCATAACTTTTAAATTAATATGCAGGTCTAAGAATTTTAGCATTTGCTTAGATGCATATAACCACAGCTGTGATCAGGATACAGAGCACTCACAACACCCCAAAGAATTCCACTGTGCTCAATCTTCGTATTCACTTGTTCTCCTCATCCCAGACTCTGCCAGCACTTGTCTGTTCTCTGTTTCTCTACTTTTGCCTTTTCTGGAATGCTGGATAAAACTGAACGACAAAATGATGGAAGAATGAATTTTTTTCAGGAAAGTATGAGGACTGCAGCCCTGGAGACACAGACTCAGTCATACAACTGAGCTGTGTTCCACGGGGTAGAAGTTACAGTGAGGCTTATAAAGGTAAAAACCACATTTGGGAAACTCAGAAGGGACTGGGTGACCTTTATGACTTGAGTGCAAGTCTTGGTGGTTGGTCATTGCTTGAGCTGTCCGGGGGCACGTGCCAGGCAGGAGCTTTGGCAGAGTCAAAATTCATACACTTCCAGTTTGTGGCTTTTCTGAGAACACAGAGTACGTGACTGAACCCCAGGTTGCTTGGCTCCATTTTGTTCTGGGTCCCTGTTAGTCATACCGTGTCCATTTTCTATGTTTTTTTCTTCCCCTAGAGGATTTATACTTATTTTCATACAGTATATAACTTTGTGAGACTGGCTTCCTTCACACAGAAGAATGCATCTGAGATTCATTCATGGTGTTTGTGCCCATAGTTCATGCCTCTTTATGAGTAATATACTACAGTTCGTGAATTCACACATTGAAGGACATTTTGCTTGATTCCAGTTTTTTGCTATGATGAATAATGCTGCTATAAACGTTTGCATATATAAATTGACATTTTTCTTGGCTAGAGACCTAAAAGTGAGATCTGGGGGTTATAAGTGTAAACTTAACATTTGGCTTTTAACTACTTGTTTTTATCCACAGGTAAGCAGATGGATAGATTCTGACCGTGTTTATACACAATTACTCTATCAGCATCTTATTACTAAGTATCTGTTCTGTCCCAAGCAGTGCCAGGCACTGAAAGTCCAGAGCTGAATAACGCCCTGTTCATTAAATACATGCGTGAGTGCGTGGACATAAGCAGTGCATTCGTTTTCTAGGGCTGCCATAACATAGCACCACAAATTGAGTGGCTTAAAACAGCAGAGTGTTCTCTCATGGATCTAGAGCCTGGAAACCTGAGATCAAGGGGATAGCAATGCCAGACTCCGTCCGAGACTCTGAGTAAAACCCTCCCTGTTCTCTTCCTAGCTTCTGGTGGCAGCCACCAGGCTCTGGCTTTCCTTGGCTCCCAGCTGCAGCGCTTCAATCTCTGTCTCCTTCCTATTTTCCATTATCTTCTTTTAAGGGCACTGGACTAAGGGTCCACCCTATTCTAATATGACCTTATTTTAACTGCATCTGTAAAGACCCTATTTCAGAATGAGGCCACATTCTGGGGTACTAGAGATTACAATTTCACCATACGTTTAGAAGGGACACAATTCAATCCATAAAAACAGGGACAAAAATGTATCATGTGCTGACGACTGGCCAGACGCTGTGCTAGGTGGGGAGGATGGAAGGGTCAGCAAATTAGGCTAAGCTCTGGGGCTCACAGAATCCATAGTTTAGTGGGCAAGGTCTATTTCAATACGATTATTATAAAGGATCTGCTTATGAATGTATGGCCCTTTTTAGGAGAAGCACAGAACACTCTAGGAATGAAGATAAGGGGTTCTCACTAGGTCCAGGATTTAGAGAAAGCTTCTTTGAAGAAGTAATATTTAAGATGCCCCCAGAGGACCAAATGACATGACGTTAGACACACAAAGAGGGGGAAAAGAGGATTCCACACAGAGGGAAAAGCATATAAAAAAAGGTAAGAAGCTGGAGAGGGTATCATATTCCAGGAACTCAGCATGAGTGTGTGAAGGAGGAGTGCCATGAGATGCAGGCCATTTGAGAGGTGCTGGACCGTGCAGAACTTTGTAGATTCTTGTTTACATTTTGGACCACATTTTAAGGGCAACATGACATCATTGAAAGGTTTTATTCCCGAGGCTGACATGATCAGAGATGCTTTTTACAAAGATTCCCTGCTCTGTGGAGAACAGATTAAATGGAGACAAAGGAAGCTGCAAAGGAGGTAACTGGTATATTCAACGGTTTAAAATAAGATTATGATAGTAACTTGGGTTAGAGTGCTGTCTGTGGAAATAGAGAAAAGAGGCTAAGGTGGAGAAATATGGGTTGGAAGCTCACTCAGTAAGAATTAGACATAGTATGAGAGTGAGGAACAAAGAGATATCAAAGAAAACGTTCCCATTTTCAGGAGGAGCTAGTAGGTAAGTGAAAGTGCCTTGAACTGACTTAAGGACCACCAGTGGACATTCAGATCTGGGGCATGGGAGGCATCAGGAATTCCATTTATGAGCTGTAAATGTCTGGAAGATATATTCAGATGATTGTATCAAGCCAGTAGTTGGATATAAAACTCTACAGATGTCGGAGTTGGACACATGAATTTTTGAGTCATCAGCATATAGATGGTAATTAAACTGAGAGACTGAATGAAATTATCTAGGCAAGGGGGAGAGAATTAGAAGGGCTAAATTAGAAGGGCCCTGAGGAATTCATCATTAAAAAGCCAGGCAAAGATTCTCCTCTCTGGGAAAGGAGACTGAGGGAAGCCAGCACTCTTGCTGACAGATATGATTGCAGAAGAGGTTGGGCGTACGGGCTGGTGGCAGACACTGGATGCAGAGGGAACAGCAAAAACAAAGGGCACATCTGCAAGGAAGTCAAGTTCAGAATATACCGGAAAGTTGGTTCATGTGGTGGAAGAAGAGGACGTATAAACTGATAGAGCGAGAGGGCAGCCTGGACTGTTAGGTTGGGATCAAACCAAGGAAAGCCCTGGCTCAGACACTGGGCTTTTTATCTAAGTGGTATCTTCTCAAGAAAAATCTCCTTAGAACAGAGTGTTGAGCTGCCCTGAAATCAATCCCTGAATAGGGGACAGGGGGTGGTGAGGCAGAGGGAGTTAATTCAGATTTTATTTCATGAATGTACCTTATATCAATAGAGTAGGACTTGGTCCTACTGCAGATACTCGTTTTAGGGATGTATACCCCCATCCCTTCTTCCTATGTAAGTGGGTGGTTTCTGTTTACTCACAGTGAAATGGAGAGTATAAATGAATAGTGAAAATATGGCTTTTTGGCTCCTAATTGAACCAACGTTTTCTTGAAAGGCAGTCTTGAGTAAAACCCAGTTAAAGAATCTTTTTTTTTTTTTTTTTTTTAAGAAACAAGTGTTGCAATCAACTGGCAGTTTATTTTCTCGCAGTAACGTGCACTTTCGAGTTCCCTAAGGTGTGGTTTTCCTGTTCCACTGAGCCAGTGTCGACAGCCTTAGAAATCAGTCAAGAGCTGGAATTGACTTAATACCCAGCGCAGTGACCGGAGACATTAGCTACAGTCGCAACCTAATTGTAATGTAATTCCAGTAATATACGCGGCTAGCACTGAGCACAATTGAGGGTTCCCTGCCTAGAGTTTCAGGAAAGCCATGCTGTTATTGTAATGAGCCCACTGCTTTGCTGCTCCAGTTTTAGTCCTTAGTTTTATTACCCGGGATGAGTTCCTCGATTGTTTCTAAAACTTCTCCAAGAGAAAGAAATGATAATGAGTCTGTACACCACTGCCCTATTACTTAGGAAGACTTCCCAAATGTTAGCTATTGCCAGCTATTTCATACCTCATTACTATGATTTTTGCATGGATTATATCATTTAATCTGCTCAACAGCTCTGTGAGCAGGCACAACTGCTAACTTCCAAGTGGCAGTAATTTGAGTCACACAACTTGTACACACACATTAGTGAGCGGAGGTAGCAGGGTTCAGACCTAAGCCAATCCAACCCCAGAGCCTACAGTATTGCTAATATATCGTATTATTACAGTCACTAGAAGTTACCAGTGATTTTGCCTCTCTCCAGTAGAGCATAAGTTTCTTCAGGAGTTCTGTTTTTCTCAGGTACTTTACAGACTCACCAAATTGCCAATGTTTGTGTAGGGAAGGGGAAAAATAAGAAATAAAAAAGAATAAAAAGGAGAAAAGAAGGAAGGAAGGAGAAAGGGAGGGAGGAAGTCATTGCAACTAAAGTGGGAATGGCTGAGCCTATGATGAAAAATCTTTATCAAAAGAGTCTTTTATTTTAAGGTTAAAAAAAATAGATAGTGAGGTAGGGGCATTTTCATTCATTTGACCATAAGCCTGTATGATTACTAGAAAAATAACTAATACTTCTTTTAAATTCACGAAGTCTTAAAAGACTGATTTAGACCAGTTCTGGCATATTCATCTAGTCCGAGAGGCTGTGTGCTATGAAACACAGAGCACAGGTTGGATCTCGGTTCCAGTATTTACTAGCTGAGTGATCTTCCGTAAAGTGCTTAAAATGACCTCACATTCAACTTCTATAAAACAGGTACAATATCATGAACTTTATAAAGTTTCGGTGAGGATTCTACCTTATATAGTTTTTGTGAGAATTCTCAAAGATGACAGATGTCTTGGGCTTCTCAGCCTAGATAAGTTCCAGATACTCCCCAGTCCATCTTTGTTCACCTAGGACCACACGGAATAGCCTTCCTCAGCATGGCAAAGACTGGAGATTACCGCTTCCTCATCACTGTACCTTTAGAAATCAAAGTCCATGACAATACAGAGAGGTGGGGGTTGTGATCCCTATTTCATAGATGTGGAATCTGAGACCTATGTTCACACAGAAGACGCAGAATAGAAACCAAAAATAATGGTGAATCTTTATCAGGCACTTGTATTTTGCAAAGTCTTATTTTCATCATCTCACAGAATCTAACTCATAGGGTGATTGTGGGGATTTGGTTTTATTTTACAAAAGTAAAGACTGAGAATTAGAGAAGTTAATAAGCTCACTCAGGGGCAAAGCTAGCAAGAGAAAAAGCAGGGATTGAACCCAAGCCTTTTTACTTTATGTCCCATACTCCTGTCCAGGATGGAATGTCTTGAGACCCAAATGTGGCCGGTGACAACAAATTTGGTGACAGTGACACATTTGAAATTCCATTTCATGTTTTCCCCAGGTGTTTTCCTACATCCATGGCCACATTTTTAGGGCATTAATTAGTAAGTGTATCAGCTACCTACTGCTACATAACAAATTATCCCAAAATAGATGCCAGAAACAAAATAATCATCTATCATCTCATAGTTTCTGTGGGATGGGGATTCGGAAGTGGTTTTAAGAGTGCTGGTGGCTCAGGGTCACACATGAGGTTGCAGTTAGGATACTGGCTAGAGCTTCAGTCTTCTGAATGCTTGGAGGATCAGCTTCCAAGATAGTTCACTCACGTGGATGACAACTGGAGCTGGTGGTGGGCACATGGCTTCAGTTTCTCCCCAGGTACTCAAGTGTCCATATGATATAGTGACTGTCAGAGTGAGCATCTCTCTGACTGCCCCCAGCCCCACCCTCCAACACACACACTAAGATAACTCACAGATAAGAAAATCAAGACAAGGCAAAGTAAACTGTGTTTGCTAATACCTACCTCATACAATGGCTGGGCCAATTAAGGGAGATGAAATAAACAGGAATACTCCAAAATGCTCACAGCTCCTCAACATTCTACACTTGACATAGTGACCTTATTTATAACCTCTCAGCTGACCCTCCCTCCTAAGACTCCTGTGAAATGGAGGACATGTTGTATCCTTATGCCCATTTTAGAGATAAGACTAATGAAACTGAGAGGGAGAGAAGCAGCTTAGCTCCAGCACAGCTCTGTTAGTGGTTCAGCACATTTTGACAGAGGTTCCCAGTCTCACAAGGCCAGTGCACCTCTTCACAACCTGGTAGATTTTTAGGTCTATTATTTGAAGAGATCATTCTCCATATAAAAGCGTATGTGGTATTACAGACCTAAAACTTGAGACTTCTCTGGCGCCCAGCCCCCAGCCACCCAGCTTGCTCTTCAGGATGGACCCCCAAGGGCTCTATCAAATTCCTAAAGGGTCTTGAACCCAGCTGGAAAGCACCTCACTCCATCATACTCAAGAAACTGCTCTGGCAGGAGCCCTGTCATCTCACAGCACAATCTAAAGGAACTCAGCAGCTCAGAATGAAAAACACAATCACTTCCATCCATCACGAGTGAAAGGCAGGAAAATGATTGGATGGGTGTCTTGAGCACCTTGGTCTCCACCAACTCGCTATATTTGATGTCATTACTAATAGAAGAAGGGGAGAGTAAATGCCCTACTGTGGATAATATCAACGGCATGAGTCTTGATAGATAAATGTAACTTTTATGAAGCTTATGGATTAGCCATTAGGGAAAGCCTCCACTGTGTTTGCAGAAAGGTTTTCAGTGCCACTGCGGAGAGCTGGGCACCGAGATAAGTAAAGCAAACACCTGTGCTCAAGGGAGGAGCTGCAGTTGATCTTTAACGTTCTGGTCAGAGGAGACCTTTAGTTCAAAGATGAAGAATGAGGTTCTATAGCATTTATGGTTTCCCTTTGCCAGGGACTTTCTATCTGTTATTGCAGGCAAGGCCTTCATTGATCTGTTCCCCCAGCTGTTATTTATTCTCCCCTTTTAGCTTCAGTGAAGTAGGCAGATGAAGGGTCCAGGTACTTTGTCATTTTCTAACACATCTGAACAGTGGAGCACTTTCTACAGAAGAAAACTGATCATTATTTTCTCCAGTGCTGACCACTACATTTTGCTACCCTTGGGAATGTAAGGGCTGCCCCTTGGGTGGAAGATTGGGCAAGCTTGAAATTGGGAATGTATCAAAGGGTTTTTCCCTTTCAATTCCTATGGGGTCTGCAGTCTGGAGCAGCACTGAACTCCTTACAGCTCCCCAAAATAGAACGTGCCCCTTCGCTTCCATGACGATTACTTCACTTCTTGTGTGTTTCTTTCTCTTCTTCCTCTAATCAATTTCTCCAGTAGTAGGGAGGGGCATCTTTGTAACTGAGCATTTAGAGAGGAAGGGTCTGTGGCATTAGAAAGGTCCATAATCTGTTCCCAGGTAAACCACTCTGTGTGACCTGGGAACAGATTCATAACCTCTCTGTGCCTCAGTGTCCTCTGCACCCCCAATAAAACAGCAATAACAGTGTTTACTCTGTAAGACTGCTGTGAGAGATCACAGAATGCATGGAGTGAATGTAGTAAATAGTAAGCACTCAGCGAGCCAGTCAAGTGCAATAATTATTGAATGTTACTTCAGTATAATTAATAACAGTACCAAGAACAACTCAAAGTGTGTATCTTTTTACCCAGGGCACCTTCCCTGATTCCAGAATTACCTTCATCACAGAATAATAATGGTTGATTTTTACATCTCTTTTCCTTTAGATTTTAAATATCTAGAGGTGAGCCTTATGCTTATGCTAAGAATTCTGAGTTCTTAGCCTCTAACAAAGTGCCTGCAACAGGGTGAATAAAGATTTAATTGACATTGTTTTTCCTGCTTCCCTTTGCTTTCTTTGAATGCATCAAGCATTTCAATAAGCACCTAATAACTTACCTGTGCTTCAAGCACAGAGGTGCTAGAACTGCAGGTATGGATTAGACAAGAATGTACTGTCTAGGTGGAGAAATGGATCTAAAAATGGATAACTTCAGTACCATGTAGTGATTCTATGACAGAGTGATGCCCAGGGAACTTTTGGAGGATAAAGTTAAACTATACAAAACATAAAATTTATGAAAATATAAAGTTAAAAATGTAAAGTATATACAAATACACTGTGACTGAAAGCGAGGAGCCAGAAGGTACCATGAAGGCCACCCAGTGGAGGTGACACCGAAATGGAGTCTTGGAAGTTGAGCAGGTGTTTAGGCAAGAAAAGACAACAGGGAGAGGGCTGAGTCTTAGAGGCAGAGAGAATGGCCTCCACAAAGGGAACAGAAAGCTGAAATGGCAGAGTGAATGCAGGCATATGACACAGTCCGACATCCCCCATCATAAATATCTAGGCAGCGTAGAAGATGAGGCTTATGAGGTGGGCAGATGCCAGATGATGGAGAACCTACGGTGTCGTGATGGTAAACTGTCAGATGCCTGGGAAATGCAATGAGATACAACTTTAAAACAACTCAGTCCACGGTCTTGACCAACTGTTTAATCTAAGAGGATGACCTAGATATTAAAATCCTCCCCCTCAGGTGGCACAGATAGTATTCAGCCAGGAAAGCACTTGGAGTGTTGGTATTCAAAGTGCAGTTCCCATCACGAAACACCTCTCCAGTCGGAGCCACAAAGCCGAGGAAATAACAAAGTGCATAGACAGCAAACTGCCTCAGTAGGCAGAGAAAATGGAGCATGAAGTTGGAATTGTTGCTAACCTGTCACCAAGTACATGACTGGGAAGAAAACTTAACCTGTGGTGAGGTTACAGGAGAATGTCAACACATACTAATGAAAATGAAACGGGCATGGTCAAATCTGGTATCGCCATGAACCCAGAATTAAGGAAGCGGGAACCCCACAGTCTTCTGTGTTTAATGTGCAGTATTCATTTATAGTTAGAGACATGAGCTGAATCCTCAAATCTAATTGTTAGGATGCACATCCCTAACGTAAGATTGTCTTCCATGTTGCCTCTTCCTGCAGTATCTACCGTGAGCCTATTAATGAGGATTACATGGACAGGTACAAACACATTGTTTCTCTGCTTGAAACTGCATACTTATTTTTAAAATTCTGTTCTATAGCATTGATAAATATTTATTCATCTTCAAGACGTTTTCTAAGCGGTACTCTGATGTCAAAAGATCTTGGGAAGAATACAGGCAAAATTAGAGTCAAATAGTATACCTGATTTGCTACCAATTTTTCTCATTTCCAAATTCCACCAGTGGAGGATAACTGACTATGAGATAACAGACACTGTGCTGGAGACACTTTATCTCAATTTATTATCACAGTAAAGTTATGACTTAGATCTTGTTATCCCCAAGAACCCTGGCATGTGAAGAAGGTGAGTAATTGACCCATCTAGGAGGCAAAATTGGGACAAGATAAGACTTGGAAGAAGTTCTCCTTTGAGATGAGCTATGCCAAGAACACATCTCCCATTACAGTGACTTTGAGATAGGGCTCAGTTATCATGGAAGTCTTAATATAAACCAGTCTCCACAGCTGAGAACCACAGGTCCACCTAAGCCACCATCATCTCTCTCCTAGACCACTTCAACCTCATACAAATAAATCCCCTGCATTCACTCCCACTTTCCCACCTCAATCCATTCTCTCCAAAGTGAATACTTAGAATGGAAAACCAATTGTGCCAAGCACTCTTTATCATCTTTGTTTTCAAACAGTCTTTGCTTTATCATTCTCAATATAAAACCAAAATTCTTAGTTAGCAGGACCTGGAAGCTACCTCTTTCTTCACACTTGGGTGGCAAACCCGGTGGCTTTCCTTCCATTTCTCGGATGTACTCTGTTTCCTCCTGCCAGAAGTTCCTTGCCTGCGCAGTTTGCTCTGTCTGGAAGGTCAAGTCCCACTCAATATTCAGATCTAAGCTAACTTGTCTCACCCTCCAGCAGTCTCTTCCTCACCTCTCAGTCTAGGTCAGTTCCTTGGACATTTACTTTCATTGACTCTGGTTCTGTTTCCTCCTTGCACTCATTTCAGTTTGTACCACAGTCTTAACTGCATGTAAGTGATGGATGCAGCTCTGCCATCAGACTACAGGTCCATACATCAGGGACCCCTCTATCTCGTTTACCATTACATCTCAGACCTACCTGAGACTCTGGCAGATATTTCTGAATGAATGAATGAGTTTTAAAAATCAGGAATCGATGCCTAGGAAAAGAGTTGCAATGAAAGACCAAGTTCTTTGGAACCAGACCTTAGCTGAATCCTCTCTGGCACCAGCTAGCTGTCTGCACTTGGATACCAGTATTTGTGAATTTATTTCATTCCAGTTTTTCCTAGGTACTGGACCAAACAGTAAAGAGATAACAATGAGCAACAGATATGTAGTCCCTGACTCATGGTGTTTATATAGTGAGAATTTCAGATTTTTTTCTTCTTCTCTTTAAATTGAAATTTTTATTGAGAACACTGTAGATATGCATGCAGTTGCAAAAAAATAATATAAAGAGATTCTGTGTACACTTTAACCAGTTTCTCCCAGTAGTAACATTTTGCAAAACTGCAGTGTAATATCACAACCAGACTACTGGCACTGTTACTGGGTTGCAGTTTTTAAACTAATAATTACAAGTTCAATGACCATTAAGAAAGGAAGAGTTCAGAAATTGAAGGAATTCCTAAATAGGGGGAGAACAGAGAATAAAGTGGAAAGACACAAATTAGTGAGTCTGGAGAGTTAGACGCATGCTAATTCATGGAGGGTCCTATAAATCACAGAAGGGATCTGGGACTGTATCTAATATGTAATGGAGAGTTATGGATTTTAAACAAAGAAGAGAGATGAACACAGTGGGACTTCAAGAGCCACACAATAGAACTTCCCACTTCTAATTCCATAGATAAAGCTCTCTTTATCTGTAGAAGAAAGCCTGCCCAACAAAAAAATGAAACTCTGATAATCAAGCTTCAACCTACTCTTACTCACTTACACCCTTCAGGACCACACTGGGTGCATCTTCAGTTAGTTCCCATCATTCGTTAATTTTTTTAGTCCAGTCCCCTTATCCATATAAAAATCCTGCCACCGCCCCCTCCCCACCCAGGATGGAATATATGAATGCCATTTTAGGACATTCTCCTGAAAAGAGGGCAAGGAGTTAGAGTAAAATGCTTATCCTATGTTACCCAGCTCTATTTTTGCTCCTCCGCCCCCAAAAAATTGAGAAACAGTAATCTAGAGTCAAAATCCTTGGAAGAAGGAAATATTACTGTTACATATTTGTAATATTTTATTTAAAATGTCCACTGGGAATACCAATCAGAAATAACAAAGTATGACATACTGTACTGATACATGCTGCAACATGGATGAACCTCAAAGAAATGCTATGTGAAAAAAAGCCAGACACAAAAGGAGACATATTGTGCATTTCCATTTATATTAAATGTTCAGGAAAGACAACTCTATAGAGTCACAAAGTAAATTAGTGGTTGCTTAGGGACTGGTGGTGAGAATGAGAGCTTAAACCAACATGAGGGATCTTATTGGGATGATTAAAATCTAAGACTGGATTATAGTGATGGTTGAATAACTCAGTAAATATGCTAAAAGTCATTGCTGTACACTTATAATTAGAGAATTTTACGGTAAATAAACTATACCTCAAGAGATGTATTACAAATTGAAAATTCATCTAAAGTAAAATAATATAGAATACTAAGTCAAGAAGAGTCTTTTAAATGAGATATAAAGAATAATTTGTCCTGCATTCCTTACCTAAGAAAGAGCAAGACTGCTTCTGCTCCCCTTTAGGTATATATCCAACTCCATTTTACCTCCCACGGGAAATAAGTTGTTTATCCCCATTTATTCTATACGGCACGGCTACCCTGTTTGGACTGCTTTTCTTGGGCAATTTCTGCAACATGGATTTTCTGTTGTTTGTCCATTGACTTTTTAATTCTTAAGTCCTTGACAAAGGGGAGTCAATATATGCTAAAGGTTTAAAAATACCAGATAATACAAACAGAAATTCTTTGCTTGCTGAGTTTGAGTAAAATCTGATAGAAGCGAGTGTGTGGTTAGCGTTGTTGCCACAGGATAGAACTGAATGATTTTCATTGAATTTTTCTCTCAGAAGTGTGTTAAGGTAGATGCCGCATGGCCTCCCTTTGTGTTTGTCGGGCACAGACGAGCAAGTGGGCACAAGGTATCATAATACTCTCATGTCCCCTAAAGAACCGTTACGGCAACTCTAAACAAGCCCCTTACAAAAAATAGTAAGGATTAAAAGTAAGAGTATCCTGTAGATCAGTGGATCCCCAGAGAAGCAGCACCAGCGTCAACTAGGAACACACTAAAAATGCAAATTCTCTGGCCACACTTGAAACTTACGGAATCAAGAACTCTGGAGATGGGATTCAGAAATCTGCATGCTAAGAAACCTCCTAGGTGATTCTGACCCCCATGCTGAAGTTTGAGGACTACGGCTACAAACACAAGAACACAAGTGTGGGCACCAGCAGACCTGGGTATGATTCATGGTACTAAACTAGCGTTGCAGGCTAGACCACGGTGTGTAATATATTTAACTTCCCTGAGCCTCGATTTCTTTGTAAGTTAAGTGGGGAATGATAGAGCCTGTTAGTTTCCTATTGCTGTCATAACGTATCATCACAAATAGAGCAGTTTAAACAACACAGAGCTGTTATCTCACAGTATCTGTAGGTTGGAAATCCAGGCACAGTACAGCTGAGCTGGTTTCTCTGTGCAGGATTTTACAGGGCCAAAGTTAAGGTGTCTGCCATGTGGGTACCTATCTGGAAGCTCTTAGGGAAAAATACATTTTCAAGCTCATTCAGGTCATTCGCAGAATTCAATTCCTTGTGACTGTTAGACTGAGGTCCCTGGCCCCCCCTCCATCTTCAAAACCAATTTTGAATCTCTCCGGATTCCCTTTCTGCCTTCCTCTTATGTAAAAAGCTGGAGAAAGTTATCTGCTTTTAAGAGATCATGAGATTACAGTGGGACCCCCCAGGAAATTCAGAACAATCTCCCATTTGATCATGTTTAGATCAAATGATTAGTAGCTTTAAGTGTCTATGCAAAGTCTCCTGCCATGTAAGGTAACATATTTTCAGGATTTTCAGGCATAGTCCCAGTGTAGAATCTTCCTGGACCATAACTCTGCCTGCCACAGAAGCCACCATACGGGTCCCTGGAGAACAATATAAAGACAGGATGCCCTGTAAAAGGGCTGGAGTATGAGAAGATTTAGATTAAGCATAAATTTTAGCAATTCCTTCCTTCAGGAAAGTGGTGAGACAATGAGCGTTGTCTTTTCTTAGATTGTTAGAAATAAAACCTCCTCAGGTCACTACTAGGATCCACCTAGTTCTTGGAGTTCAAGAACGATTTCTCTCCCCGAGTGTAAGCTAATGCAGGGACATGGCTGGAACCAACTTAACAGAAAAAAAAAAAAAAATCATAGGCTAATAAGGCCATGGGTGACTCCCCAAAGCCCAGAACTAGCTCTCTCAGGTTTTAGAGTTAGCTTTTCACTAGTGATTTGGCCTTAAGATCTATGCTTTACCCTACACAGTCTCACTTAAAACTAAGGTAAACTTAAAGAACGGTGGAAATAATTTACCCTGTGGTCTCCTTTTAAACACTTTACAAATCTATTTAATCATCGCAATATACATAAATGATTAAAAATATTAAACATAAAAGTTTGAATGAAGGTCATATTATAAAACATTAAATGTTCTGCCCTTTCCCAATCTACCATCTAGATATATCTATTCCCCTGAGGAAACCAATTTGAAGTTTTGAAAACAATTTCTTCTGGTTATTATTTGGAAGTTTCTTTTTAAACCCCCCAAGTCAGATTCTTTCATCCGGTGAAGGCTAATTTCTTTTCTGGGATAACGTTAGCACCATATGCCTCAAAAGTCCTTTCAAATTTCCTGTCAGATGATCTTCCTTTGGTCTCAGTCATTATCCTCAAGCTGCTTTTAAACATATTTATAAAACATGGTACCAATGAAATGAACAGTCTTTTTTATTTTTTTTTCTCCCAAATACAAAACCACAAAATTGTAAATTGCCTCTATGTTCCATTATAGGATGGATTCCTTTTGAAAGTTGCACAGAGACTGCAATCTTTTCGTAGTTGTGTATTCTGTGTTTTATGAAATATATGCAAAAATGTACAAATATGTATTCAGAAAAAAAAATGCATCCAACTTTGAGGCAAATATTAAAAAGGAACTTATTCTTAGGGTTATGTTATTTTCCTAATATTTTGCTTCGATAGGTCCTTACTTATGACTGGAGTATTTGCATTCCTATTTTGACTGACACTGTGAAACTGTTACAGTTTTAACAAACATTTACTGGGCACTTGCATATGCTACCGTCTTTTCTAGTCGTAAGAATATACTCAGAAGGAAATCAGACAAAATCCTTGACCTTGAGCGGTTAATATTCAGCACACAGAGATGTCATGGTGGAGTAGGAAACAGACAAACAAAAACCATTTGGAATACCCCGACTCCCAACATTTTATTCAGTTCCAAACCTTCCATCAATCCCTGGGTTCCTACAGGCAAAATAATTAATCTCTCAGAGTTTTTAATCCTCTGACTGAAAGGATCTAGGGACTACCTCTGTCTTTCAGCTAATCAGCCCGCAAACAGGGAATAAAATCATATGTAAAGTAGGTCCTAGATTGTTTTAGAATGAATGAGAATTTTTTTGAAAAGTAATCTGAGTAAAGGAATATGTCCAAAAGTTGGAATAATACATATATATATGGACTGAGAAAAAGTATAATGATTTTAACACCAGCTAACACCAGTTGATCTTAAGGATGTTAAAAGTTGCCACTGAAGAAGGCCGACAGGGTGTAAATTTGCTTACAGAACATCTCCTATATTGCTAGGACATGGTGAGTGCAAACGGGTTTAACTACAAATGGCACAGATGTTGGTGGTACTCAAGGTAGATTCCGATTGGCCAGAAGGACTTTCTACTCTCTATTCAGGGTAAGGACCTTTTGAGGAGCTTGTGTAATTTGTAAATCTGAGCCTATAGATCGTCTACTCCTTGGTGATGGTGCTGGCTCTGTGCCAGTCACTGTACCCAATGCATCACGTGGTTGTACCCACACTGCAGTGCCCGTTTCAACAGGTGGGTATCTTGTTATGGAAGAAACCAAGGACTGGAAAACCCTTGCTGTCACTCCTGGTGCCCTGGATTAAATACGCCTGGGATCAGAGGGGTCCAGACAGTCTGTTTTCTAGATTGCACCTCCTTTCCTTACTGGACGAATGTCTTCTTTAATAGAAGTCCAGAGATTGAAAGTGACATTCATTCCCAAGGCCCCACAGGAAGGCAGAAACCTGAGACCCGATGTGAAGCACCACAGCTTTCTCGGCGCCTCTGTAAGATGCCACCAAAATATGAATAGAGATAAGAATAACAGAAATAGAAATACGAATCTATTTGCCAGTGATCAACTTCTACTTATTTCTCATAGGCATGGAAGTGCTTATAATTGCGATATTCACTCTCGGTGCTTATTTATTATTTCCACATTGATGTTTTTCACCAAAATAACTAGATACGCCAAGATAGCAAATTTGGGGAGCTGATCCAGGGAAATGAAGAATGTGCACTACTAGTCTTTCAGAAACAGTGAAGTGCAAATCCTTCATTTACTCTCTGTCCTCTTTTCAGCTTTCATTTAATATCAGAGAAGCGTCCCATCAGAGCATGAGATCCACACTGATGATTGCATGGTTACACTGCCTGCCGCTCTGCTGTTTCTTGATTATAATTGAGTCACTTACACAAATCTGAGTAAAGGCAGGAAATCAGCCATTTGTGATGAATAATTCCTGCAAATTGGATGCAAGACTACATTTTATAAATGCAGATTAGGTAATAGTTCAGATTTTCAAGAAGAACCCTACAGGTAGGTGTATTATATGATCTCACTCAATAACACATTTATTATGTACAGTGAGAGTGACTGCATGTCCCAATTTGTCTGGAACAGTCTTAGTTCACATCTGTTGCCCTGCTGTCCTATTTAGTATTTGTCCTAGACACAAATATCTCATTAGAAAGATGAATTATGCAGTCATTTTGTACAAAGTACAAATAATGTATATAGTGTTCAACAAGCAATACAGCCTTTTAAACTTTGTTTTGTCCTTAGAGTCAGGTAGTCCTCAGTTTTGTCTCATCTCCCTCTGATTGGCTGTGCAATCTTAATGAAGTATTTAAACTTCTTGGGGAGGGGGGCGGGGGTCTGCTTCTTTCTAATTAAATGTAAAAAAGATAGTTCTGACTTCCACATTAAGATTATTGTAAAGAGTAACTGAGCCCTGCATGCACCATGCCTGAAATATTATCTGGCTTGTATGGTTTTCAGTAAAAGGAAGATGTGCACATATAGAGACATAAAGAAACAAGTAAATCCATTGTCTTCTCTTGGGGGATTTGCCTTTGGAAAGAAATTGCACTTAGATTTCAAATAAACACAAGTTGCAATCCCCTCCTCCCCACCCCCAAAATGAAATTTGTAATACTAGTCGCTTTTACCAGTAGAAAAGAATACATACCTAAAACTAAATACTGGATAATGGGCAGGGCATTCTGGCCAACCAGCACAAAGGGACTTGCTCCCTTGAAAACTTCATCTGTCATCTTGATCTTCATCGTCCAAGCTCTGCTATTCACTTCTTTCTCCCTCTCTATTTCTCTCTCTCCCATCTATGCGCCTTGAAGGAGGCAAAGCATGACAGCTGCTGCACACTCCTTTATTAGCCATATCAGGAAAGTACCCCCACCCTCTGGGACAGCTTGAGCCGGCACCCCAGAGAGCAGGATGTAGTCTCATGGCTTCAGTTTCCCCCCATAATGATGAACAATACTCAGCTTCACTGAAGGGAGACTTACAGAGAATTGCTGGGCTTCAGAACCCAAGTCCACCAGCCCTTAGACGCTCCGTCTTCCTCAGACATTTCTTTCTCCTTTTATCCTGAGAAGTCAATAGCCTGTCACTCTTTTTCAGCTGAATTCAACCTTTGAATTACAGTTGGCAATACTAATAATTGTATTCAAGCTTGTTTCCAATCTGAAGATCCATATATGTAGTTAAGTAATTTAAACGTAAAATGCCTCTTGGAAGATACTTCAATGATAGGCATTATATAATCTTCCATATATACTTTAGATAAATATGTATTTCTGGAGTCTGAGTCTATTCTAATTTTTTATGTGTATACTTTGAAGAGTCTTCTAAATGATTCCAGCTACTATTTATACAAAAAAAATTTAAACAAACATACTAGTTACTAGTTAATTTTTAGAGCTAATATATTTGGAATAAAATATGTAGGTAAGACTATATATTCATTTTTAGATAAAATCACCATTCTCCTAAAGATATAAAAACGACTTTGGAAAGAAAGACAATTATATCCATGCATCAACAGATCGAAGTGTATTCATATACGTGTATGTCCATACATAGATGCAGGGATAGACATATACACATAGAGAGTAGCCACAGAATAAACCATTAACCCTTTCCAGCCCACTAATTATCTTGTAATAGCCAAGCCAATTTCCTCCTAGTTTTGCAACCTATTTAGGAAGATACCTAAATCCACACTACGAACCTTTAGGTGGTGGTGGAGGGCAACTCTGTCACATAATTGTTCAGACAAAATAATCGACACTGTCCTCAAAGCCTCTATTTACTTTCCCAAACTCCACAGCCAAACCATCACCAAATCTTGTCACTTCTCCTTGCGAAATATACACAAAAACCTTGGTCACACTGGCCATCATTCCATGCTTCCAAATTCACTTTCCTGCTCCTGGATCTTAATCACCTATGGACTTCTTTCAACAGGACGCACAGAGTAACCTTTTCAAAACAGGATGTTAAAAATGCATTCATAGCTCCCCACCTCACTCCTGAGCAGATGTCAAGGCCCTTACTGCATGGTAAGCCTCCATGTAAGGTTGCCAGATTTAGGAAATAAAAATACAGAACGCACAGTTGAAAATACAGAACTCTTACACTGAAATTCAGCAAAACTTACCTTCTTGCTGTTCCTTTCTGTCCATGCTACTTCATGGGTGTCCACTGCCCAAGATGGAGGAGGCTGTCAGTCAACAGATTTGGTTGGGAGACATGTTCAGGTGTCTCCTTGTCAGAAACGTCTTTCTTGACCAGTACTTATCACTACCTGAAGGATGAAAATAAAAAATTTCAGAATATCTCCCTCCATTAAAGTTTTCTCCCATAAGGCAGAAAACTTGTTTTCTTACTCCCATGCCACTAACACCTAGAGTATTTTTTGCCACGAAGAAGGTGCCCAATAGATCAAATGTTTTCAAGAGACTCAAGTGTAAACAATGGGCGGATGGACAGTTTCAGAGCAATGTGCAGCATCACTCGGAAATGGCCGTGCTACCATCAGAAGCCTTTAAATTCAGCCTTTTAACCACTGTCCCATCCTTGTTATGTTTTAGGCGGGAAACAGAGATTTCTTCCCTCTCCCGTCTAGATCTTTGTTCTTTGTCTGTTATTCATAAAAAAAAAAAAAAAAACATCATTGCTTCTCTGAGATAAACAACTTACAAACTGAATTCTCTACCCTTACTCCTTGTATATGATGTGTTGACTTTGTAGTCCTCAATTTCCTGACAATTCAAATGGATTAGAAAACACAGAAGCCATGATGGTGGATACCATGTTTACAGTAACATTGACAACCCTCTAAAATCCAACCATAATGATTTTCACCATCTAACTCATTGCTCATTCTCACACATACCCTCCCTCCCTCACCAGCTTGCTAGAAATCGTAAGAATGGGAAGGAGAGGAACAGGGAGGAAAGAGATTGTATAATTCCATTATCACAATTCCAGAAGGTATGTTGTTAAACCAACCTCTAAAGTAAATATTATTTCAAAATATTTTAATACAAAAGTAAAGTTAAATTTTTCATTTACCAAATGAGGACACTTAACTCATTTTAATATCTCTGTGCTTCATCTATCAAACAGACTATTTTAATCAGTTAACTGGGTCTCTATACACTCTCCTTATAAAGGATTTAATTGATCTTAAGCTTCTAACTGAACATCTCCCTGAGAGAGAGTATTGAGTTCTCCTTAAAGATTTCAATGTGGTTAACACATCCAATTCTTTTCTATCCATCATTTTTGAATAACAGTTATATAAGAAAGAAAAAATAATTCATATTTTTCATTTTCCTGGAAAAGTTACTGAGGATTGGAGGGTCTTCTTCATCACTGAAGGACCATGTGAGATAAAGATCCTAGTCCTCCTACTATTAATAGAGCCTATTCATGGAGACTATTCATTGGAGACTGACTCAAGCAAGATGCCATACAAAGAACACTCCCAAAGAACTAACAACAAATATGTTAAAAATTCAACTGCAGCACATTTTAAAGAAGAAAGTATATTTTTGTCACCAACATTGATTGATTGATTGGATTGATTGATTTGCAAGAAATAGTACTTGGATGAAATACATCTTAATGGGGGAAGGAAGTGAATGTAGCTATGCGAGGATGCTCTCTCAGAGACGCCATTGTTGCCTCTCTGGGTTTACTTCAACCATGTGACTGTACCTATCACATAGGATTGCTTTAAGTAGTAAAAAAGGTGATATATATATATATAAAGCTTTTTTCATCACACTTGACATAAACCTCACATTCAATAACTAATACAGTTATTTTTTATGTCCTACTATAACATTACGTTTCTGCAGTACAGCGCATCCAAATACCGCTCCAATACTTGTGAGGGCTCAACGTCTTATTACGTCAGTCCTCACTAGAGTCACATTCCCACTCACCCTCAGCTTCTGTCCTAAACCATTTACAGTTTGTATAGAAGCCACATTTTATGACGGGAGGCAATAGGCATGGGTTTCTCAGCAGAGCCTGCACCACCTCTAATTTACCAGCACAGCTAATTATGTGATACGCTTTGTACTTTAAAAAGCTCTCATCTAGTAAATTCAGTCTTTGAGAAGCCGAGTGATTAGACTTGAGCTCCAACAGTGGGAAATGTCACCATACCACCAGACTTTCAATTTGGCTTCATAAAAGTATGTAAGATATTTAGTCTAACATAATTGGCCTCAGACAAAGCAGGAAATCCAGGACATCAGAAATCACATAATAATGAGGGACTCAACTACCCTTACCTCAAAGGTAAGGGAAAACTTTTGCTATGATTCTGAAAGTGAAGTTGAACAGGAAAATCTACAGGAGAATCCCGGCCAGGCCAGCTATTTCTGACAGAACATTTTTCATACCTCTACTTAAAACCAAGGGATTATGTACAATGTCTGCAAGATGAATAGGCTGTTGGGTATTATATTACAGTAGTATTACCTTCGTTCATGATTTCAATATGAAGAGTGACTGTAGTATAAAAAATAATTTTGCAAAAAATGTGTTGAGATATTTGAAGTCAGGGGACCACATCACCCATCCTGACACCTGCAGTGCCCAGATGAGTTATGCCAGGTCTCGTCCAGTTGGCACTCCAAGTCCACTTGCTCCTTTACCCCCATCAGTCCTCTGCCCCAGGTAGCTGAACTTCACACACCATACCAACAGTTCTCCTTGTTCTGTGTTTTCTATGAAATTTGGCTAATCATGGATCAAGGGACCTCCATAGGGCAGTGAGGTCAGGATATTTATTTCCCAGTGTTTCCCCTATGAGATTACCTTGAGTTGGCTGTGTCCCAGGTCAACTGGGATGACTCCTTTCAAAGGAGCATTCTACACATTGGTATTTTTAAAATATTAACGTGCCTACAAATCACCTTGGGATTTTATGAAAATGCAGTTCTAATTCTTAGGGTTAGGGTTGGACCTGAGAATTTTGCTTTCTAGTTAGCTTCAAGGTGATACCCATATTGCAGTTGTGTGAACCACACTTTGACTAGCAGGCTATTATGACTGTCTCTTTCTGGGTTTACCACATCCCTTCTAGCCCAGGGATAGAAATATCACATCTGCTATAAATTTGAAGGTTTAGCACTCTCCCTTGTGGTCTCCTACAACCATAGTCAAACACTTAGAAATATTCGCTTTGGATATAAACCCAGCCTTCCTTAATTATGTAGTAGAGACCTAACGCTACACCTGTGCTTAAACACACAGTAGGAACTCAATAAACGTTCATGACATCAATCTCTGAATAATTCAATTAGATTGCGAAGGTGGAGGTATTTTTATATATTCTGCCATATAATGTACGTGTCAAATAACCCATAATACATCATTTGAATGCTTGAAAGAATGACTTGATTTTTAATTAAGAAATTTCTTTAGTTAAGAATTCAGCGGAGACTTCAAAACTAAGTAACATGTCTCATTTTCTAACGATTTCAGCATAATGGCACAGAAAATTGGTATCAAGGTAAAAGAGTCAGTTACATAATTGAAACTGCATAATTTAGAGAGAATTTGACATTTTCCCTAGGCTTATGAACCAAATGGTAGCAAGTTATACTAGTTGGCATCAGACCAGCAACTTGGGATATACTATGACATTCTAGAAAGCAGTCTTTATAAAACTTCTATACAATATTCAAAAATAGCTGAACTGTAACATTTGCTATCTAAGGGAATTCCTTTTCCTTCAAAGTATGTATTTAATTAAAATTAACATTTGTGAAATTTAGAAATGCTAACCAACTTAAAAAGCGTATGTTATTTATTAACAAAACTTAGGTGTCCAAACTTTGTTCACCTGCTAGCAAATGTCCATCGATGAATGACCCACATATAGAAAGTCAGATTAGGGAGGGAGCTGAATTTATTCAGCAACTGCACTGAAATTTCATTGCATACCTATTATCTGCCAGCCTCTGTAACAGATTCTATGTCTGAGTTGAATTTCATATGGTTACTTACAAGAAAGGGGTCACTTAAACCAGGTTTGAGCCCCATGTTTATTATATAAAAGCTAAATGACACTGGGTAACCACAATACATTTGCTGAAATTATTTTAAAAGCTAGCATATGTGAAAACACCTTTACCATGACGTGTGCACTAAAACTGAGAGTTTTTATAAATACATTAACTGTTCTATAAATATACCAAGGAGGATTATGATTATAAAATATAAATGATAAAATAGCAGTTTGAAGATATTTTTATACTGACATATAAACCTTGATTTTTATTGACTTCTGCCTCTTCCTTACATGGAAAGGAAATGAGAACTATTTAAGGAATATATGGCATTTTAATGCCATCTTTAGAACTTATTTCATTCAATTTGTTAATAGATTTTCTTTTTCAGAGTACTTTTAGTTTCACAGCAAAATTGAGCAGAAAGTGGAGAGTTCTTATATATCTCCACCCTCTCCCAACACACACACGTACAGCCTCCCCTGCTATCAGCATCCCATGGTACATTCGTTACAATTGATGAGCCTACATTGATGTGCTATTATCACTCAAAGTTCACAGCTTACATTACGATTCACTCTTGGTGTTGCACATTCCGTGGAGTTTGATGAATGTATAATGACATGTACTCACTTTTACAGTATCATACAGAATAGTCCCACTGCCCTAATTCCTTTCTCTGTCTGCTGCTTCTCTACCACAGCGACCAGGTGGTGGACATGGCATTGAGTTGAGTGGGACTCTGACTACGTGTTTTGTAGAAATAATTCCCATCTGGGAACATCGACATCCAGACCCACAGAGTCTACATTTGGGGAAGGAGCAGGAAACCCTAAGACCTCAAGTGATCAGTGGAAGTGATGGTAAGAATGGCCACACTCACTCTCAAATTTAGTTTCCCATACCCATGTTTCTACCTACTGTGGTCTCTCTCTCAATGTAAGGCATATATCATATCCTGAAAAATGCAGTAGACTCAGTGAGTGGCATCACCAGGCTGATGGCTCAGCTGCATATGTTAGAGGCAATTCCACTACTCACTCCTCTAGGGCAGCACATCCTATATGGTGTGGTTCACAGTCATAACAATGGATCTCAAGTTGTGTGCCCAGGGATGTTCCTCCTTGGCCTTATATTGGGTTCCTTGGTGCATAGCACAGTTATGCAGTATCCCGCATCAGCAGATCAGTGACACGGTAAGTCCTCAAACAGTGCTCAGGCCCTGAGGGCAGAAAAGGGAAGTACATATGGGGAATGTGTCAATACCTGTGAGGTTGTCATTGCTTTTCCTAGGACAGAAGATGTCCAATGTCATCAGCTTTCTACCAAGCATCTGCCTGTTCTCCTTGAAGGATGGCGTGGTGCGTGTCTCTTTTGCTGACAGGTTGAAGATTTTGTAGAGGCAGGAGTGAAATCGGTTTTGATGAGTGGGAACCCATGTTAAGAGGCCTGTCTCAGACATTCACTGGCCAAGGGCTGCTCTCTGACAGTATGACTACTCCATTCATAAGCCCACTGCACAAGCACTGGGCTGGCCAAGGACAGAGGCTTGCTAGTTTCAACTATCTGGGTTGAGTGGGGATTGACTGGGATATAAAGTTTGATGAAGAGTTACTTTTGAAAAGTCCAGGGAGTTTGGGCATTATCTGGTCTCTCCAGACAATAGTATAATTTTTTGTTCAGCATGCTAAGAACGCCTAACAGAAAAATGATGATCCTCACCTGGTATTTAAAAGATCTTACTTTCTATAATTACCACAGTATATATTCCCTAATATTATTCTTGATAATTGGCCCACTATTGTTGCATTGGTTGTTGAAAAGTGTTTTTAAGCTTCAAATATAGTGAACCACGGCTTTAGTTGCTTTGATTTTTTTTCTCCACTTCTGGAAGCTAATAATGCTCCCGAAAAAAGCAATTAAACTGAAAAATAAAGCATCATTTTGAAGAATAAGCAGCTTGCAACCTGGTTTAACGCTGAGATGGCACTAATAACACAGCACTTATGATCTAAGGGAGAAAATGAAAAGTCTTTATTATTTCCCCAAACACTGGAATAACCAGGGCCTAAAGACACACTATCACCATTTATTGCATTAGATAACGTGCGTTTTTGTAAATGAAATGCTTACTTTTGAGCATTATACCCTCCACTTTAGTGATTTGGCTAAATAGTTAATTTGATCTCCAAACATAAAAAGCTCTAATGTCATTTCAAGACTCGGAAGCCAAGTGGGAAGGTGAGAGGCAAAGAGATTTAAGCAGAGCCAATGAGGCGGCCTCCACTTGGAGGTACATCACAGGGCATGAAGGCTCATTTGACTTAACCCAGAGAAAATAATCTTTGCATTTTAAGACAGGGCTATTTTAAGGAAGAAAGCCTTCTTCCTAATCCCAGCTCTGCTTTGCACAATGCTGAGGTTAAGGCAGACAGATTATTTCAGTAAAATAAAAGTGAAACTTGGCTTCCACCTGAAGGATTTAAGTCCTGCTCTCCATTAGCCTCAAGAAATCAGAGTCCCTCTTACAGCTGGCATACTCTTGGTGGTTTTAGCATAGAGAAAATGCTTTCATAGCCCTTGTGCCTCCCAAATAAGCATGTCTTTTCGTTCAATTTAGCCCTTGAATTTGGAAACTGTTATTCTAGAGAGAAAGCTCCATATTTAAAGTAAAAGCCATATTAAACAAAGGATCTATACTTAATTAAATGCCTAGCACAATCCTCAAGCCTTCAACACAACACTGATGGCACAAGAGGTGGTTACTCAGCTCATGTCTTCTGATGGTGGTCAATAGACGCCTGGGAGGAGGTCCGTATGCATCGATACAAAGTCGTATTTCCTAATTATCATACAAACCCTCACCCATGGCACTGCACTGATTCTGAGCACAGAGAAAATTACGTTTTCTTTCCAGAAAAAGACTGAAGCTTGATGCTAATGGACAAGGGGAAAGTCTCATCTTAATCTGTTCTTACTCCCAATTTTTCCCCATTGGCTGCTAGGAAATTTAGCTCTTTTTGAAGCTACTATTTTATTTCAGGTTCTTTCTAAATACTGTTTCTTTTCTCCCTAAATGAGCTTAGGTGTATTTTCACCTAAATCAAACAGTTTCGATTTTCTCAAAGAATAAGTCTGGTTTTAAATGTTTCTTGTAGTGTAAGTCTACTGTTAGCTTTTATGTCTATGAAAAAGTACTGATTTCACCTACACTTTTGCAGGTAGTAACTTTCTACAACACTGTTGGAAAGACTACAAGAGCAAAAGTGAGAAAGTGGGAATCTCTGGAGGAGCAGAAAAAGGAGAGGGGGGACATTTAACATAAATATTAAGAAGTTGCTACTATCTTTGGACAGAAGTCCACAAGTTCCTGCCTGCCACTTCCTTCTGTTTTCCACTTAGGCTAACTTATTCAGAGGCTTTCAACCCCATCAATAGGGAGGGCAATCTATAAAAGAATGACTGTGAAGCTGACAGAAATACCTGAGCTGGCATGGGTAGGAAACTGTTTGGGAGAGCTACAGTGTAAGTAGCAATATAAAAAAAAGTTTTCTTAAAGGGCATGTGTTTGCATCTAAAAATTTATTTCTGGAATCTAAACAAAAGAAATAAATACACATGCATAGGTACTGTTAAATTGTTCTAGTATTTTATTATTGTTAGATAAGAGAAAATCTCATAAATGTCTTAAAGTATGGTCATGATTAAATTCTAGTATATATTCATATTATAGAATTTTATACACAGGATAGTAGGTTTATACAAAATGAATTAAAAGACCTTTAAAATATATGTTGAATGAAAACAAATCATAGAGAACATAACTAAATATAGGAATGCCATGACAAAGTCTTCCCTCATTCCCCCCGAAAATGTATATACTAAACTTTTCCTGTAATTAGTTATCGATAAGGAGGGGAGTTAGAGATAATGGGAATGAAAGAGACAAAATGGTCCCTTTTAATTCTATGTAACTCTAACTTTTGACTATTTAAAGTATGCATTTATTTTCATATTTCATATAAAATTTATAACTTTCTTGGCATTTTTAAACTGATGAAATTTATTAATTCATTTTAATATAGGATCAATTAATAAATTTTAAATGAAATACATTTACTTAGTACAGCATCTCTTAGTATTCATTTAGTACTATTTTCCCATGTTAGAAAATATTTCAATAATTTTTGAAATTTAAGAATACATTTTTAAAATTCATATTGCTATTTTCTTTTTAAAACTTTTTATTTTGAGATAATTGCAGATTTACATGTAAATATAAGAAATAACAGAGAAATTCTGAGTTACCTTTGCCCAGCTTTTTCCCAAATGATAGCATCTTACAAAAGAAGAATCCTTGTGCTGCTCTTTTATACCCACATATGTTTCCCTCCCGTGCTCACCACTTCCCTTACCACTGTCAGCCTCGAATCTGATCTCCATTTCTATAGTTTTATCATTTCAGAATGTTCTATAAATGAAATCATGCAATGTGCGACCTTTTGAAATTGGCTTCTTTTCATTCAGCATAATTGTCTGGAGATTCATTCCGGTGTGTGCCAATCATTTGCCATTTTTACTGCTTGGTTGTATTCCATAGTGTGACTGTACAACCATTTGTTTATAACCTGCTGAGGGGCAGCTGGGTTGTTTCCAGTTTGGGACTTCAAGAATAAAGCTGCTCTATACATTTGTGCACAGGTTTTTCTGTAGACATAAATGACCAAGAGTGACATTCCTGGGTTGTATGGCAAATACATGTTTAATTTTGTAAAGTTGCCATTTTTTATCCAGAATAGCTATATAACTTTACAATCCCGCCAGAAATGTATACGTGATCCCGTTTCTCCATATCCTCGCCAGCATTCCGTGCTGTCATTATTTTTTATTTCAGCTATTCTGATCATGTGTAGTGATATCTCATTTTGGTTTAAATTTGCATTTCACTAATGGCAGTGCTGTTCAACATTTTTTTTATTCTTGTTAGGAGCTTTCCTGTCATCTGTATATCCTCTCTGGTGAAGTTTCTCTTCTGAGTTTTGCCCATTTTATAATTGGATTATTTATTTACACTGTGTTTTGAGACTTCCTTATATATGCTAGACACTAGTCCTTCGTTGGGTATATGGTTCGCAAATATTTTATCCCATTCTATAACTTGTTTATCATCCTCTTAAACATGATCTTTTACAGAACAGAAGTTTTTCATTTTGGTAAAGTCCAAATTGTCATTTTTTCCTTTATTGGATTTCCTTTTGGTGTCAAATCTAAGAACTCATTGCCAGATCCGATATCCCCAAATTTTTATCTCAGAACTTTAAAGTTTTAGAATTTACATTAAGTTCATATCCATTTCAAGTTAATTTCTGTATACAATGTGAGACTTTGGTCAAAGTTCTCACCCCTCCTCTCATGGATGTCTTGCTTCAAAAACATTTATGGAAAGGCTATCTTCCTCCATTGAATTGCTCTCGCATCTTTGTAAAAAACCAGTTGGGCACATTTGTGTGGGTCTATTTCTGGGTTGTCTAGTCTATACTACTCAACTATGTGTGTAACTCTCTGCCAAGACCACACTCTTAATTATTGTAGCTTTATAATAATTCCTGAAATCAGGTAGACTGTTTCTTAGCCCTTTATTTTCCCACTTCAAAATTATTTTTGTTATTCTAGTTCCTTTTCTTTTCCAGATAAATTTTAGAATAATCCTACCTATATTTACAAAAAATATTGTTGATATTTTGATAGGAATTGTAACTTATCAGCTTTTGCGCAGCAAAGGAAATTATAAGAAAAACAAAGACAACCTACAGAATGGGAGAAAATATTTACAAAAGATGAGACTGACAAGGGCTTAATCTCCAAAATATATAAACAGCTCATACTACTTAATAAGAAAAAAACATACAACTCACTCCAAAAATGGGCAGAAGACCTAAACAAGCAATTCTTCAATGAAGACATACAAATGGCCAATAGGCACATGAAAAAGTGCTCAATACTGCTAATTACCAGAGAAATGCAAATCAAAACTACAGTGAGGTAGCATCTCACACCAGTCACAATGGCCATCATTCAAAAGTCCACAAATAACAAATGCTGGAGAGGGTGTGGAGAAAAAGGAATCCTCCTACACTGTTGGTGGGAATGTAGTTTGGTACAGCCTTTATGGAAAACAGTATGGAGATTCCTCAAAAAACTAAAAATGGACTTACCATATGATCCAGCAATCCCACTCCTGGGCATATATCTAGAGGGAATCTTAATTCAAAAAGGCGCACGAACCCCAATGTTTATAGCAACACTAAATATAATAGCCAAGACATGGAAACAACCTAAATGTCCATCAACAGAGGACTGGATAAAGAAGTTGTGCTATCTTTATACAGTGGAATACTACTCAGCCATAAAAAATAATAAAATAATGCCATTTGCAGCAACATGGATGAACCTGGAGAATGTCATTCTAAGTGAAGTAAGCCAGAAAGAGAAAGAAATCTACCATATGGTATCACTTATATGTGGAATCTAAAAAAAAGACAAACAAACTTATTTACAAAACAGAAACAGACTCAGATGTAAAAAACAAACTTATGGTTACCGTGGGGGAAGGGTGTGGGAAGGGATAAATTGGGAGTTCTAGATTTGCAGATACTAATATACAAAAAATAGATAAACAGCAAGTTTACACTGTATAGCCCAGGGAACTATATTCAATACCTTGTAGTAACTTATGGTGAAAAAAAGAATATGAAAATGAATATATGTATGTTCCTATATGACTGGAGTATTGTGCTGTACACCAGAAATTGACACAATATTGTAAATTGACTATAGTTTAATAAAAAAATTTAAAAAAATCTATGCACTTGGAGGAACTGACATCTGTGTTGTCTTCCAATCCATGAAAATGGCATTTCTCTTCATTTATTTAGATTCTTTTTTTTTTTCAGTTTGGAAACTCTCTGAGGACAGTAAATTGCAGCAATTGTGAGTCTCACTTCATTTGTTCCCATTTCTCAAAGATCAATGTTTTTCTTGATTGTTTCAGGTGGGAGTATAAATCTGATCCTTGTTATTCTATCTTGGATAGAAGAGAAAGTCTCTGAATAATTTTAATTATCCCATGTGTGTTTATTTTTAAATTGTATACAGATGAAAAAAATCAAACAAGCAAAGCATTTTTTTAGTTAGTAGGATCAGTATTTCATGATGATAAACCCTAGACAGTCATGATCTCAAGAATTCTTTATTGGATTAGATTCCACCTCAGTTACACACATGCCCTTCCATTTTTATTATCTTTGTTTACAATGACTCTTATGCTTAGAAAAGGACACAGCTACTGTTTTTCTTTTTTCTTTCTTTCTTTTCAGCCTAGGTGCCTGAATATTGAATTCAGATAATAGGCATTATACTTGTTATGGTCATGGTTATTACCATTATTATGTAGAATTTATAGAGCACTTTCCTGTGTCCTGGCAATATGCTATGTAGTAAATTACATGGGATTACGATGTGAATCCTCATGTTGACCATTTTTCATGTTTGTAAACTATCATGCCCATTACATAAAAGACAAAAGTGAAAACAAAGAGATGAAGCATCTTATATTGGACTAAAAACCCAGACAGCTAGACTCCAGAGCCCATGCACCTGCCACTGTGAAAAATCAGCATTAGAATCAAAGTTTGTTTAAAGATACAGGGGAGATTTTGACTATCCTCTCTGCCTGTCTGGCATTATGCTCATGCCTGTTCATGGATATTACTGCCTGAAATATTATCCAGACTTCTCACTTCATTGACTACGTTGCCAGGAAGACATCCTCACTGTTTTCTTCCCAGTTGGTTATATTAGGCCATTTCATTACCAGTGAAAACCAGTGACTATGCCTTTAAAGCAGCATCTTTTACCAGCTATTACCTCAAATACCCTACCTGGACTTTTCTTAATTAAATGAACACTATTCTAAACTTTTCTACTAAATTTAAACTAAATGCTTATGAAGGACTCTGTGGGCCAGCAGACTGTATGCGGGTGTCCTCATTTCACACTCTTTGCTTTTTCTAGTAGATAAGCCCAGATAACAACAGACCATGACTTGGACTCTTAGTCCTTTCCAAATCAATGGTTACCCTAAGAAATTCGTTAATGTCTCCAAAGCAAACCAAAAACAGGCCACGTGTCAAGTTTCATGTGCATAAGTATTTAGAACACAAGTGGAGCAGCAAATAAGACATAGAAAATCCAAAACAGGTTGCTCCAGAACTGCTAACACACGAATATGTAGCTTCTGAAAGAGTTCCCGCCCCCACCCCCAATCATAAATAAACTGTGTTTACTAAGGGCCCCTGGTGGACATCACTCGAAGCACAGAAGTAGAAGTTGGTAGACTCAGTCTTAAAGAGGAAGGGGGAAGTAGGGAGAAAGGTAATTTGTACACTGCTACAAGAGTCAGTGCTTTTTTTTTTTTTTTTTTTTGCAGCTGGTTTTGGACTGCTTTTCCCTAGAGCAGAACCCTGACCTGTGGTCAGTATGTGAGGGCTACCACTGCTCTTGTTTCAGACTGCCTCCGACAGGATTTCCACTTTAAAGTCCAAAAGAGCCTATCATTGCCAAAAAAATTATTTTGTGGTCTACAAGAAACAGGAGATTGATGGCGGACATTTAAAAGGTAGCAGGTAAGAAAACAATCCACTCGAGGCTTAACCTAAAACCCCAATTATATATAATACGCATTAATGAAGAAAGATAGGGAACAATTGAAGGGAAACTGCAGAAAAACTCTACCAAGACTAGTGACCTTTTTAACATACTTGAAGAATGATTACGCTTATTGTTTTAGCAAATCAAGTATAAAACACCCTTTTTAATTGAGGCTTGCATTTAATTCCATCATTTCAATGATTATTGCCTGTTTGAAAATACGTGCATGAACAGTACCAAATCACCTTATTTTTTCTTATTTCCTTATTTAGCTTAAAAATGTATTTTGCTCAACATCTTTGGAAAATAAATGTGCCTACAAGAGTTTTAAAACTGTGGTTTATTAAAATATAACACTTGTGAGTTGTAGACAGCATATTTTAAATGTTAAGGTTCTAATTGTTCAACAATTTTTCTATTGACGATCATCAGCTTTTCTGATGAAGTGTTTCATGGCATTATTTATACATATAATTTTACAGTTCCTAGACACAGGAAAGATTCTTTTTTTCCTCAGTCTCTAAAGAGGCTTTTTTTTTTTTTTAAAGCAAAATCAAATAATTGGACCTCCTCTACTTAACGCACTGCATTTAGTGTTAGGTTGATGCCAAAATGATAAAGACAAAATCTGTATTTTCAGGAGGTTTATATGAGCAAATATTTTAAAGGTTACATTGGGCATTTCTCTTTACTGCATAGATAGATGACTTCAGCATGATTCAGGTTTCTGGGTGTATAATGGTTATGAGGAGGCATTTGAATACATGTTCTACCTTCATTGCAAACAGTAGAAAAATGCTACACAGTAAAGAGATTCTGAAGTTAACATGCGATTATGTACAGGCAATTTATAACCAGCCAGTATAGCAGGGAACAAATGGATGTTTTTATTTAACAGATGATATTTCAAATACTCTAGATGGCATACTATTTGTTAAGGAGAAAAAAGGAAAACACTGTAAATTGACTTATATTACAGATTATGCTTGTCTATATTTACCATCTATACTGCGTGATTTAAATTGACACATGTCTTCTTTCATCTGTGAAAGGACTTATTACCTTGTCCTTTCGAGGCTCACGCTAAGTCTTATTTATAGATAGTGAAGAGAATTTATAGGAGAGGTTTGTAAGTACAATATGCAATTCTGAAAGCTGTATCTATTACCTAATGGGTGCTGGAGATGGTACTAGTAAAATTCTTGATTCCTTCCAATGATTTTCAAATAAAAACTGAGATGTGCCTAATTAATCATGACAACGTTGTTTACTTAGGGAGTTAGTATTTGAAGAGTTCCCACAGGGCACCTATTCTGTGAGGAGAGAATGTGTTCATTTCATTTAAAATGGGGAACGCCTGGTATGGACAGACATTATTGTTCATGATGTCACAATGAATCAGCCTAACCATGACTTTGGAATAATGGGGGTTTCGAGATGAGAGAATGGTTTCACTGACTCTAAGTTTCTCCATGCCTCCACAGATTAGAATTCTTTTAAAAAAGAAAAACTATGAAATCATATACCTGAAAGCTTCTTTTCAGTTTGTTATTATCTCCATTAGTAAAAGGTTTTAGGGACATTATATTTAATTTGATATGAAAATCCTGAAATATGAGATACTTTACAATGTATAGGGTGTTCTTGATGATTTTTCACCCAGTGTGAGGAACAGAAATGGAGGGAGGGAAAGTAATGTCTGGTTCCTAGGGCCCATTTTGATGTTATAAAACTCCCTAGTAGGCCCAATTTGAAATATGACAGTATTTTTTTTCTAATCTAGTACAATATTCTAAGTACTCACTTAGTAATTACTTACTGGTAATTGAATAGTTTTTACTTCCATAATCTTTGATTTTATAATCTAATAATCCTAAAAATTCTTGTCTATCTAAATGTTTACATTTGAAAGAGATGCAGAAAAATTAGACATGAACATTTTGGCCTTACGTTGTATGAGACCTGTGCAGAAAATATTATTCTTATACTTCACATAATCTCTTGCCAAGACTTCAACAATCCATGGGATAATTCAGTTCTGAGTCAGTAATGTGTCCCCTTCTCTCCCCTGTTTTGGTGGTCCACATCTAATAAAAATAAGTACTTTCCAGTCTGTGAGCAAAGTTCAGCAAAACAAATTATGTGAAAGAATCTGATCATATAATATTTTTTTATAGGGAATTCTGAAAAAAGTAAGTTCATTTTAAAAACTGATATATCAATGTCTTCATGTATCAGTATAAAAAATGAGAAAGACACTAATTGACTTACAACTATCAGAACAAGAAACCAGAAAAATATGCCACCACGACATAAATGCAAAAATATTATCAGTTAGTTCAGATACCACACCTGACATTTAAAGATGATTCATCCTAATTCAGACACACAATGTTCAGTTATCTTTTTTAAAATTGGTTCATATAAGGATACCAATATGCATTCAATTATACAGAATAAAGACAGTTTAGAATAAAGCCTTATAAGAACTCTAAAGTGAAAATGTAGTCAGCTCTCTGTATCTATGGGTTCTGCATCTGGGGTTTCAATCAATCATGGATTGAAAATATTAAAAAAAATTCCAAAATGTTTCATAAAGCAAAATTTGACTTTGCCACACTCAGGCAATAATTTACATACCATTACATTGTATTTACAACCTTATGCAATGATATTTACATTGTATTAGTTATAAGTAACCTACAGATGATTTAAAGTATAATAAAGGATGTACATAGGTTATATGCAAATACTATGCTATTTTACAAAGGGGACTTGACCATCTGTGGATTTTGGTATCCACAGGGGGTACAGAAGCCAATTTCCCTCAATACCAAGGGACAACTGTATAAATGGTGATTAATTCCAGAGGAGAGTCCAAGAGCCAGAAGGAAGTGAAGGAGAGGGGTGGGACAGTAAAAGAAAATGTAATTTAAATTGTATATCCTTTACAATGTGTTAAATATATACCAATTTTACATGCGTACTTTTAAAATAAAATATCAGAATTATTTAATGTATTTATTTTATAGTGATAGCTGAAACGTTATTACATGCTAGTATATTTTCCCTTAAAGGCATCAAAACTGGGCAAATTTTAAATGCATAATTGTATTCCATCAATCAAATATAAAGGTCGAATAGTGAAAATATTTGGCTGTGTGTATTAGTTTATCCAAGAAATAGTTCTTTTTGGCTCACTCTTTCTGTAATCTACCCAATTTTTAAGTCCTATTTGAATTTCTTTCTGAAAGAAAAGTATTCTTATTCTCTATAATACCTCCCAACCATAACCTGAGGTCTTACGGTTTACCTGATGACTAAGAATTTTAGGAAGCAAAAAGATTTCTCATTCTCAGACTGATTTGGTTCACATCAGCAAACAGACTTTCTTTTTGTGTGCAAACGGTTTTTTGTTCAAAGGTAGGAACTGTGCCCTAACCTCCTTTTCATCTCACACAAAACTGGATATATTTTTGGTGTTTGTTGAATAAATACATATTTAATAATTATGGCACTAGAATTTTTTATTCAGATGCACCTGTTTTTAATAGAGACTATCTTTTAAACTGAGCTGATTTGTTTTAAGATCCTGGGAAATAATCTTACTCTGGTTGCTTTTACAGACTTAAAACAGCCATTAGTTCTTTAGGGAGGAAGGAGTTCGTTTTCCTCCCTGAAGATTAAAATTGAAGGAAACTAGGGAAACCAGCTTATCTGGCTGCAGTTAGACGTAAATGTGCAGTATAATGTGGGGAAACCGTCTCTCTTCTGTGACACCTATTAACTCTAACTTTGTAACAGTTCTCTTCATTTTCCTGCACTTGGTTTTATTGTCTATAAAACAGGAATTTTTTGACATATGTTATTAAAACAAACATATTTAGAATAGTTCTAGATTTACAGGAAAATTGCAAAGATAATTTAGTTTAGACTTTAAAACAAAACAAAAATGTTACCAGTGATAAAGAATGCATTTTATAATGATGAAAGGATCAATCTATCAAGAATATATAACAAGTATAAATGTCTATGAAACCTAACAGTCTATAAATACATTCATAAAAATTTGACAGAATTGAAGGAAGAAATATATAGTTAAACAATAATAGTAAGAGACTTCAATACCTCTGTTGTGACCTTCTCAAAGAAGTAGGATGGACCTCTACCTATAAATTGATATGGATGTTGACACTGATGATTCCATATATATACCAGGAAGCTATATTGTTACTCACATAATGAGGCTTACTAGGGAGAGCAAGAAATGCTTACCAAGATGGTCCAAAAATGGTTTGAGAGAATAGAGAAAGGAGACTGGCTTGGAGTTTTTATGATGGTTAAAGGGTATAACAGGGGTGGAGGCACACATGTGAGATGTGCACTACCTGTCAGTACCAAAGGAAGGAGAACCTGAGCTTTCTTATCAGCTTAAAGGAGGAAGACAGAGGGATAGGGCTTAAATACTGTCCACGGTGGAACACACACAAAAAACGGAGTCAAACTTCTTATTACAATGCCACTTAATAATGGATAGTAACACTGCATAGAAGAATAACAAGGAAATTAAAGGTTTGATCAACTATATGTGACAAATTATAAAACACCTTACCCAAGAAATGTATAATACATATTCTTCTCAAGTCCACATGAAACATTCCCTAGGAAAGACCACATGCTAGACAGTAACAAAATAAATAAATAAATAAATAAATAAATAAATAAATAAATAAATAAATAAATAAATAAATTTAAATGATTTAAATCAAAGTATATATTATTACCAATGGAATTAAATTAAAAATAATAAACTAAAATGGGGATACTGACAAATATGTGGAATTAAACAATACACTTCTAAATACCCAATGGGTCAAAGAAGACATTACAATGAAAATTATAAAATGTTTTGATATAAAAGAAAAAAATAAACAACATATCAAAACATATGGAATGCAGCTAAAATAGTGCTTGGAGGAAAATTATAGTTCCAGATGCCTGAATTATAAAAAAGAAATGTACTAAATAAAAGACCTTAACATTCTACTAGGAGAGAATAGAAAAAAAGGAGAAAAAATATACATAAAGAAGCAGAAAAAAGAAAATAATAAAGATTAGAATAGAAATTAATAAAATAAAGAATAGAAAAACTGTAAAGAAAATCAACATAAGCAATAACTGGTTCTTTGAAAAGACCAATAAAATCAATAAGCTTTCTTTACTTAGACAAACCAAGGATAAGTGAGGGAAAACTCAAATTACTAAAATCAGAGAGTGGCTATCACTATTGGCCTTATAAAAATAAAAAGGATTATGAGAGAGTAATATAAACATGTGCCAACAAGGAGGCATGGACAAATTCCTAGAAACTACCAAATTGGCTTAGGAATATATCAAATAGCTTAATAGGCCTATTACAAGTAAAGATACTCAATTACCAATTTAAAAACTTTACCAAAAGAAAATCCCAGGTCTAGATAATGGTTGCCTTGGTGAATTCTACCAAGTATTCAAAAAATTAATACAATTTTTCACAAATTCTTCCAAAAAATAAAAAGGGAAATAATATTTTACAACTCACTCAATGAGGCTGGTAGCACTCTGATAATAAAACCTGAGAAAATATCAGAAAAACTAAAACTGCACTCCAAAACCTCTTACAAATATAGGTGTTAAATTCCACAAAATGTAGTCATTCAAATCCACTAACATTCAAAAGGAATATATGATGACCGAGTGTGGTATTTCTCTCAGGAATGCAAGGTTAGTTTAACACCCAAAATTCAATTAATGTAATATGTCATATTAATAGAATAAAGAAAAATTTATGAAATCCAACACACTTTCAAGATGAAAACACTCAACAAACTAGGATTAGAATGGAATCTGAAAACTGATGAAAAGAACTGAGGAAAAACCCACAGTCAACCTCATGCCAGTTTGTGAAAGATTAAATATTATCCCTATGAAGATCAAGAACAACTCAAAGATCTGTCTATAACTTCCATTCCTTTTTAGCTGGATGTTCTAGCAAGGACAATCATAAAACAAGAATAAATACGATTTAGTCAGATTGGAAAGAAAGAAGTAAAACTGTCTTCTTGTGGATGGCATGAACTTGTATACAGACAATTCTAAGAAATTCACAAAAGAAATCTACAGAACTAATAAACATGTTCAGCAAAGTTATAGGATATATGATCAATATAGAAAAAGCCATTATATTCCTATACACTGCAATGAACATTCCAAACATAAAATTAAGACTACAATTCCATTTATAATGGCATTAAAGAAATAAAACGTTTAGAAATAAATTTAATGAAGAAATGTAACATTTGTGCTCTGAAAACTATAATTCACTGTTGAAAAAATTAAAGATCTAAATAAATGAAAAGATGTCCCATGTTCATAGAATTGAAGATTTGATATTGTTAAGATGGCAATACTCCTCATGTTAATTTACAATTCATATTAATTTCTATCTGAATTGCAGCTGCATTAAAAAAAAAAAAGAAAGAAATTGAAAAGCCTATGCTAAAATTCATGTGGAAACACAGGGGACCCAGAATAGTCAAAACAATCTTGGAAAAGAAAAACAAAGTTGGATGACACAAATTTCTCTATTTCAAAACTTACTACAAAGCTAAAATAACTATAGTACAGTGTGTGCTGGCTTAAAGATACTCTTATACATCTGTAGACTATAATTGAGTCCCCAGATCAACTCTTACACTTATGGTCAGTTGATTTTTGACACAAGTGCCAAGACAATTCAATAGGAATAAGGTAGTCTTTTCAACAAATGGTGTTGGGACAACTGGATATCTATATGCAAAGGAATGAAATTGGACCCCTTTCTCACAGCATATATAAAAAATTAACTCAGAATGGATCAGAGATTTACGTGTAACAGCTAAAACTATGAAATTTTAGAAGAAACATAAGCATACTTCTTCATGACTCTGGATTAGGAAATAGTTTCTTAGATATGACACCAACAACTCAAGTTACAAAAGAAAAAAGAGATAAATTGGTTTCATCAAAATTTAAAACTGTGCAGCAAAGGACACAATGAAGAAAGTAAATGGAAAAGATACAGCGTGGAAGAAAATATCTGCAAATCATATAACTGATGAGGGAATGTTATCCAGATTAAAGAACTAGTACAAATGGAAAATAGAAATAACCCAATTAATAATGGACAAAGAATCTGAATACATATTTCTCCAAGGAAGAGATATGCACATGGTAATTAAAGCACAAAAAATAATGCTCAATTTCATTAGTTATTCAGGAAATGTAACTCAACATCATAATGAGATACCACTTCAAATTAACTAGGATGACCATAATCCAAAAACCGATGTGTTGGTGAGGATGTGGATAGACTGGAAGTCTGAAACATTGCTGTTGGGATTGTAAAACAGTACAGCTACTTTGGAAAACAGTCTGTCGCTTTCTCAACATGTTAAACATAGAGTTCCTGGGCGACCCAGCAACTCCACTTCTATGTATATACCCCTCAAAATGAAAATATACATTCTGTAAAAATTTGTACTTGCAGCATCATTCATAATAGCCAAAAAGTGAAAACATAAAAGTCCATCAGATGGTGAATGGACAAATGAAATGTGGTTTATCCATTCTACATATCCATTACCTAGTCAATGGAATAGTGTTCTGCTATAAAAATAAATGAAATGCTGATAGCTTCTGTAACATGGATGGACCTTGGAAACATTCTGCCAAGTAAAAAGAATCTAGTCACAAAAGAACTGAAAGCATATGATTCCATTTATATGAATATGTACAGAATAGGCAATTCTACAGAGACAGATAGTAGATTACTGTTTGCCTGCAGCTGGGTGGGTTAGAGGGAAACAGGAAATGGACTGCTAAAGTGTACATGAAAATAAGAGTAAAATCAGAAAAAAAAATACAAGTAAAGCTTTATGACTTCATGTTAGTTAATTACTGCTTAGATATGACATCATCTCAAGATATGATGCCTTCGGTATGATAGAGTTTCTTTTTGAAGTAATGAAATGTTCTAAAATTGATTTTGATGGTAGTCACACAACCTTGAAGATACTGAAGAGCCTCACAGTGTACGATTATAATTAGCAAAGCATATGTCATGTGAACTATATCTCAATAAGGCCATTAAAAGGAATATTTGAAAGATTTCCCTATATAGTAAGCAATCAGATATGCAAAATTCTGCCCAGCAAAATATCAGGACATGTGGGAAATATGAGGCAAAAGATAAATTATTCTGGCTAAGTCAAAAATAAATGCCTGAGTATATTCAGACAACAATGTATTTTATGTAAAAAATGCCAAATAAATCATCTGCATTTTCAATTTTATTCTTTTCTTTCTTTTTCTGTGTGTGTGTGTGTGTGTGTGTGTGTGTGTGTGTGTGTGAAATGCCATTTCCATGGCGTGGTAAGACAGACTTTATTCCCTCTAAATTTTGATATTCTCTCATCATAAAATAAGTTGGTTTCTACCTATTTAGTGACATAAATAAACACAGAACCCCAGAAACTTTGCTTAAGTAAGTAAATCTGATTTCATTTTGCTGGTGGTAACAATTCCCTTTGATTTGCAAGTTAATTTGAACTGCTCCTGTTGAGAACAGCCTCTTGTTATTATGTGTGTCTACTGGGCCAGTTCTGCTAGCAAACCTTGTCTACCCACAGAAAATGAAGAAGAATGAACAAAAAGAGACAGAAGATTTCAATTTATCACCCATGCCACATTGTATGCCTTCAAATCTCTTTTAAAGTTAAACACTGTATTTTTGTCCATTTGGTTTAAGAACTCAAAGCAATTTCAGTGAGTATATGGTCATAATTTAGCAGCAGAAATGCCTGGTACTTTTGCAAATTAATTAAATTCTTTTGGAATATATTCTCTGCTTTGGTAATAAGTCCACTTATATTGTCAAAGCTATACATTTAATCTCACAATTTTTTATTATTTGATTCTGCTATTTTCCACATTCCTCATTTTATATAGGATAGAGTTCTCTTCCAATTTATATAATTTTTCAATAACTGCTGAAATTCATAATTCATACTCTGAGAGTTTCTAAATTTATTAATAGCCAATACACGTTGATATGCGACCTCAAAATATTTGGACCTGGAACCTCCCTCTACCATTGTGAAACTGAATTAATACAAAAGTTAAATTACCAGAAATCTGTAAGAAGCTCTTTGTTTTATATATAGAATGAAGATACAATAACTCAATGAGATCGCTATTTGTGAGAATCAGAATTAATGGATATAAACTGTTTATCATTATTTAGGTCCATGTTAGTTACTTCTGAGCCTTTCAAGAACATTTCAACATTCTTTGCCTTGTCTAGAAAACGCTCTACAGCATGTGAAATGACTAATAGGCTTTAACTTATGTCAAATAAGTTGCCAGTAATTAAATGTCTGTTTACAGCGGAGTAATTTTCAATTAAGCTGCTTGCAGAATTCATCATAGTTATACACAAGGAGGGTCAACTGTCCCCCTAGAAGGCTGCAGGGTTCTCTTCAACCCTCATAAGTGTTAAGTCTGGTTTTGGGTACCAGAGGATTCCAAAAATGGTTTCTGCCAACCAAGTCACCATGCCCTACAACATCCCTTCTAGTTTGGCAGCTTCTCATGAGGGGAAAAAAAAAAGTTCCTCAAATTGTAAACAAGATAATTAGAACTAGCTAGAACTGGGCTGATAACAGGCATGGGGATTTTTCAAGGGCATCCATGTCAAACACTTTATTTAATACAGGCCCAGGGTTTGTGAAAAATTGTGCAAAGGGAAATGTTGCCACTTTGGATCCCTGAGGAGTTCAGTCCTTCGCCAACATGAATAACTGCATTGTGCACCAGCCATTGCTCCATTTCTAAGCAAAACATTGAAGTGGTTAGTGTCAGTCTCTTTCTTCTATCTTCACAGTTAGCAACTTAAAAAAGAAAAAGAAATGAATTGCAAGCCTTTTAATGTTACACATTCAGAACTCCAACATGGGAATTTTCTATCCAAAAGGAAAAAAATAAAGTATGATAGTTAAAACATTATGTAAATCAGAACTTCTCAAGGGAAACAAGAAAACATACTACCATTGCTGCATGTCATATCAGGTAAGTTTTTTTTTCAGAAGAAATACTCTTATTTTTAATTGATAACTCTTACTACTAAGTAGTATTTTTCAAAAATATTAAATAGATGAATCAAAAAGTAATGAAAAGCCCTTAAGTAACTTGTTGCTTTTCCCACTGCACGCACTGATAATCCAAGAATGATTCTGCATTTGCAAATATCTTGGTTGATATGTATGGTGGGTACATTTAGCAGCAAAAACAGTAACAATAAAATGTCCCATAGAAATAGACTGTTTGGAAAAGAGTCTAGGAAAACTTCAGTAGTTTTTCTTTCTTCTTTGGTGATCAGAGAGTTAAAGTGTAACTAATTCTTTTAACCATCTCAGGGAGAGGAGAAAAAAATGTGTGAAATGAGATATACTTAAACTGAATCCTCTGATGACACTGGCATTCTTCAATGACTTCACCCCATGCTATTTCCTATTATTCCTCAGCCCTAAATCCAGCCCAGAAGATTAAGGCTCTAAGAGTGAGCTGTGAAGCTCCAACATTTCATCTCAGATCTGTTTCTCACCTACTAAATATGTCCTGTGAATCCTGACAAATCGTTTAGCAATATGAGAAGTCTCATCTTGCCAAGTCTAATGATTCTTTGTACTTTCAAGCCATACAACTATTCAAAACCTGCTGTCACTGATGCTTCTGAGAAAATGTATCCACGTTGGCCAACTACTCTGTCTTCTGCTTCTATAAACAAAGCGAGACTCCCTAAATGAGGGCTACTATTTTAGGCATGCTAAATGGGTTCAACAAAATTTAATGGGAAAGAAATAAAATTAAAATGGATTTCCAATTCTAGTGAAGACAAGAATTTTGGATAGCCTATACATGCTCCAACCACAAACAACTATATCAATGGATACAATTTATTAAGTATAGTTTACGCTATTTGTAGACACTGGACAAAATAAAGAATGGGAACACATCATATAAATATATACATTTCTTCCTATATGGATGCATTTTCCAAATTTTGTTAAAGGGGAGAAGTAGCCAAATAGTTTCATTGGGCAGAAGAAATAGAGATCATAGTTTAGGATCATTAAATGAGAAAAACATGTAGGGTAGAAAAAGAGCCACAGGTGCCTGCATAGTGATTTTCTTGAGTCTTTGGCTGAATGCAAAACTTCGTATTTGTGGGATGAGACTCTGTGCAGCCTGGCAGAGAACAGCTTAATTCACGGAGGTCAAACAGTACTGGGAAGGACTAGAGTTCTAATCAACCAAAGAAAGAGCTATCACTGAAAAGACAGATTATTTCCTTAACATCCCAGGAAAAACTTTTCTTATAAATAAAGCTGATGCAATCTGACAGTATGAGTTACTCTAGAACCTTCCTAACAAAACCTAAAACTAGCTTCAGTGTAATCAAGTAGACCAAACAGTAAATTAAATGATTGACAGAACAAAACTGAAAGCTCTTGAAAATGAAATGCAGATTCTCACACTTGGTGCAATTTAAAAATTTGTAACACATACCCAGGAGATAACAGTCAACGGAAACAGACTGAGAGATGATACTCTTGCAGATTAAATTAGCAAGTAGTGATTTAAAGCAGCCATGTAAATATGTTCAAGGACTTAACAGAAAAAAAATAATGTAACATGAAAAGACACACATAAAGTCCAAAAGTAGAAGTAAAGAAAGATTTGAAAAGAACAAGTCTTCAAATTTAGACAGATATTTTAACCGACAGATTTAGGAAGCAAAACAAATCCTAAATAGTATAAACAGAAAAGACAAATATAAACACTATTGCTTAAGTTGCTGAAAACCAAAGAGAAAGAAAACGTTAAAAATAACCAGATGGAGAAAGATAAAAACATATGTGGGAACATTAATAAGAATGGGTGCTGATGTTTCATCAGAACAATGCAATGGTGAAGCCACCTAAATAACTCTAAATTGCTAATAGCTAAAAAGGCAGTTTTGAATTTTATGTCCAGAACAAATATCATTTAAAATATAAGCAAAATAAAGATATTTTCAGTATAGGAGCTGAGAGAATTTGATGCTAGCAGACTGGAACTAAAATAAATAGTAAAGCAAGCTTTTTCAGGCTAAGAGAAATTGATGTCTGATACTATCAAGTCCAAAAAAATGAATGAAGAGAAATAAATAGGTGTGTAAATACAGAAAACTGGTATTTTCCTATGAAAAATTTCTTTAAAGATAACTGACTCTTCAAAGCAAAATAATAACAATGTAGTGAGATTTATAATAAATGTAGAAGTAGAATAAAAACAAATGGAGCAAAGGAAGATGGTTGGAAATTGAAGTATGTTATTGCAAAGGTCTTACAATTACATGTGAAGTGGTAAATTCACAAGATAGACTATAGATGTTGATGTTGAGTATCAAAATCCTTTGAATGATAGGATGTTTTCCTTCAAAGCAAACAAACAGGTAAAACTTAAAAAAATAGAGAAGAATAATAGAATAATACAAATAAGTACTTGGTTAATTCAAAAGAAGTCAGAAGAATGATAAAATAACAGATGGGACAGAAATAATTTTAAAATTGCATAATGGTTGACATAAACCAAAGAATATTAGTAATTATATTACATAAAAATTCGATCAAAGGCCAACTGAAAGACAGAAATTCTCAGACTAGATAAAAATGAAAGACCCAACTATATGCTATTTATGAGATTCCCTTTATTTATAAAGGCACAGATATTTCAAAGAAAAGTAATGGAAATAGTAAGCAAGAGAAAGCATGTATGCCTATGTTAATATAAACAAAGAAAGTCTTATTGTCAGAGACAAAGAGGGCGTTTTATGACGATAAAGGGCAATTTATCAAGAAGACATCCACTGCATATTCATTAATTAATTGAAAAAATAGGTAGAAATTCAGCAAGGCTAGAAAAGATGTACATATAACTAAGAATCTAATTGATATTTATAGAACAGTGCAAAACAATGCTGAAAATGTATTTTACAAGGACACACAGAGCATTCAAAATGATAAGACTGTATTTTGAACCATAGTACTAGTCTCACTAAATTTCAAAGGTTTGGCATCTTACAGTATATATACTCTATGACAGAATTAAAGTAGACATCAAAGAAGACAGATGAAAAATCTCAAAACATTGGGAAATTCAGCAACACACTTATGAATAACTTATGGTGGCAACAAGAGCTAATAAAGTTAGAAAATATTTAAGAAATGAATGACAATTAAAACAAAGCATGTAAGAATATATGGGATACCACTACAGTAGTGCTTAGATGGAAAACTATAGCTTCAGTTGCTTACATTAGAAAAGAAGACTAAAATCAATTATTCAAATGTCAACTAAAAAATCTGATTAAAATGAATTAACAACTCTGAAAATTAACTAACTCAAAAGAAAGGCAAATAATAAAAATTAAAAGAGAAATAAAAAATAGAAACAGACAAATAATACAGAAAAATCAATCAAATTAATCATTACTGGAAAGGAAATAGTACCCCAAATTAAAAAAAAAAAATTAAAATAAAATAAATAACCTTAATAAGCATGTAACTAGGCTGATTAAGGGAAAAAAAAAAAAAGACAAAAACACAATATCGGAAAAGAAAGAAGCAGTATCAAAACTGAAACTATAATTGTGAACAACCTGATGCCTATAAACCTGAGAACTCATATAAAAGGGTGCATTCACTGAAAAATGCAAATTAATAGACTGATATAAGAAGGAGTAGATAATTAAGTAATTCTACATTTGTTAAATATATTGAATTTTTTTAATTAACAATCTTCCCACAAAGAAATCTTCATATGCAGATGGCATCACTGTTGATTTCTAGAAGGCTTTCTAGAAAACGTTATTGGAAGAAATATTACCAGCCTTAAACAAACTCAGAAAAGAGCATAGAAGGGAACTCATTCTAATTGATTTTATGAGGTCAGCATAACCTTGATGGGAAAACTCGACAAGGACGTAACCAGTAAACAAAATTCCAAACTAACAACCTCAGACACAAGTAACACAATATTAGCAAGTTGAATCCAACAATATACTAAGAAGAAAAAAAAAATACTTTGACCAAGTTGGGTTTATCTTTGAATGGTAGTTTGCTTTAACATTTGAAAATCAATCACCCTAATTTACTGCATTAACAGGATGAAGGAGAAAATATAATTATGCCAGTAAATGCACAAAAAGCATTTGGCAAAATTTAACCCACATTCATGATAAAAAGTCTCATAGGAAGTAGCAACAAAAAAATGAGGTGGGGAGGATGGGGAACATCTTCAGCCAGATAAATCTCTGAAATAGAGGGGAAAAAAAAATCGGAGGCAAAGTAAATAAGCTACTAGTGGAGATAAAATAAAAAACTAAAATTACTTGGTTAATCCAACCAGAGGTAAGAAAAGGAGGGTGAGGGAAATAAGAGAACAAATGGAGATTGGAGCAAATAGAAAATAATTAGGTAGACAGTGGCTTTAAATCCTATCATATTGATAATTAAATATGAATAGTCTAAATATGGAAATTAAAATGAGAAATTCTCAGAATGGGTAAGAAAGCAAAACTCAACAATATACTTACAAGAAAGCTTTACAGGGGTGGAGGATGGGAAGGGATAGATGGGATTTTAAAATTGTAGAATAGATAAACAAGATTATGCTGTAAAGCATAGAGAAATATACATAAGATTTTTATGGTAGCTCACAGACAAAAAAATGTGACAATGAATATATATATGTTCATGTATAACTGAAAAATTGTGTTCTACACTGGAATTTGACACAATATTGTAAAATGATTATAAATCAATAAAAATGTTAAAAAAAAGAAAGCTTTACATATTTAAGGACAGATAAATTACAATGAATAGAATGCCAAAAATGTATTATGCAGACACAAATATCAAAGACTGAAGGGTCCAATTTAGTATCAAACAATGTAGACTTCAGGATATAAAGTTTTACCAGGAAAATAGGAAAATACCTATGTGGCCATGGACTAGGCCACAATTTAGTAGCCAGAGGGGAAAAAACCCAACCATTTGAAAATTTGATAAACTGGACTTCATTAGAATTAACAAATTTTGCTTTTCAAAAAGTACCATTAAGAGAACCATAGAATGAAAGAAAAGATTTGCAAAATGTATTTCTGACCAAAGGACTAGTATCCAGGCTATAAAGATTCAAAGATTCATAATCTTTAACAATGAAAAGACAAACAAACCAATTTTACAAAGAGAGATGTCGAAAGACTTGGGAAAAAAAAATCCCACAAGAGAAGATATATGAAAGGCAAATGAACACATGGAAAAGTTCTCAGTATCACGAGTCTTCACGGAACTGCAAATTAATACCACAATGACAACTCTATATTTTCACTATAATGATATACTGAAGTAACTGACAACACCAAAGCAAGGAGCTGAAGTAACTGAAATTCTTAAACATTTCTGCAGAATGTTTAAACTTTATTAAAATAATAAAGCCAAGTTGGAAAACTTTTTGGCACCCTTATTTTAAAGTTAAACATAACATACTACACGATCCAAAAATTTCAGTCCAGCGGGAATAGATATATGTCTATCAAAATGTTTATATATGAATGTTCACATCAGTTTATTCAGCATAGACAAAGGTGGAACAAATCCAAATGCCCCCAAACAGGCAAACGGATTTTAAAATAATGGTATATTCATACCAAGGAGAAAGAGTTGTCAATAAAAAGGAACATATTACTGATAAACACAACACACGGATAAATCTAAGAATGACCACAGTGAGTGAAAGAAGGCAGACATAAAAGAGCACATTCTGTAGGATTCAATTTATATAAAGCTCTAGAAGAGGCAAAGCCACTCAACAGGTGACTGCCTCCTGATTTAAGGACTAAGTAAGAGAAGGGGATTTTTGAAAATAAGAGAAATGGCCTACATCTTTCTAGGGGTGTGGGTTACAAGGGTAGATGCACTTGTCAAAACTCATCAGACTGAATATGCTATGTAAATGACAACCTCAATAAAATATTAAATCAAAATCTGGAAGTGAGTGTTCGAAGTTTTCTTTCTAATAATATATTGGAATCAGAGAGACCTTCAGTTCAGGTTCCAGTTCTGACCCTGACTGAGTGCAAGTTTAACTCTTGACGCCTCATTTTCTTCATCAGTTTCTGTATCAGTCAGTGGAAGGAAAAGAAAAAAAAAAAAAAGAACTGAGTCATTCAACTTGTGTAATGTCAGGAAATTTTTATAAAGGGGTTATTTACAAAGGTGTAGGCAGTGTAATAGGAAAACCATAGGCAGTCCTCCACCTCAAAGCAAGTAACGGTGGGTGTTCTTAACTCATCTGACTGAAAGGGTGAGAGGAGAAGGTGAGAGGAGAACCTTGAAGAAGAATGATCTCTCTCTCTTTTTTCTTTTTTTTTTCTTAAGAACGCTCATTTAAAAAGCAATTTGAAAGGAGCTGTCACCTTCCGTGGAGGAATGCAGTCAGTCAACCTGAGGTGACACTACATGGAGGGATCTGGAGGATAATCACCTCAATTTCACCCCCTTCTTTGTAGCTAGTCTTCAGCAGGTCCTTCTCACTAGCTGAACTCAGCCAGAAACCAAGGGACTTTGTTGATGTAATCCATGATTTCTCAAACTTTAGCATGCGTCAGAATTACTCAGAGAGCTCTGTGATATTGTGATTTATAATAAGAAATATATTTTCTGTCTCCTTTAGATTTATGGTACCAAAAGTCTCCTAAAACTAATGGAATTTCCTAAGTGTTGAGAGCAATACAAGTGTCTTTTGTTTGTTAATGAGGTGAGTTTGGGAAAGCCCCTAAGGGTAGGGGCTGGTTGCCTGAAGAACCACCCAAGTAATTAGAGGGTTGATACTTTCTGTCCCATCCTTCTGATGCTTGGGGAGGGGAAAGGGGCCTGGAGGTTGAATCAATTGTCAATGGCCAATGATATAATCAATTATGCCTGTGGAATGAAGCCTACATAAAACCTCCAAAGGTCAGGGTTCTGAGAGCTTCCACACTGGCAAACAGACGGAGGTTCAGGGAGAGTGGTGTCCTCAGAGGGGCACAGGCAAGGAAGCACCATACCTTTTCCCTATAACTTGCCCCATGCATCTCTTCCATCTGGCTAGTCCTGAGTTATTTCCTTGTATAGTAAACTCATGATCTAGTAAGTTGAGTTCTGTGAGCTGCTTGGGCAAATTAATCAAACCTGAAGAGGGGGCTGTCAGAACCTCTGATTTACAGTCCATCAGTCAGAAGTACAAGTAGCCACCTGGGACTGGTGCCTGAAACCCAAGGCACCTCCACCTACAGCGGCTTGGTCAGAAACACAAATGACAGCCTGGGAACATGGGCTTGCAACCGATGTCTGAAGTCAGGAGTGTGGGGTGGGTAGTCTTGCAGGACTAAGCCCTTACCTGTGGGGTCTAATGCTATCTCTAGTAGACAGTGTCAAAACTGAGTTAAATTGTAGGACATTCAGCTGGTGCCTGAGCATTGCTTCATAGTGTGGGGGAACCCTGTCCTCAACCAGTGGAACTGGGTCCAGGATCTCAAAATAGCTTTAAGGCACATACGGCTGTTCCTCGGTTCAGATATTGTTTCAGTAGATATGAGTGGAGCCCAGTCATCTGCATTTCTGTGGAGATCCCGGTGATGCTGATGCTGCTGGTCTGGGGAATGTGATTGGAGAATGCATGAAGTAGGTCATGTGTGTTGGGCTTCCGGCAAACAATATGTTGGAGAAAGTGGCTAGTGGGTCTGGAGTTGGGACAAATAGAAGATACCTAGCAAAATTCCATATACAGTTGACCCTTGAACAACTGGGGTTTCAACTGTGTAGGTCCACTTATAAGAGGATTTCTTTTTTTTTTCCAAAAAATACGTACTATAGTACTATAACCATCGTGGGTTGGCTGAATCCATGCATACAGAACCAGGAATATGGAGCACCTACTGTAAAGTTATACTTGGGTTTCTGACTTCGCAGGGGTCAGTGCCCCTAATTACTCTTACTTAGTTGCTCAAGGGCCAGTTGTCTATGGAACACACACAGACACATGTGGACATTAAAACATCTACTGATCATTTGCCCCCACCAGCAAATTTGTTAACAAGGCCCTATTTCAGCCATGAAGAAGAGGAGGCATGCACGTCACTGGCCACAAGGATTGGCCACTTAATCTCTCTGTTTTTGAAGGTCAGTTATGACCATCCTAAGAGATAAGTGTTCCCTAAAAAATCTTGATGATTCAAGGTAAGAAGGAAAATCACATAAAAACATTTCATAAGTCACATTTACACTGTTTGAAACCTGGTGTGTTTTAAGAAATTTACATATAAGTTCATTTAATCCTTCTAACAATCTCAGAGTCTACATTGACATTTCTACCTTTTTTCACTTACAATTTACTAAAGAAAAAAAAATGGTCTCCACAGAAGAGAATGGAATACTGCATTGTCATAATTTATCTTTTTCAATGTATCCTGTGAAATTCAGTTTACAAAGTGTATTTTTGGTTTTAATTTGTCACCTAAAGCTAAACTAAATTACTTTCACCTTTCTCTTTAATGCTTGAGTATCTACATTTAAGATATGTTGAAGTTGTTTCTCTGTAGATGGATCCACCTATAATTTGTCAATTTGTATTACGAACTTTTTAAACTTGTCCCTATTTTGATGGAGCAGTTAATAATAAAATATAATTAATACTCCTTATTAATGGGTTCCAAGCACCATATAAAGTAGTCCCTTGGTTGTTCTTTCTAAACATTTTTTTCTTTTCTTCCTTCCTTTCTTCTTTCTTCTCTTTCCTTCTTCCCTTTTTCTCTTCCCTTTTTCCTTCTCCTTCCTTCCTTTTATGTATGTATTTTTTTATCTTTTTAATTTTATGCTTCCCTCCAGTATAAGTATCTTGTAGTCAGAGAATTGAGGAGAAGTAAATATTTTAATACATTAACTGTGAGGCACTTTTCAAAGCACTAGTGATATATCCATAAAAGGGGAAACAAACTAAAACTGCACGTACATCTTACTTCACCCTATCAACAACCCTTGGGTTAAGTATTACCATTTTTTCCATGCTGCAGGCAATAAAATTAGGGCTTGGACCAGCCATACTACTTGCCCAAAGTCACACAGCATAGAAATAGAGAAGCTTGGGCTTAAACACAGTTCTAATACTGTCCAAACACTGCTGGTAGGGCAAAGTGACTCACAGGCTTGTCATAAAATCATCCATGGAATTGTTAGTATTAAGTCAACATTTCTTTTCCATCAAGTGCAAGGAAATGCCGTTATAATGGAGGCATTTACCACAGTTACATTTTCATCATACCCAACACAAGCTAATATTCTGTATAAAATTATGACCATGAATTAACTTTATGTCTGCAGAAAATGGGATTGCATGTAATTACTGATTTCCATTCACAATAAAATAAGCAAATTATCTTTACCAACATAAATGCACCATAAATTGTTTTGAGGCATAATGAAGAAATGAATTTCTGAAAGAAATATGGGCCAAATCTGCCAAATTATTGTAAATGATAGTCCCTTTAAAATTAGGGCATCTAATTGCAATTGGAAAATGTCATCCTCTTACCGGTTACTTTATTATTTGGGTAGACCAATAATCCTTTCTGCTGATGTTCCATTTCTGGAGCACTGACAAATTTTACACATTTCAATATCAAAACACCATCAAATGTATATGTAGAATGATTTACTGTTTTCAAAATCAGATTTGTCATAATGAAGTGTCGTCTATGAGTGTAACATAATGACATTTTAATTGACAGAAGATGCTTTAGCAAGTGAAAAAGAAAGCTGTTTTTCTTTGGATATTTCCGAGTTTGTTGATTTTCATCTGAGTATACTTTCAATTCAAAAGATTGTTCTAACATATGGCTACTTGCATTTAATCTTAATGAGTGAAAATAACCTTTACTACGTGACATTTTAAATCAAATAGAATAATCAGCCTAATTTCAGCATAGTATTTTATAACAATTATCTATTGCATTTTGCACGAGAATGCAACATCTGCATCACAAAATGTCACAGATAATAAAGGTGGTGATCATTTCATTGTAAAACTCTTATGTTCTGTAACAGAAAGAATCATTTGTGTTAGAGAGCCAATTCTAGTTAACTAGTAGCACTCAATTAAAATGTTTTCAAATCAAATTTTCATTGAACTCAGAGTAGCTATCAGTAATTTGAAAGATTTTTCCATTCAGTGAATTAACCAGTAATTGACCCCTTCTCCACATTTGGTGCTCATGTAACTGAGAAATGCGTGCTAAACTTGCCACTTTGTGGAAGCAAAAGACAGATGACTTCAGAGTAAAGTGTCAGGTTATAGCTCTACTGTGACCTAAACTAGACTTCATTCATAACAGTATTTTTTAGGAATGTGTGTTATAATTGACTTAGTTTCATGTTGTTTGGCATTGCGTATTTAATAAAAGTCCATATAGGAGACAGTTGAAAACAGAAGGGACAGATCATCGTGTACTGACTATGACAACTGATTTTGTGGCTTGGTAAAAATAATTTATTTCATTAGTATCTATCAAGCAACTGTGTGTGTGAGATACTGTCCTGGACAGCAGGAAGAAAACTGACAAGTAAACCAGATGTTCTCCTGGACATCTTCGTTTCTGAATATTGGTTACTGATTTTTTTTTTCTTTTTGAAAGAGATTTTAGACAAGTGACACAGATGTAACATGCCTTACTTCAGCCAGCAAAAATGTACATTACAACTTTGTGAGCCAGATAAAGAGGTCGGCTTCCAAACAAACTATAAATATGGACACCACACCTTACAGCTCATCAAGAACCACATTCTGGAAGTGCTTTGTAATAGATTTCACTATGGGACCTCTCTTCAGGAGGCATCTTTGGCTGTCTCTTGATCAAAGTCTTGGATAAAATTATGGAAGCCACATGCATGTTGATTTTAAATCAACAACAGGGCCAAGATCCAAAATAATTTCAACAAACTGTCATGAAGAATGAAAAGCAGCAGGAAAACATCCAACAGATGAATGTCAATTTTTGCTTTGAATTTTAATATCCCTCGTCCTCATACATGAACGTCACGGAAAGCCTCCTTCACATCACTGCTTTGTGTGAAGTCTGGAACTTTCACACTTGGTTGTACAGAGACTTCAAACCAGGGATAGCATTCAAAGAACATGTGTGCCTGTCGTCTTCCTAGCTCTGAAATTCACTCACAGTACCATGATATAAAAGAAAGTGATGGACCTGATTCCGAATCCTGGCTCCAAGGACTACCTCCGTGACGTGGGTTGAATTACTTAAGCTCTCCAATTCTAATTCTTAATTTTCTGATTGGGAAATATCTCATCCTTAAAGTTTTCTTTTCTTTTTTTTTTTTTTTTTTTGGTCAGAATTGGAGAAGATAATGACCTTAGTTATGTAAGTATTCATCTATACATATAACCAATTACTGGGCATCTCTTATGGCCTAGATACAGCCTGATTATCTTACTTTCTGTTTGAGTAGAAACAAAAACAAGAAAGTGAGTACGAGTTTTTGAAATCCTACAACTAGTAAAGCCAGTATTAGAGCAGAAATGCGGCATCCAAAGCTACACTCAATTTAGAAATAAACATTTTCATTCATTCTGAAGAAAGCAAATATGGGAGAAATGTCTTTTTTTCAATGCCTCTGCAAAGTGACATTCTTCAAATACTTGTCTTATTCTTAGCGCTCCTTTATAATAGGTAATAATTTACTTTCTGAAGTGATAGTCTTGGCCCACTCTGAAGACTTTTGTTTGGTTTTTAAATAATTAGAGCTGTTCAATAATTCTACGGACATCTTACAATGGGAAAAGTTCCCCCTCACTGGCAGTTTTCAAAAAACAGATTTTTGTAGCTTATATCACAAAGGGAAAGAAAAAAAGGCTATTTCCTTTGAAAACATACCAGGGCCTTTTTGATGGATGACACTGAGGAGCTGCAAAAAAAATCTTTCTGTCATATGTTTTCTTTGCAAATAGAAATTTTACTGTCGTGTTTCCCCCACAGCCCTACATCAGGAATCTCTGAAAATAGAGCGCGGAATGGAGAGAAGACACTGTACCGCACACACACAAACAAAAGTAAACGATAAGTAAACGATGTCTGAGGAAGGACAAGATTTTCATGCTACAAAATAACATAGAGGTGCCTAAGTTGGCACTAGCCAAGCGCTATAGTAGAAAGGAAAGGAAGCAGGAATCAATGTCATTTCTTGAGGGGAGAAGTGGGGAAAGGGTCAAATAATTTAATCTGCGCCATGTGCTGGAGACTTTGCTAAGTATGTTATTCACATTTTCTAGTTTAATTCTTTAATAGCTTTGGAGGTGTTATATTCTTTAACCCTGCCCTTCCTTGCCAAAAAAAAAAAAAACACTTTAGAAAACTTAAGTAACATGCTTAAGTCAAAACTAAGGAAGAATAGAGTTGGGATTCACACCTAAATATGTCTGACTTCAAAGCTCATGCTTGTTCTGCAATATGATGCCTTATCACAGTGGCTGATTTCGACACCTTGCCACTGAAGACCTTAGATTTGTTAGCATCCTGCCTCTCAGCTGTTTCAACTCTGCTCTCTGACCTTAAGTTTGGGAGATCTCCTTTGGATTTGGAAACAAGCTTGAACTCCACTATGCCTGTCTTTTTCTGTAACCTTCATGGGAATCTGGAAAGTAGCCAATATTTGGTTTACATTCCTACTGTAATCTTTGCAAATGATTTAATTCTAGTGAGCCTTAACTAAAGTATCAGAGAAGAATAAACTTTTGCTATTAACTTTGTAAAAGAAGAATATTTCTGCAGACTCTATGGGGATTCTGATGACTGGAAAATTATTTCACAATGGAAAACAAAATAGGCATTCACCATGATCAACATGAACAATATGCTGTTTGCCCCCAAGCAAGAGAAAAAGCTGCTGGTTTGATATGTTGAGACAAATATTCAGGGGGATACGGAAGAAAGAGAAGTAACATACACACATCCCAGAATAGTGGATGCTCAATATTGCATCCAAATCTGGAAGGGTTAACTAATTTCTCCCTGTTTAAAACAGTTACAAAGTGAGAATTTTTGGTAAATCTTAATGTATTTTTCTTAATGTGCTTGGTGATTGTAAAGCAACCGCATTTGACCTCAGGTCAGGCTTACTTTTTATATCTCCTATCAAGTAAAAAGTCTTATGTGTCATAATGATAATTCTAAGTTAAAGGAGTCAGTCTTGTCTGTAGAGAAACAGGGCCACCTCTGAAATTTACCTGTAACACAACTGAACTTGAAAAACAGAAGGAAATATCTACAATTTGTTACTTATTTAATTGTAACATAAATGCATTACATACTCCTCCCAAAAAAACCCACAAGCAATAATTACACATAGGTGTAAATGGTAGTGTTAATATTTTATATAAAATTAGAGATTTTATATTTTGTTAAGGGCAATTTTAAAGAAATGTGGTAGTCCATTGGCTCCCTTACTCTTTATGTATGTTTTAAGATGTCAGTAAATTTCATTTTGATACATGGTATAAATTCACTAAAATGTCTTGCCAAACATTTTGGTTGACATTCTAATAGGATGAATAAAAGCAGCAATACAAAAATGACAATCACTTAATCTCCCCAAATTTTAAGATGTTAAAATCTTTCTTAGACTTTTGCCATTGTAAAACACCAACTGTAGACTTACAGTTGAATGATTCTGCTAACATGAAGGAGTAAGTGTACATGTAACTGTCCCGTCCCTCAACTAGAATACTGAATAAGGTTAATGGAGACATGCCCACCCAGTATATATCAATACTGTTCAAAGCTGTCTACAAAATTCTCTTATTTAAATAGTCATAATAATTAGAAGATCCAACTTTGGTCATGACTGGATGTTCTCATCTGTGTTCCAGGACCCTTATCCTGTCTTCTTTGTGGTGATGGATGGTGACGAGGTTTGAATGAGTACCAGAAAGGGCGATCTCAGCCTCCTCCACACGCCAGAGAAGAGAATCAGAGATTCCGTTAGTAAAAACCACACAGTAGAGCCAATTAATGTTAGGAAGACGGATGTGGAAATCATCAGTGCTAAAAAATAATGTAAGTCTAAGATGGATTTTCATACCTCAAGTCTTTCGTTAATTAAAATCATTGTAATTTTTTTCTACCATAGATGCTTCAGACAGGGGGGGATTTAAGATGTTTCTGTCTCCTGGCACCCCATCTGCCAACGTGCAGGAGCAAAATTACTTCCAGCTTCGTCAGAGGGAGAGCCTTACGTACAGGAATGACTGCCTAGCCAGACAATGAGGAAGGAACGGGTCCTGGGAGGGGAGGGCCGGGGAGTGAGGGGTGTGGAAGGGAGAGGAAGCTGAGATGGAGATCCGGGAACTGACAGGTGGCCCTAGGGGATAAGGAAAGCGCTTTTCTTGTACCACCCTTAAAGGGTTTCAGAATTAAACAGGGTGTGACTGTGATACTGCTAAAGTTCATGACATTTTACAGAGTGCTTGTTTCATGGATTCACCTTTTATATTTTACAAATATTAGCTTTTAAATCGAATCCAATGACTCTATGCAATAGATACTCTTATAAATCCAATTTCATAGGTAAGGAAAATGATATTCAGACTGGTTAAGTGAGCTGTTGAATGTCTTGTTTCTAGCAAGGTATGACAGGATTCACGGCTAGGTCCAGCTGCTTCTAGACACGAACCTCCAGATCACCACGCAGGAATAGAGAATTTCACAAGTCTCCCCCGAGTCAGAGAGAGACAGAGACAGAGACAGAGAGACAGAGATAGAAAGAGACCCAGAAAGACAGAAAGAGAGAGACAGAGACATAGATATTTAGCTTTGGAACAAAGTCCCGTGAATGTTAAAAGGAGACACAATGGGGAGGGCCTGCTGATTCAGAAAGATCTGAATGTCACCCAGGGATGTAAATTGCTCTGCTTAATGTTGTCATTCATATAGCTAAGGCCAACTATCTCTGAATATTGGGACAAGATAGGAAAAATTTGCTCTCGTTGCCTTTATTCATCATAGGTGAGAGGAAAGCCTTTTACGCACACAAGCAGAGGGCAAGGTTCTCATCTCTAGCATACAAGACACATACTCTTTTAAGAATGGGAGAAAAATAATGTTAGGTAGCTTTTGCCATCTTTCAGATGAGAAAGCAAAACTCAGGGTACTTAAGTACCTCTCCAAGATTACAGAAGTAGTAAGGAAAGAGCAAGAATCCAAACAGATTATGTCCAGCGCCAGAGACTAGGCTCCCTGCTCTGCCCTCTTGAATAGGACCAGAGAAACAACAGAAACTATAGTTGCAAATTACACCTATTACTAAAAGCAAATGTTATAGAACATTTTTTTAAAAAAAAATCTCTGCCCCATCCTGTGAAGAGCATTCTTTCCTGGAATAAGCAGTCTAACACTCACATAATTAATAAAGAGAAAAGCTGGCTCTTAGCACAATTTCTGTCAGAGCTTCCTGGTCAATAGCCCCCTCTTCAAGAGTGACCAGAACAAAAGCTGATGAGAAAAAATGGTTTAATCCACCAATTTTACCTTTTAAAAGAATGAACTTGAGAAACAAGAAGCTCAAAAACATTAAAAGACACTCTACCCTTTTGAGAACAAGTAATATTAAAAGCTTTGAGCAAGGAATTTCTTTTTCTGTTGTTCCTAAAAGTGCGGTATTAAGTGACTTGTGGACAAGAAATAAGATGTTTTTCTGAATCAGCTATTAAAGTCTTCTGAAGAAGCACCATTGACCTTGGCAATAGTTGCTTAAGGTTTATAAAGCACTTTAATCTTCTGAGATTAAAGACACTAAAGTATTTAGTGGGTTTATCACTGTATTAACATTAATGACTATTACCCAATCCCTCATCAAAATAAGGATGGTGCCCAGTGTTCTCTGTTGGTTTTGTTTCCTTAACAACATATTTTATAGTAGAAAATAAGGAACATTTTTTTTCCTACTTAAAAAAACAAATCTAAAAAAGAGGTAGTTTGTGAATGACAGATTGTAGGGTAAAACACCATAATCAGTGAAAATGTATGATTTAGGGAAAGTAAATTCCTTCAGTTTCTGGTGGCTGCTCTAATCATGTGGATAAAATAACAGTATGCAAATGCTTCCCTCGAGTTTGACAAGGCTGTCACTTTCCCTTATCGGACACAGTGCTTTATCACAATGCAGTGGAAAGAAAGGAGGAAATGAGGTGGAAAATATTATTATAGGATTTTTAGGGTACTTTGATGGAACCTAGAGACAGCTGTTAAAACTACTGTATTTAAGAGCAAAAGTGGGTAATGAACCATAAAGTGAAATATGTAAGGCAGGGAAATATTTCTGGCAACACATATGCTCTAACATAAACTTTACTTCTTTACGATGTTAAAGACTAGGCTGAGGCTATGTGGAGACACTGATCAGACAGTCAGCACTGCCACCTTGTTTACACAACAGTACTTGTGCAGTACTTTCTGAAGAGCTGCAGGGCTGTCTTGTTAGCATGTAATACTGACTGTGAAATTGATCTCTTCTTCCCTCCTTCCCACCTATTTCAGTTCCTCCCTCCCTCCCTCTTACTCTTTCCCTCTTTGCATTGGCTGCCAGGAAGCACAAAGTGTAATATACTGAGCAAATGACTCTGCTCTGCCTCTGAATACTATTATCACTTTTTCATTAATGATACCATTCTGTTTTTCTCTGAATCTCTGTATACCATTCACAATGGCATGAAAGTGGTTTTATTTTAATCAATTTCAAATACCTTGTAGAGAAACAGATTGTTAATTCTAAACACACATGAAATAGATAGAAGAGCTAAACGATAATTTCAAAGAAAATTCAACAAATACATCAGGGTGATGATCTGATTCTTGCTGCTTATCTCATACTCTTTGGGAACTTTAACACAGAGGGAGGGTGGTGCCAACAGTGAGAAAGTGTTAACGTTGCGTGGAAATCATTGTTAACACTGTTTGTGGGAGAAAACCTGAGCAGCAACATGAGTTGTATTGATTATTATTGTCCACTTTGCTCTGCTAAAGCTTTGTAATTATTTTTCTGTCACTGTCGAAGGATAATAGAATTTTTTATTACAAAAATATGTCTGTCATTTGGCTATGTATCTATCTCTCTAGACAATATTTTGAAGTTTGTGTGAAATAAGTATTTAATACTACAGAGTAAAGACTGGAAGACCTGAGTAAAGAATTGGAAATATTTATTGTGGTATGTAAAATATTCACTTTTGATGTGAGCTTTACTATCGATGGCTGATTCTTGAGTTTTCCTCTTTTTTAATTGTTTGTTTTGAGTAGTTTTAACATTTGTTTATTTGTTTGAAATATTTTTTTGACAGGGGTAGAGGAAAATTTCCATTTTATTAAAGGCTTTGCTAAACCTAAAAAGGATATGAGATGGTAGGGAGAGACAGGGTGACAATGCTCATTCTTAAGCAAGTAGAGATGCTTTTTTCAAGCAGGTTAGATCACCTACGGAAAATAAAAATATGTCCCAGGAGTCACAGCAGTGGTTTTACCATGCAGAGAAAAGGCGGTGAGAAATAAAACATCGCCCATATTATCAAAGACTGAGTTTCTTGGCCAAACAGTTCGCAAATCTTTCTTCCCTTAGACAATGTGGAAGGCAGGTAACACACAACATTTTCAATTTGCACTCAGAATGAAACTTGACCCAATACTTTAAAAAGGCTCTGTGGTTTAAATGAGAAGAATCTGGAAAGAAATGGCATTTCAAAATCAGAAGCGTGCATCTGTCTTGCAAGAGTTAGAGGCTTGAATGCTCCTCGGGGGTGGGCTGTCACTCTTTCCCGGAAAACTGTCTGAATCGCCCTTTTAAGGGCACAAATGTGACGGCAGCCAGGTCCTGTGAGGGGAGCATTTATCTCTATCAGTCTGTCTTCTGTTGCTACCAAAAAGATGTGTGTGTGGGGGGGGGGGCTATGTTAATATCCTGAGAGTCTTTTTGTTTTATTTTGTGATAAATATGCATGTGTTTATTAACTAACTGTTTCGTAGCAAAGCATAAAATTAACAACATATATGACTCATTCTCAGGATGACCATGTACTTTATCATCCAAACCCAGATACGTCTGAGAGTAAAACTGGACACTATTAACCATTATACTGGGGCAGCAGTCATAAACCAGGGCTACCTTGGTTATTTAGTCACTCACTCTGATTTGCTGTTTCATTTGTCATGCAGTCACTATCATGATCACTTAAAGTAGAGGGTTTGAATGAAGCACACGCCACGACTATAGAGGCAAGATTTTGTGACCCTTTTAGCTGACAGAATCCAAAAGGTATGACCGGAAGCTGGGCTGGTTCAGGATTTAGCCCAAGCCATCATGCCTAAGGCCTTAACAGAGCCTTATAACTTGCTCGTACAAGAATTGGATCGAGGATTTCTCTAACCTGATGCTCTTAAAATTAGTATGCACATGAAACGCTTAGGAATCTTGTTATATGTTAAAGTACAGATTCTGATTGTTACGGTAGGGTCTCAGATTCTGCATTTTGACAAGCTTCCAGGTTGTGTTGACACTGCTGGTCTGCAGACCCCATACTGAGAGCCAAGTCCCTAAATTATTTTAGTTAATTCACAATTTTCTTTATTTCTTATATTCTCATTGGGAGTTCATTTTACCACACTGCTTAACAAGATGTTACTAGATTCACTAAAATTCCATGTTAGATACAGTAAACTAATTGACAAATCATTGGCTATTTATGGTAGATCAGAGTTTCGGGAGAGCTTTCTGTTAACTACCTCTGGAGTAAAAATATCTCCAAACAACCTAAATGTCCTTTGACAGATGACTGTAAAGAAGTTGTGCTATCTTTATACAATGGAACACTACTCAGCCATAAAAAATAATAAAGTAATGGCATTTGCAGCAACATGGATGGAACTGGAGATTGTCATTCTAAGTGAAGTAAGCCAGAAAGAGAAAGAAGAATGCCATATGATATTACTTACACGTGGAATCTAAAAAAAAAAAAAAACAGAAGACAAACGAATTTATTTACAAAACAGAAACAGACTCAGATGTAAAAATCAAACTTATGGTTACCAAAGGGGGAAGGTGGTGGGAAGGGATAAACTGGGAGCTCTAGATTTGCAGATACTAACTAATATATATAAAATAGATAAGCAACATGTTCATACTGTATAGCACAGGGAACTATATTTAATATCTTGTAGTAACTTATGGTGAAAAAGAATATGACAATGAATATATGTATGTTCACGCATGACTGGAGCATTGTGCTGTACACCAGAAACTGACATAGCATTGTAAACTGACTATATTTTAATACAAAATACACATACATACAGAAAAAAAGAATACTATTTTAATGCTATACCTTGTCTATGGGATGTTTAAAATCTTACTTCTTCCTGGAAAAAATTTGAGTTTGTTCTCATTCTCTGATCTCTTCTCAACCAATAATGTGTTTACTCTTCATCTCAGAATTCTTTCTTTGAAGAAGGTAACTCATTCACTATCTTCAGTCTCCATTCTGAGGTTTCAGGACCAACTACATCCTCACTAGAAGAACTCAACCACGTGAACCCCTCCTCTTATGACAAGCATTCAGACACCTCAGTGTTTTGGTCATTCCCCTCAAATGATTAGTTTTGTTTTACAAGGAAAGAGGTTAAGAACATACGGAAATTGGAAGGTTGAGAGTGTTAGGAGACAAGACTGTTTATGGATGTGGGAGAGGAAGCTGCCAATTAGCTGCCTCCTTGCTAAGGGTCACTCTATCTGCAGGACAATATTTGCATCTATTATAAAATCCTACCGGGGGGAGGGTATAGCACAGTAGTAGAGCACGTGCTTAACATGCACCAGGTCCTGGGTTCAATCCCCAGTACCTCCATTAAATAAACAAACAAACAAACCTAATTACCTCCCCCATAAAAATTTAAAAAGAAATACAATTAAAAAAATTTTTTTAATTAAAATAAAAACCTTATGCTTGTGACTGCCCCATGGTAGTAATGCTTCTACCAAACTTTTCTCTTGGAGAATCTAAATTAACCTTAAGTTGACTCAAATTATCTTTTGATTTGAATACACGGAGACACACTCTTGAAAGCATATTCATAATCTTTGTCTACTAATGACTTTTAAAGCAATAATGTATTGAAAAAATGAATTAATATTGTCTCTTCTTAGACCACACCCCCAACCCTCCACACACATTGCTGGTTGACTGAACACCTCAATCAACAAAAGTATCCTTTTTTCTAGAAAATATGATTAGTTTGACATTATGTATCCCCATCCTCTCCTGCATGTCTAGTCAGACCTACATATGCTTTGATACATCCATACGCTTCTGAAGAAGGAAACAACATACACACAAGCTCAAATAAATTTATAGACATATTATATAGGGTCAGTACCAGGAAATTCATTAACTTTCTTATATAGCAAGTATTTATTTCATTATAAAAAGAAATAACTAAAATATTTTCATTCCAGATAATTCAAAATAGCCTCACAATAAAATGAAAGATGAAATAATCAAGTCAAAGGATTTCAAAGATTTGATTGAGGTACCTCCCTCATTCCAATTATAGTTCACCTATCAGTCAGAACTGGAACACAGTATGAGTCTACATTGCCCATCTAATCTTCACCAAACCATCATCAGACTGCTTGACTGCCTCAAATGTACCTTGTCTGCACACTTTTAACAATGTATTATGTATTTCCTTTTTTTTTTTTTTGGCTTAGGTACATTTATGAAATCTAATAAGGACTGAAAAGTCTATTTTCCATTCACTGCATTTTCCTTGCTCATCTGGTCATCCCTGCTTACCCATAAAAGCCATGAATAGAAGTCTGCATATATTCCCATTATGTATATATATTTGTCTTTGTTTAAACATGTTTTTTAATATATCTTTGCAAAACTCATCCTAATAAAAATGAGAAAGAGATCACATCAATAAATTCTTCCTTACTAATCCAATCTGCTACTGCAAAACACTATCATTTCTGAAGCAGGAACAGAATATTTTTTTTAAAAAAAAGCAGATGAACAGAAAATAGTCATTCATGAAAAATTGTGCCCTACACTGGAATTTGACACAACATTGTAAAATGACTATAACTCAATAAAAAAAGTTAAAAGAAAAGAAAATAATCATTCACTACGTAAAATTAAGCAAATGCTTAATAATTAATCTCATTTCCTTAAGGAAGTTTTTTTTTTTCCCTGCCTTTCTCACTTGAGTTAATAAAATAAGTAAAAAGGAGGTGAAAAGACTAATATTCTTTGCATGCCTAACTAAGTGCTAGGGATGATGAAATATCCTCTGCTGAATATTTTTATTATGGTAATTGATTATTATGATTAGATATTAGAAGGCATTTTCCAATAATAGCCTGCATTTATTGAAGACCTCCCATACACCCACAAGCTAGGGACTTCCCATGAATCATCTAAAATACTCTTAGCTAGGTTTTATTATTCCCACTTAATGGATGACAGACCTTAAGCTCAGAGAGATTAAGTAGCTTCTCCACATCTAACAGCCTGTTAGTGCCAGGCCGTGGAGTCAGACAGATAGTTCCTCATATGAATTATAATTCCATGTTCTGACTATGACATTTATATTTTCTTGGGAAGTAGATGCCCTGAATGCATCCAGCTCTTTTATACTTTTCACATATATGTGCCCATGGAAGATTTCTGAAATAAGACAATTCAGAGAAAATGAAATATTTTCATCTCCCAGAAATGTTTCTTCCTATACTTTAGGCATAGATCAATTCATATTTTGCTCAAATTGCCCCTTCTCCATCAGTTATTCTTTCTGTTGAATTAGTAATTATATTTACCACCATCATCTCTACCTTTAGTTTTGTACTGCTTTGATGCCACTTCATATTCATCCTTTCGACATTTTCATTACTGCTGTACTTCTGAGACCTGATGTTCTGGTATCGTTCATTAACAACTACAAAAATGAGCAGAAATACAACACACAATACGTCACAAAACAACCTGACACCCAAGGCTTAGCTGACCTTTCTCAAGTGCCTCTGTCACCTCTAAAGGTAAAATCAAGCTGACTTGGTCTTACTTTAGAGAGTACCTTGGTTCAAGTCTATGAAGTTATGAAAATCCATAAACGGACCTGCTTCCAGATACGTCATTATCATCGTTACGAGTCTTGGTGCATGTGTTGATATGTGATATTCACGTGTTTTATTTCTGCTTTCTCATTTTTCGTTTCCTTCTTTTCTTCTCTGCTTCCTAATATCTCAGGTTTAGCCTATTTGGTTTACCCACAATTACCTAGACCAGTGATTTCTCAACTTCTTTCATCGGGTACTCATCAGTAAAATATGGAAGCATTTGTCACCAATTTATATATATATAATGTTTATATATATTTATATATATAAATATGTATATTTACTTGCAAAATATATATATTTATTTATTTGCAAATAATATACAAGGACTTCTGCCCTAAAATAGTCTACATATTATAAAATATGCAGAAAATAAAACATTTCAAAAGATAACTACATAAATTCTAACATTTTCTTTCCACAACCCAATAAATCACATTTTTGCCTCATTTTGGCTCAGAAGTTAATATTTATTTAATTTCTGAAACTTAGGTTTCAGGGTCTAAATTGAAATACATGATACCAAGGCATCACCCTAGTCCTACCTCTTATCCATCTTCTATAATTCCAGAGAAACATGTTTTCCTTCCCATGGGCTTTGACATGGGGCAGGGGGTAAGGGGACACTCCCTGCGTGACCCTAAGCATCAATAACCCTTGAATAATAGGGCACTTGGCAAAGACCTCTTAGAACATTTTTAGCTGTAAAAAATGCTTTTCATGGTTTGATCAAACAGCCAGGACCTCAAAGGATATGAGTTGTAAACAAAGGGTACATTTGTGTTTTCTCTCTTCTGCAAACAACCCAGAGCAATTCTTACACCCAGTGACAGCTACACAATTCAGTAAAAGATTTTTAGGAAGGTGGGAAATGACCTCATTAAGCAATCTTTCCAAAAGTGATTTCCTTACACGTTCTTACCAGATGAAAAATGTGATTAATAGAATATTAGAATATTTCAAATGAATATCTTATTTCACGTTCTTTAAAATAAAAAAAGACAATAATTCATATGCATTAGCTTTCTATAAATGTCATAAAAATAAGTAAAAATTTAACCATAGATGCCTTACGTGCTTTTATTTTCTACATAAAGGAACATTAGTATGAAAATAGAACAAACTTTAAGAAAAAGGTAACTTCAAAAAAAGACCTTCCTTTGTGGAAAGTGCCAACAAAGAACGCATTTTACATTAATTGGTTGTCTCAGTCCAGACCATCTGTCTATCCAAATGTAATGAATGTTGGCATTCTTATTGGTATGTATCCAATAGCTCAAATTGGGTCTGAAATAAACCTTGCTCGATGTCTTGTTACAGTATCAGCTTGTGAGCTGAGGAACAAATGTTAAGATTCTACAAATCAGAGTCCCTCCCGGTGAACATCTGAGTTCAGTTCCGTACAGCTGGAGCACAGGCTTCACATGGATGCACTTTTCAATTGCACAGTAGTATCATACATTCTTCTCTCACTGTACAGCTCAGGCATGCGTATGTGCCATTATATAGTGTGACTGTCCCACATTTCATATATGACATTAAAATTCACCTATGTCTTTATAGTGAGTGTTTCATTGGTTTCTGACAGCCTTATCAGGGAGGTAGGCAATCACCAATAGCTGCATCTCGTAGATGAAGAAATTGGAGTTTAAAGGCAATGCATGATTTAACCTGTGACTATTTCTCCTATCTTCCCTTCTATTCTGTTGACATCAGCTGTTTTTATCATCTTCTATGGACCAAACTCCTCCCCGCCCTGGATCTCTAATTTATGAAAGGGGAAGGGAGAGAATAAGTTTCTCCATGCTCCCACTAGGCATTTGAACTTCATCTTCAATGTCTCATCACTGAAAAAAATCTTTCCTTTTATCTCAGACCAGCTTAGTTTCCTCCAAATGCTCTTACAGACCCCTTTTTTTAATTAAAATTAAAATGATAAATTTACAAGGATGCTCCCCCAGTAGAAAGTAAACTCCAGGAAAACAAAGACTTTGCCTATTTGGTTGACCAAATCCAGCAAGGATATTCATTTCCTAACACTGGTTGAGCAGTTCATTATGAGATGTCCTGTTCATTAACAGGACGCTTCCCCTCACTTAGGAGTAATTTCTGTGCTGCAAGCAACATGGAGAACGTACAAGTAACTTCAGCCAGTCCTGTGGCACGCTGCGGAACCAGTGAGGGAGGAGCTGCTGGAATTAGGCAGTCCTGGAATTGGTTAGGAGCTCATCCTCACTCTAGAGGGTAACATTAGACCAGAAACTCTGTAGTAATTCTGTAGCTGGTCATATCATCACACGTTAGAAGCACCTATTTAGATGCTTTAAGAATTTTTCAACTCTTTGAAAACAGAAATACATGCATTGATTGCACAATCATTTGATAGATGGTAATTTCTCTCTCTTCTGAATATATACATATATATCTATGTATGTCCAACAAGAGAGCTGATCATGAAGTGGAAAGTAAAAAGTCTAGTTTGCGGATGGCAACCAGTGATATGAGTGAAGACTCCAAATGAGGTTTTGACGAAACCTCAACAAAGTTATGACTCTTTCAATCCCAGTAATAAATATCTACAGTGAAAAAAAGTGGATTACTTCATCACAGTCCCCAAAACAAGGAAAAATTCCATCCAACATTCCAAAGTCTAAAGGAGAGGATCAAAGAAGTTAAATTCAGAGATCTACCCATGGTTTGGCCAAACTACTTCCACTCAACAGTTATTCAGTTGTTCTAAATCCTTTGCTGCCAGTATCATTCTGTTTGTAAAGAGTAGGGCTAGTAGATGGGGATCTGGCCTTTGGAGGGGGGCTGTGATTGTAAAGAGAGAGGCTCTACTTCAACCATATGCCAAATGCTGAATTCTATTCTGTGACTTAATGTGGAACAAAACAGTCTTGGGCCCTATCCTCAGAGTTTATAGTCTCAAGAATTAAACGCAGTAAATTGCATATTACGGTCTAGTTAACGCCTATGAGAAATACTCTCAAGGAGATTCTGATGTGCATGATATGAAAACCAGACTTAGTCTGGAAGCTCAGGGTATTTAAAAAGCAGCTAGAATAAATAGGAGTTATCTAGGTGAAAAATAGAGAGGGACAGAGGGCATTCTGGATTGTGGGGTTTTGAGGTTGGAGGGAACATAGCACAAAAGTATGTAATGCCTCAGACATTTTCCAGTCACTCTGCATATGCCATCTCAGTGAATCCTCACATCTACCCTACAAAACAGACATTGTTCTTTTTCTCAGTGTCAAATAAGGAGACAGATGCTTAGCGAGAATGAGTAATTTGCCCCGGGTCACATAGCTCCTGAACTCATATATGAACTCAGATTTCATATTTCTGCTGGAGACTGGACTCAAACTCAATTGAAATACTCAGTTTATTAACAAATAATCATAGGAAGCTTCCTTGGGAAGTTTGGCCTACAAATTTGTCTCATGAAAAGGTAAAATTTAAACATCCAGATAAATCAAGTTATTCCACATCTAGAAAGCCCAATTAAACCCCAAGGAGCTTTTGTTCATTATTCATTTGCAGAATGAAAATTACGTGGTGGTATTAGAAATCAGCCAGCAAACGACACTTTCCTTGCAAGTAAAGGCTAACTTTGAAATTATTTAAGAAGGCTGACAGATGCTTCAAGATTATCCAACCTGTCTTAAATGGGGGCGGGGGGGACCAGACACCACATTCTATTTATTTCACTTTTACATGTAAAGTTCATTCTAAATTTGACTACAAGATAACTACCTTTGACTGTAGAGCTATTTATTCCAAAATGCCGTGCTGGCACGTATGGTTTCTATCAGGTAGTCTTTTCTTCTACACAAAAAGAACAAAGATGAAGTGGACTAGATTCTTAGTGACAATTTTCATGATTCTCATATGTGTTCTGGTGGTTGACAACTGCTCAGATGATATGATATCATAGGAAAAGTTTCAGCCATCATGGCTGGATGAGTTATCTAAAGGTTTAAAAACACAAAAAGAAGGAAAAAAAAATTACAGGAGCATTTACCTTTAAAAAGAATAGAATAGTGACTTCCCTAGGTATCTTGAAGAGATGATGGCTTTCAGTCTCATTGGATTGACAACTCCTTTTGTAACAATCCATGATGAGACATTGTATGTCTCTTTAAAGCCTCAAGAATGTGTTCAAGTCTTCAGAAATCAGAAATCGAAGATGACACATTGTGTGCTGCTTTGTGCTTCCTTAAAGTCATGTCCGATCATGTTTCAGACAGACTGACAACCTGGGAAAGTCACATCAAGGCTTGCCTCCATTACCAGACACTGCAGTCCCTACAGAGAGGACAGTTGTAGGACCTACACACCAAACTGCTCATGAAGGCTCTCACTCTGCTGACTCTTCTGGAAGTGTGCCTGCAAATACGCTATAAAACATCTGGAGGGGGGAGCACTTCCAAAAGTCATGGTCATCCCTTTCCAAAGCTCACAGAGACAGGATGTCAGCCATGATGACTAAAATTCCATTTGCAGTATAAATCCTCATTGGATTAAAAAAAAATAATGTTTAATTCATAGTGTTGCACATACTAAGGCAATTTTTGAAACTCTTCCTATTACAGGTAACTCAGTTTTACATTTTCTGCATTTTATATATTTTTTCCAAATCAGCTATCTTTTTCTTCCCATGTGAAACATTCATAACTCCTCTCTCTGTTAAGATTCTTTGGACACAAGCAACAAACGTAATTGGGCTGGTTTAATCTTTTCAAGGAACTGATTGAAAGGACATTGGGGAGGTCACAGAATCAAATGTAAAGCTGAACACCCGTATTTCTGGGAGGAGAAGAATCACTGCATATTGAAAGATATTACTAGCAGGTACTCATGCACAACCTCATCGTAGTGCTAACATTTGCTGTATGTCACTATACTAAGAATTTAATTCCCAGGACTGTTTTAATCTGGGTCATGAACTCACCTCGGTTGGCACTGGATGTAATGAAGGGCTCCACCAGCACAACAGAGAATGTCTGGGTGGGGGGAAACTTCCCAAAAGGTGACTGAGATGCCGTCACCACAAAAGAGGACAAAGGCAGCAAATGCCCATGACCATTGTTTTTATTTTGTTTGTTTGGTTTCAGTTGTTTTGTTTGTTTGGTGTTAAATCCATATCTCTTTTCTTTAAGTTGCTACAGAAAAATGCTCAAATGCCCATCACTAGCAAAATGAATATAGTGTGTTATATTCACAAAAATAAGTGAAGCTATTCAGAGTGTCAAAAGGCAGGCTTTTAGTAGCCTTTGAGGAAAAGGGAATGGTGACTGCAAGAAAATATGAAGAGGTCTGGAGATATTGGTCATGTTCTGTTTCCTGAACTGAGTGCTGGTTTCAGAGACTGTGTTTAGTTTGTGACAATTCATTGAGCTGTAAAAAAAAAAAATCATTGAGCTGTAAACTGTAAACTGATGTCCACTGTTTGGTGTGTACACTGCCTAAGCCAAAAGGGAAATTAAATAATTCTGATCCTGTCTTTTAAAACAAAATTGGTATTGTGTTAACCATGGCATTTTTACATTCATGAGCATAATAAATGAAATACAGAGAATGTGGAGAATGTAAGCCAAAGAACGTGAAATGGCTGAGCCCAAGTCCCAGAGAGAATTCTCTAGGAAAGCGCCTTTCCTCACCAGCTGCAGATCTTTCGATGCCCACTCCTCTCCTTTCTCTATGGTTATACACCTTGGAACGACTCGCACAAAATTCCACATTCTCCATTGCCCAACCAAGTCATATATGGCATTTCCAAAGGGAAAAAAACCCAAACTTAAAAACCCAAAACAAATACACAAAACAGCCAAACAGCTTTTTCCTCAAGACTTTATAGTAACTTCAACTTGTTGAGCAACTATTACATGCAGTCTTTGTCCTAGTCACTTCATGTATATTTTCTCTAGAGCTTAGAATAAATAACCTAATTTTCTTCATTATAAAGGAAGTACGGTCATCCCCACATTAATAACAAAGAAAGGAGATCAAAAAGATTATATATTCAAGCCACATAGTTAGGAAATGAGGAAGCCTTGGACCACCGTTGAGTACATATCTAACTTCATGGTAGATATCTGACTTACATACACTCCTGAAGTCCAACCAAACCTAGAGTGTGGCCCATGAGGACAGGTTGTAGAGTCTGAAAAACACGTAGTTTATGAGGTGTTTCCAAAGTCAATTGGGTTAAGTGCAGGAAGAAAGGCAATTGAATTCCACACGGTAACAATTTTATTTACTTCCTTATCCTTAGTGCCTGCAACAGTGCCTGGCATTCAGGATGTGCTCATGTGATAAGTGTTAATTACATTTTTAAAATTAGAGAACCATTTGTGAAAGTCTGGTCCCTCCTATGGGAGATGCAACCAAATGTCAAAGTGAAGATTTTTTTTTTTCTTTAAATATCAGTAACTCAAGGAGATTGAGTTTGAATAAGGTCTAAGGTCAGAATAGCTAGCTTCTTTTAAAAGATGAAATCTATTATTCGATTTTCTCAAAGAAATTTTAATTTTAAAGCCATCAACAATTCCCCAAGATTAATTATCTTCTTCCAGAGAGATAATGATAGAAGTCAATTATCAAAAAAGGTTATAAAGCAAAGAGCGTGTGATTTTCCAATTATTGCCTTATGTGATTTTTTTGCCTTTTCTTTAATGATAAATTGTATTTAATGTAATTTGGTTCTTTCTCTTGACACTTTAAAAGTCTATCAAATACTTCTGTCACTCCTTTTGACTTTGCTTTTGCTTTTGGATTGCTTATTTCTGATTAACAGAAGCTTGAAAGTCTCTTGTTCGGAAGTCAATCAGAATGCAGCTGTTTAATAATGGTACGGTGAACACTTGACACTTTGCTGGGCTAACATCTTTTCGACAAAATGATTACATCTACTGCACATCAATCACTTGCCATAACCAAAATAAAACCAGCTTAATAGAACAATATCTCATGATAAATACCTTCCCTTGAAACTTCCCACCTTTGCCTCCACACTTACATATTGATAAATGATGCTTCCTCACCTTGAGGCTCTTTTTCTCTGAGCAACAGGCCCATTGTCCTATGACAGCATCCGACTGAATTCACTGCATTACTTAGATGTTTAAGGCAGTTTTCAAACAGAGTCTTCTCTGTCTCAGTATATTGCCAGTTAAATCAATAAACCCTGAGAGAGAGCCCAAAGTTGAGAAATGCAGCTGCTTGCCCTCATCCAATGGAACTAGGTAACAAGGTCCCTGTTTCTTACTTTCTGTCATTTTTATAGGCAAGAACCAAATCCCAGGTTAATCAGGATGCTTGCCTTTCTTAGCCAGTTACACAAGTCTCAGATGAACAGGCAACTCAGTCTCAGCTTTCATTTTCAGTTGTTTCTTCCCTCCGTGGAATAATAAGAACAATATTTATCTCATGAACACTTTTAGAAAGATAACTTAAAAGCAACCATTGGCAACGGCACAGGCTTCGTAATGGAGGCTTCTAGTTTTTCAGTTACTATATTACTTCTTTGTAAGTCAGTTTTTATTTTCTAAATGAGTTAAAGTCTTTGCTCATATAAATTCTGTATTAGTCTGCTCTTGCTTTGAAAAAAAAAATGTTATCTCCAAAATCTGCAGCTTTAAAGAATAAGTATTTATCATTGCTCAGGAGTCCATGGGCTATCAGGGTTGAGTTGGGCCAGTCTCAGTCACATGTCAGCAACTGGTGGCAGGTCAGCTGGGAATTGGCTGGTCTAGAAAAGCTTCATTCACATGCTTGTTGATTGGATGGCAGTCACCTAGGGCAAAGGGGTGACTGGAGTGCTTACACAGCAATGGTCAGGTTCCAAGGGAGCAGAAGGAAGCACACATCAAAACACTGCATCTGACTCGTTCTCTTGGCCAGGACAAATCAGAAAGCTAGCACAGATTCAAAGGGTGGGAAATACATGCTTCCTCTTCATGGGAGGAGATTCAAAGACACATTCCATGAACCATGGATACAACGGAAGGAGAAAAAAAATACAGCCAATTTTGTAATCAGTCTACGGTAAGTTCAAGAGCATCCAGATAGCAAAATACATTTGCATAAATTTTTAAATAGTCAGATAGTCAAGTATAGTTGCATGAATTTTTAAAATGATTACCTACTTTAAAATTTCCACTAAATTTTTGAGAAACCAGTCCAATAAAATGATTTCATTTACACAAACATGTTTTTGCATTTCATTGATGGATTTGTTTTAATTATTGGATCTGTTAGGTGGAAAGCAGCATGTATGAATTTGAGCACTTCAACATAAATTTAGGCTTGGATGGCACCATTTTCAAATTCACGTAAAATAATTTTTAATTGCACTAAAGGTTTAGGATCTCAAGTGAACTGTACCTGAGAACAGCAAAGACAATAATATACACTCTATTTCAAGTAACATCTTCCTTGGCGTAAATTGTGAAGTGTTCATACATCATAAAAGGTACAGTGAATTACGTATCTGTTCAACTTGATCGTCCTAAGGAGCTTTTGATTTCCCTTTAATCAGGCAAGGAATCATGTTCTACTCAGATCTTTATAGAAACCTCATAAAGGAATAGTTTAAAAGAATGTGATTAATACCAGAGAATTTAGAAAAATTAATATAATCAAATTACATGCTTAAAACTATTTCATTTATAAAAGCATTAAATAATATATGTAAAGAATTATTAAAATATCTGGTATCCATCACTAATACATGGTAGTATTTTTATTTCACAGTTTAGCGTAATATTCATCACTTTTTGGAGGCTAGCATGCATTTTTGAATCAATTCTGTGGACAACATACATGTATCACTGTGGCACAGTTCTGGTATTTGTATTTAACTGGTAAATATTCTCATACTCTCATGGCCATAACAGGCTTATATTTTTATAATTTAGCAGCTTTTTTCTTATTTGTGCAGGCTGCATTATTTTCTGTCAATTTATCCTTTAGAGGGAGGGTGTTTTCAAATAAAAAATATACTATTATATTAATACATGAAAATGGTTGAATATCATAATTTAAATGCTTATTGAGTACAAAACAAACTCCAGGAAAACATAAGACATGATGTTAACCCCGAGGTTCCAATAATCTGCAAGTGGAGATACAAAAAGCCAATTTATTGTAAGGAAATGCAGAATGAAATAATTGTTTAAATAAATGCTTAAAAACTCAATTACCGCTTTCCATATTTTTTTACTTTAAGTTGGCTTGTAAAAACTTCAAGCATTAATACTGAATTTTCATGGTTCACTACCACGAGGAGTAATTCTATAAAATGTATGATAAAACTTTTGTTTCTTATTTCATTCTTTCCTCTGTGATCAAGTCATCAGCAAACAACAAAACAAACTTTTGACAGGGAGATAAAAATGTTCTTGCAGACTAGAAAGGCAAATTCAGAAAATCACCATACCCATCACCGTCACAAACCCTCTCTGCCTACCTAATTGGGGGTATAGAGAAAAGAAAATATATCTAGAGAAACATCACTACGGGGGCTTTTGTAGTCAAGCTGGTTCGCTGACCTTTAACTGTATTGTAGAATTGTTGTAAAGATGACATTTATGTAATAGTCACGAGGTTTTTCAAATAGTATGTGCCCACGAGTAGGCTTAAAACACCGCAAATCATAGTATCACTATCGTTATTAACATCATTATAATCGTCATTACTATCTTTAAAGTATTTCACACTAAGACTTTTATGATGTTCAATTTCTTACGAAAGTACTGTGAAAAGCATTTCAATTGACCTGCCCTACCCACAGCTATGTTTTATTCTTCACCACACAAATGTTTCATTGAAGCTAACATAAGGAAAAAGTTTCTTGAGTACATTATAATCATAAACTAGCCCACAAAGGTTCAAAATGACATCCCCTCTTCCGCCAGCGCTTTCAGTGTGCTCAGCTATTTCCAAAGTGGTATCACAGGTTTCCAAGTCTGACAGAGTTGAAGTTTTTTTTTCCCTCAAAGCAAACAACTATACTGTATTCTCTGGCTCTTCACAGAGACATTTACTTTATCAGTCCGAGTTCTATCAAGACCCAAAGCCAGTGAAGCCATGAATCCCCTGTTCAATCTCCTGCCATCCTCCTTCCTGAATGTCACAAATATCCTTTCCCCGGGATGAAAAACGAGACACCCATGTGCCACTCTGCATCCTGTAAGAGGTGACCATTGGTGTGTCTCTTAGCTGTAAGGCTTTTTAAGAGAAGAAGCTGTACTGACTGAACTTGCTTTGCACAGTGTGTACAAGGAAACAGAGCTAAAAAGGAGACTTAATCAATACTGACTAAGGATGATAATTTGAGAGGTGAAGGAAAATCTATGAGGATTACTTTGGAAAAGCCTGAACCATCAGAAACAAGGCATCAACTTAGAGCATAATCTGTTGTAACCAATTTATAAGAAAATAATTTTTTAAAGTACTCCATTATCATGTCAGCATATTTTCTAATACCACAGCAAACTGGGCACTATGCTCTTGGCTTGATATATAAATGTTATTAAGACAGTCATTCTGCTCTGGAGGAACACTCACACAGGGGGTAGTTTACGGTAGTGCTTTCTGAGATGCTTATATTTTAACATACTCAAGAAGAATAAGAGGAAGAGATTGAAGTTTAAATATATAAATGAAAATGTAAGCCCACACTGTAAATCAGATCAAGGCACTTACTTAAGGTCTACTTACTTGACATAAAAATGCATGAATCCATTAGAGTTTTTTTTTTTTTTTACATTTTAAAAATTGTGTTAAGAACACTTAACATGAGATCTATACTCAAGTGTTTAAGTATACAATACAGTAATGCTAAGTATAGGAACAATACTGTAGAGTAAAGAACCTCTTCATCTCGCAAAACTGAAACTTTTTTTTCCCAACTTATGATGAAAAAGAGTATTTGGGATCAAGGACAATAGCGCTCACAGAAATAACCAAATATTTATCAGTAAGTGTGTCAAATGACCACGTGACCAAAACTATGAAATCTGCACACTCAAAGCAGTAATGTATTAACGAGAGGGCACTGGACTTCAGTGGTTTGTGCACAAGCCCCTCCTATTTTTTCCAGTGTTTCTCTAATGTGCTCAGTGACTATCACACACAAACCAGCTGTACTGCTAAGATACATATTCACGATATAATTCTACAAAGATCACACTGGTATGTTCTCTTTTTAGAGAGAATTTTTAAAAAGCTCTTTTAACAGCATTTTGGTAAGTGTGGGAGTTTGGGATAATCTGAATCTTCTCCAAGATGAGGTCCATGGACCATGCACTACACACTTCACTACGGACGATTTACTTTCCTCTGTTTATAGTTATATACATGTAACTGGTCCAGTAACAGAAGTCCTCAGATGCTTTTCCATATTCTCTTTTCCAAGTAAGATGGTCCTATTTTCTGAATCCAAATGTATAAAACATCGTGAAAAGCAGTTGAAATTTTGTCTGTCTCGTAAAGTCAGGCTCATTTTTCTCTATTTACTGAAGAGCTTTACTTCACATGATATGTGTACTTTTTGAAATCACACATAGGATTTATCGCCACTCCTAAATTCAATTTAGGTAGTTTCTAAAATAATTTCCATATCTTTAATGAGTTTTGTAAATCACCTCTGAGCAGACACGGACTAATACTCTTTGTGAAGCTACTGGAGGAATGATAGTCATAAAGGGAAATGCTAATGAGCGAACTATATTGGAATATTCTTTTCACTGTATGTGTTCCATTATTTTAATCAAGCCAGTGGCAGAGAGAATCCCCATACTTATTGTGCAACACAACAGCAACACCTGAAGAAAAATGAGGACTGTGACAGTTAACAAATTGTAAAGCATTGGGCATGTTAACACGAGCAATATTTTATCAAGACTGAAAATAATTCCTCAACACTAGAATAGAAAGGCTTATATTGTCACTCATGGAAGTTAAGCATATAATTGTAACAGACCCTGAAATCCAATCAACGTAATCACTGTCTCTTAGTTGTCTGGGGTTAAAAAAAAAAAAAAAGAAAAAAAAAACCATGATTATATTAGAAAATATATTTGTTCAAAGAGAATTATTAATCAGAAAAAAAACGTCCTCAACTGAAAGAAGGAAAGAAAAATGTTCTTACTAAAGTGGAATAATTTTCCTATTAATTATCCCCATTTAGACTTCCTCAGTGACACGAAGATGTACATACCATAGGCCAGACAATAATAATGTCCCCAAGAATGAGGCAATATGAGCTTCATTCAATATGAGTTCTGGTATCAAGGCATCAGAACTATTGTGAAAAGAGTTTTCACTTTATCTTTAAGAAATGATAGAAGAGACAGACATTAAAGAAGAAACTAATGATCTCAGAAAAATAACCTCCAAAGTATGAATAGTCCTTCACAATTTTGATATAAGAGAGGTACTTACGTTTAGATTTGTCTGTACTACTCACTATGTGACATCACATCAAATTGGATATCAATTCTGGAGCCCCACCAGTGACAGCCTTTGTTTGCTCTCTTGAAGGAAAATATAGAGCATGCTTATGCTGCCTCCTTTAATATAGCAATTTCTTTTTCTTGCCTTTTGCAAATAGGTAAATTAAGTTTGGAATTAAAAAAGTTCTTAGGTTCTTTCAGTGCCAAAGTATTATCAGAAACCTTTAGCATTAGTGTAAACTGGAAAATTAGATGTCCATAACTTGTAAACCCCAAATTGAAATGTTGACACAGAGAGTTGGTGAAGGAGTTATATTAAAACATTAAACGTCTGAAAATGCAAACTCTTAAATATTTACTTTCTGTCTTCTTGGAAAACCCCTATCATGTTCATTAACAGGAGAGTCAATATTCTATGTGTGCATAAAGATAGAAATTTGGATGAATCAAGAAATTATTTAGGGCCCTCTTGAAATAAGTACAGCCCCCCCAAATGTGTTATTTTTATTAATATACAGTATTCATATATTTTAATCTCTTCCTAAATGTATATTTTAGTTGAAGTTCCTGGGAAAGTATGTATCAATGAATAGAGAGGTGTATGACATAGTATGTGAAAGGGAAAAAGAACAGAATTCATATATACAAAAATATTTTGGGGAATCATAGAGAAAAAAAACAAAAACAAAAACACAACTCTGTGAATTAGTGTAGTTAGGAAAAGCTCCCAGGAATCCATTACCTTTCCTCTCCCCTCACCTATCCATCTCCAATCTATCTTTTTATTTAAAAAAAAAAATGTGGATTCACTTGGCTCTGCCAGGTCTTTTTCTACTACTGGGTATATGGGACAAGGGGGTGACAAAGTCTCCGACTGAAGAGACATTTCAGAGCTAATTAAATCCATCAGGATCCCCATAGATAAGAAAATAATTAGATATTTTCTTGGATACTTTCTAGCAACTTAGTTACTATACACACAGTGGAGAAATAGTGAGAACTAAGTAAAAATTAAGTAAGGATATCAGTTTTCACTTGAAGTCTGGTGATACAAGTTCAATTCCTACTAGAGACCAGGGTATTCCGTATAGAAATATTCAGGATATTGAATATTAGATAGTCAATATAGTTGGCCTTCTATTCAGTTAGTCTCAGTGTTTATAGTATTACATGAAAATTAGATTGATTTGCTAGGTATATGCCAGTGATGTTTCCATTTGAAACCTGTTCAGCATTCCAGCCTTAAAGAGGAGTGAAGGTTCCACTTGGAATTAGATAACATGAAATACATTTCTGTAAAATTTCAGTCTCCTGATTTTACACATCTTCTGCTTAAATCGTCTTTCTCATTACCTGAGCTCTGCCTATGACTGGAATCTGGTTTTGAAATCCACCCCCTAAGATGGCCCCTGATTGTCAGTCTTGGTATTGACATGCTTCTGGAGTCTCCTCCTATGTTAGAGCAGGACTGGTCTGTGTGGTTAACAGCATATGCCAGAAGCGAAGCTATGTCACTTAGAAGACCACAGCTTTTGTTATGAGCACGTTCTCCTTCACACTTTATCTTTCTTGTTTAATTTGCAATGTTGTGCAGCTATATGGAGAGGCTCATGTGGTGAGAAACAGAAGTCTCCAGCCAACAGCCATCAAGAAACCACACTTGGCAACAACCATGCCAATAACCTTGTGAGTGAATTTGGGAACTGATTCTCTATCCTCAATAGATCCAACAGCTTAACTGCAAATTTATGAGAGACCCTGAGTAAGCTGCTAAACTGCTAATAGATTCCTGATCAACAAAAATATGAGATAATACATTTTGTTGTTTTTAAGCTGCTAAATTCTGTGATAATTTGTTATACAGCAATAGCTAACTAATCCAGATTTTGGCACCTGCAAGTGAAGCACTGCTGATGCAAAACTTAAAATGTGGGTGTGGCTTTGGAACTGGGAGATGAAATTTGAGAAGAGCTTTAGTAAAAAACTTGTGTTTTGAAGAATGCGTTACTGGAAGCCTCATGGACTCTGACAAAGCTGTAGGTGAGGGCTTGAGAAAGTGAAGTAAATGTTAAATTGAAGAAAGGGGGGTCCTTGTTATATAGCTGCAGGAAATTTAGCAGCACTGTTGCTTGCAGTTATAAGGAATGTGGAAACTGTGCCTAATGAACCAGCTAATCTAACTAAAGAGATTTCCAAACGGAGTGAACCTTCCATCTGGTTTCTTCTTGCTACTTACACTAAAATGAGAGGAGAAAGAGAGAAAATAAAAGAAGGACAAGTAAAAGAAGGCAGAAGTTGATGATTCTGAAAATTCTTGATCTCTACAAATAATAAAACATGATCTTAAGATAAAGCTGAAGGTATGACTGTAAATTCCTTTTTTTTTAGGACCTGAGAAAGATCAAAGGTGGTATTTCAGAGCACTATTAGGTCAAACAAACAGCCCTCTAAAGGAACTGAGGGTATGCCTCACATAGCTTCGGAATGAGACAACAGATTTTCTAGGAAGCTGAAGGGTACTGCCCTTAGCGATCTCAGCAGAAGGTAAAGGATTACCTCAAAGATATTTGTCAAGGGTTTTGCTAATGGAACAGATCCCAAAAAGAGTCACAGATGACCTACAAATTTTAAGAGTCAAAAGTTTTTACTAAATGGATAAAAAGAGTACAAAATGAAAAGAAACCTTTAGACACCCCACATTCTACTCACAGGTAGGCTGAGAAGTGCTCAGCTGTCTATTCATGAAATAGGAAGGATTCCTAAGAGGTCAGAACCAAAACTTAGTGTTGAGTGAAGAGACATGAAGAATTACCCTGAAGCTTTGGGACCTAATCAAGGAAATTCCAACATTTCAATGTCTATAGCAGCTTTCTTATATCTGATTCATTATTATATACAAGGGATAGGGGTGCAGATAGCCTGTTTCTTGATTTCCACAGGTTGAGAAGAACTGCACTTGACTGGCTGCACTTAAGAAACTATATCCAAGGTAACCCATTTAGAGCTGGACCTGATTTAGAGGGTAGGATTCTTGAGCTGATTCATTAATAGGATGATAATGTGGGGGACCTTGAGAGAAGATTAGTATACATTACACTGTGAAAGAGATGAATCACTGGGGGGGGGGTCAGAGGGTAGACCATGGTTGTCAGCCTACAAGATGATCCCCTGATTATCCCTGCCTTCCTATATTCACACCCTTGTGTAGTCCCCTGCTAGATTTTACTAATACTGGCCTATGTGACAAAAGGCACATGGCAGTTAAGCCAGTTCTGGTTCCCTGATTCATAGAAACTGAGATAATAAATGCTTAGTGTTCTAAGTAAGTTTCGGGGATACTTGTTACATAGCAACAGATGATTGATACACTATGCTAACTTGTTTGAAATGTCCCATCTTTTATCAATAGTAACATACAATGTTGGATGCTATAGCTTTAAGTAGGAGCAAGGAAAGTTCTAAGAAGAATAAAATGGAGAAGACCGTACAGGTCTGAATTGAACATGTTCCCAAAGCAATTTATCCTCTGGTACCAGCTCTCTTTTAAATGTTTCAGGCTCTGTTCTAGAAGTGGGTATGAGACCAATAAACAAATAGTCCAGTCTTTTCTGGTAGACCTACCCATTAAATCAGACTGTCTTCTTTTCTGCCCCCTAGCTTTATTGAGGTAGAGTTGACATATAACACAGTAAGTTTAAGGTGTACAATATGGTGTTATGATACATTTATATACTGCAAAATGGTCATCACCATAGCATTAGTAACATCTCCATCATGTCACATAATTATTTCTTTTTTTGTGGTGAGAACATGTAAGATCTACTCTCTTAGCATCTTTGAAGTACGTATATAATGAAGTATCATTAACTATAAATCACCATGATCTACATTAGTTCTCCAGAACTGATTCATCTTATAGCTAAAAATTTATACACTCTGACATCTCCTCATTCCCCCCACCCCTCAAACCCTGGTAAACACCATCTATGTTCTGTTTCTGTGAGTTTTGCTTTTTTCGAATCACATATAAGTGGTAGCGTACAGCATTTATCTTTCTCTGTTTGACTTATTTCACTTAGCATAATGCCCTCAGGGTCCACCCACGTTTTTACAAAGGGCAGGATATCCTTCTTTTTCATGGCTGAACAATAATATGCAACTGTATATTTATACCACACCTTTGCTATTGCAAATCATACCGCAATGAACATGAAAGTGCAGCTATCTCTTCGAAGAGCCTGTTTTCATTTCCTTTGGATATACGTCCAGCTATTGAATTGCTGGTACCTTATGGTACCTCCATACTGTTTTTTAGGGAACCTCCATACTGTTTTCCATAGTGTAAAAATTTACATTCCCGCTAGGAGTGCACAAGGGTTCCCCTTTCTCCATGTCTTTGCCAACACTTGGTATTTCCTGTCTTTTGGGGATGATGGCCATTCTATCAGGTGTGAAGTCGTATCTCTTTGTGGTTGTGATTTGCATTTCCCTGATGACAAGCGATGACATTAGAGAAAGATTGCCATTAACTCTTCTTTACATGTTGAATAGAATTCACCAGTGAAACCATCTGGTCCTGAGATTTTCTTCACTGGGAGGTCTTGGTTGTTGATTCAGTACCCTTACTCATTATTGGTCTGCACAGATTTTCTATTTTATCATGATTCAGTCTTGGTAGGTTGTATATTTCTAAGAATTTATTCATTGCTTCTACGTTATCCAATTTGTCGTCATTGAGACTGGCTTCCGTTTTTTCCCAATGTCCCTATATATTTCCCTGACTGAGTATAAAACACTATCCTGGGAATGTGTTTGAGTCTCCCTTGAGAAGTTTAGTTTCTTCATAGAACTGAAAGAAATCATCTTTTCTGGATGTGGGTGTAATTGGAGTCTTGGCAGAAAAACTGTTATCCTGGAACTTGACAACTAATGATTTTAGGAATAGTAACCCTTGAATTACAAGTCAAGTTTTTGTGACAGCTAGACATTGGTTTTTATGTCCTGAAATTAAATACCAGCTATCCCTGAAACAGTAACTAACATCTGACTCCTGGTATTTATTTAGAACATACGTGAGCATTCATATTAAATGATACAAGTGGCATTTATCTTGGGCTTTCTCCACACAGCTGAGGAAATGAGGCAACTGAACGCTCACAGAGATCTTGCACTGAGTTTTAGAAGTAAATTTTTATTGCTTATAAATCCCTTAAACCATAAAGTATACTCTGTTCTGTTCTTTCCAAAGGATGAAATAATTATTTTTAAAAGAATAAAAGTTCATGCTAAAGGGCAAAGTAATTAGGAAAAGAAAGTGATACACAAGCCAGCATTGGGGTTGGGTCGCAAAATGAAGTGTGTTGGGGAACAAACAGAAAGCCAGGAATACAAGCCAAACTTGAGACTGTGAGTGTCATTGTGGGAGGAGAACACAGAGTGAGTCTCAATGTACAATAGTAATGTTGATTGGGGTGGAGCAGAGCCTGAAGTATCAGTAGTATTTTGCCCAAAATACTACTCTACAGAAGGCCTGCGCTGGCAGGCATCATTAGGGAGGGTTCAACATAAAAGACTGAGGACAAAGTCACATTGATCTTAACATTTAGGTATAGCCACTATTCTTATCTTTTTCTAGTGCAAAACAAATGACGGTTGATGTATCTATGAAAAATAAATGTCATTAATGTATCCACTAATGTGCATGTTAGCTGTATCTCCATCACTTTTCTCTCCTACTCAAGAAGGCATTATAGCGATGTGAAAGTATGAGTGGCTTAGAAGTCTTACCTGCTTTTGAATTAATTCACTCCAAAAGGAAACAGTCTTCTAACACTGGGACTGTTACCACTAATCATCACATTTCTCAAGATCCACAGCACAAATAAAGTAATACCAGCGTTGTTAAATCTTTAACATACAAGAAAGGCAGTTCTGTTGGGAGAGCTACCAGAGAGGTAGCCAAGGAACAAGGGGAGACCCAAATAACCAATCGTTTTGATGGCAAAATCAGAGGGACTTCAGCAGGCAAATGAACATCTCACAAGGTGTAAGCTACTATGAAAAGATTTGTGTATGTCTCAAATTATATATGTTTCATCTTGACCACTGTAATTCGATCAGTGTCTAGAAATGTTATCATTTTTTTTTTACAAATATTTTCAGTAGAAAACAGAGGGTGCAAGAGGAGGGGCATTAGCAGGTATCTAAAAGATAGATTTAATAAGTACATTGGAATGAAACTGATTGTGAAGCCCAGTGCTTGGCAGAGAGTCTGGCACATAGCAGGAACTAATAAATGCACAAGAAACCTCAGAATTTGAATACTAGGCAGGACCCATTAGAATTCCTATAGCAATCATTTGAAAGCTGGAGAAACTAAGCTTTTTAATTTTTTTTTTTCTGAGAGACTCAGGTAATTATAGCAGTTCAAAACTTAGAATGTGGAATGGATTGGCCACTTATTTACTCAATGAACTTGAGCAAATTATTTAAATTCTGTAAGCCTCACTTCTTCAACAGAAACAAACAGCTGCTTTAAGTTCTAACATGTAAATAAAGAGCTTAACACAATGTCTGACATGTCGGGAGCATTCAAGAAATGACAGTCATAGTGCAGACACACAAGGTTGCTAATAGACCACAGGAGAGGATGTATGCCTCCTGCACCCATCAGGATTAATTAATCTGTTTTCAAAGTCTAACTGAACTATTATTTATTGCCCTTTCATGCATGGTACATGTCAGTTTCATATATGTTACTCTTAATATTACATCGTGCTGCCTGAAATTCAATTTTCTATCGGAATTGGTGTATAATATTAAATGGTACTACAAACAGCTCATTTTTTCCAGTAATAGTCCTCCTATTATAATTTCTGAACATTCCAATTTATCAATGTTAGAGATAATTTCCTCCCCTCATAAAATATTAACATCCTTTTTTGTGTGACTAAGAATTGTCTTCAAGCAGCTTCTTCCTGTCATTAATTAAAATAATGAGTAGTGTAATATTAAATGTGTAATTCTCTGACAAGCACTCAAGTGTTTGCCGAGAAGTCCCTTTCTACCAAAAACATCTGGAAAATAATGTGGTAAATTAAAAAGCTGATACTTTAATATACTACAGGGTAATCCCCAAGCCTAGGTAGGCAAAGTGCCAAATTGGCAAAGCTCTTACTCCTGGCACGGTGCCACAGCTTCTTCATTTTTATTTTCTTGATGTGTTATATGAGGATTTTGCTCAGCCCCTCTCTACTTTCACTGCTTTACTTAGCAGACAAGAAAATGACAACAAACACATTCCAACCCAAGTTAGCTTTTCTGCTTGCAGTAGACAGTGTCTCACTGAGACACAGCTATCATAAATATTTTAGGTACTTCAATAGACTTGGGAACAGCCATAGTTAGTAAAAGCAGTTGCATGACTCCTGCCCCAGCAGTAAAAGTAAATTGCTCCTTCTCATTGGTTTTATGTCCTCTGCTAGATGCATTTTAATGGGCATTCAGATCCCCTTCCAAGAGGCTGTAGTCCTTTCCTTATTTTTTTCTTGTCTTGACTTTGTTTTCAGGGTGTTGAATAGAAGAGCCTGAAGCTTTAAAACTCAGTCATCCAATACTTTGTGAAATGAGTTACTTGATTTGTCCAGGACTTTACTGTTCTGATTCACAACCATGTGATGTTTTTGCACTTTGTGAAAGGCTGTCTGTTGTGTTCCTAACATCTTTGATTCTCAGATGTACACCAGGAAGGATTAATTTCCCCTGCTTTTCTTTTGAGACAAGTGAAGCTCAGAAAGCAAAGTGATTCCTCCCCAAACAAAGAGACAGATCACATAAATGTACTGATTAAAATGTAAAATGTTCAGTGAGATAATCATTCTACATACTAGATACACATAAGTGGAAAAACAAAGAACTGAGACTAGAATTTAGATCTCGTGACCCCACATCTAGAGATCTTTCTGTGGCACCACCTTATAAGACAAAATCCAGGTAGGAGGTAGGGAAATAGTATATGGAAATAGTATATGGAAAGAGTTTCATGTCATATCCAACTATTTCACACTCATCAAGTCTCAGGTAAAATATCATTGAAGAAGACAAGTTATTTTTATTTGATAGAAACCAAGATGTCTTCAGCAGTATTTTACCTGAGACTTGATGGGTGAGAAATAGTTGACTATGATAAGAAAGTCCTCCCTATGCTATTATCGCTGTCTTCCCCCAAATTCCCCATGGTATTTTTCTCTCTTATGGTGTGGAACTTTTCCTTTGCAGCTTGAGTCTCAGATAATTTTTGAAAGTTTGACAGCAGAAAGCATGACCTCATTTTTTTTTCACATACTGCAATACCATCGTTTAAAAGTAATTTTTCTTGATGATAAGAGGCAAAATTCAGTATGGAAAATTCCAACAGTGGAGGAGGAAGCAGAAGTAGGCTCAGTCACGATCTGTGTTTCTGCCAATGGCTGGCCACTGAGTTCACCATTCTCCTGCCGCGCATCTCACACGCACAACACCCCCCAAACCCCATGATTTTAATGATCTTCTAGTGTCCACAAGGTTAGTTCAGGATGCCTTAGCAAGGCCATTGAGCTCTACTTTTCTACTTTAGCTACATTTTCAGTCCTTTCCTCCAGTCTCTCCAATCCAAGCATTAAGCCTGCTCAACCGTACTGTTGAATCTCCTTGGTATTTGAACCAAACATTCCATTTCTCTCTGTCTTAAGGAAGATGCTCCAGGGAACTTCATTTGGATTGCAGGAGGCTTACTAGGGTATGCTCTCTGGAACAAAAGGAAGGAAGTAAAAAAGAAGTACCAATGGGTAGTGGAAGAAGTAGAACTCCATGGACCTTGAAATAGAAGCCTTAGCTAATCTCATTCAATACTTCCCTGAATTAAGGCCAAGGGCCTAGGACTTTGCATCTCAAACTGACCTGTCATTGAATGTAGCCTGGCTCTGAGAAGGGCCATCACTTTGAGCAGGGCATCTTCCTACCGCTGAATGTGAATCAAAGGAAGAGGCTCAGCTGTGAGCTCTCAACAGCCATCACTCCAAGCAGATGGAAAAATAAATGTCAGAGTTCTCAAGGGGAGTCTCAGAGGAGCACCACAGCATCCACGTTAGCCTGTGGAGCCGTTCTGTCCTCCTCTCCACTTGAGACAAATCCTATTTATCTTTCAAGATGCATGCCGAACACCCTTGCTTTTGTGAATCCTTCTGTAATCACTTCACTGGAGTTATTCTCACCATGACTGTTCCATTAGATCCTATTGTGTGTCTCTAGAACAGTAATTATCACAAGCCTCACTAATCTATGAGTTCCATGAAGACAGGCCCTCTAGCTTATTTATTTCTCTCTCTCCAGAACCTAGCACAGCACCAGGCTATAACGATTAATAAATGTTGAATTAAAAACCCACATCGAGCCAGCAGCAGGCAGGGTCCTCTCCTGAATGCTTTCTCCCTTTCAATCTCGATGATGTAGTGGAAATTAAGTCATACACCAGGAGAACTGGAGAAGGGCTGCTGATGTTCCACCCTGAGGTCCTCGCACAAAAAATTTTATGGAAGAAGGATTTGTATGATTTATAGCCTGAGGAGGAAGTGAGGTAAATCAAGAGAGACATTGCAATAAAAATTGCACACTACTCAAAATCAGGAGAGCTAACTTCCAGCCCAGTGTCATGTGCTAGTTGAGAGATCTTAGACAGCATTAGCTCTCTGCACGCAGTGATTTCCTAGCAAATTAGTGTGTGTGATTTCATCAGAGAATGAGCTGAAAGGAAATCTGCAGAACTTTTCATCCTCATTCTGCATCACCACACTGAAGTGAACAAAGTTAAGGATGCTTCACCAAGAAATACCTTTTTAGAAAGCAAAATTTAAGTTATTTACAGATAAAATGGATGTGTGCATCTATCTTACAGAAAAGAAAGTGAGCAAAGGATATAATGATAGCAAATGTCAAATGAGCCTCAAAACCTTTAGGTATATTTCCTAAGTCAATTCATATGTGTAGGGACACAATTTCAAACCAAAGACCAAATATTCCAATATTCTTAAACTTATCCTTTTTTCCCTTAATATTATCTCCCAAAAAACCTCATCTTCTGTTATAATTTTGGTTTTTGTCTCTACCAGGTCTGGCCAAATCTACAGAAAGATGAAGCAGCCCCTACTGTTACTAGATTGAGTCTCAACAACAGTTTTTACTGTCAATCAAAAGATGTTTTAGGGACTGATTATCACATTATATGTTTAAACACCAATTATAATTCTTGAATTTTGTTTTTCTTGAAGACATACATGTCTGTGGCTCTGGCATTTTACCAGAGGAATCTGTGAAATGTTTTATTTCTCTTTCGATTTCTTTTGTGCCTTTTTTTTTTTTTTTTTTTTTTTTTGCCTAAATCACATGCCCTTGCATCTTGTTTTTAAAAGATCATCCAAGGGGATTTTCCTGTGTGGAAGAATCCTGACTCGAGCTGAAAAAATGATAGAACTTATTCGAGGTTCCTCTTGAAATTGAGGTATGTTATGTTATCACAATCCTGGAAATGAGGAAGCCACAAGAGGGAGGAGTCACAAATATATGAAAATAAATTGCATCAGAATTATTGACTAATTTTTCAACCATGCATACCATGGGCAAGATTTCAAGCAAAAGAATAAGTTAAAAAGCTGAAAAAAGAACTTAACAGCTTTAGCTATTTCCACCGCACAATTTGGGGTTTGATTCCAGCCAGTTTAACTTGTTATTTAACCAATTAAATACTTTTCAGAGGAAGATAACAGAATCCAGAGCCTCTAAAATGTATTATTCACAATTTTCACTATGCAGTAAAACTTTTTAGACATACAGAGAGTAAGAATTATGTGGCTTAGAATCAAGAGAGAAAACAGTAAGTACAATCTGACCCAAATGGCAAAGGCATTGAAAATTGCCCACAAGGACTTTAAAGCAGCTATTATAAATATCTTAGCAGACTTTTAGCAAACATGGTCATGGTAAATGATCACATGAAGAATCTCAGCAGCGAAATAGAAACAATAAAAAAGATAACAAAACTGAAAAGTGCAATATTTAAAATGAATAGTTCATTTGCATAGCTTAATAGTAAAGTAGAGGCAGTAGAGGAAAAGGTCATTACATTTAGGGAGAAATTAAGAGATATTTATCAATTTCATAAAGAGAAAAAATAAAGAAAAATGAACAATTCCTCAGTGATCTGTGGGAGAATATCAAACCATCCAGCTGGAAAAGAGAGATAAAAGGAGCCAGAGAAAGAAAAGAGAGAGGATCAGGAGAACAGGACAGAAAAATAGATGAACAAACAGTGGGAAATTCACAGATACAGAAATATCCAAACACACACACACACACTCCACGCACAAACACATTTCCCCTTTTTTCCCCCACTGAAAGGGATCAAAAGTAATGACATCTCCTTAGCAATGAGCACACATAGCATTCAGATCCTGTTTTTAAAATGCAGCTCTTTTCTCAAATGAATCAGAAAGCAGGTTGAATTTGGAGTTGTGTCAGGGAAAGTTAACAATAAACTTGGTATTCTTGATGTGCAATAAAATGAGGAATTATAAAAAGAAAGATAAGCACCTGTTCAAATGACACAGTTGCTAGCCAAAGAGACCTCCAACCACAAAAACTGAGACAATTTATGCGTCAAAATAAAAAATAAGAGTAAGGAATTATTACTCATTGAGTAATAAAAGAATCCATGAATATACAATAATACAGATAAATAAATGAATAAATAAACAGATGAGGGAGAGAAGAACACTTTTTCTAACAGATGAATGCCAGGTAATAAATACAGAGGGAATGGTGTATGTGGAAAATCATCAATGGATGCTAAAACTACCGAGTGAGAGTTTGATAAGAAAAGGAATAGTTTAAAAATACTTCCTCACAAATGACTTATTAATTACAAGGGGAGAGCAGTAACTTTATAGTAGAGAAAACTCACTGACACTCTAATCAAAGTTAACATCACCAACATTGTGACTGATTGACATCGTATGCTTTATCCTGTGATACGCTGAGAAGGATACAGCAATATTTCTGTGGTATTCTGTCAAATAATGCAAATGTATGAACCTAATAATTAAGAGAAATCAGACAAATCTAGATTTAGGACATAGTTTAAAATAATTATCCACATCTCTTGAAAATTCTCAAGGTCCACAAATGAAAAGAAGAGCTGAAAAGGTTTTCCAGATTAAAGAGACTAAAGGTGTGTGACAACTGAGTATGATGTAAACTCAAGACTGGACCCTGGACTAGGAATGAAGTATCTCTACAAACCATGACCACGAAAATTCAGAAAATATAAGTATGGACTGTGGACTATGTAACGGTAGTGTGTCAATGCACATATTCCAAATTTTGACCACTGAACTATACATTTATAAGACAATGTCTTTGTTCTTAGGAAATTACACACTGAAGTATTTAGAGGAAAAGGAGCATGATACCTACAACTTCCTTTTGAATTTTTTTTTAAATCGTGTGTGTTGGCTGTGTAAAACCAGATCATGCAGCTTAGTGTTATGTGTGTAACAAACAGTTTACATGTATACTCACATACAGAGAGAAAAATGAGCAATTGGTGAATCTGGGCACAGGGCTTACAAATTCCCTGTAGGCTTGAAGTTATATCAAATATTTAAAATTACAAACAGAACATTTCACCACATGTAAAAAAAAAAAAAATAAAAACCCTACACATTACTATATATTTCATAATGCTTGACCACAGTTCTATGATGTGTGTAAGCATATATGAATTAACCGGATTTTATCTCTAGATTAAATACATTAATACATCTGCTTCAAAATGAAAGACAATGGGACAATTCTGGGTATGATATTTTATTTCCATGTTGTGTTATTCAAAAGTTCAATACGTAATTAATTTAAAAATATGTTCTACTGGCAATTCACATGTAAATCTGTATTAGTAAAGCTTTCATTCAACAAGACTGACTACAGTGACATAGCACATGGCTTTCAGTTTATCCTTGTTCACTTCAGTCCCAAAGGGCTTTTATTCAATTCATTTGTAAGGGCATCCATGGCACGTTGATTGCATTTGCAAATTGCATAAAAACATTTAATCCACTAATCTTTGACTATTTAACTGGCAGACACCATGGGTCAGATTTAACCAAATTAACTTTAAGAGGGTCAAGTTTAACAAAAATAGATGTACACATACAAGGTTAAAAATTACTGTTACTTATATAAACGTATCATGGGAATTTTGATTGAATTTTGTTCGAAGGGGCTTGAAGAGTTGCCCTCTGTTTGAATTCATTCCTCCAGGCCTTAGATCATGCAATTTAGGTTTATAAAATATCCTGGACATCACACACATCAAGCTTCCCCTTCTGGTTTTCTTGACAGCACACACTGCTTTTCAAGGTTGGACTCAAACTTTCCTTTTCTCAAAGCTGTCTCATTAGATTCTACAAGTTAGCATTAATCATTCTCATCCCTGAGTACTCACAACATCCTCATATACATGACCCCCATCGTACGTAATGAGAAATCTACATGTCAAACTTCTGTGAATGTATTTGTGTATAATGCCTTTACTGGACTGTAAACCTAAGAACAGAGAAAAGATTTTTTTTTTTTTTTTTTTTGTCTATCATGGTCTTTGTCATCCACACCAGATAAGCTAACGTTACCTGACGCATAGTGTCTATAAACATCTTAGCACAATGTCTGTATGCTAGCAGCCCTGTCATGAATGAACTAGCCCAAAGACACCAGAAATGTGTGGCTCACTCTGGTAGCCCAGCATAGTGGTTAAGAGCATAGGGTTGGCAAAAAGTACCCGAAATTGAGTTCTAGCTTTACTGCCTACTAGCCAGAGGACCTAGTGCTAGCAATCTAATCTTTATGTGGTTCTGTTTCCTCATTAATAAATTTGGAATAAAGAAAAATATGTTATTCTTAGAGGTATATGAGAATTAAATATACTCGCAGATACAGAGAGTTTAGAAAAATGCCTGGCATATAAGTACTTCATAAGTGTTTTTTATTACTATACCATGCATCAGTGAAAACGGATGGTATGTAAGCTTTCTGCAGAGAAGGGCCTGGTTATCTTGAGCAATGCCATATGAGGAACTGCTGAAAATAGTGTAATGCTTCTTCTAAACTCAGCTTCTTCTAAACAACAGACCAGAATAGGCATCTTGCTTCTACTACTTGCTAGCCAGGTGTTCTCGTGCGAATCTCTTAACTTCTCAGAGTCTCATATCTACTTTGTAAACTCGAACTAAGAGTGAGAAAAGAGAGGAATGATAGGGAGGACAGAAAAAGGAGGAGGGCAGAAACAAAATCTGCCTACAGCTTCAGTGAGGAAGGAAAAGACAGAACGTAGAAGACTGGGAAGATGAGCCATTGAGAAGACACAGAGGCTGAGAAGACATGGAACAAAGTTAGTGAAAAATACCTCGGGCTAGTAAAAAGACAATACGAGAACAGGAAAGTGAAGTGCTCAGTTTGAAATAGATGCATTTTGGGGACGTGCACCTCTCTTATATAGCAGTATGTAAGATTCAGCAAATCATTTGGGTTAAACGGAATCCAGGAATTAAGGGAAGTATTTAATATCCTCTTCTTGAATTGAAGAATGACTGTATAAAACATAAGCCCAAAGGCATATGTATCCCCTGAGAATGCTGATAACCCATGAAATCCCAGAAATATTGGTGGCTGATGTAGACAGGATGCTATAAGGATTTCCTTGAAATACTGGAATTCAATAATGAAGAGACTCATTTTATTTAATTTTTTACCTTCATGTCTCCAGAGAGCATAATGGAGAACAATATTTACAAAGGTTACAAGGTGGCCAACTTCTTTCAGTTCATTAAAATGAAGGCTATTTTGACAATTAATTCTGTACAAAATTATTGGGAGATTGGAAACCATCTGTCCCATAATGCATTTAAACAGAACAAAATGACCACTAGCTGGCATTACTACCGAGGGGATTTCAGCCTGAAAGAGGAGGATGAAGTAGCTGATATTTGGGGCTCTTTCTAAAAATAAAAACTTAGAAAAGAGAACAACACAAAGGAGAAAACATTAGAAAAGGTGGAGGGGGGGGGACCATAACATTTAATAATAACCGGTTTTGACTTGAATGTAATTTTTAAGAGAATAAATCTAAGTGACACGGGAGGGAGTCAAGAATCCTAATTTCAGAAAATTCAGAAAATAATAGATGCCCGGAAGTAATGGTGTGGTTGTGGGATATATAACATTTGAAGCAGAAAGTTGCTTGTAGCCAAACGATGCTCTTAGGGCTGATTTTCTGGTATGAATATGAGGCTCGAAGCCAATAAAACAGAAATGTACAACCGAAAGATGTGAAATGTAAAAGTGGGGCTTGCCTCGCGGCTGGCTCTGTAACACGTGGGCACTGTGACCGTTTCAACATCTCTCGGGAGACATGCAAACTTTTACACGCTCACTATTACTCAACCATTATTTGTTGGACACCAGCTAAGTTGGGGGTTTTGTCTTTGAAACGGAGAATTAAATGTGGATAGATTTTCAGAGTTTATTGAAGATAACCAATTAAGCACACAGTCCCACTGCTGTTTGGTAATAACAAACACGTTTGGCTTTTTACCATAGTCGTTTTAGAAACACTCCCTACCTTCTCCATTTTCTCACAACTTGACTTTTGTTTAGAGTCCTTTTTAAATCCTTTTGTGGAGTAGTCTGAATACAATAAACTATTTTTAAAAACCCACTATTTATTTCCATGTTTCTTGGGACTCTCAAATTTAAATAGCTTTTCTACCTCCTTAAGAAGCATTATTCCATAAAACTTCCATTCCAGTCTCTTTCTGTCTTTCTCTTTCATTTTTCTCCCACTTACTCTTTCAGAAAATAACCATAAACAACTTTTCACCTTCTCAGATTTTCACGCTCTCTTTGTTCTTCAGAATGAATAGCTTACTTCAACACCCCTGTTCTGCCTCCTGTCACTTCTCAGACTGACGAATATTATCTAATCATTCAAACTTCAGATTACAGATCAGTTTTTCCGGGACGACTTCTATGACCTCTAGGCTATGGTCATAAAATGTTCCAACCATGCCTAACATTCACTGCACATGTCACTGCAACGACTTCATTAAGGTTTGTCTTCTGCACTAAGACGTCGATGGAATCAAGGCAGGTAATACCACCTTAGTTGTGTTCATCCTCTGTGTCCTCGTTACCACTGGACATCACGTACAACAGCCTAGTGTTTATCTGGGAGATGAATAAATGATTGGATAAATGGATGGATAGACAGGTAGATAAAAAGTTGACTTTAATAAATGTAAATGTACCAGGTACCAGTATTATTCTACATTACATGGAGGTAGAATATAGACATAATGGCATATGGCCTCTTATCTTAAAAATGCTAAAAATTTAGATCAAGAGATACACATGTAAATGACTAAAACTAAGGCAGGTGGATAAAACACATGCTGTTTCAAAAAGTATGAGCGAAGTGCTGCTGGGGGATATAAAGGAAGGGGTGAGCCTAACGGGGAGCATGAGGCAAGGCATCACAAAGGGGATGGGTCTGACTTCAGTCTTGCAGAAAGAGTAGAAAATTGATAGAGATGGAGGCGGAGAAAATGCTGTTCCCGAGCGTTAGAGGCTTAGCCAAAGATGATATCATCAGGTCTCGTAGTCCAGGCTTTGATGAGGCAGATTCCTATAAAATTATTTCACCAGGAAAAACACGGGCATGGGACAGAACACAGATGATTCTGCCAACTAGGCTGAAGAGTTTAAAATTTAGTCCGTAGGAAATTGGGACCCCCTAAAACATTTTTGGGAACGTTCATCATCAGTTTTCTTTTTTTAAGGACAATAGCTGGAAGTCATATGGACAGCTCCTGTAGAGACTGAAAGCATCCAAGTGAATTATAAGTCTATTCAAAGAACAATGGCAAGGGATGACAATAAACGTAATGTCAAAAGAATCTATTAGTGTAAAGTTTATTTGTCCCATAATTCTTGAATGACCACCCTCAGTGTATTTGTAATAGGCGCATCTACTTAGATGTAAGATTGATCAGCCTATAGAGGAAGCACCAAAGGGAATTTCCTAAAATTTATATCTGAAAATCAAACCTGAAATGAGACATATATTCAAACAGATTGAGGCTACTGAGCTACTGACGTATTTATCTGTTAATTAGATCAATATTCAGTTTATACATGCACCTGCAATTCACATATAGGAAGTTCAATCGTATCAAAATTTGCCTTTAATACTATCTTAACTTGTTTTGAGAACAATAGTCCATAAACTGAAATGACATGTTACATTTGTAGCTTGAAAATTTTAGTGACATATATATTGATTTGAGAATTTCTTTCTTTAGCTTTTTTGACTGTGCATGTTTTCCAGTTTTATTGCTAAGGGGGAGGGGACTAAGGCAAATGTGATTGAAATGGCTGTATTTATTTTGAGGCCCTGGATGTGTTTATCTGTTTGTTTCATCCTGATTAAGCTGCAGCTTGTGTTAACCTTGGTGAATGCACATCATTCTCCTGATTTAATTGCAATTGCCTGGAGCTTCAATCTGCATTGAGTGCTGTGACAGCTTATAAAACAACAAAACAAAACCAAACCAAAGTGAGCTAGGGAGGAGGAGACAAGAAGAAAAATGAGAAGGTGGAGATTTCCACCTCACTGAATTTCACTGAGTAAATATGTTTCCCTCACATTCATATGTTGAAGTCCTAACTCTCAATGTGATGGTACTTGGAGGTGAAACCTTTGGGAGATAATTAGGTTTAGATGAAGTCATGAGGGTGGTGTTCACAAGATGGGATAAGGGTCTGCATAAGAAGAGAAACAGAGAGAGAGGGAGACAGGAGAGAAAGGGGGAGAGAGAGAATCTCCTCTGAGGGCAAGCCCTGAGGAAAGGCCATGTGAGGCCATAACAAGAAGGCAGTCATCTGCAAGCCAGAAGGGGGGCCCTCCCCAGATATCAAATTTGCTGGCACTTTGATCTTGGACTTTCCAGCCTCCAGAACTGTGAGGATTAAATTTCTGTTGCTTAAGCCACCCCGTGTGTGGTATTTTGTTAGAACCACCTCAGCAGACAAAGACAGTGAGTGTAGTATATATTTCGTTAACACACACTTCCCTTTCCAGCAGCTAACTTTGCCCTCTTTCCCCTAAGCATTTTGGTTTTTATTTACAGAACAACGTAAGGATGTGCTGTTCAGTGACAACAGGTTTTCTAAATCTTGCCAACTATAAAAGGAAAGAATAGCTTAATTTACATATAAACACGTAAAATAATTATTTGGAATTTTTCAGTTGCTTAGATGTACTTTTAATATGGCCTCTTTGGTGTCCAGTCTACATCTGTGCCTTCTGGAAACTTGCCCATGAGGACGGCACAGGACAGGCAGGTGAAGGGGACATTTTTAACTGTGAGAAATCCATATACGAAGCTGGTGAAACAGACTGGTCAAGGTCAGAACTAACCAGAAGAACTATGAGAGAAAAGTTAAAGTGGCAATTGAGACAGAGGCCACTAGTAGTAATTACAAAGACCGAAAAAAAGGTAAAAGGTGTAAAAGATAAAACACCCAGGTTAGAAACCAGAGAGTTTAGTTGAGCAAGGCTGGGGGTCAATGCACCATTCTCCAGGAGAGGTCAATAAGACTGGAAAGGGAGCCCAGAATTTCCCACAAACTTGAAGACCGAGGACAATGGGGCTAAACCCACATTTCCACTTAAGAGTACAGATACTATGTTATTTTTTTCCAAGGAATAATTGGGCAGTCCTGAGCTCCCATGCTTTTTGCAACCCTCTCCTCCTGGGTTTCTGTGATACCGCCTTAGCCTGGGTTGTCTTCTCCCTCCTACCGGCCAATCTCCTCCTCAGACCTCTCACATGAAAGCACCTCCTGAGTGACCAGGTCCAGGTGTACTTTTCCCTTGGATCTTGAGAACAGAATCACCATCTATTGAACACTGCCTTCCCGATGCACTGCTGGCATTTCAAAATTAACCTGCCAATAATGAATTCCTTTGTCCCCAAACCAACTACCTTTCTTGATCCTTGAAGATTTTTAATAGCATCTTCAGCACTTAGGACAATATTGTTGTCACGATGCTTTGGCCCCTTCGCCTTTCTAGCACATCACATCCTTGCCCTCTTCCACCCATTAGGGTGAATGTCAGCAGCGGTCAGCATAAACAGATCTGAGCTAAAGACAAGGATTATGCACCCCCAAATCCAGAATTTACAATGGTTTACGTTGTCTTAGATGTAAATTTCATATGTCTGCAGAATTTCCTGTGACTGTGGGATTTGAGTTTCTTTGTTTAGAAATATTTGGTTTATTTAATTGTCTGATAGCTTCTGTCATGAATTTCCTTCCAAACAATACTTTCTTGTGTGTGTTTTCACTATTATTTTTCTGTGAAAATACCACATTATTATCTTCCTTGAAATGTTTGGATTCCAGAGCTGAGTGAACCTGTGTTCTTTCCAAATTTTCTGGTGACTTAATGATCTCTTAAGAAGAAACCAAAAATCTAACACCTTTTATTCACAGGATTTTAGCACATTTAATCCTGTTTCTCTGGAAGTCAGATCTCCAGTGTCATCAATCCCACACTCACTATGAGAGCCATGAGGTAAAAAATCTCTTGTCTACTTTGCCCCAAAGTGTTGATCCTCAGGACCTGCTCCTCTGAAATTAATCAAATATGAGCTTGTGTTTACTAAAAATTTCCATTCCAAGTAATCACAAACAAATCAGACATTCCCTTTGTCTCAGCTCTTTGATCTTAAATAATTCCTCACCTGAGTTAATCATAGCTACCTCATAAGCAATTGCAAAGGAAAATAAAACACCAGATGTAGAATTTCTAATGGAGATCCTGGGATACATTAGGCTCTGGATAATTTCTGTAGGTGCCGATTGTCACTTCTGCTGTTGCTATTATAGCAAGTAGGCTTAAGAAAAAAGAAATGCTAATTATAAGGGTGATGGACTGTGGGAATGATACTAGATGCAGAAACATTGATGTCAACAAGCAAAACCAGTGAAAAGTAGTTCAACCTATAATGCAGTAGAATATTTTCTTATTGTTATTACTACTACTACTACTACTACTACTACTATTATTATTGTCATTAAACAAAGCCAAGAGTTCATAAGACGTAGACATATGCTACCATTTAACACAAGCAAAACCTACTTCTGCATTATTAATATCTCCGATTAGGATTCATTTCATCACGGTCTAATTATTGATGAATTAAGATCTGGGTCATTTAGAAAATAAATGTAAATTTACTTTTACTTGGTTTTAGAAGACAATGAAGTATGCATGCCATCTGGAAAGGTTTCCGTTTAAAATTGATGATATTAAAAATTTTTTAAATGCAATAAAGTATAATTTAGAAAACTAAGGAAAAAAATCCATGGATAAGCATCCTTGCTCTAAGAGAATGGCATATCTGAAAAGAGATTTAAAAAAAATCTTCAGTTGGCAGCCTATATTTCTCTCTGCTTTGCATGACTGCTTGGTATTCAGGTACCAGGTCACAGGAGGAAGACACTGAAGAACATTATACAATGTAAATGTTTATAATATATCATAATTACCAGCACACCTGTGGTAAATAACTTTGGGAGGTTGTGCAGCAAAGATGCTGAAAATGCTTAATAGAGAAAGCAAGAAATAATACTTCTCTCCCTCTCTCTCTCTCTTGTTCCTTAACCTACCTTTGGATGGGATCCAATTTACATGCTTCACTGGTTGGAACAGTCACTTGCAAGACTGTGAAGCAGAAGTTTTCTCTAATATGTTCTATTTCTCTCCAGCCAACTCCCCAGCGCCCAACATTAGGCACTCAGCATCCTCAGGGACCATAGTTTCTTTCACCTTGTCTTTTATTCCAACAAATACCCCCATGCTTAGGTTTTGTTTCCAAAACCAACTCAATTAAGTATTTCCTTGACAAGTCAAAACCCCATAATTAACGAGTAAAAAACCACAATTATTCTAATATTTAAGTCAATAATTTTGGCAAAGTCTCTCAGTATTAAACTGACATATAATCTGCCCTCCACATCCAGAGGTTCTGCGTCTAAGGTTTCAACCAACATCAAATCTAACTGATGCAGAATACATGGATACAGGAATACCCACTATATTATGCCATTTTATATAAGGGACTTGAGCATCTGGGGATTTTGGTATCTTTGGGGGATCCTGGAACAAATCTCCAGCAGATACCAGAGGATGACTGTAATTATTATTATCATATCACAAATTTGTTCATTTGCTTCCTTAGCTGTATGTTTTGTATCCAGTTCACCTTAGTGGTATCCCAGAAAGAAACTTGGTCCAAGATTAACAGATGTGGGATTGGCCCCAATCATACACTTGGAAAGAATCTCTAGAGACCATCAGCTGAGTTGAAGAGTACCTGCTTTACAACCTGTTCTTATGTAAGATGATTAGAAAACTATGCATTTGAACAGCTTTATCATATTTTTGGCTTCTGCCACCCAACGTCATAGCATTTATGTTATTGAAATGTTTTGATCTTGCACTAATGGATAAAATTGACAGATTCTCTGAAGTGGTAGCTGTGTTACAAAAATATTTTGAAGGATTGTTTTTATTACAATTCATAATATTCCCTGGGTATGGGATATTGGAGAAATTGGAACACATATAGTGTGCTTCCGAATACATGCTTTTGTTCTTGTTTTCCCCATTCTTCCCTCAATGGGACTAAAAAGGTTCACGACCCCTGGGTTGGTTAAAGGGTTGGACCACAATATATGGCCCACTGCTTCCAAATGTGTAGGTTTTTAAGACAACCATTGTGGGTATGAGTGTAACTCTCATTTTTACCATCTCATTTTAAGTCTCATTTTCCATTTGTTCTAATTTCTTCATCCACTATTTTTAGATTTTATTTTTGTTTTATGTGTTTATGTATAGCATGAGGCATAAACTTATATATTTCCAACTTATTAAACAATTACCTAAGCCTTTGCTTTGCCCTCTCCCATCTCATCCCACCCCACAAACATGCTGAATGATAGAAGTCACCGCAACTGTAGAACCAGCCCAAACTGGCTCTATCCTGTTTCTAACAAGACACAAGTTGTTTCTCAGTGAGAATGGAATAAAACCACAAGTCGTGCAGCTGAAGCATGTGCAGAGGAGAAAAACAGGCCTCCCATGACATCCAGAACCAAAGTTTCTTCCCACCATGGAACCAAAGAACTGGGACATGACTGGAGCCTAAAGGTGGGAACCCTTTCGGAAGCCAGAAGAAAACGGCCTGCTGTCCAGGAAGCTCTGGTGCTGAAGGCCCTTTTGCCATAATGGGGGTTTACCATTATGACCAAGTTCCAAAGCCCTCCAGTCCAAACCTGCCCTGCCAGCACCTGTCCTCCCCTAGCTCATAAAACTCTGACTGAACCTCAGATGCAGAAGAATATTTGAGCCCTGCCTCCGGTCTCTTCAAAATAAAGCTCTTTCTTTTCTCAAAAGCTAGTGCCAAAGTACTGGCTTCTATGAACTTCAGAGAGCAAGTCCTTTGCTTTGTATCATTAGCCTCTAAATCACCCTTTGGAGAAATAATACGAACGACATAACAAAGAAACTGGGTCTCGGTCATGGAAAGTCTCAGAAATGGATGTTGTGAGTATCTCAGCCACATCTGATCACATTTAATTATTTTTCTCCCCCAGCTCTTAAAGTTTGAAACTGAACTCACTTATGGGTCAGAGGTGCTCACAAAGGAATCGGCAAATACGTCACGGCCCAGCGAGGCTGCATGTTGATACAGTTTTAAGAGAGAGAGGAAAAGCTTCACCCCATGAACTCAGCGAGAAGGAAACACAGCCTGAGGCTAGATCAACAGGGAATTAATGAGCCACAGGACATAAAGTCTAATAGAGAGCAAAGCATATTAATGAGCTCAAGGCTCGTGTTCACCCTCAACCAATTAGTCTGAGAAGACCTACCTCTACCTCATGTCCGTCTCTGGCTCTTCTTCAGTGAATCACTCACGCTGCTGCCTGAGGGTCACAGCATTCCCCACTCCAGTTCCTCGTCACCTAGAGAATTAAGTCCAGACAGTTCTGTCTGTCATTTAAGGCCACCCATAATACGCCAAGGCAACTTTGCTAGTCATCAGACACCCTCTTACATCGCGCTACGGTCATACATTTTGCCGTGCTGCTGTCTGAATAAATGATTCAGTTACAAATTCCTCTGGATTTTTTGGTACAGATTGGTCTTTATCCCAAAATAGCCTTCTAATCATGGTCTGCCAATGTTCAAATCCCACTCATTCTTTAAGACACAGCTCAGATGGAAAATCTTCTTTGAAGCCTATCTATGTATTTCAGTCAGTATCTCTATACATGCAAGTTATGCTTCCACTACGGAAAGTAACAACTAGGCCTTGGCTGGCCGGCACTTCCATAGATGAAGAAACTAAGCTGAAAGATAAAATGGGGTTAGTGTTCAGCTGAAAGGACTGTTTGGGGAATTAAGTATGATAATGTATGTTAAGTCCTTAGTATTACATAAATATTAATTACTTGGTAAATATTTTTGCTAGCTCATAAGTGACCATGTATGAATTCTAAATGTGGGCTCTCTGGCTTCGAGAGTGACCTTGTACAGGTGAGCATACCTGCGTTGAGGTCCTATGTTACTCCAGTACTACACACTGTGTTTTCAGGTTGGTTTATTTACTGTCTTGGTGTCTAAGAGACTCGTTTGTAACAAATGAACATTCTGGAGCTCTTTTATACTGTGTTTCAGAGACAATTGTGAGACCCGTCCAAGTCTGAAGATGGAGATACAGATGGTCATGGAATAAGAAAGAATTAAGTAGTGAGAAGCTTGCAGTGCTTTACCAAGCCACAGGGACTGGCTAGCACAAGATGGAATTTATCAGATTTGTTTGGAGTTTTGACTTTGCCATATGGGTTCAGACAAAACTGAAACGCAAAACAGAATTCTAAATCATTCAAAGCTGTGAGTTAAAATTGCCAAGTTTTACAGTCTCAACTATGAGGTGGTGAGACCATGGGAGGAAGAGAGGTACTCTGTGGAAACAAAATGATCTCATTCTCTTTAACTCACATAAGCTCCTACAATTTAGAAGACATGTGCTAAAGATGATGGGGAAAACGAAGAGTTCAGATTTAGTAATCTGAAAATAAAGTTTCATAATTATAGCTCAGTTTTGGAAGGTCCAAGGGGCCTTATCATGAACACTGCATGCAATCTTTTAAAAGCATAGCCATACGTACATATATGTTCATATATATTTCCTTGTAAAATGAAAATATCAGATGACACACAAGTGAGTTTTTCATTACCAAAACCACAGACTTTAAAAAGTTTCAGTAATAAAGATGTATCTCATTCCTCTATCCATATGTGTAATACTCATATATAATTTCTAATGTACAGACAAAAATGATCTATTTCAGATTTTTAAAAATTTTACTAGAATAAACTGATGGAAATAACATTCTCTAAAGAACAGTCTTTAAAGTGGCACAAATAAATGTGTATATTTGAATAGTTTCTCCGCTTATGTCAGCAGTTAATAAAGTTTTTACATTAAAAGAGTTTTAGAAAAGTTGTCAGAACATTAGAGTGGGGTCCCACCCACCTGACACATAGTCTCCCCGACTGTTACCATCTCATATTATTGTGCCCATATCACAACTAACAAACCAATATTGATGAGTAATGATTCACTAAAGTCACATTCTCTTCAAGGTTCCTCATGTTTTTGTTAGTTTTTAATCCTATTTTGAGATACCTGTAGCTTCGCATATAGTTCTACAAAATACTACCACTGAGTATCATTTATGCAGTTCACACAAGCATATCTTGGAGATACTGTAGGTTAAGTTCCAGACCACTGCAAAAAGAAAATATTGCAATAAAGTGAGTCACATGGATTTTTTACCTTCCCAGTGCATTTAAAAATTCTGTTTAAACTACACTGTAGTCTGGAAAGTATGCAATCGCATTATGTCTAAAGAAATAATGTACAAACCTTAATTTAAAAAAATATTTTATTGATAAAAAAAATGCCAAAACAATTACAAGAGTAACATCAATGATCACTAATCACAGAGCAAGCACCGTAACAAATGTAATATACAATGAAAAAGTTTGAAATATTGGGAGAATTACCAAAATGGGACACAGAAACACAAAGTGAGCAAATGCTGTCAAAAAAAAAAAATGGCACACATAGACTTGATGACGCAGGGTTGCCACAACATCCAATTTGTAATAAATGCCATGTCTGTGAAGCACAATAAAGCAAAAACAACAACAAAAATAATGAGGTTTACCTATATCTTGCAAACCTGTAGAATAATATCACAACCAGGATATTGACATTTATATTCAAGATACAGAACATTTCCATCACAAGGACCCCTTGTGTTGTTCTTTTATAGACACAAACACATTCCTCCCACACCCATCCCATCCCTTCCTTATCACTGGCAACCAAAATTTGTTCTCCATTTCTATAATTTTGTCATGTCAAGAATGTAATATAAACCAAATCATACAGTACGTAACCTATGGGATTGGCTTTTTTTTTTTAAAGTCAGAATAATTCTCTGGAGATTCCTCTAGATTAATGCATGTATCACTAGCTTATTCCATTTTACTGCTGAGTAGTATTTCATGGCAGGAATGCACCACAGTTTATTCATTCATTAAAGAATATCCAGTTTGTTGCCAGTTTGGGAGTATTATGAATAAAGCTACTATACATCTGTGTACTAGTTTCCTGTGAACATAACTTCTCATCACTCTGGGATGAATGTCCAAGAACGCAATCGGTGGGTTGTATGCTTGGTTTTCTAAGAAAATATAAAACTGTTTTCCAGAATAGATATAACATTTTGCATTCTCACCAGCAGTGTATTAACGATCCAGCTTCTCTGCAGCCTTACCAGCATTTGTTAACAGTATTTTCTCTCTCAGGCATTTTGATAGGTGTGTGGAGATAGCACATTGCAGTGTTAACATTCATTTCCATAATGGCTAATTAATTTGAACATTTTCCATGTGCTTATTTGACACTGATTCATATATCCTCTTTAGTGAAAGGTCTCATCTCAACTTCTGCCCGTTTTCTAATTGGATTGTTTGTCTTCATACTGAGTTTTGAGAGTTCTTTGTATTTTCTAGAATCCAGTCTTTTGTTGGAGATGTGGTTTGCAAATGATTTTATTTTTTCATATCTTGTGCTTCTCTTTTCATCTATTTGAAAGGTTCTTCTGAAGAGCAAAAGTTTTATGAAGTCCATTCATCACTTTTTCCTTTTATGGATTGTGCTTTTGGGGTCTAGTCTAAGAACTCTTTGCCTCATTCAATATCCCAAAGGTTTTCTCTCTTTTTTAAAGTTTTATCATTTTTACATTGTAAAAATTGAGTTGAGCATATATGTGTAAATCTATTCTTGAGTTTTTGATTTTGTTTTCTAGATCTGTCTATCCCTCTACAACGCCACACAGTCTTGATTAATGTAACTGTAATAAGTCATAAAATTGAGTGAACTGATCCTTCCCACTTTATTCTTCTTTTATAAAATTGTATTAACTGCTATATGCACTTTGCCTTTTCATTCAAAATTTTAGAATAAACTTGCTTATATCTGCAAAAATAATCTTCCAGAGATTTTGATAATAATTGCTTTGAACAAGTAAATCAGTTTGGAGAGAATTAACGTCTTTATTCTGTTGAGTCTTTCAATCCATGAGTATATTATTTATTTTGATCTTCTTTATCTTCTTTCATCAGTATTTGTTTTTAATTTTCAGCATACAAATTCATTACATGTTATGTTAGATTTAAAGCTACTGATTTCATTTTCTTTGAGCAATTGTAAATTACACTGTATTTTCAGTTTTGATATTTCTGTTTCATGGTTTGCATGTGGACATACAATTGCGTTTTATATTTTTATCTTCTATTCTGTGAACTTGATGAACTCATTTAGCAGTTTTAGGAGGATTTTAGCAGACTCCTTGAGATTTTGTTTGTACTCAAGAGTGTCATCTACAAATAAAAACTAGTTTTACATTTTTCTTTCTGACAAAAACTTTTTCTTGTTTTTGCCTTATTGCATTGGCTAGAACTTCCAGCACTATGTTGAACATAAGTGATGAGAGAGCACTTATTTTTAACTTAGAGAGAAAGATTTACTTAACTGATTTTGTCTTAACTGTTTCTGCTCTTAGATAGAAAGACCTACTCAGAAACAAGTCTTCACCTTTAAGTGTATTGTTAGCTGTAGGATTTTGTGGATGCTTTTCATCAATATGAAGATGATATCATCTAGTCCTATTTTTAATAGTTCATATCATTAATGGATATTAGTTGAGTTTTTAAAAATATTTTTCCTACATTAATTGATTTCAGCAGGCAAGGTTTCTTCTTTAGCCTGTAATATGGTGGATTACATCATGTGATTTTTCAAATATCAAACCAGTCTTTTATCACTGACAATGGTGCATAGTTTTTTTATATTGTTAAATTTTATTTGCTAATATTTTAAAAAAGATTTTTGTACCTGCATTCATGAGGGACACTCATTTTTCTTTTTGTACCATACTTCATTGGTTTTTGTATCCATGTAATACTAACTTTATAAAATAAGTTAGAAAGTGTTTCCTTCTTTCTTATTTTCAATATGACATTGTGTAGAATTGGTGTTATTTTGTTCTTTATTTTCTAAGTTCTTGAGGTGGGAACTTAAATGATTCATTTAATAATTTTCTCTTTTATTATGCATGTATCAAATACTATATAATATGCCTCACAGCACTGTTTTCATCCCATTACCATTCCCCTCTGGTGACAATAATTGTTTAAAATTTTTTCTCTATATACATTAGAAGCACATCAGACAGTTCGCTTTAAATTTTTACTCCAAATGACAAACATAGTATAGGAAACTCAAGTGCAGAAGGAAAATGCATTATATTTATTGATTTTTTTTTAATCTTTCCATTGTTGTCTCTTCCTTTCTGATGTTCCAAGACTCCTTCTTTTCCCATTTACAGAAATTCTTTAGCCATTGTTTTAGTAAACCTACTGGTGACAGATTCTCTCAGTTTTCCTTCATCTGAGAATGCCTTTATTTCTCTTTCATTTCTGAAGGATATATTGCCTGATAATAGGATTCTAGGTTGATAATTCTTACAGTACTTGAAAAATGTGTCACTTCCTTTTGGCAAATGACACAATGTTTTTAGTCTTTCATGAGAAAATCACTGTAATTTGAATTATTTCTCCCCATAGACAAGGTGTTTTTTCTGTCTGTTTTCATGATTTGCTTGTTTGTCTTTATTTTTCAGGCGTGTCTATTTTTCATAATGTGTCTTTGGATAGGTTCCTATGGAATTATCCTTTTTGGATTTCTCTGAGATTCTTGAATCTACAAATTTGTCTTTTGACAAATTTGGAGATTTTTTCTGCCATTATTTTTTCAAGTACTTTTTCAGCCTCATCTCTCTTCTTTTGCTAGGACTCAATGCCATGGATATGAGATCTTTTGTTATATTCTCACAGGGAATACACTGAGGCTCTTCTTATTTTTATTTTTTAGTGTTGTTTCTTTCTGCTGTTCAGATTGTATAATTTCTTCTGTTCTATTGTCAAGTTTACTAATTCTTTCTTTGGTCTCCATTTGGCTGTTAAATTGATTCATTGAGTATTTTATTTCCATTATAAAACTTCATGTGGTTCTTCTTTATATGTTCTGTTCCTTTGCTGAGAATGTCTAGCTCTTGCTCTATCTTTTAATTTGTTTCAGGTGTGTTCATTACTACTCATTGAAGCATTCTTATTATTGACAGTTTTAAATTATTTGTCAGATAATTTTAACATTCTGTCATCTCAGCATTGGTATCTATTGATTGCCTCTTTTCATTCAGTTTGGGATCTTTCTGGTTATTGGTCATACAAGTGATTTTTTTAATTGAAACCTGGAAATTGTGGGTGTTATGTTATAAAGCTGTGGATCTTAATTAAATATTTCTTTAGCTGGCTTCTTCTGACATTACCATGAAATGAAAAGGAGTAGTTATGCCTTATTACAGCCAGGTAGGTGCAGACATCCTGGTTCCCTACTTGGTCCCCAGTGATACCCAGTGAAGGAGCTCTTCTTTACTGCTGGACAGGACTGGGCTTTCCAGGTTCTCACTAGTCCTCGGTTGATAACCCCTTGCCTGGGTGGTGTACTCATGCCTTTGTCACTTCCCCCTGTGTCACGTTCATTCACATCAAGGTTGGGAGAGTGGCCTTGTTATTACTGAGCAGTGGTGGAATTCCTATCTCACAGGTCTCCTGTGACCCCATCCTAGTATGGAGAAGAGAGGGAAGAGCACCCCAGTACTGATGAATTGGGTGTAAGTCCAGGCTTCCAATGTGGTCTCATTATGAAGGAGGAAAGGATGGTTTCATTTATTGCAGATAAAAGCTGCGGCTCCCAACTCAGTCTTCTCTAACAAGACCCCATCAGTGGGATTAAGGTGCTTTCCTCCAGCCAGGTAAGAGATACCAGGCTCCCCACTTGGCCTTAACTAGTGGGGATAGAAGTGGGACCATAACTTTTCCAAAGACATTTGGCTGAAATAAAAGTATTATAGTCTAACTTTTTTTTTTTTTTGTCTTATTCAACTATTCCTTTTTTGTTTTTGAGCTAGAGATAATGGGCTTTTGTCTGAACTCTTTTTTTTTCCCCAGTGCCCACTGGTATTTCCAGATTGCTGGGATTTTCAGCTCCAAGTCTGGGAAATACAAGACAAAAAGAAAACCTGAGGGATTCCAAACCATGTCATTATTGGGTCTCAAAATTCCTTGTCAACCTTCTTTCTTTTGTCTAACTTTTGGAGTCTTCTTATGTTTCTTTTATATATAAAATTCAGGGTTTTCAGTTGTATGTAGGAAATAAAATAGGGAAAAGTACATCTATTCCACTTCCCAGAAGTGAAATTCCTCTCATTTTAAGTGTTTCTACTCTGAATTACACTTCTAATTTTTCTAATTTACTAGACTCTGGAAATGTTCAGAAATAACCATATGCATTTGCACCAGACATTCCTGTGTTTGGATTGTGATTTTGAGGTTTCTCAGTTTCCTAACCTATAAGATGAGGAAAAAAGCATCCACCTGGCAGGAGTCTAGTGAAAATTAAACGAAATTATGAATGAAGTATTTGGCAGAGTGCCTCACACATAGTCACTTAAAAATGATAGCTGTTGTTATTTTTATTGCTAATAGGTACAAAATCATTTTTTTCAATTCAAAGCCATGTGATCTTAAACTTCATAATATATATTTTTTAAATATAGCAAAAAGCTATCATCTATACCATTAGATTGTCCTTGGTTTAGGATAGAAATGTATGGAATTTATATTGGTAACCTATAGGCATAATTGGAGAGACAATATACCATAAGAATGTTAGAAACACATCTGAATTAAAATTACACAGTTTAGAGTCCACCAAAAGTTCCAGTCTGAAGATTGGAATGAAGAAAGACAGCTCTTGCATTTAGCCTTAGGATAAATGACTTCACCCTGAAAGGATTCCACTACAGAATTGAAAGTGCATTATATTACGGCAAAAAGGAAAATGTCAAAACTGTTTCCTGGATTTGAGGAGAAAAATGTGCCACATCATATATCTTGATCACCCTGTCTTTTTGTTGAACCTCTGAATATTGACTGGTCCTGTGCTCCTGTAAATGTATTTCTTTTCAGGTCTTAAGAAATGTTCTAAGGACATAATCTTGACAATTTCTGAAATCTCAGGTTCTATCTTTTTATGTTGAAAAGTCTTATACCCTGATCCAGTTCAATCTACCAGGCTGAGAAGCCAGTATTGAAAAGCACAGATCTTGGGACAGACTTTGGAACAGGTTAGAGGCTACCAACACCATAAGCTGCTGTCAATGCCAGCCCAGCAGTAAGAGTACAGGATGCGCCTCTTTTCCTCCCTTTGGGCTAACGTTGTGAATGCCAGTTCTGAACAGACCACACTATCACCTATCAGTTCATTCAAATGGTTGTGAACATGGTTGATATTTTGATTACATGGAAGTGAACAGAAAACCCCATTATTTACTACAAAAATCTTCTGAGAATTCTAGGTCACAGAATTCAACATTCCTCTGAGGAATGAGGACCATGAAGAGCTTACAATACAGGACTCTGCAAAATGAAGAGCTTTCCAAAATAATTTTCTACCAGGACACCTTCATAGGGCAATTCTTTTTTGTGTTTTCCTATCCACTACTTCTTTCATCCTCATAACTTACTTTGAAGTGAGGCTTGTGACCTCCATTTTACAGATGAGGCTTGTTGAGGTTTTGAGACTTTCTAGAACCAGGATCTTCATTCAGGTCTCTTTGTCTTTAAGCCCTAGGTGTTTTCAACTATAAATTCACTGTCTCTCTGGGCTGTTTTTTCTCAGTGTAAGTTCTGGCCCAAATGTCCCATCAGCCAAATTGATGACGTTTTCAAAGAGATTTTGAAAGAAGCACAGTGCATCCCCGTGGCCAGCATACTAAACAGCAAGAATCCAGCTTTCAGATCTCAAGGAAAAGGGAAAATTAGTAGCATGTAATAGTGGCAGCCTCAAGAACACTTGAAATATTGTTATGCCTATTCTTGGAAACTAATTTTAAAAAAGGGTACATTTAAAACTAACTTTTAGTAAGTTTACTTTTTCATTAAACTTTTGGTTTTCTGTTTGGGTTTATGTACGTGTACATTTTGCAGTATAAGATTTTACTTTTTTATCATTTGCTATATAACAAAATGTAGTTCAAAACATTTTATATGCATAATCTCATTTAATCCTCACATTGGCCCTATGATATCAGTGCTATTAATTATGACCACTCCTCACGCTATAATGGGGGAAAGTGAATTTTAGATGCCACGGAACACTGTAAGCAGATAGGGTAGGGAGTTCCCAGAAAAAGAGAACCAGCCATGGCTTTCTTGACATAAGAGAAGTAATTTTTGGCCTAAGCCATTCTGTGGTCTAAGTCTGGCCACAATGCTTGCATATCAATAGGTCTCAGTAATTAATGATCTTAAAGAAAGGGAGGGAATGCAGGAACAAAGGAAAAGCAGTCAAGAAACAATGGTTCAACAATTGTTCCTCCTGAAGGGACATACATAACAATCTGATGCATATCTCTGAGTTCTGCATGAACAAAGGCTCCCACTCAGGAGGCAGATGGAACAATGATGATGACCTTTTCTGACTTCAGTCAACTAAAGCTTTGATTCTGTTGACCTTTGCTCCAATTCTATGCTGAATTCTCCTCTGCTCAAGCCCCCTTCATGAGTATGCATGGACCCTTAGCTTAAAACTTCCCCAATTTTCCTGTTTGGGGAGACATAACCTTGGGAAAGATCTCAGGTGTTCTCCTTACTTGCTCCAAGGAATAAATCCTTCCTTCCCCCATTCTTCAGCGCTTGGTTGTGTCTTTCGGCTTGACACCCACCAAGAAGTGAACCCAGTTATTTGGATAACAACATGACTGGTAAGGTATGAAGCTAGGATTCTAGCCCTGGACTGTCAGACACCAAACGTGAATAATTAATTACTCTCTACAATCTTATCTCCAATTTTCTCCCTTTCTTCTTAACAGGATAGAAGGAGGCAACAAAGTTATTTTAAATTTTAATAAAATTAAGAGTTTGCTCACATATTTGACAGACTTGATTATTGATGGCATCTCTTGAGCCTCAGTTCTTACGTAGATATTGACTAGCTTAACCAAAGACAACTATACAACTAGCCTTTCAAGTCACTTCCAAGGTTTTTGAATTCACCCTTGCCTTGTTTTCATTTTACCCACTGAGCAGTTCCAGGACAGACTCTCGGAAGTCATCTACCCTTGAGTGGAATACATCCTTGGAATCAACAGAATTTAGTAAATTCCTATTAATAGACTGAAAATATTTTGGTTTTTTTTTTTCCCACTGGCTATTTTAAGTGTTTGCCAAAACATAAAATTCTGTTCTCTTTCAGAGAAGGAGACTGAAAGACAAAGTATCCTACAGACACATCTCGAGCAAAACCATGGAGCAGCTGTTCACTTCATCTTAATGTGCATTTGTGGGGATTTGGGGTGGGACTAGGACTGCTCAGTCTAGGTCTTCATCCCTCTAAACCTGGTCCTCAGGCCAGATGCATCAAACATGGCCTGGGAGCTTGTTAGAAATTCAGGATCCCTGTCTCTACCCAAAACCTACTGAATCAGAATCTGCATGATTCTAACAGCCCTTTAGGTAATCTGTCTGCACATCATAGTTTGAAAAGGATAGGTTTAGATAGCTCTATCTACCTTGTGTGATTTTCACTAATTAACCTACCTAAAAAAAAATTAATAAATCCACAAAATGTAAGTTGATTGCTATTTTTCTTTTCATATAAGAACTCTGAGATTCACAGACACAAGACTCTAATTCGATTTTCTAAAGAACAGTGGGGGAGTGGGTAGGGAGAGATGGTTAAGATACCACACAGTGAATTATTCCACAGACCTTCAGATTTAGTCATGATCTTCACCTTCTATGTGATTATGGAGTATGGTCAGTTACAACATAGTCTGTCTAAGTCGATAAGGTTGATACAGAAGAATTTCATGACTAACCACTATTTTACTTTGAAAATATTCTCTAAGTACGCACTTTTCTCTTCCTCACAAACCAACCAAATGTGTTTCCTTTAAGAACAAGGTAAAAGGGGATATGGGACAAATGTCACAGAATTGGGAAGAAAAGAATGATTTAAAGAGTAAACATTTGGATTATTTGAGAAATGGCTCAGATAAAATTGAGGTAAGTAGATTAAAATGGGGGCACAGAATTAAAAGAATCATAGACTATAGAAATATTTAAATGGAAAGGAAGTTAACTATGCATTTCCTCTAAGACCCCCAAATGAACAAAGTAACCCAGAGTGATCAAGTGTCTTGCCTGAAGACACACAGCCTATAAATAGTAAAATGGTCTCAATTTTCTAGGCTATCAGGTCTGCTGTTATGGAAACTACCCACTTTTCTCAACTTCCCATTTTATTGTCATATAAGTAGTGAAAAATCAAATAACAGATGGATACTGCACCAATTCAACCAGACACAAGATATTACTTGGTATTTTTTTTCCTTCCCTCATTGCCTTAGTGTTGCCCTAATTTGTTATTCTCTTTGTTAAGTTTTCGTTTTATGTTTTGATTTCCCTTGTTTCTCCCTCTGGTTATCTTCTGGGACATACCTACTTAGTGAAAAGCTTCTAAAGAAATGTGTGTAAGAGTTTTGGCTGAAACAACTATTTCAGTCAAGGAGACAGCCATAGCAATTCCTTTCAATAATCAAGAGTATTAACATTGATTCTGCCACATTTAGTGCAGGCTATGGGGTCAGGGACTCTGCAACACACTTTATGTGTGTTTCTCCATTCAATCCTATTCCTATAGGTAAGGAAAATGAAACTCAGAGAAGTTTCTCATTGTATGATTCACTTCAGTGGTGGGTTCAGAATTCAAACTCAGATCTTTATCCACCAGTAAGTACATCCTGTTCTGATGCCAAGAGTACCTTATAATTTTCCATTTTATAAAGTAGGCTTCAGCAAGCTGTTTCTTTTCTAGGCCTCTGCAGGTTGTGAATTTATAAACAGAAAAGAGAAACTATGACAGTGGATGAGGCCATCTCCATTTTCTTTGACCATTTCCATCTTATTAAAACTTTAGACGTATTAATTACTAATTAGACAAATCTAGATGGTAATCACAGAGATTTAATTTATCCAATATCATTTATTGGAGGGTGAGATTTGTCACTTGGAAATGATAATTAACTCATCAAAAATGTTTTGGGACTGGAAGGGAAAAATTAAAAGGAAGTACTCAGGAGTTATGCTAAAAAAAGCAGCTGAGATTCTCAGTTACTGAATATACTGATGCAAGGCAAAACACTTTTACAGTAAGTATCATGCTTGTGGTTTTAGAGCCAGAATTTTTAGTAAAGAGGACATAATACCAGAAAGATCTCTGGATATTTGAACACCTTAATGTAAGTTTAATGGTCTCTGAATGTTGGTGTTCGAATGCCTGATCAGAATTACAAATTGATTTTCAAAGGTCTTTTTTTGTTGTTGTTGTTGTTTTTCCTGCCTCCTTTTTGCTGTCTTCTGTGGAAGAGATATACTACTTCCATAGTAAGTCTTGTTATCTTGTCTCTGTGTTTCTAACATACAAATACCACAGATAGACACAGTAATAAATTTTATTACCAATGTTACAAAGCAAAGAAATGGTAGCTTTTCTTTTTTTCAGTGTTTATGTTTTCATGGTAGCTTATGTGTCAGGAATTTAGATATTAATATTAATAAGAGTACTGAATCTATCAGGAAAGATAGATTTTCAGTTTCCAGGAACGTTTATAAAATTACATATGTAGTACTAAAACAATTGCAGCAGTTTGCAAGAGATCTAGGTCTGACTAGATGTGAAAAGTGCTCCAGTATTTCCTGGGCTTGGTATTCTTCGCAAAATAGTCTATAGAAACCAGAAAATTTTAATTAAAAAAAAAAAGATAAGACAAGTCATCTTTAAAAGTGAAAAATGTTTAAATATGAAAAATGAGTAAGAACTGTTTTTTCTTAATTCCTAGGTACAAGAATTATTAAAAACAAAACAAGACAAAAAATGATCTGAATTGTTATTTAAGATGCTTCTGCTCCCAGTCGTAGTGGTAGCGTGTCTACACCTTTTAAACATTATAGGACTCCTCCCCCCAAATACTGTGGTTTCCCAGCACTGATGTTCAAAGAGCTCTTTAAATAGTGGCTTTTTCATTATAAATTTTGCATGTAAACAGTTTGCATGTTCTGATTTAATGAGGCCATTCAATGCTTTCTTAATACTTCTGAAACTTTCTCCCCCGGGACTCATTTGATTGCTCAGAAATATCTTTGATTCATTTGCATTTACTAATTCAGGGAACCATGAGGATATTTTCTGAGCCTGTACTAAATTCCTGATAGTGAGCCCTCGGGATAAGGCAATAAACAAGACAAATGTGGTCCTTGCCTTCACTGAGCTTGTAATCCACTGGATAAAACAGATTTTTGTGGAAGTAATTAAAAGAGCAGTGAATTTAACAAAGAAGTTCAAGGCACAATGCAAATATAAATATTTTATATATTATAAAATGAACATATGTCAGAGTTCTTATATAATGTGTTAATTAGTAAGGGAACCAGAAATTGGTTCAAATATGAATTTAATTTACAGAGATTTATAGCCTCTATCAAGCAAAATTTATTTCATTATTATGAACAGGAATAATTTGCATGGCCCTGGACAGAAAGCACTAACATTCTACCAGTTTTCTTCTATCTCTACACAGATGTGAAATAGACTCGTCAATCAAAGACAATTAAAAGCATCTCTATGGAACCAGGCAATCCCTAGACGGTTCACCAGAGAATATCTAGCACTCCTCCCAAATGACACCCAGTAATCCTTTTTGACGATTTCCAAGCCTTAGATGGTTTGCCCTGGTAGCTTAAAAGGGATACTCTAGAGAGAAGGTTGGTAATAACTGAGACAAGTGAATAGTTACCACGTCCCTGTAAACCTTAACTGGAAGGCATGAGAGCACTGGAAGGAGTAGTAGAATCTCAAAACAAAAGAAAAACCGACTGAACACAATTTTAGAACACATGTCACGTTGCTTTGTTTCTGGGAAAGGCATTGCCAAAATCCACACTGTATTATATACATGATTCAGCATACCAGCCTGTAACTTTATGTCAATCTTTGTCTATTAATATGGGGCTACCCCCTTGTCAAGGGCAATCTGTCTGTAATGGTTAATTTTATGTGTTAACTGGACTGGATTGGGTCCCAGAACGCCCAAATATCTGACCAAACGTTATTCTATGTGTTTCTGTGAGGGTGCTTTTGGATAACTAACGTTGAAATCAATAGACTGAGTAAAGCAGATCACCCTTCCTGATAGGGGTCGCCTCATCCAAGCAATGAAAGGTCTGAACAAAACCAAAGGCTGACCCTTCCCTGAATAAGAAGGAATGTCCTCTTGCCTGACTACCTTGAACTGGGACATTGTTTTTTGTTTTTTGTTTTTTTTTCTTCCTTTGAACTTAAACTGAAACATCAGCTTGTTTCTGGGTCTCCAGCCTGCCAGCTTTGACAGGAACTACACCATCAGTTTCCCTGGATCCCAGCTTGCTGACTGCAATTCTTGGGTCTTAGCAGCCTCCAGAATCATATGAGCCAATTTCATATATATGTGTATATTTATGAACTATATATATGAACTATAATGGAGAACCACTTAGTGTACTCTTATTAGATAAAAGGTTGAAACATCAGTGCTATCTCTAAAAGATGACATTCAAATTTTTCTGTGTATGTATAGCTTTTAAATTTATATTTCGGCTTATTTATATTGAATGGAAAAACGTATACAACACTGGATTTATAATTTCTTGATAATATATCTTGAATGTATAGCCATTAAAATAATGAGTGTAACATGGTTTATTCAACCATTCTTCTTTATTTGGATTTTTTAGGTTTATTAAAGTTATTCACTATTAAAATAATACTGCAATAATATCTTTATATGGACATATTTGCTCATATACCTAATAATATATCTACAAATATATCTTATTGCTAATAACTGGAAAAAGAATGTAGACTTGTAAAGAATTGTATGCATAATTTTTCCAATTAACATTTTGTCTGCATCTTCTTTTTTCTTTCACCTTTCTTTCCGCAACTTTTTCCAATGTTAACTGGAGTAGATTTATTTTATAAAAAATGCAAAATATCTCTTCTTCATACTAATAACAGCTGAAGCTAATAACTTTTTAAGGAGTATAATTTATAAAAATAGCAAATTTCTATGTTGTACACCTGAAACTAACATAATATTTTAAGTCAACTGTACTCCAATTTAAAAAAGTGAAGCTTTCTCAGCTTAAAGAGTGCCCCATCACCCATCATGATAGGGTCTTGTGGGGAGAATGCCCTTTGAAAGAACATTTCTTCCCCTTAGCTCTGTTGGCAGGTTGAAAGAAAAATCATGGAGAATGTGAGTGTTAATAATTTAGAAGAATCCAGAAGAGAGAAAAATATGCTGCTTAATTTAAAATGAAAGAGGTGGGTGCACAGCCACCAGATACCCTTCTGAGCAACAGGAAGGTCATTTAAATCATTCATGCCATAGAAGAAGGAATACAGATCATTTTATTACACCTTCCTGAATGGTGTTTTACAACCTCAATCACTTGAGAACTAACTCTGGGAGGCATGCAGGGAAAAAAAGCAAGATATTGAATTGTCTACCTTTGAAACACAACTTTTAAAAGTATTTTGAGACAGCAAAACAAATTAATACATGGTATATGCAATGCATATGGTTTCTTTTATGAAGGCACTGACATTGTGATTTAAAAAAAATCATTTAATATGTGAGACCCCTGTGATTATAGGCAGTCGATAAAGTACACGTTCTATTCGGTTATCAATTAAAATAATGGGCTCCACAACTGTACATTTCCTTGATGTTTAAGTTGACACTGATTTTTTAAATTTATTTTATACCAGTCATCCTATCTTCATTTTTTATCTTTTTTTGTTTTAGTGTATGGACCCAGTGAGCTGGATTAGAGGAACACAACTGATTTTGTTGGACCACATGAATACCTCATGGTCTATACCAAGAAAATGACTAAACTTGACCTATAATATTAAATAAGAGAATTTAACCAAATAAGAGAAGGATAATTGTCTAGGGACCAGGAAAGTAGTATTTATTATGTTAAGTATTGAGTATTGTTAAATATCATTCTGTACTTCATAGAAACCACCATCAAAAGAAAATGTGTTAAATTATAGGATTCTCATCTTCTAATCAGAGGCAATATCATCTGGTAGGTGTGTACTTTTGCTGACAGTGAAGTCTAAAAAAACTTACTGAGCGACCCTTATTTAAGAAACATTAGAGCTATGGGTCCCCCCGCAAATTAATATGTTGAAACCCTAACCCCAAAGTTGATGGGATTATGCACCCTCATGATAGGGGTTAGTGACCTTATGAAAGAGAAGCCACAGCGATCCTAGCCCTTTCCACCAAGAAGGGGACACAATGAGAAGACGCAGCTATGAACCAGAAAGAGGGTCTTCACCAGAACATGACCATACTGGCAGTTTGATCTAGGATTTTCAGCCTCCAGAACTATGAGAAATAAATTTCTGGGTTTTTTTTACCACCCAATTAATGGTATTTTCTTACAGCAGCTTGAGTGGACTAAAACAAAGGAAAAACACAAAGCTATTTATAACTTCATAATATTCTTACTCTATAGAAGCTTGATTTTTCTGTTTTATATTATGAAAGCATTTGAAAAATTTAATTTGTGAAATTTTATTCTATTACTACATTATTTGGATGCTTGTAAAGGGAAACAGAAACTCACATTTGATATTCAAAAGTATGGCAGAAATGAGCATGGGATATGTCTCTGTGTTAATATTTTAATCTCTTTCCCTGACCCCACATGTTATTTTTTGGGAACCTTGAAGATGTTTGCAAATTCTAACACTCACTTAAAAGGTAAGAAAGGTACTTCAGAGCAAGAATAGAAAGAGATGAAGAGTAGAAAATTGTAATTCAAAGTTGGCCTACAAGGTTGTAGGAAGGTTTTTATTTTCATGTCTTATTTTTGTATTTGTTTCTTATGTCACTTGGTAAGAAGAAGGCAAGCTGAGGTAACAAGGTCTCCAAGGAAAATAAAAGACAGTAAAAAAAAAAAAAAAAAAAGAAAGAAATAGAAAAATATAAAAAAGGAAAAGGAATCCTTGTTATTTCAGCTACATTCTCTTTGTCTGCTTGTGTTTCTGTGTTATGGCTTCACTTCTCATCTGTGTTCCTAGTACTTCATGCTGCAGACACGAACAAGAACGTTACTTCCAGTTTCTTGAATATACTTTTGGGGAGGAAGACATGTTTCTCTACTCTTCTAGGTTTTTCTGGCTGGTTGGTCTAAGAATTAAATTGACATGCAACAGACTAACAGGAGAAAACCAAACAGAAGTTTAATAACATATATACATAAGAGAGACCCAGGAAAACTTAGTAACTTGCCAGAATGGCCAAAGTCCTTACCTTAAACACACATCTTCAGCTAAAGACAAAAGAGGATGTGTGTGTTGAGGGGTTGGGGGGATGATTTTGAACTTCTAACAGGAGGAAGGCAATTCATACGGAGATGGAATAACAAATGTTCCCTAAATAAATGTTTGCCCTGTGAGTTCCCCCCTCTACACCTAGTCCCGTAGTTTTGTATTCTTTGCAGATATCTCTGGAAATAGCTTTATTCTGGGAATGGGCACTTTATCTAAATTCTTTATGCAGCTAAGGGAGAAGATCAAAGTTTATTCCTGAGTCTTTCTAGGCCCTGTTTTCAGTTTGAAAAAAATTCACATGCCAAAGAGACATCTGGGGGTGGCAAATTTTACTCTCCTGCAATATCTAGTTCTCTGTGGTCTTCAAGATGAAGCCATTTAACCCAAAATACTTTAGGGTGCATTTCCTGAGAACAGAGAGAACCTCTTAGGAAATAACCACAGTACAGTTGTCAACTTCAGTAAATGCAGAATTGATACAATACTTTTACATGACCTGATACTTGTTTTCCAGTTTTGTCAATTGCCCTATCAATATTAAACTCTCCATATAGCAACCTGGTTTATCACTTCATTTATTTATGCTTTAATTGTTCTCACCACCGTATACATATCTTGATGATACCTTTAAAAATGTTCCTATGTATCATGTTTACTCTAAGTACTAATTTTAATTGTTAATCACTAGTCTATACATACAGTATTGATTATAGCAAGCTGACTTTGTATTCTGTGACCTTGCAAAATTTATTATTTTTAGTAGCTTGATAGGTTTACTAGAATTTTCCATGTACATTATCAAGTTATCTGAAAATTAAGACAGTTTCATTTCTTTATTCCCTATCTATACGCCTTTTATTTCTTTATCTTATGCTTTTGCTCTAGGTCTTCCAGTATAATGTTGAATGAAACTGATAAGGGAAGGATATCCTCACTTTGTTCCTGATCTTAGGTCAAAAGCAATCAGTTTTGCACTATTAAGTGTGATGTTAGGCATGAGGGTTTTTTTTATATATGTTCTTTATCAAGTTAAGAACATTCCTGCTATTCCTAGGTTGCTGAGAGTTTTATCATGAATGTGTGTTGAATTTTATTAAATGTTTTTATGCCTCTACTGACATAATCATATGGTTCATTTCTTAATTTTGCTAATATGATTAAGTACCTTAATCAGTTTCTAAAATGTTAAATCAAACTCCCATTTCTTGAATGAACTTTGCTTAGTCATGATGAATTATCCATTTTATATCACGCTGAGTTTCAGCTTGTTATTATGTCAGCTTTTTGCATCAGTGCTCATGACAGATATCGGTCTACACTTTTTCATTTGTTGTAACAACTTTGCTTTTGGTATCATGGTTATGGTGGTCTCATAAATAAGCTGGGGAGCGTTCTCTCTTCATCTGTTTTCTGATGAAAAGAATGGTAATATTCTCTTTCAAATGTTTGACAGAACTCATTAGTGGAGACATCTGAGGCTGGCGCTTTCTCTGTGAAAAAGGTTTTTATTTATGAATTAAATATTTATCTTAGCTATAACACAATTCAAATTTTACACTCCCGAGTTGGTTTTGGAAAAAATCACGTCTTTCAAGGAATTTGTTATTTCAGCTGGGCTGTCAAATGTATTGACTTTAAATTGTTGATAATATTCCTGAATTATTCTTTTTATATCCCTAGGATGTCTAGTGATGGCTCCTCTTCTAATACTGATAGTTTGTGCCCTCTCATTTCCTTGATCAGTCTAACTAAAGTTGCATCAATTGTATGGACTTATTCAAAGAACAAGCTTCTGTTTTTATTGATTATTTCTATTGTCTGTCCACTTTCTTCAAAACTATCAATCTTACCATTTTTATTTGCTTTACCTACTTTCCCTTTAACTTGCTCTTTTTCTAGCTTTTTTTTTTTACCAGCAAACATTTTATCATTGATTTTAGCTACTTCTGTTTATATTTAAGCATTTAAATCTCCAAGTTTCCTGTAAATACTGTTTAGCTGCATCCCACAAATTTTAATGCTTTGCATTTTTGTTTTCATTCAGTTTCAAAACATTTTCTAATTTCTCTTCTGATTTCTTCTTTGATCCATGGGTTATTTAGAAGGCTGTTTAATTTCCAAACATATAAAGATTTTCCCAAATATCTTCCTGTTATTGATTTCTACATTAATGGTATTGTGGTAAAAGAACATGTCCTGCATTATTTTCATCCTTTTAATTTTCATGGGACTTGTTTTGTGACCAAAAATGTACTTTATTGTGGTAAACCTGTGTCAGCATTTAGAAAGAAGGTGCACTTTTTATTGTTTTGTGGTATTTCTATAGATCATACTTCAAGTTAGTCAATAATATTCATAGGCCTTCAATAGCCTATAAATGTAAATTATTTAATATCAGTTAACAGTAGTCACATCTTCTACATCTTTATTTGTTTTCTATTTCTTTATCAGCTTCCCAGAGAGATCTGTGAAACGTCCATTATAAATGTAGAGTTGTCTGTTTCTACTTTCTCTGCTATCAGTGTGTACTCCGTGCATTCTGAAGCTCTAGGACGTATGCGTACACATTTAGGCTGTTTATGTCTTTGTGATGAATTAACCGCTTTGTCATTATGAATGTCACATTTTATTCCTGTTTCACTCTGGCTAAAGCAAGTATCAGTGTGTGACCCCCCCGTATGAGACCTTAGAATCCAGCTCATAGAGCCCTGGTTGCTCTTTGTCTGTCCTTATGGAAATTTCCCCAACATATGCTCAGCTTATTATTCACCAGACAATCAAGGAGTCCCCAAGACATATTTCGGAACCTCATGCTCTGCATAGCTCCGTTCTCTATGGTACTCGTCCTTATAAATTTTTGCTGTCTCAGCCCCAGAAAGCCCCCCCCAAAAAGTGCTCTTTTTGAGTTTCCCCTCCCAGCACAGCAAGGTCTACAAAGTTCTTCTAGTATCATAGCCTTACTTCTTAGTGTTTTCCACTTTCTGAAAGTAGTTGTTTCATAGTTTGTCCTGTTTTCTATACGTTAAATTAAAGGAGAATGTTGGGCTCAGTTACTCCATCAGGCCTACAAGAGCAAGTCCCAGTAGCTTTCTTCTACTTCCCCAAAGCTAACTTTACCTCCAACTTCACAACAGAAACTTTCCCAGGTACTGTGTGATAACCAGGGCACTCAAACATAATGATAGTATTTGATCTACAGGTAGACTCAAGGTCCCGTCTGCCTGTGGAACACACATAAGAAAACTATAATTGATCAACAAATTATTTATTTCCATCAAAGAAATGAGTGAAGTCATGGAACATTATATCCCGTTAATAATGCTTGTCAAAATAGTTTATGTTTAAAAGAGTTAATAATAATAGTTATGTCCAAAATAGTTTAAATACTTCTCAAGTCTGTGGCTTGACGTCTTCAACAAATTAAAGTAAAAATTAGCTGTGTTCTCTAAGAGCCAACAAATAACCCTTTACACACACAAATATCTTAAAAGTTTCTGAGCAAGAAAAATACAGTGTATTCTCCAATATCCATTACTATAAACTCTAAGATATATAAAGGGTCGGAAGACCCATACTTAGCAATCCTGGTATAATTGTTAAATGTTTTTATCATCATGAATAACAAAGAAAGTGAAACTCATCCAGTGAGATCCTATGATTTTGCACATACTTTGTGGCAAAAGCAAATGTCAACAAGCACTGAGCAAACTCAGCAGTCTAGCTCTTCCTCATATGCTGTTCCTACTGTAATGCACAGTGTGCATCATGGATATAGAAGTCTGCTCGGAGTGTATCTACCTAAGAATGATATTTTTCATTCAGTTAATTGACCTGTGGACTTATTGTTGAATCAACTCCACATCTGAAATATTGTATTTAATAAATAACAGCAATTAAGTCTTTGGTATCAGATAGTTAGGTGTCCAATCTTAGCTCTACCACTAACTTGCCAATGTCGCACAATGGGAAGTTTTCTTAGCTTCAATTTTCATTTGTTAGGTAGAGATAATAATAGTGCCTAACTCATGCAGTTTCGCAGAGAATAAGTGAAAAAACTTAGTAGATGCTCGATAAATTTGTTCAACATAAGATCACATGTAAAAAGTGTACTGAGAACCAATATTCACGGAATGGTTAATATGTGTCAGTAGATACACGTATTATTTTGAAATTCAAAATATTTTAAGTGTAACTTTATGCCATTGATTTTTCAAAAGGTAACATTTTAAACTCAAATTAGGAAGCAACTGTAAGAAAAGGCCACTGTTTGACCAGGTGGTCCATATGTTAGCATCAGCTCGGCATAACTCAGCATTCTAGAACCAAAGACACCACGCTGTGCATGCCCTGGAGCTGATGCACTTATAGAGAAGTTGAACATAGATATTTAACTATTACTATTGTTTTGGATGATCAGAGGTACTAGAACCTAAGAAGCTGACACATGTCCATGAATCAAAGCGCAATTTCCAAAGGACACTGGAAGGGTGCTAGTTGCTATCACTCCTACCCTTTCCCCAAGTTGTCTTCTCTGAACCAGGCTGCTTAGTCACGCTTCTGATGGACACTTTTTCTCTCTCTAGGTATTTGCATAGAGACTCCAGTCCAGCCTTGTGGATCGAGAATCAACCTGCACTTTTTTCAGGTAACTGCACATGTTCAGAGGGAAACTGCCACAGCACGTTCTAGTGGGAAAAAGTGTGTGGGGGGAAGGGGAGGGGTGGAGAAGCAAGATATTTGAGGTGAAGCAGACCTGGGTGTAGCTGCAAGCTGCTAACTTTATAAACAGACAATTCAATACCATTTTGCAATAGGAGAATAATTTCATTAAAATTACAACAATCTGCCAGTATGAGAATGCGAAGTAGCATGAGAATGTGAGTAGCTATGGGCCAGGTGATTCTTCTCTACCTACAGTTTCAGAGCACACTATGGATGATTTTTAAGACAGGAAAACTGTATACATATATAACAACAGTTGACATTTGAACAACTATAGGTTAATCAAAGGTAATTTAGAGTCAGCCCTCCTCCGTGTCTGGGTTTCCTCCAACTTGGCAAATTCAACCAACCACAGACCATGAAGAACTGTAGTACTGACTACTGAAAAACATCTATGTAGTAGTGGAGCCGTGCAGTTTCAAACCTGTGTTGCTTAAGGGTCAACTATACTTTTTTTAAAATTGTATTTGTTACCTTTGAATGGATAGTTTAATTTCATATCCTCATGCACCATCTCTAAGCTTTAATATTTGAATCCTGACTTTAAGTACAAGTGCAGGGTAACTGCCTGTCATTTCTGGCTTACCCAGCCTACCACTAACCAGCGGTCTTGTACCTCTTGGGCAGCAACAAAAGGCAAGGGGGACAATCTGTGACTTCCAGTTCAAGCATTAAGAAGACAAGACAGAGGAAGGAAGGAAACAGGGATCCTGGAAAATTTGTTTTATTTACTCTGGTCTGGAACACTTGGTTTATTTACTCTAGTCCCTATACCCTCCAGTACAGAAGCTAAGATGCCCTCGGTTTCATAGGGCCCAACAATTCTCCCCAACTCTCCCCCAAATCTAGCCCTTTTTATAAGTTTGCTGGATATTCTCTGTTTGTGGGCTCAGTCATTTCCCCTTTTGAGCCTCAAGAAACTGACCCTGAAGTTCTGTATCAAGGCACCCTTGGTCTCTGTCTTCCTTCCTTGCCAGGGTGTGGTTCTGCAGTGGCTGCCCTCCTCTGTCTGAGTAGCACACCTTGCCAGAGAACATTCTACCACCATGTCTCATCAGATTCCAGTTATGGTTTACCTTCGCCTCTGTCTCCTTCTCACCACCTTTCTATTTCAGGCGTAGATATGTTGGTAGTTTCTTGCTGTTACTAGTATAAGGGCGCATTACCATTCCTTGTTGATTCTCTTAAAACCAGCTCACACTGTATATATTATCTTCACCAACTCTTAAATCATCCCTCCTGGGCATGCCGTATTTTTCTTTGGCAACCTGTCCTGATACATGCATCCTCTCAGTTTGATTCTTGTTTACAAATTCACAGGGATCACCCAGTTCTTTTTCCTGTCTTGTGGCCCAACAAGCATTCTAACTATACATCCTCTTCCTTTTATCATCCCTGGTGCTTGCTGACCAAGACCATTCTTCTTGCCAAATAAGACTAACTCATCTACTTTACGAATTTGACATTTGTCCCTATTGCCACCAGGAAGCTGTAACACACAACATTTCCAAACACATATTAACACATGCAAACCTCTTTATGAACTATATTTCCTGTATCCATGTGTTAGTTTAAAAAAAACTATTTTAAAATAATACATTTCTATTTTGATCAAAATCTTAAGGCAAATGCAACTTTTTTTTTTTTTTTACTTTCTATATCTGCAAATTACTTTTTCTCTCTGCATGCCCATACAAGTATGTAGGTAAAGTTGATGGTTTCATAGTTTCACCATTCACATGTTTCACAGTACGATCAAACAGCACAAGAGGCTGTTTTGTTACGTCATCCAACAGAGCCATTCATGTGCAACTGGAGGTGATTCACTGGATTCAGAAGTAGGAAGTGATTAGAACTTCTGATTGCAATGGAGAATGATGTGAAGAATCCCATAATGATTTACTCTGAGGAGAAAAATAATATTGCACCTGTTGCTACAAGTTCAAAGGTAAAAGGATGGCATTTGACGCCTGGTGACATATTTACAGTTTACAGAGACTGAATTCTCCAGTGATAATCAATACCCAAGCTGTCACCCCCTCACCACTGAACTGCAAAATGTGGGAGACGGGGAGTCAAGGAGGAAACTCACGTTCAAAACGAATGGGTCTTGCTCGATGGCCGCAGATTCTCTATCCCTCCAGCACTCTTCAGTGCTGTTTGTGAGATGGAAACAACTACAAAACATACCTCTTACCCCGGCATTCAACCTCCAGTTGTTTGTGTGAAATGCTATTATGCATGCCTTTCATCAGTCATTATCAAACAGTATAAAACGCTTCTTTTCATAGGTTTAGTTGATTGACTTGAGTCAATTATTTAAAACACTTCACTCTTCCTTTATAAGATAATGATATTTTACAATTAGCTTATGCCATTAACGATAAAAATTTTGCTTTCCAAAATTACTCAACCATTTCATAGATATTACACAGGGCTTCGCACACCATCATTCTTATATAGGACCTTTTAACCATTTTCGTAACATCTACAACAATTTGTCTGTCTTTGCTCACCATCCCAACCTTGATCCTAGTGCAGTGACTGGTACGTGGACGTGGCGTCACTCATTACATAGTTGCTGAGTGAATGAACAAATTAATTTTGAAAAATTATAAAAGCCCTTCTCTTTAATGTTTCCTTCCTCTTCCCCCTTGAACTTCCTCCTTCCATTCTCTAATACTGTTAATGGATTAGGGAGAGGTGAAGGGAGTTGGGGCAGAAAAGGGAAAAAAAGAAAGACTAATCATTTTCAAAGCTTGTTATTTAGAAAATATTATCATTACATTATTTAGCAAATTTTTTTTGTATTTTAATATGAGGGCTATTACACAGATTAAACCTGGCATCGGTAAGTGGAATCTATCCCCCAAAATGGAATAGATTTAAGTAAAAAAAAAAAATCAATATATTTGACGAGACAAATATCCATGAAAAACTGAAGCAAAGGAGGCAGAACCAGCATATCCAGCCAGACTAACAAATAAGGAGGGAAAACAATTCCTTTCTATAAAGGGAATAAAACATGAAGAAGATAGACACACATACATACACTCCTACATATTAATTCAGGTGGTTTGATGAATTTGAATATATTTCTCTGATGAGACATTTAGATGAAGATGGATTTACCCTTTTTTACTTATATAAAAATCTCTTGTTAATTCAGAAATAAAAGTAAAAATAAAGACTGAAAACATTTTTCATTCATGGAGGCAAGGAGGCATGGCATAATGTAAATATCTTTGTGTTCTAGAGTCAGACCATCTGAGTTCAAATCCTGACTTTATCTTTTACAAACCACGTGACACTGCTCAGCCTACTTAGGATTGTTGGAAAACTGATGTTAATTTATAACAACACGAAACTCAGTTTCTTCCATATTGAAAGTTCCGTGTAGGAAACTTTTCTTCCGGGAAATTCAATTCTATTTTGGATGTGTGTGTGTGTGTGTGTGTGTGTGTGTGTGTGTGTGTGTGTGTGTGTGTGTGTGTGTGTGTGTGTGTGTGTGTGTGTGTGTGTGTGTGTGTGTGTGTGTGTGTGTGTGTGTGTGTGTGTGCAGTATCTGGGGATGGGTTTCTCTTGGTTTCTTGCTGGCTAAAATGGGAAGCAAAGGGGAGAAAACAGAGACAAAGAAATTTCCAACATCCACAGGGTGCCTCGACGGTAAATGCAAGTTTTCAGCGTACAGATGGAGCGCCTAGTGACAAATGTGGTCTTTCCGGTATTTATTTTGAAACTAAACACCGCAGTACATAAAAATCCTGAAAATTTTATTTTTTGAAAACATAGGCATTTAAAACAAATATGTCTCTTGCTTCAGCGACGACTCAATAGCCTAAATGTTATAATTGCTTTTAAGTGCCAAGGAAGATGGAGAAATAAAAGATAAAATTACAGTGACTGCTTCCCTCATGAAAAGTCGTCCCTTTAGTAATTCAGTAAACAAAGACACTTATATAATCCTGTTCATCTGTGAAAAATACTTTATGACAAAGATGTCTCTGTGATAAGAATTAATTAAGATCAACCATCTGGTTTGAGGAGATTTTCTCTAAGATAAAAATGCATTAAATTGTTTTCAAAAAAGCAACATTCATTAAAGACAGAAAAGTAAATAATATTATTTCGATTAATTTATGCAGAAATATGTGTGTGGATGTTTAGGAAAGAAGGGAGTTACCGGGCAGGGATGAACGCTAAATAGATAACTGTATCTGTACCTTTCTGTCTGTCCATCTGTCTGTCTATCTACCCATCCAACTATCTCATGTGGCTTTTCATTGCTGTAACTTTTAATTTAAATTTTCAAATGGAATATTTGGGATTTTGAAAACTTTGGGGTTAGAATTAACCTTTTATCCTTCTCCACAAACTCCACACAAAAGTAAGCTTACAGAGCCTTCTTGTGAATCTGAGAGGGAGGGGCTAACAGGTAGCCACCAGGAGCTGAGAGAATGTAGCTTAATGACAGTATTCATCATCACCAATGCAATTTTATTTTGAGGATAATTATAGTGTTCTTCTACTACTAAATATTCAGAGATGAAATAGTAAATAAAAAACAGGAAAAGAAGAAATGATGTGAAATAAAACAGAAAAACGTAAAACATAAGGGTAGCATTAAGAGATGACTAGAGAATGGGGTACATAAGTACACGGAGAATTTATATCACTGAGCCCACGTGGTAGATGCTTCCTGATGTTTGCCCAGCACAGCTTCCTGCTTTTCTCAAATAGATCTCTTTGCTCTCCATAGATTTGATGTGCTCTGGGGGCCAGGGGTGGGACTGAGGGCTGCCATTTCCATGCATATGATAAATTATTCTGAATAGAATCTTAACCTAGCTCAACCAGTCAGAATAATTCACTCCCATAGGCCCAGTTGATCAACAGATTAGTGTTCTTCTGTTGTCATCAATGTATTTACATTTGGAATCAGAAAAAAATCTTGAGCTTCAGTCTCTCCCTGTCGGTGAAGACAATGTGTATATGGGTGCTAACAGCAGCCATATGTCCGTAGAGGAAGCTAATGAGAGAATGGATCTAGCACAGGGAACGATACAGACAAGAGAAGTGGGAGAAACCTGGCGATTTAAGTCCCTTCTCCAGGGCCTCTGACATCGTCTTGTCTCCTTCCAGTTCCTATGATTTGATGATGACTTTAAAAAAATAACCCCCCTCCCCAAAATAAAAATAAAAAATAATTCCCACCATCGGCAGAGTCTAATCTGCCTTTAGTTTTTCTCTTGCAAGCCAGAGTCCTCACTAGTTACAGGATATCTTCCCCAATTTAGAACCTGACAACTTCTATTACAAGGTCTATTAAACACACCCTAGCCTTTCTACATTCTTTTTACTAACTCACACCCTGACATCCTCTTGTGTGGAGAGACCGAAGTATTTTAAGAATAACCTTGGTTTTGCTCCAATTTGCAGTAAATAGATTCCCTCACATATTCCAATATTCTGACTAAATTTTTTGTGATCTATTTAAATTTTTGTGGGGTTTTTTTGGGGGTAGGGGTTTTTAGGTTTATTTATTTTGAATGAAGATACCGGGGACTGAACCCAGGACCTCACTGATGGATGCCAGGCATGCATTCTACCACTGAGCTATGTCCTCCCCACTTTGTGAGCTATTTAAGATAAAACTCGTGGTGCATGAACATGAAGCTTGAGAATTACATTCCCACTATTAGTGCATTTCTCTTTATTTTGTTTTCTCTCTACTTGAAGTGCTCTGCTCTGCTCTTTCTTTCCATCTGCACTCTGAAACTCAAAACTGACTTTTGAAACACACATAGAATGTAGATACACAAATGCCACTTCGTTCATGTCATCTTCCTGGAATTCTCAAGGCTACAATTTATCAGTCTTCTCACCTCTCATGATATTTAATCATATAAAATGGGAACTATATCAACATTTAGTTAGACATTTATACACATACTTGCCTCCCTAAAGTACTGCAAGCTTCTAGTATGTGGACGTGGGTTTTAGTCACTGTTAACTTCCACAATTAAAATAACAGTGGTCAGATAATATATCGAATATATCTCAGAATAGTTTGTGCCTTATAAATTATCCATTTTGATGTGCACTGAGTATTTTCTAGGCATATATGGACTAGTTTTTTTATTAGTTTGCTTAGATTTTGGTATTGTTATCCTTGTCCATGAGTCTAGATCAGGAAAAATTATTTTTTAACTTGAAGGGGAAGACTATACCTCTGTTTTAAGGTTCTATTCCTCTCTCTTTCTCTCCTTTGTCACCACCCTTCCCTAACTCAGCTGTCCCCATATTCCCCCAGCTGTCTCTAAACTGTTTATTACCTCTGTTTCCAGGTTGTTTGAAAGGCATTTAAAAGCTTTTAAAATAATTGGCAAGAATTGTTTTTGCTCCTAGACATATTAAACAGCTTCATTGTCAAAGTTGTTATTTTATTATTAACTGATTAAATAACATCATCCTCAAAGTCATAATATTTTAATCACTTATATTCCTTACAATGTTTCACATCATTTATTTTTTCCCCAACAGTTCAGTAGACCATTGGCTTTCACTGAATGAACAGTGTGGTTTTGAGTAGTCACATCCATCCCTGAAGACACATGATGTGTAGTGATCTGCCATCTTCCTGGTACTCGAATCTGAGCTGTGTTCACTGTGATGCTGTAGTTTGCAAAGAGCCCGTTAGCTGGTGAGCCTTGCTGAGCACTTAGCTACACATCTCCACTGCTGCACTGGCCCCCAATGCATAAAGTTCAAACTTGCTGAAAACACTTATTATTCAGGAAATGCTCATCTTAAAAGCAAGGGTTTTCATGTTTCATTCCTCTTTGAAAAGAGCAATTATTGGAACTCAGAGGACAAATTTCTCGTATATTGAGAGAAAACACACTTTAGAGTCAAGAAGAGCCAAGTTCATATTTTAGTTCCTGTGCCCTCTTGTGTCATAGCGGAGAAAGTACTTATCCTCTCTTAATTTATGTCCCTACCTATAAAGTACCTCAGAATTTGGCAGAGAGGATTAAATGAGACAGTACATGAATATTGGCACTCTGAATCTTAGCAGACCTTTCATAACTAAAAAGATTTATTATTATATTTCATTTTAGTACTTTGGCCAAGAATTCTTTTTCATTTTATTTTATTTAGATCCTCTGGTCTTTGATTCTTCATATTTAGCAGGGTTATTAGTTGACCTTTTCCAACAGAATAGTATCAAACATTATGAAAGATGTTAACCTGGAGGTTTTATCTTTCCTAAAATGACTACATTGTCTCCTGAGAGTCTAACTGAATTTCAATTGGTTAGTACCCTTTCTGAATTCTAACACTTCTTGTAAGATTTGGGTTTAGAATAAAACTCAATTCAAAAACTGAAAGTGAAAATAGTGTATTTAGTTTAATATCTCATTTTTCAAATATACTTATTTTCATGGAAGTATTTTAATGTTGACAACCTTCTTTAAAAAGGATCCTTTATTCTTAATCTGTTTTTCACTGACTTTTTAAGGAACAAAGTGTCTGTTCTTTAAAAGCAAAGCAGGCCCTCTAGTTGTCTAAAGAGTTTCTGCTGCACTGAGATTATTTTTCATTCCACTCTTTTGTTCCAAATTCAATTCAGCTCTATGACACTGAAACTTTTTAAAAACACCTTTATTGAGATGTAATTGATAAATAAGGAATTTGCTCAATTTGATGAGTTAGGACATATACAAACACCTCTGATACCATCACCACAATCAAGGTAACAGGTATATCCACTGCTTGCACAAGTTTCCCTTTGTTTTTTTAAGCTTAATTTATGTATAATTGATAATACAAAAAAATAAAAAATAAACCCTGCACAATTTGATGAGTCTGGATGTATTGCATATGCCCATGAAATTATTTTCAAAATTAATTTAATAGACATATCCATCACCAACAAAAGTTTCATTGTGTCCCTTTTTGTGTGTGTGCTAAGAACACTTTAAGAAATCAGCCCTATTAATAAATGTTTAAGTGCACAGTACAAAATTGTTAACTATAGTAACTGTGTTGTAAAGAAGATCTGTAGAACTGATTCAATATCTTGCATAACTGAAACTTTATACAACTGAACAACTCCCTATTTTCCCCTCCTTGCAGCCTGTATTAACCATTGTTCTATTCTCAGCTTGTATGAATTTGATAATGTTAGTGGAATGATGCAGTATGTGTCCTTCTGTAACTGGCTTATTTCACTTAGACTGATGTCCTTCAGGTTCAGCTATGTTGTGGCAAATGATAGGATTTTCTTATTTTTAAAAGCTGAATAAAATTCCATTGTACATATACGCTACATTTTCTCTATTCATTCATCTATCCATGCACATTTAGGTTTTTTCATATCTTGGCTACTCTGAATAATTCTGCAATTAACATGGGAATGCAGATATCTCTTTGGGATCCTGATTTAAATTCTTTTGGGTATACACCCAGAAGTGGGATGCATCATATGGTAATTCTATTTTTAACTTATTTGAGGAAATTTCACACTGTTTTCCATAATGGCTGCTCCAATTTACATTCCCATCAATAGTCTGCAAGGGTTTCAACTGCTCCACTTCCTCAAAAACCCTATTTATCTTTTGTTTTTCAGATAGCAGTCATTGTAACAGGTGTGAGGTGATATCTCATTGTGGTTTTGGTTCACATTTCCCTTATGATTAGTGATGTTGAACACTTTTTCATATACCTGCTGTCCATTTGTTGTATGTCTTTGGAGAAATGTCTATTCAAGACTTTTGCACCTTTTAAATTGGGTTATTTAGTTTTTGCTATTGACTTATAGGAGTTTCTCTTCTATTTTGGATATTAATTCCTTATCAAATATATGTTTTACAAATATTTTCTCACGTTCTATAGGTTGCCTTTTAATTCTGTTGTTTGTTTTCTTTACTGTGCAGGAGCTTCTTAGGTTGAGGAAGTTTGTATAATTTCGCTTTTGTTGCTGATGATTTTGGTGTCACATCCAAGAAATCATTGCCCAATGTCTTTTAGATTTCCCCAGTGGTTTCTCCAAGGAGTTCTGTAGTTTCAGGTCATATGAATAAATCTTTAACCACTTTTAGCTGATTTTGGTGAACAGTGTAAGTTAAGGGTCCAATTATATTATTTTGCCTGTTGATAGTTAGTTAAGGATACTGTCTGTTAAGGACACTGTCCTTTCCTTATTGTGTATTCCTGTCACCCTTGCAAATATCAGTTGACTGTATATGTAAAGGTTTCTTTCCAGGCTCTCTAATCTGTTCCATTGGTCAATGTCTGTTTTTAATGCCAGTACCATATTGTTTTGATGACAATAGCTTGGTAATATAATTTGAAATCAGGAAATGTGATACTTTAAGCTTTGTTCTTTCAAAAGATTTCACTGGTTATTTGAAATCTTTCATAATTTCATATGAATTTTTAAGATTTTTTTTTTCTGTTTTGGGAAAAAATGTCATTGGGATCATGATAGGTATCGCATTGGCTCTGTTAATTGCTTTTGGTAGTATTGACACTTTAACAATATTATATTCCAATCCATGAACTTGGGATATCTTTCCAATTATCTGTGTCTTCTAAATGTCTTTCAGTTAGCTGTAGTTTTCAGTGTCCAGGTTATTCAAATCTTTGGTTAAATTTATTCCTAAATATTTTATTATTTTTGATGCCACTGCAATTGGGATTGATTTCTTTATTTCCATGTTGAATAGTTTGTTGTTAGTGTACAGAAAAAACAACTGATTTCTGAATGTTGATTTTGTATCCTGCAACTTACTGAATTTGATTATTAAATCTAACAGTTTTTTGATGGAGTCTTAAGATTTTCTACATGTAAGACTGTGTCATATGCAAAGAGATAATTCTACATTTAACTTTTCAATTTTGATAACCATTATTTCTTTTTCTTATCTAATTACTCAGGCTAGGATTTCCAGGACTATGTTGAATAGAAATAGTGTTATTGGCCATCTTTGTTTTATTCTGGATCTTAGAGGGAAAACTTTGTTTTTCACCCTTGATATGATATTAGCTTTAAGCTTGACATATATAGTCTTTATTATGTTGAAATAAATTCCTTTTATACCCAGTTAATCGAGTTTTTATAATTAAATTGTGTGAAATATTGTCAAGTGCTTTTTCTGAATCTATTAAGATGATCATGTGAATTTTATCCTTTATTCTGTTAATGTGGTGTATCACATTAATTGATTTACTAATACTGAACCAGACTCACACCCATGGGATAAATCCCACTTGGTCATGGTGTTTGATCCATTTAATGTGCTGTTGAATTTGTTAATATTTATTGAGAATTTTTGCATCTATGTTCATTGGAGATACTGGCCTGTAGTTTTCTTTTCTTATGGTTTCTTTGTCTGGATTTGATATCAGGGTAATTCTGGACTCATAAAATGAGTTTGAAAGCATTTCATCTCTTTCATTGTTTTGAAAGAGGCTGAAAAGAATTGGTGTTAATTCTTCTTTAAATGTTTAGTAGAATTCACCAGGCCATCTGGTTCTGAGCTTTTCTATATGACTTCTCTAAATGATTTACATACCATAGTATTCTATATTTGTCTATCTATATGTATACCTTTACCAGTGAGGTTTACACTCCCATTCACTTATATGTTGCTGTTTAATGTTTTTTTGTTTCAATGTGAAGAACTTCCTTTTGCATTTCTTATAAGGCTGGTCAAGTGGTGATGAACTTACTCAGTTTTGTTTGTCTGAGGAAGTTGTCATTTCTCCTTAATTTTTGAATGCCAGTGTTTTTGGGTATAATAGTTTTTATTGGCATTTTTTTTCTTTCAGTATTTTGAATATTATAATTCCACCCTTCTTGCCTACAAAATTTCACCTGATAAATTAACTGATAGTCTCAAGGGACCTCCAATGTACATTATGAATCACTTTTCCCTTGCTTTTGAAATTCTTTGTCTTTCATTGACTTTTGACACTTTGATTATAATGTGTTCTCTTTGTAGATTTCTTTTGGTTATCTTGACTTTCTTTGAGCTTCATGAATCTGGATGTCCAATGAGGTCTTCAAGTATTATTTCTTTCAATAAGTTGTCTGCCCCTTTCTCTTTCTGGGACTCTCATAATACACATACTGTTTTGATTGAGGTTGTCTCAGAATTCTCTTAGACTGTCTTGACTCTTTTCCTTTTTTTGATTCTTTAACTAGTTTTTTGTCTTCAAATTTTGAGTTTGCTATTTTTTTCTTCTGCTTGACCAAGTCTTTGTGAACCTCTCCAGTGAATTTTTTTAGTTCAGTTATTATATTCTTCAGCTCTACATTTTCTGTTTGGTTTTTCTTTATTATTTTTATCTTTTTGTTTAAATCCTTATGTACATATTATAGTCCTAATTTCATTTAGTTGTGTATCTGCATTCTTTTGTAACTCACTCAGCTTCTTGAAGACGATCATTTTTATCTTCTTTGTCATTTTATAGATCTCTATTTATTTAGGTTAAGCTATTAGAGATTAATTTTATTCTCTGGATTGTGGCATGCTTTCCAGATTCTTTATGTTCTTTATGGCTTTGCATTGATGCCTTCCCATTTAAAGAAACAGCCACCTCTCCCATTTTTTATGGATTGATTTTGACTGAGAGACCTTCATCAGTCAGCCTGCCTGTAGATTCTGGGCCTTTGTTACTAGAAGCTGTCCTGAGAGTCCAGTCTGTTGCTGTTGTTGTTTTCTGGAACCCACAATATTCTGCTCCATCTGATGTTTCAGCGTGTCAGTGTCTTCAGAGCTTTGTGTTGCCAGCCTCTCGAGGAACACTGAAAGTCTGGGAAGACTGAAACTACACTCCACTTTTCCCTCAGCCTTGGAAGAGAAACTTCAGTTCTGCACCCTGCCCAATACTTGTAGAGTAAAGCCAGCTGCAGGAAGGTGCCCTACCCCCAGATGCTCCAGGAAGCCAAACTATGCCAGTTCCTTTTATTTATTTATTTATTTTTTAGTTCTTTGTGTGCAATGAGACAGAAGCTTGTCCATCAACGTTGTTTTCTCTTCTTTTACTGTACGTAAATTGTGTGCTGGCTAGTCAACTTGCCTCTAGTTTTGACTTAGTTACATGAACGCTGTCTATAGGGCATCTAGCATGTACTCTCTGAAAAACAACTCTTACCATATCCTTCTCCTTTTTTTCCCTTATACCATTCAGTTCTATGTGATTTCCAATAGAAGACAGTCTGTTCTTCAATATGGTGTACAATGTTTCCCCATTGCCTGGTCTCTGCTTATCTATCCCTCTCTCTAGTTTTATCTCTGACTGCTTCATTATTACTCTAAAAATATAAAATGTCAGAGCTCCAGGATCCTCTTGCTGCTCACTCTGCAGGAAGTTCTATCCCCTGTGTATCTAATGTGTTACTCTTCCTCCTTTTGCATCTTAACTTCTGTTGTTGCATTAAAAATTATTTCAGGCCTCACTTCTTCCAGGGAATCTTCTCTGAATTCCCCAAGATGAACTTAGTGTCTATCATTGATGTTTGACATACTTAGAAACTTCTAACTATGGTAAATACTGTAGATTTGTCTGGTTTTTTTTTCCCCTTTGGACAAGATGCTTCTTGAAAAAAGGAATTATTTTACATTCAAGTTTGTTTTCCTGCTTTCAGCACAATGCTCATACCATAACTATCATTTAATAAATGCTTGCTTAAGGATTGTGTATGGTAAGGAAATGATTTAAGATTCAAAATCTGCCTGCAAGTCCTGTTTATTCTGTCTGACAAATTGGCTTACCCCATTATCACCTTTATCTCTTTACTGGATTACTAACATAGCCTCCTAATTGGTCTACCCATTTCTCTCCACTTTTCTCCAGCCTACTTAGCTATCACAACATATGATTCTTTCAGAACTACAATAGAAAGACACTAAGTAATCAGGGTTCTCTAAGTTGGGCTAAAGCTATAGAAAATCACTTTCAGATAATCTAAATGAAATAAAAGAACAATGTATCAGTTCCTTACTTGATTTTCAAGACACTCTATGATATTATCTCAATGTTTCTGAACATATCCTCTCAGTCTCTAACCTATATGCTTGTATTTGGATTTTCCCTTGATCTGAAATCTCTATCTACATCTTTGTCTCTTAGGCATGATGGGATAAACTTTGAAATAAAAATTCTAAATGAAGAAATCAATATTTCTATAACTAAAAATGAGATTTAATTTGGCAGCACAGAGAATTCTAATCTGAGAGTATGTCTGGTTAGGCACAGGAAGGATGATCAACTCTCCTGATTTGTCTAGGACTTTCCTGCTTTTAGCATTGGAAGGCCCATGTCCTAGAAACCTCCTCTGTCCCAGGAAATCTGTGATGGTTGGCCACTCTACAGATAGCTGATATGGATATTCTTATGGATCCTTGAGTGACATAAACATAGAATTTGAAGATTTATCAGATAGTGAAGAGCAGAATGAATCGACTTGGGAAAGACTGAAGTTGTAATGATCAGATAGTAAAGTATTACACAGTCCCAGAAGGTAAAGCCATTTCATTAGTGGAATATGAATAGTACTTCCGTTCAATACTCAATAGAATTTGATGACTCGCTAAACAAAGAGACTGAAAGGAGGAATAAGTTAGCTAAGAATCTCATTAAGAAAGCAGACAGAATTGTCATCAAACTCTTGTTTCTTGCCGAATTTCAGCAGTCAAATATCCCCAGAACATTGAGGCAATAAATATTATCCAAAAAATATGGAAAGACATTTATATGGATAATTGAAACTAACATATCAGATATATCTTGAGAGAAAATCAGACTGTATCAATTTTAGAGTTGTAGTAGAGAACATACCTGAAAAATGTGACAGCATGAAGTGCAGGAAGCCAGAAGAGAAGTGGCATGACTAGAGAAAACGTGCTTTGAATTCTACCTTTTGGCTCCAAAAAATAACTACAATAATAATAAAGTAATAATAAATGTTCAATAAAAACATTTAACCATGTCAAGCAGTGTGCTAAGCATATAGAAGTTATTTTACTTAAAACTCAAAAATCTCTAGGAGTTAAGCATCTAATTGAGATAATATTTGGTTATTTCCATTTGGGAAGATAGGAAATGAACAAAAGGGACAGGGATCCTGGAAGAATATGGGATGGTCAAGACTTTCATGCTTCAAGGTGCACAAGTCTCACCTCAACCACAGTAGAATCAGAGACACAAGCCAGTTACCAAAAAAGAATTGAAATTAAGAGAAGGCAACCATGCCAGAGGCAGATGGGATATAATGTCATATCTTAAGTTTAAATTAGAAAAATGACTATGAAAGGCCAGGTGTATCAGGAATACTTTCTGAGAATAACAGGTAAATAATTTTTGAATTGGATTTCAAAATGTTACACTTTAAACAGTATCTTAAGGAATTTTGTTCCTGCACATTAACTTTGAGTACATTTGCATTATCCCACCTACTCTAAATTTTGCATTAAAGGTCCAGAACAGTAAAGACTTATAGCCAAACCAGCAACACTTTAGTAGTTAATAATGTAGTTTGATTTTTCATCAAAGGATTTACATAGTCTTTTTAAGGAAAACTGTGATAAGGAGTTGGGCTGAAATGTTATTCTTGAAGTATAACTATAAAGACAAAGTCAGTTTTCCTTTGAATAAGTGCATATTGGGTGTGTGGAAGAAAGTTAAGAGAGAATTACAGCGCTGTGAATTTAGGAAGTATCATGCCTTGAGAAGGTTAACAGGATACAGTTCATTTATATAACATTTGTTTTTCAAGCATGGGAAAAATCACTTGTCAACATGGGTTTCTAAGTCATTTCCAGTATCTGTCACTAGAGGTACATCTTCCCATCATTTATGTACAACTTTTTCATCTCATACAATACAACTGAGGCTGAGATGTAGTTTTCACAGAAGACCTAAAAATAATTTGATGATTTAAGTCTTGAGAATAAAGAAATATGCTTATTCCATGAATGAGGAGACTAAAGCTAAAATGAGAGGACACTGTTCAATAGAAAACAAATCATTTTTAACAAATACTTACAGAGTAACTACCACATGTCAGGCATTGGATATATATGTAACAGTGAGCAGTAGAGATACTGCAGTAGATTTCAAGATGCTTACTGTCTGTATCACTTAGTTATGGTCACAATGTTATGTAACATACAACCATCAAATCTTAGAAGCACATCACAGTACACATTTATTTAGGACACCTATTTGGGGATTGGCTGGGAGTTTGCTGAGCTAAGTGAGGCTCAGCTGAGAGGCACAGCTACTCTAGAATGGTCTATCTCACACATCCCAAATGATGGTTTTCAAGTTTGCTAACTGTTTTGCTTGCTCAAATATGCTGAGCTCCTCCAGTGAAGTTTTCATTACAGTTGTACTTATCAACTCCATAACTTCTTTTAAGTTCCTTTTTAAAATAAATTCTTTCTCTTTATTGATCTATTTGTTCACACATTGTTCTAAAACTTGCTTTCAGGTCTTTAGATATTACTTCCTTTAGTGCTTTGAATATATTTAGAATAAGTATTTAAAAGCCTTTCTCTGGTATGCCCAACATCTGAGGTTCTTCAGAGAGAGATTCTATTCACTACTTCATTTAATATGTATAGGCTATACTTTCTTGTTTCTTTACATGTCTTGGGAGTTTTTGTTGCAAACTGGGTATTTTAAGTAATATCATGAGAATTCTGGAAATCAGGTTCTGCTGTCTCCCCAGAGTTTGTTGTTATTGTTGCTGCTTGTTATTGTTTGCTCATGTTGTGTTGTGACTTTTGTGAACTAATTCTTTAAAGTCTATATTGTTTTTTGTGTGTGGTCACTAAAGTTTCTGTCAGTTAGGTTTGTAGCCAGCTAATGAATGGACAGAGACCTCTTAAATATTTGGAACCAGTAAATCTCCAAGTGTTTGCTGAGGGCATTTTTATGCATATCAAGGTATGCCTTCAATATTTATCCAGGCAGTTCACAATTCCACCTTAACCTTCACTTCCTGCTTATGCAAAAACACATGATAAGGCACAGGTGAGAGGTTATGGCTTTCACAAGTCTTTCTTGGACATACAAACAGTGCTACACGTTCATAGTCTTATAGATTCCAGAATTATATCAGAGTTCTTCAAAGCTTTCTAAGGACATCTCATTCCATAGGTTTTACTTTTAAGTTTTTGATCATATTTTTTTTCTCAACTAATATACACCAATTTGGGCAGCCATTATTGTAAACAATTGCCTCTGACTGTTTTCAACAAATGCCTTTAGGGAAAATGCTGTTTGCACTGGGAAAACTCTGAGCCAGGCCAATTAAAGACAGCATTGTTAGTAGGTTCTTCCAAGGAACCACCACTAAGGGTCAAATAATGACAATTCTCTGGAAATAGGAACTTGAAGGAGCTCCAACCCAATTCTATCTCCTCTAATGGCTGCCCGATTGATGATTTTCCTATGATTGTGGGTTGTTTTCAAAGCTACCACGGAGCTGGGTAAGGAGTGATGAGAACAAGGCAAGTTAAAATGCAGCAAAGCTTGCTTGCTGTTCTTAAGTTCAGTCACTGCACTCCAAAATGCTGTAAGCCATGGGTTAATTTCTCAAGTTCTGAAAATGTTGATTCTGACAATTTCTTCCAGTGTCCCCACTAATTTTATGAAAGAAAGCAGAGAATTTTTGGAGGTCCTTAATCCACCATTTTTACTGATATCCCCTCTCACATATCAAGGAGTCAGCTAGAGGTCAGCTGTTATAGACTCTTCCCTCCATGTCTTTTAACCACCTCCTGTGACTAGTGGGCTTGCCTGGGTGTGTTCCTCTCATAACAATAGCAGAGACAAGAGGAAGCATGAGAGCCTTCTTACAGCCTACACTCAGAGCTAACACAATATTAGAAGTCAAAATTTACCTTTTAAAAAGGGCAAACACAGAGAAGTGTAATGGCTGGGGTGCCTCTTGTCATAAAATCTCATGCTGACATAAACACTAAGCAAGTAGCTCACTTAAGATAAGTATTATAAAAGAGGGAGTTACGGCACTGGGGGTTAACTTGGGGTTAACTGTATAGAGTTATAGAGTGAGCATATCTGAAGATAGATACCTAAGGACACATTTCCACATGATTAACTGGAACTGGTCTAAACAGGGAAAAAAAGCATTGTACTATATTGATTTGTAAAATGGGCATAAGCAAAATTATTTTAATTTCAGAAGCTAAGAGTTTCAATTTTTTTGTTTATTTGTTTTTGTAATCCATTTTATTCTCTAACATTGGTGATTCTCTAAACTTTCTATCAACACTGTTGTAACAATATTCTGCTATCTAGGAGGAATGATACGACAGAAAAAGAAATACACTTGAAGGAATCAAACCCCAAATCAAATATTTCACTGCTACTACTTTATTTTGGGTAAGTTGATTCACTTGCTGGACTTTATTTCCTTAGCCATCCAGTGAAGATAGTTATATACAGGGTTGTTGTGATGCTCAAACAACTTACTGTATGCGTAAAAGCTTTATAGATGGTTAAAGCATTATGTAAAAACAAAAGACTCATATTATGCTGTAAACTTAAGTGTGATACTGTCCTGCTGGCTTTACTGGCTGCTAAATGTTGTGGTTTGACTGTGTGTAAGGAGAACTAGGGAAGGACTTCACTAACAGTTTTTAGCAACATCACCACCAAGTTCACAATCATAACCTAGACAGACTGCTACAATCTCATAAAGTGATAAAGGATCATAGGGATGCAAGGATGGTCATATTTGAGGCAGTATTTCTCAAGGATATGCTGAGCGTGCACATAGTACATAGTGATATAGCAATTTACTTCTGGATTATTACATAACCTGGATAAAATATTTTTGATTTACAATCATTATTACATTATAATCCTTTTCTATCTTTAAAAAATCATGACAAATAATGATGTTAAACACCACATGTATAATTACTATGTACAAATATTATTTATAATTACAACTTATAGGTACTACTTATTATACTTGCCTTATAGTTTTTTACTACCAAAATTAATATAATACTATAATTACTATTTGTATGTACTTTTTGTAATTACTATAAAATAATAATTGATATCATTTATTAAGTATTATGTATTTTCCAGATCCTCTATCACAGATAATCCTCACACTGACCCAGTTAGAAATGAATTATTATCTGCAATTACAGGTTTAAAAAACAGAGACATAAGAAGTTTAAGGAGCATGTATAGTAAATGATCAAGCTAAAACTGAACCTGGGTTGTCTGACTGGTAAGTCCACGCTCTTGAAACACCAAGACACATCTTTTTCTCTCCCTCTGATTATATTTAAACCAAATCCCCTTGAAGTGATATAACACTAATTTTAACAGAATATTATTTTCAATAGTTAACATTTGGAGCTGATCCCTATAATTTATGGGACACTTTGTCATATAGCCCTGGGGAAATACTGATGTGGTGAAATGAAATCAAGCAGAAATATATTTGAATATTCCTGTTGATGCTTCCACTTAAGCTCTCTATTAGTTGGTAAAGAATTTCTCAAGGGATCCCTGACCCTACTCCGCGTTCTTCAGACTGCACAGAAAAAAAGAGCACCTACCTTCCCTGAGACATATAACCAAAGTATAAAGCCCCATTCCTCTGTGGGTTTGGGGCAGACCTTTAATAATACTTTAATATGGTCATATATATTTAAAGAGGTTCACATTTAATGACCGAAGTTTATCAGAGACAGGGCACCAAGGGAAACCCATCAAAAAGAAAGAAAGGAATTCAGGTGCTGAAATGTTTCACAGGAATCAGTTTAGGTGCACAGTGTATTTTCTCACTTCCATTTCACCGCATGTGTGCGCGCACACACACACACACATGCCTGTGCCTATATCATACTTGGAAACAACCAACATTTTGATAGCACTCTCAGACCTCAGTCTCTTCCCTGACTCTTATTTTTAATTTTAGTAAAAAATATGTAAAATAAATTTTACTATCTTAAGCATTTTAAATATACAGTTCAGTAGTGTTAAGTATATTCACAGTAGTGTGCAAAAGATTTTCATCCTGCAAAACTGAAACTCTGTATTTAATAAAGAACTACTCCCCCTTTTTCACTCCCCCTACTCCCTTGGTATCTACCACTCTACTTTCTGTTATGTTAACCGCTCTGAATACCTTATGTAAGTGGAATCACACAGTATTTTTCTTTTTGTGACTGATTTATTTCACTTGGCATAATGTGCTTGAAGTTCATCCACGTTATGCCTTGTGGCACAATTTCTCTTTTTTTTTTTTAAGGCTGAATAATATTACATTGTAGAATTATATCACATTCTGTTTATCCATTCACCCACTGATGGACATTTCTGTTGTTCTCCTTTTTTGGCTATTGTGAATAATACTGCTAAGAATATGGGTATGCAAACATCTCTTTTGAGACACTGCCTTCAATTATTTTGAATATATACAGAATTGGGATGGCCGGATCATATGGTAGTTCTATTTTTAATTTTTGAGGACTCTCCATACTGTTTTCCACAATAGCTGTACCAATTTATATTCCCACTCATAGCGCACAAGGGTTCCCCTGTGTATGCTTGAGAAGAATGCGTACGCTGTTGCTGTTGGATTAAATGTTCTGTACCTGTCTGTTAGATCCATTTGGTCTAAAGTATGGTTCAAGTCCAATGTTCCTTGTTGGTTTTCTGTCTGGGTGGTCTATCCATTTCAGGAAGTAGGCACTGAAGTCTACTACTATTATTGTATTGCTGTCTATTTCTCCCTTCAGACCTGTTAGAATTTGCTTATTATATTTACGTGCTCTGATGTTGGGTGGTTATATATTTCCAATTGTTAGTTACATCTAGTTGATAAATTGATTCCTTTAACATTATATAATGACCTCATTTGTCCTTTGTTACTGATTTTAGCCTAAAGTCTATTTTAAGGATATTTTAAGTATAGCTACTGAAATGTCTTTCAGCTTTTCCTTGCATGAAATATCCTTTACCATCCCTTCACATACATTTATTTACATTTTCTTGATATTTCAGATTTTCTCTTATCTCACTACCTTTGCACCTGATTTCTCTTTTTTCCTGAATGCTTGTTCTCTTCCTATGTTCTCCTAATAATCTTCAGATTATTTTTGAGTCATATTTAATCAATGCCCAAAGGTAGGCTTGATGCTTCCATAAGTTTTTTGTTTATTTGTTTTGTTTTTTAGAGTAAGGAAAAAATCTCAAAACACACAGGTTCTAGTGACAATAATATCTTTTCCCACATCTCAACATGGTGATTGGTTCTTTAGACATTGTTTTCCAGACCTCCAGACTGGCTAAGGTGAGGGAAAAAAAATCCAAGCTCACTTTTATACCTCCATTGGCTATAAGAATGTGAGTTGACTGAGAGAATCATCCACTAACACAGCTTTAAATCTTGCTTTCCCAGAGTTGAGAAGTTCCTCAAGCCAAATGGATGTCACCTTTTCAAGCTAAGCTCAGACTGTGAGTAAATATTACCCAATGATTTGCCAATTCAAAATTATTAAATCTGCTGTGAATTTCCACAGTCAAGACTATACTAGTTACAATATTATAGGCGACAAAAAGCTGAATTATTCCCCCTACCTACTCTAAAAGCAGAATATATTTGTCACGTTATTTTTTATTATAGGAAAGGAATATTCATTAAGCAAAATTAATAAGAATTCACCTTTATAAACATCAGTGTTCCTTGAATTTAGTTAGTTTGAGTGAGTCTCTCTAAGTCTGATGAACTCTCAATTGTCTAAGCAAGCCCTTGTCAAGTTGAATTTGGAAAGCAGAGCAGAGCTTGGATCATGAAATACCAATCAAGGTAGTTTGTCTTCTGGGATGGGACTAACTGTGTGGGCAGCTGGCATGATTTCTGAGCCATAAGGCAGAATTCTTGCCTTTCCATACCAAATCAAATCAACTATTGGTGTCTGCCTGTAATAAAAATAAAATCTTACCTTCTTTAAACTTCCTCAATTAATTCTTCTGTTATCTTTATAAAATATTGAGATAAACAGAACCCTTTTTTGTTTTACATATAGACATACATGATAATACAGATAGATATACAGAGATATATTACACATGTCATATTGCACCATTCTGACAGTAACTTTCAAGAATTCTTCAACTAAAGAAAATCTTAGAAAGCTGTGGCTGAGTAAATGCGCTCTTATCAACATGATGTCTTTGACCAATCATTTCTAGGACTGTTCCCTGATCCCTGTTTCACGTTTTTGTGTCTAAGTCATTTATCTGCAATATACAGCTTATACACTTACCACAGGGATATTTTCACCCCTACAACTACAGACATTCAATGCTTATACATTTAAATAGGAAGTTTTCAATGGCAGTCACTCAGCCTGTTGTAAACTGGTTACCAAAAATATCTGTGTTGAGCTAACTTCTCAATGCCTGGTCTAGAAAATTCCTGTTGCAATTTATGTTGCCCTTGTGCTTGAGTTCACATTGTTCTGAGAATCCTCTGATGCTGAAGTGGCTACTGTAGATTGTGACTGGAACAAGAATGACTTCCAAGTTGTATGAGACCTAAAAAAAGCTCCACCACTGAACAGAAGACACTGACATTTATGTTTCTCCTGCAATATCAAGCATGCTGTTTGGCGGTAGCACCCTGTGGCTTTGCTGGATAGCCATTTTATTGTTTCCTCTCTGTAGCAGACCCTTTTTAGGGTGTTATTTTACTATCTCTTTCGTTTATAACTGCCCAATCAAATGGATGGATGGATGGATGAATTATTCCAGACATGAGCTGACAATTATTTGCTTATATGTTCATCTGTTGCTTTATCACTGAGATTAACCATGAAAATATTTGTAATCTTACAGATTTAAAATAAGCCCCCCTTTTTTCCAAACTATACCTTATGAGACAGGGTTTAATGATCTTCAAATAAGATATGCCAATCATCAGATGATAATTCTAGGTAGAAATTCATATAAAAGTGACAAATATCTGTATTTAATGAAAACCAGAATCTTAGAAAAACAGAGCACCAACATCATCAAAGATTAATCTTTAGTAATTTGGTAATGAAATAACTGAAGGATAATATCACTATTGACTGAACATATAGAATGGCCTTACCAAAAAGCTTGTCAGGACCAATATAATCAAATACAAAATAGATACAGGGAATCGTGACCCTACATCTCAAACACCACACTGGGCCTTTCCCACCGAGAGGAAGGTAATTAATTAACTTCAGCTGGAGAATGTCTGCCAGTCTGTAATTAATGACATGTGCACCTACCACTCTCTCATCCTCCACGGAGGTAAGGATGTACAAGGTGATTAATGAAGCCAGATTGTCAACACGCCTCTTGGTTGTTCCTTCTTCCACCTCAAACTCATTCAGCCTCCCACCCCCATCCTATGTTCCGTACATGTTCTCAATAGGATATTTTTTTAATTATACAAAGTATAAAAAACCTATTTTCTTCATTTTCTTAAAAAGATGTCTTTACTCTAAGTTCATTTCTTGAGTTGTAAAGTAAAGCTCAGAGTAAGTTTTTATTTTGGTTTATTAATATAAGACATGTCAAAATACTCATAAAATGCCTATTCCATGTATTCTGTCATCTCTAATTGTCTTTAGCTTGAGAAGTATTTGAGAAGTGGTTTTTATAAGTACATAGTAAAGATGCTGCATGATGTCTTTCTTCAAGATTTTGGCCTGGCATCTCTATAATGTAGGCAGATCAACGAAATAATCAAGTAAGTGGGAGAATCAGCAAAGTGTAGTATATATGAAATAGCATAAGATTGGCATTAAACCAGAATGTTTAACTGGCTTTTCTGTTTCTTATCAGTGTCCCCTTGGGCATATTAGTTAGCTTCTCTGTAATTTCCTTATCTCGTTCATGAAAAGGAGATATAGAATGCTAACAATATGGTAAGCACATGACTAAAGATATATTTAAGAATGTCTACTAAATATAAATATTTATGAATGGACACGTCACCAAAGAGGATATATACAAGGCAAGTAAGTGCACAAAAAATATGTTCAGTATCATGAGCCATAAGGAAAGTGCAAACTAAACCCATAATAGGATACTCCATTAGACCAGCTAAAATTAAAAAAAAAATGACAATACCAAATGCTGGAAAGTGTGCAGAGAAACTAGATCTCTCACACATTGAGTATGGAAATGTAAAATGGTACAGCCGTTTCAAAAAACAGTTTGACATTAAAAAAAAAAAGGAACAAATATGTTCTTAACTTATGGCCTAGCAAATGCACTCCTGGGTATTTAACCAGAGAAATAAAAATGTCTCTCAACACAAGAACATGCACATCCATTTCAGGACAGATTTTTTGTAATAGCCAAACACTGAAACAACCCATGGGTCCTTTAATAGGTGGACAGCTAAATGACCTTGGCCATATGCATCCCCTGGGATACTAGTCAGCAATGAAAAGGAACAAACTATGAGTACATGGAGGGATCTCAAGGGAGTCATACTGAGTGAGGACTGCCAACCCCAAAAGGTTGCATATTATGTGACTCTATACAATATTCTTGAAGTGACAAAATTATAGAAAGGGAGACAGATCAGTAGTTTACAGGAGTTAGGGATAAGGAAAGGTGAAAGGGATAGAAGTGGATATAAAGGAGTAACATGATCTTTGTAGTGGTAGAACAGTATCTTGATTACAAAAGTGATTACATAAATATATGTGTATCTTCAAATTGCATAGAAACACACACTGATACATAATATAAACACATATATATTGAGATTAAAAAACTCATCATTTCTTGAGAAACTGTTGAGTAACCAGTTACATGCTTTCATTCATTAATTAAAATTTCATTTATATTTAACAGCATTGTCTTTTTCCTAATTACCCAATAAATGTAACTCAATCTTTGGTCAGTTTGTTGATTCATCAGCAATTCCACTCCTGGGTATATATCTGGAAAAAGTAAAAATACTAATTTGAAAATATACATGCACCCCAGTGTTCACAGCAGCACTATTAACAGTAGCCAAGATATGGAAGCAACCTAAATGTCCATCAACAGATGAATGGATAAAGAAGATGTGATAAAGAAGTGAAATACTACTCAGCCATAAAAAAGAATGAAATGTTGCCATTTGCAGCAACATGGGTGGACTTAGATGGCATTATGTTAAATGAAATGTCAGACAGAAAGACAAATACTATGATACCACTTATATGTGAAAACTAAAAAATACAACAAACTAGTGAATATAACAAAAAAGAAGCAGACTCACATATTTAGAGAGCAAATTAGTGGTTAACAGTGTGTGGAAGAGGGGCAACACAGGGGTGGGAGAGTAGGAGGTATAAACTATTGAGTGTAAGATAGGCTCAAGGATGCATTGTACAACGAGGGGAATATAGTCAATGTTTCATAATAACTGTAAATGGAAAGTAACCTTTAAAACTATACAAAATGAAAAGTTAATATTAAAAATTAAAAAATAAATGAATTCGTGAAAAAATAATTTCTTACTACCTCCTACATCCTAGGAATGTGATTGAATTGTATATTCTATACAATATTTGCTGGTATAGAGTACGCAGTAATTTTTGAAATACCTTCTTTGATGCTTATTGAAAAAGCACGAGCGATAAGCATCATCAGAGAGTTAAGAACAGCGTTGGGCTCTGATCTTACGGTTTAGGGAAAGCTTCTTAGAGGAAGTGGCATTTGAATTGAGAACTGGAATAACTGGCAGGAGACAATAAAAAGAGGCATGGAAAAAAAATTACAAATTATTAGTCACTCCTATGGAGATAATGAGTGGAATCTAAATACACCAAAGTGATGTGTTGTGTAGAGGAACAGAATTATAATTTTTAAAAAGGGCTTATTATTACCTTGCTTTACCAACTGCACCTCCTCTAGAACAAATCAAGGACTGACACGGGCTGGAACATCAGGACAAAGACAAATTTTGTAATCAGTGAAGAAGAAGGCAAGAATTAAGGGGAGCAGACAAAAGAGATTGTTTTTTGGTAGATTCTAGAGCTGTGGCTGCAAAGCTTACAGCAAGGTCATTTACTAATTTCTGGTGTTCATTACTATGGGCATACTAGCCTCCTTTCAAGGACCTGGATCTGGACTAGGAAACGTGGCTTTTTTTTTTTTCCATTTATTATTTTTCTTTCACTTCCAAAAATGAAGTAGCATTGGCACTATTGTTCAGAGCTACTCACATTTCAAAAGGAGAAGAATATGTATGTATTTGTCGTTATTATATTCCTAATACGTGTTTTCTTAAAGCCAGAAAAAGTACTGAGTCCTTCAGGCAGCACCACTGCAACCCCAACAAACTATTTATGGACATAGCTTTTATTTTGGAGTAACTTTGAGGGAACTACTGGATGAATAAAAGTGTTTGGCTTTGTAAATGAACATGATTATCCATAAAATGGTGTATGTGGTGCTAGATTATTAGCAAATGGTCGTGTATTTGGTTGTAGATGTGCAGAAGAAAAGTTGGGGCTGTCAGCAGAAGGCTATGCATAGAGGAAAAAAGATAAATAAGAAACATTATTTTGTCATTTTGAAGGATGAAACTTTTGGTAGTAGGAACTAATTTTATTGTTCTCCATTATTCTGACTGTAATATTAATTCAGAGAGCAACTAAGTTGTTGAAACAGTTTTCTATAAAAATATTCATTCAGAACACAGCAAAACAGAAACAGACTCACAGATATAGATAACAAACTAGTGGTTACCAGTGGGGAGAAGAAAGTGGGGAGGGGCAAAGTAAGGGTAGAGGGGTTAAGAGGTGCAAACCACCATGTAGAAAATAAATGAGCTACAAGGATATATCACAGCACAGCGAATACAGCAAATATTTCATAATAACTCTAAATGCAGTACAATCTATAAAATATTGAATCAGTATGCTGTACACCTGAAACTAATGTGATATTGTAAATCAGCTATACTTCAAAAAATCCATTCAAGCATTATCAACTGAAGTAGCTCTCTTAGGAAGAACTTGCATCAAACTCTCCACTCTTTAATTAAATAGAACTTGTTCAAAATTGTTGTATTTTTAATTGAGATCTTCTTTTAAGTTGTCCGTACCAACTCAAGACTTAGTTCTTCCTAAATTCATACATCTTCACATTTCTATGCACTCTGCTATGGTATAAACCAAAAATGTCTCTGATTTCAAGGTCTTTATTTTCTTCTTTTCTTTATTCTTTCATTAGGGAATAAAAACAGAACTTCCCACTTCAACAAGATGGCAGACTAAGAAATATTTAAAATAGTTTTACTACAAGTATGTTGAAATGCTAGATAAACTACTTGAAAAATATTTTAATTAAATAGCTCAGCTTCCAATAAAGGAGGGAAGCACCCTGATGTTGAGAAACACAATAAGGTGACTAAAATCCAGAGCTGAAGACCTTGAGTTAATCTGACATTATAGGCGTGTGTGTGTGTGTGTGTGTGTGTGTGTGTGTGTGTGTGTGTGTGTATGTGCGAGAGTATGTGTGTCTCCCCAATGGGGAAGGAGATGTGGAAGTCAGGAGTGAGTGGTTAGTCTTGGTACCATAGAGGCTTCAGGTTTCAGGTCAAATTAGCCTTAAAACATGCTTTAAGTCATGAAAAAAGAATGCAGCATTATTTTTTAAATAGCCATGATTTTTAAAGAGCAGAACTTCAAGAAATAAATATCTCTATCATATGAAAAAATGAATGCAGAAGTTTATTAGCATATTCAACACAGCTGAAAAATTATTGGAATGGGAGATCACTAGGAAGACTTTGTTCAGAATTCAGCAGTGATAGAGAATATTTAGAAGAGGTTTAGAGACACTAATGGTTAGATACCAAATGTAAGAATTCAGAAGGAGAAACAATAAGGGAAAGAAGCAATATTAAAAAGTAATTGTGTTGGTCTAGCCATTATGGAAAACAGTTTGAAGATTCCTCAAAAAACTAAAAATAGACTTACCCTATGATCCAGCAATCCAACTCCTGGGCATATATGTGGAGGAAATGCTAATTCGAAAAGATATATGCACCCCAATGTTCATATGCAATAGCCAAGACATGGAAACAGCCTAAATGTCCATCAACAGATGACTGGATAAAGAAGTTGTGGCATATTTATACAATGGAATAGAACTTAGCGATAAAAAGAATAAAATAATGCCATTTGCAGCAACATGGATGGAGCTGGAGATCATCATACTAAGTGAAGTAAGCTAGAAAGAGAAAGAAAAACACCATATAATATCACTCCTATGTAGAATCTTAAAAAAAAGGACACAAATGAACTTATTTACAGAACAAGAGACAGACTCACAGACATAGAAAACAAACTTATGGTTACTGGGGGAAAGGGGGTAGGGAGGGATAAATTTGGAGTTCAGGATTTGCAGATACTAAGTACTATATGTAAACTAGATAAACAAGGTCTTACTGTGTAGCACAGGGAACTATATTCAATACCTTGTAATGGTGTATAATGAAAAAGAATACAAAAAGGAATATAAAAATATATATGTATATTATAAATGGATCACTATGCTGTACACCAGAAATTAACACAACACTGCAAATAAACTAGACTTCAATAAAAAAAAGGAGTAATTGTGGTAGGGTTAAGGGTGTCTACAAATTCTTTGACACTCCTCCCATTATGGGGTGAAGTCCATTTACCTTCCTATTAAAAACAGATCAGCCTGTGACTGCTTTGAGCAATGGAGCACATTGAAGCCAGTTTGGTACTTAGCGTTTGAGATGACTAACCTCTTTCCCTTGCTGGCTGAGAGCCCTAAGCTGCTGTGTAAGAACTTCAAGCACTTCGATGAAAAGATCACATGGAGGGACACTGAGATTATATGGCGATGGTAAGTAGCCTCGTGGATACCAACCTCCAGATAATCTCTGCCTAGCAGTAGTCTGCTTGTACCCTACAGATCTGACCATTCACCAGCTGAGTATCACTAAGTGATCTCCCTATGCCCCGTGGAGTGGAACCATCACCCTGCTGAGCCCTGCAGAAATCACTGAATGTTTGTGGTTTAAAGCCCTTACATCTTGAGGCAGTCTTTTTAGGCAGCAATAGATATCTAGAACAGAAATAATGGCTGAGAATTTTCCAAAATGAACTAAATATGGAATCCTTAGATTGAAGAATCATACCAAGCCACAAGCAAGAGAAATAAAATTAATCCGTACCTGGACTCACTGCTATAAACAGCAGAACAAGAGCAATGTGAGGTCCTGAGGACAGGATAGATTACGTACAAATAAATGGTACAAAAATTTTAAGACTGAAAACAGATTCTTTAGTAGCAACAAAAGAGATGAGAAGGTCACGGGATAATACCTTCCAAGTGATGTGGGCAATTGTCAACCTAGAATTCTACACCCTGCCAAATAATCGTTCAGGATTAAGAGAATCAAGACAAAGGTTATCCTAAAAGATTGAGAAGATCTACACTAACAAAGTATCTCTAAGTGAACTCCTAAAGGACATATTTCAGTTTAAAGGGAACTAAACTCAAAGGAAATAGGGATGCATTAAACAATAAGAGGAAAAAAAATAGTAATATCTGCCTGTGAAGGGAAAAAAAAAAAGTGACAAGAAAAACTAAACATCTTTTTTTGTTTGTTTCCCGAGGTCATCCTCCACGGATGAGCATTTATGCACGGTGACTACTGGTATTATTTTATCCTTATACTTTCTACGTGACATAAATCATACTTTATCTCATGTAAACTTCTCAGCAACCGATGAACTATGTATTAAATTCTTCATACAATACAGAAGAAAATAGACATCAAATAAAAAACATCAGAATTTGAACAGCTAGTAAGTTAAGAAATGGAGTTTGAACTGACACAATGATTGCAGACAATAAGCAGAGTCTCCAAACTACATAGTGTTTTATGTATTATTTTAGGCTTGGTTTTGGTTTTTGTTTTGCTTGAATGTATTTCTTCAGCAATTTACATCACGCCTTATCTCTATGGTTTCCCTTTTCCGACTCCCAAGACCTCCTCCTTCACCAGGTACCACTGACAACACACCAGAAGTTGTTCATTCTGAAACAAAGAGTCACTGAATCAGCTTTCCCAGGACAAATGATAGTTGTGAAAATATTAAATTATAAATCACCTTACATATGAATCCTGTGAATGGGGCATAACAGACTCTATCTGAAAGATGGAGATGTTGGTTCCTGTGTATCTAGCAGGGGAAATATTGATACTCTAATTTTAAAATAGAGAAAAATGAAGCTCAGACAGATGATGGAGCCAAACCAAGATTACTAAGCTATTTTTAAAGAGAGGAGATTCAAACAATGTCCAGTGTCCTTGAGGCCATTACATCATCACCTACCAGTCACGCTGACTATCTTAGGTTGGCAGAATCTATGATGTCTGACATTGGAATTTGCTACTGTAAGTGATTTTCGATGTCTTGTTAGATGTACTCAAGTGAAAACAATTCCAAATGGCAGTAGCCAATATTTATTTATTGATCACGTAAAATTTTCTGCTCCATGAAGTATTACTTTACACAGATGCAATAATTGGGCACATCTCTGGAATGTGAAGATGCAACTTGTGTTGACATCAAAGTCAGTACATGGTGGGTGTTGGGGGTGGATACACACATCCTTCCACTGACTTTTCAAAAAAGAACAGCGGAACGTCTGACTAAACGGATGAATGTTAACTACAGTGGTGATGTTGATAAGGAAAGCCATGTGGAGCAGGGGCAGGAATCCTAAACATGGAGGTAGGGGAAAAGGATGTAAACCTAACAAGACTCTTCTACTTGCTACTTCACTGCTTATTCTGAGGCTTATTTCCTTGGCTGACGTTGTATAAAGTGGCACCTACACTTGCAATTCATGTGAATGTGGAAGAACAAGGGGACAGTGAGAATGAAGGCAGAAAACACATTGTGCAGTCTAGTACACTGTCGTTATTTAAAAACATCACGTGAACTGTTTATTGACTGAAAATTAGTAATACTGTTTGAGCAAGAAAGCTAGTAAGAAAAACAAGTGCATAATGAACATGGGCACTAACGCAGCCTATTTTAGGAACTGGGCATTTACGTCCATCAATGAAGAGAAAAATGTACTTATTAAATTTTGTCATACTGTTTTTCCTATTAATTTTAATTAGATCTTATTAAATATTCAGGGATTCCTTTTAGTGGTTACCAGACTTACTATTTAGATGTATCATTAATTGTAGGTGGAACTTTCCTCTTGTTAGATGTGTTGTCTTTTGAGAAATTTTGTTTCATTAAAGTGTTGTGCTAACGTAAGATGCCATGGCATGTCCCCAAAGAATACACCACAATGCTGTATGTATTGTGCACAGAGTACTGGTGTCTCTCTCAGTGGGGGCTTTGCTCTGGATGCTGGATACTGTAGCTCTGGTGAGGACAACTCTGGATGAGTCAGACATCTAACAGCACTTTTTTAGTGGTCATCATGAGCTGGAAATTTAACACTGGCCATTGGAACAAAAATTATCTCCCTAGAGAACTAAGGACTATTCTTCTCTAATAATAGTTTGTCTATTGCTTCTTTATTGCTCCTTCAAAACTAATCCATAAACATAAGAACATAATCCACAAAAGAAAAGCATGTAAGTGTGAAAATGATTTATGGAGGCTGGGATCTAAACTCCTATCCCACAGAAGAGATGGTGACAAGAACTAGACCTTAAGACTGTCGGAAACAGTTGGGTTAAAAAGTGTCTGGCTTATTGAATTTTTTATTTATTTGTTTTTCTCTCACTTGTGCATTTTTCACACCAGATTGGGGTATCAGAAAAGAGTTCCTGAAGGAATGACAAGTAGGCTTTCGTGAGAAAAAAAAGAAAAGAAAAGGAAAGTTATTCCTAATTCTGACACCAGGAAGCAGTTTGAAATGGCCTAGTAACTTGAAATTCCAGAAACTAAGAGTACTTTAGAGCTAGTGGGAAAAACGTCTTTGGTGAGTGGCGGATTTATTATCTTATGTTTCTGGAGGTCCAAAGTCTGAAATCAGTCTCACTGACCTGAAGGCAGAGCGTCCGCTTGGATGGTTCCTTCTGGAGCCTCCATGAGGAGAATCCATTCTCTTCCCTTTTCTGTGTTGTATTCCTTGGTTCGTGATTCCTTCCTCACATCACTCCTACCCCTTCCTTCCATCATCCCATCTCCTACTATCGCCTCTGAGCCTCCTGTCACAGTGTTATAAGGACCCTGATGATCACACTGGACCCACCTGGATAACCCAGGCTACTCTTCCCATCAAGATCCTTAACTTAATCACATTTGCAAAATTCCTTTAACCTTTAAGTTATTCACAGGTTTGGGGAAACAGGATGTGAATGTTATCGGGAAGCTATTAGTCAGCTTACCACAAATAATAAACAGATATGACATGACAAATTTATGTTTTAGAAGGAACCGTCTGATAAAGTGGGAGTTAGTTTGAAGAACCATCAGTCTGGTGGAGGGGGGACTAGGGACAGCTGCTGGGTTTCTGAGGAAAAATGGCTTATTCCATATCCATTAGTGTGCAGCATTAAGCTCTAAGACCACTGCGTCCCATTTCCTTCACATGAGCAAAGGCCCCTGTGATGAACAGCAGAAACATTTGCAAGGCACCTCTTAGCAGAATCTAGACACTAACTGGCTAGGGAGAGAATTGGGGAATAGAGGTACTAAGTGATTAAAGTCTCCAAATCTTAATCACCTTTAATAGAAACGGCAAATTCAGGAAAAGAAGAGAATAGGGAAGAAATTAAAGAATTCATTCAAAGACCCTATTAGCCTGTAGAGCATCACTTTGCAACTTGGGAAAAGACAGCCCCTCTGGACAGATGCTGTCCCACAGGCACATGGCTTGATCACAAGACCATGCCTTTACAGAGAGGACAATGTGCCCGTTCTTCCCAGCTAATGCAGCTCTCTGGCGGGGCACGGTAAGAGCCTGCCACAGACCACAGCCGTAGTACGTCCTGAGCTCGGCTTTGTACGTGATCAATATAAAGCCTCAGTGAAAACCTAGGTGGAGTTCTCTGTAAGCACCTCTCAGAAGAAAAGTAAACAAACAAACAAACAAACAAAAATGGTCTGGATACTAGTTTTATAACTATCAGTAGAAAAATAATAGATGATGGTATAGAAATGGCTGAGAATATACAGGTAGCAAAGAAATGAACATAACTTCAAGAGGCAATCAATTTAAAGACAGAGTGTCTAAAATCACAGTATCACGCCACCATCAGAATGGGAGAATCTCTTGTTGCAGAGACATTCTACGTGAGTGTTTACTGCATTCAACTGGTGCTTATGACAAGCCTATACCTTTATCATTTTTGTGGCTTATATTTTTACAAAAATGTTGACGTATTAAACAGTAAATGTAAATCATTTTGGAGCAATAAGAAGATATGGAGCAGAGCTAGATTATTTGATACCAGCAAAAGGGAAGATTAGTTTAAGGGCAACTGGGGCATATCAACCATGGGTGAAAACAGTCAGAAAACTCTTTGATGCACAGTTAAATTAAAGTCTCTTGGAAACCTCTAGAAAAAGAAAAAAGAGACAAAAACGTTGGAGAAGGGAGAAAACAGAAAATAATTTAAATTCAAATACTGTTCTTGATTTTTTTTAACCAGCTTATTTTTTAAATGAATTAATTTCATGAACTGATGCTTGATCCTGATTACTTAAACCTGTGAAATATTCTGACAAGGGAAAATGCATTTCCTTCAGTTCCATTTGTGGAATTTACTTATCTATTCAATATATGTATTTCATTAAACTTCAGTTGATTTGAGACACCCAACTCTCCATTGGGAGGCACTTGGCTTTTCTCATAAATGTGTAATTTTCAGCTCGAAGAAACACTTGCACCTTCAGGGAGCAATATATTCTCTTCTCCCAGTAGTTCCTTATTTTATTTACCCTGTCAAGTAGCCAACAAGAACATTTTCTCATACTGTACAGAGCATAAGTGAAGTTCAAGCATTCAGTTTGCTCAACTTTTAGAGGAAATTAGAAAATTCTCTCTAGCAAAGTAACTAATAATAGTTCTTATTGAGCCATAAGCCACCTGTTTGGAATTATCAATCAAACTAGCTTTTAGAATAGAGACCCATTATTTTCTTAAATACAGTGCATTTCAAAGTGTTTGCATTTTGCATTTGGCATCTTGGCAAAATGTTGGAAGCAAAGAGTCTAAATCTTAGAGCATACATTTGTTAATTGTTCCATTGTGGAGTAACCTAAGCATGAAAAAGTAGAAGTGCTTTTTCTCTTACTGGTCATTTAGTGAGCTGCATAAAACTGAATATGGCAAGTTCTGGTTCTCTGGATTGTTATTTGTTGAAAATGTGCAGAAATGAAGCAATCAGAAATGTTTAAAATGAATAATGAATAGAAGCTCTAGTGGCATCTTTCCAATAAAGTAATTCCTTCCTTATTTAGAATGGCCTTAGTTAGAGGGGAAATCCTATTTCAGTGCCATTTTTCCCTTCCCTCATTTATGCCCAAAGCATCCTGTATGTAGAGATATCATGCCATGGACCCGGTAATAGTTCTGCTGTAGACTATTTCCACCTGACTGCGTTTCTATTACTGCGGATAACCTTCAACTCAGGAACAGCATTCACAATTTATAAAGAGTATAGAAAAAAGAGGTCTTCCATATAAATCCAGAATTCTAACCGTGTGAAGTATGGATAAATTGCATAACTTTGAAAGTGAATGTGAAATCCTTTTGAGTGTGATCCTTATGGGAAGAATTACTAACTTGTCACTCACCCTGAAAGTTTTCCTCGTTGTGCTATTATTTTTCTCAAGTGTCATATGTTTGCCAAGACATTTCCCTGATATTTCCCCCAGGCAAGGAGAATCGGACTTAGTTTGACTAGAAGAGGCTGAAAATGAGCCATCTAGTTTAGCCACAGGCCCTGTCAAAGAATAAAGGCTGGTGAGTTTGGCTAACCTGGGTCAGGCAGTCCAGAGACCGAATCAGGCCATCTGCTCGATGAGGCAGCATTAAAGAGGAATACTGCATTTAAGCAGACAGCATAAAGCATCCAGGAGCCAGCCACAGCAGATCTGGCTTCTATTGTTGACGCTGTTAATAATGTACTATGTAACCTTTAGCAAGTAAATTAACACATCTGTTCCTCCTTTTCCTCATCTGTAAAAAAAAAAAAAAAATGATTTCCATTGCTTAATTTATTAAGACTCATCTCAACTCCAAGCTTCTCTGTTTGAAGGAGGGGCAGAATCAGTGAGCTTATGATATAAAGAAGGTATATGTTCTCTAACCTCTTTCCTGTCCTGCTATGCAGCAGCCGGCTTCCAGCCAGAGGAGAAGGAAAATTGTCACTAGGTCCCTTTTAAATCCATATTTTAGAAAAGTGAAGGTATGCATAAGTTGTCGGGGCCTGCCAGGATGATAGTATATCTTACAATTGTTTGGGGCTAACTTTAGCTATAAATTTCACATATCTATCCATCTATTCATGTATCTATCCATCAATCCTCCATCAATATATCCATTCAATCAATATATAGTATGTACTTATTTTCAGACTATGAAAGCACTAAAGATACACTGGTCAACAAGACAGGCTTGTCCCTTCTTCAGAGAACTGAAGGAGCATATGTGAACCAACACACAACTAATTAATTACATTTAAGAAAATACAGAGAGTAATAACAATGTACAAAATGTGGCTTTTTTCTTCATATGAGAACAGACCTGATTATCCACACACTAACTTCTTTATTCTGAGAAAGCTAGAGATACAAGTTGACTTAAAAAGTCAAGAATGAAGTTCATTTTTCAATGTCCAGCCATTTGCAAGACCACAGTATCACGACAACATTAGCTCTACCGGCTTCTAAATAATAAAGAATTAAACTTATAAAAATCTCCATGCCTGCTATAACTTCCAAAGAGATCTTGGCAAACATTTTGCCCTTGTGAAGTCATCCAGAAGTATGGTAACCTTTAATATCAAATCGGTATTCCAAATATACTAAGGCAATAAAGAAAAACAGTAACAAATAAATCCTGAAGGAACTAACAGAATAAGCCTTTATTTGGCAGAGAATGGCATGCAATTATAAAGCTATCAAGATTCCAAGCCCATAAACTTAATTAAGAATAAAGACGGGTGAGTACCAAAATACTACTGAGAAAACTTAGTTTTCCTCCTAACGAGATTATGCAGCTATGACCCAAATATCCCATTCTAGATTATACTGACTAACCATCTGTCCTGGTTTGTCTGACTGAGGGTGTTTCAGGATGCAGGACTCTTAGTGCTAAACTGGGAAAGTCTTGGGCAAATTGAGGAAACTTGGTTTCCAGCATATCTTTGATCAAGTAATAATTTATTATGCCAGTTTCTAAACTTCAATTCATGCTCTCCAAGCACTGGCAAGCCATGAATTATGGCCACCTACCCTTTGAGAAAGGATCTTTTAGGATCCACTAATCTGCCAACAGTTATGTGCTTAGCAGGGGCTATTTTGCTCAAAGTAGCACCAAGAAGCAAACATGATAGCTGTTTATTTCCATCTCACATGGCACCTGTACTTTGCAGAATCATCAGTAAACAGCAAAATGTATCAGCTGGCTATCCCCCCTTGGGCTTTTCCTGGCACTGCAGTCAGTGATTCTGATTCGTCTCCAAAGTTACTTACCTAGAAAATGTCAACATCAGTTAATCTTTCGGAGTCTTGGTTTTCTCAATTTTAGGAAAGTTTGATTGTCATAGATGAAGCAAGTCTCCTGCGCCCAGGGCTGGGCTGGCAGGTAAAGGTAACAGTGGGAAGTTAAGTTGCCAGCTGAGCGCACTACATGGTGCGCTAATTTTTCACAAAGCCCGAGGAAGTATGCATTTCTGAGCCACTTTATTGAGGTAGGATTGACATGCAAAGAAGTTGGACGTGCCAGAAATATACAACTCCATGAGTTCATGGATAAATATACACCCACGAAAACATCACCACCATCAAGGCTACATACATATCTATCACTACTTACAGTTTCCTCCTGCCTAATTTATTATTCCTATTGTCAGAAATACTTTACATAAGATTTACCCTCTTATTAAATCTTAAGTGTACACTATAATATTGTTAGCTACAGGTACTATTGCTGCATAAGAGAACCACAGAACTTACCCATTTTGTGTAACTGAAACTTCGTCCCTTTGACTACCCCTCCCCGTGTACCCCTCCCCCAGGCCCTGGCAACCACCATTCTACTCTCTGCTCCTCTGGGTTTGACAATATTAGAGTCCACAAATAAGTTACATCATACAGTGATTGTCTTCTGTATCTGGCATATTTCACTTAGCATAATGTCCTCCAGGTTAATTTATGTTGTCACAAACGGCAGGATTTCCTTCTTTTTTTTTTTGAAGGGTGAATAATAATCAATAATTATACACACACACACACACACACAAAACCCCATGTTTTCTTTCTTCATTTATCCATCCATGGACATTCAGGTTGCTTCCATACCTCAGCTATTGTGAATAATGCTGCGATAAACATAGGGGTGCAGGCGTCTTTCTGAGATCCTGATTTCAATTTCTTTAGATAAATCCAGAAGTGGAGTTGTTAGACCATATGGTAGTTCTACTTTTAACTTTTTGAGGCATCTTCATACTGTTTTCCATAATGGCTGTACCAATTTACATTCCCACCAACAGGGTATCAAGTCAATCTTTTCTCTACATCCTCGCCAACATTTGCTCTTTTTTTTAAAAATAGGTGTGAGGTGACATCTCATTGTGGTTTCAATGTATTTTTCCCTGATGATTAATGAGACTGAGCAATTTTCATACACCTGTTGGCCATTTGCATGTTTTCTTTGGAGGAACGTCTACCGAGGTCTTTGCACATTTTAATAGCTATTTCTTTTGTTTTGTTTTCTTGATATTGAGTTGTAGGAGTTCCTAATATATTCTGGATATTAGTCTTTTATCAGATATATGATTTGTAGATTTTTCTTCCTTTCTATAGGCTGTCTTTTCATTTTATTGTTTTCTTTGCTGTGCAGATTTTTAGTTGCATGTAATCTCATTTATTTATTTTTGCTTCTGTTGCCTGTAGTATCAAAAAATTTTTGTTCTTTTGGTGCCATATTCAAAAAATAATTTTCAAGGCCAATGTCTAGGAGCTTTTTCCCTAAGTTTCTTGTAGAAAGAAATGCTGGTTTATCACATACAGTCTCTATTATTTTGAGGTACATTTCTTCTATACCTAATTTGTTGAGCATTTTTTAATCACTAAAGGATGTTGAATTTTGTTAAATGCTTTTTCTGCATCTATTCAATTGATCCTGTGAATTTTATTCTTCGTTCTGTTAATGTAGTTTATTGGTTTGTGTATGTTGAACCATCTTTGCATCCCAGGGATTAATATCACTTGATCATGGTGTACCATCCTTTGAATGTAGCTGTTGAATCCAGTTTGCTAGTATTTTGTGGATGATATTTGCCTCAGCGCTCATCAGAGATATTAGCCTATAATCTTCTTTTCTTGTCTGGCTTTGTTATGAAAGTACTGCTGGCCTTGTGAATGAGTTTGGCAGTGTTCCTTCCTCTTCAATATCTTGAAAGATTTTGAAAAGGATTGGTGTTAATTATTTCTTAAATGTTTGGTAGACTTCACCAACGAAGCTATCTGATAATAGGCTTTGCCTTTTGGGAGATTTTTGATTATTAATTCAATCTCCTTACTCACATTGATCTGTTCAGATTTTCTATTTTTCATAATTTAGTCTTGGTAGATTTCATGTGTCTAGTAATCCATCCATTTTTCTACATCACCCAATCTGTTGGCAGACAGACTTAATAATAGTCCCTCACGATCCTGCGTTTCTCTGTGGTTATCAGTTGTCTTATCTCCCCTTTCATTTATAATTTTATTTAAAAATTATCCTTTTTTCTTTGTTAGCCTAGTTAAAGATTTGTCAATGTTTTGTCTCTTCAAAAAACTAACTCTAGCTTCACTGATCTTTTCTATTGGTTTTCTGTTCCCTATTTCATTTATTTTCACTCTGATTTTTGTTATTTATTTCCTTCTGCTAACTTTGGACTTCTTTGGTTCTTTTTTCAGTTCCCTGAAGTGTACCGTTCGGCTGTTTATTTGAGATCTTTCTTTTCTCTTAATGTAGTTTTTTTTCACTATAATCATCCCTCTTAGAAGTCCATTTGGTACAGCCTACAAGTTTTGGTATGTTGTGTGTCCTTTAAAATTTTTTATCAAGGTACTTTCTGATTTCCCTTTTTTCTTCCTTAACCCACTGGTTGTCCTGGAGTGTGTTGTTTAATTTCCACATATCTGTGAATTTTCCAACTTTCATCCTGTTAGTGATTTCAGGTTTCGTATAATTGTGTTCAGAGAAAATATCTGGCATGATTTCAAATGTCTTTAATTTGCTAACATGTATTTTGTTGCTTAAAATATGATCTACCCTGGAGAATGTTCCAGTTCCATGTGATATATATCACAAATAATGTACACACACGTGTGCACACACACACTTAGATGAGTAATTTGCTAATTTCCTCATGATCACTCAGTTTTAGAGTAATGGTCAACTGTATATAGTAACAATATGGTAATATTTTCAAGCAAGGAGAACAGCAATTTTTTTATAGCCATAATGTATTGACCACCAAAATCAGCACCACCTTCAAAACAGCCATTACATTTTTTAACACTCTCATTTTAATTTTCAGAACTTAAAATTTGTGATTTTTCTCCTGAGCCTCTGAGTTTAGGCTGGAAGCTGGATCATATTTATTTGCTCTAGAATACAATAATATTCCCAAAGTTTTGCTTAGTCTGAACCAGAGTCATCTTGGAGCAGTAAGTTAAATAACTACGCAGAATAAAATGGAAATCAATTGAGCTTAGATGTCACTTCATCACAGGTGATGGAGTGAGGGCACAGGAGGATATGCAGAAAAAAGCTAATTTTCAATTTTTAGCCTTCTCAACAGAATCAATGAACATGACACCTTCTCATGAGAAACAGTGGCTCACTGCAGCAGTTAGCCTCAAATAAGGGGAAACAGAATCTCTAGCAGAGGGCTGGAAATACCTGTTGAATCTCTGTTCTACTGCCCATTCCAATTTCCTAGAAATTAGTTAGATAAACACTCTAATGAACTCATCTACAAAACAGAAACAGACTCGCACACCATAGTAAACAATCTTATAGTTACTGGGGGGGAGGGGGTGGGAAGGGATAAATTTGGGAGTCAAGATTTGCAAATATTAACTACTATATATAAAAATAGATAAAAACCAAATTTCCTTTGTATAGCACTATACAGGGAACTATATTCAATACCTTGTAATAACCTTTAATGAAAATGAATATATATATAAATATATGTATGACTGGGACATTATGCTGTATACCTGAAACTGACACATTGTAACTGACTATACTTCAATTAAAAAAACCAACAAACAAAACAATCTAAGAATCAGGATTTCTTAATTTTATCCATCTCTGATAACTTACATGGAATAGGAGACAGTCTTCACATTTTTCTAGCCTAAGTTTCCTTCTAAGAGTTTGCTTGACAAAACTGATATGCAACTCCATGATGCATTTCTCATACCAATTTACCCCATGAAATAAAAAAAACTTAAATAAGAAGAATAGAATGATAGCTCAAATTTATTGTTAGTAAGAAACAAGCGGACACGGTATGCCATCTGACAATCACATATAAGGAGCGCTATTAAAACTGTAACATTTCCATGGAAATGACCAGAATGATAAAGAAAAACCAAGCATTTGAGGGCTTGAAGACAGAAGCAGTGATGTTTAGATCTGAATGAGACGTCAGGTGGGCACATAATAGATTTCATTAACGAGATACTTGAAAACAGTCACTTTCTATTGACTAGCCTTTTAACTTGATCCACAAAGACAAAACCAATGACTGGAAGTTAAAAGAGATCACTTCCCAGAATTTCCAAATGTCCTCAAAAGTGGAACACAATATCTTATGCAAGAGTGACTTTCTATCATGTAAGAATTTAAAGCAAAAGAGAGTCAAGCAAAAGATTTCTAAAGATTTCTAAATACGTTTTGGACTTACATTCACAAGGTGTGTGCCACAGAAGAGCAGATCCAGGCTGGGTTAAATGGTGCTTCTGAAAAAATAAATTAAAAAATCCGTCATTGCATATAATCAAAAAACACTACATTAAATGAAATTAGACTTTTTAACTGCAGGACTTATCAGAGCACTTCAAATAATGAATAAGGAGGAAAGGGGTGTGGATTAAAAAAGAATAAAAAATGATGGATCTGAGATCTCAAGATAGTATTCTTGTCCTCTTGTTGACCTTGCTCAAACTATTTTAAAACCCATTGCTATGTAATGCTAGTATGTTAGAGAATAAAAACAAATACAAATAAGTTATGAGAGCCAACCATTACATTGGTACCTAACACAACATGCATGTCCAGTATTTTGAGTGCATGAGGTTATTCCAGAACCACAATGTAATGATAGTGAGGAGAAGTAAATGGGATGACATTGTCTGAACATATTTAGCCAGGTGTCAATGCATAAGTTACTGAGCATGAGGTGACCACTAGGAGTCAGTCTGAGAGGCCTCGGGGTAACCCATTCATTTAACTGAAGTCTGTAATGACTCATTTTTCTACCTCTAATTTGGGCCAGCCCATGACCTGTTTGCCTTTAGGTCTATCCCTTACCCTTTTCCTACTGTTCACTGGGTGACAGGGGAGCCGATCTATGTAGGATCCCAGGACTTCTGGCAAGGGTGTGGCCAACGGGAGATACTGGAGAGAGACCAGGGCAGGACTAACAGAGGCCCAGGGATTTTCCCTGACTGTTTCTCTGCCTCAGGCTAGGTCTGTGTCGCATCAGAATTACTTTGATGATTTTAGTCCTTTGGACTTGGTAACCCTGATTTTCCCTTGGTTCATCCTGCTTAGGGTGGCAGAGGCTTTTTGCTTGTGCTAATCTCTGGATTTCACCAGAATCTTCTTTTGGCTTCTTAGCAATTCCGTCACCCACATAACGAATTGCCAGCACTTTATCTCCTGTGACTTATGTACTTTCAGTGGATTATTTTCCTAGCTAGACTCTGGTAACTATAATGGTTTTCTATATTACAGAAGCATTTTTTAAATGTTAATGAATAGATGTTAATGCATTATTATTTTCTCATAGGACTCGAAACATGAAAAAGGATCTTGGAGATTGCTAGCCAGACAGTCAGACTGTAGTGTCTGGTAAGGAGAGGGAGAGAGCCAAATGGGTAAAGACGTCAAACTCTCACCCTGGCTTCAACAAGATCATTGTAAATATTTACCTGTTTACAGGTATTGATTCTATGTCATCTTTAAAAAAGGTGTTCCATTGATGTAGTTGTAAACCCTAATATAAAAAAAAGGTCCATGCATTTGTCAAAACCCATAGAATGTACAACATCAAGAGTGAATCCAAATGTAAACTATGGACTTTGGCTGATAATAACGTGTACATGTTGGTTGATCGATTGCACCAAATATGCCACACTGATGAGGGATGGTAAGGGTAGGGGAGTATATATGTGTGGGTGGGGAGGACTATGTGCAAACTCTATTTTCTGCTCAATTCTGCTGTGAACCTGAAACTGCTCTAAAAAATAGTCTATTAATTTTTTTTAAAAAGGAAAAAAAAAGGTCCAGATAAGGATTGACTTTTATTTTGTTCAATTCACTTTCCACTACATCCTTTCAGATTCATCAACTTTTTATTGAGCAGATCCTGCTTTTGTTTTCCAAACACCCAAAGGGACTCTACCTACACTGTTGTGCCTTTATCTTCCCATCAACTTGCTGAAGGTGGAAGTGTCTTTCAAAAACTGAGGTTTAGAAATGTGAGGTAGCTTGCTTATGTCTCTATAATAAATAAGCATCCAAATCAAACCTCAACACCAAATTAAGGTCTTTCCCCAACACAATCCTATTTCTCTTGATGAGTAAATGCTTATCTGATCTTAAAGTTATAACAAGAGTTTTAGGGAATAAAATGATGAGTTTAATTGTGGAGATGTCAAATAAAAAGCAAGTGAATGGGCTTTTAAGCAAGAACTTAATCTAATGTCTGATCTAACCCTGATACAGTAACTTTTGCCAACTGTTGTTTTCGTATAAACAGTGTCTTATAATATATTCCATTTCCAAGGTACAGGATGAATATTAGCATCTATAAACTTTCCTCTAGTCTACCACTTAGAATACACCTTTATCACAAAGTATTCCACCCAAGCTTCTCAATTAATATTACTATTATAACCCTCATCATCATCCTCTTCAAAATAATTCAGTGTGCAAGCTTTGTCCGATGAGGGAAAAAATAGACAAAAAATCTTTAATAGATTCACATATGGGAGGGAAAAACCAATTAAAGATTATCTCTGAACCAGGACTGCCAATATGAGATGAGATGCATAACTAATCAGCCCAAGACATACAACAGGTGAAGTGAGGAAAATGTGATTGTGAGAAATGTAACAACAGTCTGCTGTGCATAATTCACTTTTCCCATGGAGCCCCTACCCATCTGCTGTGACTCAACTGAATATCAGAAGATGGAAGGAGGCCATCGTTCATTAACTCACTCAACTCCTCCAGGGCCTGGCTTCGCCTTCATTTAGTTTTTTTTCTTGCACCAAAGACTTGGAAATCATTAATATTACTCCATGGGTTTCTGAGCTTTCCAGCCTAGGATCTAATCAGTGTCTCTTCTAAAGGGACCAGAGATGAAAAGTGCTTTATACCAAAGCAAAGAGTGTCTAACACTTGTTAAAGCTCCAAAGAACTGCCTTCTCCTCGGCTATGATGGATTAAAACCATGAAAACACAGCCCTAATTCTAATGTTCTTGGAAACAGTCCTCCCAGGTTTTGTTTTTCCTGTGTCTGCCTAGGCTCCTGCAGGGTTTTGACACAAAGCATTTCCAGTTGGCCCTCGGAATCTTGCCCAAAAGAATTTCTAAGCTTTAAGGCACATAGAGAATAAGCAGATGATGTGAATCTAAGTCTGTAATGATAGATGGTCATTTATTTAAAAGATACTGATCAAATGATGCTTTGATTTGAAATGTCCTTAATTACTCCTTTGTATTTTAGGAGTAGTGTTGTCTCTCTCATTCAGTCATAGATTCATTTGACAACGACACAATGAAGCGCTCTGTGTGCCAGGCGCTGGCACAGGCACTAAGGGTTGAGTAAATGCTAAGACCCCTTTCTTTAATGAGTTCAAAGCCTGATTGGTGCTACTGTAGTAGCGGCGTTAGTGTCACAGCAAGAATGTGCGTTATTCTGGGGCATCATTTTCCCCTCTTCATGAAGTTACTATTCTCTCTAAATCTCTGAATCCTGCATTGCATCCCCATTCCTCAAGCTCTGTGCATCTAAACAAAATTCCATGAGCATGGCGGCTGCGTCTGAGTTTGCTCACTAGTTGTTCATCCCCATTTCCTACAGTGCCTGTCACATAGTAGGCACTCAAACATTAATGAATTGTTAATTGAAAAAATTCTGTTTTATCAAGCCAAATGACCATTTATAAAGAAGGTTCAAAGGCCCTTTTTGAAAAATGATTTGTAGTTTAAACAAGGAAGCAGCTCCTGAGAAAACAAGTTCTCAAACAGCTCACCCCCAACTTTGTAAACGGCTGCCAAACATCTCCTGTGGATTGAAATTTATGGCCGGGGATTGATATCACTGGATTGTACACAAATCAATGATCCATGGACCCATTGTGGCAGGTAATACAATAGTGTGTGACTTCTGTTCATGCCACCAGTCAGTGAAGCAGAGAGGTCATCTTCCCAGGATATCAGAAAAAGATGAACAACTGGAGAGTGGAAATTCAGAGAGATCAAGAAAGTCAATCTGGCAGCAATAATATGATTAGAGTAGATGATTCAAAAGGCACCTAATGTTGATGATTGCATGCTTTTAAAAAACCATAGGCTGATTGTCTACAATGAGAATTGCACTAAACAACTACTAAAATAAAGACTTGCTCCTTGCCACCGGCAAGCTACTGTCTCATGAAAAGGATTTCACAGCTTTGTAATAATAAGATGTCCTAATTCTGGTTCTCTGGGCCTACAAGGATGCACTGACTTTCTTATTTAGGACACTGTGATGTGTCAGATAGTCACTTCAAGAACATTGCTGGTGCTGGGATGAGGTGAGGACATAGATTTGTATTAATCAAATGCAATGATGATGTTTAATTTTGGAATCTCACATGCTTATATTTTTAGAGAAAGACAGCTAGTCTTTAATTGTGTAACACTAAGTCCTGAGACTACCACGTTCTTCTCAGTTTGCACGATCAATTTGCACATTAGTTAAATATCACAAACTTGATTTTCCAGTTGTGAAATATAAGATGCAGAGAGTTTAACAAAATTACTGAAATATAAGAACAGGCTCGGGGTTCAAAATTCAAGTAGTTTTCAGTCCAATCCAATGGGTTTTTTTTTCCCTGACAAATCTAATGTTTAAAGAAACCAGTGGGGAGGTTTTCAAATCATACATTTCGAAACTCCACCCTTATGACACTCATGTACTATCATAAATATGCCACATTCTAAAATATTTAATCTTCATTAAAGTTGGGCTGGCTTACTGTTCAACATGCTTCAGATTATTTAACCTAGGCAAAGTATCTGAAACTCATCCAAACTATGCAAACAAGTACAATCATTGAAATGGCCCAATTAAGAACGTACTATTCTTTTCAACGTAATTTAACTATGCCTCTTAGTAGCTTTAAAGCTGCATGAATATTAGAAAGTTTTGCTGATTACATAATCAATGATACCGATCATGTAGCGGGATAAATTGCCATCGACTTTGAACTGCCTTCCAATTCCCCAAACATAAATTACCATAAATTTTTAATTTGAACTAACTTTGCTTCTCGAAAAAGCAACACAGACTATCATTTTGTCTGTGTAGTTATTTGTAATTCATTGACTACAATTAGCCTCCTTAATGCATCGGATGAAGTTGTTCAGCTGAAATGTTTTTCCAAAAAGAGTACCTAAGGCAGACTTCCCGTGGCCCTACTACGCCTTATGTGCTCATCCCATGCCTGGTGAACACACCCCAACTCCTCACCGTTTCTTGTCCAATAAGAGCTCCCTTGCTTGTACTGCCATGTCCAAGCATCGCATCCTTGAAAAATGCCTTTCCCGTAACTACAGGTGAGGGTACGCAGTCTGCGAGTAATACATTCTCACAGACAGAAGGGAGGAAGGAAAAAGGGAGATACAGTGTTAAGTACATCAGTTCTACTGCTAGTAATAGTAGCCGCTAACAGGTATTGATGCTTATTCCTTTAAGCACCTTATATGGAGTCATGCTGTCAGTGGCGTCCAGACCACCAGGAACGTGCTTGTGGCTGAAATAGTCAGAGTATTACTCATAGCATAAAAGAATGCATAGTGTGGGGAAACATGGGATATCTCAGAAAAGCATGTCACAAAGGACTTATTCCAGGATTTATGCTCTGGTTTAGTTGGGGTGGGTCCAAAGAAGTGGGAACGTGCTCTGGTTTGGGTGATGTCAGAAAGCGGTAATAGGTCTGTGATGGTGCATGTCAGTAAGTCTTCTCTGCGGGGAAGGTGAACTAAAGACAGGCTAAAGCTGTTTCCGGTAAAACAGCAGCAGCCATCCCTACAGCAGCAAGCAGAGAGGGTCGTTTGGTATTTTGTGCCTTGGACAATATTCGTAATTGGTCAGTTTTTAGACTTGACTGTGGAAGGGTCTTGTTTTTGTTTTGGTTCGTCATGACCACAGAGGGGCCTTGTCTGATGTTGATATTCTATATAATTGTCTATGTTCAGCAGGAGAATAACAAGGCCTGGCAGGCAGTGCTGGGACAGCCTGTAGCAACCCCAAGGCCCAGCCGACAGGACCAGGCTAGCTCCACATGTCAGGCACTGCTCCTCCCTTTCTCAGTACATATGCTAGACCATTTATTTAATCAACAATCCAATCAGTTTTATGCTGTTATCATCTCCATTCTATTGATGAGATAAATGAAAGTCAGATGGGTTATGTAACTTGCTCAAGGACATAGTGACAGTAATTGGAACCATTAGTTGAACATTAAGCTGTCTGCTTCCCAAATTCCAGAGACCAAAGCATTAATCCTACACTAAACTCTCCATTAATAGACATATGGGAGAATTATGAATTGCATTTTTCTCCTTTGGAGTCACATTATTACTCTAAGAGCTACAAATACTGAAAATGTTTCTAGTCTGGGCCCACTGGTACTGCCCAGGCATTTCAAGTGTAGCTCTTTCTTCTCCCCTCATCCCTTCCCAATGTCAGTTTGTAAAGGGATCAGTTTGCTCTGTTGAGTCACTAGGTCTACTCACTCAAAGTATATTATTCTCATGTCTTCAGGCTGAAAAACAGAAACCATATAAATGTTTCTAGGCTGAACCACCTAAACCCATGAATAAAGTATTTTTTTCCCAGCCAAGGAGATGAGTAGAAAAGCTTTCTTGAGTAATCCCTGCAACAAACTCTGACATTGCTTAGGGATTTGTTTGGCTCACATCCCCAGTCACAGCAGCCCTGGACAGCTCAATGACATGATGCGACTTCGTATGACTTCCTTTTATACAGACTGGAACACGGCTGGACCTTCTACCTTGAATTCAGAATCACGTGACTGCACATTCCACTTATAAGAAAGAGCTGATAGCTTGACTCAAAATTTGGCTAATTTTATGTTATATTTATGTAACATTTTGATATAATTATATGATAATCATATTGCAGAAGATGCATTTAACATCAGAGATAAACTACTAGTTTTACAACGTAACTGCAAATTCTTTAACATTCCTCCCAATGAGACAGGAGGTAGGGCCCTTCCCCTTGGATCTGTGCAGGTTTGTGACTGCTTTGACCATTAAAACATAACAGAAGTGACACAAGGTGACCTCTGAGGTTACATTACAAAGGCCATGCAGCTTCTGCCCTGTTTATTGGAAAACTCTTTCTTGAAACCCTAAGCCACCGCAGGGGAAGTCCAGTGACTCCGAGACTGCCCACATAGACAAGGGAGCCATCCCTGCTGAGGAACCAACCTGTGACTGAAGCTGTCTTGGGCCCTTCGGACTGTCTGCCATCGTAACACCACTGAAAGATGTCTGCCAGCACCATGGAGGATGGAAGAATCACCCCACTGAGCCCTGCCTAAGTTTCTCATCCAAATACCATGACAGGTAACAAAATAGTTACTGTTTTGTCATCGTTTCATACACAGAAGCAGACAGCTGGAACAATTTACCTCCGAAGAACTGAAGGACGCCAGGAATTTCACATGGCTGGAGAAATGACTCTTATTTTTTTTGGCTAATTAGAAGAGACCTGTCTGTCTGGCAAACTCAATTCACCATTAAAATTATGTGTTACATTATTTTATTTTATTTTATTTTTTGCCCAAAGTAACACAATCTGGATATAGTCAAGAGGCAAATAAATATTCCCTTAAATTATCTGATGTAAAACACACCAACTGTTATTTAAGTATTCATTCATTCAATCAATGAACCTTTCTTCACTGCAGAGAATAAATTCCCACTTGGATTTTACTTTGTGCAAGGTTTAGGCAGGAAGTATTAGGATCACAGTAGAGACACAAACACACACACACACACTCACAAACACACACACAATCTCCCCCTGAGAATTTTTTAGTTTAAAGAAAAAAGAATAAAGTTATTTTAAAATTCAGGTATTTTTTGTGAGATATTTCCAGTCATCATTTTCTAATCTGTTCAATCATTTGTTTCAATTTCTGGATTCAAATGTCAGCATGGAAAGACATTTTAGTGTGATGAGTTGTCTACTGAATGATGCAAACAACAAAGTGATTTAAGTCAGTAAGAAGTGGTTTTGATATTAATACACACAAAGAATACTTAATTGAAGGGAAATGGTTACTTAATAAATGTTAAATTGCCTATTGTAAAATGTAATAAATAACAAAGGTTTGTACCAGTGGAACTCATATTGAGTCCACATTTTCATTTCATACACTTTTTGTGTAGTGTGTCTAGTATCTTGGTAATTGAAATCTTGCAAAATGTATGTGTCAGATGTCACTAAATCAATGCATTATTTTCCTTTGGGACAGGAAATACATAAACTCAAATAAGGGAAACCAGGCTCGGGCTCATTTTTGAAGTTCAGATTGTAAAATATGTATTAGGAAACAGGTTTTGAAAAACCATACCTTTACATTTGACTACTAATTACTAAAAGTATATAACCTCTTATAAAATTAGAATATTCTATCATCAATAATCAAAATTTTAATTGAGTAAAAACAGTTTTATAATAATTTCTCACTATATAGAGAGTATAGGGGTAAATAATATATGAATTGTTGAGACACCCATGAGGAGACTGCAAACATAGCAGGACTAATGGTGAACAAAGGAAAACTGGACCAACATGAAGGTCAGAGGGGAAGTGAAAGAAATCTGCCAATCTCATTGGCAGAGTCTATGCAGGATTCCTAAAGTGGGGACATGCAGAGAATTCTGTGGCTACACATGCTCACACAGTGACGATGTGGACAGTCATTCATATAGACCACAACTTGTCCCCCACGTGGCCCTCAAATGATTTTAGGTGGTAGAATAGCAGAAATTTTAAAATAAACAAATCACATCCTAAGAAAGCCAGTTTCCTTTTAATGGCTCTTTTACTCCTTCTGAATACACGAAGAGACTCATTTTGGTGCTGGTATGTTCTAAATTCCACTCTAAAACTTGCTTAGTCTAACAAAGAGAAGGTTTATGGCACAAAGCCTTCCTAAAATAATGCCATCTTGTTAAAGTGCAATTGCATAGCTTTTTGGTATTTATTTTTACATTTACCTTACTTTTTTTTTTTTTTTGTCAAATGACACTGATTTTTCCACTCATAGTAATAGAAAAATAGGCATTCCATAATGCTGTAAAAGTTCACGTGAAGATTTAACTACGTATATATGGTCACTGCCTTAGCTCTCTTCTCTTCAATGAGGATACATACTTACAGAGTCTGAATTCGACTCCACAACCAAATCCACCAAAAAACTGTGTAGTCTCTCAATTTCGTTGTCCGTATTCTAATCCTCTCCACTTCAACCACTACCTCCCTTGTCAGAGCTAGGCATCAGCTCTCACCACAATTAAGCGGCAAGAGCTTCTAACTGCCCTGCTAGTCCCAACCTCTTCCCTATCTGTACTCCATTCTCCAAACAGCATCCAAGGTGTCCCATGAGAAATGCTATCAGATCCTGCAGCTTCTCTGTTCACTATCCTCCAGCATCTCCCCATTTTACTCAGAATGAAAGTCCCTCTATTTGCAATGTCCTGTTAGGGTCCAGCTGCTGGCTGATCTCATCTATTACAAATCTCAACTTACTTCCACACATTGGCAAAAAGTTTTCCTAAGAATATCACATTTCCAAGATGTTTGACACTAATACAAATATTTTCAGTTAAATTAGATTCTGAATATAATTTTTACTAAGTGTTGATATTTCATTTTTACTTTCTGAGATAAGTATATAATCCCTTAAATAGTTAATGTTTTGTGCAGTTTGAGTGATGAATTTCTGGTCTTTATAAAATTAATACAATCTTTAAAAATACTAACCTTTTAATTTGTTCCATGATTCACCAGTTCTCAAGGCCCAGGCTTTATTATTCCTCATAAAAGGCCAAAATTGTATGGTTTAGAACCACATTTAAACAGCCCAAATGACAGGATGCTGAAGCAAGCAGGAGACACAAGCTGATCGCTCACGTGCTCCATTAGTACCATCCTCCCAAAACTCTGTTTTCCATTTCACATCATGTATCAGTAAAAAATGTGGCAATGACATGGTAATAGAAGGATGATTAGCTTTAATGTGCTTCCTTTCATGTTTGTAGTTAGAGCAAATATGAACTAATTTGTACCCTTAGCTATTTTTCTTTTCTGTGTGTACTGTAACAAATGTGAAAATTGCTGGTGGAAGTGCAATCGATCAATTGAGATAAATGCAAGTTGAGTTCGATGACTCTTCAGCAAATTTTCATAAGGCTACCCTTCTTGGTAAAAAATTGCTAGTAATTTCCATGTCAGCATAAACACTGTAGAATCCTAGGAACTCTGGGTTCCGGTAGGTGACATGGATTTTTTGATCAAATAAGTGAATCAAATAGCAACAAATCAAGTTAGCAAACAATTGGGTGGCACAGAACAAAGAGATCTTAAAATTGCTTTTATGTTATCAACAGTGCAGCTAATCAATATTTTGAAAGGTCTTGGACAACTAACTGTAAATTGATACAAATCAGTCAGTTCTATGTAACTCTAAATAAAATGTACCCACAAATTATTCAATATCTTTATTTACAGTTCCAGTTCTGGATATCCTTTAAATACTATGAACTATATAATTAGAATGATTAATAGAATTTCTATCAAATTTAATCATATACTTAACATATCAGTAGTGAATGCTTTGAGTCAATTTGCAAGGTATATACGAATACAAATTGGCTCAAAATTTTGAGCCACATTTTAGATAGATAAAGAGATACAGATATATAAATAAATAAATATATATATATATATATATATATATATATATATAGAGAGAGAGAGAGAGAGAGAGAGAGAGAGAGAGAGAGAGAGAGAGAGAGAGAGAGAGAGAGTCCTATGTTGGGTATAATCCAAACACATACACCATCTAGAAACACTTAGACTTCAGAAGCACCTAGAGATACCACGGCTAATAATAGTGCTTGTTAATTCCCCTGCTCACAGACACAGTTCATGGCTATGGCCACTTGGTACTGAGATGCTAAGTATGGTTCCTGGGAAAGAAGGTGCACTGCCTCTGTAAGAGCTCGCTGCAAAACAAACGCTGAAAGGAATTTTTGCTTTTCACCCTTTTTTTGTAAAAGTGAAAATCCTCTTCAGATTTCTTTCAGTTAGCGAAAGCAGGTACTAATGTAGGTCTTTCATAAAAGCAAAATGATATAAAACAAATTTTCAAAAAGTAGGGGACACTTGCATACCCAAAGTAACTGAAATCAGGCTCTCAAAGAGATATCTGCACTCTCCTGTTCATGGCTGCACTATTCACAATAGCCAAGACATGGAAGCAAACTGAATGTCCACAGATGGATGCATGGGTAAAGAACTGTAGTATATGCATACAGAGGGAAATTATTCATCTTAAAGAGTAAATCCTGCATTTGTGGCAGTGTGAATAGACCTGGAGGACGCTACGGTAGGTGAAATAAACTAAACAAATAAAGACAAATACTACATGATACGACTTACACGAGCAATCTAAAACAGTCCAACTCACAGAAGCATAGAGTAGAATGGTGGTTTCCAGAAGCTTGGCGGAGGGAGAAATAGGAGGTATCTGTCAAAAGGTACTAAGTTTCAGTTCTGCAAGGTGATTAAGTCCTAGAGATCTACTGTATAGCACAATGCCTAGAGTTAAAATACATATTACATAGTTGAAAATATGCTAAGAGGGTAAATCTTCTGTTAAATGTTCTTACCACACAATAATAATAATAATAGATAAAGAGAGCAGGAGTAAACACTTGGAGGTGATGGTATAGATTGTGGTAATGGCTTCAAAGATGTGTACTTATCTCCAAACTCATCCAGTTGTATATGTTAAATATTTATGACTTTCTGTGTGCCCATCATACCTCCATAAAGTGGTTTAAAAAGTGAAAAGTTAAAGCAAAATGTGACAGTTGCAGAAATTACCATGGTAATCCTGATTGCTTAAATGCAGAATCCATCCCTCTATGAACAACTCATGATTTCCCTAGACAAATAAATCTCTTTCTCTCAATTCTCATGTCACTTTTGGTTGATTTTATCTCAATGAAAGAATAACTTCCTTTCATAATTACAAAAATTGCTAAAGCAGTATGTACCTCATTTTTATTTAGTCTTAAAGGATATCCTGTTTTAGGACACAATTATTGATATAAATAAATGTGGTCCTAAGATATTTGAAAGGGATAAAATATTCTCTATGGCATGTTTTATACTCAATTCAAGAGATAAATAAATCTCTTTTTAGAAATATGTATTTAAACCACATTTTAAATGGGAATATCAGCACCTACAAAAATTGTGCAGGGATCTGAAATGACAGAGCACTTCTCAATATATTCAGATAAATTTCATCCCTTAGTGTGGCAGCCTTTAGCATGGCTCACCAAATGCTTCTGGTTCTTCCAGTCAAATAACAGGATTGCATTTCCCTGCCTCTTAGAGTTCACATGGCCACGTGACCAGCATTGGCCAATGAAATGTGCATGGAAATAACGTGTATGACTTCTAAGTGGAAATTTTAGGATTTAACGTGCAGTTATTCCTACTTAATCTGTCTTTGCAATCATGAGAGCGTACTCAGACACTGAATCGAATTCACACTGCACCTCTGAACTGAGCCCATCAGCTACTTTGGGCACTTCACGTATTGTAATTGAACAAGAAACAAACCTTTGTCACTTTAATCCACTTAGGTTTTTACGGTTGTTGTTACTGCAGCATAATCTAACCTATACTGATTGATACATTGTTTTCCTTAAAAAAAGGAGAAAAAATATATGGCTCATATTTTCTTGAAAAATAAGTTATAAAAATAAAATATTGAATACACTTAATTAAACAAGGAATAACATGATATGCTTTTTTCTATCAAAAAAAGTATTTCACCAGATTGGAGGGCATGTACAATCATCTGTCAACAACTTGTCAACTTTGATCAAAGAAAAAGGAAGTGACTTTATGAAATTCTTTAATTTAAAATGCTTATTTTTTCATTCTACCCAGAATCCTATCTTCCATGCTTAGTTATGACACCAATCAAAAAATTAAAAAATTATACTGATCAAAAATAGAGATTATAACGTGACAGCTGAAGGCACCTAACTTTTAAAACTGATAAAAGTTCAAAAAGTTGATAAGTATATTAGAAAAATGCACTTCTGAAGTTAAGTATCAACTTCCTGGGAGGAAATTCATTTTGGGGTTTATGTACTAGATATGACAACATAAACTGCATTTGAAGGAAATAAGACCATAAGGGTTGGGAAAGTCTGTTCCCAGTCCCTTCACCATCAGTTGGGTCCATATGATAAATTCTGGCCAATAAAATGAGAGCACATTTGAGGTACATTGTTTTCAGGCTGAGGAACTGTGAAGCCTTTGCTTGACTTCATAGTCTCTCTTCCCAGCTCTGGCAATCAAAGAGCCCTCATGTTCCAGGAAGGGCAGGTGAGAGATGGCATCGCCTCTGCCAGTACAGCACTCTCTCTTGTGGTTCCCTTATACTCTGCTAACACCTGAGCAAACTACCTTTTTATTAAACATTCCTTGAATTATACTAATTTAAGCATCCCATCTGTTTCTTGCTGGGCCCCTGACTTACAGAATCAGACTACGGCCCAGAGTGTTATGTAGAAAAGAGTACCCGCTTCCCCTCCAACTGGCGGATGATATACATGGAACATCAAGAAGAAGTAAACCTCATATATTAAGCCACTGAGTTTGGGGGATTGTTTGTCAAGGCTCCATAAACTTAAGCCAATCCTGAAAAATACAACTATCAGACTAGTTAAGGATTCATCCATATCTGTTTTTCTAAGAATTCTTGCCAGGAGAAACTGGAAACACAGAAGGAAAAAAGCCAAAAGAAGGTACAATTTTAGCACAGTGTTATTAGCCTGATCTTTCAGGGGAATTTTGGAATATGAATGACACCTCAGAGTTTGTATAAAACTGAGGTCAGAGAGCTTGAATTTCATATTGAACACTCATTGATCATTGATAAAGTTTTTCTTACACCTCTGTATGTAGGCAAGCCTCCAAGGGTAGCTTTCTGTAGAAGTGCTCAAAAACTAGTCATGGTAAAAGGAGCCTAATGGGATTTTTTTTTTTAATTCAAGTATACTCAGTTACAATGTGTCAATTTCTGGTGTACAGTATAATGTTTCAGTCATACATATACATACATATACCCATTTTCATAATAGGTTACTACAATATATAGAATATAATTCCCTGTGCTATACAGAAAAAAAAATTGTTTTTATCTATCTTTATACATAGCTAATATCTGCAAATCTCAAACTCCCAGTTTATGGGATTTGATACAACGTAAACAGTGTCTGCTAGAACCATTTCCAAAAGAGAACAGGTTCTTATCGTTAACATCAGTTATAGTTCTTACTGTATAATCAAAAGGAGGAAGAACAGTGGTTATATTTATAAAGAGTCAAGGAAATTAAAAACATTTGGTCTCAACAGAAAAAAAAATTATGTATGCTAATTTTGGATAGCGAAAAATGTGATGAAGAAATTATCAGCCAAGTAAGGGAAAGGTCACGAAAAGAGATCTGACTGTTGTAAGCAGTGAAGTCATCGTAGGTCTTTCCGATCCAATTACATCACTGAGAGACCTAAGTATTTTGAGGGAGTGAGTGCTGGAAAATACCTCAGAACAGCATCCAGGTGGAGCGCACCTCAAGGCAAGTTCTCAAAGCCTATAGTCGGTTGCTGTGCTCAAGGAACAATAGAAGCCAGGGTCCTGCTCATAGCTCGTGCCGTGAGGAAGAGAATACTGGAACATACAGTTGGAGAGAGAACCCAGGCCAGACCATGCAGGCCCTTGCAGACCAAGGCAAGGTTCATTTCTGGATGTTTCTGTGACTGGTGTTTTCTACTGTAAGCCATTAGAAGATCGAGAACACAGGAGTTGCATTAACTGATTCTGGACATGAAGAAGAAACAAAAACTGAACTGAATCTTCCACTACAAGCAACTAGAAAATTCTATGTTACATATAGAACAACTGGTTTCACCCACTGGACAACAGGTAGCACTGGGCTGTGATCCCTGAAAAAAAGAAAAAAAAAACAGTTGAGGCCTGCAGTTGCCCTAACGTCTTGCCTGGCTGCGATGTCTAGACTGTATTCACGATGATGGGGAAGAACACAAACAGAGCCCGGCGGCCTCAGTGAGCTGAGCTCAGAGGCTGGAGGGACTGAGCAGCAGGGCGGAACTCGGGAAAGAAGGACCTATGCAGAAACACAGCTCCAAACCTCCACACGCGGTCTCCCTTCTGTCTTGGCTGGAATCTCAGCTATACGTACACAGAGTAAAATTCTACAAGGCTTGGCAAAAAGTACTGGCAAATTTTAAGTTAAAAAATTGTTAAAGCTCACATAAGGCAGGCAGTTGTTCTAAGTCTAATCACCCAGGAAGTAGGGTCCTTGGTGATGAGGCAGCCCATTTGGTGGAGACCACACAAGAGTTGTATCTTAGAAATAAGGCTTACTCATGCCTGGAATGAAGTCTACTTGAGATGCACCATAGGAAATCTTAAAAACAGGACTGAGTTCATAAAATTTACCTGTTATAATTGAATTTTCAAAATGAACTGCTAAAACAGTAGCATAGCATTTGCAAGGTCCAGCCTATCAAAATATTTTATACATATCAATAAGCAGATAAAGGTAACTAACGATAGCCAAGAATAATCTCATTCAATAGAAAAAGACAGAAATGACAGAAATGATGACAGACAAGGATGATAAGTAGTGATTATAACTATGAGCGAGTACTTCATTAAAAACATGAAATAGTGAGGAGAGAAACTGAAGATGTTTAAAAAATGAACTTCTATAGATTAAACAGTATCTGAAATTAAGGTATCACTGGATGAGACTAACAGCAGATTAGATATTGCAGAACAAAAATATCAGTGAACCTGGAAACACAGAAGCAGAATCAAACCAAAATGAAACCAGGAGGAAAAAATAATTTAAAAAGCCTCCGTGACCTGTGGGATATATTAAATAGTCTGACATACATATGGCTGGTCTCCTAGAAGAAGCCGAGAAACTAGAAAGACATCAAAAATAGTAATAAAAAAAAGTGACAGGAAAATTTCGAAATTTGATTAGAAATTATAAGCCCAGATTCAAAAATCTCCAATGAACTTAAACAGGATAAACATACACATAAACATGCCACAATATGTCAAACTGCTGAAAACCACAAATGAAAAGAAAAATCTCAAAAGCCACCAGAGGGTGGAAAATATATATTTTTGCACAGAGGAATTACTGTGTGACTAAGTGAAGACTTTTTTTCAAAAACTTTGTAAACTTGGTGACAATGGAATAACATCTTTAAACAGCTGGAAAAAAAAAATACGAAGACCTGTCCATCTAGAGTTATTTATCCAGCAAAGAAATATGCTTTACAATGACTATAAACCCTAAGAGAATTTGGAGGGGTGGGTGATGTAACGGTTCTATAACCTGACCTCCGATTCGGCCCCCCACATGCTCAATACTCACTCTTCACTTTTCTCTCCCTGTTCGTTACCCCAGGAGGCTGACCAATTTGGACTTCCTGTCCTTTTGACTATTGATTAGGTTCAGTCAATGAAAACCAAGGAAGGAAACTGAACTTTTCTCCAACTTTGTTTCTATAAGTTCTCCATGGCAACATCTTTATTTCACTTTTTTAAATGCTTTAATCCATTCACCTATGGATGGACAGGGGGGTTGTTTCCAGCTTTGAATATTACAAATAAAGTTATGTGAACATTCTTTTTTTTTTTTTTATTTTACATAGGACATACAGTTTTACTTCCCTTAGGTAACTAATAAATAAATTATATAAATAATCATTATTTAATTAATTTTAAATTACTATTAATATAATGTTTATAATTATATTATAAATATCACTTATACTTACATATAAATATTATAATTTATAAATGTTACACTTTGTAATTTATAAGTGTAAATAAAATAAATGCAATGATTAATGTTAAGGGAAGTATACGTTAAAATTTTTAAGAACGTTCCAAATTTCAGTATCATCTGCATTCCCACCAGCAGTATATAAGCATTCCAGTTCCTCAACATACTAACACTAGATATGGTCAGTATTTTTTATTTTAATCATCCTAATAGGTGTGTAGTAATATTTCATTGTTTTTATTTGTATTTCCTTAATGACTAATAATGTTGAACATCTTTTTATGTGCTTATGTTCTATCCATGTATGTTATTTGATGAAATATCTAATAAAATTATTTCCCTATTTGTTATTTTTACTGGTTTTTGTTTTCTTCATTATTCAGTTTTGAAACATCTTAATCAGTCTGGACACAAACCCAAATAATCAGGTACATGACTTGAAAATATTTCCCACACTGTGGCTTGTATTTTGATTTTTTTTTTTAAAACACCATTACTGTGGTATAATGCCTGTACAGTAAACTATATATATTTCAGATTTATACATGTATCAAAATTCATCAAATTGTACACCTATGAAACCACCATCACAATCAAGATAATTAATATTTCCATCACTCCCCAATGGGTGCAAATTTCGAACTCCTGAATTATCCTTTACCCACTCCCGGTAACCATAAGTTTGTTCTCTATGTCTGTGAGTCTGTTTCTGTTTTGTAGATAAGTTCATTTGTATCCCCACTTTTTTTAGATTCCACATATAAGCTATATCTTATGGTATTTTTTTCTCTTTCTGGTTTACTTCACTTAGAATGACAATTTCTAGGTCCATCCATGTCGCTAGAAATGGCATTATTTTATTCTTTTTTATGGCTAAGTTGTATTCCATTGCATATATATACCACAACTTCTTTATCCAGTCCTGTTGATAGACTTTTAGGTTGTCTTACTGGTGTCTTTTAAAAAGGAAAATTTCTAATTTTCATTAAGTACAATTTATTGAATTTTTTTCTTTATACAGAGTATACTTTTGATGTATCCAAAAAGTCTTTGTCTAATACAAGATCACAAAGATTTTTCTCTTGTTTGTCTAAAAATCTTATAGATTTAGGGGTGAATTAGGTTTTGAAAGATGCGGATCAAAGTTTAATGTTTTTTGGCACATGAATATCCAATTATTCTAACACTAACTGTTGAAAAGACTATTTTTTATCCATTAAATTGCCTTTGCATTTCAACCAAAGATCAGTTTTCCACATATGTATGCATAATTCCTTAGACTATCAACTCTATTTAATTGATCTATTTGTCCTCCATGATCCCAATATCACCACCATTTGGCTATTCTGGAATTACAATGTATCTTGCAATCAGAAGTGTTAAGTCTTTCAAATGCATTCTTTCATTTTTCAAACTTGTTTTGGCCATCTTTAGTTATTTTCCCTTCCATATGAATGCTAAACTCAGCTTGTGAATTTCTACTACAATGCCTGGAGGGATTTCAAGTATGGTTATATTGAATCTATTGATCATTTTGGAGAATGGGAAAAAAAAGAGGGATGTTGAAAGTTTGAGAAACAAGTGAGAGTGTGAAATAATCGTCTGAGAAAATTACAAAATAGTTTTATCACTGCAAGAAGTTATTGAATACTAGTGGTGCCTCAAGTATAATAATCCTAAATTTCTGGGTTTTTTGATAATTTGTGAATTTCTATAATAAGAGATTTTTAGGAATTTAAATCCTGTCTGGAAGCTGAGAAAAACAGTATTTGATGGTTGGTCACATCATAATTGCATTATTTTTCTTTAGATATTAAAAACAAAAAGATCAACAAGCCACTCAAGACCCTTTTGCCTGTCTTCTTGTACATTGCCTCAGTCAGCCTAACTTAGTGTATTCCAGATGCATTGGCTTCTTCCTGTGCTCTGAGCATGCCAACTTAATCCTAACCCTAAGTTTTTGTTCATGCTGTTCCCTCTGCTTGTAATGTTCTTTCTCAAGGGCACTGGTGGCCCCCTGTAGTCAGCTGCTAGCTCACACATCACCACATCATGAGTAACTGTCATGTGGGCAACAGGCACGGAAGGGGGAGAGGAAGATTAGATTGAGAGAGTTTTCTTACTGCTAAACCATGTTGCAGTTTTATTTGCTTTTGAGAACATATCACTATATTATCATTAATTTGTTTAATTTGCAGCATCCTCTAAATAAGATAGAGGCTAGGTCTGTCTTGGCCTCGGCTATATCATGCCCAGTATAGACTGGGCACTAACAAAGAGACGTGGGAAAGGAAGATGCAAAGAAAAGGACTTTCCAAACTGGGTTTCAAAAATGCCTTTAAAAACTTTTTTCTCCTTTGTTGGCCTTGGGTCATTTACATTCTGTTTTAAATCTGCATAAATTAGTTTCCTTACTGGGAGTTAAAATGTTATCTAGTTTGCTCTTTGGGAAATAATAAAGTGAGATGAAATTGAGATGGCATTTGGCCAGTATTCCCTCTCTTCAATTCTTCTAGGGAGACGTATACACAAAAGATGAAGCAAGGCAGAGAAAAATTTTATTACTGGTTGACATTCTGTCCTCCCAGCCCTATGAAGAACGCTACTGATATAGACGGGAATAATTGGAGAAATCATTTTTTCTACCTGCCTTGAAGGCCTATGCAAACTAAAATAAAGAAGGCCAAAAGGTTGGTCATTGTTCATTTCCACCCCAAAGAACAGACACAGTTATCAAGTCTGCATTGCAGAGAAAGAGAAGGACTGGGCAAAAAATATAACTGCAATGGTTGGTACAGAGTGATTCTTTTTTAAGCGTGTTTTGTTTTTTATCATCATCACAGACCATGGTTACTATCCCTTTGTTTAGCTGTCTTTCTGAAAGGAAGAAACAGTTTTTTAAGACTGAGTGCATTCTGTCCCTACCACCCCAGCCCCAAACAGAAGTGTCTAAGCTTTCTCCCTGTTGGAGCAAGCTTTAAACCATGGGGAGATAACAGATTGGTGAGATATTACAAAAGTTAATGATCTCATACATCTCCATTTCTTCACATGATCAGAAACGTCAAAAACAATTTTTTTAATAATTACAAAATCACAAAAGGACATGAAGACAGAAGAGATGATTAGTAGTATGGGCCCAACCTCCTCCCTCACAGAAAGAGTTCCCTTCTAGTTTCTTTGAATGAAATGAGAAACTGATTACATAAACAACGGCCAGGCCATATGCGACAACAGAACTTTGACCCACAATCTCTGCAGCAATAATTCCAGAAGACCAACACACCACCTCTTCACAATCAACCCAGAATGGCTTGAACTTAGTTCTAACTTCCAACCTCCCTATTTTTGCCTCTGTTTTCAACACAGGACCAACCAGGGAAAGCCAACTATACTCTCTAAACCAATCACGTTGTATGCCTCACTTCCGGTTAGTCCATCTTCAGTTTCCCCACGTCAGAGAATACCTGGCCCTCCCTGTTTTTCAGTATAGAGCTCTCCCGCATCCCTGCCTGATTTTAAGCCTCTGCCAAACTCAAGTGACAGCAACTGACTCCTGTGCATGGCAAACTCTGAATAAACTTCCCTTTGTTTGTTCTCACTTGTGTTGTCTTCCTTTATTTTCACAAAATAGGACAGGCATGACCTTTCTCCCCATGCACAGTGAGAGGTGATCAATTGCTGCAACAGCATTCTACTTTCTACAGTAAAGTATTTCTCGCCTTACAGATAAGGACAGGTACCGTGAAAACGCTTTCGTTTTTCATTAACGCCGTTGAATCATAAAAAACTTAAAATCAAAGTAATAAATAATTGTTCATGTTATTAGTCAACAGCAAGAGGAGACAGCTCTATTGCTTTGCTTCTTAGGTTTCCTGAGGTGGGTTTTTTGGGGGGGGGGTTTTTTGGTAGGGGCTTGCCACCCCAAGATGAAACAAGACGGAATAAGATGGAATTACAGAAAGGCTCATATAGGCGATTCTCCCATGCCCTTTTCCATGTGACCACTACCAGCTTCTTAATGATCAAGGTTCTGTAAAAGGTTCAGGAAAGAAAAAAACAATCTCTGTTCCTTTGAATGCTCTCCCTCTTATGTCGTATGTCAATAGCTCCATGCTTTCTAACCCCGTTGTAACACACCCTCCAAATTCCCAATTTTTCAGTCATATCAGGAATGAATTTACAGATGCTCAGTTTCATTCTAAGTGATGGCAGGACAAAAACGTCTCTTCACATCCGGCGAGAGGAGCACTTTTAAGATAACCAAACTTTCCATGTGGGTAAAATAGGCCTTCTCTTAGTACAGAGCTAGAAACTATGCTGAATACTTTATATCATCTAATTCACTTCTCACAATTGTCAAGCCAGTTACGTCCTCTTCATTAAAATGTGGGTAACAGTGAGAGTGGGACAGGTTTAGTAACTTCCTATCCATGAGATCATGAAACAGCAGAACTAAACTGATATTTGAAACCATGTCTCTCTGACCCCTAAGACTGCTCTTAGTCAATATTCAACTAAGTATATTGAAAATATTCTTGGAAAAGAGCCTATTTAGAGACATATGCAACACAGTAACACACCCTTTTTGCAAATTTCAGTTCATTAAAAAAAGAATCTCTCAGGGTAGCTAGGGCATTGTTGAAGACATAGTCACCTGGTAATTGGGCTTCAATTTTAGTTTAACATAGTCTATTCTCTTCTGATTCAAAAGAAAATTAAGTCAGTCTGATCTTTTCATTAAAGCATACTGTAACATGGATTGGAAGGGGAAAAAAAAAATACTATTTCCAGTGCCTTGAAAAGTCAAGGGTCAGCTTCTCAGTCCACATTGTATTAGGAAAAAAAAAAAAAAAAAAAGCCTTTGGCAAAGCTTCAGGTAAAATAAGGTCTGGATTATATATCCCCAGGCTAGCAAGGGCAAGGGGGAAACGCAGTCAGCCAAGGAAGAGGGGAAAGCAGATGCAAAGTGGTCCATCACTGACTTAACCACGTCAGGACTTCAGCTGTGTGTGGAATCATACCATGCCTCACAGTCTGTAGGGAAAAATAAAAAAAGAGAAGAATTTCTCTTCCAGCTGTTTCCTAGTTTCTGTCCCAGTTTGCCCGTCAGGGAATTAACATTCCCAAACTTTCTGGCTTGGCAACCTAACCCCTCCAAGGTTGCCTCTGGGGACTCCATTTCCCCAACTGCATCATTTGATTATTCATCTGAAACCAAGAGTGGAGGGAGTGTCTCCTGCCTTTATAGGGACAGTTGGGGGCAGACATGGCAGCTAGACCCTTGCAGCTTCCACTCTGAGAAAGAACACCTGGCCCGCCTACTGGAGACAGCTGGTGGTTTCAGTCAACAACAGTGAACAAACTGATTGTTGGGGCAAGTGCCTACTGTTCAGCTAGTGAATGTGTGTGTCCATGTGTGGTGCACATGTGTGTACACACATGCTCACACAGGGAGGAGTAGGAAGCAGGGGGCAGAGGGAGCTGAGAAAATCTGAGATACATAAACTGAGTCTTATGGAGCCACTCCTTCAAATCTGCATTCAGTATTCCTTCCTGATTCTCTATTTCCTAATGACTAAGGCATGTGAATGAGTTTTGTAATTTTTAAAACAATACACAAATGCTAGAATATCTTTTAATGAAGTACCCCAAAGTCATCCATCCCATAGACTTTAGGCATCTATCAGTTTATTTAATAAATCCCAGCAGTTCACTCAGCATTCATTCATTACTTGGTTCTATCCTAGGAATCAGTTACAGCGGGGAACAAAGCAGGCAAACATTCCTGTTAGAGCTTTCACTATCAAAATAACTATTAAGATAGTGTCAGCCAGTGATAAACATTATGAAGAAAATAAGATGATGCAGTGTGCAGAAAGGGGTGGGATGGAGTTAATTTAGACTGGTTTTAACTGAGTCCCTAGTAATAAGAAGGAGACAGCTAAGCTGAGGGTATGCGGGTGGGGATTAGAAGTTTTTGAGGGAGAGCAGACTGGAAGTGCAAAGATCCAACAGTGGAAATAAGCGTGGTATGTTTAAAGAAAAAAAGAGAAGTCCCTTCTTCCCACCCTTCTTTGCTAGTAGAGCTATGGAGTTCAAGCTTATACGGAGAATGACATCTGCATTTTCCACGTAAGAATAAGGAACATGCTTTCCTAAGAGCATTCTTGGGGGATGAAGGGAGCAGGTGGTATAGTGGGAAGTATTCCTTTATTTCCTCAAAAGGGAGAGCTGTGATATAAATGCAGGAGAAACTTCAGAAGCATATCTGTGGCTCCTAGAAGAGAAATTATAGTAGGGTAAACCTTGATCAGCCATGAGGTGTGGCTAATTTTTACCTCAGGGGTTTTAGTGCATAAAAATTGATGCTTTCATGAAAAAAGGAAAACGTTGTCCTTGGTCAAATGAACACATTTCTGACACAGAATTGTCCTTGTACCTAAAGGGTAAAACTTTGAAGCATAAGCCTCGCTCAATATTTAAGCCAAAGGCCAGCCTGACTGCATTTCTTTTAACATAAATTTTAAATTCAAAAGACAAATACAAATCCAGTACACCCACAGACAAAGCCATGCAAGTTATTTTATCTGCCCGGCACCCAAAAAAAAAAAAAAAAAAAAAAAAAAAACAAAAAAACTTTGTGTCTTATTTTGCAAGGTGTTTACTGGTTCTCAAGCAACAGCTAGAAAGAAAGATGAAGGTGGAAAAAGAGGAAAAACGTAGTGGCTTTGACTCACCTCTCCACTATTTTACAGATGCTTATATAAACCAATGATACATAATTATGTTCTATATATCAAACTGACATTTCATTACAGTGGTAACACCAAGTGCTGGCAAAGGTGAGGTTTATTTGATAGTATCATTCACTGATGTGATAAACATAACCTCTCCGGAAGTCAAGGTTTATTAAGAGCTTTAAGAAGCTAGTAGTAATAACACATTTACTAGCCGTGATTTTTAGGTGAAATTAGACTTGTAGAAATACTGTTTCTCAATATGTTAATGATAACAAAGTATAATAAAAATTTTTTAATTAAAATGTAAACAGAAACGTGTAAAAGGAGAATTTCAATAAATTATGTTACAGTACAAGGGTGGAAATTTTGAAAAATAATATCTTTGAAAACAAAGTTATGACCTACATGGGAAGACAGTACAATATTAAGAAGGAAAACTGGGAGCAATGCCGTTTGTGTTAGAGATCTTTAGGGATTCACCCAATTTCATGCTCCCTCCTCTACAGAAAAGAGTCGCTCTTGGTAAGTAATTGTTGAGCCAGTTACTACATTTTCTAGCTTCTCAGACATCTAGATGAGTGCATGAGACGTTTGCTTGTGAAGAGAAGATTCGAAGAATTTATTTGTGCCATTTTCAGCCGAGACTTTTCTAAAGAAGAGGATGCATTTCCTCCACACTTTTTTTTTTAAACCCATTTCTTGTATGGAAGTAAACGACTCTAACATGTGGAGGGTGGAGGAGACACAAAATGGAAGGAGCCTGGGTCCAGGTATCACTCCATGGAATAGAGTCCCCCAGAGACAGGAGTCTCAGGCTTGTACACACAGGAGAGAGAAAACTTCAACTGTGTTTGAATTGTTATGTATTTTTGAAGCTATTTGTTTTAGTAGCTTGTTTAAAGGCAGCAGACCCTCTAAAATATATAACATCCTATGATACATAGAGGAAAATGTGAGTTAATGATAAACGCAATGAAAATGATGCAGATGAAGTGCTTAGCAGCATGGTTCGGACACAGTAAGTGCCCAGTAAATATTCACACATTCAGGGGAGTTTTCAGAGTTGACGTGGTGGGGAGACAGTATCCATCATGAAGTGAACTCAGTCCTTAGTCATCTCAGCCCTGGGCTGAAAACACAGAGGCAAAGATTGCCTTGCAGCAAGGGAGAATCAGTCAGCTGCCTGGACATCGGGGAATATAGCACATAACTTCTCCCCTCTATGCAGTCATGTACCCCCTCCCCCACCCCCAAAGGTGAAAAGAAAGGCCATTTTATTCTGCCCATAAAATAGTGTGTTCAGTGCCAGGGAAAGAGAAAGTTGTTATTTTACTCTGACAAGGTCCCAAATAAAAATAATATATAAGGATCTATTGATTTTTTCACAGTCAGTTTTTTTGTTTTCCTCTCCAAGTTTTATGTTTACCACGCCCAAGTAAAAGGGATTTATTTTAGATTCCGACAAGTTCCATCAAAGAGTCATTTCAGAGGTTCCTTTGAAACTAAGCGCATGGCAACAAGATGACCTGTATGTTCACAGAACGCATGGGAGCTGCCGGAAAGGGAGGAAAGGGAGGCCTGGGACTGTCTCTCCCATTAATAAGCGAGTAAAAGTGCACCTTGGAGACATGAGAGGGACCCACGGGGAACCGTGAAACGGAAAAACACCCAATTAAAAGTCAGAGGCTCCTGTTCTGTGGGCCAGTTGGCACTTATGCATATGTAGTTAAGCAGCAAAGCAACGTGAGGCGCGGTTGCCCTGTCTGTCCTTTCACAGGCCTGTTCTAGCAAGTTCAGAGGAATAACAACATTAAATGGGGAGATGCGTACTTAATTTGTCTTTGGGGCCATTAGCTCTAAGAATAGCAGTATTTGGGCTGTTTCATGCTGGACTGGCAACACTATGGAGAAAAGTCCATAAGAAAATTCCAATTCATTCCCCAATTTATGCCTTTTAAAACTCTGCTTACAGGATTCAATCTGTTGGGCCATTTATGACACAATAATCCCCATCCGTTTGGCCTGCGTCTGCCAGATTCATCAGATCATTTGGAGGGTCTGGCTTTATATAATTTTAGTCCTCCAGAGTACAGCATGGTATGCCACTGGTGATGGTAGATTGCTTTAGGGATAAAGAGTAGATACATTATCTTACAAATAATATATAGAGGTGTGTGTGTACGTGTTTAAGTACTCATCACAGATCGCCTTGGGATAGAAACAGGAAATAGTTGCAGCAACTCGCTACAGGCTGAAGATATCTGTAAACCACGATTATAAATTTAACACATGCTGCCGGAGTCAAAGCTTATTTGTGCTGAAGGCTAAAAGGGGCCTTGGGGGACTGCAGCTTAAGAGTTATAGGATTTCAAACAACCATAGCTGGCCTCAATTTTGTTTTACAAAGCTTAGAGGCACAACTCCCCGCCGTTGCCACCACCATATTTGCTTGGATTATCCCCCGCCAAAATCAAGAATTCTTGATATATCAAATAGCATCCTTGTGACATGGAGAGAAATTATCTGAGTGTCATAGGGTTAGTCTGAGAATGAAATAAGATTAAACACAGAGTGTCCAGCACACAGGAAAGTGGTGGACAACTGATGGTCATGTTTGGGGATAGTAAGAATGCTCCGTGTCTGGAATACAGTGGGTGCAGGAGAGCAAGGGGCAGGAAAGCACCCTCCTACACACATTTTGCAGCAGAGGGACGGATACAGAATGGTTACTGACTGGATGCTTTGAGGAAGAAATGAAGGAAAAATGGAGGAAGGGAAAAAAAAAAAAAAAGGAAGGTTGGTTATTATCTCATGAGTTCAGATTATAAAATGTTTGAGCTGGTCTATCTCACTTCCAGGCATGGGTCCCTTTTCCATCTCATCGCCCATCCTCTTGTGCCAGTGGGTGTGAGGAAAAAGGAGGGTTTTTTGTTTGCTTCTTCTATTACTTATTAATGATTCCAAGATAAGGTGACATGTTTGAGATAGTAAAGCCCTGTCCTCACGCAGACAAGGGTTCTAATTTTATTTCTGTCACTTCCTAGGTTGGTGACTGTAAACAGGTTACCTTCTGAATCTCAGTTTCCTTTTCTAAGATTGGGGCAGCAATTCCTGCACCTTCGCATCACTGTGGGAATCGAATGAGAGCCCTGGGTAGTAGGAGTGCTCGCATCCGTAAAGACGGCAGACACGAGGTGATGTGGAACAGCCCCCTTAATAAAGACACAGATACTCCACTGGAGGTTCCCTTTGGGTCCATTCTCTTTCCTTCCACAGCTGCTCCAAGCCTCCTGCATTAGTCACAAATACTCAGTCGCAGGGCGCATTGCTCTGAGCTCTCTTTTCTGCTATCCATTCTTTGGTATCCCATGCCTCATTTTTCACAAGGCACTGATTTCCAGATTTGGCAGGGCTTCTGTATCTGCTGGGATTACACAATCAAAATAAACTCGGGAGTGTTTTGTACTTTACATTCCCTAGGAGTATTGAAATCTGAACAGATGTCTGGCCCTTAATGAACCCAGCCAGTCCATCCTTGGAGGCCATTAGGGAAGGACTGTTGCTTCACAGCAGGATTCTCGCAAGGAGCAGAGGATAATCCTGTGCCCCAAAAGAACAATGGACATTTTTTTTTTCTTTTTTTTGCATCCTGTCGTGTCCCTGCGAAAACCTGTCAGTGATTTTTCCTTCTGGATAGCACATATCATCAGTAAAAGCTTACTTTATTTCACATTGTGGTAATCTGTCGTTAAAAGGAACTATTTATCTGTAATACAAATATTCGTGCTTTGCTTTCTTTTTTCTTCTTAGTCACTAGAACATAACTAGCGCTCATTTTAAAATAATGATAAATGTGAAGAAGACATTTGGGAAATATTTGCTCATCTGGATTGAAAACACTAGTGTGTCTCAAAGTGTACCGAAGAATTACTTAAAGCACTTGTTTAAATGATTGAGTTATGGCCCTATTACCCATAAGCAGACCCAAATCCAAGAATTTGGGGTCAAAAGGCCTGCATTCCAATAATTTCCCAGGTGACTCCTATGTAGACTTCAGAGTTCCCCTTATGGGTAATCAATCTGAATAATTCAGAAAGAATTTAGATCATATATAATTTGCCTGGTTTTCTAACAGCTTTAAATCATTGTGAGCACAGTATGAAAAAGGACACTAATATGCATTGAGCACTTACTGTATACCCAGTGTCCTGCAAGACATCTGCTATGCAGAAGCTCATTTATTCTTCATAGAAAAGCGACAAGGAAAGCTTTATTTTTTTTTCCCATTTTCCACATGAGTCAACAGAGTCTCAGAGAGATTAAGCCAGTGAGAGGTCGATCACACAGCTAGCAGGGGGTAGAATGCAGCCTCGCCTGCCCCTGACTGACTAAGTCCCATTTCTCTTAACAAATCCTTACATAGTGCCCTTTAGAAAATCGGATACTTGGTCCTTCATTTAATGAATGTTCATCTGACTTGTTTTCAGTAGTTACAAACTTTTATGACTTTTTTTTCTGGTTATTACCGACAATATGCTTTTCCTACTCTGGTTTGGTAGTTAAATCCACATGTTACTATCTGTCTGGCCTCTTAATAGAATGTATTTATTTGCACAATCAGTTCCCTGTACAGTTGTTTATTTCTTGGCCCAGCTGTAGATTAATTATAATGCCCATGTTTATGCTCTTATGGGTGCTGTTCTAAAATCATTTTTAAGTCAGTTGTTAAAAATGCTAGGTTACATAAAACAGTTGTTCTTTTTCTTTCTTTTTTTTTTTTATGAAAAATCCCCTTGTTTAAAATTCCTAAGTTCTAATTCAAGGACAGAAATTAATTTTGTGGTGGGAAGTTGGGGACAATTTATGGAATCTAACAAAGCTAAATAAAACATTATTATTTTTTGCTAAAATACACGTGATATTATTTTAAAAACTCAACAAATCCATTTTAATACAAAAAACAAATACTACCATGCAAGTCCTGGAATTGAGGCTACTGTATTTCAGCAAGTACTAAAGTTTAGCACTCCCAAGTGTCACCTCTTGAGTTCAACCCCTCTTTTTACCATATGCAGTGAAAGATCTAAAATTAAAGTCTGAGATTATGTGCTGTCTTGACAGCTGGTGAAACTGACAAGTTTTAAAATGGCCTAATCACAAGTTTCCCTCCCAACACTGCTCCAGTAAACAAGACCACTTACCCACCCCCCCAAAAAAATCCTCTTTATCAAAGAACCAAGTACAATCCCTGAATATCAGGCTTTAGTCCTTTGCCAGCCCATGGAATTACTCAAACAAACCAATTACATCTTCCCCACAGGAACCAGAGGGCATTTCATCCTTTTGATACTACAAAGGCTGCCTTGCACAGCCCCTGGCTGTTCACTCTGTTCCCAAGTGCAACCCTCACGTGACCTTGCGTGGCATGCAGTGTCCTCCTTTCCCAGCCTCTGAAGACCTGCAGCTACTCCGCTAACAATCTCATCTGCCCAACTATCTCGACCATGCTAGGGCAAGAATCCCTCCCTCACCAGGGGGGTAAACGGAAATCAGTTAGAGCACAGTGCAGTCCTTCGTGCTTTCCATGTCCAGAATCTGTAAGTTCTATGAATCTAACTGGGATCTAAATGGTAGAGGAAATCAACTGAGAATATCCATATTTTGAAGAAAATTCTGTAGGTCAGACTTGCTTGGCCAGTATGGTGAGAAGCCTATTCATTCAGATGGGCAGTAAAAGTCCAGAGTACACCTGGCATGGAGAGCTTGGAGGGCGGTCACATGTCAGTTGGTCCTTTCTGCTAATACTAATCTCAAAGAATAATTTCCTCAGATCTTCATCTATGACTGCTGCCTCCAGTGAAAACATCTGCTAAATTTCATATTACTGAAGAATTACGCAAAACAGACAATTGATATGGTTGTAAGGACATAAGGTACTTCAAAATGCACTAAAAATTACTGAAAAAAAGCTAAAAGGAAAGTAATGGCTATTCACAACTTTACTATTTACAATTATATATGTTAATAAAAGGAAGTCTTATCCTTCCACTTAAAAATCCCAGCTGCAAGGAAAAGGGGACCCTCCTACGTTGTTGGTGAGAATGTAAATTGGTGCAGCCACCATGGAGAACAGTATAGTGGTTCCCTGAGAAACTAAAAAATAGAGTTACCATATGATCCAGCAATCCTACTCCTGGGCATGTATCTGGAGGAAACTAATTTGAAAAGATACATGTACCCCAATGTTCAGAGCAGCACTGTTTACAATAGTCAAGACGTGGAAGCAACCTAAATGCCTGTCAACGGATGAGTGGATAAAGAATATGTGGTCTATATACATATAATGGAAAATTACTCAGCCATACAAAGAGTGAAATAATGGTATTTGTAGCAACATGGATGGACCTGGAGATTATCACACTAAGTGAAATAAGTCACAGAGAAAGACAAATATCGTATGGCATCACTTATTGCAGAATCTGAAAAATGATGCAAATGACCTTATTTACAAACCAGAAACAGACTCACAGACATAGAAAACAGACTGATGGTTACCAAAAGGGAAAGGGAGGAGGGATAAATTAGGAATTTGGGATTAACAGATACAAACTACTATATATAAAATAGATCAACAACTAGGACCTACTGTGTAACACAGAGAACTATTTTCAACACCTTATAATAACCTATAATGGAAAAGAACCTGGGAAAGAATAAATCTATATGTATAACCGAATCACTCAGCTGTATATCTGAAACTAAAATACTATAAATCAAATATACTTCAATCAAAAAATAAAAATAAAAACCCTAGCTCCAAGGATCTGTTTTTTCATGCCTTCATAAACACATGCACACACGTGCACACTGAGTATCTGCTCTTTTATTTCACAAAAGTAGAATCATTTGATGTACATATTGCAGCAAGTTGTTGTTAACGTTGTTTTTCAGCTCACAATATATCATGGCTATATTTCCAGGTCAGCAAATATTTATAACTCATTCTTTATTTTTTACTAAGTATTATTCCATTATTTTGGCAAACTACAACCTCCCTATCACCCTACTGCGATGGAACATGCAGCTCATTTTCAGTATTTTACTGTTACAAATGATATGCACATACAATGAAATTAGATAAATCAGGACTTGAGTCCCAGATCTGTCACTTACTAGGCCATCTTATCTTGGGCAATTTTCTTAACCTTTCTGAATCTCATTTTATTTTAGATATAAAATGGAGAATAGAGTAACGTCCAGCATTGTCCCAAGGATAAAACAAGATTATGTACTTAAATAAACACTTATTATAATCTATGTAACAATTTAATAATTGTTTAACAACAATCATCTGAACATGATGTAGAAATCCAAGAACTACCATTAAATAACTGATCTTGCTTATTAAATAGCTGAGACCTTCCTCAACTTTAGCCATTTGTAAAACTGCTATGATTTTGCCATATCCATGAGCTACATTTGCTCTTATTTATAAAATATCATATATAAGTCAGTTTATTTAAATTTTAAAAGTGATTTGCTGCAGGGTAGAAACTTCATATTTCTGTCAGGAAATAATCAATTGCCACCTAATCACAATTTCATGATAAACATAAATAGGAATAAAATTATTAAATACATTCTGTGTTTGTCAAGGTCCAGTCAGAAGACAGACACCACATTGGAAATTTGAACAGGAAGAACGTAATGTAAGAAAATATTAACTAGTGAAAGTGGTAAAGTACTAAAATAGATTTTTAATAGGAAAGTATTCTAACAAATAAAAACACAGCAACTATATGGAGAAGCTACTACTTTTAGCGCTGAAGGAGAACAATCCAGGAAGGAGCTAAGCACGTGGCAGAGCCTTGGCCTCCAAGGCTGAGACCCTGACTCCCTAGGATGCAGCCCTCTGGAAGGTGCAACAGTCTGTCGGTATGATTAGAGGCAGAGCTTATCCACAGGAAGCCAGCAAAGGAGGTGATCAGTGAACTGGAGTGAGTTTACAGGAAGCTGTTCACTGAGGTGCCTAACAAACTTGCTGGAGAGTGAGTGCCACTGGAAGCCATCAGAGGATGGAAGAAGCAAAGAGGAATCAAGAAGAAAAGCCTTTCTCTGCTCTGCCTTCCAGTATTCCTCCAGCATCCTCTATGGACAGAGTCCAACACTGCACCACCTGGCAAAGGAGAAGTACAAGTTCTAGCTGAGATAATAAATCAGGACAAAGCAGGGTGGATTTAGAGCTGACAGGCAATATAATAACTGGCATACAGGTCTTCCCTCACTACCTAAAGTCATCTTAAGTAGTCCCAGTAGGGCAGGCACCACATTGAGAAACGCTAACATGGAACACTGGGTTTTAAACATACAGTTTCACATTTATTATTACTTATCATCCTTATAACCTCTGCCTTAGAAAACCAAGGCAGAAGGAAACTCATTACCTGAGATCACTCATTTAGCTACCAGCATTAACAGAACGTTCTCTCCTGATAGCCAGTATGGCTTCTTGCTAGATGTTTTACATTCTGAAGCAACGAAATATAACCTGCGTGCTGCTTGGTTCTTTCAAAGAATTAAGACTTCCAAAATGTTCAGCTAATTTACTAAGTTTCATCTCATTTCTTTAAAGTCTCTCTCTTTTCTTTTTTTTTTTTAAGTAGTGGAGAGGTAACTAGGTCTATTTATTTTATTTATTTATTTATTTATTTATTTTATTTATTTATTTTTAATGGAGGTGCTGGGGATTGAACCCAGGACCTCATGCATGCTCAGCATGCACTCTACCACTTGAGCTATACCCTCCCCCAGTTTCACCTCATTTCAAATTAGAGAACAGTAACCGTGCCTTGAGTTAGAATGGACTCTTAACACTTGCATTAGGCTTGAACAGATCATGAGAAAGATCTCATTTGGAGGGAAACTATTCTAGGCCAAGATTTTAAATTCCAATTTTAACCACTGTTTAGCTGTGTGCCTCAGAGCAAATCACTTCCCCCTTTCTCTGAGTCTCATTGTCTTCATCTGTCAAGAGTAAGGAGGATTTTTGTATATTCCCAAGTTTCCTCACCATTCTATTATTTTGGAGGTAGGATCAATGATCAGAGTTTGGCAATGTGCTTTGGGACATACAGCATTTCATCAGCAGTCATCCTACTCACTTCTTTCAAGCTGTATAAACTCACCCTTTACGAGATAAAATCTAAGCATTTCAGTGTGATACACCAAGTTTTCTAAGATTTGGCCCCTAGTTTTTATTCTAGCCTCACAGCCCACCGTTTTTCACTTTTTACTACCCCAAGTACTCTACTGGTTCCATTCGTAAAGGTTTCTTTTCACATTCCCACACTAAAATGCTCTCCCCTCACCTCTGCACTTGAATGCCTTTTCCTTGTTCATCATCCAGCCCAGAGTCCGTCTCCTCTAGAAAACACGTCATGAACTCCTGAGCCTGGGCTAAGTGTCCTTGTTTTGTGATCCACCACAATGCTTTGCAACGTTCTCATAGCTCTAAACATTTGTCTGTGGGTAAGTGGAATTTATCTCTTTAAATGTCCCCTTCACAAGTCTGAAGGCAGCATCAAGAACATACTGTTTTTGTCTGGATCACATTGTATTAAAAATAAACTGAATGCTTAAAATTCTTAGTTCCTTGGTTGTTCATACCTTTTCTACTTCCTACTACTTTAAGAAAACTTTGCAGAACATCATCTATATTTATATATGCCCAGGAAAGTCTGTGTTAGTGTTTGATCAAGAGTTATCCAATCCAGGTGTCAAATGATTTATTTTGAAATGTTTTTCAGCCTCCTTGGCCAAAATCTCTGCATTTGTGGATCTAGGTGTTAGTAGTGCTATAATATCAAAGTGTCATTTCTGGTCTGGAAATGCTTCACTTCAGCTACAAATGAATATTGTCAAAGGCGATTAACTGTGTCACCTTAGTAGATGAGGCTGCTCTCCCTGCCTGCCCTTGCAGGGGTGCTCACCTAGAAGAAATGTTGCTTTGTAAAGGATTGGAAAGGTAAATGGGCAATCTGGTGGAGAAAAGAGTGAAGCAGACCATTAGTTTACTCAGTGTTCAGGGCATGGTTTTTAAGTTAAGTTGAAGTTCAGCAGTTTGGCATTTCTGATATTGCTTAACTACGTGGAAATTGAATTACACCCAAGTGCTTTTTTCTTAGTGACCCAGGAATTTCTTGGGTGAGAAAAGAGGGAAATGGAAAAACAAAAACAGAAGCCTGCTTCCAGTTCTTCCCATGCTGAATACCATTCAGAATGGTTATTCCATATATTATTTGCATTAACCAAATGCACTGAAGTTACCACATTTAAGGTACATGTGATATAACTAGGTAGAATATGTATTTTCCTAGCCATAATAACCCCGTCATTCGACATATCTCAATGCGTGTCTCATTTTCAACCTTTAACAGTTCTAGTTTAATGATTCTATGGTATTTAATTCTTCCCTAAATTCTGGAGTATACAACTGGATTTTTTTACTTAGAATTTAAGAGGAAGTCTAGGATGACAGAAAAACACAAAAAGATCTGTTGGATCCATGGTTTCCCTTTTACGTTAAGAAGAGGTAGAAAGTAAAATCTGAGTTTCTGCAATAAAAACTGTGTTGCTCAAATACAGGCTTGGAGCAAGAGTTAATGGCAAAACTATTCCTGTGAGCAATGCTATCATGTGGTGAAAATCTCAAGTATAATGGAAAGTTGGTGATTTATCCTTCTATCTTCGTATCTTGTGAAACATTCATTCAAGCAAAGGTGAGAGACATACAGACTAGACTCCTAAAGCCCCTTCCAATTTATTCTCCCTTTTGAAGGTGTAGAAACTGATGTGTGGAGAAGTGATTTGTCTAATGTCAGTCAGATGAGCAAGCTTGGGCTCAACACTGAGATTCCAAAGTTCTAGGTAGACACACTTTTCGTGTTCTCGCTCGCTCTCTCTTTCTTATTTATAGGAAAACTCAGCCCTTTCTATAAACTATTAACAAGAGATGAAGCACAAACTTTTTAATTTAATTATAAAAATTGAAGCAGTTTCCACAGGTGTAAACATGAATACATGCTAAATATAGATTATAAAGTAAAACTCAATAAAGCAGGTATAGTGTCAATAGACAACAGGCTTATTATCAAGTGTGATTCAATTGTTCAATCAACAAAACCTTGGCTCTAGGCTTCTATTGGCCAAAAGAAAAAAAAAGTTAAACTAAAAGCACTCTAATGTTTGTAAAATAAAAAACAGCAAAAGGTTAGTTGAAGGAAGTGCTGTATTTCTCAGCACTAAAACCTCAGAGACATTTGCAGTTTTCGGTCTGGCATGTAAGGAGTTAGGAAGTCATCACTTGTGTCCAAACAAGCAAAAAGAAGCTGAACAAACTGAGATTCAACACCTCTTCTTAGGTCCAGCAATGAACTGAGGCTGCAGGGGGAAGCCTGAGTATAAACTTTCACAGGAATCATTACTGGAGGAGGAAAAACCTACACCATAAACTGTTAACGTGTTAGAGGCTCAATGTGTAGGAGCTTGAGAGTTAGAAACACCAGGGACCCACTCTTGGAGGAATTCCTATACTTCTGTGAGTTTTACTCCAGGAGCCCTACCAGGTTCTCACAGTGAAGATCTGCAGGATGAGGGAACAAGTCATTATTTTGAAATAGGAGAACTTATTTACTGGAGCCTAACCTATCTTGGAAAAGGGAAATATCCAACTAGAACCTCCACTAGCCTTCCTGTCATACCTAAAGTGGGGGGTGGAGAAGCATTTATGAGGATCACAACCTAGGGGGTGCAAGTTTCACTAAAAGACCAAAATCTGATCATAAAACTGTAGAATGCATCCCCCTTCTGGAGACACACACACACACAAACAACTACCACATCAATAGAGCTTCTGTACAATAGGGGAGACAAAGTCAACAAAATCAGAGGCAGTTTTACCTTCTGATACTATATATATACAGTCAAGCAAACAGTAAAAGCAGCCTAATTTCTAGCCAAAGAAGCATAAAACCTCACCCTAGACATGTATTTACCTCAGACCCTTTGGCCCAGTATATCATGTAGAACTTTCAACAAAAAATTAAAAGTATTTAAAAAAAAAGAAAAAAGAAAAAAGAATATAGTTCTAAGAGACAAAGCAAGAATCAGCATCAGATGCGGATACGGCAGAGATGCTGATTTAACATTTTTTTGACTAATATGCTAAGGGCAGTAATGGGGAAAGTGTACCGCATGCCAAAACAAATGGATAATATAATTAGAGAGAAAGGCTAAGAAAGAATCAGAAGGAAATACTGGAAATGAAAAACACTGCAATGAAAAGAAAGGGTGCCTTTGATGAGCTCATCAATAGACTTAACATGTCAGAGGAAAAAAAATCAGTGAGCTTGTAGAACTATCAATAGAAATTTCCCAAATGGAAATGCAAAGAGAAAAAAAAATACACATACACATACACACATATAACAGAACCAAATGACCAAGAACTAGGAAATAATTACCAAAGGTTAGAAACGAAACCACAAATCCAAAAGGCTCAGAGAATAACCAAGAATGGTAAGACCCAAAATAACCACATCTAGGCATGGCAGATTCAAACTTCAGTAAATCAGAGACAAACAGTAAACTATGAAAGAAGCTAAAGGAAAAAAAAAAAAAAAACAAGACAAAAGAAGAAAAAACATTGTACCTTTAGAGGAACAAAGATAAGAATTACATTGGTCCTCTCTTCAGAAACCATGGAAACAAGAAGAGAGTCGGTTAAATATTTAAACTGCTGAAAGAAAAAAAAAAATCTGCAATTTTACATCCAGTAAAAGTATCTTTCAAAAGTGCAGGAGAAGTAAAGTCAAAAATTGAGATGATTTGTCACCAGTAGACCTAATTGGCAAGAAATGTTAAAAGAGGTTCCTCAGAAATAAAGAAAACAGTATCGGTCAGATGCTTGGAAATAAAGAAAGGAAAAGCATGACAGAATGAATTATGATGGCAAAATAAAATATTTTATTTTTATTGTTCTACATTGGCCTAGTAGATAATAATTTATTGAAACAATAATAACAAGAAAGTATTTGGTGTAAGTGAAATAAATGACAGAAAATGTATAAGGGGCAGGAGTTGAGAATGCTCTGTTAAAGTACACATGGAAGTGCTGTAATGTTATATAAAGATGATGTGGATTAATTGTAAACATACATTGCAAACTCAAGGGCAATCATAAAAACAAATAAAAATGATGTATGATTGATGTGATAAAAGAGGAGAAAAAATGAGATCATGTAACCGTGTAATTAATACCAAACATGGAAGAAAATAACTGGAGGACAAAAAAAAGAAAAAAAAAAAAAAAAGAAAGAAGAAAGGAACAAAGAAACAAAGAACAAGGGCAATGAGTACAAAACAGTAAAATAAGTAAGTAAAGTTGATATTATATAATCACTTTAAATATCGATGGTCTAAATATACCAATTAAAAGACAGAGACTCCCAGAATGGATAAAAAATGATCCAACTATATATAAGACACAAATAGATTAAAAATGAAGAGGTGAAGGAAGCCGTACCAGTCTAATATTAATCAAAAGAAAGTTGCAGTAGCTGTATCAATTTCGCACAAAGCGGACTTCAGAGCACTGAAAATTATCAAGAATTGAGGAGCTATTACATGATAATAAGGGAGTCAATTCTCCAAGACAAAACAATCCTCAGTATGTATGCACTTAACAGCAGAGCATCAAAATACATGAGCCAAAAACTTCTGGAACTGCAAGGAAAAATAGATGAATCCTCTATTATATATAATTGAAGACTTCGGTAGCCTTCTATTAGTATTTGGCAGATTCAGCACGCAGATCATCAGTAATGATACAGAAGAGGTGAAAATCACCAATAATCAACTTGATCTAATTGACACCTATGGAATGCTTCATCCAACAACAGAACTCCCATTTGTCTCAAGTTCACATAGAATATTCATCAACATAGGCCACATTCTATAGGCCACAAAACATATTTGAACACATTTAAAGAAACAGAAATTGTATGATTCATGCTTTCAGACAATTACGTATTTAAACTAGGAATCAAATCAGAACGGTAACCGTAAAACACCAAAATATTTGGAGATTAAACAGCACATTTTGAAATAGCACATGGATCAAAACAGAAGTGCTAAGAAAAAATTAAATATTTTGAAATAAATGAAAATAAAAATAAAAATTATAAAAATTTGTCCATATGCAGAGGAAGCAGTGTTTAGAAGGAAATGTATCCTTTGTTCTCTTAATGTGGTGTTTCACATTTATGGATTTGTGTATGTTGAACCATCTTTCTATATCAGGGATAAAACCCACTTAATCTTACTGTATGGTCCTTTTAATTTGCTGTTGAAGTCAGTTGGCTAGTATTTTGTTGAGGAATTCCACATATATGTTGAATAGGGGTATTGGCCTGTAATTTTATTTTCTTATATTGTCTTTGTCTTTTTTTGATATCAAGGTGATATTAGCCTCATAAAATGACTTTGAAAGTGTTCTCTTCTTTGCAATTTTTTGAAAGAGTTGCAGAAGGTTTGGAGTCAATTCTTTAAATGTTTGGTAGAATTTACCAGTGAAGCCGTCTGGTCCTGAGCTTTTCTTTTGGGGGAGGTTTTTGATCCTTTCTTTGGCATTATTCTACTGCCTCCTCTTTCATTTCTAATTTTTTAATTTGGGTCTTCAACAAACATTTTTCCAAAGAAGACATACAAATGGCCAATAGGATAATGAAAGTGCTCAAAATCATTATCAGGGAAATGCAAATCAAAACCAGAATGAGATATCACCTCACATCTGTTAGGATGACTATTATTACAAAAACCAAATAAAAAGCATTGGGGAGGACGTAAAGACATTGGAACACTTGTAACTGTCAGTGGGAATGTAAAATGGTGCAGCAGCTATGGAAAACAGTATAAAGGTTCCCCCCAAAATTAAAAATACAACTATATATGATCCAACAACCCAACTCGAAATAAATGATATAAGCACTCCCATGTTCATTACAGCCTTACTCACAATAGCCAAGATATGAAAACAACCTAAGTACTCATGAACAGATGAATATACAAAGAATATGTGGTATATACATACAATGGAATATTACTCAGTCTTGAAAAAGAAGGAAATCCCACCATTTGCAATAATACAGATGAACCTGGAAGACATCATGTGAAGTCAAATAAGACAGTCACAGAAGGACAGTTACTGCATTATTCTACTTATATGAAATATCTAAAATAGTGAAATTCCCAGAATCTGAAAATAGTGGCTGCCAGGGGTTAGGGATTGGGGGAAATGAGAAGTTTTTCAATGGGTATAAAGTTTCAATTGTGCTACATGAATAAATGCAAGGTATCTGTGGTACAACATAGTGACTACAGTTAACAGTATGATATTGTACAATTCAAAATATGTTGAGGATAGATCTCACACAAAGTGTTATCATAAAATAAACCAAGCCAAAAAAAAAAAAAAAAAAAAGAGATATACAAGGAAATGTTGAGAGGTGATGGATATGTCTATTACGCTGATTATGTTGATAGTATAATGGGTGTTTGCATGTATCTAAATTCATCAAATTATATATATATCACATATGTACAGATTTTGTATCAATTATGCCTCAATAAAGCTGTTAAGAAAAAGAAGGTCATTTATAACATCCAATGCATACATTAGAAAAGAAGAAAGATCTAAAATAAATACTCTAAGCTTCCACATTAGGAAACTATAAAAATAAACGTTAAAATGTGTATCATGAGATACTAAGGCCTCTCTTATACAAATTTATGACCTCCTCAATTCTGGTGTCCTCAAGATCCAGTCCCATAAAACTCTCCTTTTTGTCTGCTGGTCCATGTTGGCTAGGTCCTGCACCTCCTTTTGGGTATATTCCTTTTGTTCCTCTAGCAGGCCCAGGACTTACCTAGCAAAATTATGTTGTGGTGTGATCCAGTTTACATTGATCTGATGGCCAAGAGGGAAGTTATAGTAGACTCTTAAATGCATTATTGTTATGGTCTTGTCAGCAAAGTCCTCCGCAACTTTGTCAAAGAAGAGTGGAATTTTTTCCTTAACAGGGCACAATGCATCATTTCTATTTATTTCTGTAAGTCCAGGGCATTGTGAGGCATTTGAAGACTCCAAGATTTGGGGATGCATTAACCAAGATGTCCTCATCCTGTATTTTCAGAGCAACCTAGTCTTCTAAACCAGAATCCTGATCTTGGCATGACAGACTTTCTGAGCTGAAGAACTCTTCCCCTAATATCCTGCTATTCTTTGAATTAAGTCCTAGGCTTGACCTGAATTATTTTCAGCTCTTCGATTGTATGAGACGAAAGTTTCTCAGTATTATGCTAACAAAGTTCTTCTGGATTCAAACTTAGTTCTTTATTCATCTAATTCCATTGTCCTATAATTACTTCCCCAATTTTTCAAATATCTGAGACATTGCTCTTGCCAGCACATACTCCTTCACTATTAAGCTTATCCATTTTTTTTTAACCACAACTGAAAAATTTTATAACTGCAGAACTCTTGCTCATGCTATATGCTGCTATATGCTATACGCATATATACTATATGCTAAAGGGTCGTATCCATACTCCATGTACCACTAGTGATGGGCTGGATATTGCCAGGTGTTTGGTAGTTGGTCTGGCTCAAAAATCCCTTGTCAGATCCTGATTCTTCTTGGTGCCATCTACCTTAGGCCAGGTTATGGGAGGCAGATTCTAAAAGGGATATTTGCATACAGGAAGTTACAGGAAACTGACGGAATCAGACAGAAGGCTGGAGCAACTTAATTGCAGTGTATTCACACCAACATATCATCTGGCTCCATGGGGAGCTCTGGAGTTGGGCTCAGCTTTCAGAGTTGTCATGCCTTGAGGCGAAGAAACTAGGCATTTTTATCCCCATAATGACTAATAGTGGATACAGAGTGGCCCTGAGGGAGGGGCAGGACCGTGGAAGAAGGGGATCTTTTTGGAAGAGGGCAAATTCCCAGAGACAAACTCAGCTGTCAGCTGACACCACTCCAGGTAGTTGGGAGACTGAGCGTGTCATTCCTGAAGGAGGATCTGTGCATAACCACTAGACTCTCTTGTCAGGTTCTTTACCATGCCTGTCTGACTGATTCTTAGTTTTGCAAAGAGACATTAAAAATCAGTTTCTATTTGCATTTCTAATATTTATACCTTTGGACAAATAACTTGACATCTCCAGGCATCAAAATTTCTGTATGAAATATAGAAATATTAATATCTTCTCTAACCTACTTCTCAGGGTATTAATGCAGGGAGCAATAAAATCACAGAGCAAAGATTTAAAAACTGTAAGACTACCTAAAGATGACTCATATAAGCTCCTACTTTTGCCTAAGCCTGAATCCATGCCTGTTTTTCATGTCCTCACATAATGTAGAGTTAAAAGTTGCTCTCTGGGTGAAATTTGATGTACAGAATTTTCCTTGAAAAGGAAGGATGTAAGTATTAGATGAGAAGTCATGCTTTTCCATATTAGTGAATGTCAGCACATATTTTACTTCTAATGTATCAGGCAGAGGGCAAGTGGAAGACATATGTAAGTACATGGACATAACCAGCCAAAAGTTTTCTACTGGTAAACAATCAACAGATGATAGCTTCCATCTTACCCGTCAGAGGAACCCCTACAACCACCTTTTGAGGAAATTACCAGCCAAGGCACTTTGAGACATCGAAGAAGTACATAAAAAAGAATTTTTTCCCCTTTGACCTAGAGGTTAAAAAAGAAAAAAAGAAGAAAACAAAAAACAAGTGCCCTCCTCCAATCCACTCCAAGCCATTAAAAAAATAAAAAAAGAAAAGAAAATGGTTCCATCTCATGCCAAGTTATGCAAGTGTTCAACAGAGATGACTCAGAACTCAGAAGCACCCACACCGCTTGGGTCGAATGCCAGCAAAGCAGATGGAACAGCTTGTAAAATATCTTCAGATGGTCCCCACCATTTATTGCATCTGTTTTTAGAATGTGAATAAATGAAAAAAAAAAAAGTCCTTCGCTTTGTAGATTTGTTTCAGAAATCAGGTTATGTCATTTCAAAAGCTGCCTAAGGAAGGAATTTCACTTAATTAAATCTTCCCAATAATGACTAGATTTAAGCTTCCAGTGTTGACTGCATTGTACTGATGTTGTTTTACAAAAACCTCTGAGTGATTTGTTTTCAAGATCAGCTGTTCCTTCTGATGAAGCAGGCTTTTGCTTACATCTCTGCTGGCCATCTTTCCATCTTGAAGGGGACTAGCATAAGGAAAAGTCATTTCTAGAGCACGACAGGGCAGTAAGGTAGAAAGGCAGATACTGACATGGAACCTCTGATTAACTGGGGTCAATATGTATTTATGTTAGGACTTCTTGTTATGAGATACGATCATATCTTTTAAGTCCTTCTGCACTGAGTCCACTGGGACAGCTGAATGAATGCACAAAGGTAAATGTACATTAGGAGGAGTTATTTGTAATGGATGTTTAGATAGAAACGGTGTGAACAAAAATGCCAAAAAACCTGAGCTATAGGTTATACGCTACCTCTTATTAGCCATGTGTCTTTGTATCAATTATAATCTATAATGTATTACTTTGTAGAAATTTGGAGAGAGAAAAAAATATGGTAAATGTATGTTAAAAAACATTTTGAAATTATTAAAGGTGTTATATAATATGCTATTTAAAATGCAACTTTCCAAGAGTTTATACTAAAACTTTAACAGAGATTTGTGCCAACAGAATGACTCCCACGTGTGATGTGTGTGTGTGTTTGATGACAAGACTATTTCACATAAATAAATGAACTGAAGATTTTATGCCATATCAACGGCCATTGGCCCTTCATACATACTAACGTGATCAGAGGTGATTATTTTGATGGAAAAAATTCAACACAATAGGCAAGTAAAGAAAGATTTCCAGAACAATGTCTACACTGCACAATCAGGTCATTAGGGGATTAAAAACCCTTCATTTATAAAAGGTCATGATGGCCTGGTTACTTCGATGGTTTGCATTTTGATTTTTCAGTAAGAAAATAATGACAGAAAATTCTAAACTCTTCAAATCGGCTGGTGTAAACGGAATGAATTGGTCTCAAGGGAATGTTTGTCACATTTTTAAAGATAAATTAGCAAGCTTATCTAAAGAATCACATTTGTAAGAAATGATAAACTATAACAATGGGTAATCAATATCAGGATTCCATTAATTCCATTCAGATCATTCACCAGATGTCTCAAAGTTGACCTAACTTCAAGGTAAATAATAACGATGAAGTTGGCATAATACATCTTTTTAGGTAATTTTTAAATTGACTTTTAGAATGTCAGTGATGGGAAACGCAGACTGAAGCTCATTCACACCCACTACCGTATTTGAACTTGGCATTACCAAGGCTTGGAAAGGATAAAAGCCACCATTTATTGATAACTTCTTGGATGGAAAGGACTTGACACCTATGATTGAAGTTAATCCTGGTAACAGCTTGTGATACTGGAATCATTATCCCAGTCTTACAGACAAATAACTAATTCAAGATCACCCAACCAGTAGACAGGAAAGAAGAAAACTCAAGCTCGCGTCTATGTGACACCAAAGTTCATGGTCGTAGCCATTACTCCATGCAGCCCTGGAAGTCAGGAGACTTGGACTTTCAAGCAAGTAAAGTGAAGAGAGTCAGCTGTTTGAATTAGAGAGGTGTGGGCTTAGGTGGCCTCTCTGTGCCACGTGCGGCCGAGCTTCGTGTTTCTCCCCAGGTTTGTGCAACTGCAATAGGATCATAGAGATCATTCACAATTCTGTAAGTTGACGTTTAAGATACAAAAGCTACATATTTCCCAGAGGGACTCAAATGCATTCGCTATTCACACTTGCATTAGTGAGGAACTATCTGACACACGTTGGTAAAGCCCACAGTGAAATCAAATTACCCACGTGAAATAATTTAACCGGATGTTTAATAATGGGTGACATTTTGTATAGAATGTCATCTCAGCAACTTATTTTCTGTCCTCACAATTTCAGTGTCTGTCACTGCAGACACTGGAAACAACACTAGAGAAAGACCTAAACCAGCCAGCTGACTCTCTCACATGCCACTTAGGTCCTGTGGATTCAGTGTTCCAGAAAACTGAGACCAAAAGACATAGGTTCACAGCTTTCTTGCTTCAACTGCCTTGTCCAGCAGTGTCATCAGTAATGACAGTATTTGGGGGGGAGCTTATGATGTGCCAGGCTCTGTGCTCGGCATTTCCTTACACTGGCTTCCTGAAATCTCATGGGGTCCGGTCTGTTGTTACCCCATTTTACAGATGAAAAGGCAACAGTTACAGAGTTTGCACAACTTGTGCTCAGTCACAGAGTCAATGGAGCAGATGTTCAAAGCCAAGACTGTTGCCCCTCACGGCCTGGGCTCTCAACCACTGCATCCTTTTTCGAAAATTGTAATCATCATGCTCAATATTATTCAGATTCCACTCTTGCCAATATTTCTCCTTCTGATCATTATCTTGTTTGATCCTCACAGCAACCCTGTCGAGGAGGTATGATCATCTGCATCCAGCGAACAGTGAGGCTCACAGACAAGAACAGTGAGGCTCACAGGACTGAATGTTATCAGCATAATACATTTACTGATGCCTGATTTCCCATAGAAAGACATTCAGAAATGAAAGTCTGTCTCTTTCAAACAAATCTCCATTTTTTTTCCCTCCACTTCCTTTCTAGGAAAAAAAAAAATGCACATACCACACAGAGAACATTATTTTGGATACATTTTAATAAGCTATACATTGTAATTATGTAAATGAAGTTGTCATCAACCTTAATCAAGCTAAAAACGCTCATCTTTCTTTAATATAAGAAAAAGAGGAATAAATACTCATTAACAGTGAAGGCCTCAAGAACGTAAATTGAATTTTACTTTGAGATAGAAAATTGGTATAAAAAGAAGGATGCGTTAATTACACTATCCACTCTTCCCGCCCTTCTCCATTAAAAAATAATGTGTACAAGTAATCACCTTTAGAGCCAAAAGTAATTTTAGACAAAAAGTAAATCATGTTCTGTTTAGACTCTAAGAAGCATATACCAAGCAATACCAAGTTATGTGGGTATGTGTGAACTCTCTTCTTTGCCTGGAGAAACTTCGCTTTTGCCCTTCTGGGTCTCCAGAGGATTGAGGGAGTGGGTGGTGGCAGGAAAAATTGATTATGCTTTGTGCATTCGCTTGCGTGCATTTCTGCATGTGTATACAGCACAGGCATATACTTCTACGTGTATGTATACAGAAGAATATACATAAAGATACATTTTGCAGAATTCTTATGTGTTGCAACAATTAAATAAAATGCGTATCCCCTAAGATCTTGCACCAAGTGAATACTCAAAATTTTAGTTCCCTTCATGAGATCCTTCCAGGCCAACCAGCCTGCAACTGTTTTCAGGTTGCGGCTGAATTTGTTTAGTTAACAATGATTGAATACCTCTGCACAGTTTCACAGTTGTCCTGGCCAGGAACTGGCGGAATGAGTAGCTTATAAAAATGCATACAATGCATTCCTTTGTTAGAAGTAACTCTTTCGCCTAATTCGGTTAAGGTGCACCAGCTCGTGTCCCCTGGACTTACTGCTTTTATAAGCCGGGAAAACTCAGAGGCATGACTAACAACAGGAGTAGAAAAAGTAGTTCCAACTATAATTAACTAATATTAAATGATAACACTTAATGGGTGGCCTTCTATATGGGCCAAGTTCAATGCTAAGGGTTTTATATCCATTCCTTCTTTTCACGTTCACAATAAGCCCAAGAGGTAGATAGATATTACTATTAACTTTCTGATGATGACATTGGGTTTGGGGAAGAGTAAGTAATTGGCTCAAAGTTACACTGTCCCTGAATGTCTACATTCTGATCCAGGACTTTCCGATTTTCCAAACCTCACTTAGCCCTCAGATTAAGTCACTTCCTTCTGCTTTGTATACTCTATTTCTTCCTCCCTATCTACTCCCCATACGTCCACACCCTGTTCCGAGAGGAGCTGACCTGTGTGTACGCAGCCAGTGCGCCCTGTCCTTTGTTTCCTATTAAATCCAGTCCATAACGAGCGTGGGAAAAAGAGCAGAGAGGAGAAGCCGGCAGAAGGCGGTATTTTCATTTCCTTGCCTCCCCCAGTTGTCTCAGGCTAGCTGTGTCCTGTCAGGTGAGTCCTTCAGGCCAGACTTCCTGTCTCCAGATCTTGAAAAAGATCCCCTCCCCTCACCCTTCCAGATCTGCGGGGACTACTTCCGAGGTCCCGTGATGCCCTCTGTGGCTTCCTCCACCTGCCCCGACCGTTGAAAATGGTCCTCTTCCAATTCTCTATGATTGATCCCAGCTGGAATGTGCCTTCTGTTTCCTACCAGGACCCTGACAGACACACACCCCTGTTTTCCAATCTGAACACAGTTCTTTCCCTTTAAAGTATTTATCATTGTTATTCATTATAGATTAGAGCAGAGAAACATTTATTTGCTCGTTAATTTGTTTCCTGCCTGGTCTCTGTCAGGGCAGGGACTATGTCCTCTGTGCCCAGTCTTGTATTCTTGGTGCTCAGCATAACACCTGCTGCTTAGCTAGTGCCCAGAATATTCACTAACTACATGATTGCCTCAAGGTTCAGAGTGGGCAACTTTTGTTATCTCCGGAACCTACTGCTTGTCTTTTATAAAGATACATGTAGATATACACAGACATATAAATATGTACATATCTATAAATGACCTATATACATATATACACATATGGGGGGGGCACTGGTATACTAACCCAAAGCTATCTGTGCAGTTTCTTCACTTAAATTCATGAACTAATAAGTATTTTAGACACCAGCCTAATAAGTAGAATTATAAGCAGGCGTGCCAACCCAGAGACCCAATCTCCAAGACAGTAAAGATTTTTTTCTACTGAATGGAGTTGAATATTTCAACGGTGACAAGGCTGAGAAGTGACCAAGGTAGCAGCTTAACACGTCGTGTCTCTGCCACGTTTTGAAGCAACCTTTAAAAATATTTATGAAGACATGGAAAAGTAATAAAAAATCACATCACAACAAAAAACTAAGAGTGACAAACACAGAAGCACATTCTAAACTGAATTTTCAAATGGCATCAATTGATAGAATGGGGGTGAGCGCATTATGGTTTTTGTAACAGAGCTAAGACTGCTCAGACATAAAAAAGCAGAAAGATGTAGCATTTTATACTTCAACGCTCCATCCCCTCACACAAATTCCAGGGCCCTATACCAAACAGAAAACTTGACAAACCTCTTCCTCTCTTTCTTTGATGAAACATCTAGAACCCATAAAGAAACTAACAGAAAAATCAACACCCTTTCAGACTAAAATAATCATAATAAAAACCTTAGTAAAAATAGTTGTTTCGTGAAAAACAACCACCAATACTACCTTTATGGTATAATAGTGGAGGCTGTCTTACTAAAATCAGGAGCATGACTAAGAATTCTACGGCTCTACCATTAGACAATGTTCTTGAGATTATACCCAATACACTTAGCAGAAACAAAAATCAACCAGAATTAAAAGGCTAAAATTTGGAAAGGAGACAAAATCATTATTCCTTTCAGATGATATGCATCTGCCAAAACCATAAAGAAGGAACTAAAAGTCTATTCAAATAGCTGGATTGATTGCACAGGCCGGTTACAAAATAAGTGTACAGAATCAAAAGCAGCTTACAGGGATTTGCTGGAAGAAGGCAAAGAAAAGAAAAAAAAAGTAATGGGATCCTTATTCAGGTACATTAAAAAGAATGGAGAGATAAAATGGAGTACCGTAATGTTTGTTCTACCTTGTTTGAATTAACTTATATTTTTCAATTTGTATAATAATCAATGGTTATTTTTAGGAAAACGTCTTTGTTATGGTTATTAAACTCCTGAGACATTTGCACTTCACCATCATCAACCTTTGAAGGCTTAGTCTTAAAGGCATAAAAGTCTCAGGTGGTTGAAATTGCAGAAAGCAAGGTGAGCTGACTCATTAGCTTTCCGTGGCTGTGAATCAAGTGAATCAGCTCGTGGGTCGATGTGTGCCTGGGTGTCGCAATTTTGGATTCCATAATCGGTCTCCCATGGGGTCCATCTGTTGGCAAGGCATTACAGGAAGAAGAGAAGGCATTTCATTCTCCAAACAGCTGCTTGAAGTGGAAGTTCTCCATGCTTCTCAACGGGAGGGTACCTCCCCCCCGGTAAAGGGATGCCAGCAGACGAGGCTGGATGTGAATACGGGGTGGTCTGACATGAAGAACACTGTGAGCCTCAGGAAACTTTTATGCCTCCATTCAATTCCTGGTACTTGTAAAGGCAGGGAAACAGATCTTCTTTCCACCAAAAAAGATGGAAATCTCTTTAACATGAGAGGAAAAAAATAGAATTTTATTTTGTTTTGTTTTCTTTCCTCTCTGTTCTCCTTTTCTTCCTGCATCCAATGAAGGTGCCCCAAGAAACTTGTAGAATCCAAGCCTTAGGTGGAACTTCAAATATCTGTACGTCGTTAAATGACTGCTTTGTACCCTACACACGTTCCAGTCAATGAGTACGTGAAACAGAAGTGCTCAGCGATGGCGCTGGAACTGGCTCGATCTGCCACGTTTTGGCTGTGTGAACTGAAGCGCTGTCCACAGTTCGCATTTCCACAGCCACAGTTCTCTTATGTGTAAGTTAAAGATGACAATACGGCTTACCTCAGAAGGTTGTTGTCAGGACTAAACATGATAATGTGTGCCAAGAGCACAGCACTTTACAATAAATACATCAGTTATCTATTTTAGTAACTAAGTTGTTAGAAATAACTCTTAGTAGTCATTCTTCAAAAGAAATGTTTCTTCTGACTAATACTATCTTGAAGGCCTTTGATTGTAACTATGCAGGAAACTCAATGAAGGATAGTTTAAAATTACAGGGAATTTAATGGATCGTGTAATTTAAATATTCAGAGTGTGTTTAGTTGTAATTTGATCAAGATTATGATTTTTTTTGTCATATACTTGGCTCAGTGTACTTCTGTTTCTGAGCCAAAACACTCAGAGGCTTTCCTGATGGTTGCAAGTGGCTGTAAGAAGCCTTGAACTTCATACGTTTGTGTCCCACAATGTCCAAAAGGAGGTCACTATGTTCAAGATTCTGAGGAAAAGCATTGACATTCCTTGTAATTGACCTACAGTCAAAACCAGCCAATACAACAGGGGAAGCCACTGTAGCAGTTGGCTAAGACATTAACTGAACCAAAAACTGCAGCAAGCATGATCTGGCTAACCCCCTTATCCCAGTCATGGCCCTCGCCCCGGAACTAGACATAAGTTTATAGTGACTTTGAATTTTGTTCAGTGACAGTTAAGAGGGGATGGAGCACTAGGAATAGAGGTGAATTATAGTCTTCAAATAGATTTCATATTTCTCTACTAATAGAACAACATTTTCTAAGACTTCATCACTGACTTCTCTAATTTGCAAGGATAACATGCCTTAATATTTTTAGCTTGATATCTGGAGTCACAATCATGTTAAGTCCTATTCTCAACCCCAACCATTACTGACTTGCAGCATCTTCAGCAAGTTACATCTGATCTCTAGGCATCAGTGTTTTCACTTATTAAAAAAAAAAAAGGCTGAATTAGATGACCTAAAACTTCCCAATTGTCTCACAGGTCTCAATGAACACATTTCCTTTATAAATGGGGAAGATGACTGGGTAAGCAATCTCTCAACTTCTGTTCTGGAAATTACACAAAATAACCCAAGTTCCTTTTATCTTTCCTCACCAGCACTATTTTCTATTCCTTTAATCTTTTTGTTGATATTCTACAGACCTGCTACAATTTTTCCACACCTTATTCTCTATGTGAAATCTCTAACTAGAAAAAAAAATCTTAGAGAGCTATCAATAATGTCCCCTGACTAAGGAGGGCTCTATTTCAAGAAATCATTTTGAAACTTGCTTGTTTATTTATCAACATTGTGTTCTTGCAAATTCCCAATATATTGGTAGGTACTTAAAATATTCTATTATTGCCTTTGAGTTTACAGTTATTTTCATTTGTTGTAAAATTTAAATACTAATGAAATATATCATTGTTAATAATGTGTTCACTGAATTTTGACATTAATCCACCTCCTTACCAAAAATTAGAATGTTATCACCCCATAATATTCCTCATGCTCCTTACAAGTCAAACAACACTTTCGTGGCCCTAGAAGCAGCTACCACTCTGATTTTTCCAACTACAGATTAAATTTGTCCTAGAACTTCATATAAATAAAATCATCCAAGATGCAGTCTTCTGTGAAAAAAAACTATCTCTACACTCAAAACTCAATTGACTATATTTGCCAATTACTGGATTCTGTATCATATTTCATGAATTGACAGAGTTACTCTTTCCCCAGTGCTGCACTGTCTTGACTTCTATAAACTAGTAATACATCTCAGTGAGTATGACTCTGTCTTGTTTGTTTTGGCTCTTCTCGTTCCTTCACCTTTCCATGTAAATTCTGGAATGAGCTTGTTGACATCTACAAAGAAAGCCTCAGTTGAAATTGCTTTGATTCTGTAGGTAAGTTTTCAGAGCATGTACATCTTAACAGTATATAAAACTACTGGTGCAACTTTAACCTTCAATATTAAAAAAAAAAAGTTATGCATTTTTTTTCCCTCTTTGTTTCACAAGGAAGAAATCCACGATTTAGAATATTAGCATTAGCTTTTGGAAGAGAGGAGAAAGACAAACCCAGAAATTTTGAGGAATCTCTAGCTCAGGATAAGGATTTTAAAATAATACTTCCAGTAAGTACATAAATAATTTCTAAGATTCAACTGCTGGATTGATTGACACCAAAACACAAGAGAGATGCTAAGAAAGAACACGAGGAAACATTCCTACATGAATCTTCAGCTTGATCAAGTGTGGTATGGGGAAAAGGTAGTGATGTAAGGCATCTGAGAACCATGCAGTAAAAAGGTGATGGGGATTTTGCCTGTTTAACCCATTTCATCTTCTAAATTCACTAAGCAAAGAAGCCTTAAATGGGACTAACACTCTCAACAGCTACAACACATTTGCAGAAGATCATGCAATTGACAAGTTAAGTTCAACAAGCATGTTCCTAACGTATGCTGAAATGCTTTGTTCCAGAGTAGCTAAATGACCGGGAGACCTACAGACATTCAAGGAGAGAAAGATGAGTTCCAAAATGGAAGAAGATGGAAGATGATAAATTTTAGTTAGGTCTTAAATAATACTCAGATTTGAGACTTTTGGAGAAGTTAGGAAAAGTTAAAATAATGGCAAAGATGTGTATCTTCTTTCCTTCCCTCGTCTCCACTGTATCTTACTTCTTTCATTCTAATAGCAAACATAAGTGTGTTCAACCAATCTCTGTGCTGCGCTCTGGGACCACAATGATATCTTTACTTCTCTTTCTGACTCCCTTCTCCCGCCTGTAGGTCTCAACTAAATATCACTGCCTCAGCAAAGCCAGCACTGACCTAAATAAAATCTTTTCCTGTTATTATTTACATTACTTACTTGCCCCTAGTTTCCATCTATCATTACACTTTTTTTTTTTTTTTTTTACTTTTCAGGGTTTTTTTTCCCTTTTGTACAGGGAACACTACTTTAGGCAATGAATGAATGAATGAATATACAGATGTCTCCTGCAACTACTTTGCAAACTCTTAGTGGGAAGGGACCTTCTCTAATTCTTCTTATAATGTTAATACCCTGCTTTCAAAGGAATATCTATGACAATTTAATGTGTCAAGTGTTACAGGAGTAACCATAGAACTTTGCATGCTGTAGGTGGAATTATCTCAGTAGGTGCTCTCCAATATTCCAGAGAATAAAAATAGTTTCAAAGAGGCAATAACCTGTATGTTGTAAGTGTTTATGTGACAGACAAAGGGTCACAGGCAACCCTATCAGCTCTGCTGTGAAACTTACATCCAGCCATTCTTTCACTCATTTGATACACATCCATCAAGATACAATGTCCAGTACTATTCTAGGCTTCTCTGATATAAGATAATCAATATGAGACACAGTATCTGGTGTCATCTACCTTAAAGTCTCAATCCCATTAGGGGATAAGAATTAATTAAAGAAGCAAACCCAAGCACTGTCTCTTTTGCACTAAGAATTTTTTTTCCTGTATTATTTCATTTAGTTCTCACAACGACCCAATGGAATAGTTACCATCATTAGTCGTCATTCTCTAATAATAAAATTAAAGCCCAAAGAAGTTAAAGTATTATACAAAGTGACAACCCCCACATCAGGTAAGTGACAAAACTGGGATTTGCATACACCCAGACAGACTGATTTTAGAGCCTGAACAGCTGACTCAGAGTGAATATCAAGTCATATGGAGCCAAAATGCAAAGTATGAGGGACAAAGTGTTGTGAGATTAGGCTTCTGAGGTAGACAGGAACAGTCTTGCTATGGCTTTGTGGGTCTCGTTAAGGACTTTTTTTACTCAGAGCCATGGGAATCCACCAAAGGGATTTTTGTCTACATGGTTGAGAACAGGCAGGGTAGCATGAAAAGACTGGAGATGGTCTAGAGGGCTGTGATGAAACCAGTGAGGAAGCTATTGCATTAGTCCAGATGAAACATGATGGTATCTTGGAGGAAGATGACAGCTGTAGTTGAACAGAGAGAAGTGGATAGATCTGAGAGCTCTTTAGGAAGGAATCCAAAAAAAAAAAAAAAAAAAAAGAAGTATTGATATGATAAAGTACACAGGCATCCTAGCAGGGTGGTATTTACTTAGAAATAGTGCTCTGCATGTACATGAGGCAAAGAATCATTAGAAAGAAATCTAGACAGTTAAGATGGGCTAGTACACAGCTTAGTTCAGCACACTGGTACTGAGGTGGGGTGGTACAGTGTATGGAACCTTTCGTTTGAACTTCAGTTCTGCAGTTAACTTTCTGGGTAACTTAGTGCAAGTTATTTGTCCTTACTAGAACTCCATTTGTATGCAGAAAATCAGTACCCAAGTGACAAATATCTCAGGGTGGTTGGAGACAAAGTAACACTTTATTATGAAAGGATTACAAAGTTACTTACGTGAGCAGGAGGAAACGCTACTATTATAGTTACCAAATTTGGCATAATAAAGTGCATTCTTCCCCACAATCCTTTCCGGTTACTGAAAATCCTCAAGCCAAGACACAGTTTGACCTTTGAGGTTAAAATAGCAGTTTTGTTCACCAACCACTAGTTAGTCCAGAAGGAAATAAATCATGTTGTTTACTCCTTCCTGGATTATGCTTACAGCCCACATTCTGATCTCGGAAGGAAGATGCAGAAAACCTAAGAGAGGAAGCCCTTTTGCTAGAGTTCAACAAACTGGATTATACATTTAATTGTGGATTCTATTATTATAATGCATAATCACAAAATACATTATTTTTATTTTAAATTTTAGTTAATTTCAGGCCAACAATTGGGAGACCTGGAGATCATGATATGATAAAGAAATTTTGAGAATGAATTTACATGAATGATTTATTATCTAGATATCAAGAAATAAGGAGATACCAGATAATATCTGATTCTGAGGTTAATATTTTGCTAATATTCATCATTTTTTAAGGAAAGACAATTTTTCCAAAGTTCCCTTGCTGACCCAAAGGGAGTGAGTAATGAATGATATTAAATTGGATTATAGAAATTTGTACTGAGTTAATGAACACGAGGGAGGAAAATTAAGAGGTTTCAAAGTCAAGATGCATTGTAGTAGATTTTATAAAGAAAAGAAAGCAACTAAGGATGTGGTACGATTCCCCATTTTCAAAAGCTCCGAAGTTAAAAAGAAATTTTAATCTGCCATGTCCATCCAGGTGGCTAGGAATATTATAATAGATCAATGTAACTTTCGAGCATTCTGACAACTCTTAGAAAGAACTGATTTTGCTTTTATAAAAAGATATAGCGATTTTAAAAGATAACATTTAGTAATTTGGATTCATGTATTTTGTTTTTAATTTAACAAAAGATAGCTGTTCAAAGTAACAAGATGGATGGATGATTCTCAGTATCTCTCTTCACAACCTTTTAAGTGCACATTTCACTGAAATATAGCACTAGCAGAACCCAAGGTATCACAAAAAGCAGCACATATAATGAGCAGTAGGTGTTCAGGGCAAAGGGGTATCAAATTGGAAAATTTGTTAAAAAAAAAAAAAAAAAGACATGAGGTCTATGAATTCAGCTTTGGATTGCAGAATGTGATGGGCAGGGAAAATGTTCCAGACATAAAGAGCAGTGTGATTAAAGGACTCGGGGAAAGAACGTATTGAGCATGATGGATAAACAGTTCGATTAGTTCAACCCTATTTATATCTGTAGTATTTGCGGTCAGAAAGTCTTAGGACCTGTCAGTCTAGACCTTGGGTATGGCTACTGCTGGAATATGCAGGCTTGAGGAGGCAGAGCCTTCAACATGATTCTGAGACTTGAAACCTGAGTGACTAAGAACGGCGTGTCAGTTTTACAGAATTGTTTCCAGCATGTGAGGAGGAGAAGATTTGGGAGAAGCTGCACAGCCTGATGTAGCTATGTGGGGCCCATGTCCCACCTGGCAATTTTAAGTGCAAGGCTGAAGTTTGAACAGTGGCCAGGGTCCTCAAGTTGAACTTTTACAGCATGCTCCCCAGGAATAAAGAGATAGGATTCTGTGTAATTCTCAGCTCTCTCCATTGCTGTGCCCAACACACATAAGCTTAATGCTCCAGAAATACTACAAACATTTTATTTATTTCCCATTTTATGCTGTCCTGTACCCCCTTCACTTTTCCCACGCTGTTTCCCTTCTCCTATGATGGTTCAGTCATATTGACTTCTTATCAACAGCCCATGCAAATTTTAATCATCAGTTTAAATGGCTTTGTCTTCTTTTCTCCTCTGAAAAATTTCCAAAGTTACCCTGACTGATTTTGGTTCATTCTCCGTCTTGGTTCTCACTTCACTCTGTACACACTGGGGTCGATGCCACACTGCATTTGAATTTTTTGCTTTTATGAGTATTTCCCCAATAGACCTAAACACAGTTACAGAAAGGCAGAGTGCCAGTATTTTTATCTGTTCATCCCTAAGTCCAAGTAGTGCTTAGCATATAGGCTTTACTTGGAAGCTTTTCAAAGATTCCTTTAGCTACCAAGAATTTTCTGCAAACAAGTAAAACGCCAAAGCAGATGTGCTTGGGAAGAAGGAAGGATAGGAAAGAGGTTAAGCAAAACCTAAAAATAGAAATCCACACCAAACTGGCGTGGCTATATCCAGGCTATAAGACGCTCAGAGTCAGACTGGCAGCAAGTTCCCATTGTAGCCATTTCTATCCCACCCCGCCCCTTGATAGAGTTTTATTTGTACTGTAGCTTATTTCCCTCTGGGGGTTGTTCATGGCCATGTGACAAGGGATCATTACACTCAATGACTCTATTTATTAGGTATAAATGTTAGGTTGTGAGATTTTTAATATTGCTAATATTATTTTTCTCATTTTGTATTTGCCATTATAACCTCAGTGCCTAGCAAAATGCTTGGTGAGTAAGGGAGACCCTCACTTTAATCTTTCAGGCCACTGGACATGATTGTCATGGGGTAGAATAGCTTCTGTTATTTCTCATTTAAAATTTCAATCACAGTTTTCATTTAACCAGCATTTATTAAAATAGGTTGTTAATAGAGTTTAAAGTATAAAATCTCTCAAAATTTAAGTCAAAAATGATTAATGTAATTACTCGTATAGTTAGGATATGGTAATGAAAAAGGATCAAGTATATAACCAGTTTCTTAAATCAAAAAATATTTTTAATATTATAGCATTAAATTACGGAGTTACCATTATTAGTCATATTTATTCATGAGGGGTAATTTGATATCTTACAAAATAAGCCAATACATGGTGTAACCTCTTGCAGTCTAATTTTTCATGGATGAGCTCTTGCATATTAATATCCTTGGAGGTTATATTTTAACATAGTCTAATTACCACTTTCCTTTTATTTCTATTCAGTTTGGCATAGCCACTTTGCCTAAAATAATTTAATATTCTTACGAATGAGACAGTGTTAAAACTAGCCTGCGACATCAATTGCCTTTGTTTATGCCAACAACTCTAGTGAATTAACATACTAGAATGTGAGAACAAATGGCCCTAAGAAAAAAAAGTGCAAAACTATTCTTCACAATTGGTATATGATTTTTGAATAATTTAAAATAGTTCTAGTTTGAATCCCATACATCTGCCCTACAAATCAGAATCCTCCGTAGTCTAATTAATACGGAAGTAAAAGGACATTTTTGTCCCTTTTTTCCCATTGCATTCTTATGCATTCAGCCAGGCACCCTGCTGCCTGATTGGTCCCCAGTTGCTTTGGGCAAGACCAGAACATGCTTGATGAAACATCACATGGCACTTCTGCAGACCGTGATGCCTCTAAGCACACCCACAGACAGCTGGCCGGTGCACTGGGGATGTTATACACACAACTCCTGGAGGTGATGCTCACCCCAAGTTCTGACACTGACTCTTACCAGCCACGCTGCCTTAGGCGAGTTAGGTCACCTTCCTTAGCTTCAGTTTTTTAATTTCCAAAACCAGTTAATAACAATACCTATCTTGTTGTCCAGATCATGAGAATTAAAGGAGATGTCAAATGAGTATTTCAGCCTGGCATATCATACAGCAAGAATTCAAACATGATCAGTTGTACTATTATTAGCATTGGTCTAAATTTAAGATTACTTTTCATTTATTCTTAAATCGATGATACCCCTTGCATTATATCCTGCGTCCTTCAGGGAGTATCATTTAAGAGAACTCAATAGAAGTTAAGGATCTATTAACTTGGGGAACTAGATCAAGACTTTAAAAGGCCCATAAACTTTGTAAGACTAGTCAGGGTGATCAAGTTCAGCTATCCAAAATACTTGTTCCATGCTTTTTTAGATTTTTAGACCCAGCTCTAGTTTCCGTAGTGGATAAAATATGACATCCAGTGATATTACCATAATAAGGCATACTTACATTAAGACACTGGGAACAATTTATAAAGCAGAGAAAGGAAAAAAGAAACAAAAAAATGTGGTCATAATCACTACCTTCCATTTCATAGCTGGTTGCCTTACTGGGGGAAAAAAAACAACAACAACCTGCAATCTGTAATGGTCCAAAGCCACAAATACAACTATTCACAAAATCATGATTGTGAAACACTAAAAATCTGTAACAGACATTTGTAATTTAATTCTCAGGATGTTACTGCTAATATATTTTCCTTGGCCAAGAGTAGCTTCAGCCTCCAGCAAATGTGGGCAGTATGTCAAGATGGCCAGGAACATATTGATTTGCAGATTTCATGTTTTGGTCTCTATCTATCATTGCAAACATTCTCCGCTAAATATGGACATTAGCACCACTTCTGCACAATGATCTCATCGTGCTAATGCAAGAGAACAGTGTTGCAATCTGTAACATCTTCAGCAAACAACCCTAATCAAATAAATCAAAATGTATATTTCTCCTCATAGCTGGACTCTGATCTACTCATGTGCTGACTTAAATACTCGTTCCAGGACTCTCAAGTCTGATTGATGATGTCTTTGAACAGTTTAGAAAAGGATAATCAACCACAAAGCCCAGCTTGAAGCTGAGCTGAATTTCAAAGCCTAAACATTTAATGTGCTTTGATTTATTCCTGCTGAAAGGCGTAAGAAATCCACACTGTTTATGTATGTATCATCATTCATAGGCTTAAATTTTAGTTTTCCCGTTACCTGAAATGTTTCTGTTTGTGGAGAGCGTGTCCAACTTAACACCTGGACTTCAATAAAACTTTTTAAATCAGGTAAGGATGTTGATCGTCTTTGTGCCAACGTTTGGTCAATTTCTCTCCACAATAAAAACTACATTTTCTATGTTACCAGTATTAGTTATATATGATGTATATTGGTAGTCATGAATCATATCTTGCGATCGTGGAAAGATTTGTAATAACTCATTGAAGGCATTGTCATAACATTCTAATGCAGGGTTTTCTAGAATTCCTATGAAATAGGCATGATTGTGAAGCATTTGTCACCTAACAGACATAGGGCTGGGGACAGTAGAGGATTTTAAGCTTATTTTGAGGGGGTTTAATTAAAGACACCAGAATGTCATACACTAAGATATTATAATTACAATTTCAGATTCTTCTTCTTTGCTCTCAGCATATTCATTACAGAGTAACTGAGAAATTCTGCCTATTGTATGTTTGTGTAACAACATGTAATTTACCTTTCCAGAGAACATGCTAGACATCTGATCTGTGCAATTACCAAATTTTATTTTCCTTACAAGCTTATTATCTCTGGTTAGGAAAATCAGACCTAATAAGTGGCCTAATTCGTACTTTCAGCTACCTGAAAGACGATTTGAAAAGAAAATTGTTTTTCACTGAGACATTAATGTTATCTGATGACAGGTTAGAAAAACGAGAATTCTTCTAGAGGGAAACTACAGATTGAGGTTGGTAGTTATCACAGATCTTACTGGATGCATAAGAGAGCTCATGAGTTCATTTCTGAACTGCCTCATTTTCCCAAAGACGGTGAGTCACCAGAAGGCCAGGGGCAGACATAGTCAAAAAGGCACAGGCAGGTGCAAATGTAGACTCGGGTGCTGCCCACTGTATGGACACATGTGACTCACGGGAGGCTCTGGTCCCAGGTCAGAGATGGGCCCCGATCAGTTATTAATAAAAAATGCTCCTCATTACTAGAAACGTGCCCATCAAGTAGACAGCATTAGAGTGTCTAATTCCCCACTCTCAGGTAACAGTGAGATTGGAGTTTCAGTTCACTCTCCTCTTGGCAATCATGAAGATTTTTTCCCCAGTGCTTTCCTATCCCTGAGTAGGAACTCAAAAAATAACTGTTGGATGAAAAATATTATCACTAGTGACTGGGAAAATTTAGATGGTTCAGAACTTCCTCTTCCATACCATGATTTTCCAGCTCTCAAATTTGCACAAATATACAGAATTTAGTGTTATTTATCAAGTAGTGACCCTCTTTGCTACTTTGTATTAAAAAAAAAAAGTACCTAAAAAAAACCTGAAAGAAAGAAAAAAAAAAAAAAAAACTCCTAAATCTGTATTAAGCATGGAATACTTGAAAGGTAAACCTGACCTCTTTGTAATATCAGCAGCAATTCATTAGACTAAGGCAAGGAAAGAATAGCACAGGTATCTGAAAAACACAAGATACATATTGGGATGAGATTTGCCCTTTTTCCTTAAGAAGAAATGAAGTTGTTTTGTACTTATTAAAAAAAATCGATCATGCTAATAGTCACCATGCTGCTCAGCCCTGTGTTCTACCAGCAGTTACCAGACTCCGTCTGTTTGCGGTGTTAATACCATGTGTTAATTACATTGCTAATTATGTGTTAATGACATTATACAAGGTGTTAACACAATGGAAACCCAAACACCGCTAAGATGAAGAGCTCGCTCCTTCAGAGCCCATACGTCTTTAGGCTGAAAGCGAGTTCAAAGTGATAACAGCTCAAAACTGTGTTCACAGCAGGCCTTCTCTTCCAAAACCATTTCTCCAGCAATTACCCAGTTTCCTATGTACAGTTCTAAAGAAGGAGTAGGTCACATTTAGTGGCCTATCCAACCTTTCAATGCTTCTGTTTTCATCATTAGTATCAGTAAGTGTTTCTATCCCCTGGACTCACCTGAAACCCAGCTCTTCACCATTTCCACCCATGTTTTGCCCACCGGGCCTGTGCAGAATCTCTCCTACAGAGGCCAGTCCCACTCAGATCCAACCAGATGTCTCCCATCTCTTCAAAACTTTTCCTTTTTCTCCCACTTTGCCACTTTTCCCACATCCTCCGCAACAAAGGGCACAGCCAGGACTGGAGTCAGATTAGGCTCTTTTGTCCCCAACACTTCATACCTTAGCCCACAGTTATCTTCTGAAGTTTAACTGACACAGCATAATGCAGAATTCACACTGCCACGATTGAACATGGAAAACGGACAAGCTCTTCCTCCCAGTGTCAGATTAGCAAACCACTTAGGTGGAAGTCACCTAACTCGCCATGGCTGAGAGGCACCTTCCTGGGTCATCTCCTGGGCCTCTTGCGCACTTTCCATGCCAACCGGGGATTGTCTTTGTCTTCAGTTGACTGTGACTTTGGCCTTTTCAGAGTCCCTGACCCGCACACAAGCCTCTCTTAGTGCGAGTTTTGCTGACGGCGGCATTTATAAAGAGAAAGGGAAAATCAATCGCTTTTGCCTTCCCCTCTTCGATGGATACATTAAGCATCACTGTCATCACCACCACCATCATCCCTGCCACCATCACCACTATAATTTATTCATCCTATGTTTATGCTAAATGCTTGATAGAGTCGATCTTCAAAATGACTCTTCAAGTATTATTATTCCCCTTTTAATAACAGGGAAAAGTTCACAGAAAGAGCCACCTGCCTAAGGTCACTCAGCAAGTGAGTGGGACAAATGTTCACAAACGTGTACTCACACCAAGAAATGTCAGTTTCTGTAGCTACCTGCCTTCAGCAAAACTCAGTATTGCCAGACTGTGACTTCTGCAGATTGGTGTGTCCATACTTTTTCTTTGCCCATTAAAAAAAATAAATAAAACAAAAACAAACCAAAAAACTTTTTGACTCACTTATGAAAGTATCAGTGATAATATTTTCCACTCCCTAGTTTTGAGGACTGTATGTGGTACTCTGTCAAACACCTAGTATATTCTAGTGATGCAGAAAATATTTCCTATTATGTCATCTCCTTTCTTTTATTCTGGTATATTTCCATTGTTTGGCTTTATTTTTTCCTTCCCCAGAAAAGGAAATAGTCTGGAGAGCCTCCCCTGCATATTCAGACACACTGATAGTAGTTTTTCCTGTTTTATAACCATTTCCTCCTCCATGAACAGTAGCGGCTAGAGTCCCACATTCATCTTTTCTTCCTGTTACACAAATTCCACCAATGAAGGCTTCCCTCTTCCACTCACATATTCAGGGTGTGTAGAAGGCAGGTGTCTCAGTACTGAAAACTTACAGGTTTTGATTTCTTCGTCCCTAAATATTCAGTGTGTTACCTAGTGGGGGGGGGGGAAAGTATGCTTGGAAATCAGCTATTCCTAAAGAGACCTAGATATAAGAACAGACAGAAAATCAGATATGAACTTGCAGTGTAATATGCTGACATTTGAGGGAAAATCTGCCCTGAATATGTATGGACACCGTGTTATGATTCCAAGAGTTGATAAGACTTCTTTCTACAATACTGTTGAGGATTTACCTAAAACATTTCCCCAGTTCAGCTCAATAAGGCCTGTCTTCCTTTTCCTTTTTAAAAAGATATGTTCCATTTAAGCCGCTTAGTAAAATACCTCATGATGTTCAACAGTGAAGGTATTCAAGTTGCTTCTTATTTTAGTTAGTGGCCTTTTTTTCCCCACTTCATTCCTCATTCTGAACGCTTCCCTGCAAAGTGTCTAAAGCAAATCAAAGGAAAATTTTGGATGCAATTTTTCACCCTCAGAAGCCCCATGTCTTTCTGTAACACTTCAAGGGTCACCTGGTGACTAACACTGATCACATTCTACGCATGAAAGAACATTCACTGAACACATTCTTTGTTTCCCAGAAACCCTCAAAGATTTAACGCTACCAAGTAAGCTGTACTCTGGGCCACCTGAATCAGTGAGATGCTCTTATGCTCGGGAGAGAGTCTGCAAGTGAATCGTCTATTTATAAACAGCACTGCATATTCCACTTCATGTCAGTTCGCCCTTCCGGGAAACTTTACCGAGCTGGAAGTGCATGGTAGCACCTCCGTATCACCACCACGACTCCCCACGTGCCACTCTGACCCTTAAGCCATTATGTGTCACCTCTGACCTCTTTTTCTCCTTTTCCAGTGAAACAGGTAAAAGCATTTGCAACTAGAGGCAATTCAGTGTGGATTAACCAGTCAGCACTTTAAATTCAAGTGCCTGCTCCCTGAGAAACCTGAGATGTCAATAAAAACGTAACAGACTTCTCACCCTCCAGTTGCTTGTGATCTAGTATGAAACACAGACAGGTGATCACATCACTGCAGAGCCATGTGAGAAATGCTGAATGGGGTTCACACCATGTGTCATGGACTCACCAGGAAATGAACGGATGACTGTTCCTGCTTGGAAAGCAGAGGAAGGGATACCAGGAAAAAGTCTAAGGGAGAAGGGAAGATAGAAAAGGACGTACGGTACTTCCCCAGATTGAAGCATTTCTACCTCGTGCACAGAGCACACCCCACCTCCTCTCTCTGAGTTTTAGACTTCCACAAGCACAGTATGCGAAGTGTCCTTTCCACAGTTAGGACCTTTATTTGGCACCAGAGCTAGAAAAAGGCTCTGCTGAGGATATAGGCATAATAACACTTCACCATTACTTACCCGGGATACCACGAGAGTCAGCAAGTATCTGTAGCCAGGAAAACCTAGATGCTGGGATTTCTGTCCTGGAGCCTTGGACACATGACCACAGCTCCCTAGAAGATGCCAGGCAAGGTAATATTTAAATGTAATTACATGCCGATGAGACAGAGCAGTCTCTGGAGTCATAAAGAACTGGGTTCAAATCCTTGCTTACCTATCAAATAGCTGAATGACATGGGCACAGCTCCCCCGACCAAAAAAAAAATGTGATGATAAAATCTACTCTATGGATAGTAATGAGAACAGATCCTGTATGCAAAACACTTGGAACAGTGTGTGGTATACAGACCAGCTACGACTGTGCCTTACACAGTTTGGCAGACAACACCAGGACTCCCAGGTGCCTTAGCAGAGCCTCCACCTCCCAGGCAACGACAAGGCATATCCTGCAAGTCTCCGTGACAGGCACCGCACAGGCACACCATACACTGATGACAGATGGGGGCTGTCACTGCAGCCTGCCAGCCAGCAGCCTCCAGCAAACAGGCAGTGGATGAGAGACGTGAGCCTAAAAAATAAACTTGTTGTCTTGGACTGATAGAAGCCGTGCATTTTCTTTGTGTTGAAAAGAAAGGTGTGGAATGTTTGCAAGCTTCAGGTGGTTGTTTCTCAGAAAACTCCTGAGCTCAGTAGAGATGGCAAAATACAGTGAGTTAATAACCTACACTGATGTCTTCATGCCAACCTCCCAGTTCTACCAGACCTGGCATGGATTTATGGGGCATTAAATACGTGTCAGGCACTGGTACTTAGTTTTTCACACCAACTTCCTCCTTTCATCTTTCTGACCCTATAGTGTAATGGTTAAGCTGGAGCTTTAAACTTAGACTGCCCTGGTTCAACCAGGATCTATAATTTACTAGCTTTTGTGATTTGGGCTGAGTTATTTCTCCTGTTTAAGCGACAGTCTCCTCATCTCTACATTGGGAAAAATAATAGTATTGTTGTATAGCCAAACTAGAGAAATAGGATGGACGCTCATTCAATATTTGGTTGAGATGTTGAGACTGAAGATAAAATACACACACACACACACACCCCTAAGACCATACGAAAATATTTGTTATTCACAGAATGAATCTTTCTGAGGAGAGCAGAGCAGGTTTCCCAGGCTGGCCCTAAGATGATTTGAGAGACCAGGGAAAGGAGATTGGCTTGGCATTTTTATGGTGGGGAAGAAGTGGGGCTGGGGTATATGGGTTCCTACTGTTGGAACTTCCTCCTGGCCCCCAAGGAGGGTGCACTGGCCTTTACAGTTTGCTCAGATGTGGCACAGAACGGGGGGAGGAAGAGGCATAGCTTAAAACCTGTTAACAGTCAGCCATCAACAATGGAGTCAGTCTCTTTACTACAAGTGTCTGCCTTAGAGCTTCCTTACGAAGATGCACTGAAATAATTAACGTTCACCTCTATATGCCCTGTCAGGCACAAATCAACTGGCCAACCTGCATTATCTACCGACTGGTGGAGGCAAAACCATCCCCATTTTACAGATTAGAAAACTGAGGCTCAGAAAGTAACATGACCTAGTTGCTCAGCTGACAAGTGGAAGAGCACCAATTCTAATCCAGCTCTTAGGAATTCTAAAGACGGAGCTTTTAAATACAATACGGATAAATGCCCACAAGCGCACCAGCACTGCCCGGAGCAGAAGAAAATACTGATTCAGGACTGGATTCAGTACATTCAGTGCATTCACTATCAGAGCACTTTATATATAGTTCTGTCAATATCGTGCAATGCTTTAGTGTAAGCTTTGTATTAGGTAGTATGGCTTGAGTTCTTGTACCTTCAATCACACTGGGTGACTTAGGTTTGCCATATTTAGTAAATAAAAATACAAAACACCCAATTAAACTTGAATTTCAGTGGGAAAAGTGAATAATTTGGGGGGGATAAGTATGTGCCATGCACTATGGGAACAGTGACATACTGCCTGGTTTGGTGATGTCACTGGCAGAGATTAACGTAAATTGTCCAAATTCTCTGTATTTTTTTTTTCACAATTTCCTTTACAGATGAAGATGTTACTCTTTGGGACAATTAGTACTGACTCCTAACTTAGCGACACATTAAAACTTACAAACATTAGTGTCCATGCACTACTAGTGGCGTTCCCATGTTCTATTGCTTGTTTGCCTGTCAGCGTAGACAAGCACACGCCAACACGTACACACCGTAAGTAAACAGCTTGTCATCCGGGGAGCCGGCTCCAACCCAGCCTGCGGTAATTAAGGAATCACATCATTGTAAGTCTCAGAAGGCAGACGGGTGATCCCTTTTATCCTTCTTGAGGGAATAGTGCCTTACGTTATGTAATACCTAAAAAAACTGTCTTGGGATGGAGCGAAATGGTGAATTAAATGCAAATGCTCAGACTTTGATGAGGACATTCCTTCTAACATAGTCTGATTTCTTAGCCTGGAGTCAAACCTCTTTTGGAAAGACAGTGCATAACTCTGGGATTCAAGCCAGCTTGGCATCAGAATCCTTCTGGGTGGCTTTTCTCAGCTGCCAGCAGCTTTGGCGTCTCCAGAGAGAAAGAGAGGAAAAAAGAAAAAGAAAAGAAAAACCCAAACTTTCTTTAACGGCTTTCCCCTAATTGCAGAGAAAGCCTTAGTTTGCCTTTTCAGGCTCTTTGCTCTCCTGCAACATGGGGAGGAAAAGGAGTAAGAGAAGGAAAAGCCTCCAAATGCACTGCTGGGTACAAAGCACCGGTGAAACAGCAACTTGTATGGTTTAAAATCTAAGAGGTGGAGCTTGGAGCCGCCTTCTCTACCAGAATCTCTCCTGAGAGATGCTAGTTCGCTGACATTTGACCTTTAAGCACGCTAACACACCACGCTCATCTGTGTATATGTTGATCTCCTGACCGCCATCATATCCTTGCTCCATACCCAAATTCCTTTCCATCCTCTGTCTCATGCTTCTTGCCAAATGTATTCATTTCTATCCATTTTCCAAAATTCATCTCAGGAATCACGACTTCATGAAAGTCTTCACTATTCAAAGACGCGTGTGTCCAGGGAGCTGGGCTCCCGTCCCCTCCCCGGCAGCACATCCATCGCTCTCCCTCCCACATCACACTGCTCATCCTGTGTCCTGATACACTAGGACCTCCTGGATTGCATCCTTTGGTTTTACATCCTAGCACCAGTATGGAATGTAGCTAGATGTATTTATTTAAATGTGCACATGGGTGTGGTTGTGACTTTTTTTTTTTTTTTTTTTTGACAAAGGGACTTAGGCTATGTGTGAATTGGTAAGGCCTGTCAGGACGCCTGTGGTTTTGTCTGTGTCTGTAGTAGGTATTGTTGTTGCCCCAGCCATAGCCCCTGTCCCCAAAGTTTCGCCGCATGCTGACTTCACTTCCATCAGGGGACGTGGGTATTTCTCTGCCATGGAGTTCACACCAGCAGCTTGTGACTGCTTTGCCCACAGCAGAGGTGGTGCGAGAAAACTCCTCCTCCCACTGCCACCGCAGCAAATGTAATGGGCTGAACTGTCTCTCCTCAAGCTATTATGTCGAAGCCTGAATCCCCAAAATACCTCAGAACGTGGCTGTGTTGGAAGATACGATTTTAAAAATAGGATTAAGTTAAAATGAGGCAGTTAAGATGGCCCCTAATCCAATCTGACAAGTGTCCTTATTGAAAAAGGAAATTTGGACACACAAAGAGATACCAGATTAAAGGTCATGTGAGCACACTGTGGGAGAGCTGCCACTTTCAAGCAAAGGAGAGCAGCCCCAGAAGATACCAAACCTGCCAACACCTTGATCTTGGACTTCCAGCCTCTAGAAACAGTGAGACAATACATTTCCATTGTTTAAGCCACCCAGTCTTTGGCATTTATTCATGGCAGCCCTAGCAACCTATTAGAGTCTTCCACCAGCTGCAGACAGGAGGTGACATGAAAATGCCCCACGCTTCTCAAATCTTGGTTAGAATACTCTGAGATGTGAGTTCTGTTTCCTGGGGAATGAAGTTTCAGTTAGCCACAGTGGTCGCTGGCGTGATCATGGAGTCATCACTGGCCCCTTGCCTTCCCAGTCTTGCTTTTAATACTGCACTGGTGTTTCCTAAGATCTCTCCCCAGATGAGCTCCTCCCTTGGCTCGTCTCAGGGCTGTGTCTGGTGGAACCCAACTAAGATAACTCAACCAATTCTTAAGCACCTATTTCATAAATGTTTCCCTTCGTTCAGTGTGATTGCTTGGCAACACCTCCAAAGTGTATGAGAAATTTCCCCAAGTAAACAGAAAAGACTCTATTAAAGGTTCTGAACACCTGTTTTTCTTTCCTTTTGCTAAAATTTTCCCGAATTGCTACTCATCGTGGAAGGCCCTACTCATGTCTTCTTCTTTGCTGCCTTCTTTAAGCTCTGAAAGATCTAACCCCTCTTGTCTGCATCCTCACTCTATTTTCTTTTGTATAAATTTACTAAAGTAATTAGGTCTTTCCCATCCATGCTAAAAAGGCCTCAAAATTAGAGTTAAGCCTTAAAAAAAAATTTTTGCACTACCTCTCATGTAGCACATGACACAAAGAACTCAAAAGTTTATCGAATGAATATTTAATGATTTATGCTTTGTACAGCATCTAATTCTAGAGGGGTGATGAATGCCTACCTGTACTTATCAGAGAAGGTAATTTCTCTACAGCGTTTGATTGTATCTCAAAATAACCACACAGACACACACACACACAAACCAGAAAACCTCCTTTCCCCGTGGCTACTCAATAAATAAGTAAATAAGCCACACTCATAAAGGTTGTCAAAGTACTGCTTCCCACGGGAGAACTTTGCTCTTCTCTCCCATTTATCTAGGCATGTGCTGAGGCTTTTGACCCAATTTAGCATAGATAAAGGACCCATGATGTGAAATTTCCCAACAGTTCAATAATGCATTTAACTCAAAGTGACATTTGCTTGCAGCTGCCTTGAAGCACTTTGGAGGCGATCTATGTCTCTTTGAAATGATGGATGGTGAGGAGGCAGGTCTGTGTGAGAGCCCCCACCCATCTCCCCTAGGGAAGAAGGGAGGAAATCCTCTTTAAATCGCCTGCAGCAAATCCAGAGCTGCTGAGACTTAATTTAATATGTGCATTTCCAAATATCATTTATAGTCATGACCACTGGATTAACTGTAATATGGAGCTTTTTGTATCCTGTATAATACTCCTTTTTTTTTCTGTGATACATTTCAAAGGTTCTATTGATTTCCCCCTACAAACGACCACAAGCTGAACTTCTTTGCTTATTATTTAAAATGCTTTAATCATCCACGTAGTAATTTAGTTGAGGCAAAATTGTCCTGCGTGTTTTTAAAATCATATGCCATGAAACAGAAAGCTTTGCCTTGTTTTTGTTACATTCAATCATCATTAAATCAATAAATCCAAACACAGCATGTTCATCATGTTTATTATTATAGTTTAAAAAGGAAAATGAAAAGATGATGAACTTCCTAATTTCTGATTTCACTTTCTTTCTTGGAAAGACATTCCACATTCTGTTAACAATGTGTGTTCTGTGGTAGACACTTAGAACAAAGAATGTTGCTATTTTTTTTCTTGATCACATAATCTTCTGTGGACATATTTATAACTCTTCAGAGAATACAACAAACAATAGAGAAATGTTTTGAACTGTTCTATTCTGCACATTGTTTTGTTCAACCATATTTTTTGAGTTGGGAACTACTTTGGGAGACATTCCAACACTTTAGCAATCAGTGAAGTATGATATAGAGTCCTGGTATAGTCATTTACTGAGTTTAATACATGCAAATAATTATATCCACGTGGGGAAGTCTGTGGAGAAGTTGTGGGGAATACAAAGTGTAACTGAGTAGCGAAAAACTAGAAATACACTATCTGGAGGAGAGCCTGCCAAATTCCTGAACCAGACTGCTGGCATCCCAAACAGATTGTACCTTATCTTAGAGGCTTAGTTCCTTTCAACACTGACGTGCAATTTTCTACAGACGCAGCTTGAATTTGTGGATGTGAAAGCACACTTATGTTTATACACATGTGTATACACTCACAATCAAAAGCAGGAGGCAAAGAGTAACTGACTGATACTTAGATCCAAAGAAATGATTGTATTAATGTGTCTAAATTTCAGATTCCATATGACTCCAGACCTAAGCCAGTCCAAACTGATAAGAAGTCCTGAATCAATCACAGCTTCTTTTTCGATGGACTCCGTATTAAGCCACCTTCACTCCTGGCCTTCACTTGACTTGTGATGCCTCCCCTGTGTCCCTGGCACACTGTCTCCACAGTGGCTCTGACAGGCTCCCTAAGTTTTGTCCCCACCCCCTACCAAAGGATTAGGTAGAAGGAAACTGTACTACATTTCGTCATTTGCAATGTGTACCCAAATCTCAGCCTCAGGCTCCATGGATATTTGTGCTAATTGGTACTTGGAAAAATGCTGAGATTCTGTACTCAAAGGATCTCAGAAAGGAGAGAAAAGAGGCTACTAATTTGCATGCATTTATAAATGTGCAATGGCAGCATCTCAGTTAAAATTTGTTTCTTATGAGTGGACAGAAATATTATAATGGATCTCACCTATCTAAATCATGGGTAGGCTTGGCTGCATTATCCCTGTTATATGTAAGGAAGGAGATAGAAGATGGATAGATAAATAGACAGACAGACATATAGAAAGAAAAAATAGACACATCTATATATCATGACATCCTGAAATGAAGGAGAGACATCCTGAGATAGCAGAAAGAATATTAGCTTTGGAGTCAGAGAGTTTTCGGTTTGAATTCCAAATAGCATAACAGCTATGTGATTCTAAGTAAATTATAAAATCTCTCCGAGTATCCATTTTCCTCAACTATTAGTCTTATCCTCATTTAATTCCCGGAGCAGTTTAGACAAATAGAGACACAGTATACAGAGCACCACGAAACAAGAAACACTCAGTTAAGTACCTCCTAGGCAATCTATGCTATTCCTGCGCCCATTATTTTATGTACTGGGGGCAGCAAAGTCACTGACTCTTAAACAGCGCTAACACAGTGGAGGCTTAAGAGTTGTATGAACTGTACCTATGAACAAAGGAAGAGTGGCAGCCCGTTCCTCTAAGGGTGCGCAGTCTTCAACCAGGCAATCCGTGGGAAAAAAACAAAAACAAAAACAAAAACAAAAACAAAAAAAAACAGAAACCAAAACTCTCTTTTTAACCTCCAAGTCACCCATGTAACTGTAATTTCATCTAGTAAGGAGAGTTACTCTGTTTTCATTCCATTCTCAAATAGCATTCCATTTTCAAAATAACCAATTAGAACAGGACTTAGGAGTCTAACTTTCAGATGAGAAAGATGAAAATCAGAAAGATTACGCAACACACCCAACAGTAACAGATTTAAAACGCTCAACCCTGCAGGCATCCTGATTTCAGGCCCCGGGCATTTGCCATAATGTTACAGCTTCACCTCTGTGATTCATCCACACTTTGTCACTTCACTTTTAGAAACAAAAAAATCTGTCACCTCCAGCTCCTCCCACCCTGAAAAGGGCTGAATTGATAAAGCTCCAAAAATGGTATTTTGGGTTTTTCTTTTTCCTGAATTATCTAGAAGTTTGACACCTAATTTACTTCACCTGAAGCATCTGGCCTTAGGTTAAAATTACATGCGAAATCAGTGTACTCGTACTGTTTATTCAGCTCTAGAACTGCCCCCCTCCAAACAGCACAGTCATGTTTTTAGTAATTATATTGCACAATTATAGAAATATGTTCACACAAGTCTGTATCTCATCACAATTTATACAGAAAGTACAACCTGGAGACCTTTCTGAGACAGGAATATTTACAAATTTCATAAAGAAAAGCAAACTGAAAAATATTTCTTATGCTTATACGTGACCAATGATATGAGAAACTGCCATCAAAGTAGGGAAAACACTTTAAATATGAAAAGTCTGAATACAGCTCTTGGTTATGCTTCTTGGGTAGCTGTACATTCTCGGGTAAACCACCTCTCTGAGCCTCTACTTCTTTTATGACATTGGCAGAATGTGATAAGAAAGAGAGTACCATTACATTCGAGTCAAAGGTTGGAGGGGAGCAATCCTAGGCTTGTACACTGCCGTTCGAGTTTCCTGTGTGATCTGGGGTAAGTTCTCCCTCAGACTCTAATGCCTCGTCTGCAAAATGGGAACATTTTCACCTTATGAGTAATTTCAAAGATGAAATGAGTTTAGCATACTCACAGTATTTTAGTTGTAGGGCACCAGGCACAAAATATAAGTTGAATAACTGATAGCTATTTTGGAATAAGATACTGTGAGCATGCTTTATCAAGTATGAATGACTCATAATGGCTAGTGATCATGTGATCAGTTCAGTCTCTTGTAAACTGTTACTAGTGATTATTTAGACAGCTAAGACTATATTGGTATGAGGAGACATAAACTGGGGAAGTCCTAACTTTATTTTCCACTTCTACTCCAAGGAACTGATCCTTCTAAGATTGGCTTCAATCCACAAAACTATACCAGTATAATTAACACAGTGGAAGTTAGATTTTCTATACCCTAAGAGCTAACTTTAGTGCCTCTAGAAAACAAAAGTTCCAAATGGTTATGGTTGCCACAGTGTGCTAAAGCTCTTTGTTTAATAAGATTATTTCTACTTCTTCAGACTTAAAATCTTGATCTGAAGGGCTGTTTATTTGTGGCATCTCTGAATTCAGGCCAGAGTGTTCTGTTAGGAGAACAAACAGACCAAGTGGAGAAACTGGATCCTGCCTCAGGTATCTTTTCTCTCCTGAAATATTACTGAAGTCTATGCAAATATGCAAATTCATTTATAAAATCTGAACATTTTTCTCTAAAAATAATATATCCAATGTTCAGTAGCATTAGTATTTACTATATATTGACTATTTACAATTTCCCATACTAATAATGGGTTTCAAAACAGTGAGACTATAAACATGTCATGTCTCAGATGACCATGCATTAAAGATGAGCAAGGTGAAGACACACAACCAATGAACAGGAAGCTAAAAATGTGAACTGTTCATATCCTCGCACTTTGAAACCTATTGTTAGTATGCGAGAGGTAAATGTCTTAGCCAACACGTAACAGATACAGATTTCTTCCTTCCTTTCTCCCTTTCTTCCTTCCTGTCTCCTTCCCTTCCTTCCTTTCTTTTCCTCTCTCTCCCTCCTTTCTCTTATTCCTCCCTGCCTCCTTCCCTTTCTTCCTTTTCTTTTTCTTCCTCTTCTGCTTATTTTTCTCCCCCATCCTTCCCTCTTCTTTCCTTATTTCTATCAGTTCTTAGGGATCATGATCCATTCTTACTGTACCCCTCTCACTGCTTCAAAGGCACCAAAAAAAAAAAAAAAGAACATTGAGATAAGGCTTATACTTTTATAATATTTAATAAATACTGGGTAATAGTTTTAATCAACACTTTTTTTTTAGGAAAAGAACAATTTAAAAATAATCATGATGGAATGCTAGAGGACACACATTTTTATTTCCCTGTAACAACTAAAAGCAATGAGAACTGGTGAGTCTGCATAATATACCGACTCAATTATTGTGATAAAATAATTTTCTCAAGGTTTCCAAATCTACTATCTTCTGTCAGTCCCCACCTGTAATTAACTGATTCTTTCTCTCATGCCTACAGCTGTACTTTCAATGGAGTCCACTAGTCTTGTCCACCAAATTATACCCAGGAAATTGTCACACTTCTTCATTTGTTTTCTAAATGGTGAATTTTACACGTTGGCGAGTTTACGTGAATTGTCATCCAAATAAAATCCATTCATTGCGAATACCTGGTATGTCTCTTAACTCTCTTTTCATATACAGGTTTATCCTTTTGTGCACATTTTTTCTTGCTCCATTTTTTGTTTGTTCCTGAAACTGCGTTGCTTGCCTTGCAGGGTTTCTCTAGTCTTCATTTTGTTGATTACAATGCTGTGGTGATATTTAGCTTGTCGCTAGAGCCCTGATTAAATTAATAGTTTTCAGATCCATATCATGTCTGATAGTCTTTCTTTTGGTTATATGCCATGAGACACTAAAAAACAGTGACAAACTTGGAAAACTACGTGGCACACAGAATTCACATTCCTAATACACGAAGAGCTTCTAAAAGGTAAAGAAGAAAGCAACCAAGATGTCTAGCTAGAATACCTAGAGAAAAGTGGTCTAAAGATATAAAAAGGAGTTCACGGAAGAAGGAATGCAAATGGTTTTGAAAAATACTGAACTCACTTGTAATGAGATACATAGATTGTAAAACCACACTCAGGTACCATTTCTCATCTATAATATTAGTGGAAAATGACAACTTGTTCTGCTGGTGGCTGTGGGAACATAGGCATGTTCACACATTGTTAGAGAGAAAGTAAAATGATACAACCAATAGGAAGGGAAATTTGGCAGAACTGAGCAAAATCACACAGCTATTTCCCAGCTGGCCCAATGATCCCACTTGTAGGGATATAAACTACCAACATGCTTGAAAACAAAACAAAACAAAACAAAACAAAACAAAACAACTTACACAAATGTGCAAGTACACTTAGTGAAGAATTGTTTTTAAAAGTGAAAGACTAAAGACTATCCTCAATAACCATATGCAAAGTCATCTTGAATACGTCCTGATACATCTCTGCAATGAATTACCATGCATTTGGAATAAAAGTAATGAGGACTATCTCCATATACTATGATGATTAGATGTTTAGAAAATATTAAGTGTTAAAAGCAAGGTAGAAATACACTAGTATGCTATACTTTATTTAAGAAGAAGATATCAGTGTGTGTGTGTATACACACCCATATTTGGTTATATTCTTTTAAAAAAAAACAATGAAAATATAAACCTAGATTTAAAATGAATTAACTTAATTTTAAGCTAAAAAGCATTATCTATATATAGAGAGAGGCAATATGGTGAAGAGGAAAGAGAGAGAAACTAAATCTTTGGATGTATCTTGATTTGCAAATTTGACTCTAGGACCATGTAAATATATCATGCATTAGATGAAACAAAATTAAATTTAAATAAGAAATGCTTAAAATTGAAAGTAAAATGAAAAAAACTAATTTTGCATCTAATTTCTAAGTCTTACAGAAAGGAAATAAGTCTATGTGATTTTTAAACATGGTAATTAGACTGCACATCCCTAATGAGATGAAGTTATTAACAAAAAGCTTTAAAACTCAGTTTTCAGTAATTATATTTTTGGTGGTAGTGTTTGCATTGCTATTCTGAGACTATTATGAACGATTCTAGTCAATGAGTGGGTAGTCAGTAGCAAATAAGTTGATACAATTTTTGAGGATCAAGATTTTCACTGAAGATGAAAGAAGATACAAGATCTAACCTTGAACTTATTTGATAAAAATGACTTCCTGAATTTGAATTGGAATATCAGCATACAACAAGCAACATATTTTAGTTTCTGTATTTTCTAGCTTAGTCCACTCTACACAGGCCTCAGAGAATGACCAGCCAGTAGCAATGCCAACTCTGCACTCAGATAATACCCTCTAAAGACCGGACCCCACTGGAAAAAGGACTCCTTGGAGAAATCATTGACTCCTGGTTGGGGACAAGATATGTTCAGGGTAACCTAGGACATCTTATAAGACCAGAAAGCAAGAAAACTACTGAAAAATTACTAGTTCTTGTCAAAGGACTCAGAAGCCAAGTTGAATATAACTTCCCTGATCAAACATGGAATTTGAGAATCAATAATGACAGTAACTGCAATGAATTGGAACAGATAGGTGTAAATTAATGAGTTAATAATAAAATTTAGAAAAAAAACTCATTGTTCACCTTTGTAGCATACTGGGAACCAACTCATAATTTTATAAAATGTTAAGGAAAAAAACAAGCATTTATTATGACTTTCCTACTACAGCATAACCATAATGAATGAGAACAAGTTTCTCTCTGTAGAAGTTTCCCAGGAAATAAAGAAGGAATGAAGAATTAGAATAGCACAATTCTGCAATGCCCAGTGAACTGCTGGATCTAGGAAATGTACATCAGTACCTGACTATTCACCCACCAGCGTAAAACTGTCCTAAGAATAAAGGCTTGGGACCTTGGCTTAAAGTTTGACAGGACCCATAACATTCTACTTTTTCACTTTCTGTTTGTTGTTATTTTTTCCTGAAAATTTGTACTTTTATGCTCTTTCAACTTGGTTTTATTATCAACTTAATTGGCTCCAGAAAAAAAAAAAAACAGGTTATATCATTATTGGAATTACTGTCAACTTACAAATTAGTTTAAAGAAAGCAGTAATTTTACATAGCTTTGTCTTCCTATCCAAAAACATGGCAAGTCTTCATTTGTCAAAATCTATTTTTTCTTTTCCCCATATTGGTTTTGGACAGTTTTAGTTAGGATTATATTTAGATACTTTGTTTTATTGGTGTAATTTAGTTATTATACTTAATTACTGAAAATTATTTGATTAAAATTTCTAACTGCATTGTATATGAAATTATATACTTTTGTTATTAATTTTATAAACTTCTACCTTATTTAAACATCTTAAAGATTGCAATAGTCTATATATTGATTCTTTTTTGTGATACCAGTATTTTATGTCTACCTTTCATATTTTTGTTTCCAATTATTTTCTCATGGTGAATTGCATTGACTAAAACCTCAAAACCTTCTCAAGTAGAGTTTTCAGAGTTGTGTCAAATAGTCTCTCATGATGAATTTTGAAAATTCATCTAATTTCATTATTTCCTACTTGTTATTTCTTTGTGTTTGTATTTTTATTCCTTCTTTAAGTTTACATATTCTCTTTCTCTCTCCCCCAAATAGCTAGTGATTGCTATTAAAAAAAAAATTCAAAGATACAGCTTCTGAATTAATTTATTGACTCTATATTTTCTTTCTTTTGATTATTTATCACTCTTTCTGATTTTATTTTATTACTGTTCTTTATCTTTCCTTGTTGTTTACATTGTTCATTTTCTAGATTTAGGGGTTGACTCTATTTCTTTTTCTTCATTTTTATTGATGTAGGTATTTGATGCTATATATAGCTTCTGAGCTCTGTTTAGCTATACTGTAAATTCTGATATGTAACAGTTTCAGTATTACTATTTCACTTTAACTTTCCGAGAATTTTCAGAGAATTTTCTGAGACTACTCAGTTCCCCAGTCTTCCACTCTTAACTGGATTTCTCTTTTTCTTCAATGGTTCCTGTTCTGTTCAATTTGTATTTTTTAAATAGCAGTTTCTCCTCAATTTAGGGCTTTGTCTAGAAGAAACTGCAGCCAACTTCTTCAGCACTCTCACATCTAATCAGATTGTGATTTCTTTGCCCTGACCACTGAATTGGACCATGAAAATCCTCCCTCTCAGTTTCAACTGCTATTCTGGGATTGACCTGCCACCTGCAACGGTAACTGCTTCTTGGAGACTTGGGACTTCTTGTCTCAGGGCCATCAGAAGCATAGGTAATATACATAAACAAACATAATGAAACATTAACAGAGAATTATGGAAGGATATATATTGACTTTGAAGCTAAGAAATTTGACAAAATAGAGCATCTAATTTATTATAAGATTTCTAGTGGCCAAAGGCAATTTGGACACTGTATTGATCCACTGCCCAAAGTTATGTTAGAGTTCTCTGTTTATAAACAATGACTCTGGATAATCTATGGAGCAATTGAATTAACTGAAAGGATAATGACTACCTTATATTTTGACAAAAAAGAAAAAAAAGGTCTAGAAGTGTACAGGAACTGGGGCTCCTCAGAATATCAAGGTAAAGAGCTGTTAAATTAAATGAGCTCTAACCATTTTCAGTATTTTTACTGCCCAGCTCAAAATGTATTTATACTTCTGCAAGTAATCAACAATTTGATGTATCTTCATGAAAGCAGGGCATCTTGATTAAAGGCTCTTACTCTATCCAATGATAAGAGACAGTCCCATAAAAGATTTTTTGTACTATAACAATAAGGTGAATAAGAGGTTTGATAGTCAAAAGAAGGTCAATGATTATAGTGCATTTCCATGTCTGAAGTACATACCTCTCTTCTGAAAAGAAGAAGTAAATCCATTCCTAAGGGTAATCAAAGTTTTTCCTGGCACTATGTTACCAAATAATGTATAATATAAAATCCTGCCTAGGGGAGATTGTATGATTTTGTGGACAGAAGCAGCTTCAAAGTGATTAATTCTTACAACGACCATACACCTAGAATGAGGTCAAAATACAGCTCAGCAAAGGGCTTTTCTTAAGTATCATAATGTCTAATGTTGCCCATTTATCTAATTAGATGAATATACAGAATTTAAATTACTAGAATAGTGGATAGGTGGTATTCTTTTAGACCCCTAGAGCTAATAAAGGCAGACATTTCTATATACTTGATAACTTTTGAGAAACAGTTGTAATATTGCTGTGTAAGTAGACAAAAAGATCAATGTTCTATTATCGTCACATATAAAATGATAAATTTTCACTTTTTCTTTAAGTGAAGTCTGTGGTAGTATTTTACTACTTAGCATTATAATTCTTGTTTAGTAAATTAAAGAAAAACTTAAAGACATAAATTTCATAGAAAGGTTTTTTCCTTATTATCAAGGCTAAAGATACCAGAAGAAAATAATTTTTGTAAATCTACTATATATGATCTTTTCAGCAAAAGCAAAGTATTTGATTCCATTGCAACTGAATTTGCTTTCTTTGGTAGAATAACTATTAGGAGGTTAAGTCTGAGATACCCTGCCTCAGAATTTGCCCTGGTTAATGCTTGCAAGTTGTAAATACTCTTTCTTTTTCTTATCTCTAAGTAGTCTTTCATACTTGGGCAGTGTCTCTGGCCAGTCCTGCAAAATACTAATACTGCTAGAGACAACCGAGGTGCCCAGGCAGAGTGGAGCTAACCAAGTGGATAGTATCAGTGAAAACAAGTTTTCTGTTCCTTTCTTTCTTTTATAGACTCCATTTATTCCGATAGAAAACCTATGAGTTTGACAGTTGTGTCTACTCAGAAAGCGATGTAATATGATATTCTAGCTATGTGAGCAGACAAGATCAACAACGTGATTTAACAGCAGGAAGAAAACAAATGGGCATTAACTGTGTCATTCCAGCAGAAACACTCCCAGTATCTTCACTGGAGGAGGGTGAGCAGAGGCAATGGCTGGCCAATTACACTGATTACAGCGGCTGCAAATATGTGCGGCTACCTTCATGCTTCAATGATGCTGTAATTATGTTTCTGAGAAATGCAATGTGCAGCCAGCCTCATTCTTATTTCAATCCTGCTGTGTATTTCCTGCCATTTTTAACACACACTCTCACGCGTGGAGTCTTACTATATGTTACACCACATAATGGGTATGCCGAGCTCCCATCAAAGTCATAAAATTTTTAAAGATCATTTTACACATTCTCTTTCTATTTTGGTCAAAATACAGTGAGTCTTCATAAAATCCATTTGTACTAATAGGGCACTTTCACAACTTTACCTTTGCATATATTCCACTAACTGACCTTAAGGCCGAGGATGAAATTGTTCAAGGATGCTCAACGGTGACCTGCCCATAATTATGCCATCAGATTGTGTGGCTTTTACTATTTCTGTACGAGCAGATAGTGGAGAACTCCATGGGTGTTTCTATGGGTAAAATTACATGGGTTTTATATGGGGAATTATATGGCTATTTCAGCACCAGGGAGATGTTTCACTTTTTAACTTTTTACCTTGCTTTTATTACTGTTAGTTTCCATTAAAGATATTAATTTTGCATATGTGGACAAAAGAAATGACTGGTTGTTGACACAACATGGTAAACTGACTATAACTCAATGGAAAAAAAAAAAAGAAGAAATGACTGGTTGAATTTTCTGTTGAATCATATTCCATAAAGAATTGATCTCTGGGATAGAATCTTTTAAAATCATCTCCTCCCATTCTCATCAGGTAGAACTCATTAGTAATCCATATTTAGGACACGCACTTCCCTCTTTCATTCTAAACTGCACTTCAGAAAAAATAACTCTGATGTGCAGAGGATGGCCTGAAGGCACCAGCCTTGGGCTGGAGGTAGGGGTCCTGGAGAGAGGACAGTACTACTCATTAGGGAAATACTACTGGGATAGACGAAGCCAGGTAAGATGAGGGTCTGAAGCAATAATGCTGAGAATTTGGTGAGGCGGCTAAGGAAAAAAATGACCAGAACTTGGTAACTAATAAACATGGGGCTTAAGGGAGATAAAGAAAACTAGAATAATGTCCACATTCTGACTTAGTCAGATGGGGAATGGTGACACTATTATCAAGTTAAGGAATATAGTTGGAAAATCAAGGTAATTTTAAATGAAGATATTAAATTCAATTTTGAACATGAATTTGAGTGTCAATGGGATATTTTTTCCACAAAGACTAATGTTCTTTCACTCCCACGAAAAATGAGGAAGGCCAAGGAAAAGAACTGGGGATTTTTCTAAAGGCTAGGAAATCTATCTACAACTTCAATCATCCTTAAAATATTCTAAGAGCAAATTAGGTATGCTGAGACAACTGCTTCTCTTTACCACATAACTATTTCTCTGAATCTATTTTAATGCGCCATTGGTTATCCTAAAAGCGATCATATATTGGTGCTTTAATTAATACCAATACATTATCACCAAGCTAAAAATTTAAGCAATTTTTAAGTAATTAGATTCAGAATATTGAAACCTTTCTGACAATTAAAGTCATAATTCATTTCTACTTACTTAGGCACCTGGAGCGAGCTGAAAAAAGGTAATTATATTCATTGTGCATTTACATGCTATGCATATCCTGGTAAGCATTCTGCAGGAAAGTGTTACAGGAAGACACAGGTGCTTAAATTAATAAACATTAGGAAATCAGCAAGAGAATTACACTACACTAGTTATTGTTTCCAAACTAATTACTCAATAATTGAACATCTCTATACACCTGGTCCCAAATCAAAAGATTCCACGACCTCACGGGGCTTGGGGTTCACATTTGATCGTTTAGTATCAAATTTGCATAGTACAGGGCTGTGAACTGGATAGTTATTGGAGGGCAATTTAAATTTCCCTGAAGCTCCTCTGAAAGTTTACAAATCAAAACATTCACACTTGTAAAACAGGGGTGTAATTAATTGTTAGGAAGCCTTGTTAGTACTTCAAACCTAAGAGCAAACAAGGTTTGCACCAGACAGTAAGTTCCCTGGCAAAACTTTTGAAGGAGGCATTAACTGAGTGACTACCCATGGGCTTGACATAATAATTGTAATATTCACATCTTTGGGACAATACCGTCTCCTTGTTTCAAGAACTGTCAAAAGGCTGTGTTCCCTAGAACCTCCAGAGGCCTTTTATTTTTATCCTGGTATTGGCTTTCTGAAAATTTCATGTTTTTGTGAGAAATTCCAGGGGACTCCTTTCACAAAGTCAGTACCACTTCACTGCAGCCAAAGCAGTTATCAAAGAACCTCTCCCCTGTCTAGGATTACTAAAAATATTTTAAAATGTTTAGAGTAACGCTTCTATTTCACATTACATCTAGCACATACTATATTAGGCATTCAATAAATACCCATTGAAAAATTAAATGGGTGAATGAATGAATGACTAAATGAGTAACTGGTTGAATGCACTGATGAATGAATGCATACAGTCATTTTCTGCTTCTACAACAGCAGTGACAGTACTCAATTTTTCACCCATTCATAGCAACTCCAGAACTGTTGGAGTTAACTCATCTCCACCCACTAGGCTGCCATTCACTGGCGTATACAGAGAAAATCTCCCTCATGACCCCTTGCGGTGAGTCTTTCCCTTAAAAATAAAAAATTGTTCCATTGCCATAACATTTTTCATGGTTTTAAATTTCTTTTAAATGAATATCCTAATACTGTATGTATTCTTCTGTGTCTTTCTACATCTTTTGCTAAAAATATTTTAGATTAACTGATGCTACTTTGCATATTAGTAATTAACTCCTTCTAATTGCCGAGTAGTATTCCATTGCATGAAGACATCGTGTGTGTTTATGCCTTTATCTATTGATGAGTATTGGGGTTATCTCAGTTTCTCAGTATCATTGAATAAAAATTTAATGACGATTCTTGTACAGTGTTTTGTGGATATATGTTTTCATTTCCTAAGGTAAATATCTGGGAGCAAACCTGCTGGATCAGGGGTTAAGTATCTGTTTAAATGGATAAGAAACGTTCAAACATTTTTACATTTGGGTTTGCCACTTTTGCTCCCACAGGCATCCTCCCAACAATTAGTCTATTATTATTATTATTATTATTATTATTATTATTATTATTGTTATTATTATTCATTATAATGGGTATGATTAGATTTTGATGATGTCTATTTTATCTTTTTTATCATCTATTTAGTGTCACTTGTTGTGTCTATGAAACCTTTACTTACCCCAAGATACTAAAGTTTTTCTTATAGAATGTCGCAGTTTATAGTCAGGTCTATGATTCATATTGAATTATTTTTGTATGATGTCAGGGAAGGGCTGCTGTTCATTTTTTCGACATGCAGACCCAGTTGTTTCAGCTCCATTTCTTAAAAAAGCTATCTTTCCCCAGTGAAATTACTCTGTCACCTATTTTTATGAACTAGGCACAAAAATATATCTGAGTGTATTTCTGAGCTCCTTATTTCATTTCATTGCTCTATATATTTATGCTTATGCTAATAGCCGCTGTCTTGATTATTATAGCTTTATAATAATTCCCTAAGTTGGTGCAAATCCTCCAACACTTTTACTTTTGTAACTTTTACTTTTCAATTTACTTTTATTGAAATATAGTTGATTCACCATATGAGTTTCAGGTGTACAGCGTAGTGATTCAGTATTTTTATGGCTTATTCTCCATCATAAGTTATTACAAAGTAATGGCTATAATCTCCTGAGCTATACAATATAACCTTTTAAAATTTTTTTCTTTTGGTCTTTTAAAAAAAATTTTGTGGGGGAGGTAATTAGGTTTACTTATTTATTTAATGGAGGTAATAGGGATTGAAACCAGGACCTTGTGCATGCTAGGCGTGCACTCTACCACTGAGCCACACTTCCCCTCCACCTTTGTTATCTATTTTATACATAATAGTTTCTACCTATTAATCTCATATCCCTCTCTTGCCCCTCCCCCTTCACTCACCCCACTGGTAACCACTATCTTGTTTTCTTTATCTGTGAGCCTGTTTCTGTTTTGCTATACACATTAATTTCTTTTAGATTCCGCATGTAGCTTTGATTTTGGTACAGGGTAATGATAGCCTTGTAGAATGAACTTGGGAGTGTTCCATCCTCTTCCATTTTTCAAAAGAATTTGAAAAGGATATGTATTAGTTCTTCTTTATGTGTTTGGTAGAACTCCCCTGTGAAGCCACCCAGTCTTGAACTTTTGTTTTCTGGGAGTATTTTTATTACAAATTCAATTTCACTACTAATGATTGGTCTATTTGAATTGTCTGTTTCTTCTTGATTCAGTCTTGGCAGTGTCAAGTTTCTAGAAATGTGTCCATTCCTTCTAGGTTGTCAAATTCATTAGCATATAACCACTCTTCGTATTTGCTTATGATTTTTTGTATCTCTGAGGTAGCAGTTGGTATTTCTCCTCTTTCCTTTCTTGTTTTATTTATTTGGGTCCTCTCTCCCTTCTTGGTGAGCCTGGCTAAAGGTTTATCAATTCTTTTTATCTTTTCAAAAATCCAGCTCTTGTTTTCATTGATCTTTTCTATTATTTCTTTGATCTCTACTTTATTTATTCCCTCCTTAATCTTTATTATTTCCTTCCTTCTGCTGACTTTGGGCTTTGTTTGTTGTTCTTGTTCTCATTCTTTTAGGTGGTAGGTTAGGTTGTTTGAGATTTTTCCTATTTCTTGAGTAAGGCCTCTATCACTATAAACTTCCCTCTTAGAACTGTTTTTGCTGCATTCCTTAGATTTTGGAATGTGGTGTTTCCATTTTTACTTGTCCTGAGTTATTTTGTGATCTCTTTAGTTTTCTCATTCATCCATTGGTTTTTCTTAGTGGCATGTTGTTCAGGTTCCACATGTTTGTTCTTTTCCCACTTTTCTTTTTGTAATTGATTTCTATTTTTATACTACTGTGGTCAGAAATACTGCTTGATATAATTTCTATCCTCTTGAATTTTATGCCACAGAACATTAATTTAATGAAAATTTATTGACAGCGTTCTCTGTGTCAGGCAGTCTCCCATGTGCAACAGTGAACAAAACACTCAGCCTTTACATTCATCAAACTTGCAGTTTAGTGAGAAAGGCAGATAGTATAAAATAATACAAATGGGTATATAACATAACGTCATATGTTGCTTAGAGTTAAGAAAAGTAATAGGGTAAGGGAGTAGAGCATGGCAAGGGCCACATCTGGATACTGCCCCCTGAGCAGGTTTTTTTAAACGCATGATCTCAAGGGAAGTGAGGGTGTGAGACATGGAGCTTTCTGGGGAAGTTCTTTCCAGGCAATAAGACTGAAGCAGGGAAATGTTGGTACATTCCACAGGCAGCAGCAAACCTGGTGTGGCTGCAGAGGATGCAGTGAGAGTATGAGTGGGAGGACATGGATGTGAAGAAGAGGGTAAGTCTGTGCCTTTCTTGATGAGGACCCCGATTCCACTTTATTGCTTTAGGAATCCTCTGACAGGTTTCCAGCAAAGGAGGAGCATGGTTTCATTTTTGCAATGAGAGCACATGGCTCCACAAGAAACATAAGTGTGACCTGTTTTTTTCATCCTGTTTAACTCCCCATTAGAAGGTGGAAAACAAGGCTCTTACTCTAAAACTGAAAATCATTCACGATTGCACATCATTATGTTCTTCACCTACATATACATTTAAAGTCCTTATAGGGTGCTTTATGGATTACTCCTGTTGTGGAGCATTTTCTCCTGCACATTTTATACACAGGCAGGCTAAATTAAAGAAGAGTGTTAACTATATTCGGAGGCAGTGCTTAGTCTGCTTTTTAAAACTGGGATTCTTCTTTAGGTAAGCTATCACTTTCTTAAATTCATGAGTCAGATTATCGTAGGCTCACATGTGAGTCTACCACATACGACCTGTGTAATCTTGGACAAATTATCTAACCTCCCTTCCTCCTCTGAGTAATGGGACTATTAATGCCTACACCCAACTAACGAGCTAGCACACTGTGTGACATGTAGTAGGTGCTTCAGAACTTTTTCTTTTTATTCTAAACCTGCTATTTTGCATTAAGTCTAAGTGGCAGGCATGGTTCAATCATGAGTCACTATCTAGATCTGTCTGAATTTGGGAATAATGAGGTCTCACCAAGGAAAACGATCGAGTATGCCGTGATCATCCTCGATTGTCTTTTTACCACCTGGAGAAATGTGTGCTTCATATGCCCAGCGTCAGACAAAATATTTTGATCAAAGTCTGAGTCAGAAAGATTAGTACTGGGTTGAGAAATGAACTGCAAATTCACAGGACCGGATGGAGATGGAGATTTCTACAGTAGCTATCAACCTTCTCCATGTAGTTTTGGAGCTGGACATAGCTCACTTTCGGCAGATGGTGTTACGAGAAATCTTTCACTTTAAAAGTTTACTTGTTTACTGTTATACAACGTAATTTAGGACATTTAGCCTTCTGGTCTGCAATCCACATGGGAAAGTAGTTAACTTGCAAGGCTGGAAAGTTGGCATCTCTATAATCTTGGAAAGAAAACAGAACTTCCAGAAAGAAACTGTGGTTTCAGTCTCAGTTCTCAGTCCTTTATTAGGTACCTCATCTCTACCTGTCTCCAGCCCACTATAAAAACAAAGGCTTGGAGTCCTCATCTGTCTCTGAGGTCTCTATAATCTGTCCAATTCTAATGTTACATGTGTCTATAAGAACTTTAAGCTATCCAGGTAATATGCCAATATAATTTAGGATACTCAACACTGTGGTGACATTTAGATGTCTAGAAATTCCCTCTTTGGGCAATGACATCTATCAAGAAGGTTGACAGTTCTGAATAGCAGTTAAAGCGAGAGAGAATGTATCAACCTTCCTGTTAACTGCAAATTTACGGGATGTTTGAAAGCTGCAAGTGAATTCTTAGGGCCATGTTGGCAAGGTGGCCTTTAACTTGAAAGAGATCTGTAGCTCAACTGTGTCTTTGAGAACTGGCATTTTAATGAGGTTCCATCCCATTTGAACAGGGGCAAGGAAGGCCACGTCTGCTAGACACTTGGTGATTTTTATCCTGGAGGAGAAGAGGTGGGGCTGTGTCAGAGCTCACATACTTTTAGCCATTTATCTGTCCCATCCAGTACCCAAAGGCTTTCATGCTTCTCAGCTCGCCTACCTCAGGTTCTCTAATGTGCACCAGTGTCAAAGGATACAGGGGTAATGGACATATCCAAACTTATGACACCGCGTTACCAGTTCATTTGCTTTCCTGACATTTCAAAGTGATCTTCTACCTTTCTGACCTTTAGAACAATAGATTATTTATGTAGGTTTTTCAGAAGATGTACAATGCATTAAAGTTACTGAAGCGTTTTGTGGGCTGGAGGGGGCACAGGGAAGCCTCAAGTGTAAGGAAAATAGTGTCCCTCTTTTAGTTACTTTTGAAATGGCTTAAATCATCCGCAGAATAAAGGTTACACTAATAAATGTCTCATTTGTTTTAAATGCTCTGAAATGTGAACACTTCTGTGGAACATATAAAATCACACACGGTAAATGGGCTGTGATGGGATACAGCAAGCAGCAGTAACTCCTTTCTGAGCTGGTCTTTCATCCTCCTTCCCCTTGACCAAGCGCCACGTGGGAGTAGAGGAGGAGTGAGGAGCGCAGAGTGAGGCGGACAGCGGTATCTTTGAGGTCGAAAATAGTATGGAAATGTGGTGACTCAAATCTGGTTTTCATTAATAGCATGGCATGTAGGGATGCTGTGAAGTGAACCCCATGCTGTTTCCTCCCACATATTCATCATTCCTCCGCGCTCCTTGAGAGTGAGGAGTACCAAACTCCCCACAGTTCCCCAAACATGCCATGCCTTTGTGTGTGTGTTGTCTAAAATATCCATCCCCTTGTCCACCTTGTGGTCTCCTATTTATCCTCTGAAACCCAACTATTCTAAGAAGCCCAACTGCTCCCCAGCCCAAGTCCTCCCTACACTAACCCTGGATCGGGAGTGTGTTTTCACCCTGCCCGCTGTCGTGGTTAACCACACGCAGTCAGAAGTCAGACTGTCAGACTGCAGTCCTCGGCTTCACTGTGTGTTTGCTGTGCAATCCTGGGTAAGTCGTGTAACCTGTTACTGCCTTTTAGTCACATGCGCAAAAAAACAAAGATGGTCAATTCCATATGGTTTTTGTAAAGATTCTAAAGACATATACATCAAAACATTTTAAAGCACTACTGGGTACAAAGTGTTCAATAAATGTTAGTTCTTTTTAAATTTTTCCTCTGTACTACGTATATCACACAGAACAAAAAAAAAAATCTGTGAAATCTCCTACATTAGGATCATTTAATTATTAGCATTTTAACTGAAATACAATCCTTCTTCTGTACCACTGTAATTCAAGACCTTGTTGCTGATTCTTTGGCCTTGTCTGGCACCACTTCTGCCTGGCTCTCAGCCTTCACCAAACTCTCAAGGAAGGTTGACTTCAATTTCTTGCTTTTTCATGCAAAGGAGGATTCAATCAGGGAATATCCCTGTTTTATATTTTTCTCTAAACATTATAAAATGAGGTTTTAAATCTTTGGAATGTTTTGATTATACACCACAGTTCTTCCAGAATCAAACGGCTTACATGTTGCATGAAATGTGTCACCTCTCCCAGTAAACGTAATAAAAATGAATAAAAAATTAGTCTAACGTCTTTCATGAATGGATCGATTCAACAACTTGTTCAAAGCTCAAGCATTGTGCTAAAATGGTGACTCATAACAGGTGCGTACAGTACGTCTAGAGCTGCCAGAGGCCCCTTTTGATACTTAGCAGAGGTCCTGTTTTTAGAAACCAAAACAATAAAGCCAGCAGAAAAGTAAGGAGAGCGATGAGATGGAAAACAAAAAAAGCTTTGGAAACATTCTTTGAACATTCAAGTCCAGCTATGTCACTTCTCATTCCTAAGATCTATTAAATAATAGCAGTGATTATTACTAATATTAGTAAACAAGTAGTAGCAGTACTTTGCTTATACTAGTTGAAGTAGGTTCTACAAACTTGCAAGTGGAAGAATGCCGCTCATACACCAGGTGAGTTTCCTCATCTGTAAGGGGGTCACAATACTGCATGACAGCACTAATCACAGGATTGGGTTCTTTTATTCTTCAAAGTACTCTCTGAGTGCAAACCACACTCCTGATGTCTCTTGAGGCACTGGGATGCTGTAGTGAAGCACCGGTGAGGTCTGTTCACTCCTGGACCTCACATCCTGGACGTATTGTGGCATGATCCCTGGGTCTGACGCATGGTAGAAATACAGTAGAGATACATCCTTTCCCTTTCACCCCTGACATTACCTGGTAACCCATGCCTTCGTTATGAATCCAAAGGAAATATAATCTGACATTGAGGAAAATTGGAACTTTCAGTCATGAAGGTAGAAGATATTCTAGGACACCATACCTACAGTTATTTGACAAAATCCCACATAGCAAGAAATTAAAGTGCCTTACAGGATTTTAAAAAATCAACTAAGAATAATTAGAAGCACTCATGTCTTAATATAAGAAACTCTATCAGTCAAGATCATGTTTTTCATGAGGTCAGGGACCATGTCTTTTATTTCCCATAAACACTATGCCTGGAAGAGCAGGGGCACATGGTAAATAAGCTTCAATAGATTTTTGTTGGCCAAAGTAATGAAGTAATGAAGTAATGAAGTAATGAAGTAATGAGTAATGAGGAAGTGGCTGACTGAGTAAACAAAAAATACAGTAAGATAAGCTCTCTCATATGGCAGGCAGGGTCTTTCTAGTCCCTTGAGCTTTGCAAAGCATCTGTGCAGCCTCCCCACTAGAAGTCCTCAGCAACTGGAACTTAGAATCTGATCAGGGACATGACCTTTAGGGTCCTGTTTGCCACTCAGTGCTCAGATCCTTTCTCTTATGAGTCTATATTTCATTATGGGTTATCTTTTTTTTTCTTCTCATTTTGCAACATGGAGCTCCTCTCCATTTACATCAACATTACTGTGTTCTGCTCTATTAGTCTCTTAATCTCTTTGCTAATTCCCATATGTTGCTGCATCATTTAATTAAGGGCTGCACCGCCATGTGGCTGAAGCTCAATGTCCTTTCCTGCTGGGAGCACACTCAGGCTTGCGGAATGTGGAGGTTCCTAGTCTGCCTGGGTTTTACAAAACCTGGGCTAATTCACATTTCTGAAAAAAAGAAAAAATTCTGAAAGAAATTCATGCCTGTATTCAACAGAATCAAATTTCTGGAACTGTTGGTATTTGCTTTTTTTTCCAAACAAGTAAAGTAGGATAAAAATACTATTCCAAAATAATGATACACTTTGTAAAGCACCTCATAGATTTGTAGGAAGAGAATTTAACCCAATAAATGGCTTAGTCCTTACTAACTGCATGACTTCAAGAATGGCCACAGCTTCTCAGAACTTGAGATTGCTTGACAATAAAATGAGGGTGGAACTCAGTTTTCCCTTACTATTTACGAGACACTTTGCTAGCTTTTATCAAAAATTAAATCTAACTCTTGAAGAATCCTATAAAGTAGGTTTGAAGATGTGTTTGCATTGTAATTTATAGAAGATATATTTTACAGAGTTAGGAAACTAATACAATTCTTTAAATTATATACTGTAAAATGTTCTGTATATTATTGGGAAAAACTGATTTCACCACAAAATCCGTAACAATTATCAAATCTACATTTACCCTACCCTCGAAAGATTTGATGAAACAGCTCATGATTTTCCTACACACATGCAAGACTTTCTTTTTTCTTTTCTTCCTTTCTTTCTTTTTAACAGAATGTATTGTAAAGTCAGCCAGGAACAGCATCTTTTGTGTTTCCATGACACTTCCAGTACTGTCGTCAACACTGAAGAAAAATGGAGACAAACCATAAAGCCAACTAAAAAGTCTCTCTCAGGCCATATTGATAAGGGAGGTGACTATTTTCTGTATTACTTAGGCTATCCTTGGAATATTGTATGCCAGTGGGGTTAGTCCCAAATTTAGAAAGTGACTGTTTCTTGACTATGCTTTAAATGTTTTCAAAGAACCTGAAAATCATGAATAATAATAATACATGTCTGCAATAAATGACATTTAACCTGACTAAGGAAAAAAAAAAATCCTCAAAAGGATATGACAGACGTCCAGTTTAAGCCCCAACATGTCAAAAAGCTTGGAAGTTGTCACTCCTATCCTTACAACAAGAAAAAAATGTACAAACTGAAAAGCACTGACCTTACCTGGGGACCATTTGTGAATGGAATTTTCAAGACAAACCACTCCAAAACTTTCAAGACAAACTTCTCCAGACTTCAGATAAGCCAATCTGGAGAATCAATTCAAGATCTGCTTCATCTGGAGCTTAAGCTGCTGGATCCATAAATGGGTAGAAACACTTAAATGGTAATTCTGATAAACTGCTGGAGGCTTAAGGTAGACTAGTCTTAGAGAGGTCCCCCCAGTTTCATTGATTTTACCCCTGGAAACCTCATCAGGTTTTCGTGGTTAAGATCTGAAAAGAATCCCCAACATAACTCTGGAAGGAGAAGGTAAAGAATAATCACTGTGAATATGCCCAGAACCTCCTCTATAACTCTCCAAAAGCAAAGAATTTGCCAGGGTCATGTCCCAGAGCCATGGGGAAAGGGCATGAATGAATCTTCAATGCATATTGCTAAGTGAAATGGTTCAGCCTGAAAAAAGCTATATAATGTATGACTTCAATTATATGACATTCCAAAAAAGTCAAAACTATAGAGATCACAAAGAGACAAATGATTGCAGGGGATACAGTGAATGAGGGGGAGACGAAGGCTGAACAGATTAACCACTAGGGATTCTGAGGGTGGTGAAACTCCTCTGGATGCCACTGCAATGGTGAATGCAAGTCATCTAGCAATTGTCAAAACCCATAGAATTTTACAATATAGACAGTAAACCTTAATATATGAAGATTTTCCAAAAAATCATTTAAAAGGATGGAAAATTCCAGAATGAAATGTACAATGTGGCAAAAAAAAAAAATCATTATAGGTGTATAAAACAATGTCACTGAAAAGGATAGTGGAAAAAGTTACTGACACAAGTAACTCTGGAAATGAATGGCGTCTGTAAGACTAAATGCAAAAGAAACCGTACGTAAGTATTAAATTCTAGTTGATTAAGTTGTTTCCCTTAGGCATATGGGTTAAACATTCTAAAACCCACTGTGCTTAATACTGGAATTAACCAATTAAGTAAATGGATAGAAAACACTGGGAGCTAGTTTTCTCACTGTTGGAAAGGGATATTACAAAAAGCAAGAAAAGATGACAAGAATGATCCATGTAGTAATGGATTAGAGTTGGAGACATCGGAATGAACTCATGCTTAGCTAATTATAGGTAAAGAATTATGTACAGATATGTATATGTACACAGGTTAGTATATACACATGTAACTACTTGCTTTGTCAACTCAGAGGTCTTAGAAGTTACAACACCCCAATGGTAATGAGCACACCTGATACTCAGAACACAGTTTCTAATACAATTCTCCAACAAAAAGAGTGAGAGTTCCTTGCAGAATTCCATGGAGGTTGATTCTAAGACTTGGGCAGGGAATATGTAAGATGAGCCTGGAGCCATCTTATAGTGGCAAAAGGTGAGGAAGTAATACATACACACAGAATAATTGAGGTATGTAAAGGGAGCATAGGAACAAACTGACAGAGCTCCCGATGGCCAAACCTGGAAGAGTTAGAGCAACAGGATAGAGTAGTAACGGGTTATAACCAAAAGTATAAAATGAACACCCATGTGCCTACACTGATACAAATAATGCAATAAATAATAAAGAGACAAATTTCCCGTGTTGAAGAATTCCAATCTGGGTAGACTTTCCACATTTAAGTCACTTATTAACTGTTGACTGCACATAAAAACTGACTTCCAAAGCGTACAATGTCAAAACGGAGGGGGGGAAAAAGTTTTCAGTGGAGACACCTGATGATGCTAAGAGACAGGAGATCAATGTTAATATTAACCATAAAAATTCATGTTGTAAGTGTTTACCTGTGTTAGGGTTCTCCAGAGAAACAGAACCAACTGAAGATTAGATAGAGGGGTAGATGGATAGATAATTTAGAATAGTTTTATTACAGAAATTGGGTCATGCAATTATGGAGGACAAGATGTCCTAAAATTTTCCTCCTGCAAGCTCAAGAACTAGGAAAGCCAGTGGTTCAATTCAGTTTGAGTTTGAAGACCTGAGAACAAGAGTAGCTGAAGGTATAAGTTCCAGTCAGAGTCTGAAGGCCCAAGAACCAGAAGCGCTGATATTCAAAGGCAGGAGAAGATGGATGTCCAAGCTCAAGCCAAGAGAGCAAATTTGCCCTTCCTTGGCTTTTTGGTTCTATTCAGGCCTTCAATGAATTAGATGCTTACCTGCATTGGTGAAGGTGATACTCTTTACTCAGTCTACAGATTTGATTGTTAATATCTCCTGAAAACACCCTCACAAAGATATAAGCAGAAATTTAATGTTCTACTGGCTCTCTAGGCATGTCCCATCAAGGCCTCAAGTTGACACATAAAATTAACCAGCACAGTACTCTTGATAAGATGTGATGAGATGGGACATTACTCTATGGTCTTCCTTCAAAAATCCATAACCTCGGTCCAATTATGAGAAAAACATAATCAAATCCCAATTAAAGGACATCTGACAAAATACCTGACAAGCAATCCATAAAACTGTCAAGGTCATCATAACATCTAATGTAAGAGAATTTTTCATAGCAAAGAGAAGCCTAAGAAAGCATGATAAGTGAATGCAATTTGGTGTCTGGGATAGGATCCCAAAACAGAAAAAGGACTTCAAGGAAAAAATGAGGAAATCTGAATACTATTTGGACTTACATTGACAATAATGTATCAGTGTTGGTTCATTAATTGTGACAAATGTGCTACACTAGTGTAAGATGGAGAAACTGAATTCGAATAATTGGAGAACTGAACTTGAAGTGTATGGGAAGTCTCTGTACCATCTTTACAGTAATTCTGTAAACCTAAAACTCTTCTAAATTTAAAAGCTTGTTTAAAAATAAAAGAATACGGCAGCCAACTTAGTATATCGGAGAGATCTCAGATGAAACAGTTGGTTTCCTCATAGCAATCTCCCAGGCTTGATCTAATCTAGTGTATGATCACAGTCCAAATGCTGACTTAAAGCCAAGAAGAATCACAACAACAAAAACAGCAACATCACACACACACAAACTTTATTGAGAGAAGTTTGAACTAAGCGGTAGTGACATATTCAAAGAATTCGAAGAAAAGCTGGCTGGTTAACTAACAGTAATTTTGTAGTATAATTCTAGCAACATACAGATGTCATATTGTTGTCTACAATGGCCTCTGGGCTGGCCACTTGTTTTTTTGTAAATAAAGTTTGCAGGAACTCTTGTTTATGTATCTTCTATGGCTATTTTCATAGTACAATGGCCAAGTTGAGTAGTGGTGACACAGTATAGCCTGCAAACCTTACATATTTATTATTTGGCCTTTTATAGAGAAAGTTTGCGAACCCCTGCTTTAGGCAACATCGATCTCTTGAGCCCTCCCACACCATCTTCCCACATCCTCACCTGCTTCACAAGAGCCCGGCTTGTACGCTTACCCACTATCAATGTTTATCCACATCCCCCCTATTCAAGACATTGTTTAATAAGCTGTTCTCTGTAGCATGTCCTAGAAGCTTAACCAAAGAGAAAGCAAACACTGCTTCCAAATAAACACTGATGATCTCACAAAAGCATGATATCAAATGTCTCACTGATTTGGTCCCTGAGGACAGGTGTGAAAGTGAATAACCAGATAAGCAGTGAAGCATGTGATATTAGGGGATGTAACATTACTGCAGCACATTGTTTTTAATCCATTACTGCACCCCTGACCCCAGATCTCATCTCCTATCAAAGGTAGAAAGGCAGTGTTAATGCTACAAGACACGCAGCTCCACAAGCACAGAAAACATAATTGTTCATTACTTGCTTCCAGCTTTTCTAACAGAAACCTGTCTTTCTTCATTCTCTACTCTCTTCCTTCTCCCTTCTCTCCTCCCTCCCTCTCTTCCTTCTTTTCTTCCTTCTTTCCTTTTCATTGTCCTTGTAATAGTCTCTTCATTCATTTTTTTTTTTGAAATTGTATTGCATATAAAAATGACATCCAGGGGTTAAGACAGAATTTCTTCCCTAAGGAGCTCACTTTCTTTTGGAACAGTCTGAGAGTTCCTCCAAAAAACTATTATGACTTATTAAGTAATGTAACAGAGAGATAAAAAAGGCTCTCGCATGAAAGATTCTTAGAGAAACCGATAGTTGTGTAACATGTATTTTTAAATGCTTCCTCCTACCCGGACCAGATAAAGAAGGTATCTGTCCTTACAGATTTAACACAAGGGCATATCAGGACTCACCACTTTCCACGTGTAAGAAGAGTATAGTAGAAACAGCAATGGTAATATAATCATTCCTTATGTTTACAGAGCACATAGCAGCAGTTCAGTCCCTTTCATAGACAATGTATCAAAGACAGACTTGGGGGACAGGAAGGATCTCACAGCCAGAAGAGTCGTGTGTATTGCATACATGTATACATGCAATCCTGCCACCATTCTATTCCCAAATCTCTTTTCTAAGATGCTGTTTCCCACTGACTCCGTTCACCCCTCACATTTCTTCTCAGTGTGGGGCTCTCTACAGATTCCACAAGGTCTGGCACTCAAGTTTAAATAAAAGTGTGTCGTCCTTTCTGTACATTGTAACACCTTAAACATAGGATAGCTCTTATACTGTGGCGCTGGTCACGTGGGGAGTGTAATGAAGTGAGAAGAAGTAAAAAGTATTATGTAATTTTTATTACTCCTCCTTCCCAAGGGTCTCAAATCCAATACAAATCATCTTCACTAAAACACTAGACCTCTATTTCCAAGAAAAATAATGTGAAACTATGAATACTATCTGGTAATAGTATTACCCGATTACCTGCTCCTATATCTGCAATTTAGGATAACTGAGGTCAGTTCACAGCAAGTCTTGGATCCTCGATGCTCTTCAAAATTATAAATATCAAGAGTCCTAAGTGCCCCGTGAGGATCAACATTGGGTCAAAAACCTCTTTTTTGAAGATATCTTTATTTTTTCATTCTGATTTCCTTGTGATCTCTAAATATTAAATTTTAATTGCATTGAATGATATAGACAATTTGGGAGAAGGTCTGTTTTACACATATGTGAACGAAAAATACTGCAAACCATATTAAGAAAGAATGCTGAAGCCATAAAGTCATCAGTGGCTGCCGCCACCCCCACCCCCGTGAAGACAAGCCTGCAGCCCAGCTTCTGCAGCCACTCACAATGGTGCACCCTGAGGGCACTCAGAATAAGAAAGGACAGGATTCTGGCCCTAGATAGCTAGATGCTTGTCAAAGGAATGAATTCAATGAGCCCAAATGTTTGCTTCCTCCAACACACAGAAAAGCACTAAATTCTTTAACTTGAGATGCCTGGTTTTCTTTAGGTAACAAGTAATCTTTTATTGTTCCTACTACCTGGTCTTTGTTGCAAAGCTCCAATATATTTTAGCTCCTCTCCCACCTCTTCTGAGCAGTCCCTCAGAGCGATCTGAGAGGCTGTCATCCTGGCTCCAGTTCTCCCGCCAAACAAAGCAAAACTCTCAACTTTTAGGCTGCGCATTTATTTCAGTCAACATAATTATATATGAATAAATTGGAACAATTAATTTTCTTAACATATAGACAAGGGTGAGAAAGTGTCTTTTAACTTTCTCACCATAACATCTTTTATAAATTAAAAAATCATTCATTTTGCTAGGGAAACACTACCACGTATAACATCTAAAGCAAGCATGGAAGATAATTAGACCCATTTTCCACCACACTAAAACAGGGAAAATATCTTTCATAAAAGAAAACTTTGGATATGCTAAAATCTCCCACGTTCTCTCATATTCTTTCCCCTCTCCTCTTCAAAGTTATAAATGTCAAGACTCCGAAATGCCTCATGAAATGAAACATTACTGTTACTAATGTTAAAAATTTAGTATCTTCTTGCTTAAAAGCATGCTCAATTCCTCTGCCCACAACTGAGCATCAGAGAGAAAGCAAAAAGAGCCCAGGATTTCTGAAATCTGTGTTGCAGTGGGTATACACTGACGTCGATTAGCCTTTCTACACTAGAAAATCACTCAGCTGTCCCCCTGTGTTTCTCTTTCACTCTCACGTTACTATCACATTCACAGCACTTCTGACCCCAGATGTGTGGGGCTTTTCTCTCTCCAAGAAGTTATTTGCAACCCCAGTTTGGTGTCCTACAATGTAACTCAATTCTGACACTACCTACCCAGAGACAGCATCAGATCCCACAGGTGAAGGGCTAGTGCTACAAGACTGTTCCCATCCCACTTCAGATGCCGATTACAAGTCCACATTGTCACCTGTCCCCTTCATCGGGTTTGATTCATTTGCTAGAGTGGGTCAGAACTCAGGGGAAATACTTTTGTTTACCAGGTTATTAAAGGATATGAAAAGGATGCAGATGAACAGCCAGATGAAGAGGTCCACAAGCTAATGTCTCAGAGGGTCTCGAGCAGGTGCTCTGTCCCCATGAAGTTGGGGTGTGTCACCATCCTATTACGTGGATGTGTTCTGCCACCTGGAAACTCTGAAACCCACATTAGTGAGATTTTATGGAGGCTTCCACACAAAGGCATGATCAACTTCATTCAAAGAATTAACTTCATTTCTAGCCCCTCTCTCGTTTTTAGAGAAGTAGAGGGCTGTGGGGCTGGAAATTCCAAGCTTCTAATCATGAAGTGGTCATTCCTGTGACTAGACCGCCTCCAGGAGCCCAGCCAGAGTTGCCATTTTAGAACAAGACACTCCTATCACCCAGGAAATTAGGAGGGTTTCAGGAGCCTTGTGTCAGGCACTGGGGCTAAAGACTAAACATTAGAACAAAAGATACTCCTAGTACTCTTGTCACTTAGGAATTTACAAGGGTTTCAGAAGTTTGTGCCAGGAGCCGGGGGCAGAGACCAACAGGCATATTATCTCACACTTTCCTAAAGGGAAGCCTCTCAGAGATTCACTCAGGACTGTACTCCTGCATCTGACACAATTTTGATAATAGTTGCCATTAGACTTCTTAGGCTATAAAATACTTTCCGTATCAAATTTAAAATGTTATTTACTAGTTACAGGCATGCTAAAAGATACTAAGAAATTGAAAGTGACAGAAAAAAGAAGTAACATTAACACAAAAATTATTCAAAACACTTTTAATGTGAGGGACCTTGAAAGAGCAAATCCTTAAGGGTCCAATACCATCATTATTCTCTAAGGATGCAACACATTATTGTCATTTGAAAGATTATCCTGCATTTGACTGAAGGGTTTTAAATTATGATGGATTTTATTCTCTTTATGATGTTGTATGCGTTTCAGTGAAAAAAAAATTCCTATCTTAATACTTCTAAATTTAAAGCGATTTTAAAATATTAATGTTCAAAATATTGTACTGCAAGTTTAAACTACCTTTTGGGTACAATGTACTATGTACTCAGTGCTAGGTACCTTTAATGCACTATCCCATTTATTATTATTACTATTATTATACAGCTAAGTGACATAAGTCATGCATCAATTAAAACTTAGAGTTCATATTTACTAAGTAAATATTTAAGTTCACACAAATAATAAATAACATATCTGAAAATAAAATTCAAGTTTTCTGGTTTTAAGTGTAGGGGTCATTTCTCTTGATCACATCTGCTTCTGTGAATGTTTTCATCTCGCGTTGAAAAAAAATATATTGTATGTGAAATTCCACCCATTTACGGATTTCATAAATTCCAAGAGAGCACAAACTAAAGGGAAATATAAACAATGATGCCATGGACATCCTTATAAACTTATGTTTGTTAATGTTGGATGAGTTACTGGACGTAGAATTGATAAAAGGGTATGTGCATGCTAATCTATTATTTGATATGTATTGCTAGTTAGTCCTTTGAAAAAACTTAAAACTACCTTTATAAAAGAAAATTAATTTCAAGTGCAGCTTGCATTCATGGGTACCCACCCTTGAAATATGCTCCTTTTGACAAATTATTCTACTAATTCCTAGGAACAGACTAATATAAAGACCCAAAGTAACTGTAATTAGGCCAGGGAATGAGCCATAACCCAGATTCCTTTTTTTTTTTTTAAACCATTCTAGCCAATAAAATGTTAACTCTACCATCAAAAATAACAACTCATTGATTCAAAGCTTACACCAAACCTTTACTATATGCCAGGCCTTGTGTACAAAATGATGTGCTCAACTTCAAGGCAATTATATGACATCTTGTGGGCCAGGTAGACTGGTTGCAGTTATGCCTACAGTTATTGCCTTACCTGTGTGCAGGACTCTCCAAACTCAAACAGTGCACCTTCACGTATCAAGAGGTAGAGTATGCCCTACCACCTTGAATCTGCACTGTCCCTGTGTCTTCTTTGGACAAACAGAATGTGACAGAAATGATGCTGTGCCAGTTCTGAGCTGATACCTCAGCTCACTCTTGGAAACTAGCTTAGTCGCCATTAATTAACTGGCTAGCCTGCCGGGTGATGAGAGACTTACAGTCCAGTGGCCCCCGTCACCCCAGCCAAGAGCCAGCCAGGATCAACAGACCATCTAGCTGAATCCAGCTCAAATTGCTAAAACACAAAACAAAATATTTAGTTGCTGTCTTAAACAATTAAGTTTGGGGGTTGACATTTATACAAGAAAAGGTGTCTGATACTTTCAACATCTTTCCCACAAAGCTTAATTAAGAGGAGAGAGAAAAAAAGACTCCTATAACTAGGAGAATAGGAAATTTTTTTTTTTTCCTGTAAGGTATGGCTTTCGGTTTGATTCTTGAAGGAGGATCTGAAATTGAAAACATGGTGTTTCTAGAGTATTCCAAACAAGTCAAAGAACCATTCCACAGTTATCAATACTGGAGGCTATTTGCGGGCTTTGTTAAAAAGATGGGGCATTTGACACCTAGTGGTCAAAGCCCAGTCATGGTATTAACGCCATGAGTGTGGTAAGGTTCTGATATCTGTTTCTTAGTTTTCACATCTTAAGTAAGGATGAAAGGTAGCACTTGTATCATAGAATTATTTTAAGAATTAAACAAATCAACAGATGTAAAATACCTAAAATAGTACCTAGTAAGTAGTAACTAGTACCCACTAGCATTGGATGCCAAGTTTAGAGTTTGGTTCCTCATCAATGGTTTACCCATCAGATTGAGTTTTCTGTATATTCATGCACACGCATCCACATATGTAAGCCGAAGGTAGCCAAGCACAGAAGATGGCAAAAAAAAAATTTCTGGAAAGGCAGAAGCATGAACACAGGATTGGCCTATTTGGCCATGCATCTGAATAGTGATTTGTAGTTTTACAAAGAATTTCCACACCATTATTTTGTTCACAGTCAAAGCAAACTAAATAATTCAGTAAATATTTATTGAGTAACTTCTATGTTTCAGGCACTGTATTAAATAATGCTTACATAACATAGGAGCAACTATAGATAACTTTAAATTTATGGACCCTGAAAATCTTGCAATTCAGCAAGCTTCCCTCTTTACATTTCCCAACAGGGAACTTAAATTAAAAATTCTGCCCAATTCTAGCAAGTGTACATCTTTGTGTATTGACATTGTCCCAGTATAAAATTACTCTCCTACTATTACCCTTTTATTTTTCTAAGACATTCAATTAGTAACTTTATTTCAGCTATTTTTTTTTGAAGAAGGAGAAGCAAGCACATAGTGAAATAACTCTTTTACAAAATCAGTCACGCCTGCATTCCTTTGCTTTCGAATGTGAGTCACAAAGCTCCATTCAAAACCAACTTCTCATAATCACAAATCTACGGTCTGAATAGCCAGGAGACGGCAACAGATTTGTTTGCACTTACAAAGCTTGCCTCATGTGTTAGTTACTCCCTACTGTGTCAATATATCGATGTTTTGAAATCTGCTTTTTGATTTTATAATTGATTTTAAAAAGCGTTTTTCAACCTCGGCACTATTGACATTTTGAGTTAGATGGTGGGGGGTTTTCCTGTAGAATGTTCACCAGTATCCCTGACCTCTGGTATCCCAGTTTTGATAACCAAAAATATTTCCAGACATTGCCAAATGTCGCCTAGGTTTAGAACAACTGATTTAAGGAATTAATTACGTGGCAAAATGTTTTTGTTAAAGAGTTTGCTTCATTCATTTATTTGTTTATTGAGAACACTATTGGCACTAGCATAGAATAATCCATGTGACCTCACAGCTGACAGTGAGTAACCACATGAAATTGTCAAGTATGTCAATGACTTTCCAACTGTAAAACATAGAATTAACTGTCTCCCCAATGACCAAATTTATAACCAAACAGCGGGAGGTGTTTCCCTTTTAAAGAAACATACATGTCTCATTAATTATTGCATCAAGAGAAAAAAAATCCTATTTGTTTAGCAAATAGTGGAAAGAACTATATATTTGTATTGACAATTTTCTCCTTTATTTACAAAATACCCATGATTCCACTCTGCTAAGTTGTTGCATTTCATGTGCAGTAACAGAATTATGTTAATATAACAGATGTCTTTCAAACTGTCAAACAGTAATTACAATTAACTGGAGTGTTTTTAAAATAAGATTAAATTGTGACTTATTTTGAATTATGGTTCAACAAGCTAATGTTCTTTTTTCAAAGACTGAGCATTGGCTGATTGTGGTAAATAGTGATTACAAGATAGATTTTTTTAGGAAGACTATCCTCGGGGGAAAAATGTGATATTTTGTGTGCTATCTTTGAAGCAGTTCTGTCTTTTGCATGGAATGAAGTATATGTTTGCTCCATCAAAAGTATAAACGTGTCTGTATTTAAACAAGGTTGAACAAAATGCCAATTTTCGAATCCCTACCAACACTTACCAAAGTTTCTAAAATCACTTAGTGTAATCACTTTTTTTGATAAATTTGTAATAATTTCTTTTTACCTGCAGAAAAGGAGACTGCAATTTTTCATTTTTAGATTTTTCAAGCAGAAGGCTCAAAACAGTAAAACTATTATTAAGTACCCTAATGTCTGAGTAGATCAATGTTTGCTTCATAAATGTAAAAATCCCTGAAATGCACTCACCTAATGCAAGTCATTTTGACTTGTAAACTTTTGACTTACGTTACAATTTTACTATAGCTGAAACAGATACTGAACAGATATATTACAACTATATGATGAAAAAGGCTATTCCCTAATTTAGATTATTACTGAAGTCCTGCTGACCATATATAACTCTTTAGTCTAAAATGGTGGGAGTTAGAAGTATGTGGTACTCTTTAACTTTCACTAGGTTTCAAGCCAAATTTAATCTCAAATTTCTGAGGAACCACTTACTATGGAAGTCAGCACGGGCAACTCATCTTATACCTACCTTCATCTAACTTCCTTATCTATAAAAAGTGGGGATAATTAAAATAATCCATACCTGCCATTTTGTTGCAGTAATTTGTCTTATTTTGTTGTGTGTTTTACTTTTGCTTAGCTCTATCCTGGCACTAGGAAAATGCTGAGGGAATGTTAGCTCCATTAAGTTCCCACAGGGGGAGAACCAAAATTTAACCCATGATACACGTTGCCAACATTCTTGGTATATCCCTGGTAGTTTTAGACAAAGGATCCAATCATTCTAATAAAAATAATATGTAACAGGTTTTGAGCTTCTGATCTCCACAACTGTAAGATAATGATTTTTTTTGTTACTTTACTTCAGCGTTTGTGATCATTCGGAATGTCAGCAAAAGAAAACTAATGTAGATTTCTGCTTATCCTTTTTCCTAAAGATACCTCTTTTTTCAATTCACTCTCCTTTTGTTCAAATATCTCTCTTGTATCCTTACACTTTAAAAGAAAAAGCCATTTTTTAAAATTTGACATCCAATACAATCTAACTCCTGGTTTCAGCCAACCTTTCTAGTCTGATCTCTGTGTTTCTAAAAATACTATAAACATGAGAGTTTCATCTGGACTACACTGATCTTTCTTTTACTCATGAAATTAAATGCATACACAGGATTTTGTTGTTATTATTGTAAAAGAGAAAAATACCTCATACAAAACATTCTGAAAGGACATTTCTCGGTTCATATCAGTGAAAAACCCAGTAATAAAGCTTGCATTAATCAAAGCTATATGTAGGTCTTTGAACAATAGCCTCAGGAATCTGTCATTATCCTTTATCTCTATGTGTCTCTGTTGACTTTCTTCTCAAACTTTCTTTTTAAGATTGCACCAGGTTTGCATTCTACAGATACTGCAAAGCAGCAGAAAGAGTTCTTTCTGAAAAGCTCCAACGAATGTATCATATATGACTCTGATTTAGACTGAATTTCCCAGAAAGCAGAGATTGAAGCAAGGATTAAGTCCTAACATTTTCTTGAGAGATTCAAAGTAAAGTAGTGAAGGTAAGGGAAAAATAAAATCGGGAGAAAATTGAGTGAGATAAATGAAGCTGTGCTACATTACAATATAAGACTTAAACACACTATTTATTCAGAATGTGCTGCAGAGAGACACAGCTTCAGTAGCCCCACTTGGCATATTCACTGGGCCCATGAGACTTGCCAAGCACTGAATGGAGAACCCTTATCTGTGACTCATAAGAATAAAAAGAAAGAAAGTGGAATCTGCCTATCTTCCATTTTCTACTAGTCGGTGTTGCTCTCACGAAGCCAGATCCTCTGCCTCACGCTATGGTGTTTATCCTAATCTCAGAGTGGAGTGACAACCTGCACAGTGAGAGTTTTCAATCCAAAAAGAGATAAAAGAGAAGGATGTGGTGGAGGGAGTCTGGGGAGCACACTGTTCCCAAACAGGCTCTTAATTGTCCAACGTGGCTCATGTGCCTATTTCTGAACCAGTCGCTGGGGCGGAGGGATACGGAGTTTTGACTGGGAAGCCTTTGGTTGTATGTCTATCCCTGAAGCCACAGATGGGTGGGTGTTTACTCACATGCAAAATATGTCGATGCATAGGATCAAGTGTGTTCTTATTGCAAAAAGGGGTAAAGTATGCTAAGCAAGATAAAGCAACAGATCTCAACCTCGGAAATCTCTCTCAAAGTCACCAATGATACCTAAAAATATCCTTCAAGACCCACTATCAACACTTCTAAAAGATCTTCTAACTGTCTCATGATGACTCTGGTTTCCTCTTAATCCTTACAGCACTGTATCTCTCACATAGACTTATCACATACTGTTTATCCTGTAGTATTTTACATCATCTAGCAGACTTTAAGCTCAAGTGTTATATAACATTTGTTGAAAAGCACATGTAGAAATATAGTTAGGTGAGTGCGTGGGTATATATATACAGAGAGTTTATGTATTTTTAGAAAACATTTATCTAACCTCGTTACATGCTAGGCACTGCTCTATACAAAGAAAAGCACAAAGGCATGACTTTCAGGAGATCTTTGTCTGGAAAAGAAAATATTGAAGTAGATCATTATAATTTGATTTGGAATTTATCACAATGCTACACACTGTACATAGTGCACAGTGCAGGCTCTCAGCAGGAAACTGAGTCCAACCAAGAAACTATACATGTGTGAGCAGGGTTAAGGGGTGTTGAGGTACCCAGAGGCTAGCAACAATAGGAATACATTATTGTCCCTAAGATAGAAAGAACCAAAAGAGAAAATAGTGTGAACTAGAGTCATGGAGGAAAAACTGACTGGAAAGAGGTTACGGATGGGACACATCTATGCTTAAGAATCAAAGCTTAAAACACGTGGACATCAGGAAAGAATGACTTCCCCTCCCACTGACTCCTCTCTCCTCCCACCTTGAGACTTCCTCTGGGTGCCCCAGCCCATAGACTCAGCCCAAACAGGTGCCGTAAGGTAAGAGTGGTGGAAGTGGGAGGGCGCTTGGAATCAGCCCCCTGTCACTGGAGCAGGAAGGAAAAGAGTGAGCGAGGGACCAGGGTGCCTGGAGTGATGTCTGGGCAAAGGCAGAGAAGAAGCAGGTATTCTCACTGTGGAAATACGGGGAAGAATGTGTATGTCCCTCAGCAGGGAAGGGAGACTCTCAGGGAGGAGGCTCAGTGGAAAGACAGCAAAGGCATTCCGAGAGGAGACAATTGCACAAAGAAGTGAGACCTAGGACAGCAAGGTCAGCATGCAGCCAGGGAGTCAGTATTGCCTGGAGGAACCTGGAAAAGTACCCATAATCTATACTGTGTCACCTCTCCATACTTGAGAGCCACAAATATGGGCAGCTATTCACTGAACAGTATTGGTGAATGAATGACCGAATAGGTTAAAGTCTCCCTTATGTTGACTTCTACACACACGAAGAACGACAGCTCTGGTATTTCTGATCATCATAATCCAATTCTGATGTATACTCTCTTGTGAAATATGTCTTAATAATTCAACCTCACTGCATTCTAATAGTTTTTAGTTTAGCCCTTTAGTATCATTTAAAATAAATAATTCACTCTGGGCTGGAGATATTGAGTATAACTTTATAACAAGATTTGTATATGATTTTTGATAATACTTTAAGTTTCAAAGGAAGTGGAGAATCAATAGCTCTTGTAATTATTACTGCTTTATTTAATCAAAGTAAAGTTCAGAAATTTAGTACAAAATAAAATTAAAATGAAGCCTAAAATATGTTAATAATTATTAGAAATAAAATAAAAATTGAAAAAACAACATATAATCTCAGTATTTCTCCATTCTAATACCTACAAAGTGCATTGGTTCTAATATACATAGTCTAGTGCCTTTAAAACCAATTTAAAAAAAAACTATAAACTACATGAGTTAAACCACTTTAGAACAAACTGACATTTGGCGCTACCCTACTAAGAACTGACATTTATCAGCTTAGGCAGATGTCATCACAACTTTTCTGTTGTTTAAACACATTTATCTCTATGCCAAGAACCTGTATATACCATTTCATTTAGCCTTCACAATAATCCTGTGAAACAGGGGCTTTTATTGGTGAGGAAACCGCTCCAGAGAGTTTGCATAAAAATGAACAGATACTAAATCATGGAGCTGGCATTCAAACTGAGATCAGTCCACACCCTGAATTGTTATGCTTTTCTGAATACATAGTACACTTTTTCCCTAATGAAAGTTCTTGACTCATTTATATATGTCTGTCTAACCAGTCTTGAGGATCTAGTTTGAATGTTCAATTCCCTGAAATCACTGACCACAGCCCCGGCCAGGAGTAATCTCTCCCTTTCTCTGAGTTTTCTAAGATTTGTGATTTGAGCATAATTCATATTTGTTTTCAGCATACCATGATGGAAGCTGTATCGCACAACACTTTTATCAGAAAATACATTCAGAAAAGTAAAAACACAGTAAGGATACAACCTGAATTTTTTTACAGATGAAGTGTATCCTTGCAACCAGTACCCATACTGAGAAACAGAACATTACCAGAATATCAGAAACTCCTTTTGCTCTTTTCCTATCACTATCCTTATCCCTCAAAATAACTGTTACTCTGATTTCTAAAAACATACACTAGTTTGGGATAGGTACTACTTAAAGCATTTCACACATAATTTACTTAACATTCACAACTCAAGGCACAGAGAGAGTCCAAATAACTTTTATTCAAAATAATACAACTGCTGAGTCGTGCAGAGTTAGGATTCAAATTCTAGCAATTTGCTGCAAAGACCATTTATTTAATCTGCACTCATACGTGGTTCATGTGGCAAATGGCACCTTATACCATGTTTTCTTTCTTTAGTTGTGGCTATATCTTATTTCTCCCAGATAGACAGTAAGCTCCTGATGGATAAGACTTATGTCTAATTCATCATTGTAAACTGTTTGGTATTTACTGTAGCCTATAGCATATCTATTCAACAAATATTTTGGTGGTAGATTAAATGAAGGAATGAATGAAATGAAACAAATAAATGCTTATTTAAAAAGTCATGCACTGACACTCTAGAAGGTTGGCAATATTGAAGTGATTTTTACCCACGGTTTAAGGCATTGCTTTTTCAAAAATTTCTTATAGTCACCATAGAACACATTTCAGTAAGCCCCAAATCACTCAGCATTTTTCAGTAATTGGGTATTTTCCATTAAATAGTCATGCAAGCAGTAAAAATCTGTATGGAACATGTAATGTCGTCCAAGAGGATTTAGAAGAGTAGAATTTCCCCTTAAGATAAATAGTCTTGATTCAGGCAGCATCTTTCAGCCTCAGAATACAAAGTTCTTAACTGTTTAATTGACTTTTTTTTCTCTCTGCTGACATTTTTTATTGCTATAAGCAAGATGCCTTTGACAAATACTTCTCAACAATTTCCTCAGGAATAGCAACTCTGTTCCTGTGGAAATACATTCTTCCCCCAGTACTTACAACTAATATTTCCATTAGTGTAAGAGATTAAGCTAGAGAGGCAACATCAGTAAATGTCAAGGCTCATCCTTCAGGGTTAGATCTACTTAAGATTTTAGAGGTTAACAAGTTGAGCTCTTTACGGCCCAGAGAGGTGACATGAGCTGACCAGTGTCACCAGCTTGCTAAAAAGATGGCATACTATGAAACCCTGTATCAGGGGAAGGATAAATTGATAAGTTGGGGTTAGCAGATATAAGCTATTATACACAGAATAGATCAACCAAGTACTACTATATCACACAGGGAACTACAAACGTCACAAACTTGTAACAGTCTACAATGAAAAAGGACACACACATATATGTATAACTGAGTCATTATGCTGTTCACCAGAAAGTAACACAACACTGTAAATCAACCATACTTCAATTTAAGAAAAGAACACAAAAGTGTCCCCTCACATAGAGCATTCTAAGAGATTAAGCCTGTGACTCATGGATCCCCTCATGGCTCTCAACAGAAGCCAAGAATAAAGATGAGATTATATTAACAAAATCTTAAAACTGAACAAACAATATTTACTGGGTTACTTTTAAGTTTTACTCTCTAAGCCAGTAGTTTTCATGTACATTATTTTATTTTTAAAAAGATGATACCACCTTTATGAATAAAGCATAGTATTTGTACATATAAAATGGGGAAAATATCAGAGTCTTTTGGTTGCAAGCAACAGAGACCACTACAATTAAATTAAAAATGAAAGTCAGTGAAAGGTTATCAGGCAGCCCACAAAAATGAAGGAAATAAACAAACAAACAAAAAATCAGGCATTGGAAGGAGAAAATCCAGGGGAGTTTTGGAGTTTGGGGCAACTGGGACAAACAGATGGTGCCTTCTGAAAGATTCTATCAGAATAAATCAGTTCTAAATCTTTCCTATATTTATGTCACTTTGCTCAGGACTTCATTTCCCTGTAGGAAGAGGCTAGTTGACTTGGTTTGTGTGAAGAACTCCTACTGTGTGCCTCACGAGGGCAGAAAAACGGAATGGAAGCTCCCACCAAGAACACATTCAGCGGGAAAGAGAAGTTCTCCAAAAATGAAGTGAGATGCTGAAGGAAAGTGGAATGGATGCTAAACAGACCAAAAACAAACACATGGGAAATCAATGTCCTCTGCAGTGAAGGCTTGAGTGGCCCAGGGACTTCCCCAAAGCTTCCTGTCTAGGTGATCTCTGAGCCCTGACTCAGGCTACTTGATTTAAATTAGAGTCTATGCACTTATAATATATCTGCTAACCTTCTCCCATGGGGTTTCGCTTCTCCTATATACACAATGAGGAAATGAGGTACATATGACTTCTAAGGGATCTTCCAACTTTTGGTGTCCTCCTTATATGATCCAGCCTATTGCTTTGAGGCACTGGATGGTTTTTATCATTGACAACAGATACATTTACTTTATTCTTATTTACATAGACAGAAGCTATGTAGTGACAAGGTCTCTTCAAGACTGGAATACTTCCCTTAATAACATGAACAAAATAGCGTTTGGTATCAATCTTGTCCCACTGACTTGACTGTAGTGATTTAAAGCTTTCATTCTTTGAATTCAAAATCTAATTTTTAATGCACTTTCTGCCAGCTGTCTTCATGGACTGTAAATGAGTTTCTGTCATCCTGACAGCCTTTCAGATAAATTGAAACTTAACTAGGGGAAAAAAAAAATAAATGTTAAAAAACAATTTGTTTCTGAATAGAATAAACGTGATATATATTTTGGTTATTTTCCCTCTAAATTGCCATTGGTTTCCCTGCATTGGTGAGCTGATGAGTATGTGTGATGATCAACTACTTCTGTAATTTACTGTCTGACAATGGATTGCAAGCAAATTGCCAGGCTGACTTTGACTGAACCCATTAAGCATTATTCCTTTTCAAGCACACTGACCTGAAGAAAAGACTCATATCATTTTTTTTTCACAGTATAACTTAAAATTACTGAGCATTTCAACTATTATTTCCTCCAAGTATTCACTTTAATTGGGTGAGTAATCATTTTACTTGGGGAAAAAAAAAAAGCCATTAGGTTGGCCAAAGGTGGATTAGAGGCAATGGTGTGGTTCTCTTTCACTGGAACAAAATCAGAAGAGAGGGAAATTAAGCTGGGGAGAGCAGGGGCATGAAGGATAGGCAGAGTAGGGGACGGAGACTGAGACAGAGACCAAGACATACCAAGATGAGGAAAGTGGTATTTACTGAGGTAGGAAAGCCTGACTACCCAAGCCATTCTACAGCTAATACTCCAGAGTGCTGGGTTCTCTCAAAATACAGATAATCGTCCGCATTTGTAAAGCAATTTGCTACTTAAATATAATGTCACTTGTCTCCTCAGAATCTCCAAGTACACTTTAAGTACAAAGCACTCCATTTATAGATGGGGAACTTAAGGCTCCCTGAGGACAAGTGATTGAATCTATGCCATGCAGCTGGTTGACGGCAGAAAGTGCGTCAGAACCAGGTCTCTGCCTCCTCCACCCAATGTAATTTCCATCCCACCTCACTGCCTTTATACCACAGGTCCTTAATGAGCTTCTACCAGTTAATTAGATTCTTCTTCCCATGGAACTTCCCCTGAGAATGCTTTTGCTCTTGTCTCTGAGAATGTTCTCCACCGAGTAACCCTATAATCTTTGAAGACAGCCTTGGATTGAGGCTCTGACATTTTGCTCTCCCCAGGGGTTACTGCCACCCTTCCATGCTGGCTGAGGAGACAAAGCCTTGGTACAATTTAACCCCAAGAAAACTACTTAGTTTCCAGAGAAGAAGAAGTGTTGTTTGGGCATCTTCCGTTTGAGTAGTCTTACTTCTAATATTTCATTGGCTTTCTGTCCTTGGAAACATGGTTAAATCATTTAACTGTATCTATAATAGAAAGAGGGATATCATTCTTTTAAGAATTAAATGAGCTAATGCATGGGAAGGCATATTGCTCAAGCAAGGTATTAATGTTAATGAGGTAATTCTCCAGAGGGAGGCCAACATGCACCTCAGATAGTCTTTGTGACGACTGAGCACTGGGCAGAAATGGGAAGGTTTGGTTGCAGAATGTCTGTAGAGATACTATTAGTGCCACACCCATGCCTCCTCAGAACTCACCAACCCCATACGTACTGCAGCCTCCTAAAGCAAGCACTTGAGCACTTTCTCTAGCACAGTTGGCTCGTGAAAGGGACAACCAGGACTGCAGAATCTGATATCCCCAGATAATATCCCTCAACCAAGAGAGAGCTGAAAAACAAGTATTTCAGATTCTTCTCCCTTCAAGTGGAACAAGTTGAAGGAATCTTTTTTTAACTACAATGTTTGTTGTACTACAATGTTAATAGTCTTAAAGAAATAGGTCCCAAAGAAGCTGAATAAATCAAATGGAAATTTTTTATGTTTACTCTCTCTCCCCATGTGCTCCCTCTGTGACTGGTATCACTGCCTTTGCCTTCACGCAGACTACGTGGACATGCAAGTTAACTAACCATAGCATTTTATGACCCTATGAGAGGAATGAATGTCAGGAATGTATAAATATTAGGAAGGTTCCTTCTATAAATCATAATGCTGAACTTACTGGCAGTGGTGTAAATCTTGAAAACTCAAAGAAAGTAGCCTCAGGATCTTCTCTTGTATTTTTTTAGACGGTTGATAGGATGAAAGTAGGGGCAACTAGAGTAAAAAGATAGAAATTTGTTTCCATTCCAGAGACTATGAAATCTTTGTAAAAAAAATTTTTTTGTCTTTGATTCAAGCTTGAACTAATTCATTGCTTGACTCACGGGACACATTAAATGTATATGACCAATAAAATGTTATTAAAAATCTTCTGGTCTAGTGATCTATTTCAGCTGTCTATTTTAAGTTACTGCAGTACACTAAGGTCATGGAAGCAAGGGGAGGTGCCCTAAAAGACACACCTGTATTTGTAAACCTAATATATCTGCATCTCTCTCCACCTTGTTATGTAGTTATTCATGCAACATGCAACCAACAAAGCAACACACATGCACACACAGAAATAAATGCATATATGAATACATATGTAAATAAAACTCATATTTTTGTGTTTTATATGCATTGTGTAGATTTGTTGGTATTACATAATTATGTAATTATTTATTAGTTATAGAATTATTACACAGATTCCCCACATTGTGGAACCAGACTGCTTGCGTTTTAATCTCAGTTCTGCCACTTATGAGCTGAGTGACCACGAGCAACTTACTTAAATTCTCTGTGCCTCAGTTTCCTTTTTTTTCCTTAAAAGGGGATGGCAATAATATCTACTTCATAGAGTTATTCTGAGGATGAAATGCATTAATATATGTATACGTAGAGCCTAGCACAGAATAAGGACTGTACTAGCATTAGCATTATCTTAACACATAGTCTATCGACCTATATTGCACATACATCATCAACATACGTATGTAGATAGAATTCATCCATGTATATTTCTGAATACTCTACAGGTATAGTATAATTACTATATGCATGTAGCATAATGAGTAGACAATGTGATTTTGGTGACGATGTTGACTAATTCCATTAAAAGGCAATCTCCCTCCTGTGGGGAGGTCAGCAGAGCCTCACTGGGTGCTCCATGGTAACTCCAACCCTGAATAATTAAAAGCCATCTTAGCACCACTTGAACTGCATCCTCTGAAATTACCATTCAATTCTCCCCTTACAGGTCAAATTACTTGCTTCCACTTTCAAATGAAGTTATCAATCCCTTTAAAAGAAATAAAAAACAAAACTAATAACATACATAATCATAAGCTGTCACAGTAACTGAAGTCATTTTCCTCCAGAGTGTCTCTAGATCGCCTCTTCCTCCCCTCATCAGCTTGCCGATCTGAGATTAATACTGAGCGCGCCCCGCGGTTGCTCTTTCCCACAGCGTTCTGACACGGAGGAGCTAACAGAACAAGAAGAAAACTCAACTTTTTGGCATTGTGGCCACTGAGGAGCTCCCCCGCCATATTCCTCTGAGTAAGGACTGTAAGGATTTCCATTACACGCAGCTGATACCGCTGTCTGCTGGGAGAACTACAGAAAAAGGACAATGGAAAGTTTAAATTCTACCCATGCCTATGTCTCCGAACTCATCTCTTCTTCCTCTCTGCCTAGACTCTGTTCACCCAGATGACACTGCCTGCTCTCGAGATGCCATCTCTGCCTGGCACCCTGTGAATTCTTGGTTGATTCTAGCAAATTCAAACATTCCTTCTTTATTGGGAGATGTTTATCCTAGATATATACATATGTCTAGGTAACAGCAGGCTTGACTAGGAGTAGCAAAGGCCAAAAAGAACTAATATTTATTTAGAGCCGACTATGTTTCCGACATTTTAGTTTGTGGGCACTCTCTTACTTAATCCTCACCTCAGTCCTCTCAGACATTAGATTCATAGCATAACTGAGGCATCAGAGGCTTAGGTATGTTGATTAATTTGTCCAATTCCACATATTGACAAACTGCGCGGCCAGAATTTGAACTCAGGCCTATCTTACACCAAAATCCATGCTGGTCTACGTTACTGCACTGCACCCATAGCAGCAACTTAGAAAGTCTCATGGCCGGATTCACTGAATATAGAAGCTTGTTCATGGCCATTTCACCAAAATTCATTTTCATACACAAGAAGTAGCCATGTGGAGAACAGCAGTGTGGACTATCATGTCTTTGATTCCCTGCCCTCTCCCATCACAGGCAGGGTCTGTCTGCATGCCCTCTCCTTGAACCTGGGTGGTGTTGTGACTCCTTCCAGCCAGAGAGGAGGACACAGTGACCCTGAATGATTTCTGAGAAGGGTCATGAAAGGCATTTGGATTTCCTCCATGTTTGCTGGAACACTTGCACTGACAGGCCTGTACTGCAATCGGGGGTCTGACTCCCCGAGGCCACCATGTTGTGAGGAAGCCAAGACAGAGGGGTGGTTTGGTGCAAAGTCTTTGTGAGTCACCCCAGCCCAGAATCTAGACATCTGACTGAATGTAACCTGCCAGCCCCTATAATCTTCCCAGCTGAGGACCCAGACATTTTGAAACACAGATAGTATGTCCTACCTTGTCCCCTGTCTGAATTCCTGACCTGAAAATCTTTAGACATAATGAGTTGTTTTAAGCAAGTAAATTTTGGTATGCTTTGTTGTGCAGAAAAATAATGCAGTTGTTACTGAGCCATAAAAGTATGTAAGGCACAATTCTAAACATTGTGAAGGAAACGAAACTGAAAGTCATGTGGTCCCTGAATACAACTCTACAAAGAAAAAGACACATATGCTGTATTTCTGATTCTGGAAGGAATCCAACAAAGAAGGCAGTTTCTTTCAAGTTAGGGCTTAAAAAATGAAAAATGAATAAGTAATACTTTGAACCAAAAGTAGACAGTAATGTTTCCAAAAAAAGGAATCACATGAACAAACTTTATAGCCCCATTTTAGGGAGGATCCTGGGTACAGGATACTCAGGGAATTTCATCTACAGGAAAAAGTGAGAAGTTAGATAGAGCTAGGTCATTAAGATTTTTGAATACCCTGCTTGGGAATTTGCATAGATAATGGTAGACCCTTGAAGATACTGAGCTTTCCAAGGATTTTTCTGATGGTATCCAGAGGATAGATTAGAAGTCAAGAAACAGAGGAGAGGACGAGTAATTAATAGATTCTTTCAAGAGTCTCGATAAAGCATGACAAAATCCAAGTAAGGTCAGTATTCACGAGAATATAAGAAATGGGAATTTACAGGTAATTTTTTAAGGGAAAAAGAAGTTGTTTAACGAAAGACAAAGTGAAGAAAAACATCAAGTACCTGCTCAGTCATAGGAGAGGAAATGCATATTGATAAGAGTATGACTTTCAGATACACATGTATATAAAATACACATTCAGTATATTTTAATAATAAAGAAGCGCTTTTTTCTTTGTCTGTATAAAGAATCCAGTCACTGCTGGTAAAAGGCATATAACGCATTAGAGATTCCTTTTATTTAACTTGCCTTGAGCCTCCATGGTACATGTGCACTGGGCTCTTGTGTTCGTTTTACATTTACTTCTAGACATAACCCTTGGAAATGTAGGATTTAATTCTTCATTTCCCATCTACACACATTCTTTAATACAATTCAATTCACTTAAAATCATCTTCTTAAAGTGGCTTAGTTAATATAAAATTTCTGCATTTTCTCACCTCAATTCCAATAAATTTGTAATTACGAGCCGAAAGGGGAAGGGGATGGGGAGGGTGCGGAACTGAAGCGGACTCTCGTTACATGCTTTGTAGGACTACATGTGATTATTGCTCAACCATGGAAACACATCTCCCATACCCTCATACTCCTTACATGTCTCATTTTATACTTAATACAATCTGACATGGTTATTTGTCGTATCTGATCATTGTTTAGTAAAAATACTTAAAGACTGATTTTCTTACTATAATAATGAGGCTGTTGAGATGAAAAATAAATTTTAAAAATTATGAAAATGGGGAAAGAAAATTAAATAGATGAGAGTAAAGATAAGAGAAAAGTAAGCAAATACTTACTGAAGACTTAATATTTGCCAAACACTAAGTGCTGAGAGTGCATTAATGACCAAAACAGGCAAAGTCCCTGCTTTCAGGGAACTTACACACTTTTGGAGAAAGAGTGGAGAAAATAGGTAAAACTCAAGCATATTAAACAGTTGTATGTACGTTGGCAAACACCGAGCAGGTGAAAGAAGAGAGGGACCTCTGGAGACAGAATGGAAGGGATGCAATGGCATTTGATCAGTCAAATAAACAAAGGGAGTGAGAAATGCAAATGATACATATTTCTGGGGAGCAGGCATTTCAGACAGAACCGAGTACAGAGTCCCTGAGGCACCAGCATGCTTGACATAGTGGAGGAACAGCAAGGACACCTCAGGAGAGGAATGATCTAGCAATGAAACAAAGATTAAATCAGAAGTGATGGGCAGCAGGAGGCTGTCAGATCATAAATGGTCCTGCAAGCAAGCCAAAGAAGCCTGGCGATAATTAAAAGTAGCCTAGACTCACGATCTGGGTCCTGTCTCTGCTACTGACTAGCTCTAAGATTTTAACAAATTATTCAAACTTGAAGCCTTATTTTTCTCTTGTCCTCAATAGAGATGAAATTGAATTACACTCACAAGATTCCTGTGGGTCTCAAGTGAGATATGCAATGCGATGCTAGAAGTGCTTACTAGAGTATCTGAAAAATGGGGGAAAATGATATTATAGTTATTTTAGGTAACGAAAATGAGGACCTCAAATGTACTCATTTGGGGAGTGGGTAGCAGAGTTAGTATCCTCAGCTTTTAAACTACAGCATATCCTGAGAGTTCTTTGACCACAAAAGATGAAACACTTTTCACAAGAACTAGTACAGGAGTACTGAAAATATGGTGAAGGATGAAGAGAATTAACAGAAGTGTACCTGTGTACCTTCATTCTGACCCTCATACCTATGGCCTCTCCATGATTCAATGTGCCATGTAGAAAGAAACAATAATAATAAATTAAATTCAATAATAAATAACTATTCAATGATTATTATGTATTGAATCAATAATAAATATAAGCATTGGCTAATATAATAATAGTAATAGAATTATAATAAATAAAATTAAATAATAAAGTTATTCTTACCGCTGTCAATTCTGTTTGATATTTTGTTAGAATCTGAGGAATCGCAGGTATTTTTCTTGGCTATTTAAAAGAAGTGACCATTTAATTTTGGATTGCATAACTTATCTTTCTTATTTCTCTGTTCAATGCCTTTATATTTGTGCTGGAATAATATCATATCCCTGTTAAAAACCGACCGGGGCCCCTTACTGCCTAGAAGAGGACTTCCCAAAACCATTCTGTGGGGCCTCACCAGGAGGTACACGGAAACAGTTTTCTTGGTCAAATCAGCATAGGAAATGCTAAGTTAAATCAAGGTAAGCAGGTTTCCGACCAAAAGAATTCTCAGAACTCCTTAGAGGGACATGCGTGCTTCAGTTGCCCAGGAGGAAGATAAAGACTCAGAAATCTTCTAATCTTATACATGGGTGGACGACATTTTTGAGAGACAAATACTAGGTGTTCTGTGAAACTTACACTGGGCGTTTCTCAGCTTGGACTTTAGATTTTCACTATCTAGTATAATTTACTACACCACTGACATTTCCTCTCACTCCTAGCACTTTCCATGCTTGGATCACACAAGACTAATTCCTATTCCTTGGAGACAGATGCTTTCTAACGCCCTGTGCCTCCGTTCCAGAGGGAACACTGACAAGTAAACAAACCATTCTGAGGCAGAAATTATCTTTATGTCTTTCTCTTATCAATCCCACAGCATACATAGCCATTAGGGCTTGATTACTGGAATAAATAAATAATTGAAACAATTAATACAGCTACAGATACAGTTAAGCTAAAGATTACTCTTATTCCCCATAATTATCCTTGCTCGTTACATGAGTATCTAATTTCCTAGACAACATAATCAGGATGATTTCATTTTGATGACAAATTTTTATCATTTTAAAGTATAAGAATAAGCATTCTTTTGTCTGAAAAATACACAAGTTTTCCTGAGATTTGATTAGCATTTTTTCCGAAATTAGAGATTATCAGTGTAAATGTATTATCTTTTCATATTTCAAATTTCAATGCTGTGAATCCGCTGAGGGGAAGTATAGTATGCAATAATATAGAAAGATAGAAGATAGGGGAGAGAGAATAAGGGAAGGAAGAAGAGGATAAAGAGGAAAAGAGAGAGAGACGTTTGTGAACATCAGGCAATAGATAAATAAAAGACTCCTGGTAACTTAGTGATAGTGATAGCATAAAATTTGATGCCTGAAATTATAGTTCTAGAAATCTAGTTCAAGGAAATAAATACAACTGCAAGTATATATATATATTCACATGTACACATGGAAAATACTTGTTTTCCTTATAATAAGTGGAAAAAATGAAGACCATAGTGTTGTCCAACAATAGAGGACTTGTTACATATATGACAGTATTATATTATAATCTATGGGTATTTTATATAGTCATAAAAATAATAATATAGACAAAACAAAAAGACAATCTGAATAGGAGAAAATATTTGCAAATAATATGACCCATAAGGGGTTAATATTCAAAATGTATAAAGAGCTCATACAACTCAATACAAAAAAAAAAAAAAAAGAGTCTAATTTAAAAATTGGCAGAAGACCTGAATAGACATTTTTTTTCTGAAGATGGCCAACAGGCACATAAAAAAAATGCTCAGCATCACTAATCATCAGAAAAGTGCAAATCAAAATGACAATGAGATACCACCTCACACCTGTCAAAATGGCTATCATCAAAAAGTCTACAAATAACAAATGTTGGCAAGGATGTGGAGGAAAGGGAAAACTAATACACCATTGGTGGGACTGTAGATTGGTGCAGTCACCATGGGAAACAGTCTGGAGGTTCCTCAAAATAATAAAAATAAAACTACCATACAATCCAGCAATTCAACTCCTGGGTATCTATTTGAAGAAAACAAAAACACTAATTCAAAAAGATAACACACACTCCCATGTTCATAGCAGTAATAGCCAAGATATGGAAGCAACCAAAGTACCCATTAACAGAAGAATGGATAAAGACCCCATAAGATATACATATATATGTATATATACACACACAATAGAATACACACACACACACACAACAGAGTATTACTCAGCCATAAAAAAGAATGAAATTCTGCCATTTGCAATAACATGGATGGACCTAGAAAATATGCTTAGTGAGATAAGACAGACAGAAGGCAAATATTGTATGTTATCACTTCTGTGTGGAATCTGAAAAATAAGAGAGGAATGTACATAACAAAACAGAAAAAGACTCACAGATATAGAGACCAAACCAGTGGTTACTAGTAGGAAGAGGTAAGGGAGGAGGAGAGAGACAGAAGTATAGGATTAAGAGACACAAACCACTATGTATAAAATAAATAGGCAACAAGGATATATCGTGCAGCACAGGGAATATAGCCATTATTTTGAAATAACTTCAAATGGAATACACTCTATAAAAACACTGAATCACTATGTTCTATACCTGTAGCCAATGTAATACTGTATATCAGCCATAGTTGTATTAAAAAAAAAAAAACTTTAAACCACTTTGAATTTCACAGACTCTTGGGAGGTGTCAGGAATATTATCAGATGTAAAAATCTATTCAATTCAGAATAACATTAAAATGATAAATGTTTAATTAAAGAGTTAAAACTAAATACATATACATATTAGAGAACAATCTTTCAAGCTATGTATCAAGGAGTCATCAGGGGATTACTAGTTCAGTCCTAATCCAACGATTTAATTTTACAGCTGTGGATAGTCTGTTTCTTAGAATTGAGTAACTTTGAGAGACATCTGGGCAATCTATAAATATGAAATTATTGTTCTGCACATCTCCCTTTAATGTCAAGACAGGCACAAGATTAATAATTATTTGTCTCTCTCCTTTCTTTCTTTCTTGACTCAGGATTCCATAAACTGAAGTGCTAAGATTTTGGGGGACTGTTTTGGAAGTAGTTGAAGGCTCCTGTCAAGTGAACTGTGTCTGCTCTGCTTCATGGTCCTGTATGCAGACCTGGAGCAGATGTGCAGGCAAATTCAATTTACCTTAATTCATCCCAGTTTAATTAGCAGCTGGGTTACTCCTGGCTCCAGGAAACCAAGAGAGTGACAGTTTGTGTAACAGAGCGTCTGTCCTCTGGAAACAACTTTCCCCTCTGGAATGCTACTTGATCAATAGATAAATCTTACTCTGTTGACACCAGAAGGGACAGACTTCGAATACCAGTTAATTCTAAGCAAAAGCACTCTCCTCAGCTTTAAGAAAAACTTGTCTTACATGAATAGATGTGTATTATTGGAAATGGCAGATGCATTAAGACATAACTCTCTACCTCAAGTTGAGAAGTAAGTTCATATTTTCAAATTCTCCATCATTTAGGAAATTTGGGGGGAGCATACATTCTTACAAAAAAATTTAAGGTAGAGATCTTATTTAAGAATAAGATCAGGAATAAACCTATTATATCATTATATTAACTAAGCAGAGAAATATATAGAACCCACAAATAAAGGTAAAACTAGTCATATTTCTCATGTCTTAAAAAGCATCACTCTATTTCTTTCTGTAAATTTTTGGTTGTGGTAAAAGGCACACAATATAAAATTTAGCATCTTAACCATTTTTAAGTGTACAGTTCAGTGGTATTAAATGCATTCATAATGATATGCAATCATCACCATCATCCATTTAGGTCTAAATCTTTTCATCTTATAAAACTGAAACTCTGTGCCCCTTAAACCCTCATTTCCCTCTTCCCTCAGCCCCTAGTAACCACTACTCCACCTTTTGCCTGTGATTTTGATTACTTTAAGTACCGCAAGTAAGTGGAATTATACAATATGTGTCTTGTTGTGACTGATGTATTTCACTTAGCATAATGTCCTCCAGGCTCAACTATGTTGCGGTGTGTGTCAGAATTTCCTTCCTTTTAAAGACTGAATAATATTCCATTGTATGTATAGAACACATTTGCTTAACCTTTTATTGGTCAATGGACACTTGGGCTGTTTTCATGATTTAGCTATTGTGAATGCTGCTGCTATGAGCAGGGGTGTATCAATATCTCTTCAAGAACCAGCTTTCAATTCTTTTGGGTCTATACCCAGAAGTGGAATTGCTGAATTATATGGTAATTCTATTTTTAGGTTTTTGAGGGCTTTTCTGTCAGTTTTTTCTGTCAGTGCTTCCTACGTTTTGGTGGTCTATTATTAGACACTCAGATACTTGTAATTATTATATCTTCTTGCTGTATTGAACTTTTAATTATTAGTATACAATGTCCTTATTTGTCTCGTGTAATCTTTTTTGATTTAAAGTCACTTTTGTCTGACATTAGAACACCCACCTCTGCTCTCTTTTGTTTATTTACTATTTGCATGAAATATATTTTCCTTCCTTTTGATTTCAATCTGTTTGTGTCTTTGGATTCAAGTGAATCTTTTGTAGATAGTTTATTGATAGGTCATGTGTTTTTACCCATTCTGACAATCTCTGCCTTCTGACTGAAGAGTTTAATCCATTTACATTTGAAGTAATTACTGCTAAGGAAGGGATAACTTCTATTATTTTGCTACTTCTATACTCCTTAGAGGTTTTTGTCCCTTATTTCCTGCCTTACTGTCTTCTTTCATGATTAGTTGATTTTTTTTGTAGTGAAATATTAAATTCTTTCTCATTTCCTTTTGTATATACTCTGTAGCTATTTTGTGGTTACTGTGGGGACTACATTTAACATCCTAAAGTTATAACACTCTAATTTGAATTTATACCATTTAACTTCAGTAACAGAGAAAAATCTCTGCTCTTTTACATCTCCATCCCCATCACTTGGTTGCTCATGTTACAAAATTCAATCTTTAAATATTGTGTGTCCCAAAGCATAAATAATTCTTTTAAATGTAGAGATTTTTGTAAATAATTTAATCTCTTAAATTATATAGGAGACAAAAGGTGGAGTTATGAACCATTGTTACAATAAAACTAGTTTTCATAATTATTCACATATTTACTTTTATTGAGATCTTTACTTCTTCATAAAGCTTTGAGTTACTGTCTAGTGTCCTTTTATTTCACTTTGCAGGCCTCCCTTGAGAACTTCTTGCTGGGTAGGTCTATGGCAACAAACTCCCTCAGCTTTTGTTTATCTAGGAATGTCTTAATTTCTCCCTGACTTTTGAAAGAGTTTTGCCAAATGTAGGATTCTTGCTTGACAGGGTTTTTTTTTTTTTTTCTTTTAGCTTTTTAAATATATTGGCCCAGTGCCTTCTGGCCTCAAAAGTTTCTAATGAGAAATCTGCTGATAATCTTATCAAGGATCTCTTATATGTGGTTAGTTACTACTCTCTTGTTACTCTCAAAATTATCTCTTTGTCCTTGGCTTCTGAATGTTTGATTATAATGTGTTTCAATCCGGGTATCTAAGTTCATCTTATAAGAAGCTCAATGAACTCCAAGTATGTTTATATTTCTTTCTTTTGTCAAATTTGGGAAGTTTTCAGCTATTATTAATTTAAACATTCTGTCACTTTCTCTCGCCCTCTTCTTCTAGGATACCCACAGTGGGTATGGGCTGTCTCTGTGCCATCCATCAACCTGGGGTGTAAACTTAAGATCTTCTCAGATATGTTCTGAGCCTATGCCTTTCCCTGAGCATATGTGATCACCTTCTAATTTTTCTCCTGCATGCAGTTGTATTTGAATATCCTATTCTTTAATGTCTGCCTCCCAAAAGAGGAAAAGAGAAAAATGAAGGGGGATGGAGGATGCTGGCTCCTTAAATCCCCTGGAAGCTGCTCCAGCTGGAGGAAGAAGGGCTTGCAGCAACACCTGCCTGCTTCTTTGTCTGCACGTTTGTGATCAGAAGCAACAATGAGTGATCAGAGCACACATCCACAGTATTTGGAGAACATGTCCTTTTTGCCCACCCTGGCTGCCACAAGATGTGTGCCAGTGCTCAGGGAGCATGTGCATAGATGCCTGCCACAAGACTGGAAAAGTGGCACGGGTAGCTGTTACTGGCTAAGAGCTGAAATTGACCAAAATTAACCACAATTTACCATCCAAGTCCTCCCTTGGAAGTTGCAAGCCTCACTGTACTCCAGAATTCCCAAGGAGTTACATCAGACAGATTCTGTCCAAGCAGAGAGACAGATGCCTGAGGCTTCCTACTCCACCAGCTTCTCAGAACCCTCTCCCTCTTCCCTTTCTCTTTTTTTAAATATATTGAGCCATGGAAACTGAGTTTCCTGGAAGCACTCAAGGAAGAGTAACCATGTCCTGGTGTATTGAAGATATTATCACTACTAAGAGCTTCCTTTGTTGATTGTTGTTTTGTTGTTGATTTGCTTGTTCCATTATCTAAATGTTTAATGTCTTCCTAATAATGTGATACATTTAGAAGCTATTAACTTTCATCTCCATCTCCTATATCCCCAGTTTTCTTTTCTATTCTGATACATGTCCTGGATATCTTCCTTCGCACACACATTATTAGACTACAAGAACAAGTTTTACTTTGCTCATTTTCCAATTAGACCTATGAATTGGTTCACTTATGTGAAAAATGATATTCTGCAGAGTACCAAGAAGGTATACAGAAATACATCAATTTAAGTCACATTTATTATAAGGGAAACTTTCCAGTAGGAACATGTTAATATGTAAGAGAACACAAAAGTATTAAACCCTTTGAAATGGGGTAGCCAAACATAGATAATGCTTCTTAATATTTATGGATGCTTTTCTCCCTGAATTTTTATTCTCATGTTGTGCTTACTGAAGAGGCATAAATGTGGATAAGCTTATAATATAGTAG